>NC_090654.1:123112601-124530101 GCF_040937935.1 Hyperolius riggenbachi
ATGTTCACAACCCTGACCATATTGGAACAGTTTCACCTCTGTTCACAAACCCATACTGATAAGTATGTTTAATAATTAAAGTCAGTCTGGATTTGCTATTCTAATTCACCGACTTTTGAGAAATCCTGGTTACATCCTAGTATGACCCAGACGAGGGCTGCCAACTCCTGCCACCCTATAGCAGAGAATGTTTAGCAAATCCAAGCTAAGACTGCAGGATCACTTATATTCTCAGGTTTTCTGCAAGTGAGATTACCTTTGTCAATGATTTCCATTGTCCCGTTCTTGAAAATTAAAATGAAACTTTAATACATGACTTGAGAGAGAATGGTTAGAGGATCGGTTAATGCTGTTGCGTTCAGCCCTGTTAGAGAGCTTTCTCCTCACCTCCTTTCTCCATGACACACAAGACTCTGCTGGCAGCAGTTCCTCCTGTTTACCTTGTCTGGAATGTAATCTCCTTATGTTTTCATGGAGAATCCACAAGGGAGACAGTACAAGTAGCGACACTGTTATTAACCAGTTCTTCTAGAGTATATTGATGCAACTCGGCATTGTTCTTTGGCTACTACTGTATGATTTTTTGATGCTGGGATACATGCACTGACATTAAAACCTCAGTAGTCCCTAAGGCCTGGGATCCACTAGTGGCAGTTTTTGTCCTTCATGTCCTCCCACTTTCTGAAACTTAACATGATTTAACTCCCCTGCCTGGCAAAACTATCACAGCTAAGAAAAACCCAATAATATCTGTTCCCCACACCCGCTGCCTGGGTGCAGTGCTTGATTCGTTTGTTCAAACCACACACGAAAAGAGCATTTCACTGTAATGAATAGCGGAGATGCCGCCGCGCGGTCTGGCGGCGGGGCGGCTGTCTCCGCGTTCAGACCGGCGGTTTCCGCACAACAGCATGCGTCTGGTTTGTCTGAGCCTTCTAGTGCACACAGATGGAGAGCTACGTGCGCGCGTGCTAGAAGACAGGACCTTAATGCCAGCAGGAGAGGTATCAGCTGATCTGGACGATCAGCTGATCGCAGCGGAACTCCTGATTGGCTGAGTGGCTGGGGGCGGCGCTGAGGAGCGCTGTAGTATATATAGATCTTGCTTGTCAGTTGCTGGTTGTCTGCCGTTGCGAATACTTACGTGTGAGCACTCAGACCTCAGTCAGATCCGACAGTGTATTAGAACCAGGTGGACCTGGGAATTCACACTTAGCCAGATTACGCTCTTGTTATTTACTGTGTTATACTTTAGACCAGTTCCAGGGTGTTGAGACCAAGGACCTCACACCCAAGTTTAGGATTACTGTGTCATTGCTGTGTTATATCTTAGACCAGTTCCAGGGTGTTGAGACCAAGGACCTCACACCCAAGCTTAGGATTACTGTGTCATTGCTGTGTCATACCTTAGACCAGTTCAAGGGTGTTGAGACCAAGGACCTCACACCCAAGCTTAGGATACTGTGTTATTCTTTAGACTAGTTCCCGGGTGTCGAGACCAAGGACCTCACACCTCAGACTAGGATTGTGCTTTATATCTGTTATGACCATTTGCTCTGTTGACCTCTCTTTTGCTTTCTGATTCGGTATCTCTGCCTATCTGCCTACCAGTTGCCAACCTTGCCTGTACCCGGTTACCGAATCAGCCTTCTGTCTTTGTACCTTATCTGCTCGTGTGTTGCCGACCTGGCCTGCCTGACCCTTCTAGCTGTCACTCATCCCTTGAGTGTTCAGTCTGTCTGTACTACCCGTGACACTATTCCACCAGGTGTCAGTTAGCTGCAAGGTCCTCCTGCTCCTCAGAGAGTTCTTCCTGCAGTACAGCCAGTGGCCTCTATCCCATAGGAGTCCTCTGGCTGCAGTACAGTCTGATTCCCAGATTACCAGGGAATAACTGGCTGCCAGATTATCTCTATCCCCTCTCTTAGAAGATAGTTCCTGCACATCCAAAGGGCCACCTGCTCCTCAGGTGGTCTCTGGCCGAAGTTATCTGTGTCTCCCGCCCCACGGGAAATAGCCTACAGTTGCACCAAACACTTACACTTTATTAGGTGTCCAGAGGTTAGTCATACTTGTATTATTGGTGATTCTGCAGATCATCCATAATCAGGTATACATCTGTATTGTTGATGATTCTGCAGATCATCAATAATCAGATTCTCTCTGTGTGCTGACACCAATCATTACATTCACACATTTGCTCCTTTCTTACCCAGGATGCAACAAAACTACTTGTACATGCCCTGATAGTTTCACTTGACTTCTCTAACTCTCTTCTCTGTGGCCTGCCTGCTAGCCATCTATATCCGCTCTAGTCCATCATGAACTCTGCAGCAGAACTCATCCAGCTTTTGCTTCTCTACTGCTAACCCACTCTTTCAGTCCCTCCATTGGCTGCCTATCACTAACGATACAATTCAAGATCCTAACTCTCACCTACAAAGCACTTTACAGTCTAGCACCTTCCAACTTATCTACACTTGTCCCCAGATACAATCTTTGTACACAGCTTCCCTTTACCATTTCTTCTAGCCCCTTAGCACCTTAGACTGTAACCTCAACTGGGCAGGTCTCTCTTTCCCCTTATGTGTTATTACTGCTGTGTAATGTGGGTACACGTTTTCCACCTTCATGTACAATACATTACTGTCCTGTTCAATTGTCTATTACCTCCTGTACACCATTGTTTTGTAGCTGTCGATAGTTTGTTTGCCGTATTGTACAGTGCCACAGAACATGTTGGTGCTATATGAATCCAAATAATAACTTGGCCTAAGGGGAATGCCCATCTGTGGGTAAAGAGATGATAAATAAAACCCATCAAACTTTTATTCTCTTGCTTGTACTGTACCAAATGTATTTTGTTGCATTCCACTTTAATATTTCTAGTTTGATAGTGTTGGCCAACTGCACCTCGTGTCTCTGATTCTGTTCTCGTATCTGCATTGGATTAATATTTTCCAAATCTGACACTTCACATCAGTGAAAGCTGCTGCCCTTAGTATGAACTATCCTTTCTACACCTTTCCCTTCATTTGCCATGTATTCTCATCTCTCCGGAAGACCTACTGAATACAGTATATCTCATCAGGAAAGGAAGAGGTGTTAAGCCATCCTTTAAAACTCTGAGCTGCTTAAGTCAGTTCTGGGCATATTGTTTGCTAATAAACTCATTAGCAGCTGAGCATATTATCCTCATTAATTAGGCAAGACAACGAAGCTGGGTGCTCCATTGTATTGTGGCTGGGGAAAGATTCACTCTCCTTCCACTAAATCAAGAGCCAAATTGTCAGAAGATTAACCCTGTCCCACCACATTATTGCCAAACTCAGGATTTTAAACCATCCTATTAGAGTGCAAGCTATTAGCAGCATTCAGCAGAAGCACACCCGTTACACTGGATGCTTTCCCTCTGTGTCATTCCAACGTTATAACTAAATTGCAATGACGGTTTTAGTGAAAAGGTATCAGAGATACATACATTATTTTGTACGCCAAAGATTAGGATAGAAAACAAAAATGTGTGGCACTCAGTTGTATGTCCGAGTTCAAACTGTAGTAGATGGTTTAAAGGGAAGGTTCACGCAGGACCTAAAAAAAAATAAAAAGCCAAATCCACTTACCTGGGGCTTCCTCCAGCCCGTGGCAGGCAGGATGTGCCCTCGCCGCGGCTCCGCAGGCTCCCGGTCTTCTTTGACCTGGCCAGGCCCGGCTGCCAGGTCAGGCTCCTCTGCGCTCCAAAATGCGCCTCACGGGGACGCGCTGACATCATCGGACGTCCTCTTGGCTGTACTGCGCAGTGACATGCACGTTGGAGTGCAGAAGAGCCCGACCTGGCAGCCGGGCCTGGCCAGGTCGGGTGCGCCACCGAAGAAGACCGGGAGCCTGCGGAGCCGCGGTGAGGGCACGTATACATATAATATATTGATATATATTGATTATATTAGCCTGATGAAACAGAGAACGTTTTCTCTGAGAAACGCGTTGTGTTTATTAATAAATAAGCCCCTTTTTATACCTTACTACCTCACCACTCTCTATTTTATTTGAGGCAAGTCACAGCAGTTCTATCTGCTAGCCGCACAATACTACTCAGTACGCTATTGACATCGCATAGACACCGCTCACTATCGTTTGGTCCCGCAAAGTGAGCGTGCGCCAGGATCTAATGTTTGACCTGCCTACAGCCTCCCTGGAAGTGTCCAAACTGAGAACGTGACTCCCTGGTGGCCCTCCGGATTCTCCGCCTGGAGCTGAATCGTGAGCCTGGTCCCTGGCCCCTAAAGGGACAAACGCTATCAGAGGCTGTGTCCTACGAGCAGCCATTTCTGAACAGGTGAGACCTGTCTTTGGCAGGGTGGATGCTCCTATTTATTTGTCACTCAGAGCGCTCTCTCTTTTGCATGTTTTTACAATCCAGGCAAAAGGGATTACCCAAGTAAACAGAACGAAAGGTGTGTGCATTTAAGTGGGAATATTTTTTCGTCCCCCATGCTGGCACATTGTTTGAGTGATCTTTTTGTGTATAGTCAGTCAGTAGGCTCTCCTAGAAATACTTCCCTTCACACCTCTGACCCTACTTCTTTTATAATATTTTGTAGCCGTCTTTTTCAAGTTCATTTCAATGTAGTCTTCATTTCAATGTAATCATTCACTCCCCCCTCCTTTCCTCTATACACATACACACACACACACACACACACACACACACACACACACACACACACACACACACACACACACACACACACACACACACACACACACACACACACACACACACACACACACACACACACACACACACACACACACACACACACACACACACACACACACACACACACACACACACACACACACACACACACACACACACACACACACACACACACACACACACACTTAGGCTTGGTTCCCACTATAGCGGAAATCTGCATTTTTTTTTTAGTCCGTTTTTCTGCTTCAGAAAACTGATTTTCAAATGGACCTTCTTTAACAATAGGAACCATTCACACTTGTCATAATCTGTTGGATCCTTTGCTTTAAGTGGAATGTACATTCTGCAATTCTTCACAGAGTGTGAATGTGTATCTCATATAACCTATGGTTGAGACAACTCTGCTCCAGGCACCAACTGGACCACAATGGACCAATGGACCATTGGTGTAGACACTACACTCTCTGCTCCCGCTGTAGATCCAGCTCAAGTGGGAACCTATATAATTCTAAACTTGGCAGAACAACAAGTGAACAGAACAGATGAAGAAAGGTACTATGCTTTTCTCCCAATGGAGGTTCTATGGGTATTACTGAGACACTTCATACGTACACCAATCATCAATCAATTCAATGCTGTAAGAACAGAGTAAAATCAACTAATATAGGTACCTGACTTTAAAGAATAAAAAGTGCTTTAATGTTATAATTGCATCACTTATTTGATCGAACCAGTAGAGTACATAGTTTAGAATAGTATAGTAGAGTCCAGAGAACAGATCTCTGCTACAGAAGATCTTCAAATTACCATGTTACATCATAAGATGGCCATATATCCGATTCAATAAAATTATTAAATCGGATTTATGGCCATCTTAAAGTGGTCTGAAAGTCAGCATTTCTACTTTGCTCTAAAAGATTCCTTACAGCTTTAAAGCTACAATCCCAGAAAAAAATTGTAGCAGAACAGCACTGAAATAGTTAAACAAAGCACTTTGTCCTGCTTTTCAGCTTCATATCTGCATCCAGACTGGAGATAACAGTATCTTTCTTTACATTCCAATGTTGATACATTTGTGTGTAATGCTGAAAATACAAGTTGCGTTTTTTCGGCAGATAGGTGATTTGATAGATAATTTCCGACATGTCCGATCTTACTTTCAATCATTTGACCACTCAATTTCTCATAGAAGTGAATGGAAATTGATAAGAAAAGATAAAAGAATCGAGTTGGAAATCGAGAAAAATGAATCGAAAATCGATCGAAGGGAAAATCGACTGAAAAAACGCATAGAGTATTCCCAGCATAACAAGTAAAAAACACTCCCTGAGAAGCTGTCTCTACTTCAGGCACAGACACAGTTCAGTGGGGGGTGGGGTTGGATGGGAGGGGGGTGGCACATTAACATTTGTTGTGAGGGAGGAGACTGGGTGCCTTTCACTCCAGTAAATTTGAACTATGGTCTCAGCAGAAGATTGGCCTAAAGGAGTCAGCCAACTAAATCTTTTTAACATATTTATTCAAAAAATTACATTAAAGCAATTCACAAAACTTTGTGCACTGCTTTGATGCACGTTTACTATCAGATGCATTAAAAAATAGTAGGCTACTTTAGGGCTTTAAGTACTAAGAACAGTAAGTAAACTATAGTGTTCTGGTTAAGGGCTCTGCCTTTGACATGGGAGACCAGGGTTCGAATCCTGACTAGGTCAAGTCCCTTCAGTAAGGAGTTCAAGGCAAGACTCCCTAACACTGCAGGGTGGCCTCTTGAGCGCATCCCAGTGGCTGCAGCTCTTGAGCGCTTTGAGTCCGACAGGAGAAAAGCGCTATACAAATGTTCGAATTATTATTATTATTATTATATTATTTTGCACTACTAATTGCTTTAGCAACACCTACTAAGAGAGTTCACACATTCAGAGGAAATAATATGCCTTAAGGCAACATTCACAGTGGCGCATTGCAATGTGGCGCAACGGCCACTGTGTGTAACGCAGACCATCACACTGCAATTCACCATCTATGATTTGCTTACAGTGCGGCCTGTGTGGAAAAACAGCATGCAGCACTGCAACACACTGCACGCAGTATGTTACCGCAAAATGCATGTGTTAACAGTGACAGTGAAACATACTTTTCATTGACTGTATGGTTCATTGTAGGCAATGCAACATGTGGATAATGTGACTTTGTTACAGGGAGCGCAACCCAACTTCCACTGTGAACCTAGCCTTAAGCTAAGTACCCACAGCCAGATGGATCGGGGATCTCCACCAATGAACAATTATTCCCCGATCCATCTGGCGGAATCGGCAAGCGTTATTGGTTTCATCATAAACGAAAGATTGTGTAAACAATAGTTTACACGATGGTGGCAAAACTCGCGAAACTTAATCCAATATGGAGGTTGTTCAAAAATTAATGGTAGCCGCGGGTGGCTAGCATTGCAAAGCATTGTTTAACAAATTTTCGTTAAACGATGAGCAATATCGCTAATAAATAATTTGCAAAAATCGCGTTGTGGGTATGGGCCTTTACATCTTTCATATCATTATACCAGACAGGCATGCCTATCTTGCATTGTCCATTAGGAAGTCACTAATAATTTTTCCTTGCTTGTACACATAGGAACAATGTCAGCAACTGCTACAGAGTTTTTTTTTTTTCTGTAAAGTGAAGTTTCACTTAAATTGTACAAAACTGAGGGACTGGATACAGGCAAGTAATGGCAGCTAGAGAGAAAGTCTGATACAAAGTTATCATAAGCTCTGGAATAAGAAGTAAGGAAAGGAAAAGAAAGGAGTTGGAAATATGCAGAGCCAGAAATGTAGAATATGTAGAGGCAGAGAATAGGGAGAGCAGTGCGGAGTGTACAGAGGGTGAATGGATGAGTGCACATACAGAGGGTGAGTGAGAACAGTGACAGGCCAGAGGTGATGTGAGACACAGGCCTGATATGTGCTGAGAGAACGCGCTCAGTCTGAGCTGCCTGGGAGCAGTTTGGATCACATCCAAAGTAAAATCAACCCTGAACAATATTATTGTCCGCCTGTCTATTCAGGAAAATTGTTTTCTTTGGGCTGAATATAAATGACACAAAGCCGGAGTTACATCACCGCAGTGGGCAGCGAACTTAACCCCAGAATCCCTCCGGCAGCCTGGACTGAGGGAGGGGGTGGCTGGGGAAAAGGGGCTGGATTGTTCTCATGTCTGAGAGACTATAAATAGATGAAATACTCTTTCTTTTGCCTCCAAGAGTGTGAATAAAATTCCATTTAAACTTTGGAAGAGGAGAGCTCCTCTGTGCACATATCCTTCACTATCTCCCACATACTCCCCCCACCCCCCAAAAAGGACAAACAATGTTGTATTGTATGACAAGGCAAAAATGTGTCCTGTATATGATGTAACATTAATGTCCCTACCACACAAGGAAGAATTTGCCTATCAGGGACACTTTCCTTCCATGCTAGATGTTTCCTGCTGTCCTTTTCAGAACTTGGCGTGAGTCCATGGATTTTGACAGGACCCCATTACTCACGATCTACAAATATTTGATCGCCTATTTAACCTAAGATACCAAGCTGTCAGCAAGGTCAGTTTCCTAACAATAGGCATCAAGTATTTTCCATGCTTTTAGTATGTTGTCTAAGGAAACCGTTATACTCACCGATGAATATTGGCAGATAAAGTCACGGGAATATGAGTAAGTTATCCAAACCATCCAGATAACATTCTCAGGGCTAAGGACGTGAGGATAAGAGTTTAGAAACTTTGGGGCATTTGCACAATAGTCCACCAAAGTTGCTGAGTGCAAGGAATGCACGGCAATTATACTGTTAATTATACTGATAAGGTGGCGCTCAATTAGAGTTCAGACAGATGTCTGCTCGACATCTCGTTTGAACGCCGTCATTTTTCCAAACACAAATGTCAGTCATTTTCAATAATGCTTTTAATGTCATTTCAATTCGGTAGAGGTCATTCATATGTCTTTTGTTTGAAAGCATTTTGTTTGTTGGTATATGTTTTTTTTTATCATTTCCTGTAGAACAGTATTGTAGTTCTACTTTTTGTTCGCCTCCACCAAACTTGTTGGCTTTTGCTGGCATTCAATTGCATTGCCAGCAAAAAAAAAAATGACTTCTAGATGCTATACGTAGTAGCATCCAAGTTGTAACAAGGGAATCTACTGCGATGTCTACACAAACAGCGACAACTGCTGTAACCATTGTTTTAAAAAAGCTTCAATTCATCATTTGAATGAAACAGCGGTAGATCCCTTTTAAACTATGCTTTCGTCAGCTGGCGGAAACACTGTGTTTACCGCCCCTGTGAACCAGCCTCTATTGTTAAAGTAATGTGCACCACGCATTTCCCAATACACAGTCTCCAAGCTCAGAATCAGAATCAGAATCAGAATCATTTTATTTATCGCCAAGCACGACTTGGTCGTGCCCGGAATTGGGCTATTCTGCAAGTTAAAGCTACTCTGCAAGTTAAAGGTAGAGCACTAAGAACACTAATGTGTGAGAAACACACTAATCATCTTTTATGTGAGCACGTGCAGGGTGATGGCTCAATTTAGTGTACAAAATTTCTCCACGGTGAGACTTCTTAAAGTGCATATACCTGCACAAGGAATGTCGCCCACAGGAATCAGGACTCGATTCTTCAGACGACAGTTTGGAGCTAAATGCTAAACAGTTCCGTCACTGTCATGAGGCTGTAGGGTCAACAGTAGTGTTGGGCGAACATCTAGATGTTCGGGTTCGGGCCGAACAGGCCGAACATGGCCGCGATGTTCGGGTGTTCGACCCGAACTCCGAACATAATGGAAGTCAATGGGGACCCGAACTTTTGTGCTTTGTAAAGCCTCCTTACATGCTACATACCCCAAATTTACAGGGTATGTGCACCTTGGGAGTGGGTACAAGAGGGAAAAAAAATTAGCAAAAAGAGCTTATAGTTTTTGAGAAAATCGATTTTAAAGTTTCAAAGGGAAAACTGTCTTTTAAATGCGGGAAATGTCTGTTTTCTTTGCACAGGTAACATGCTTTTTGTCGGCATGCAGTCATAAATGTAATACATATAAGAGGTTCCAGGAAAAGGGACCGGTAACGCTAACCCAGCAGCAGCACACGTGATGGAACAGGAGGAGGGTGGCGCAGGAGGAGAAGGCCACGCTTTGAGACACAACAACCCAGGCCTTGCATGAGGACAAGAAGCGTGCGGATAGCAATTTGCATTTTGTCGCCATGCAGTCATAAATGTAATACAGATGAGAGGTTCAATAAACAGGGACCGGAAACGCTAACCCATCACAGATGTTCATTGTTCATGTTACTTGGTTGGGGTCCGGGAGTGTTGCGTAGTCGTTTCCAATCCAGGATTGATTCATTTTAATTTGAGTCAGACGGTCTGCATTTTCTGTGGAGAGGCGGATACGCCGCCGATCTGTGACGATGCCTCCGGCAGCACTGAAACAGCGTTCCGACATAACGCTGGCTGCCGGGCAAGCCAGCACCTCTATTGCGTACATTGCCAGTTTGTGCCAGGTGTCTAGCTTCGATACCCAATAGTTGAAGGGTGCAGATGGATTGTTCAACACAGCTACGCCATCTGACATGTAGTCCTTGACCATCTTCTCCAGGCGATCGGTGTTGGAGGTGGATCTGCACGCTTGCTGTTCTGTGTGCTGCTGCATGGGTGTCAGAAAATTTTCCCACTCCAAGGACACTGCCGATACCATTCCCTTTTGGACACTAGCTGTGGCTTGTGTTGTTTGCTGCCCTCCTGGTCGTCCTGGGTTTGCGGAAGTCAGTCTGTCGGCGTACAACTGGCTAGAGGAGGGGGAGGATGTCAATCTCCTCTCTAAAGTCTCCACAAGGGCCTGCTGGTATTCTTCCATTTTGACCTGTCTGGCTCTTTCTTCAAGCAGTTTTGGAACATTGTGTTTGTACCGTGGATCCAGAAGGGTATAAACCCAGAAATTGGTGTTGTCCAGAATGCGCACAATGCGTGGGTCGCGTTCAATGCAGTCCTAGGCCGAAGAGGTCATAGCCTAGGGTCACAAAACCTGTTTATTTGGGCAATTTCAATGGTGGCGAGTCTGACGTACATAAATCGCAGCAATGGCTGTTAGCAACGTCTGAATCTCACGAAATGTCTCATGCAGGTAGAAGACATATTGTTAGACTTGGGCTCCAAAGATGGGTTCCCTACATCTCTGCAAACCAGAGTTACAGGGCTCCAAATTTGGTAAAATCCCCCATAGGCTTTCATTGGGCCTCCTATTTACAGTTCCAAAATCTCACATCTTTTCAAAGGGCAATTACTCAGCAGTACCAAATTTTCTAGCATTGTAGGGACCCTTAGGGGGAACATGACTGGTGAGTTTCAGGCCCCTAGGCCGAAGAGGTCATAGCCTAGGGTCACAAAAACCTGTTTATTTGGGCTATTTCAATGGTAGTGATGGTGGCGTACATAAATCGCAGCAATGGCCGTTAGCAAAGTCTGAATTTCACGAAATGTCTCATGCAGGTAGAAGACATATTGTTAGACTTGGATTCCAAAGATGGGGTCCCTACATCTCTGCAAACCAGAGTTACAGGGGACCAAAATTGGTAAAATCCCCCATAGGATTTCATTGCCTCCCTATTTCACTTTCCAAAATCTCACATCTTTTCAAAGGGCAATGGCTCAGCAGTACCAAATTTTCTAGCATTGTAGGGACCCTTAGGGGGAACATGACTGGTGAGTTTCTGGCCCCTAGGCCGAAGAGGTCATAGCCTAGGGTCACAAAAACCTGTTTATTTGGGCTATTTCAATGGTAGTGATGGTGACGTACATAAATCGCAGCAATGGCCGTTAGCAAAGTCTGAATCTCAAGAAATGTCTCATGCAGGTAGAAGACATATTGTTAGACTTGGATTCCAAAGATGGGGTCCCTACATCTCTGCAAACCAGAGTTACAGGGGTCCAAAATTGGTAAAATCCCCCATAGGATTTCATTGCCTCCCTATTTCACTTTCCAAAATCTCACATCTTTTCAAAGGGCAATGGCTCAGCAGTACCAAATTTTCTAGCATTGTAGGGACCCTTAGGGGGAACATGACTGGTGAGTTTCGGGCCCCTAGGCCGAAGAGGTCATAGCCTAGGGTCACAAAAACCTGTTTATTTGGGCTATTTCAATGGTAGTGATGGTGGCATACATAAATCTCAGCCATGGCCGTTAGCAACGTCTGAATCTCACGAAATGTCTCATGCAGGTAGAAGACATATTGTTAGACTTGGATTCCAAAGATGGGGTCCCTACATCTCTGCAAACCAGAGTTACAGGGGTCCAAAATTGGTAAAATCCCCCATAGGCTTTCATTGGGCCTCCTATTTACCGTTCTAAAATCTCACACCATTTCAAAGGGCAATGGCTCAGCAGTGGCAAAACTCACCAGTCATGATCCCCCTAAGGGTCCCTGCAATGCTAGAAAATTTGGTACTGCTGAGCCATTGCCCTTTGAAAAGATGTGAGATTTTGGAAAGTGAAATAGGGAGGCAATTAAATCCTATGGGGGATTTTACCAATTTTGGACCCCTGTAACTCTGGTTTGCAGAGATGTAGGGACCCCATCTTTGGAATCCAAGTCTAACAATATGTCTTCTACCTGCATGAGACATTTCGTGAGATTCAGACTTTGCTAACGGCCATTGCTGCGATTTATGTACGTCACCATCACTACCATTGAAATAGCCCAAATAAACAGGTTTTTGTGACCCTAGGCTATGACCTCTTCGGCCTAGGGGCCCGAAACTCACCAGTCATGTTCCCCCTAAAGGTCCCTACAATGCTAGAAAATTTGGTACTGCTGAGCCATTGCCCTTTGAAAAGATGTGAGATTTTGGAAAGTGAAATAGGGAGGCAATGAAATCCTATGGGGGATTTTACCAATTTTGGACCCCTGTAACTCTGGTTTGCAGAGATGTAGGGACCACATCTTTGGAATCCAAGTCTAACAATATGTCTTCTACCTGCATGAGACATTTCGTGAGATTCAGACTTTGCTAACGGCCATTGCTGCGATTTATGTACGTCACCATCACTACCATTGAAATAGCCCAAATAAAGGACCCTAGGCTATGACCTCTTTGGCCTAGGGGCCCGAAACTCACCAGTCATGTTCCCCCTAAGGGTCCCTACAATGCTAGAAAATTTGCCACTGCTGAGTAATTGCCCTTTGAAAAGATGTGAGATTTTGGAACTGTAAATAGGAGGCCCAATGAAAGCCTATGGGGGATTTTACCAAATTTGGAGCCCTGTAACTCTGGTTTGCAGAGATGTAGGGAACCCATCTTTGGAGCCCAAGTCTAACAATATGTCTTCTACCTGCATGAGACATTTCGTGAGATTCAGACGTTGCTAACGGCCATTGCTGCGATTTATGTACGTCAGACTCGCCACCATTGAAATTGCCCAAATAAACAGGTTTTGTGACCCTAGGCTATGACCTCTTCGGCCTAGGACTGCATTGAACGCGACCCACGCATTGTGCGCATTCTGGACAACACCAATTACTGGGTTTATACCCTTCTGGATCCACGGTACAAACACAATGTTCCAAAACTGCTTGAAGAAAGAGCCAGACAGGTCAAAATGGAAGAATACCAGCAGGCCCTTGTGGAGACTTTAGAGAGGAGATTGACATCCTCCCCCTCCTCTAGCCAGTTGTACGCCGACAGACTGACTTCCGCAAACCCAGGACGACCAGGAGGGCAGCAAACAACACAAGCCGCAGCTAGTGCCCAAAAGGGAATGGTATCGGCAGTGTCCTTGGAGTGGGAAAATTTTCTGACACCCATGCAGCAGCACACAGAACAGCAAGCGTGCAGATCCACCTCCAACACCGATCGCCTGGAGAAGATGGTCAAGGACTACATGTCAGATGGCGTAGCTGTGTTGAACAATCCATCTGCACCCTTCAACTATTGGGTATCGAAGCTAGACACCTGGCACAAACTGGCAATGTACGCAATAGAGGTGCTGGCTTGCCCGGCAGCCAGCGTTTTGTCGGAACGCTGTTTCAGTGCTGCCGGAGGCATCGTCACAGATCGGCGGCGTATCCGCCTCTCCACAGAAAATGCAGACCGTCTGACTCAAATTAAAATGAATCAATCCTGGATTGGAAACAACTACGCAACACTCCCGGACCCCAACCAAGTAACATGAACAATGAACATCTGTGATGGGTTAGCGTTTCCGGTCCCTGTTTATTGAACCTCTCATCTGTATTACATTTATGACTGCATGGCGACAAAATGCAAATTGCTATCCGCACGCTTCTTGTCCTCATGCAAGGCCTGGGTTGTTGTGTCTCAAAGCGTGGCCTTCTCCTCCTGCGCCACCCTCCTCCTGTTCCATCACGTGTGCTGCTGCTGGGTTAGCGTTACCGGTCCCTTTTCCTGGAACCTCTTATATGTATTACATTTATGACTGCATGCCGACAAAAAGCATGTTACCTGTGCAAAGAAAACAGACATTTCCCGCATTTAAAAGACAGTTTTCCCTTTGAAACTTTAAAATCGATTTTCTCAAAAACTATAAGCTCTTTTTGCTAATTTTTTTTTCCTTTTGTACCCACTCCCAAGGTGCACATACCCTGTAAATTTGGGGCATGTAGCATATAAGGAGGCTTTACAAAGGACAAAAGTTCGGGTCCCCATTGACTTCCATTATGTTCGGAGTTCGGCCATGTTCGGCCCGAACCCGAACATCTAGATGTTCGCCCAACACTACACGTGACCCGTTCGGCCAATCACAGCGCTAGCCGAACGTTCGGGTAACGTTCGGCCATGCGCTCTTAGTTCAGCCATATGGCCGAACAGTTTGGCCGAACACCATCAGGTGTTCGGCCGAACCCGAACATCACCCGAACAGAGTGATGTTCTGCAGAACCCGAACAGTGGCGAACACTGTTCGCCCAACACTAGTCAACAGTATGGTGCACAAAGGTGTGCATTCCATACAAAGGAGCTCAATGCACTCGTCCAAGATGTTATACTAGTTTAGGTTTGGTTTTAATAAAGTTATGCTGGAATTTACACTCACTAACCAAATGCTTGCATCAAATGGTTCTAGGCCAGCAAATCTGCCTGGATCTGCCAGTTCTTAATAAACTAGTTGAATTCTATACAACACCATTAACCTGAACAATGGCTTTTTTATTTAGTGTGTTATTACCTAAAGCAGGGGCTTAACCACCCTGGCGTTCTATTAGAACGGCCAGGGCGGCGGCGCAGCACATTTTTTTTTTTTTTAAATCATGTAGCTAGCCTAGCGCTAGCTACATGATAGCTGCTGTGCAGCGGCATCCCCCCACCTCTTCCAATCGCCTCCAGAGCAAACAGGAAATCCCGTTCAGAAAGGGATTTCCTGTTTGGCTTCCCTGTCGCCATGGCGACGATCGGGATGACATCATCGACGTCACCCACGTCATGGCGTCGGAGGGAGTCCCAATCCACCCCTTAGCACTGCCTGGCGCTGATAGGCCAGGCTGCGCACGGGGTCTTGGGGGGGGGGCCTGTTACGCGGCAGGTAGTGGCGCATCGGCGGTGAGTGGCGGCGATCGGTATAAACACGCAGCTAGCAAAGTGCTAGCTGCGTGCTTTAAAAAAAATTACGAAAATCGGCCCACTAGGGCCAGAGCATTCCAGCGCGGCAGTCATGGACGAACTGAGCTTGTCCATACCGCTAAGCTTAACTAAGGGGGAGCAGGCCCTGTGACTGCAGGGGGCCAAGAGGTGGGGCCCCCAACTACTACCCTTGTCTTTCTCTGATATTCCAGATCAGGTGTTTTTGTGGCTACACATGTTATGGATGTGAAGCTCCTGATGGCCACACTTGTTTTATGAGCCTTGTAAGATGGTCCCCCAGGCTGTGAAGGTCACCAATGGTAGTAAAGGGAAGGGTTGTGAACATGGGGCCCCATCTAAGATTTGGTCGGGAGCCCCATGATTTCTAGTTACACCCTTGCCTTAAAGTCTTGTTTCTCACAGCTGGATAGTTTTGGTACTGGAGAACAGCATTCCTAAAGAGGATAGGGAAGTATTGCTATTCTCAGTGGTCAGCAAACTCAGGTCCTGTTAGGGTAAGTGATAGTTAGTTCAAGGGTTTTGTGTCTTAGAGTAAAGTTTAACATACAGTAACGCTACATGTCTTTTAGGGTTAGGCAGAATAACAGAGTGAATATAGGACGTATACTGATATTGTGGGATATTGTGCACCAATGCAAATGTTATGAAGTCATGTGGGGGCTGTATATAGTCGCTAAAACCCTTCAACTCCCTGCATAGAGAACTCATTTTTCTAAATGGAGACTGCAGAAGGGTAAGTATGGTTATTGCTCATTACAGATTAAAGGGCTAAGGTGAGAATAAAAGTAAAAAGTCAGGGTTAGTTAACGTTTCATAACAGAGCTAAAGGTAGACTTGCACTATTAGAGCTACTTGATATTGAACATATCGCAACTCTGTAGCTGATATGTTGTTAGTTGATATCATATCAGACCTCAGCAGAGATCTGATTTCACACCATCCATCCTACTACCACTGCTAGCTTTACTGCAACACTTTTAGAGTTATTAAACGTACATGGCACAGTTGATTATGGATAGTAAGGCAACTCTGTTACCCTCCATTGATCGCCTTTATTTATTTATTTTTGTTTAATCTCATAACTTTGGTTCAGCTTTATAAAGTATAATCGGTTTGCCGTGGGATACTACAATCTGTCTGTATTCCCATAAATCATATCTACGTCTTTCAGTTTTTTCTAACAGACTATTTTTTTGTATTTATTTCTAGCACTTCAAGCAGAATGTCATGCAAAATTTCTCATATCCATTCATAAAATCCCTTGGCGGTGCATCTCGACTCATATCAGCAGTCAAGGGGTTAACTCCCCTGGCCCCCTCACATGCAAGATATATGGAAATTGTAATTGAGTGTCAACTTGCAATGAAATTCAATCCTCTTTACACCCCAAATGTAATTTGGAAGCTCTGTGCGATATTTACTGCAATGCTAACCACATTTTAGAGCATAATTACATTTCTGGGGAACTCACAGCCAAAAATGAAAAAAATTGTGTTGGCTTCAAAGCCCCCTACTGTGGGACAGAATGAAAGAGGGGAAGGGGAGAAAGAACAACACTACAAATGAGTGTGGCAGAAGATGAAATATAGGAACGGATCTTCAATGGTAGGCGTTATAGCAAGTGAATGACTGTAAACAGAAGACTTTATATCGTTTATTTTCAGTGATTTGCACTAGAAATGATGTAAAAATTGATTCGGTTTTAGGTATAGATGCATGTGGTATGGTGCTCGTGTGTGGTTAACAACCTGAATGTATACTCCCTATGGGGTTTGATAAATAATGTGTTGCACACAGAATATGGTTATAGTAAGGACTGATCGGGGGTATCACCTTTGCAATGGTAGTTCAGATTGGCAGCTGAAGGAAATGCAGGATAAGTATGTGCAAGATAGGAGGAGCATTGTCTCCTCACCTGTCCCAGGGATTACCTCTGTGACTACATCCAGTGGTCCTTTGTTTTTTCTGGAGCGCGACCCACGTTGATCCAACAGAGTCATCATAATCGAGTGGAGGTGGTCCACATGCCCGAAATTGTGGCTGCCTATAGCAACCCACGTTTGGGAGTAGTTATTTCTTTACATTTCCCATTTCCAAAAAATACTTCACTATTGGCTCTCCTGGTGCTCTTTTTGTCTCCTTTTCTTACCCGTACCTGGGTTTCCAAACCTGAAATTCATCTACCAGACTTTCCAGAAGGATGAGTATTTGGTAGTGAAGTTGAGCAAGCATGAATGGAGGGAGGTTTGGTGGAGGAGGTGCTTACAAACTATTGTAAATATTATTCAAGGAAGTCCTTTTCCCTGTTGCTATATGATCAAACAATTATTAATATTACCTGGCTGACTTTCGGCTTTAATGTTTAATGAATTTTATATGAATGTGCATATGCTGTGTTTTTCTTCATGTGTATTAAATATTGTATTACTTCTATGTTTTTTTTTTCTGGAAACATGTGGTTCAACTTTGCATTGCTCTCTATGACTACGAGCCGGTCAAAATGGCTGATGCTAAACCATTTTCTGCATCAGTTCCTGTCGTTGCTCCCATTTTCAGCCCCTAGGGGGACACGGAACCGCGAATGCAACTGATGCTAGATGCTACACGATCTGTCTCAGAAAATTCAGTTGACTGGTGTTTGCACAATCATGGCAAACAAAGCCAATGACAAGTATGCAGATCAATGCTCTGACCAACGTTTCACCATACTAGCTGCATACTAGTTTCAGATGTCTGCCTACCTACCTCTCTCACTGCAGGCTCACTAAAATTTGCCCCATCCAAGATGGTACTATGTTTTCAGAGAGGCCTGAGAGTCACATCTCCCCAGGGCCGGATTGCACTCTTTACTGCCCAAGGCCACTGTCATAAGCTGCCCCCCCCTTCAGTATAGGTAACCAGATGTCCCCTCCCCTCCTCCAATTTAGGTATTTCAAATTACCCTTCCCCCTCCCTCCAGTATAAGTAGCCCATTGTCCATTGACCCTTCCCACTATTATAGTCAGCCAGATGACCTTCCCCCCCCCCCCACACTTCCAGTATAGGTATTTCAAATTACCCTTCCCCCTCCCTCCAGTATAAGTAGCCCATTGTCCATTGACCCTTCCCACTATTATAGTCAGCCAGATAACCCTTCCCCCCCTCCTCCAGTTTAGACAACCTGATGACCCCTCCACCCCTCCCTTCTAGTATAAGAAATCATACCCCCTCCTGTAAATTTAGCCTGATGACCACCCCCCTCCAGTATAGGTAGCCAGGTGACCATTCCCCCCTTCCTTAGTACAGCCTGCTGCCCAGCCGCCCCTTGATCTTGTGGAGCTCTAGGCCATGGCCTATGTGGCCTTAGCTTAAATCCGGCCCTGCATCTCCCAGAAGTAAGGTACACTTGTTCCAGTTTCGTCCCAATGCTTCTTCTCCGCCTGTCTCTGAGTCTTCCCCTGCCGGCACTCAGATATCAGCCATTTGCAGGTTCTGTACAGAAGTAGATGAAGGAGCCAGCCCCCATGATCCTTCTTGGTCAGTTGTAGGCTTTATGCAGATATGCAGATAGCAGTAAGTGTTGCATTTATTTAATGATCACGCGCACCCCTGGGACAAGTGACTGTTATCTCATGACACATTTTATGTCCTGTGTGGACCATTTATTTTTACCCCTTTTGATATAACTTATCGTTAGGTCTTTATCTCTTTATGCTTCGTGCAGCCAAAGACTGTGTAACAAGAAATAGCAAATTTAAACTGTCAAAAACAGTTACAGTCAAAACATTCACAGCTTTGTTTCCAACTATGGTTCTTAGTGTAATGCTTGATAAAATATACAGGGAAGAAAAGAGAGAGATGGGCGGAGTAATACTGACTAGAGTAAAATGTGAAAACTCCTCAATGAAATTATGGAGGGTCATGGTGTAAGTGTGCATGGTGGAAGTTCTGGTGTTTTATTAGATTACTCTATAGTTATCCCTCCATTCCTTCTGACTATAGTTTTGAGTGGCCAAGAAGACTGCTCCACATTGATGAGATCAAACTACAGGAGAGAAGGTGTTTGGCCATCTGTTATCTGATAAAATTGGGTTTTCCTAATGGTGCCCATACACTTGTTGCCTAACTTAGAAAATATGTTTATTTTAATATAATATTTTGGGCTTTAAAATTTAGGAAGGAATGCAGCCTTTGTGTTTTTTTTTCTTGAATAAGGACAAGATTTCTTCTAAGAATGATCTACACCTGTGGTTTTGGAAATTAGCTTCTCAATGTCATCCTGTTTCTCTCCCTTCACTAAGCAGCCTAGTTTAATCAGGTGACCTTAGAGAAGATCTTTGCTTACATTTTTCAGAAATCCTTTGATAAACTTTTACATTTCTGTGGGTTTTGTCATTGTGCAAGGAAGGGCTGAGGTTTCAAGACTCCATTTTTTACTCTCTGCGGGAGCATATGGTTACTGCTACATATATGCAATTTCATTTTGTTCACTAATTTTTGGTCCTTTTCATTATTCCCTCTGTTTTAAAGAAAACCTGTAACAAAAAAAAGTTCCCCTGGGGGGCACTGCGCTGAAGTGTCCGGCAATCCTCCCTCGACCAGCCTGACAAGCGCTGACAAGCACTGATTTATTTACCTTTCCTGGCTCCAGCAGGGGGGGGGGCGCTGTTGTGGCTCTCCGCACAGAGATAGGTGAAAATAGCCGATCTCTGTCGGGTCCGCTCTACTGCGCCTGCGCAGTAGAGCGGGCCGACAGCGATTGGCTATTTCCACCTATCTCTGAGCGGAGAGCTGATACTGCGCCTGCGCTGAAGCCGGGAAGGTAAATATTTACATCCCCACTGTTTGGGGAGCTTTGTCGCCGCTGCCAAGGGACCGAGGGGGACGGGGGAAGCCTCAATAGGATCCGGAGGCTTACCCCACCCGAGGTGAGTACTTTCCAGGGGAGGTTTTTTTGTTACATGTTTTCTTTAATTTTAGCCCTTTATTTTATTTTCTATCCCCCTCACCATTCAACCCACTCAACTCCTAGTTCCCAATTTCCCTCCCATTTTCTTTCCTTCTCTTCCCCTCTGCCCCCCTTTTACCTCTACCTCTTCTGTCTTTCCTTCCATAACTTTCCTCCCCTCTCTTCTTCCTTCCTTTCTCTTTGCTTACCATGTTACACTCACCCATTATCTACTCACTTCCACCACCACACCTCCCCTACTAACTACTGTAGACATACCCATGTTCTACCCCCCCTTTCCCCGCTCATCAATTTTGCCCCTCTCTTAAACCTTCCTCTACTCCCACTCCCATAAACACCAGCCCATCATAGTTTGTATGCCCCCATTAATTTCTCCTCCCTGCCCCCCCCTCCCCCCCCCCCCACACACACACACACCTTTCTCCCTCCCTCTTTCATTTCCATTTTTTCCCCTTCAGTCCCTCATCCCATTATGTTTTCATTTTAAGCCTCTTCCCTTTTCCCCACCTGGAGAACCCAGTAACCATATATGTTTTTGTGCCCATAGCTTTGTGCCCATGGTAAGGTTTTGCACTGGTACAAGATGTTTGGCCACATAATGTTTTGCTTATTGTGTATAGGTTTTATAATGTCTTTTATGTGCATTTCACCTTCATGGGTCTGACCTGACCTGAAACAACAAACTTGCTGAGGAGGTAAATGTTGTTGTTTTTTAAGGATGAGCGAGCACATATTCGAAAGAAACTGTACCTTCTTGGGTCCAAGCTGGGGGCTAGGGCAGAGAGGGTTAATTCACCTGTACCTCCATGCTATGTCCATCCTCGCGATACTTCCTTCTGCAAATCGGAAGTTTTAATGGTGAAGCAGGAAGTGTCAGGAAAAGGGATGGGGCCCCACAGTGGCAAGAGGAAACACAGGTAAATTAACCCTCTCTGCCGTGGGCCTTTTTTTGGACAGGAGCGGGTACAGATTCGCTTCTCACAAAACTCTTTCACAAAATGTGTCAAGGATCATGTTAGTTTCTGATACTAGCAAGTAAACCTTTGACCATTTTTTGCTCCAGTAGAATTTATATATAGAACTTCATAATTCTATTGGGCCTACTAAGTATTTGGAACTCTGATAAAGCAAGGTGTATTTACGTATTTACTCAATGTTTCTACAAAACTTCGATAAGGGTTAGTGTAGGTGTTTATATTATGCTTTGTGCCCAAAATTATTCCAAGAATTTATACCTATTTTTAATAGATGTTAATATAAAGCATTTACATTTTATTCCAAGTGTTGTTACATACATCTCCCAGTACACACATATATACCCCAGTGTATGAATCTGTGTATGAATCAGTCTTCTTCCTGTTGGCATGAAAATGGGAGAATAAGCTGTCTTACTGCACTGCACCTGCTGTAGCTTTAAAGGGACAAAATTCTAACTTAACAAAGACACTAAGAGAAGTCAGACCAGTACATTGTGTGCCCTTTCACTGCTTTCCAGCTTCTCCCAATAATAAGAACATATATGGGTGATCCTAGAGTCTCCTAGATACAAAACCAGCAGCGTAACAAGCCAGATGAAGTCCATAGCACATAATTAGGATGGAGGAGACTCGTTAGCTGAACCAAAGTGTTTGCTCTGATATTGCCCCTAATTGCAGATGATAATCGTTTACAATGAGCTCACAGCAAATAATGCTTTCTTTTATTAACCCTTCTGTTGCTAGGAGAGCTGCAGTTACTTTTCCTTTTTTTTAACATTCTTCTATTTTGACTGGCAATTTCAATTAGTGCAACAATAAGATATAAATCTGTCGCCACACCGAGTGCACTGTGGTGCAGAAGATGAGTAGAGATGTATAAATACATCTGCAGCGTCGGAGAGAGCTTTTGAGTCCTTAACACCACCTAGTGTCCTCTTTGTAGCAGTGCAGGTCCATTAACCTACGGACAGTCCACTAGTCTGATGTCAAGGTTAGAAAAATGATGGAAATTAACCGCATTTATGGCATGTTAGATAATGAACTTTGTGAGATTTTCTTTTCACATATCTGGTATATCCCCACAGATCATGTGTTAGCAGTTCATCTGGTCTTAACTGTTCATATTTGTATTACATTGGCATAAGTATTTTTTTTTTTAGAAAGATACAATTTCTTTACCTCAATGCAATGTATTGTAAAGATTAATAGCAAATGTTATTTCTTTTTGCTTGTTTTTTGAGTACATATTGTTACGGTATCAGGCAGTTCGGCACGAGGCAAGTCGAATGACGTCTCTCCTTGATACCCCAAAACTCCCCGGCGACGTTAAATACTATTGTCGCAACTCAGAGGGAGATGTAATTCGGGGTCTGGCAACCGCCGGAGCCCCAAATTACCGCTCCGCACAGCATTATATTGCTGCTATGGGGTGCCCAGTCTCTGCGCTTAGCGACAAGCGCTGAGATAACCTGCTTCGGTTTTTGTGTACAAAAAACACAGCCACTCCACATTAGGCTGTCACATGGGATTGTCAAAGCTACTTTCTAAGCACTTAGAGCAGGTGGTGTGTTGCAAAGGCTTCTGCTCTCTGCAGCTATTTACGTATGCAGGAAGCTGAGATTTTCCTGGAAGGTCTGTCCTGCAGAGAAAGTACAGATCCCATGTTCCATAGAGATGCCATCTGAACTTGCAGTCCATTTTGTACATTAATAGTTGGCTGCAAATTGAAATGCAATGATAATTTAAAGTGCATGTCTAAAGCACAACTCTAAACGCGAGTCTAAATAAAGCGTCAAATAACATAATACAGTGTTCCCGAGCCTTGTCCTCAAGGCCCACCAACAGTGCAAGTTTTGTGGAAATCCGCAGAGGTAATTAATAAGCTCTTCTGAGACACTAATTACCCCACCTGTGAATGCTTGTGGTTTCCTGCACAGCTCGTGCTGTTGGTGGGCCTTGACGTCTGTGCTGCAGGAAGTGGCTTGTGTAAGGAGTCCTGTAAGAGTGCTTTTATACTTAGATGAAAACAAGTCCTGCCACTGAATGCCAACACAGGATTAAGAAAGCATTTGTGTGCCTAATGCCCTACCACAGTCTAGGGACGGTTGTAAGGGGAAACCAAGTAACCCACCAGTATGCTTTGGGTTGAGGTAGGAAACCTATGGGGAGAACTCCATGAAAAAAATGTCCTGCCCAGAATTCAAATTTGGGACCCAGCAAGGTGAGTGTGCTAACCATATGGCCAACATGCCACCAATTGCATTAGTTTCTATGGCACACTAGTGCACATCTGGTTTATTATCAGTGAGTACCCAGCCTAGTACAGCAATGTAATATGTCACTAATTGTAAACTACTCTTCTGTTATAAGTGGCAACAGTTGCTATTGTCCTGTAGATATTTTTCAAATGTCTTTAATTAAGCCCCATCTACACCATGCCATATTGCAGCGATCCGGCGGCTCGATTAGCCGCCGGATCGCCTCTTCCGCGTGCCCGCCGCGTCCCCGCTCGCCGCGCGTGCGCTGCATTCGATTCCCCGCTCGTGCCCGCTCGTCCCCGCCGGCGCCGCTTATCTCCCGCACGATTCCCTGCCATTGTCCCCTCGCAGGGAGCGAGCAGGGAATCGGCGGTGCGGAGATCCGTCCTGTCGGATCTTATCAATCGAGCCGCATCAGCGGCTCGATTGATAAGGAGCATCGCGGCCGCATCTACTCGTGTACACCATGAATTGGAATACCCATTAAGACAAGAGTGTACACAGATACCATATGCTATTTACTGGCAGCAGGAACATATTGGATGAGCTTAGAGAACAGATACAGTAGATAAACAAATAGGATTATTATTAAAAAGTACAAAGCACTAAATAAAATTCCTAACTGAAATAAGCAGCGTTCTGAGCACGCAAAGATGGAAGTTAGCCACAAAATTCTACACAACAGATTAGATGGTAAAGCTCATTATTCAGTATTCATTTAAGAAGGGTCTGAGTAATAATGGACTGTATCTCCCTCGGCTTAGGCTTGCTGCCCTTGGATTGTCTCTGCATCTTCCGGAGCCCATGATGGATGGAAGCAGTTTTTGAAGGAAGTTCTGTGTGCGTTCTGGTTGTCGTGGTGACGCTGGGGAGGGTTTCCTTGCTGTACACAGAGTCCCCTTTGTGCCCTTGTGTTTCATTCAGAGCTGCCACACTGGGAAACGCTTAGAGTGTGCTTCCAAACCTCTCATTCACACAAGAGGTATGGGGGCCACTTCAGCCCTTGTGTCATCACTAATTGGCATTACTCTGAACAGATGACATCATCTCTTGACTGTGATGTCAATATTTACTTGGTGCTCCTGGTTTCCTTATATTTCATTGAGAAGGAAGAACCCCTCTAATACTCTGTAAATTACCAGGCAACTTTAGGAAGGCACTCTCATATGCTAATATGCTTATTTATCATAAGCACTCTAATAATGAAACAAGTGGGGTTTAGTTTGTTGTTAGTTGCAGAATTGTGGAATGGATCCAGAGACATATTTTTTCGTCAGAATACAAAGGTTGTTCTTGATAATGCCTTTTATTTAATACCTGCAGACAGGAGTAACTGTAAGGCCTGGTACACACCACACAATTTCCCAACATGTCCAATCAGCTCCCAATTGATAACAGGATTGATTTTCTGCAGAGGTGGTCTGAAAATCAATCCCGTTATCGATCAGGAGCTGATTGGACATGTTGAAAGTTATCGATTCAACCTGCCGATCTGATGGATATTGCATTGGTGTGTAGAAAGCCTGGTTTGAGGGTGCTTAGATCTCTTCAGTAGACCTAGAGACTAGGATAAACAAGCCAACCAAACAATAATAGTTTCATTTGTGATCAACTGATTGTTTTTCAGGGCCCTTTCACACTGGCGCGTTGCGCAGCCTAATGTTACCCTATGGGGAAGTTTATACTTCCCACGTCTATGTACTAACGCGGTGTTCCCTGAAGGCCTGTTTTTGGAGGTGTGGTGGGGTGCGGTGGGAGTGACGCACCGCATCGCAACCGCCACTTTGCAGTGTGGAACTGGCCTCGTGGTCCAGTACAGCTCTACTAAAATTTGCTATGGTTGGCAATGATTTATTTAAAAAAGACAAAAGGACACAGCTAAGATTAACCACTTAAGGACCAGGGGTGATTTCGCTGATCTGTGCAGCGTGGGCTCTACAGCCCACAGCACAGATCAGCAAGGAGGCTGGGCGATCAGACTTCCCCCCTTCTTTCCCCATTAGGGGGATGTCCTGCTGGGGGGGTCTGATCGCCGCCGGCTCTGTTCGTTAGGCGGGGGGGGGCTCCTCAAAGCCCCCCTCCGCAGCGAATTTCCTCCTCTGTCCCCTTCCGTCCCTCCCCTTCCTCCTATGGGCAGCATCTCCGTCCTGCGCCGCCTAGAGTCAATGCCGGCGAATCAGAATGCGGCGATCCCCGGCCAATCAGAGGCCGGGGATCGCCGATCTACGTCACGGCGCTACTGCGCAGCAGCGCCGTGTGATGTAAACAGCGGGGAATTCTTCCCCGCATGTTTACATTATGCGTGCGAGCCGCGATTGGCGGCTCGCACACTGTTCACGGAGGCAGTCTCCGTGAACTAGCATGGAAAGGCCGCTCGAACGAGCCACCGACGCCTATGGGCGTTAGGCGGTCGTTAAGTGGTTTTAACCTTTGCTAAATTCTTAGAGTTTTTTGCAGATGATATTTTGAGCAACTCTGCATTTTGTAGCACTCCGCTGTTTTCATTTACAAGTGAGGGTAGTTTATCTGAGCAGACAAATGACTAACAACCATGTATGGATCTATGGCTGCTTGTCTTCAGACGCAATGGCGTGCTTCTAGCATATGCTGGACTGATAGATGTTAGCAACACACATAGGATGAAGGTTCCCTGTCTTCTGTATAATACTGAACAATGGGCATTTGTCATACTGCAACAAATAAGTAAACAGAAAGGGGAAATTTGCAATAATGAACCCTTGAAGTCTGAAATGCTTTTAATTACCTTTAGGCCTCTTTCACACCAAGACGTTGCGTTTTAGGGGACATTAAGATCGCATAACGTGCCCCTAACGCAACGCATGCGGGTGTTGAAGTTGGACGTCAGATTGAGCCGCGTTATGAGGCTCGTGGTGCTGTGTTTTTGTTCTATCTATACTGATAGAACAGCCGCTCCTTGATAGTGATGGGAAGTCCGGATCTTTTCGAGGATTCAGATGATTCGAATCGGATCATTGAAAAGATCCGAATCTTTGAACCAAATCATTTGAATCATTTTACTAGGGAAGCAGACTGGGGGTGAAATGACTAGCAGGACAGGACTTTCCCTGCACTGTACATTCTGTATGTTCCTGTTTCTTCCAGACAGACATCCACTGTGAACCGAATCATTCATTGTGTTGATCCGGATGATTCGACTCACAAAAAAGATCCGGATCAAATGAACGATTCATTTATGATCCGGACAACACTATGAGTCCAGGTTACGTCACCACAGTGCAGTGAATATTAATTAGCCATGTGGCTAGTCACTGAGCATGTGCAAGCAGTCTAACGCAGCTAAAGCGCACAGCATGCTGCACTTTCCCAGAACGTGCAGCGTTACACTGTAACGCAACGTGGGCACTGTTAACAGCCCATTGATTTTTCATTACTGTGAGTTGGGCTGTGTTACAGGCTGCTCTAACGTGCGCCTGTAACATCCCACTGTGAAAGCAGCCTTAGGGAAGCCCTGTCATTGCAATCAATGCCTAAATCAGTTAGATTGCATGCAAAGATCAGGTTGTCAATCATCATCCTTCCAAGACACAAAGTATGGGCTGGTGCACACCGAGCGGCTTTTTGGGCGTTTTCAGATCCGCTTGCGGCTGCGGATCTGCTTGGTCAATGTATCTCAATGGGGTGGTGCACACTAGAGCGGCAGGCGTTTTGCAGAAACGAAAAATGCCTGGGTGAGGCATTTTTTGGATTTCGGATGCGTTTCTGCCTCAATGTTAAGTATAGGAAAAACGCAAACCGCTCTGAAAAACGGCAGTTCAGAGCGGTTTTGCAGGCGTTTTTGTTACAGAAGCTGTTCAGTAACAGCTTTACTGTAACAATATATGAAATCTACTATACTGAAAACCGCAGCAGCAATCCGCAAAACGCTAGCAAAACGCCTCATAAAAATAAAAAAAAGCGTTTAAAAATCTGCTAGCGTTTTGCGGATCTGCTAGCGGGTTTTGGTGTGCACCAGCCCTAAAAGTACAACATCTTTGAGGGCTACTGCAATTCTGCAGTGCATAACTGCCCTGATGTGATCCCGCCACTGTATTATCCTTCTCAGTAAGATGTGTGTGTTTGCAGTGCTGGTAAACCATACAGCAAATAAGTCATTCCATCCAGGCCCCCATCATTCATCCACTCACACATAGGGTTTCACAATGCCGCGCTAATGCATAGCACAGCCATGCTATAGGCTTGATTCACAAAAGCGTAATAATCACACCCACGCTACCGTTTTGCGCGCATTATAATGCGCATAATGGTTTTCGCTTACAAACGTGAATGTTTTCATGCGTAAACAATTTTTTTGCGTGAAAACATTTTGCGTTTGCGTGCAAAAACCGTTATATGCGTTATAATGCTCGCAAACCACTAGCGAGGGCATAATAAGCGTTATCACGCTTTTGTGAATCAAGCCCTATGCGTGTAGCGCGCAATATTACTCGCGCAAAGTTTTACTCGTGCACAGGTTTACACACGCACGCTAACAAAGCTCTTCACGTGTTAATGTAGCACAATGCGAGCATTGTGATGCGTCGACACGCGAATAGCTTTGTTAGTGCACACGTGTAAAACTTTGCGTGTGTAAAACTTGGAGCGAGTAACATTGCGCGTTACACGCATAACACGGCCCTGCTATGCATTAGCGCGGCTTTGTGAGTCCAGCCCTTATGGTGATGCATACAATTAAGAACATGTCTCACAACTCTCCACCGCCTATATAATTATCTTACCTGCCTTTGGCATTAAACTTATGTCAGATTTGTAAAAATGAAAATTCACCGCCACTACCCCTTCACACCCAGCTACTACAGCTAGTATTGAGGCAGCCATCTTGCATAGTACTGTAATATTCAGTTCAATCAAAATGCTTTTCAGCTAGGAAAACAGTTACAATCAGTATGCCTTGCACATTGCAGCTCACCACTTTTACTCCCTTTTACTCCCTGTGGTCAGATAAAACAACAACAGCCTGGAGAGCTCCCATTAGCTCAGTGTGATTACACACAGGACAAGACAGAACTATTAACTCTTTCAGGCACTTTTTTGTCCTTAAAACTTATAGTAGCATGGGTAATCTGTGTATGAAATATATTATACCAGTGTTTCTCAAACCTGTCCTCAGGATTCCCCAATGTGCATGTTTTGCAGGCAGCCTCACCTATGCTCAGATGGGGTAATTAGTGTCTCAGCTACATGGAATCCACCAAGCTGAGACACTAATTACTCCACCTGTGCATAGGTGAGGTTGCCTGCAAAACTTGCATTGTTGGGGAGTCACGAGGATTCAAATAAACATTTTAAATTCCCCATCTGGTTTGTGGGGCATACTATGACTTGCAGGCTTTCAGCCCCTACAGGCCTCTGTACACTGTTATCCTTAGCCTGATATCAAGAGGTTAACAATAATAATAAAAGAAACAGGAACTGTATACAGGTGCTAACCTCACAGAGCATTTGGGATTGTGGCCATGTGACCCTATAAGAGAATGGGGCTGATCAGAGCCAAACATAAAGAGGTGACAGTGGGGAGAAATTTCCTGCGGGCTGTAGGCCAGCACAGTCTGTCTGAGAACCATGCTAATCAGCACAGCATGTGGGTACTCTCACCCATACACTGCTCATCCTGCACTGCCAAAAATGCACATTCCATCACCGGGACATTCTAGGATAAATACTGTACCTTCTGTCCTTATGACCTGAACTTTTCACAGTCTGTGAATAAGAGTCTTACATTCACACTGAAGGTTATTTCTTTCGGAAATAATCATTTTCCTTAATAGGAACGTTTACTACATGACGCTACAGCACAGTTCATTAAATTAATGGGCCACTAAACTGAGGCACAATCTGACTCACTTTTACCAGCTTCAACTATTAGAAAATACAAATAAAATATATACTATATGCTGCCACATTCTAATACTTGCTAAAAATTGGGTTAATTAAAGAAAACCTGTGTGTTGCCCATTTTACATTGCTAAACTAAAATGACTGCATGCTCCTATGTGTGCATTTACTGTCCTCTCAGATTTCCCCAGGGGCCTTCAAAAGCGTACATGTAAAATAGGCGCTGTAGAAATGTAATAGCCGCTAGTAGACTATTGGTAAATCTACCGGTATTATACTAATGGGCAGTGGTGAATTTTCCCAATAGTTTACTATTGCTAAACCTATTATCACACAAGCCCCTTCTTCTACTTATGCCTAGCTCTAAGGGCCCTCCCTTATTACAAACTTGATGACAACTGTGCCGACCTTCGCTGCTGTACACAATCAATATCCGGTGTCACAAAAGGTTGGGTGCCCCATAGGAGCCCATGTTAATATCAACAATTAAGGAAAATTTCTGCCTCTGCAACATCCAATAAAATAGTGGGGCTGTCTGCTATGAAAACTGCGGCTACAAATAGCAGGCGTCAAATTTCCCTCAGTTTTGCCCAAGCTTCTGTGGGGCACCCGGGAACCAAATTTTCTGTCACCCTGCAAATCCGGGGGATTCTAATATGCTAATTACAGCTTTTCTTGGTAAAGCCATATGTGGGTTTCTTTAATTCTCCCCCAGGTTGATTGTTTGTGATTGTGAATGAGGCCATCCATCAGACAAACTGGCCACCACAGAGGTATTACCATCTAGAGGTACAATCTCTAGATTGTAAGCCTTTGGCAGGGCCCTCTCCCCTTGTTTATCATACTTGATTGTACACTCTACTCAGAATTATGTGAACTTGTATTATTAGCACTACCACTCCATTGTATGATCTGGCATTGTATTACTACCAGTATCTTATTGCTTATTACCTGCATTGTGTTGTGTGTCTTATTGCTCATTATCTGTACTATGTTGTCGCTCACCCCTATTATCATTCTCTGTAATCTTATGTATTGTACAACACTGCGTAATATGTTGGTGCTATATAAATGCAATAAATAATAATATTCAAATTTGGCACCATGTGGTTTGGCCTGAACAGCAGGGGTGCGTTACATTTAAATCCGGTTCTTCCTCCTTTCAAGCTGGAGGAGGTATGGAGTGGAGAGCCATGCTTATCGTTCTGGAAAACAGCATATATCTGCAGATTACCTGTAAGTTCCCCCAGAATACCAATGTTGACTATATACGATGCAATCTTTAAAGTGAACCAGAGATGAAGCACCCTCATGTATTTTACCATATATATCAGTTGGGACATTAGAAAAAACAGCTCTCTGTTTCATTTTTAACTGTTCAGCTTTCTTCTTATCAGCCCTGATAAAATCCCTGACTGAGCATTCAGTCTGACTTTGCTCAGGATTCTTTATAGCTGAGTCATTATAGCAGAGCCACAAGGGGGCAGGCTTGGGCTTGAAAAGACATAAGAGCAGACAGACTCAGCTATAAAGATTCCTGAGGAAAGCAAGACTGAATGCTCAGTCGGGGATTTTATCAGGGCTGATAACAAGCAAGCTGCACAGTTAAAAATGAAACAGAGAGCAGGGTAGGTGTTTTCTCTAATGTTCTCACTGATATATATGGCAAAATACATGAGGTTGCTTTTTCTCTGGTTCCCTTTAAAGTGGAACTAAATTCCATTTCCTATTTGCTCCAATACTATTATCACACAATTAGTCTAAGAACAGAATTCTGTTAAAAAAAAAAGAGTGTTTGAAATGGTAAAAATCTCTGCTTACACATTTTCTTGGCACTTGATAATTAGGGATGGTCAAATTGCTAAATGGAATTCCAAAATTTCTCAGGCAATGCCAAACGAATTTTGCGAATAAAATATACATGCGCTGTCTGTACACGTAAAGCTTGATGGTGGACAGTGTATACATCCCAACACTTGCTGACCTTGGAATTTATAAAAGCAGAGCTAGAAACAAACCCTAATGAAGCACTGTTCTCTTCTAACATCCTAAGCTTCTGATTGGTTGCCCTGGGCAAATGCTCCGCTTTCACTTCAGTTTCATTTACGCCTGTCTTGATAAATCGGACTTACGGTGTTCTCTAAAATAGATCTCTCTCCATTATCCTTGTGTAGCTAAGACAGAACAATTCACATTGAAACCACCATCCATCAGTTGTTGGGTTGTTCAGCTCAGTCTACAGAAAAAATGCTATGATTTTCAATTAAGGGCATCTCACGGTCTAAAATGACTCATGCGACTTTGCCTTTAATAACCTTATACTAACAGGATAAAAGCAAACCACACAAGTAGAGCTAGCTGTGTCTTTAAAACATCAACTGGTAGGTGACTGGACCTTTGTCTTTGCTTTAAACCCCCTTAAATCACATGATATCACATGGCATTAGACAGGGTTTAGATGGTGTGAAGATGGGTTGACCTTGCTGTCAAACTACAAGAGCAAAACAAATATGAATAAATAAAAAGAAGACAAAGATGAACAGGGAAAGCCAAGATCGAGAGCAGCAGATTTTGATGGAATTAAAAGTGTTGTTTTTTTCTCCTGTATTTTTTTTTTGTTACTGGTTATCAATTTTAGCTTTTATGAGTAGCAATCTGGTCGGTGAAATAAACCATATGTTCTCAGTGATTTCGACATGACAGTTTATAGATTTACATCCATAAAAATTGCCTAAATGAGCTTGATTTATGGAAGGTTGGTATTTTGGATGGAAGACACCCCCCACTTTCTCTTCCTTATGTTTCCACCCTCAGTTCTTGTCGTGGTGGAATATATCTGTCTCTGCCCGCAACCCAGTCTCCACACCCTTTCAGTACCAAAGAGCCCTGCCTACATTGTGTGCCTGCAGAAAGTACATGTGTTCATGCATGTCCATATTATCATTTCTCCTGCTAAATAAAGCCGACAGGGAGAATACTCAGGAGCAGATGTCATGCCCCATGTTATGAACTTGAAATGGCTCTGTACACACGCTAGCTCCAGATCGTCGGAAATAAACAATGGATTGGTCGCAGTGCAGTTTCTAGGCTAAAATGCACCCAGGGCGAGTGTGCAAAAATTGCGCCCCCCCCCAAGCAAGGTATGGGTGCCCGCAGTATAGGTTAGCCAGGTCTAGTTGCACTTAGTATAGGTCCCACCAGTATAGGTAGCCAAGAATAGGTACCCCAGTATAGGTAGCCAGGCATAGGTGAGCCAGTATAGTTCCCCCCGCTATAGGTTAGCCAGGTAGGTGCCTCCAGTATAGGTAGCCAGTATAGTTGCCCCCAGTATAGGTTAGATAGGCAGGCGCCCCGGTATAAGTTAGATAGGTAGGTGCCCCAGTACAGGTTAGCTAGGTGGGTGCCTCTAATATAGGTAGCCAGAATAGTTGCCCCCAGCATACATACCTCCCAACTTTTTGAAATGAGAAAGAGGGACACTTAAGCCATGCCCCTGCCACACCCCTTATCACACCCACATCACACCCGTAGTCACACATACCATAAAGATTTCAGAAGAAAAAATATGTTGTTTTATAATTCAAACCACACTGATCCTTTGTATCCCGGTTCATTTTCCTTCATATTAAAATTTTACAATTAGTAATATATCAATTTAACCAGCCTGGCGGTATGGACGAGCTCAGCTCGTCCATCACCGCCGGAGGCTGCCGCTCAGGCCCTGCTGGGCCGATTTGCATGAAATAAAGTGCAGCACACGCAGCCGGCACTTTGCCAGCCGCGTGTGCTGCCTGATCGCCGCCGCTCTGCGGCGATCCGCCGCGAGCAGCGGCAAAAGAGGGTCCCCCCAGCCGCCCGAGCCCTGCGCAGCCGGAACAAATAGTTCCGGCCAGCGCTAAGGGCTGGATCGGAGGCGGCAGACGTCAGGACGTCGGCTGACGTCGATGACGTCACTCCGCTCGTCGCTATGGCGACGATCTAAGCAAAACAAGGAAGGCCGCTCATTGCGGCCTTCCTTGTTTATTCTGGGCGCCGGAGGCGATCGGAAGAACGCCTCCGGAGCGCCATCTAGTGGGCTTTCATGCAGCCAACTTTCAGTTGGCTGCATGAAATAGTTTTTTTTTTTATTAAAAAAAAAACCTCCCGCAGCCTCCCTGGCGATCTTATCAGAACGCCAGGGTGGTTAAAGGATGGGAACAAAGTTGAGAGGCAATTAAACACATTTTTTTTAGTAGAGAAATATATATATTTACATAGAAAGAGGGACAAAGTCCTGAAAGAGGGACAAATGAGGAGGAAAGAGGGACAGAGGGACAGGGCTCCCAAAGAGGGACTGTCCCTCCGAAAGAGGGACAGTTGGGAGCAATGAGCATAGGTTAGATAGGTAGGTGCCCCCAGTATAGGTTTTTTAGGTAGGTGCCTGCAATATAGGTAGCCAGTATAGTTGCCACCTATATAGGCTAGCTAGGTAGGTGCCCCCAATACAGGTTAGATAAGTGCCCCCAGCGTAGGTTAGATCGGTAGCTGGTAGGTAGGTGCCCCCCAGTATAGGTAAGATAGGTAGGTGCCCCCCAGCATAGGTTAGATTAGGTAGGTGCCGCTCAGTATAGAATAGACAGGTAGCTGCCCCCCAGTATAGGTTAGATGGGTAGCTGCCCCCCAGTATAGGTTAGATTAGGTAGCTGCCCCCCAGTATAGGTTAGATTAGGTAGCTGCCCCCCAGTATAGGTTAGATTAGGTAGCTGCCCCCCAGCGTAGGTTAGATTAAGTAGGTGCCCCCCAGTGTAGGTTAGATTAGGTAGGTGTCCCCCAGTGTAGGTTAGATTAGGTAGGTGCCCCCCAGTGTAGGTTAGATTAGGTAGGTGCCCCCCAGCATAGGTTAGATTAGGTAGCTGCCCCCCAGCGTAGGTTAGATTAGGTAGCTGCCCCCCAGCGTAGGTTAGATTAGGTCGCTGCCCCCCAGTATAGGTTAGATTAGGTAGCTGCCCCCCAGCATAGGTTAGATTAAGTAGGTGCCCCCCAGTGTAGGTTAGATTAGGTAGGTGCCCCCCAGTGTAGGTTAGATTAGGTAGGTGCCCCCCAGTATAGGTTAGATAGGTAGGTGCCCCCCAGCATAGGTTAGATTAGGTAGCTGCCCCCCAGCCCCAGTATAGGTTAGATTAGGTAGCTGCCCCCCATCCTAGGTTAGATTAGGTAGCTGCCCCCCAGGATAGGTTAGATAGGTAGCTGCCCCCCAGCGTAGGTTAGATTAGGTAGGTGCCCCCCAGGGTAGGTTAGAGAGGTAGCTGTCCCCCATAATGGAGGGGGGAGCCGGAGCCGCGGGGGGGGGGGGGGGGGGGGCAGCCCGACCTCTCCCTCCCTCTCCTGGGCCGCCCTCCGTGCTCCCCCCTCAGATGCAGAGCGCAGCAGCAGCCAGGGAGAGAGCGCTGTATACTACATACCTTCCTGCGTTCCAAGCGCTGCTCTCTCGCCGCCGGTCTCTTCCTCTCTGCCGCCTATACGATGATACACACGCTGGTTCCTGTTTAGCCGGAACCAGCGTGTGTATCATCGTATAGGCGGCAGAGAGGAAGAGAGCGGCGGCGAGAGAGCAGCGCTTGGAACGCAGGAAGGCATGTAGTATACAGCGCTCCCTCCCTGGCTGCTGCTGCGCTCTGCATCTGAGGGGGGAGCACGGAGGGCGGCCCAGGAGAGGGAGGGAGAGGTCGGGCTGCCCTCCCCGCGGCTCAGGCTCCCCCCTCCATTTCAGCGCCCATCTCCCAACAGCGCCCCGGGCGATGGCACGGGCCGCACGGCCCTAAAAACGGGCCTGATTGGTCGGCCAATAGTCATAAAAAACAGTAAAACACAACGATTATCATCCATGTAGACTGATCTGTCCTGATGGATCGTTACGGCCGATAATCGGTGTTAATCGCTTGTACCGCACAATTACACGATGGCAAATTATTGATTCATTGAAAATACTCACCTGTTGTGAATTTCACACTTTTCGCAATTGAAATGTGCACCAATATTGTTTGCTTATCGCTAACCGTCAGGGATAGCTTGCTTTCTGATGACCACAGTCTAGCGTGTGTATGGACCTTTCTAGCAGAGATTGTTGGAAGACTTTGGAAGCACAGCAAAAAAGGATGCCCACAATAGCATGGACTATGCTTTTTTGTCTTTCATTTATCTGGTGTTATTTAGGTTGTCATTGGCATGTTACATTGCTTGCATACACACCTGTACATTTGACACCCTTGTAACTTATTTATTTTCAACATGCAGACTAATCCAGCGACTGGCAGAAAACTGTGAAATTCGTATCCACTGGTCTCTCTTAGAAGCAGCGTGGAATCCTTATGCATTATATGTACATGAAAACGAAGTAATAAAGATGAAAAATCTTTGCTATTAATCTCTCCAGTATATAAAACTGAACTGAGAGCCAGACTGAAAACACTGTGTTTTTCTCAACAAAAGTCGAATTTCCCTTTCAAGAAGTAAAAATATTCAAGCTAAATGAAATAAATTATTCATGTATTTATTTTATATCTCCTACATTTTTCACTAAATAACCCTTGAAAGCCAACTCCACATGTTAGAATTTAAGTATTATATGAATAGTAGACCGCAGTTACTTTAACTGAGGTTAGTTAAAAGACTTGATTTGCAGAGAATACCTTTAAGGAGCATTTCTAGAAGCACTGAAGAAAAGTGTGATTCGGACTGCACAAGGCTGCGATGTACAGACAGAGAGACAGTCTTGTTCTGTAAACATCGAGTGTTTTCATATTTCCTAAAGGTAAACAATGTTCTTTTTCGATTACGAGTCAGGTCCCTGGAATATGGAATTTTCCAGGCCATGCGCAGGCGATGAGTTAGTGATCCATCCCTGCTCAGATGATGTCACATTTAACCCTTTAGAGTTTAGTATAAGAAGAGCTAACTAGCTCCCGGTGGGGGGGGGGGGGGGGGGGTACTGCTGACTTCTGGCTGATGACTTCCACTTTCTACACTTTGTGTAATGTCTTGTCATCTTATCTAACTGTATGCTGTATATAGGCCTAAGTGCAACGTAGTATAGATGTAACATAAGAGAAAGCCTGGTTGACATTCAAAAGGAATGGACCAAGAGCCTGTAACGCAAAGAGGACTTGCTACAGACCAATTGCTTCACTGAGGTGTAATGAACATGGAGAGATAAGCATCTGTATATCTGTTTACTGAATAAACTCCTGAAACTTTGACGATGTCTAAGAAGTTCTATCTCCTATGCTGTTGCTGTGATGAGAGTCGAGTTATCACACTTCCTGTGATATGGTGCCGAACGAAGGTGTAGTGTTGTTGCCCATAGCAACCAACAAAGATGTATTACACCACACAGAAGCAATCTTTTATTGTGACATGATGTACATGGTCTGCTGACGTCCTATGGCAGAAATCAAGACGATTGACTGATTATTTAGTTTCTTTGACTTTTTACTTTAAACAATACACATTACCTGGCTGTCCTGATGATCCTCTGTCTTTACAGGCTCATACACATGTCCAACTTAATGCACAACCAACCACACAACATGACCAACCGTACAAGTTGTTTACATGACAAGTACGTACACACACAACAACCAACTGAACCACCAACTCCCTTAAATACTATGCATGCAAGCTAAATGACAAACTGCACAACATGTCTGCATTCAAAAACAACAAAGTTGTTCAAAAGACTTGTACACACACTCCAACCTGCATGATAGTTGGGCAGATTGACCCACCAGTTGGATCTGGCAAACAACCTGTTATCAGTTGGTCATCTGATTGTTTGCCAGTAATACAAACACTCAACTTAAGTTCCAACAGACAAGTTTGGAAGATAGTGAGAAAGATTAATTTAAAAACCAGTGCAAGGAGAATTGGAGTAAAGTTGGTAAAAAAATAGGTGTAAAATAAGTTACCAATTTTAATGCTTGATCTGGATGTCTGCTACACTTTTGCACCAGATTTGCTGCAATGTCTCTTGCATTGCTTTTGATACATTTGTGCCTTTTTTAACTGAGCAGGATTACTTATTTTTCACTGTATTGTGGAACCAACATGTTGTGGCTTTCCATAAGCTACTGCAGTTTGGCAGCGGAGGTATCTCTATGGTGAAATGTTATGTCTTGGAGGTTTAGAGGCTGTTAAAATGTCATTGATGGGAATTGTTCCAATATGGAAATCTTTCTTTTGGATTTCAGGTCCACACAGCTGCTTCCCAAAGAAAGGGCCATATAGACAGAAGAAAAGTGAAACTTTTTAGGCGCATGAAACAGACTGTCTTTGGAAGTTGGACTAATGTAGAAGTGGCACTTCATCCAGTAATGGCTAAATAATAACTGCTGCCACCCCATCAAACACTGGCATGTTTCCAGGGGCTAATAGAATACATCAGGAACCCAGTTCCTAAGCTTGGACACAATCTTTTGTGTGTCTGGAAACTTTACTGCCAGCTACAGAATGACAGGGTTTAGTGCTGATGCCTTAGCTGGCAATAGATCCCTCAATAGGTTTTTGGGAACATGATTTGAGAAATCCAGCCGCTACAGCAACTGCATAAAGGGAAGTACACAGACAACACCTAGAGTGTACCTAAGATCAAGTCTACCCCACCACTGGATTGCTCATAGTTATTCTTCCTTAGAGGACACAATTACCTCACAATTCTTGCTCCTCACTGGCACATAGAGCATCTGTGGGGGACTGTGGGAGATGGCCCTGAAACAAGTAAATATAGAAAAGAGAAAGCTACACTAGCGAAAATGGCAACTCATTATAGCTGGCCACAGGAATTCAGAGAGATATATGCAGCCAGAATAATATTTATAGCCCAATTCCAGTAAAAAACAAAAAGAAAACAGATGAGAATCTCAAGGTTAATTATGTTTGCCCACCTTTTCCCCTTAGGAAGATATTCTTGTGGTAATTTTCTGTCCTAAAAGGTCTTAAATAGAATGACTGATTGACCGATTTCCATCTGACATCGGTTGATTCAGTCAATTGGTCCAGGTGGAAAATTTTGATCGATCATCGGCAGGATCAGGTGCGCGTCGCTAGCAGAATTCGATGATGTCCAATGCAGCATAGCGGCAGCAATACTATTACCTGTCCACTGGTGCGAGCCCCTGGTCCGTGCGCTCACTTCTTCATGCTGTCCTTCTTCGCTGTGTCCTCCTCACTTCCTGTCCCGTCCTGTAACAAGCTGAAGTTCAAACGGTAGAGCGCCCTCTACTGTTTGAACTTTGGCTTGCCACATGGTGGGACAGGAAGTGAAGAGGACACGGAGGATGCCAGAAGAAGTGACAGCACAGACCCGGGGACTTACGCTGGTGGACAGGTGATATTATTGCTGCTGGACGAGGGGGCCCGAATGGGGGAGGCTTGGGGGTGGTGAGGCAAGTGGCAGCAAGGCAAGTGGGAGGAAGCGGTGGCTCCGCAGGTTTTGAATCGATTTCATGCTGAAATCAATTCAAAATCTGTGTGCAGCATTACTTTATCTTAGGATTCAGCAACGATCAACACCATCAGGATGCATCAGGATGCTTATTTTGTGGTCGTTTATAGCCTCCAATAAATTAAAGGTGGAAAAATGGAGCAAGAATGGATCCTAGTGTATGGGCAAAAAATTGATTCTTGTTCGATTGATTCATTTATTTTGAATTGATTCTAAGAATCGATAGGTCAGTCGATTGTCATATAACTGACCAGTGTATGGCCAGCATTACTTTATCTTAGGATTCAGCAACAATCAACACCCATGAGAAAAATATTTGTATTTTTTGGGGTTCTTCCATTTAGGCTAAGAAAAACAAAGAACATGCTCATTTGTTTGGCTGATTACTGTGGGCATGCTCACATTACTATGCTAAACCGGATCATGTTATCCTTACTTTGGGCCCTGGCACACCACAGAGCGTTTTGCAAGTCGTTTTTGTTTTTTAAAATAAAGCTTCCATTGACTTGAATTAAAACTGCAGTAAAATTGTGACAAAATAGCAGCAATTGTGTTTTTTTGATAAAAAAATCGATATAGTGGCAATTTTGGCAAGCATTTTTTAATAAACAAAAATGACCTGCAAACTGCTCTCCAGTGTGCCAGGGTACTCAGTGTATGCATTGCATTTCTGCATAAGTGCACATTGCATAGACATGGACCAGGATTTGAAATAATGATTTGTCATAATGCCCACAGTGTACATTGCAGTATCCACACATTATAACGCACACTTTACACAACACCCGCACAGTGTGAATGGAACAAAGATCTGTTTATACTTGTTTTTCTGACACCCTAATACATTGCAACATTTGCTGATTCTCTCTTTCTATGTTGTTAATTTGTTGTTGTTATAATGAGACATATTGTTTAGAACCTGCAATGTCTTAGGCATGTGTTAATGATAATTTCCTATGTAAAAAAGCTATGCCTTTTCGGTTTCACTTAAAGAGAAACTCCGACCCAGAATTGAACTTTATCCCAATCAGTAGCTGATACCCCCTTTTACATGACAAATCTATTGCATTTCACAAACAGACCATCAGGGGGCGCTGTATGACTGATTTTGTGATGAAACCCCTCCCACAAGAAACTCTGGTACCGCGGTACTCTGGGCATACTGCCACAATGTAACAATGTTCACAGACAGGAAATGGCTGTTTACAGCTGTCTGTAACAGCCAAAACAGCTAGGAGCAGCTACATAACCTGCCCACAGTAACAATGTCACCATGTGATAAATGTCAGAATGTAAATCTGGGAGAGGAAAGATTTTACAATGAGCAAACACTGACTAAATAATTTATACATCATTATTGTAAAAATGAAGCACTTTTTTATTACATTATTTTCACTGGAGTTCCTCTTTAAAGAGAAACTTTACCGTAAAATAGTAGTACAGGGAAAAATAACCAGTCCATTGCAAAGTGAGAGTGTAAAAAAGGAAGATATTGAAAGATAAAATGATTGATATTCGCGGTGTAACTCATTCATGTTGTTTGCTTCACCTTAAATCTGAGAAAGTCCTGGTGCAGCCAATTACATTTAAAAGTCACATAATTAGTGAAATGAAGTCCCCCTGTGTGCAATCTAAGTGTCACATGATCTGTCAGAACAAACATACCTTTTCAGAAATGCGCCAGAGGCGTCAACAGCACTAACCAGATGCATCGCACCATAAAGGCCAAGGAGCTCTCCAAACAAGTCAGGGACAAAGTTGTTGTGAAGCACAAGTCAGGGCTGGGTTATAAAGAAAACATTCAAAGCTTTGAAAAACCTCCAGCCCACCATCAAATCCATCATCTTCAAATGGAAAGAATATGGCATCCCAACAAACCTGCCAAGAGAGGGCCGTCCAAAAAAACTCACAGACCGAACAAGGAGGGCATTAATGAGACAGACAGCATAGAGACTAAAAGGTAACCCTGCAGGAGTTGCAGAGTTCCACACCAGAAACTGGAGTATCTGTCCCAAGGACCACAATAAGCTATACATTCCATAGAGCTGGGCTTAATGGAAGAGTGCTTGGAGAGGGATACCTGCACACGGTGCCCTCTGCTGGTCACACAATCTAAGATTGTGTGCGACTGAGCTCTCTCTCCTGTCTAAAGTCATCCATTTCAGCTCTTGCTATATTTGGTACTGCAGACACAGGTGCATGTATTTGTATCTTTGTATTGGCTGACAGGCCGTCTGTGGACCAATTTAAATGGCAAGTTGCTGTCTTGGAGTAAGCATTCGCTTCATGTGTTTTGCTTAATGGAAGAGTAGCCAGAAAAAAAGCCATTGCTAAGCATTAAAAACAAGAAGGCACATTTTGAGTTTGCCAAAAGTCATGTGGCATCTCCCCCCGTTTGAAGGAAGATGCTCTGGTCAGATGAGACTAAACTTGAACTTTTTGGCCACCAAGGAAAATGCTATGTCTGGCACAAACCCAACACATCCCATCAACCCAAGAACACCATCACTACAATGAAACATGGTGGTGGCAGCATCATACTATGGGGATGTTTTTCAGCAGCAGGGACTGGAAAACTGGTCTGAGTCAAGGGAAAGATGGATGTTGCTAAATACAGGGATATTCTTGAGCAAAACCTGTGTCAGTTTGCCAGTGATTTGAGACTGGGATGGAGGTTCACCTTCTAATAGGACAATGACCTGAAGCATACATCTAAAGAAACACTTGAGTGGTTTAAGGGGAAACATTTAAATGTGTTGGAATGGCCTAGTCAAAGTCCAGACCTCAAGCCCATAGAGAATCTGTGGTTAGCCTTGAAGATTTCTGTTCACAAGCAAGAACCATCCAACATGTAGGAACTGGAACAGTTTTGCCTTGAGGAATGGGCAAAAATCCCAGTGGCAAGATGTGACAAGCTCATAGAGACGTATCCAAAGTGACTTGCAGTTGTAATTGCTGCTAAAGGTGGCTCCACAAATACTGACTTGGGGGGGGGGGGGGGGGGGGGGTGAATAGTTATGAAAGCTAACGTTTCCAGTTTTTTTTCCTATTTTTTGTTTGCTTCACACACAAAAATAAATAAATAAATGAATGTTTAAAGGGGCACTATGGCTTTGTAAAGCGCTGCGGAATATGTTGGCGCTATATAAATAAAAAATAATAAGAAGAAGAAGTACGTTTTTTACAGAGTATTAAGAGCCATAAATTACTTTTCTCCTATGTAACTGTCACTTAGGTAGGTAGTAGAAATCTGACAGAAGTGACAGGTTTTGGACTAGTCCATCTCTTCATAGGGGATTCCCCGCAAGGCTTTTATTCTTTATAAAGAGATTCTCTAAAAAGGATTTAAACAATGATGCTGGCCAGTTTCTCTGCTCGCTACACAGTTTTTTGGCAGTTGGACAGTGCTTTTGAAAATAAATAAATCCCTGAGAATCCCCTATGAAGAGATGAACTAGTTGCTTCTGTCAGATTTCTACTACCTATTGTAAGTGACAGCAACATAGGAGAAAAGTAATTTATGGCTCATTTTACTCTGGAAAAAAAATTTACTTTTTATTTTTATGTTTGCACATATTTTAAATTTTACAATTTTTCGCCATAGTGCGCCTTTAAAGTTGTAGGCATGGTTCTGTCAATGAAATGGTGCAAGCTCCCAAATAATGAGTTTAATTCCAGGTTGTGAGGCAACAAAATATGGAAAATGCCCAGGGGTGGTGAATACTTTTGCAAGGCACTGTATATGCACAGAGGGAGATACTGCATGCTTGGCAGTTGGAAACAGCCGATATTGGGGTTTTACCACACTATCAGCCATACAGTGTCCCTGATGATCTATTTCAGAAAAGGTAAAGTTTTCTCATGTAAAAGGGAGTATTGGCTACTGTTTGAGATGAAGTTCAATCCTTGGTTGAAGTTCCTCTTTAAGTTACGTATTTATTAGAATTGACAGCATGGGGTCAATTTAGCAAAGTTTGGTAAAGTTTACCTTTTACCGGTATTCCTGATAGTAAGATAACACATTGTGCAGCTAGCATGACCAGCTTTACCTAGGTAACACGCATGTTGCCAGATTAATGTGGTAAGTACTTAGAGTCTATTACCCTGGAAATGTGAGCATTGCCTAGGTACAGTGGCGGCTCCAGCTTCAGATTTTTGGGGGTGCTCAAAGGGGGCACAAGGGCTGCCAGGCGGGGCCCACGGGGGGGAATTTGCCGCAACGAAAAATGGGCGTGGTCATTATGACATGTGGGCGGGGCTAACTGTAATATAGTTGTACCAGCTAATGTAGTTACATAAAAAAATATGAAGTAAATGCACATAATGACAGACAGCTTTTCCTCAGTAAATGTACGTAATGAGAGACAGCGTTTCTCCAGTAAATGCACGTAATGAGAGACAGCGTTTCACCAGTAAAAGCACGTAATGACAGACAGCCTTTCACCAGTAAATGCACATAAGAGACAGTGTTTCACCAGTTAATGCACATAATGACAGACAGCCAGTGTCCCCAGTATAGGTAGCCAGGAGTATAGATGTCCCCAGTATATGTAGCTAGGCGTATAGCTGTCCCCAGTATATGTAGTCAGGCTGGTGGTGGTGGGCTGGGGGCCCCAGGACAGCTCAGGCCTGGCTGGTGGTGATGAGCTGGGCAGAAGGGATCAGGCCTGGCTGGTGGTGGGCTGGGGGCCCAGCGCAGCTCAGGCCTGGCTGGTGGTGGTGGTGGGCTGGGGGCCCCAGGGCAGTTCAGGCCTGGCTGGTGGTGGGCTGGGCAGAAGGCCTCAGGCCTGGCTGGTGGTGGGCTGGGGGCCCAGGGCAGCTAGGGCCTGGCTGTTGGTGAGCTGGAGGCCTCAGGCCTGGCTGGTGGTGGTGGGCTGGGGGCCTCCAGGCAGTTCAGGCCTGGCTGGTGGTGGCCTGGGCGGAAGGCCTCAGGCTCAGGCCTGGCTGGTGGTGGTGGACTGGGGGCCCCAGGGCAGCTCAGGCCTGGCTGGTGGTGGGCTGGTGGCCTCAGGTCTGGCTGGTGGTGGTGGGCTGGGGGATCCAGGGCAGTTTAGGCCTGCCTAGTGGTGGGCTGGGCAGAAGGCCTCAGGCTCAGGCCTAGCTGGTGGTGGGCTGGGGGCCCCAGGGCAGTTTAGGCCTGTCTGGTGGTGGCCTGAGCGGAAGGCCTCAGGCTCAGGCTGGTGGTGGTGGGCTGGGGGCCCCAGGGCAGCTCAGGCCTGGCTGGTGGTGAGCTGGGGGCCTCAGGCCTGGCTGGTGGTGGTGGGCTGGGGGACCCAGGGCAGCTCACGCCTAGCTGGTGGTGGTAGGCTGGGGGCCCCAGGGCAGTTCAGGACTGGCTGGTGGTGGCCTGGGCGGAAGGCCTCAGGCTCAGGCTGGTGGGCTGGGGGCCCCAGGGCAGCTCAGGCCTGGCTGGTGGTGGGCTGGAGGCCTCAGGCCTGGCTGGTGGTGGTGGGCTGGGGACCCAGGGCAGCTCACGCCTAGCTGGTGGTGGTGGGCTGGGAGCCCCAGGGCAGCTCAGGCCTGGCTGGTGGTGGGCTGGAGGCCTCAGGCCTGGCTGATGGTGGGCTGGAGGCCTCAGGCTCAGGCCTGGCTGGTGGTGGTGGGCTGGGGACCCCAGGGCAGCTAAGGCCTGGCTGGTGGTGGGCTGGAGGCCTCAGGCCTGGCTCAGGTGGTGGGCAGAAGGCCTCAGGCCTGGCTGGTGGTGGACTGAAGGCCTCAGGCCTGGCTGATGGTGGTGGGCTGCGGGCCCCAGGACAGTATAGACCTGGCTGGTGGTGGTGGGCTGCTAGGGGCCCCAGGGAAGCATAGGCTTGGCTGGTGGTGGTGAGCTGGGGTCCCCAGGGCAGCAGAGGCTTGGCTGGTGGTGGTGGGCTGGGGGCCCCAGGGCAGCAGAGGCTTGGCTGGTGGTGGTGAGTTGGGGGCCCACCAGGGCAGCATAGGCCTGGCTGGTGGTGGTGGGCTGAGGGCCCCAGGGCAGCTTAGGCTTGGCTGGTGGGCTGGGGGCCCCAGGGCAGCTCAGGCCTGGCTGGTGGTGGTGGGCTGGGGGCCCCATGGCAGCTCAGGCCTGGCTGGTGCCAACATCACATGTAAAAAACATCATTAAAGTTGGCTGGCTTGGCTGCCCACCCACCTTGAGTCCTCCTCCTGCTGCTGCTGAGCGGCTGTCAATGGCTGGCTGTCCTCCTCCTCGTCCTCGGACAGTGTGCCGCGTGCTGTTTGTGAGTGAGTCACTCACTAGTAGTGAGTGACGCAGTCTGGTCTGGTGTGGCTGGCTGGCTCGCGGCTGCAGAGTCCCCCGGTGCTGCCTGCTGCTGCTGCTTGACGGCCGTCGTCTGAAAAGCGGCGGCAAGCCTCTCTGAAGCTGAGTAGGCGGGTCAGGCAGGCGACTGAGGCGAGGCAAGCGCATTTCACACTGTGTGTGTGTCACGTGACGGACGTCTTCACCGTCACGTGACACACAAATGTAACCGCTAGGAACATTCCCTTGCGGGCCGCTCTAGACTGTGCCTGGCTGCGTGCGTCTTTATTACCTGGGGCGGTGTTACGTCTTATCTGACAGCCAGCAAGCCAGCCCCCCTCCAATCCTCCTCCTTCTCCTCCTTCTTTTCTTTTGAAACTTCCGCAAGTACAGACTTGCGGTGGCCACAGCCAGCGGGGGGGCTTTAAGTGGGGCTGACAAGTTGCCAGCTGGGGCTGAAGCCTGGGTAAGCCCCAGAGTGGAGCCACCACTGCCTAGGTAACACAAGGTGTGCTAATTCAGCAACGAGTGCTACCTTGCTGTGAGGAATATCTGTAAATTTGCATTGTACGCTCTGCGCATGGCAACTTTGCTGTACTTTGCTGAATACACCCCAACTTAATTCAGCAAGTCACTGACTGACCAAACTAACAATGCAACCATACCTCAGCACCGTGTGAAGTCTGCAAATACCTGTGATAATTGTCAAGTGAGACTCTGAGCACCTGAGAAACCAGTGGATGCCCTCTACAGGAGAATGCCTTGACTTTTCCAAGGCCAAACCGGATGCTACACATTTCATCATTGCTGTCCGGACGGTTCAATCTGGGAAAGATTGCAGCAGCCGGTTCTGTTGTGGACTCAGCAGTCTATGCAAAGCACACCACAATTAGCACAGGGTCACACAGCATTTTAAAAAAAAATCCCCACTCAGCAGTATAATGAAATTGTGTTCAAAACAGCCTTTGCCCAAAATCAGTAGAACGGGCATATTTTTACATGTGTATAAACCACAATGATTACAGTTCAGTCTCTAGTCCCATGGATAAATGGTAATTCTAAAATAGCCTGAGGTCTTAACCTGGTAATTGAATCAGTGAGGATAAAAATCCTTCCACCTTTATCGAAATGCTCCTCAACAAAGACTGGGGATGAGATTTTTTTTTATGGAGGGGCATCTAGATAAAGGTGGAGGAGAATCTTGTCCTTGCCAATTTCACCACCGCCACCGGGGTAAGACCTGTGTTTATTTCAGAAAAATCACTTGTCCATTGTTCTACAGACTGTACTGTAATATTTTTTGTTTATACAATTGTAGATTTAAAAGATTCCTATTAGTCCATTGATGGTAGGCATATGTTGTACTGGAGACAGTTCTGTTCTGTGGAGAGGAAAGGGGTAAGAACAAGCAAAATAGAGCAAGAGAGGAGAACAGAGATCAGATTTTAGTAACCCAGTATGACTGATCACTAACATTATCAGTGGTGTAAGTTTCCTAAGGCCACACCTAGGTCAATTTAATAGTGCTGACTTATGATTGCAATGTAAAGCTTGTAAGTAACCATACGTTGGTTACTATTGGCAACAACACTACACCTTTGTTACGGCACCAGCAACTCATTAGAGCTGCAACTCACTCGACTCTCATCACAGCAACAGCATAGGAGATAGAACTTCTTAGGCGTCCTCAAGGTTTAGGAGTTTATTCAGTAAATAGATATACAGTACATGTGGTTAAATCTTAGCGAAGTAGATTGTTCTGTAGTAAGTCCTTTGCATTACAGCTCTTGGCTCCATTCCTGGTGAATGGCAAGTTGGCAACCAGGGTTGATCCTATGTTCCATCTATCCTACGTTACATCTATACTACGCGGCCCATAGGCCTATATACAGCATACAGTTAGATAAGATGACAAGACATATTATAAATAAAAGTAAAGGATGGAAGCCAGCAGTCACAGGAAGCAGAAGTGCCTCTCTGCAGCCCGTCACCGGCTTTAATACCGATCACTAAAGAGTTAAATGTGACATCATCTGAGCCATACCCCCAAGCCTACAATTGCCGGGCATGGGCATGTGACCCACCTGATCAATTAATATTCCATTGCTTTATAACCTAGTTGCAAAGAATGCAATGTTTTGTAAATATCTACAAAGATATTCATATTCTTTCTTTGCTGATGTAAGCAAGAACACTGACAACATGAACACCTTGCATTTCTGATTGAAGCCAATGAATTTTCTTAAAACTCCTTGCGAAAGTGTATGGTCCATATTGATATCTGCTACGGCTGTGTAAATGTCAAGCTGCTAAGTGCGGTGATTGGATCTCTGGCTACCAACGGTGGTTACCAAGGGCAACCACTACACCAAATCTTTCAGTGGTGTCCAGGATACATGCAGTCTCACTAGATCACTGAATAATCGCTCCACAAAAGATTTTCCAGATGACAATCAGTGTGCATAGCTTTGACCTGTTTAACAGTTTTGCATTAGATTGTGAAAGTGTACCCGAGGCGACATGTGACATGATGAGATAAATGTTTATGTACAGTGCAAAACAGGGGCGGACTGACAGCTCATGGGGCCCCCGGGCAATAGGAGATTATGGGGCCCCCATACCAGTGTTTCCCACCTTTCACGTTATATTTTTACAGACTAAGATATAATAATTTACTGACAACAGTAAATATGTTATATTGTGATATTTTATACTGATAAAAACCCCTGCGCCGCGCGTAGCGAGGCGCGCCAAAAAATGGGTGTGGTCACGCAACAGAATATGGGTGGTGCAAAATATACATGACCTTAGCAGTGGTGTAAAAGGTCTGCCGGGGAAGTTTGAACTCTGCCATAGTGTTTCCCCCCAAAATACATGTAATCTGACAGCATTTCACCAACAATCCATGCAATTTGGCAGAGGTTCCTCCAAAATACAGATAATATGGCAGTCGTTCCCCTAAAAATAGATGTTATCTGGCAGCAGCGGTTCCCCCAAATACACCTAATTTGGCAGCGGAAATACATGTAGCAGCAGTGGTTCCCCCAAAATACACAGAATCTGGAAGCAGCAGTTCCCCCATTATACACAATCTGGCAGCGGTTCCCCAAAAATAAACATAATCTGGCAGCTTTTTCTCAAAATACACATAATCTGGCAGCAGCAGTTCCCCAAAAATAGTTAATCTGGCAGCAGTTCCCCCAAAATAGGTGCCCCCAGTATAGGTAACCAGGTCAAAAGGTATCCCCAGTGGAAGTAACCAGTTCTATAGGTTTTCCCAGTGCAGGTATCCAGGTCTATAGGTGTGCCCAGTATAAGTAGCCTAGTCTACAGGTGTCCCCAGAATAGATAATCAGGTCTATAGATGTCCCCATTTAAGATATCAAGGTCTATAGATGTCCCCAGTGAAGATAGCCAGGTCTATAGGTGTCCCCAGTATAGGTAGACAGGTCTACAGGTGTATCCAGAATAGGTAGCCAGGCCTATAGGTGTCCCCAGTACATATAGCTAGGTCTATAGGTGTCCCCAGTACAGATAGCCAGGTCTAAAGGTGTCTCCTGTATAGATATCCAGGTCTATAGGTGTCTCCTGTATAGATAGCCAGGTCTTTAGGTGTCCCCAGTATATGTAGCCAGGTGTATAGGTGTCCCCAGTATAGCCAGGTCTATAGGTGCCCCCAGTATATACAGCCAGGTCTATAGGTGCCCCCAGTATATGTAGTCAGGTGTATAAGTGCCCCAGTATATGCAGCCAGGTGTATAGGTCTCCCCAGTATATGCAGCCAGGTGTATAGGTGTCCCCAGTATAGCCAGGCCTATAGGTGCCCCCAGTATATGTAGCTAGGTCTATAAGTGCCCCCAGTATATGTAGTCAGGTGCATAAGTGCCCCCAGTATATACAGCCAGGTATATAGGTCTCCCCAGTATATGCAGCCAGGTGTATAGGTGTCCCCAGTATAGCCAGGTCTATAGGTGCCCCCAGTATATGTAGCTAAGTCTATAGGTGCTCCCAGTATATGTAGTCAGGTGTATAAGTGCCCCCAGTATATGCAGCCAGGTGTATAGGTCTCCCCAGTATAGCCAGGTCTATAGGTGCCCTCGGAAGCAGCAGATTTGGGCGCATGAGACAAGTGGACAAAAAGGGCGCCCCATTCACTCCCATTATAAATATCGTTTAATGGGCGCCGAACAGGGAAAAAAAGGCGCTGGAGATTATTAACGTTTTAACAAAGGCGCTGGAGATTATTAACGTTTTAACAAACGGCGCCCGGAGATTTTTAAGGATTTATAACTATGTTTGTGATGATTTAACTTTACAAAATGAGCCCGTGCCGAATAGCGTTTATAAAGATAATAAATCACTATTTCTAAAACATTTCTAAAACATTATTATCCACCCAAAAAAATTATTTACATTTTTTTATTTACATTTTTTATTTATTAATGTCTGTAAAACATTATTATCCATAGGGGGTCTTAGGTTTAGGCACCACCAGGGGGGTCTTAGGTTTAGGCACCAACAGGGGGGTCTTAGGTTTAGGCACCAACTGGGGGGTCTTAGGTTTAGGCACCAACTGGGGGGTCTTAGGTTTAGGCACCAACAGGGGGGTCTTAGGTTTAGGCACCAACTGGGGGTCTTAGGTTTAGGCACCAACTGGGGGGTCTTAGGTTTAGGCACCAATAGGGGGGTCTTAGGTTTAGGCACCAATAGGGGGGTCTTAGGTTTAGGCACCAACAGGGGGGTCTTAGGTTTAGGCACCAACTGGGGGGTCTTAGGTTTAGGCACCAATAGGGGGGTCTTAGGTTTAGGCACCAACAGGGGGGTCTTAGGTTTAGGCACCAACTGGGGGGTCTTAGGTTTAGGCACCAATAGGGGGGTCTTAGGTTTAGGCACCAACAGGGGGGTCTTAGGTTTAGGCACCAACTGGGGGGTCTTAGGTTTAGGCACCAATAGGGGGGTCTTAGGTTTAGGCACCAACAGGGGGTCTAGGGGTTAGGGATAGGTACAGGGAGGGTTTTTAACAAACGTAAACATAAGTTTCAGTTTACAAACAGGGAAGATTAACGTTTTAAGAATTGCCGATCTCATACACATTATTTAGTGATTTATAAATTCTTAAAACACTATTTCTAAACGAAATTCTACACAATATTTCTATAAACGATAATACTGTTTATCGTTTACACCACGCGCCCTTTTTTCCCGACGCCCTTTTTTGATGTACGCAGGTGCCCTCAGTATATGTAGCTAGGTCTATAAGTGTCCCCAGTATATGCAGCCAGGCTTGTAGTGTAGGTGTCTCCAGGAGGGGAGACAGCCAGCGAAGGAGGGTGATTTGCATAGCAGCGGAGAAGGGGGGAAGTTCCCTCCCCCCCTTCACTCACCTTGGGGCCCCCCTTCCTGGCTCTCCCGTCCAGAATCTGTAAAGTGTCGGCTCAGCGGGTAGCGGCTGACAGCGGGCTGAGACTTACCGCTGTTCAGCCACCGGAGGGAGCGCTGATCTGTGTGCCACTAGTCTGGGCTTGAGAAGCCCAGACTAGTGGCACACAGATCAGCGCTCCCTCTGGTGGCTGAACAGCGGTAAGTCTCCGCCCGCTGTCAGCCGCTGCGCCGACACTTTACAGATTCTGGACGGGAGAGCCAGGAAGGGGGGCCCCAAGGTGAGTAAAGGGGGGGGAAACTTCCCCCCTTCTCCGCTGCTATGCCCATCGCCCTCCTTCGCTGGCTGTCTCCCCTCGTGCTCAGGGCTCTCTGGCGGCCCCCCCCTGACCATGGGCCCTCGGTCCGTGCCCGAGTGCCCTAATGGTCAGTCCCTCCCTGGTGCAAAACATATTAATAACCAGGCTGTTTAACTTGCTTTATTTTGCTGCCAGAAAGAGTTAATTTTTGGACATGAAAGTGACATCTTCTGTCTTGTCGGTAGCTTGTCGGGAACATAGTAAATATCACTGATAATAAGCAAATTACAGCCATAAAGTTTTTTTTTTACAAATACATGAACTATTGATCTTTTTCTAAATCTGGGACACTTATTAGGCTGCAACTGAGCAGAGGAAGAAAAACATTTAATCTAGTTTGTAAATGTTTAAATATAAAATAAAACCAGGGATATCTAAAAAAAGTCATTTTTAGGAGTAGGAGCATAAATACAATTATTTATCTCATCAGTTTATTTTCACCTCTGGTTTACTTTAAATGGTTCAGGAGAGAGTTGGCCCCAGAGCATGCAAGCTTTATCTTTTGAATTTTTTGCTACATACAGCATATTTATGTCCTGGAGGAATCACATTGATAGTACTTACACAGCTTTTATAGCTGTTAATCAGACAATATTTAACACACACCTGAAGTTAGAGGGATATGGAGGCGGACATATTTATTTCCTTTTAAACAATGCACATTCCTGGCTGTCCTGCTGATCCTCTGCCTACTTTTAGGGCCCGTTTCCACTTGTGCGGTGCGAATTGCCGCGGTAATGAAAATTCGCATGAATGACGCTGTATGCAAATTTATCCATGGCAGTGCCGGTGTGCATTTCCATTGATTTCCATGCGAATTTGCATGAAAATTCGCATACCAAAGTCGCAGGCGATTTCCCTATTAAATACATTAACGGCGATTCGCATGCATACCTCACGCAGGCGAATTCTGAGGGCTCTGCCGTGCAGAAAAATCCTGCACAGAAAAACGCTCAGGAAAACTGGCAAGTGGAAACAGGCCCATCCACAGGAAACGCATGCAGATTCGCGACAGTAGAAACGGGCCCTTAGCTGTATACCCTGAACAAGCATGCAGATCAGCTGTTTCAGAATGAAGTCTAACTGGATATGCCACATGCTTGTTGCAGGTGTATGATTCAGACTGTTAACGCAAGGAAGATCAGCAGGACTGGTATTGTTTAGAAGGAAATAAATATGTCAGCCTCAATATACCTCTCACTTCAGGGGTGCTTCAAAAGAAAATCACAAGCTGACATTGGCCAGTACAGCCCACCAACACGTTGACAAAGCTGATAAATGGTGTCTGAGCTATAAAGAGTCTTGAGATGATTCCTTGTATCCTCTCAATAAAACAGATGCAGAATATAATATAAGAGCTGAAGACACTCTCATCTCGAGTCTACACACTGCAATCTATTCCCACATTTAAAAAAAAATAAATAAATAAATATATATATATATATATATATATATATATATATATATTTTAACTGTAGTATTAATCCATAAGTATTTGTTGCCAGCTCAATATTTCAAATGAAGAAAATAATTTACCGTAATTAAAAATCAAATATAGTGCTCTGTGCTGTACACGTTCCTCCACATTATAACAACAAATCTTGTGTGGTCCCCAAAATGCTGCTACAGGTTTCATCTTCTCTTACCTACACCAATTTTTCCATTTTCCCTCTACACCAAGATTGATCCAGCATTGATCCAGCAGTCTTGTATGATAACATTACACACCATTCCACTGTTTATGAGATAGTCAGCCACAGATATGAGTGCTTGTTAGTTATCCCTACTGAGATATTACTGCTTCAAAGATACAGCAACCCTATGAGATACTGCTGCGTCTGAGATTTCCCTACACAGCTGTTACTGTTTTCAAGCTATAACTGCTTCTAAAATATGCCTGCTTTCATGCACCAGCAGTGTGGCGCAGCAGTATTGCTTGCTGTGTATTACAGTGAACTACTGGGGAGCTTAATGGATTTTGAGCTATCTTTACAGAAATATAACTGCTTGTGAAATATGGCTACTTTCAGGTCCCCCATGGTGTGTTGTAACAGTAAACCTACTTATGTATTAAAAAAAAAAAAAATTCAGAGAAAGTTTCTGGTGGATCCTAGTTTGAAAGAGCATAGAGGTAAAATTCTCCTGAATAAAGAATATATATATATAAAAAAAAAAAAATTCTCCTGAGGTTTTTGTTTTTTTTAGGAAGTGAATTGGAACTTTACATATACTGCTGTTTGAGTCTAAAAGCTTGCAATTCATACTGGAACGGACCAAATCCACAGTTTTATTAATAATGTATTAATAATAATAATAATGCTAACATTTGTAAAGTGCTTTTCTCCTCTTGGACTTAAAGCGCTTGAGAGCTGCAACCACTAAGTGTGTGCCCAATATGCTTCCCTGCGGTGTTAAGGAGTCTTGCCCATGGACTACTTACTGCAGCCAGAATTTGAACCTTGGTCTCCTATGTCAGAAGCAGAGCCCTTAACCAGTTCACACTATGGCCCTTATTCAATTGACTTTTTCTCCTACGTTTTCTCCTAGGAGATAAGTTTTCACCTTCTGTGTTAGATAACTGTTCAGCACTCTGCAATTGAAAAAGTTGCAAAAAATAGGTGAACAATTAGTGTCAAAATTGTCTTGCTGGCTGGTGGCTTAAATGGCATTTTATTGATAAGGTGTGAAAATACTAACTAGGAGAAAAAGTCCGTTGAATAAGAGCCCATTGAACCTCAGCATTTTTGTACAAATAATCCAGAAATGCAGTACAGACACCACTTTAGGATAGCATGATATGTTACAAAACATGGGCCCACATGCAATTATGGTAACTTTTTTCTCCTGAGCTTTCTCCTAGGAGATATATTTTTCATCTTCATTTTAAAATACATTTTCAGCGCTTTGCAATTGAAAAAGTACAAAAAGTAGATACAAAAAAAGTACTATCAAAATTATTTTGAGTATTTTGTTGGTTGTTAGTGGCTTAAAAGACATTTCATTGACAAGCTACAAAAAATATCCCCTAGGCCAGTGTTTCTCAAACCTGTCCTCGTGACTCCCCAACGGCGCATGTTTTGCAGGCAAACTCCTCTACGCACAGGTGGGATAATTAGTGTCTCAGCTAGGTGGATTCCATGTAGCCGAGACACTAATTACCCCATCTGAGCATAGGTGAGGCTGCCTGAAAAACATGGAGCGTTGGGAAGTCACGAGGACAGGTTTGAGAAACACTGACCTAGGAGAAAACTCAGGAGTGATTACATATGGACCATGGGCCCATATGCAATTATGGTAACTTTTTTCTCCTGAGTTTTCTCCTAGGAGATAATTTTTGATTTTGTAGATAAAATAACTTTTCAGCATTTTACAAATGAAAAAATACCAAAAAGTAGTTGAAAAACTACTATCAAAATTATTTTGAGTATTTTCTTGCTTGATGGTGATATAAAATGCCTTTCTTTACACATTTTGAAAATATCACCTAGGAGAAAACTTTGGAGAAAAAGTGAATTGAATATGGGCCATGGATGTGAAGTTGTCCTTACAATTGTATGAGCAGTGTGTTCATATGCGGTAATTTGTTGCGCTCTTGCTCAACACAATATGAATGGTGTGAAAGCACCAAGATACACCTTTGTCTCTCTCACCACCCGCTCAAGTTAAATAGCCTATGTTTGCAGGAATAAATATACCGGTACTTCATTTATGTGGGTGGTTTAGCTCGTTATCCGCTGCGCAGTACACTCTGGACAACATGGATTTGATTGACAGCGGCGCTTGCGTAGGCGCAGTAGAGGTCGGCCTGGCGAGGCGCCGTCGGGTCCAAGAGACATCGGTAGAGAATGAAGCTGCGGGCTGCGGCATGGAACAGATCAGCTGCTAGGGGCTGGACGAAGCCCTGGGCAAGTAGATTTCATTGCTTTTAATAGCTCGGATGTGTCCTTTAAGAGATACACTTTATTAAGAGCAATTCTCATTCCTTTTACTTTTAATTAAATCTTCCCTTAATTTTGTTGGTTTTATATCATTTGATTTTTGATTTCCTGTGAGTCTTCTTAATATCATATAATCTTTCTATCTACTACAAACTCATTATGGGTCTGCTGTAAAATAGTTAAAACAAAAAACAATCAATAAATCTATCTGTAAAACAAAAAAAACAAAAAAACAGACAAGGCTGCTTTGCAGATGGTGTGCTAAGAATGGATGGATCTCACTCTCTCCCAGTGTTGGAAAGGATGTAACCCTGATACACACCTTTAATTTTGACTGGCCAATCACTGACCAACCATGCCACCTCCATGTAGTATGCGAGCTTACTTACACAATGTGCTTAGACGTGGTACAGATTGACACAGTTGAGGCAGAGGGACCCAGTGAATGCAGAAGTGGCACAGAGGGGGACTCTGAAAGCACAGAGGAGCAGAGGTGACACTGGAGGCACAGTTGTCACCTCTGCTCCTCTGTTTTTTTTTTTTTTCCTCTAATGGGGGAACCTAAAGTGATGTGAAAGCAGGAGGTGCCACATTGATTTTAAAAAAAAAAGAGCCATCTGGCTGGCATGTTGGTCACTTGGTTACAGCTTTGTGTGAGTTACACAGATATACCGAGCATGCATCCTGATTTACCAACGATGGAGACCCTTTATAACCAGGAGAGCAATGAAGAGCCTGAGTAGACTAGCAACCCTTGTATGTAATTAACATTCTCATCGCCCTGAAAGCGTTTGTGCAATGATTCCCTATGAGAGAGTGGTTTGCTTCCTATCCGCTCAGCAAAGCCCTGCCTGTACCATTTTAGGGCAATTTTGCTACAATGGAAGGATATAGGAAAAGCGCAAAACGCTCACAAAATCGGTTTGTGCTGCGATTGTGTTCACACTTTCATGAATAAATACATTGTATTTATTCATTTCCAATTCAAAGAGTTCACTTGCATCAGGAAGTGAAAAAGCAAATCAATCTGCAAAAGCGCTTTGAAAAGCGCTTTGCACATAATTGAAGTGCGCAAGTAAGCCCCAGGAGGAGAAAAAACATGCAAAAAATTGAAATTCACTGGTGTCAGTGATTTTGATTTTAGATGTGAACAAAGCCAAAAAGTACTATCTAAATTATTTGGAGTTTTTTCTTGCTTGGTTGTGGTTTAACAGGCATTTAATTAACCAGTTGTGAAAATATCACCTAAAGTCAGAAAAAGTCAGGAGACAAAGTTAATTGCCTATGGACCCGTGGTCCATATGCAATTTACTTTTTCTCCAAGTTAATGGAAGAGAGTGTATATTCAATATAGAGACAAGACAAGACAAATAACATTTATATTGCGCTTTTCTCCTTGCGGACTCAAAGCGCCAGAGCAGAGCAGCAGCCACTAGGGCGCGCTCTATTGGCAGTAGCAGTGTAAGGGAGACTTGCCAAAGGTCTCCTACTGAATTAGTGCTGGCTTACTGAACAGGCAGAGCCGAGATTCGAACCCTGGTCTCCTGTGTCAGAGGCAGAGCCCTTAACCATTACAACATCAGCCAACTGCTAGAGTACAGTGTCTACCTTAGACTTGGGTCACACTATTACGTGGCAGTGTATCTATATATTACATATACCCTGAACCACACCAGAGGTCCGTGGCTGTTTCTGCAGCACTCAGGAGCAGATGTGTGCCACGCTGTGGGATGAATGGCAATGCATCAGTAAAACTGAGCATGTCATGTTTGTGATTTAGACCTGGACATGGTGAAGACGGTATGTGTAAACAGATCCATATATAGTATGTGTCTCATTTTCATGTGTGTTGGTCTGCTGATGCCCAGTCTGTGAAGCAGTCCAGCAGTGGACCTTGTGAACAGGCCCATAGCCATACAGGTGTGAATGCAAAACCAAGCAGCTTTAGCTGGAAGGTTAACTTCCTCAGCAACTTTGTTGTCACTGACTCAACAGTATTACAAAAGGTTATGTATAAAGATGTCAGAGTATTAATTAAGAATGAACCTTGCACATTTGCAGATGCTGCTCCTCAGACACCAGCAACCCAAGACTGTTCTGTACAGTGGCCTCCATGTCCAGCAGCCAATCCCAGAATTCCTGGCACTCAGATTCTACTTCCTGTATGCTGTAGAAAGAAAAGGATAGAAATTAGGCAACATAATTATTTAAGATTTGTGTTGTTGTCTCCTGATCTGGGAGAAAATTCCTTGGTTTCCAAAATTGGTAAAACTCTCCATCAGGGACAGAAACACTAATTCATGAAAACATTTTTGTAGCATGCACATGCGCACTGGGTGAGTGAGCTGATTGCATAGGGCAGCAGTACAGCATGGTGAAGCGCACGTATGCAATCAAGGTCGCCGGCAGCTCCCTCACCAAGTGCGCATGTGTATTAGTGCCTGATGCACACGTGTCCCACCAGCAAGTCCTTCCTGCCCCCGAAGCCTATATCAATCAGATCCATGGCACCTGCTCTTCACAGAGGCTCCGGGCCTTATTTTTTGGACACACTGTTATGTAATCTACGGGTATATAGACACTGCCCCACCCACTTTAATCCCTCTATCTGCTCACCACTCCATTATACCTGTTCACAGGGCTACAGCAGCAATTGTGGAACTCGTATAATGTGCATGGCAGATAGCAACTATCAATGACAACTTTTACTAATACTGCTATCTTTCATAAGAGTGATTTGGTCAGTGTCATATTTTATGTATGTCCTGTTGAATACTTACCTTCATTGTATTTGCGTACGCACCCAGGCGTTATGCAGAGGTGATGCATTTTTCTTATTGTCCTTGTGAAGCATACATGTATGCGGGTCTACTATCATTTAATGCTTTCTCATTGGCTAAATTATTTTATATTTGCAGCGAAACCATCAGTAACATTATATTTATACTTGTATATATGGCAATTTTTATCACAACATAGTGACTGAATTCTTATTGTACAGTATCCTAGTGTAATACGTTTCGTATGTTTTCAGTTGCTCCCTTTTTTACTGTCTGAGGAAGCAGGCTATAGACCAGTGAAACGCATTGCAACATTGTCAAAGTAAACAATACATTTTGTTTTTGTCTAATATTGACATAGTGAGTCTTCAATGGGGAGGTAGCTCCACCACTGCCTCCCTTTTTAAACAGTTAATATATTTTATCCTGCAGTGGCACCTCTGATTTGCTAGTACTTCATATCCACCCTGGTGGAGGGGTGTCATCCCATCTTCTACAAAGAGCGACTTTTTAACCTATAAAATAGAAAAAAACGAGAGCCCAATATGGTGTAGTATGTTAAAGACAATTGGTAAGTGGTTCAGTGAGAGAATTTATACTCACAAACATGGGTTACCATTCAGGCAACCACTCGATAGGCAGGTGAGGAGAATAGACCTGTCCTCACTCAGGATTAAGAAGTCGCTCTCTGTAGTAAAGAAACAAGAAAGGGGGTAGCACTCCCCTCCACCAGGAGTGAACACAGAGTATTTGTATGTAGAACAGAGGCGCCAGCAGGATAAAAGTCAATACAATTTTTAAAAATTGCTTGGAGGAAGTGGTGGCCTTAGGTGCTACACCTGCTATTGCCGAAATTCTGTTTTGTCCCCACGTTTATTGCCCGATGAAGCGGGCTGGGCCTGCGAAACGCGTTGCACTGTTTTGGGGGTACCGTATAATAAATGTATTGATTTATATGAAGACAGGATCTCGTGTCTGCTTTTGGAAGGCAAGCCCACCACTTCCTCCAAGCAATTTTTAAAAATGTTATTGACTTTTATCCTGCTGGCGCCTCTGTTCTATATACAAAGACTTTTTAACCTGTTTGGAGGCAGGCTAATTTCTCCAACAGCGCATACAGTGGTTACCTTGGAGGCCACCTACCTTTGTGAGTAGTAATTCATTATATCCTTTACCAATCAATATCATAATTGCTACACTGTAATGGGCTCTTGATTATCCTGTTTTATGGCTTTAACTGTTTCAGGCGACAGGTTGACATTATGGTTCTCAGCATGCTAAAAAGATGGGATCACTCATGCTGGCAGAAGTACAAGCAGCAGAAATCAGTTACGTGAAAGAAGCATATGAGGAAACACATTGCAGTAAGCATGCCTGTGACTGTCCACCAAACATTTTGTTGGGAATTAAACTTTTTATTGACCTAGTGTGGTCTAGTCTTTTGTGGAGGTAAGTCTACCACATACACTGCTTTTGACCTCTTTTTAGCTATGTTATATCCTTTCTTTTTTATGTCTGTCACTTTAGCCTTTAATGTCACATTATTTGAAGTATGAATTACATTTTTGACGGCCCAAGGGGCAGCAAGTAAAGGAAAATGTCCTTTGTGGAGGGCCAACCTTACAAAACTCATAACCCTTATATTCGCTATACAAAAGTAACAAGAAAGGGTTTGGTTGGAATTCCGTTTAAAGTGTACCTGAAAGGAGAAAAATTTAAAACAGATACTTACCTCAGTAAGGACCCTGCAGTCCGCTGTTCCAGCTCACGGTCTCAATCTGAGCATTTTCAACAAGGGTTTGTTGAATTTACTTTCATGGCTGCACTCTCGTTCATGTACAAATGTGACCATACTGTACATGAGCAAGGCACGGTCTGCACATGCCCAGTAGTTCGAAGTCACTCATGCGTGTCTTTATCCACCTTTGCCTCCATGCCCGAGCATCTTCTTGCTACTAGGCATGTGCGGACTGCACTCATGCGCTCAGTATGCACATGAATAGCAGTGGCCACATAGGTGAAGAGAGTCCTGGCCCGCAGCAGTGGGCTCCCAAGTTCAAGTGGGCATAATTTTTATATGCAGCTAGAATACAGTTGAATCAATCTAAAGAAAAATATGTATTTTTATTATTGTTTGAATGTATGTAACATTGCTTGCCCAATAACCCGCCCCCTCCCCCACAAAACCACCGTGCAGACAACAACAACAACAACAAAACCTCCAGCTGAAGAGATGGTGAAATGTTTAATTTCAAAATAACAAAAATCTTTTGTACGTTTTTTTTTCCCTGTTTTTCCAGAATAAAAGATTCTTCTTCTGAGATGGCTAATTTGTGTGCAGTTCATGGTGCTTATTCATCTGTATGCTGGGAAGGGGACATGCATGTGATGACGTGGAAATACTAAGAACCTTCCTCACCTGTCGCATCTCATGCTACTCTTCAAAGGAGTTGGGTCACAGCGCTGCATGTTCTCCGCATACTCTGCACTGCTCAGCTGCAGAGACATCTTGGTTACAGCTTCTCTCTGAGCTTCTATAGAACTGAGGGATTTATTCACCTAAAGAGCAAAAAAATAAAGAAATAAAAGATAAAACATACTGTGAAGGCGGTAGCGCTTGCTCATGACGGAGATCAAAACAAAAAATGGCCAATTCAAAGCAAATAAAAACAGCTATAGTCTGTGTAAGCACATCATACACAAAGATTCTGCATATATGCATTAGGCATATATTTAACCAATATGAACTGCATACAAACACAATAATAAGCAAGAAAGTGCATTGCTGCTAGCCCGGAAGTGCTCCTTCCAAACCCTTCAAAGCGCCACTTGCTGGTAAGAAATTGTGGTGCAGTAATCTTATTAATTCATTTGTACTCATTGCTTCTGACTCACATAGCTGATTTCTAAAGACGTAGCATATGCTATTTCTGGACCGCACGCAAGAATCCGTGGAGACACTGTTTTTCAGAGGTGATAACATGATTTTACAATGAGAAAATCTATCTACTGGTTTCACTGAAATATTCATATTCCATTAGGTACGGTTATGTTTGGCAAAGGCCACCATTTTGGAGAACTTCGTGTAATACATGTTGCTTTGCACATCAGTGAAGAACTCAGAATGGAGGTTACATTATTTACTATGGATGCCTGCATGCATTTTCCTATGATGGTATAATGTGCAAAGGCCCTGGTCGGCTCACACAGGAAAGTAAGAAGGGCTGGACTTTCGTATTAAAAAACCCAGTGTGTTTGCAAACAAAGAATCATGACTTGACCATTTATAAAATATTTGTAATGCAAATGACACAACATACAAATAACAAAAATAATAATGTGAAGCAAACATTTGTGAGCTCGACAGCTTCCCATCCCAAGTGGAGATAAGACAAAATTGTTTTGTGCATTTATTTTGCTTAGCAATTCAGATTTTACAAAACATTTCTCTATTAGAAGTATTAAAAATGAATGCTTCCTTTTGGAGCTTTGACTGCAAGTTGGCATGATTAATGAGATGCAAACAATTTCTCATTGTATTAAAATTTGATGTAAATGTTATGAAGTTTGAACTTTTACCACAATTGTTTGTACAACAATCACTCGCTAACGATTATTCTAGGTGACAATTTACACTACAACTCTTAATTAACATAATAACAATATTTTTGTTCTAATAAAAACTCCACTGGAGCAGGCGCCACCAATGTAATAATAGCCACTGTATTGATCACATGAGTTAAAAGCAGCAATACCATGACAGACCGCTGCTTGCTGCTGATTGGCCAGCGGCACTTGGGATGCTAGCGTGTTAGTTTTAAAGCCGCAATCTTTTCCTTCTGATCAGGTAGGTGTGTTAGTGCATGGCGACCCTCACTATTAATGTTGATTAGTGTTGTACAAAGGTATACCACTATATGGAAGTTTATTTTTAACTACAGGAGTGTGTAACCTGAGGAGTGGGACTAAACTAGTCCAGCGAAGTTCCCCATCAGGTCCTCCTGACTTGTGGTGCCTTATGATTGGTGGATTTGAAACATCGAGCACTGATTGGTTTACACCTCCTATATTTTGTGTTAGAAATTGAGTTTTATGTATTGCAGTCTTGACAACTTGACAAAGAGCATGGATGCTGAAAAAGCGGTCTGTCGTCGTATTGCTGCTTTTAACCCATGTGATCAATAAAGTGGCTATTATTACATTGGTGGTGTCTGCTCCAGTGGAATTTCTATGTGACAGCTCCAGTGGTGTGGAATGCTGCAAGCCTGGGCACACCGTCTTCTTCTTTTTATGGGTGCTGTTCCAATCCTTTCAAGAGTTCTATGTTCTAATAAAAAGAATATTAACACCCAGTTCCAGGAATTAATTTACTTTGCCCCACTATATTTAAAAATATAACCACCTCCCCCAGCCTCTTACATACCTTCAGAGATCCTCAGCCTCGAATTGGGCAACAGTGATTCTCCTCGCACCTGCACTCCCTTGAACTCCTCCTCACTATTTGAATGCTCTTCTTTATAGCAAACAACATATGAGAGGGTGAGTAGATAAGTGTCCAGACAGTCTCACATCCCTAACCCATTCCAGTATTCCCACTCTGGAACATACCATAGGGTAGACACCCCACTACCATCTAACATGTTTCGCCCCTCGTAGGGGCTTCATCAGGAAATAAGTAAATAAATAACTAAAGTACAAGTGCATACAAAGTGATATGTGCAATATGTACAGACAGTGGGCCAAAGATTGGTCTTTAGGTAATAAGCCTTCCATAAGCTTACACGAGGTGACCTTTCTTAGGCTTAAGGTCTTTTTCACTGTAGTATTGTGTAACAATAATGCGATCTGTACCATCTAACCATCCTTTTATGAGGGTTTACTTTATAAAGTGTTAGGCTCCCTTAAAGAGAACCAGAGATGAAGCAACCTCATGTATTTTACCTTATAAATCAGTGGGAACATGACAGTAAACACCTAATCTGCTCTTTGTTACATTGTTCTCTGTTTAATTTGCCTGTTATCAACTCTAAGATAAGAATCCCGACTAAGCAGTCGGTCTGGCTTTGCTACAGAATAATTATAGCTGAGACTGTGTTCTTTGCTGTCTTCAAGTCCAAGCCTGCCCCCTGCTGGCTTTGCTCAGGAATCATTATAGCTGAGTCATTATAGCAAAGCCAGACTCAATGCTCAGTCCGGGATTCTTATCTCAGCTAGATAACAGACACTTTTAGCAGTGAGGATGGAACAGAGAGCATGGTAAATGTTTTCTCTAATGTTCCCACTGATTTCTATGGTAAAATACACAAGGGTGCTTCGTCTCTGGTTCACTTTAAGTGGTTGGGTCTTTTAAGCAAAATATTTTTGTCTTGTACTGTATAGGTCCACTTTAAGATTGTTTGTTTGGCTACTAAGTACTACACTCTAGTTAGTGGACCTATGGATATGTATCTGCCTTATTTGAACTTCTACAGGGAGATCTGCTGCTTCCGCATTAGAGATAGAAAACAGCACTACAAAAGATAAAATGCAAGACTCGATCACCTGCTGGCCGGATCCTGAAAGTTGCATTCCTGTCTTGGGGATTTGAGGATATCTGTGGGGTTTTTATTTTATTATTATTCGAAGCATTAAAAGCCAACAGCTGGATGACAGACACGCGCATTCATCTATCCCACTGAGGGCAGATGTTTTAAATCAAACTCTATTTACATTTGTTCAGATACTGAGGCCCAGTGCATAATAGAGCCGGCTCGGAACATGCCTTTTGTTATATTAAATTTCTTACCCTCTTGGAGAAGGGAAGTATAAGATTTGTGGTCGATGCAAGGAGGAAATATTTCTTATTTTTGTACAGTGAACAGCTGGGGGCGAGGCAGAAGAAATTCAATTACAGAGGTGACTGAAGAAAAGCACAAAGTTGCTGTTTGTCTTTATATTCTGAAATATTCTAAGTACTCTGGTTGGAACAAAAACATATAAAACACTGGATTATGGGGACTTCTTTCTCTTTTATACTATAAGCTCCAGGAAGAGCTTTATTGAAAGAGAATCTATTGTATTTGCCATCAGGGAACCACGTATGAGATATGGATCTGGGAAGAAATAACATTTTCATGGTGCAGTGGGTCAGATGCCCCTTCTCATTGCTGCCTACAGTCCATTAAGTGCCATTGGCCTGGCACCAGGGCCATATCTACAGGGGAGAAGCTCCTGCAACTTCAGGGGGGCCAAAGCTAAAAGGGGGACCACAACTACTACTTCATATCCTCTGATAAAGGGCTACATCCTTCAGATCAGGCGTTTTTGTGACTAGGCTTGATATGAGTGTGAAGATTACGATGTCTACACATTTTTTGACTCTTGCAAGATGGGCCCTTGGCTGTGAGGGTCACCATGGGCAGGCAGGGGAAACAGTGTGAACATCGGGAGCCCCGTTATTTGTAGTTATGCCCCTGCCTGACACCCACTATATTTCTGCTAGGACAAGATGTGGAGCTACGAACACAAATAAGGAAAAATGATCTATATTGAGGGGAAAATGGGTTCTTCCTGTCAATTACACATTTTACCCAATTGTATTGCATATCTGCTTTAATATTGCAGGTAATAAGCAAATCATACCATTGGACTTGCGGAAAGTAAGCACTGGAACAGCATAGCAAAACAGGTAGGGCCAGCGCTACCATAGAGGCAAAGAGGGCAATCGCCCCAGGGCCCCAGAGCCTGTAGAGGCCCCTCAGGTGTCTCCTCCTTCCTAACTATTGCTCCCCAGGGACTCTGCAGAGTCTTTGGCAGAGTAGCATCTCACCTTTGCTGGTGGGCAGATGAGACACTACACTGACATAGACACTGCAGGGGTCCCGGGGAGCACAGTTAAGTTGGGAGGATCAGCAGGCAGCTCAGGAGCCCAGTACGGGAAATTTGACTGCAACAAAGGACACCTAAGGCCGCTTTTTGGTTAGGGGGTGTCTGTTTGGGGGCCCCAGGGTTAATTTTGCCCTGGGGCCCCACTGTTACTAGAACCGGCCCTGAAAACAGGCTGTTATCTTACCTGCCACAGGCAATTATACAAATGACATGCGGACAAGCCTGGAATTAGACATGTATATCAGTTAGTATTATAAATTCTTGTCAGCGCAAAACTGGATATCACAATAGATAAGTCACTGAAGTGCTATACTGCATCTGTGCCCGCCGCCACCAAGACAAATCCACACTTACCAAATTTAGGTCAGACCCAAATGATGAGGCCTGCAGTACATAATGTTTCCAACAGATACCCTGACGATCTTTGCACTGAACTGAATGTACTAAGGGACATTTTGTGGCTACATCTGTATTTTGTTGATTTATTGATTTGTGCATTGGCAGGACCGGTTCTAGACTTTTTGCTGCATGAGGTAAACTTGTGAGGATCCCCCACTTGGGATCACACAGCACCCGACAATTCGCAACGCAAGTTATAGTTGCGGTGCGACCAAAAAAAAACACCCTCCATATAGGAAGGTAGGTAGCCAGGTATAGGAGTCCCCTATAAATGAAGTCAGGTATGAGTGCCCCAAGTATAGGTAGCCAGGTATAGATGCCCCCAGTATAGGAAGCCAGGTATAGGTAGCCCCAGTATAGGTTGCCAAGCATAGGTGCCCCCAGTATAGGTAGCCAAGTATAGTTGTCCCCAGTATAGATAGCCAGGAAGTAAGTACTTCCTGTATACGGAACCACTCTCCTGTCTCTGCTCTGTCTGCGGATGGGTCACCGCGGAACTGAGGTCTTTTGAGGGGGATCCGGGGACTGTGGTTGGGCCGTTGACTTGAGAAGCGAGCGGTGGCCAGGGAGGGAGGGGGGGGGGTAGGATGCCACCCCTTGGAAGATGCTGCCTGTCGCAAGTCATTCAGGTGGCGTCAAGGAAGGTCTGCCCCTGTGTGTTGGCCCTTGTTCTTATCTGTGTGGTTTGTGCTAGGTGTATGCTGCATACAATATATACATTTTTAATGGCAGGTACTGGAAGTGACTGCAACTGCATAACTGCTTTTTCACTACACCTTTATCAGTCATCACTACGGTCTAATAAGATGTAGGTAAAGGTTGCAAACTTGCCACCTGATAGCAGCAGTGTAGGGTTGCTGGGTCACACAGGTTCTCTTCTGCTTCCAGTCTTAGTACTCCAGGACCGCGGTGTGTGCTGAAAACATAAAGGGTACTGAGTGTGTTACTATGTGACATATGGCCATCCCAGATTCTGTGAGCTGCAGGTTTATGGTCTGCAGCAGTGGCACTTTACTTATATTCTATGCTGTGATACGCTTCAGAAAACTATCTGCCCATACCCCAGCACCCTTCTACAAATCATATCTTTTAAATTGGAATCAATTTCCTCTTTGTATTATCTGTCTTCATTTTCTTGACTACATTGCACTGACATGACCCATTTATAATTAGAGTTCACATATTATTTTTCACTTTTATCTCATTTCCATTATAAATTAATGTGATATTTATATGCTTCATGCTTCAAACTGATTTGTCTTTTCACTACTTGTCCAGCACTGATCTTATCCTTATATTACTGCCATATATCTATAGTATGAGTGATGCTTCCTTAATTACCATTATTCTTACTGCTATGTTAGTACAATGTGATATACAACATATTGCAAAAGAAGACGATACAAGCACAATGTGACAGGCTGTAGTGTTAAACAATCTCACCCTTGCTTGTGCTGTCCTGCAGCAAATCAGCTTCTATGATGTGCTCCAACCAGGTTCACCAGGAATGTACACTGTGAAAAGCAGGAGGTGGGCACTATACATACTGTACTAATGGTGTATTCACTAATAGTGGATGTACGGTGTAGTGTCTAGTTGTTATATTTTGTCTACTTATACTACCAGGTCTATGATGGTAGGATCAGTCAATAGGGTAGTATGTTGAAATAGTATATCTATGGGGGCCTAGTCAAGATAGCAGTTTTTGCCCACCACTGCTGATCACCTGGCTTTTTTAGTAATATTTGGAGAGGGCTAGTGTCTATCAGGTCATAGGCAAATGCCTAGGTTTGCCTTGTGGATAAACTGGGTCTGACTTTATCGAGTTGTACTACCAGCCCATACAGGTGTCCCTGATGTTTTAGTGGTCAGTAATGGGGTAGGGGCTGCTGGGGCATGTAGTGCCACCATACAGGGTATAGGAAGGCTGGCTGGGACTTGTGCTGCACTAGTAAGGCCTGTTGGGGTATGTAGTGCTGCAATGCCGGGTACAGGAGGGCTGTCTGGGACTTGTGTTGCACTAGTAAGGCCTGTTGGGGTATGTAGTGCTGCAATGCCGGGTACAGGAGGGCTGTCTGGGACTTGTGTTGCACTAGTAAGGCCTGTTGGGGTATGTAGTGCCACCATACAGGGCATAGGAAGGCTGGCTGGGACTTGTGTTGCACTTGTAAAGCCTGTTGGGGTATGTAGTGCTGCAATGCTGCGTACAGGAGGGCTGTCTGGGACTTGTGTTGCACTAGTAAGGGCTGCTGGGGCATGTAGTGCCACCATACAGGGTATAGGAAGGCTGGCTGGGACTTGTGTTGCACTAGTAAGGGCTGCTGGGGCATGAAGTGCCACAATACAGGGTACAGGAGGGCTGTCTGGGACTTGTGTTGCACTAGTAAGGCGTGTTGGGGTATGTAGTGCTGCAATGCTGGGTACAGAAGGGCTGGGACTTGTGTTGCACTAGTAAGGGCTGCTGGGGCATGTAGTGCCACCATACAGGGTATAGGAAGGCTGGCTGGGACTTGTGTTGCACTAGTAAGGCCTGTTGGGGTATGTAGTGCTGCAATGCTAGGTACAGAAGGGCTGGGACTTGTGTTGCACTAGTAAGGGCTGCTGGGGCATGAAGTGCCACAATACAGGGTATAGGAAGGCTGGCTGGGACTTGTGTTGCACTAGTAAGGCCTGTTGGGGTATGTAGTGCTGCAATGCTGGGTACAGGACGGCTGGGACTTGTGTTGCACTAGTAAGGGCTGCTGGGGCATGAAGTGCCACAATACAGGGTATAGGAAGGCTGGCTGGGACTTGTGTTGCACTTGTAAGGGCTGCTGGGGCATGAAGTGCCACAATACAGGGTACAGGAGGGCTGTCTGGGACTTGTGTTGCACTAGTAAGGCCTGTTGGGGTATGTAGTGCTGCAATGCTGGGTACAGGAGGGCTGGCTGGGACTTGTGTTGCACTAGTAAGGGCTGCTGGGGCATGAAGTGCCACCATACAGGGTATAGGAAGGCTGGCTGGGACTTGTGTTGCACTAGTAAGGGCTGCTGGGGCATGAAGTGCCACAATACAGGGTACAGGAGGGCTGTCTGGGACTTGTTTTGCACTAGTAAGGCCTGTTGGGGTATGTAGTGCTGCAATGCTGGGTACAGGAGGGCTGTCTGGGACTTGTGTTGCACTAGTAAGGGCTGTTGGGGTATGTAGTGCTGCAATACAGGGTACAGGTGGGCTGTATGGGACTTGTGTTGCACTAGTAAGGCCTGTTGGGGTATGTAGTGCTGCAATGCTGGGTACAGGAGGGCTGTCTGGGACTTGTGTTGCACTAGTAAGGGCTGTTGGGGTATGTAGTGCTGCAATACAGGGTACAGGTGGGCTGTATGGGACTTGTGTTGCACTAGTAAGGCCTGTTGGGGTATGTAGTGCTGCAATGCTGGATACAGGAGGGCTGTCTGGGACTTGTGTTGCACTAGTAAGGGCTGTTGGGGTATGTAGTGCTGCAATACAGGGTACAGGTGGGCTGTCTGGGACTTGTGTTGCACTAGTAAGGGCTGTTGGGGTATGTAGTGCTGCAATTCTGGGTACAGGAGGGCTGGGACTTGTGTTGCACTAGTAAGGGCTGCTGGGGCATGTAGTGCCACCATACAGGGTATAGGAAGGCTGGCTGGGACTTGTGTTGCACTAGTAAGGCCTGTTGGGGTATGTAGTGCTGCAATGCTGGGTACAGGAGGGCTGTCTGGGACTTGTGTTGCACTAGTAAGGCCTTTTGGGGTAAGTAGTGCCACAATACAGGGTACAGGAGGGCTGTCTGGGACTTGTGTTGCACTAGTAAGGCCTGTTGGGGTATGTAGTGCTGCAATGCTTGGTACAGAAGGGCTATCTGGGACTTGTGTTGCACTAGCAAGGGCTGTTGGGGTATGTAGTGCTGCAATGCTGGGTACAGGAGGGCTGGCTGGGACTTGTGTTGCACTAATATAGGCTTTAGGCTTTTTTTCTCCTGTGAGGCTTTTTATTATTATTTATATAGTGCCAACATTTTCTGAAGCGCTTTTCAGAGTCTATAGTCTTATCATGCACTGCCCCTCAGAGGGGCTCACAAACGAATCCCTACCATAGTCATGTGTTCATTGTAGTCTAAGGACAATATTAGGGGAAGCCATTTAACTTATTTATATGTTTTTGGGATGTGGGAGGAAATGAGAGTGCCGCAAGGAAACCAAGGCAGACAACTTGTGTAATCACATGATGCAGGATGACATGCTGGGCCCTAGGGAAAGAGCTGAGCAGTGACAGGATAACATGGTGACGCAGCAGTGGACTCCGTCATGCAGCAGCATTTGGAAGCAGGCTTCCATTTGCAAAATACTCTGCATTGCTGGTTGAGGTACCCCCACCCAACCTATGCCTTAGACTCTACCCACCTTCACTTAACACTAACCTGGACCCCCACATATGCCTTACACTAACTTAAACCCATACCTACACCTAACACTAATCTCTCTCCTACCTACACCTAAAACTTACATTCCCCTAACCTTAACCCCCACCACCTATGCCTAACACTAACACAACACCACCACCACATACAACTAGCACTAACCTCCCTCATACCTACGCCTAACACTAACCCACACCACCTATGCCTAACACTAACACAACACACCACCACATACACCTAGCACTAACCTCCCTTATACCTACACCTATCACTATCCTCCCCTATACCTACACCTAACACTAACCTTCCCCCCTTACCAACCCTTTACATCAACCTCCCCCATACCTATGCCTTACACTACTCTTCCCCACCTTTGCCTAACAATAACACCCTTCCCACATGCACCTAACACTAACAGCCCCCACCTACTCCACCCAGAACAGTTTCCAGGCCACACCCATTCTCTGCCATGGCATGTCACACTCACTCCTTTCCTTTTTTGGGTGTACAGGGAATTATTTAATACCCAGCATCGGGTGTCATTTAATACCCAGCATCAGGTGTCAATTGCCCTGGGAGCGCCACTGCAGTACAGTGCTTTGTATTAAATATTTGTCTATAAATGTTTTTGGATCGTGGAACAAATAATCTGAGTCTCCATTAATCCTTATGGGGAAATTTGCTTTAATATAATTGTGCTTTGGCTTACAAGCATGTTTTCAGAACAATTTATACCTGAAAACCCATGGTTCCACTCTATACTATTATATATTAGTAAGTATTAGATTTCAATCTTCCAGAAAAGAGTTAGATAGCCAAAACCTCAGTGTACATTCTAACTCCTTTCCTCACTATCAGAAAGTAAAACCATTTATTTTCCGGAGTTGGGCAGTTATGTTTCTCCTTTCAAAATTGAATTCCATCATATATAACCGAATAAACCATTAAATCTATTTTTCAATTCATACACATTAAAAGATGTTTGTCAGCTTCTGTATAAAATTATTCTTATAACTGGTTCACCAACATCTTCTGTTTCTTTTGTACAAATACTTATTTTATAAACCATAAATGTGCTTTCTTAAAACAGAAGGTATTTGCGATTATTCAGGTTAGAGTGAGCATATGAGGTCTCCCACAATGCATCACTGCTGAATATGCAAATCATCCCTTTGTTGTCACTGAAAGCTAACACAGAACCGCTGGAATGCAATGATGTGTCAGCTGGTTAATATTATTATTATTATTTATTGTATTTATAAAGCGCCAACATATTACACAGCGCTGAACATTAATTTAGGTTACAGACAATATTTAGGGGTGACATACAGCAATATGACAATACAGGAATACAAGAAAACCAGATCACACAGCACAGTATGAGCATAAGGTAATGCTTAGTCAGTCACTGGATGGTGCATGGAGATTAGGCAAGTTAGGTTCACTCAAGTGCATAACATGGGTTCACAGTAATGGAGGTGCATGATCAGGTAGGACACAAAAGGAGGAGTACCCTGCCCAAAGGCTCACAATCTAGAAGGAGAGGTAGAGACACGAAAGGTAGGGACCAGAGTTCCGTTGTGCGTTTAGAGCACTTGTGAGGGGTGGTAGGCCAGAGTGAAAAGGTGAGATTTGAGGGCCTTCTTGAAGATGTTGAAGGAGGGGGCTTCCCTTATGGGTGGAGGTAGAGAGTTCCAAAGTGTTGGAATCAGAATCAGAGTACGACAGGCATCGCACCCGGAATTTTTTGTGGTACACACGGCATAGAAAAGTTTAGAGTTACATGTGAAAGGGGCATTTAGACAATAGACAGACAGAGATATAGAGAATGCAAGATAAAAACTGATAACAACTATATTGTTTAAGCAGCAGCGAGATTACATAACATGCATAACTTGATAAAGGGTGCAACTTGATTTGAGCCGCAGTGCGAGACTATCATGTTTCCCGAGGGTGGTAGCTCGAGTTCAGCAGGCGGACGGCTTGGGGAAAGAAAGTATTTAAATGTCTGGAGGTCTTGGTAGGGATGGATCTGTAGCGGCGACCCAAAGGCAGGCGGTCAAAGTAGCGACTGCCGGGGTGGGAGGGGTCATTCCGTATTTTATTTGCTCTCGACCACAGTCTAGAGGTGTGTAGGAGGTCCAGAGGTGGAAGGGATGACCCAATGATTCTCTCTGCAGTATTTATTACTCTCTGGAGCTTGAGTCTGTCACTCGCAGTGGCGCCTGCATACCATACGACTATGGAGGAGCAAAGTATAGACTCAATGGTGGCAGTGTAAAAAGCGGTCATCAGTTCTCGCGGCATCCCAAATTTCCTCAGCTGTCTCAGGAAGAATAGCCTCTGCTGGGCCTTCTTCTGAACCTTGGTGGTGTTCTCAGCCCACTTCAAGTCATTGGTGATGGTGGCACCTAGAAAGCGGACACTCGACACCCTGGAGACGTCGGTGCCTTCAATGGAGACTGGGTCGAGTGTGTGGGGGCGCCTTCTGAAATCCACTATCAGCTCAACTGTCTTTGCCGCGTTGAGTACAAGCTGGTTGTCCTTGCACCACCTGGAGATACGTTCAATCTCATTCCGGTATGCTTGTTTACCGTCGCTGCCAATAAGCCCCAGGATGGTGGTGTCATCTGCAAATTTAATGACCTTGACCGAGTTATCAGCTGATGTGCACCTGTTAGTGTAAAGGGAAAACAGGATTGGGGACAGTACGCACCCTTGCGGGGCACCTGTGTTTGTAGTTCTTTCCTGTGAGGAGCAGCTGCCAAGCTTCACCAGTTGCATCCTGTTTGTTAGGAAGTCCTTGATCCAGGAGCACAGAGTGTGGTCAAGACCAAGTTGCAGCAGATTGTCGTATAGGGTGTTTGGGCAGATTGTATTGAAGGCCGAGCTGAAGTCAAGGAAGAGGATCCTGGCGTAGGTGTCAGGGCCATCGAGGTGTTCGGCGGTGTATGTCAAAGCAGCTCTTGCGAAGTCCTGGAGGCGTGCATGGGACTGGGTGATGCGGGGGGCGGTCAGGCGAAGTTCATTGGAGGAACGGAGTGAACGGCTAGGTGTGTACCTCTGAGTAAGATCAGAAATGTAGCTTGGACAGGTTTTGTGGACAGATTTGTAGGTCAGACACAATATCTTGAATCTGATTCTGGACTGGATAGGAAGCCAGTGGAGGGATTCACGGAGGGGAGCCGGCCTGGTGGAGTGATGGGAGGAGTGGATAATTCTGGCTGCCGCATTCATGATGGACTGCAATGGGGCTATTCTGGTCATAGGGAGACCAGACAGAAGGGCATTACAGAGCCAAGTTACATGTACCAATAATGGCAATACAGATCACAACTCAGTTGTATAGTAGCACATTCTGTACTTCAGGTATGGCAGGCATAGTTTGTGTCCAGAGCCCTGGATGACTGGGGTGCAGTCATAGACATACTTGCCATACCCTAGATTAGCTGCTGAGAACACAGCGACAGGTGCTATGGCTCACCCTTAGTCCTCACTCTACACTCCAACTGTCACTGGCTGGGGTAGGCTCTGGCACTCATATACTCCCATACTCTTCACACAGTCAGGGAGAATTCATGTCAGCTATGCTGCATCTCCTGATTTCCACCTCCTGACCTCCCTCATGGTCCAATCATTAGGGATGTGTCTGGAAGACTGAAGGCCAGGGGAGGCCAGGAGATGCTGTTCAGCCATAATAAATGCTGTGTGGCTGGGCTGATGATCAGAACATATGAGTGCCCTCACCCTACCCCAGCCAGTCACAGTGGAAGTGCACAGAGCATGGGGTCTTATATTTTACTGGGGGGGGGGGGGCTATCATGGGGTGCTCTCTACAACTAGTGTCTTTCATGAGGTGCTGTCTGCTACTGGAGTGTTGACTATTACTGTCTTGGGGTGCTGTCTAGTACTACGGGGCTGTCAAGTGGTCCTGTTTGTTACTGTGGGCTGTCAGGGTTTGCTTCAATAACTGAGGAACATTCATAGAGTGCTGTTAGCAGAGGCGGGACAAGGTCCTCCAGCACCCAAGGCTGAGACAGCAAAGTGCGCCCCTCCATCCCACCCCAGCCTTCACACACTGATTGCTATTAAACTAAGAGGAACCCCAGGGCCCCCAACCTCCCCAACACCTTAATCTCTAGTTATCTGACTTGCAGTCACTGTCTTGTATCCCCTTTTCTTATTTCTTTCTGCTTAAAACACAATTGGGAATGACAGCTGAATGAATTGTGCGCCCCCTCCTACACTGCACCCTGAGGCTAGAGCCTCTCCAGCCTCTGCCTCGGCCCGGCCCTGGCTGTTAGTTGGGGGCTGTTTTGGTGTGCCTTCAGTCACTGTGGTCTGTCTTAGGGTGTTGGCTGGGGTCAGTAACCAGGTGATGTTTGTTACTCAGTTAATCTCAGTAGAATAGCTAGTCTCAGTATATGCCTATAAAGTTAGAAATCTCATTAATGTCTGCAGGGCAACAAGCTTCAGCAAATTTCTTGGGAGTCTCACTGATATTTTCCACACTGCTGAATGCGCATTTTAGGTACAGGCAGGACAATGTTGCCACATTTTGTACTTTATCGCAACTTTCCACATTCCAAATAAGAAATTGTAAATTAAAATGCAGAAATGTGCGACTTTACCTAAATCTTGATAAAATTCTTAATACACAACATGAATTATATGAATGACTTAGTTGACTTGTTCTTGGGTAGAAGCAGGATTATGAATACTAGAAGGTTAATATGTCCTGTCGGTTATCCATTATCATCTGTCCCATCTCAAATTCAAAGAAAATGTGAAAAAAAAAAAAAGAAATTATGCTTTAATTGAGATATTTTGAAAAATGAAGGCAGTGTTTTAGGCAGGTGCAAAGTAGAATCCCATTAATATAGGTAATTAACATTAGCCTCTACTTTAATTAACATGCGCACTTTAATTAGCAAAGCATTAGACAACATTAGAAAAAAAAATGGATTTTCACACTGCTGGGAATCACTGGGAAATATCAGAACATTGCCTATCTAGGCCACATGAACTGCATGCACAACCCTTACAGTCATATATAGCTATGCCAGTTATAATGAACTAGGTCTTGTACTTAAAACAGGATTCCGTGAGTTTCCCCCAAGTTATATCAACAATTATTTTTTCTAAATTTCATTTTTTCCCTTACTTGTGGTCTCTGAAAAACAAAAACATTCTGCTCTGCCTCAGTGATGGCTGAGCCATTTATAACAAGTTGGAACCAGAAGGCATTGGTAAGCTCCCTACTGAAAACACTATGCAAAATACAATTGTGCCTCTTTGAAACATAAGGTATCTTCAGGTTTGATGAAAGCGGATGGAGTATGCAGACCATTCCTTTATGTCTTTGTAAGCTTGGTGTGCAGATGTTCCAAGTGGTTTTGGTGAATTAATTAATACACGATATGGATTGGATACGGCTCTGTGGTAGGGGTTGATTTTTTCAATTACATTTTTTAAAAATGTTTTATAGATTTAATTTTACTTTTTGACATTTAAAGCTTCAAATCTGTAAACCAAATTAAGAACAAGTCCTACGTAGGAATAGGTCTATATATACCATTGTTTATCCCATCAATTTATTTTCACTTCAGGTTCACTTTAAGACTATATGCATCCCCCTATTTTATAATGAAAACAAATATATATCCGGCGCATTCTTGAAACCTGCTTGTAATTACTTTGCTATGTACAGCCAGTTGGCCTAATGTGACTTAATAAATTGCATTCTAACAATGCATACCACCATATATATATATATATATATATATATATATAGATACATCTGTATAGATACAAATATAGAAGCTGCCATTACTAAATATGAATTTTAAAGTAATGAGTCTTAGGGGATGTTTCCTAATCTTGGCTTAACTACCTTATGAGCTTTGTAGACTACACTGGCTGCATACTTCTTCCTATGTTCACTTCAATTTAATATATGTTTTCCTGTATTGTCGTATTGCTTTATGTCACCCTAAATTTTGTCTGTAACCTAAACTAATGTCCAGTGCTGCGTAATATGTTGGCGCTTTACAAATACAATAAATAAATAAATAATTTGATTTGTCTATATAGCTGTACCTGTGTATATAGTAAAGAAGCACATGAAGATTGCAGCAGACAAGTACTGCAACTCTACTGTGCTCCAAATATCACAGCCTATGAGCTAGCTCAGATGGGCAACACACATGGGAGATAGACGGGTAGGACTATATATTGTGTTAGTAATGTATAGAGACACACTTGTTATATCATTATTTTTAACAATCATAATGATACCGTTTGTCCTTAATCAGAAGTGGTGGATGAGATCTGAATCCAACCTGGTAAGCATACCGTATCTCAGCTCAGAGATCAGGACTGCCTTAGGCGTATTCAGTAAGGTAGGAAGTGACATCTTCACAACACCTTGCCCGGGAGAAGTTATGCTTCCAGCCCCCTCCAGCATCTAAAGGGTTACTCCCGCTTCCACCCTCACCAGTCATCACACGTGGTAAAATGACCTTGTATTTCATTAACTGATAATGAAATGGATTTATTCCGCTAACGGTTTTAATTAAAATGCTGGAAGTATTGACTCTGTCTTCTCTGATTCCCCAAGATGAATAATAAAAAAAGGGAAATGGAGTGCCGAATGTGGGAGACTTTCCGACAAGGGGGGGAGGGTGGGGTGGGAGGTTGTGTGTCAAGAGCACGATACCATCTCACCATTTCTATCCCATCCCGCCACTCTCGTCATTTCTCACTGCAAATCGGTTTGAGAAGGTTTTTGATGTCTAATTATTTTATTTTTTTTCTAATCCAAATCAATTTCTGCTTACCTGAGTGTTTAATTAAAAAATGTTATTTTTAAGTGTAATTAAACGGACTATTTCTGGAAGAGAAATCTGCTGCCTGCTGTAGGAAGCACTGACAATACTTTAGTTGCTTTGCGTCACACTTGCTGATTCTAGTTCAATTTTTGGAGACATGTGGGCAATACTCAAACTTGCTGCTTTGCCAACAAAGTTTGCCCAGTGCAAATGTTAACAGAAAGGCTGTTGTTCGTTTATACTTTATAACAGTCACTGGGATATGTTTTATCTATGCTTAATCTTTTATGATTGTTTATCATGGGGCTGAGTTCACACATATTTTATTCAATATGTTTTTCAAGGGGTTTGCCATCTCCAGTTTTACATTAAAGATAGACGTCAGAACTGGGTACAGTGATACATTATTAGTATGGCCTTATGGGGATGGGAAGTCCTAGCCAGTATTGATTTGTATAGATAATCAATTTCTCCTACTGAAATAGGTGACATGGTTTTACTGACATGGCTATGGAGAGTTCACGTTTTTTCATATTCATGCTTGCAAGTCTCTGTTTGGCTGGTTGTGAACATGTGAAGAAGAGGATGATTCACATAACGGGCTTGATTCACTAAACCGTGATAACTAAACCCATATCACGGCCGTTTTCACGTGCATTTTCGAGTTTGCTAGCGATCGTGAATTATCGCGAATTATCATGAGCCAATGCGAATAATTCGTGATCGCGCACAAACGAGAAAATGCGCACGAAAACGGCCATGATATGAGTTTAGTGAATCAAGCTCAACATCTGGTAAAACTGGCTTGTGTTGCTACTGACGATACATATGTAATGTGTGGTACACTAGCAATGTGCATGTTACTTAGGTAACGGGATTTCCTCGATGCACGCTACGTAACTGGCAATAAATACTTATTTAATATTTTTTATGCTTAGTCAGTTAACTTTTCTCCTGATTTTGCGGGACATGTTTTCACATCTTATCAATGAAATACCTTTTAAGCATCCAACAAGCAACAAAATACTAAATACTAAATACAAAATACTAAAAATTAGTCTACTATTACTTTTTACCAACTTTATAGTACTGTTTTGATGGCTAGAAACAGAAGAAGGTTTGCAGTGACTGTTAGGTGACATTAGGTTTGACTGTTCCTGTTAGATCTGGCTGTAAGTGTAAACCTACCATTAAGGCAGTACACACTATATCTGCCACATGTAGAGACCAGGAGCTCCTCCTAAGAGCGACAATTCTGCGCACCAGTGCATAAACACATTTTTTTGGCTACATCCTAGCAATACATTTCGTTGTTACAGGGAGGGGGTTGGCATGGGGCACAACGGGAGGGCTTCCAGCTGGTGGGGTAAACAGTGGAACCATGCGCTCAGCCATTCTCATCTTACAGAGCCTGCGTGCCAGAGATACCTGTACACGTTCTTGGCCAAAACCGCCTTGGCCAAGTTCAGTCTAGCATGTGTACAAAGCTAGGAGAAAACTCAGGAGAAAAAGTGAATTGCATATGGTCCAGAGAGGTGAAGTCAGAAGTTTACGTACACTTAGCGTAAATTCTTTCATGCTCACTTCATTACAGATCAACAGATTTTGCACTAACCATAAATTTGGCATAGCAATAAAAATGTCTACGCTGTGCATAAAGTATTTTTTTCCAACAATGTTACCAGACAGATTACATATTTCACTTTTTTATTGACTGACTGTATCACAATTTCAGTGGGTCAAAATATTCAAGTAAGGTTGCTTCGGTGCCTGATCCATGCCATGCGAATCCGAGTACTGAAATGTGATCTTGAACAGAAGATGAAAAATGATCTGCTAGGAGAAAACTTAGGAGAAAAGGTAATTGATTAAGGGTCATGGGCTCAAAAGTGGTAATGGTTACAGGAAGTGGCTAAAGGGTAAGTCCACTGTAAAAATCCCAAACTTCCTTCCCATTGCAATCCCCTCTATTATGGTGCCCCTATTACATGTTCCCATTTCACATGTCTCCCTTTTAGTGCCCCCATTAAAGTGTCCCCCATTATAGTGCCTAAAAATATAGTGGCCTCTCATTTATAGCAACCCTTATAATGCTTCCCTTATAGTGCTTTCATAAAGGGGCAAGGAGTTAATATAGCATAGGGGGCCAGGGCCGCCATCAGAAATTTTGGGGCCCCTCACAAATCATCAGTCCGGGCCCCCCCCCCCCAAACTGAGAAATGTGCGTAGCCATTACATGTTGGCAGAGCTAGTTGGAGGCTTGCTGTCCACAAATTAATCACGAATAACCACGGTGGATACTCGTGATTCAAGTTAGCTCTAATTGCCACAGCTGAGCGGCTAGATGCGGCGGGGTTAATTACCCAGACCGCCGCTCTCCGCCCAGCGTTTCAACGAGGTGCAAGTTTCCGAATGGACGCGTTGCAAGCCTCGATATCGAGCACTTCCTCCTTCAAGCCGGAAGGAGGAAGTGCTCCATCATTTTTTTAGAACCTCCCAGTTTTATTTTCTGTTTAAAAAAACTAAAAAAGTAGGTTTAATGCTATTGTCTCATATGGTAATGATTCAGCTTTTCCCATAGTCTCGCAGTTAGCAATCATGTGACCCCCAACAAGACAAATTCAGCAATCATGAGTCCCCCAACAAGACAAATTCAGCAATCATGAGGCCCCCAACAAGATAAATTCAGCAATCGTGAGACCCCCAACAAGACAAATTCAGCAATCATGAGGCCCCAACAAATCATGAGGTCCCCAACAAATCATGAGGCCCCCAACAAGACAAATTCAGCAATCTTGAGGCAATGAGGCTCCCAACAAATCATGAGGCCCCCAACAAGTAAAAATTTAATCATTAGGCCCCCAACAAGACAAATTCAGCAGACATGAGGCACATAAATAGACAGCATTTCACATAAATAGGCATAATGCCCCCTTATTATGGTAGACACCTCTCACCTGGATTCTGACAGGGACCCCCAGGTTAGGTAGTGAGTGACATGGAGCCCTTTTAGGTAGTGAGTGAGTGACAGGGAGCCCCTTTAGGGAGGGAGTGGGTGACAGGGAGCCCCTTTAGCTAGTGAGCGAGTGACAGGGAGCCCCTTTAGCTAGTGAGCGAGTGACAGGGAGCCCCTTTAGGGAGTGAGTGAGTGACAGGGAGCCCCTTTAGGGAGTGAGTGAGTGACAGGGAGCCCCTTTAGCTAGTGAGTGAGAGACAGGGAGCCCCTTTAGCTAGTGAGTGAGAGACAGGGAGGCCCTTTAGGGAGTGAGTGAGTGAGTGACAGGGAGCCCCTTTAGGGAGTGAGTGAGTGACAGGGAGCCCCTTCAGCTAGTGAGTGAGTGACAGGGAGCCCCTTTAGCTAGTGAGTGAGTGACAGGGAGCCCCTTTAGCTAGTGAGTGAGTGACAGGGAGCCCTTTTAGCTAGTGAGTGAGTGACAGGGAGCCCCTTTAGCTAGTGAGTGAGTGACAGGGAGCCCCTTTAGCTAGTGAGTGAGTGACAGGGAGCCCCTTTAGCTAGTGAGTGAGTGACAGGGAGCCCCTTTAGGGAGTGAGTGAGTGCCAGGGAGCCCCTTTAGCTAGTGAGTGAGTGACAGGGAGCCCCTTTAGCTAGTGAGTGAGTGACAGGGAGGCCCTTTAGCTAGTGAGTGAGTGACAGGGAGCCCCTTTAGCTAGTGAGTGAGTGACAGGGAGCCCCTTTAGCTAGTGAGTGACAGGGAGCCCCTTTAGCAAGTGAGTGAGTGACAGGGAGGCCCTTTAGCAAGTGAGTGAGTGACAGGGAGGCCCTTTAGCAAGTGAGTGAGTGACAGGGAGCCCCTTTAGCTAGTGAGTGAGTGACAGGGAGCCCCTTTAGCTAGTGAGTGAGTGACAGGGAGCCCCATTAGGCAGTGAGTGAGTGACAGGGAGGCCCGTTAGCTAGTGAGTGAGTGAGTGACAAGGAGGCCCCCCCCAGCCGCCACCGCTGCTTCCCCTACCTTGCCAGGCTGCCAGCAGCGTCAGACCTCAAGATCAGCGGCGACCCGACCAGTAAGAGTGGGCGCTGGACGCACCCGCTCTATATGCGGAAGTGATGTCACTTCCGCATATCAGTGCGGGCGCTGGGTCCTAGCGCCCGCACTATTGTCGCCGCCTGATCGAGGTCTGACGCGGCGGCGGAGGCGGCGGCTAGAGGGATGGAGGGAGGGAGCAGCGGCCAGGGGAAGTTGAGCGGCGGTCAGGCGGCACCCGCTAGGGCCGCGGCGGGGATGGGGCCCCCCTGCAGGCCCGGGCCCGTGACGGGAGTCACGGATGTCCCCCCCTGATGGCGGGCCTGTAGGGGGCATGCCATGCACATGCACAGTGCTGTCAAAAATGGCATTCCTGCTCATTGCAGTGCATGCTGGGGCATGTTTATTTAATAATTTATGCAAGTGACCTGCACAGTTAGCAGTTGGATGGCGGGTAATGAATAGGGAAATGTGCAAATGTGTGAATTACTTTCTTTTCTTTTTTAGTAGATCAGCATGCAGCAACTGGAAGAGCTAACCCTGTACAGAACAGCACAGTGCCTTTTTGTATCTGCATGCAATTGGCACTCCCTCCGCATAGGCATTCACAGCAGCACTAAACTCAGGAAGCACAATACGCAAGTGATCAGGCCCCAAGTCTTCACCTACACCTTTGGAAACAATTAGTTTCTTTACTTGTGAAAAAAAACACCCACTTTTTCGATAACATGTCTATAAACACTTCTCGGTACTCAGCCCAGCTGAAAGGGATTCTGGGATTGTAACTAGGTCAGTTTTCCTGTTAAAAACCCCCCAACTACTACTCATTACACACACACACTCTTCTTTATACATTCAGTTTATTGAGACTTCTTGCGCTTCATACAGTCATGGTACAGCAGAATGAAACTTCAGAGAGTGAATTCATAAAAGCAGCAGTGATGAAAGAAGGAATATTGCTTCATATCTCAGTCACCCCACACTCCACACTCCACTCTCTTCTTCTTAATAATTGAAGTGGAGTATTTATTGCGAAGTGCTGTGATGTTCAAAGGTGCCAATTTAATGCACTTCTATAAACTGGGCCCTAAAGGGCACATGTATAATGTGGCAATAAATACACTCCCCAGAATATTGCTGCACAACTCAGCACTTCACAAGTAAACCTTCAATTCAATCCGGTTATATAGTTTCAAAGTCTCCTTTTCCAAGTTTACATTACTGCAGTGTGAAGCAGTATCCATTGCCTGTCGTGCTGAACTAATGACATGACAGATTGTCTGTTCTGTCATTGGTCACTCTGGGTCATGTGATATACAGTAACCAGTGACAGAGCAGGAAAAGCCTGGTGTCTAAAGCATGATGAGAGAAAGAGGGAGTGGTGGTAGAAGATTACCCTCGAGGGTCTGAGCTTTCCCTAAGAGCCAAAGATAATCTCCTGTACATTAACTACGCATTTACTTGGGTTTGATCTCTTATTAGGGTCTGTGATTTGATAGTAGGGTCTGGTGGCTGCTTACTAGGGATTGATGAGATGCTAAATTATTATTTGTTCTGCAGTATTTTACAGAGTAAATAGTCATGACTTTAACTGTCCCTCTGAGGAGCTCTTAATCGTATCCCTCCCACGGTCTCCTAATATCTCTACTATTCTCTAAGTAGTGGAATTCATCAGGTTCAGAGGTGTAGCAATAGCCATAGCAGCTGCCATGGGGCCCTGGAGCAGAGGGGGCCAAGGTGCTACTTGTAATTACTTTCTTGTGTTCCTCCAACCTCTGACTTTGTCTCAGTCTCTATGAACTATATGCAGTGTAGATTGCACAAGAATGTAAATTGCCTAGTCAACTCATATCCATAGAGTAGGGGCAGGTGGTATGAGACTGGAGTATTCAAATCCACAAAGTCCAAGCATACAGTGTGCTGGCTGGGATTTGCATCCTGGACTCTAGTACTGCAAGAAGAGAGTGCATACCTCCCAACTTTTTGAGACAAAAAAAGAGGGACACTTTAAGACACTCCCTGCCACACCTCTCGCCAGGCATATCACAAAGGATTAAAAATCAAAACATTCAGTTTTATCATTCAAACCACACGGGTCCTTTATATTATCATTCGTTTTTCTTCTCTTTGACATTTGAAAATAAGAAATATATCAATTTGATTGATGGGATTAAAGTTTAGAGTAAGATAAACACATTTTTAAGAAGAAAAATACATATAAACACAGATATATTCATTAGTATTGAAAAAGGGACAAATAAGGAAGAAAGAGGGACAGATGGATTTGGTTCCCAAAAAGGGACTGTCCCTCCATAAAGAGGGACAGTTGGGAGCTATGAGAGTGTCATCCAGCACACCAGTGTGGTACAATGCATTTAGTCACTCTTACCTATCAACATCTACAGCTCAATAACGTGCATTGCTTAGAACTAGGGATGCTCATTATGATTTCGTGGAATTGAAATTTCCAAATTTCCAATCGGAACTCGGAAATCAGAAACCGGAAATCGGATTTCTGCAGAAATGCTGCATTACTGCAATTCTGCAATTGTAGCCCAATTACAGAGCTTGAAATCAATGGACCAATCAGAGAATGCAGAAACAACTTGGAAGTATTGGCCAATCAGAGAATGCAAAAAATTACAAAAAAAACTACTCAGATATCGGAAACCCCAACTCAGAAATCGGATTTCTGTAGAAACCCAATTCGGTAATTTTAGTGCAATCACAGAACTCGGAAGCATTGGACCAATCAGAGAATGCAGAGTCAACTCGGAAGTGTTTGGCCAATCAGAGAATGCAAAAAAATGATCCAAATAAACACTACTCGGGAATCGAAAATCTGAACTCGGAAACCGATCGGAAATCCATGAAATTGGTAATCGGCATTGGCGGAAATCTGAATTTCTGCGAAATAGGAAATTGATATTTCTGACCATTCCTACTTAGAACCTGGAAAAAAGGCTTATTGTAATACAACAAGGAAAATATGATGCTGTCCAAATCAATCTTTAACAGTAAGGGGGTCCCATAGCAATATCTTTACTGGGCCAATGGACTTAATCCATCTGGCATACAAAAAATTCTCCTCCACAATAGAACAGGAGAAGGGTGACACATAGTCAACTTCCTTCATGAATCAAGCACATAGAGATCCATAATCATCTATCCCAAACTCTGATAATGTACATGCGCTGCCACAACAAGAGTTAATATATCAAATATGCAGTGAGAGTCAAGTACAAAATGCCCCCCCCCTGGGGCCCATAGCAGCCACTATCACTTGCTCTGGAGTTTGCATTGCCCCTTTACATTTCTATTTCCATGAGGCAGGGGTCACACTGACTTGAATTTGTGTGTGTTTTGCCAAAATCAGGTTCATTGCACATCTAACGTATTTTAATGGAATCCCATTCTTCCTGCATTTGTATGTAATTTGCATTTCAAAGTCACATGGCGGGTCTGCTTTTTTCCTGAGATGTGCGATTCATGTTTCAGTGCAAGCCAATAGCAACATAGAAATATCGCATTATAATTGCATTTTTGCATGAAATTTTACGCCCAATTTTAAAATGAATAAATAAACTACATTCTCATGTAAATTAACTTCATTGACATGCAAGAAAAATCATTAAATACAAATTTGCATAGCAAAGCGTACAAAAATCGCAAAAAACCCACACAAGAATGAGATAAACAAGACCCGAAAGATTGCGAATGCAAATATGTGCATGTGAGAAATTGCATACAAAATCGCTATGACAAAAAAAAAGGATCCTGAATGCCTGATAGGAACAACACAGACAGGTTTTTAATTGTATACGTTTTTATAAATGAGCCCCAGTGTAGAATATGTCATGGAGATCATACAATAATCCACCACCCAGTCTGCACATTTTATTGCTCATTTGGTATCTGTCTGCCTGATGTCGCTGACTGAGCTGTGAGCTGGAGGCAACCGCCGTGTATGCCTATCCGTGGGCCAGTCACAGGAATCTTGGAAGGCAATAGCTCTGCTGCATTATGATTCTGAGGACAAAATAATCAGCATTCAAAATATTTTACAGCTCTGAGGGGGATCATTTAGGAGGGACGAGAGGGAGGGGGAATGAGGGGAAAACACCACACACAGTCAACAACAACAAGAACATATGTTGAAGGTAATAAGATACATGGCTTTATGGGTGTCGGGAGAGCGGAGAACCGAGTGTGTTTGTACAACTTTAATGACGCGGTATTGTTCAGTGAGCATATATTTGAAATATATTATATGTCTAAGGAGGACAAATGGTGTCCTCAAAGGGTTTGTGTAGGTAAATAGTAAAAAGTTTAACCCCTCTGCAAGGGAAAAAAAAGCTGCATTGCACCAAGTGCAATAAAACTATTGTAGATTGCTACAACTACTCTCCACTGGCAGGACTTCAGCTGGAAATCTAATGAGCGCTGCTTTTGCCCCCACCATCTTTGTCTTAATTAGTCGAGCTGCTCGTTAGATGTAGTCATGTGACCAAATGTGTCAGAGAATGGAGTCATTATTATGATTTATTAATGTAACAAATATTTTATAGCCCCTCTATGTGGCACCCATGGGACACCGCAGTTTGTGTTCTACAGGGTAAAAGGTGTACACACCATAGTAAATGGGCACATGCTTTATGAAAAACAGGCAGCATTAACCCTATGCGTACACATCTATGAGATGCCCACGTCATATAGACGAGGAGGACTCTAAGAAACACCTGACAATATATTTAGACAGGTGTTTCAGAAACTTACCATTCTACAGATTTTGCACTGACAACACATTATTTTTGAATTAAATCTGACCTGAGAGGTGTATGGAAGCTGCCATATGTATGTAAAAAATGCAGATTGCCTGGCTCTCCTGCTGATGCTCTGCCTCTAATACTTTTAGCCATAGACTTTGAACAATGAAAGAATGCAGATCAGATATTTGACTTAAAAAAGTGATCCAAGCAAATAAAAAAGGAAAGATCCACTTACCTGGGGCTTCCTCCAGCCCGTGGCAGCCGTCCTGTGCCCTCGCTGCAGCTCTGGTGGCTCCTGGTCCCCTCCGCCGGCGCAGCCCACCTCACCAGGTCAGGTTCCGGGCTTCTTCTGCGCTCCACCACACGGGTCACGTTCTGCGCCTGCGCAGTACAGTCCTGATGACGTCGTAGAGAGACCATGGAGCTGCGGCGAGGGCAAAGGACGGCTGCCACGGGCTGGAGGAAGCCCCAGGCAAGTGGATCTTTTTTTTTTTAAAGCCTGGATGTATCCTTTAAGTCTAATTGCATTTGCCACATGCTTGTTTCAGGTGGGTGATTTAGAGACTACTGATGCATGAAAGTTCATCAGGATGCCAGGCAACTGGTATTGTTTAATAAGAAATACATGTGGCAGCCTCCATATCCAGTAATGTAGCAATAGGGGGTGCAGAGGTTGCGATCGCACCTGAGGACCTTGGACCAGAAGAGCCCTAAAGGGCCCTCCCTCAACCACAGTATTAGCTCTCTATTGGTCCTATGCTGTTAGTAACCACTTCTTTAGATGCTTTGTTAGCAGTTATCAACAAACTGTTTCCCATCCCGTTCTAGTACCTCTGGAACTGTGGTTGTCCGTGGCAGGTTTTGGTCCGCAGTATCGTTTGCTATGTATAGAGTGCTTAGGGGGGCCCAATGTAAAACTTGCATCAGGGCCCACACCTCCTTAGCGATGCCATTATGCAATTATCCCACTCAAGTCAGTTGCCCTTTATTGTCTGGGTTAGGACAGTTTCTCATTTAAATAATCTCTGTGATCACCCAAAGGGAAACTCCATGTAACAGTAGAGAAGTGCTACACAAATCATTTTGTAATTTATTATTATTGGAATTTACCTTTCCTGGCGTCAGGAAGTAAAAAAAATAGCTCAGCAAAAGCGTATTGAAAAGAGCTTACAAAAGTGCTTTTCTAAGCGCAAAGCACAGGGAAAAGCGCTTAAAAAAGCAAATCGGTCAGTGCTTGCGAAAGTGCTGGCGATTTATAATGTGAACAAGTACAAACTGTTCTTTTTGCTAATAACAGTCATGCATGCCTTTCAGTATTACTGCATTTTTGTCCCTATGACAATCAATTGCATATTTGAAGTGTTTCCGAGCTGAAGCTCGGGTACAAAATGAGATACTTGCCTAAAGAGAGGGAAGCCTCAGGTTCCTTTTGAGGCTTCCCTCCCCACTCTTATGTCCTCCGTCGCTGAGCTCAGCTCTTCTCCCTGTATTGTGGCGGCGCAGTAGCCGCGCAAACTCGCCCATGCATTCCTATCCTCAGAATACTTACCTTCAAAAGTTGCACCACTTGAATTGTCTCTTGCAATACATGTGCAAGCAATTCTGTCTTCTGATTTTAAATGCCTTGTTCTAGTTGATTACTAAAGTTGCATTAAGCAATTGGTATGTTTTAGCTTACAATTAGAAAGAGTAATTTCGTTTATAGCATATGGAATTTATAACATGACATGTCTCTGCATACTTTCATTTAATTCATGCTATGTCTATTTCATAGAACCAGAAAGGAAAAGAGAGGAACTTTATTTTTGTGTAAAAATTCCATCATGATACAGTAACAATTGAATTGTGTTAATTTATCGATTCAACACTATAAATGTGTAGCTTGGGGCAGAGAAACGTCTGCAGATGCCATAAATATATATATATATATATATATATATATATATATATATATATATATATATATATATATATATATATATATATATATTTTAGGATAAGAGGAAATTATATTAAAGAGTAACAAAATTTTCAGCCTTATTTCTTCTATCCTATAAGTTCTTATACCTGTTCTAATGTGGTCTGGATTGCTGCAGCCTTTTCTAGTTGCACTTTCTCTGTTATATATCTAATCTTCTTTTCTTTGTCAAGCTTTGTCGACCCAGATAGGAATTCACTGCCTCTGCTGTGATAGGGAGAAGTTATGCACGCCCCTTGCAGGCTCTGTGTGTGTACTGTGTGTATGAGTCACAAGCAAGGTATTTGCCATGTACATTTGCCAGGTATATGCCAACTGAAGTGATAGGCTGCCATATTTATTTCATTTAAGCAATACTAGTTGCCTGGCAGCTCTGCTGATCTATTTAGCTGAAGTAAGTGTCTGAATCACACCAGACACAAGCATGCAGCTAATCTTGTCAGATCTGACAATAATGTCAAAAACGAAAAGAAGTACAGGAGCGTTACCTTTTTAATATATAAATTATCTGCATAAATATGCACTTACAATGTTGAAGTAGATAGTTGCACGTCAAGCCCCCAGCGGGTCCTCTCTCTGCTCCACAGCTTGGCCAGAGCTGTGGGAGCGGTGTGCGTCTGGAGGGACAAGTGGCGGGCGGCGTTAACCACGCCTTCTTCAAGTCCTGAAGAAGGACACAGCTCCTGACCAAGCTTTGGAGCAGAGAGAGGACCGCTGGCGGCTTGACACGCGCAACTATCTACTTCAACATTGTAAGTGCATACTTATGCAGATAATTTATATATTAAAAAGGTAACTCACCATTCAAGTGCTCCTGTTCTTTTTTTCGTTTTTACACAGTTAACTGGCACCATCCAGTCTTTGAAGCAGCGCCTAGGAGCAAAATACCCCACACCCAGCCAGCATAGTGAAGCAGAGCGCAGGATATCTGTTAATGTCAGAAACACCTGATTTGCCGCATGCTTGTTCAGGGTCTATGGCTAAAAGTACTAGAGGCAGAGGATCAGCAGGGCAGGAGAGCCAGGCAACCAATATTGCAATATAAGGAAATAAATATGACAGCCCCAATACATGTCTCACTTTAGTTTTCCTTAAGCAGTTTTCATAATCAGCCCCCATGTCTCTGTGTCCCCTTTTAGAATTTCTAAAGATTTAGTTTACATTTGTAATGTTCATTTAGCACCCTGTAATGGGATTCTCAGACCATTTTTTGAACAGTACTGGGTCTCCAGAGTACAGGAATAACCGTTTTGACAAGCACCTGGGCAGGGGGCATTGACATTTCTTTAATAATTTGGATTTAGTTAGCATCTGACAGTTAGTTATTGGGTCCTGGGCAGTTTTATGATCAACCAGCAGATGGAGTGTGTCTGCCCATGTGTAAAGATGCATATTTTCAGATCAGACCAGGAAGTAAAGCAGCTCTGAATGAAGAGCAAGACTGTCCATACCAACCTCAGAAAAGGTCTAGCATGAACGGACAAGGTGGACTACAAACCTTCTGGCACTATGCCCACATAAGAGGTTGTATTTTCTATCATTCCATCAAAACGTGACAGAGTAGCATTATATTCAAAAATATCCAATGTACGAAATTAAACCTATGGCCTCCAACTGTAATGAGAAGACTGTTCCATTTTATTGGAATATATTTATTCTCTCAGACTATTCATAACTCTAGCTATCTCTGAGCTCTTCTCTGTCTCACCTGTGATTCGCTTGTAACCTCCGGTGCCTCGTCTCTCTGCAGTATGTCTGCCTTGATTGTATCAAGAGCACCTAGTATCCAGCCGTGCTGCCTCCGTATCTGCTTCTGCAACTCCTTCCATTGAGCGGTAATCATCTGCAGCATCTCCTGGAAACCTGTTTCAAAGTGATACAACATGCTGAGTGCAAGACAAATACTCAGAATATTGCTTATTGTAAATGTGTGCATGAGAAGGGAAGCAAGGTGCAGGGAGGCTGCTTGGCAGCTCTATAGAATACATGAGCTATTTGCTGGAGTCTTGCGGTGCAGTTTGCAGGGCTCATAGACTCTAAATATCATGATCATATGGGGGTTATTTAGTAAGGTAAATGCAATTAAAAAGTGGTGTTTACCTTGAATGGCTATTTACTGCAAACAGCTGTGACCACTTAGTGAGCATCTGCAGCAACGCCAAAATTGTTAGTGCCATCACAAAGGTGGAGGACACTTTAACCTCTAGCGAGGCATACAGCTGGCGTTCTTTTCCTGACACACTCCATTAAGAATGTTGTAAATCAGTTGTAAATAACTACCTGTGACAAAATGTGTCGGCATATGTAGAACGCAGCACCGCCTCGTTTCCTGCCAACTCCCCCGCAGGAAAGGAAAAGAGTGCCCTCTGGATGCTCGAAGATAGATGACAATATGTACGTGCCATTTAGATATTAGCAGGAGACCACAGACCTGTTCTAATCCTATTTGGTGCTAGCTGCTATGGCACATATAACAAAAGACAAAAAAGGCTTTACCATCAGACCTAAAGTCAAAATGCAAGGTTTTCATGTAGGGCCTATTCACATTGCAGTATGTGAAGAGAGTGCAGTGATTTATTTTATTATGCTTTAAAACATAATTTTCTAAATTTTTCTTGAAAATGTTTGTTTTAAAACAATTCTTGGTTTCTAGCCTAAGCTGCCTCAGACCCTGGGACTGTAACACGGCCAGCTTTAAGACTAAACCACTTATTTCTCTGTATTACACATTATGGGGCATAGTTATCAAACCCAGTGCAAGGACAATTAGAGCAAAACCGGTGCAAATGTGATGGAAATGGCCAAATCAAAGATTTTGGTTGTTCAATATGAGAAACTACTCAAATTTTGCCCGTTTTGCTCCAAATGTCCTTGTATTTTTTATATATTTGCTCCACTATTTCTTCTCATCATTGCCCTTCCGTCCCTTATCTCCCAGAAAGGAAAACATTTTCTCAACCCACTCCTCAAGTTTCCTGCAGCTGCCTGCTGCATCCTAATACAGCTCCCGATGTGTCACCTGACCATCTGGTCAGGGGCACACATCGGGAGCTGTGCAGAGGATGCCGTAAAGCAGCCGGCAGCTGCAGGAAGGGAAAAGGACCAGTGCTCTAGTAAGTGGTTTCTGCTGCGCTCTGCATTTGCTTTTTTTTGGGGGGGGGGGGGGGTTTGAAGTATTAGTGCTAAGTTGAGGCCCCCATTTGCTTGAACTCTCAAGCACCTGGAAATGACACATGCATCAAACAATAACTTCATGTGCTGTATAACCATTAACCAAGACCCTACTGAGTAGCTGACACAGGCCAAGAAAGCCATCCCGTAGGACTGAAACACTACAAAGTATATAGGGTAAAAAAATATATATACAACATAGCACCATATATAATGTGTTTCATTGATTAAATTGATTCAGCGTGGAAAGGGGTTAGAACCTCTTTTGGGTTATCACTGTTGTCGAGGTTCCATTTGGGTAATTTATCGTCGCTTAGTGTCTGTGTGGACCCCCCCATAACCCTCCACAGATTCAATATAACCCCTTATATGTCATGAGACAGAAGAGAAACTGGGAAGGTGGGTGAGGAGCTGTGTCACTAGCTGGGTAGGGATGGGAAGAGATATGTTTAGTTTTCGGGTGAAGCCACACTTCCAATCAACAGGACACAATCTGGGGAGATTTTTGTCACTACACTACAAGTCAGTAAGGTTTAGGAGAAAAAAAAAACCTTACAGTGTTTTGAAAGATTATTATATGACTACAAAGGGGGCATATATAGTTTCACTTTTTAAAACTATTTCCAGTACTCTTTCACAATTGAAACCTGACTGGCTACAGAGTGTTTAATATGCCTTTGCACTTATCTTGGTGAAGTGAAGTGTTTTTGGTAACCAATCAGAAAAATCCTTTTATTTCCCGATACTGAAAAGAGTGGATCATGCAGTTCTGGCATTTCCATCTCTTCCCAAGAGAAAAGTGTACTGAATTTAGCACAGGAGATTTTACAGTAGTGACTTTAGCACTAAGCATAACAAAGGAAGCAATGTGTGTATATATAACCATCTCGGTCACTGTAAGCGAAGGTCTCCGTGTTAATGTAAATATTAATAATACATCAAAAGTCAGCTTGTTATTTACTGACACACAGTATGAATCTCGGCGTTACTGTGTGCCTTCCCTGTAACTCATTACTATTTCATGCAGAATTTCATGCTTCAGTAACAAGTCACAGCTGGGAGTCTTGCTGCTTACAGAGGGCAGCTTGGGCCATACACACCCTCTGCAATAGCCACTGACAGAAGCTGCCCACCCTAGCAGGACCAATGCAGAAGGAGAGAGAGACTTCTCATAGACCAGCTATGCCATCCTTAGCTAGAGTGTACATTCATTTTTACTTTAATTTGACTTTGTGTATTTTAGTTATATTCTTTATACCCGTAAATGTCCAAAACAAATACAGATTCATGTTTCATAAATATGAATGTACTAACATCCTCTGGTCACATACTGTATACATATTCCTAACTACATAAAGTAACCCTAAAGAAAACCATGGTAATAGAAAAAGAGCATGTGAGGAAAAACTGCATAACCAGAGGTAATATCTAGTGAAAGCTCTGTACATAACATTCAGTAGTTGCAAAGTTAAGACCAATATAATAAAGCAAAGGGAAATTGAGAGTAAGAGGAGGAGAGCTCCTTCACCTCCCTATTGGTCAGTGAAACCATACATCTCAATAAAGAACCAATAGAGAGCTATGAAAAGTTAAACAGTGACATCCCACTTACAATGGAAGACTTTCTCACGAAACTCAAAACTGACCTATAACTGTCATTGAACGATCATTTCCGCGTTGGGTACAGGGGTGCAATTAGGCAAACGACACTTTACAACACGCGGCAATAAAAACCGTCACAAGGGATTGTATCTTTATGATCCCCGACGACTCACGTGTTTGTTTGAACTCTGGTTCGTGACTGTCGCGTGCCGTTGTGTGTTCCTGCGGGCAGGAAGATGGACTGGGGAACCTTGTTTGTCGGGAGGCATCGCTGTGAGGTTCCCTGATCCATCGTCAGGTGAGTATTCAGCTTAAAGCTATAGACCGACTAGTCCACTGACTGCTATAGAGGGTGGGGTGGAAACAATGGCGTAACTACAATTCATGGGGCTCCTCAGCAAAACTTTGATGGGGCCTCACCAATGTTCACACCCCTTCCCCTGCCTCCCCTTGGTGCCCTTCACAGCCTTGGTGCCCATCTCCCAAGGGTCATAAAACAAGTGTGGCCATCATGATCTTCACACCCATAACAAGTGTAGCCACCAAAACAGCTGATCGGAAGTATAGTCCACTGTATAAGAGGTAAGAAAAGTTAGTAGTTGAGGCCCCAAAACAGTTCTGGGCCCCACCGATCGCAGGGCTGCTCCCCTTTAGGTTTTCCCTGGGTGGAAATGCTGGAACATGCAGGAGATGAGGATCTGCAGGGAATAGAGGGGGGCACAGAGCAGCGTCCTTACAAGTAAGAGGCTTGGGTGGCCAACCAATCAGAACAGTAAGGCTGCCCAGATAGAGCCTTATTGTTCCTGTACATTTTGTTGCAGGCACAGTTTAACAGCAGACAGTAATTTGCACATCATTCTACTAAGTATAATTCTGAAAGAAAAAATGATTTGTCCTCAAGATTAATTGAAAATATCCTCTGGCTATATACTAAATCATGACATGCGCAAAGTTATAAATATTATATTAGGTTAGGCTGACAATATGAGTAATTTGCTGGGTTTTCCAAATTACTGGGATTGTTATTATGCTAGAGATCTGATCAGCCAGCATCTGATGAGATGATCCTAGGTAATCCTCTGCGAATCCACAAGGATGTTCTCTCTGCTAGATCTTCTACAAAGGTGTGCTGAAGTTTTTACTTCATTTCTTTTAGTTCTTATGCTTTGCCTAAAAAAATGAACTGGTTACAAGCATACACATTCAGCTCCTTACACTGCCAGGTTGCCAGCTTACCTAGATTTGTGTGGTGCAGGCAGTGAAAATGTTGGAGAAGTCAGGCAGGAGTTCAGGCTGGTATTTTGAACCCTGTTATTACTGTAAGTGCAAACTGATACTCTACTACTGGCTTTACAAATTAGGTTTTTTTCGGGTGGTGTTTGAGGTGTCTTCTCCTGCCTAACATCTGAATGCAACCACTCTATTTCCCTTACCTGAATGTATACTCCTTCCTGACAACTGACACTAACCTTCTAAACCCAATTATTAATTGTTACCTCCCCCTACTCTGTCCCCAGTAACCCTTCTAAAATAACCACTAAGGGCCTGAACCCGCTGGCGCAGTTTTGTCCACATTTCAGTTACACATCAATGTTACAGATGCTGAAAAGCGGACAGAAGCGTACACAACTGCATTAGCGTGTTAAGGCCCTAACCATAAGCGCTAACCTTAACAGTTACCCACAATCCTTCATCTTCATTAGTCACTGTAAATTTTGGCTTCTGGCACTTAGCTATTGTATAACTGTAAGCCTTCCATTGGCTACAATATATAGCCAATGACAGGTGTTCAGCTAAACACCAAGTACTGGTGCCCAAATGTTATAGCTTTCTGCCACTATTTAACATTAAACTAATGGCTGCACCCATGTCTATGTTAAAAAGTCATGCCCATTACTGAATGACACAACAGCAACATGTCTCTATGAGGGAGGAGGTGTGTAGGAGTGAGCTATAAGCAACAGAAAGCTTACTTCCACACCTGCTGGTATACTAGGCACTGCAGGGACACAGGTGGGACACAAATAATGTGGAAATGTATCTACAGTATTTATAGAAAAAAATGTTGGGGAGAACTATACCCATCTACCTAGAAATAGAAGAATTTTCAATTTGCAGTTTCATCCCACTTTAAGAGGCTAGAGTGAGATGCACCATACAGAGAGGGTTGATAAATATTATTATGGGAAAATTACTCATCAACACATGAGTTTTGTACATAACTGATGTTAAGATAAGATGTCTGTGTAAATTGTACACATTCTATGTAGTGCAGATTTTGGTTTATTCAGGTGAAGAATGTGGTCAGTTTACTTGTTATACAGTAGGTTAAATGAAAACTGACTTGTTTAATGTACCAGCTACTTTAGGCTATCCGTGCAAGTTAACATAAGGAACAGAGTGCAGTAATGAAGAATAATTATTTTGACCCAGTATTAGCCAGCATAAATGCACAGAGTATTAAAAGTATATTTAACCCTTTCTGGACCAGCACCCTCTGCCCTCTTAAGGACCAGAGGGTGCTGTTCCCGTAAATCGCCGCTTCCCGACGAATCGCCGCAATGATCCGCCGCTCCCGACGAACACGCCGCTCTGTCCCCGCCGCAGGCTGCTCTCTCTGCCGTCGCTATGGCGGCAGAGCGCTGTGCGCCGGTCAGGAGCCGCTTTCATTGGCTCCTGACCCTGTCACTTCATGTAAGCCAATGAGAGCGGCTTACAGGAATGACAGGGCCAGGAGCCAATGAAAACAGCTCCTGCCCGGCTCACAGTGCTCTGCCGTCATAGAGGCGGCAGGGCAGCAACGAGTGGCGGGGGCAGAGCGGACTGAGCGGCGGAGACGGGCTGGGGCGCGCGGTCAATGGGACGTAGAGTTTACGTCCGGTCAGGACCGCAGCGCCCCCTGCCCGACGTAGATTCGCACTCGCTCGGTCCGAAAGTAGTTAAAAAATGCAATGAGTGTCAACATTGCTTTGTTGAGATTATCACCCTTGCAGGTCACAGCATTTTCTCTTCTGTCCGCTGGTGTCTGTTGGTGTTGTGTCACCATTAAAATGAACCTATAGTTACAATGCAAGATTGTCATATGTAGCTGTGTAGCATTACAGCAGCAGTCTTTAAAAAAAGCTTATTTTTCTAATAGTTGGACAATGCCTCATTTGCTGCCCTGTCATATTCAGGCAGTTCTGCCATATTCCTAGACCAGCAATGAACAAGGTGGTGGAGTTAATGTCTTCCTTTCTGAACACTGTTCTTTTAGCCCAATCATACCTAAGCCTGCCAGTTCCCTCCTGTTATTTGAGGTTCCTTCATTCTGTGTATACCTTCTCATCTACTTCCAGATTGCAGTCATTTATTGACCCTCTCCTCTCTTCACTCTCTTTCAAAACCACTTTTCTGCCTGGCTGCCCCATTTCCTTTCTCCTGACATTACCACAATCATTATTAGTGATTTTAATATCCCCAGTGACACTGACAACATAGATGCTACTAAATCCATCTATACCTTTAGTCTTTTTCAACATTCAGGGCTCTTTCATATGGGCAGTTTAAAGCAGTGAATTCACCACCTGTCAGCTGCTCTCTTGTACTGACCTGGCACTTGTCAGTGCTCAGTAGTCAGGTCCCCCTTCCCCTCCATGAAGTCATATGTGAGTGCGGCTTCTGCTTAACTCAGATGCTTAACTCAGACGCGACATGTCGCAGTTTTCTGCCCTGCCGCTGTGTCTAGTGCTGACACGTGTGGTGTTACAAACGCTGCCTTTCCGCCGCAAGTATTTGCAGTCAAATGATGGTGGTGGCTTGCAGCTGGTAGTGCAGCGGTAGCGCACAGTTGGCCCCAGACGAGCAAAGAGGCGGAGGAGGATGGCATGGGGGCGATAAGCCCCAGGTATGTATATTTTTGTTCTTACACGCTATCTTAGGTTTACTTTAAGGAGTGGATGAATGACAATTGGCCTAAACTAAATGCTGACAAAACTGAGGTTCTTGTCATAGGAGGTCAGCACCTAGCAGCAAAGCACAGGCACAACAGTGGGGTAGAGAACTCAGAACTTACTAGCTCCAACACTGTGCGCAGCTTGTGTTTATCATTTGATGGAGAATTAAACTTCAGGAATCAAATTTCAGCTTTTGTGAAACATTCCAAAAATATTGCAAAAATGAAGGAATATTGCAAAAATGAAGCACCTCATTCCTTCAGAGTATTTTCCAACCCTAGTTCATGTCTTCATCACATCACTGCTGGACTATTGCAATGCCCTCTATGCAGGCCTTACAAATAAAGACCTGCATCACCTGCAGCTAGTACAGAATGCTGCTACAAGACTGTTAACAAAACACGAGTCCAGAAACTCATTGATCTTTTATACACACCCACTAATTACAAGCAAACAGGTCATAGGTGAAAATAGTTATCTCTAGTAGCCATTAAAACTTGTTTGTGTCAAGTTGTGTGTTTGTTATCAAGCCAAATCACCTACTTATGTAAACTTTTGATCAGGGTCATTTGGTTATTTTGTCTAGAGATTATGATTTAAAAAGAGTAAACACTGTTGTTTGACAATAAATTGCTTCAGCAAACCACACTGACCTTGAGTGAAAGAAAAGTTTTTGGGTTATAATTCATTTTCTATGAAAAATGGTTAAGAAATCATACAGTCTGCCAGGGTATGTAAACGTATCAGCAGTATTGTATGCGTATCTAGCCTTACCATTAATCTCAAGCTCTTGCTCATTTAAATAGCCTAAAGTCTCATCTACACGTGTAGATGAGGCGGCGATCCGGCAGCTCGATTAGCCGCCGGATCGCCTCTTCCGCGTCCCCGAATGTGCCCGCTCACCGCGCGTGCGCCGGATTCGATTCCCCGCTCGTCCCCGCCGGCGCCGCTTATCTTCCGCTCGATTCACTGCCATTGTCCCCTTGCGGGGAGCGAGCAGGGAATCGGCGGAAGAAAGATCGGTCCTGTCGGATCTTATCAATCGAGCCGCATCAGCTCGATTGATAAGGAACATCGCGGCCGCATCTACGCGTGTAGATGCGGCTTATGGTGGCCATACATGGTACAATAAAAACGTTCGATTATCCCGTTTTTTCGATCTAAATGATCGAATTGACTGAAAGTTGAAAATATCTTTTTTTTTTCGATCAAGAAATTCGAACGATTATCCCGTTTTTTCGAGAAAAATCAGATCGGACATGCTGGAAAAATCTGTATATTCGATCTAACGGAATAATCGAACTAAATTATCTAATCGAAAAAAAATGAAAAATTGTACCATGTATGGCCACCTTTAAAGAGACACTGAAGCGAAAAAAAAATATATGATATAATGAATTGGTTGAGTACTATGAATAATTACTAGAAGATTAGCAGTAAAGAAAATATTCTCATATTTTTATTTTCACGTTTATAGTGTTTTTTCTAACATTGAATAATTCTCTAATATGTGCAGATTACACAACACTCAGCATTCAAAATGATTCTTTCAGAGCAGTCTGTGAACTAATGAACTCTCCTCTGCCAGAGGAAAAGTAAATAGTTAACTAACAGTTGAGATAATAAAAGTCAGAAAACAGCCCTCTCCACGACTTTTGAAGATAATGGCTTTTTTGTATAGAGAGAACAACTGGAGTTTCTTAACTCTTCCTGTACTGGAAACAATTACACTGATGTATCGGATCTTAATGTTTTATTTCTTAGCTGTACTACACATATAAATCATAATATCATAGTTTTTTTTTCGCTTCAGTGTCTCTTTAAGAGACATTCATACTTTGCTCAGTGGTGAATCAAACAAAATAATCCTCAATCTCCCAGGAAGTCAGACTCATACCCTATGTAACCATGGAGGTGATGACATGTTTGGTATTGCCATTTTTCTTGTAGTCATTACCTGCTCTGTGAGATACCAGCACTTCCATTAGTCTTTCACCTTCTTCCAGAACCGCATCTTTCAGAGCACAGTGACTGTCCACACTCTGCTTGAAGTTCTACAAAACATGAAGGAAAACCCGGGATGAGGAACACATGGAAAACAAAGGCACCTCACCCTTCTTCACGCAAGAAACTATCGACAAAAATGCTACATCCCTGTGTCTGTAACACTTGCATATATCTAAAGGCCTGTACACGTCTGACATAAGTCGTCTGAGGTGGCCGATAACGACCGCCTCAGCCAATAATAAGGCATGTGCACTGTAGCCTCCGACCCCGACCCACGAGCGATCAGCCCGGTGGAACTACTCATCCAGCAATGACGATCCCCCACCAATCCCATTTTTCATGCAACACCACCACCACCCGCCTTGTGATGTCATGCACGCACCGCTAGTTGTCCCCTTGCCCCCTCCCCGTGCATAACAACACAAAGCACTGTCAGCTGACACATGTGTGTGCAGCCCGGCCCAGCGATGTCGCCTAAGGGGATCAGGTCTTTATCATTGATGGGTGACATTCGTCAAAGGTGTGTACCCACCTTTATACTGTCAGTGATCCTCAAACGGTGGACACTGCACACTTCTAGTGGGTTACCGACATGCACCAGGATGTCCTTAGTCATGAACGGTAACATATTCTTCTGGCTAAATTAGATGCCTTGTTTATTTTCTATGTGAAATTATTGCAGAAAAAGTATATACAATATTGCTTGTAGTGCTAGTACTGTAATAACATTAACATAACACTAACATAGAATGTAAGCGAATATTAGTTGTGGTATGTTTAGTTGATCATAACCATGTCATGATTTTACAAAACCACTGTTAGTGGTCCCTGGCATCTCGTTGCTTTCTTGTGGTTTGTGGACTAGGGAATTTTGAGAACCAGAGATAGATACATTAAGGTGAAATGAGGCCCTAGATCAGGTACCAGCTTGCGGAGTACATATACAGGCGCCGCTGCATGAGTTTGGTGCACAAGAGTTTCTGATAGTAAAAAAAATGGCAATTTAAATACCAATATTTTACTATAGACAAACCCTGCACCCAGTGTCACTTGATACCCTCCCTTAGTGCCTAAACTGCCCCCCCCCCCATATAATGCCTAAACCAACCCCCCCTCCCCCCCCCCCATCCAATGCCTAATAATAATAATAATTCCCCTTTCTAATGCCTAAAAAAAACTCCCCATCTAATGCCTAAACTTAATCCCCCTGCTCAAGATGTATAGACATTAAACTTCAAGTACAATTTAATACGGTATTTTTTCAAAACACTGCTTATTTTTTTTCTGTTACTCCACTACTGGTTTTATGAACCAAAGAGAACAATAAAAAAAGCAGAAACTCTTTAAAGAGTAACTGTCAGGCTGCAAAAGCTAATTTAAACCTCTATTCTCCTGTGTTAAACAGTTTAGAAGGAAGCCAAAAAGGCAATACTGAAGTTAAAAATCTCTCTTACTATGATGTGTGCTGAACAGCAAGGCTCTTTATTCCCAAGCTCCTAAGGAGGCCGCATAACAGATACTGCAAAGCATTCTGGGGCTGCCTCTTCTCCCCACTGCAGTACCTTGGGTCATCCCCCTTCATTTCCCTATCACGCCCTAAGGCTGCTTTCTCAGTGAGACGTTACAGGCTCATGTTACAGCAGTTTGTAACAGCAGCCAGCACTGAAAAATCACAGGGCATATGTTCCGTTAGAGTATACTGCATGAGTCCGCTATTGTTCCTAGCCACATGGCTAATTAATATTCACTGCACAGTAGTGTTGTCCATTACGATCTTTTTTGTGAGTGGAATCATCAGGAAGCAGGGAGGATATGACCTCACAATTGGCTTCATAGGAGACAGACAAACCTGCCATGAGCTGTCAGGAGCATCATTCTCTGCAAATACTATATAAAAATTCTGTAAAATCCAAACGTGGACAGAGAAATGCATATGTAAGTACAGCCAATATTTAGCTACTGATATATGTGTTTTTTTTCTCTGAGACCCTATACCTAACACCTCCTCTTTAAGTGGATATGGGTCTTTTTGAGGTTTCTTGCAACTACAGAACTAGAAACGAAGACAAACTACGTTGTAGAAATTTATGTTAAATTCTTCTTAGTTAGACCTTTTTAGGGTAAGTAATATATTTTTTGAACACTAGAGGAATATCAAAAATACTGGTATTACAGGTATAGGGCATGAGGCACAAAAACTGTGGTAATTTTGCTGTGCACCGACAGCGTATGACAAGATTGCCCTTACTTCCGTCAGGGTGTACTGTGAGTTGCACTATTAACATGACCCATTGTCTCCATTAGTAATGTTCGTTACCGTGGCAATGGTCCCGCTACTCAAGCCCCGCGGGTACACGCTGACGGAAGTAAGGGTAATATTGCCGTGCACTGTCTGTGCATGCCAATATTACAGCATTTTTTGTGCATCAGGCCCCAAGTATGATAACTTAAGTTAACTTTTCACAGAGCAGGAGTCTTCATTCCCTCAGAGAACTGTTCTCCATAATAAAAAATAAAATAAATCCAGTGGGAAGAACCCTCCTCAGTCCTCACTAACAATGACAGGTGTGCCCACCCAAGACCTCAAGAGCAGAGATCTCACCTCAGAAATTTGTGAGAAACATAAGATATTATCTGGTGGTCCAGCATTTAGAGAAGCTGAAATATCGCGTTTAGGTAGATTAGCCCTTTGGCGTTTCGGTTAAACGGATGCACATGTACACAAAATGTGCAAATGAATTCCAGCTGAAAGTAAAAAATTTAGTCCTGTTCCGTTCCTGTTGCCACCTTTGAAGATGTGAAGACCTCTTGTGCTGTGGTAAGATAAAATCACTGTGCACCCACCCGTATACTGGGCAACGCCTTCTGCAATGTGCCCTCTTCACCCCAAGAACCTCATTTAAATAACAACATTTTACTTTTGCATATGAGTGAATAGCTAGGTGCTGTCTGGGCATTCCTACGCTCAGCAAAGAACATTGTGAATCCAGTTACTATCTAAGCAGATGCATGACTGCTCCCCTTAAGAAGCACAAAACAGTGCAGATGCTATTCGCAGTGCAGGGTGAGTCCTTTAACACTTTCATACATAATAAGACTGCTTTGTGTCCTTTGGAAAGCTGTTTCAAACATTTCAGGAACATAAATTTGGAATGCTTGTGGTATTTATAAATTTGTTTTTGATATGTCCATTGAATTTGCATTTTAGTATCATAAACATATAAACTACATGTATGGTTTATTTTTCAAGAAACATTATGAACTTTAAAGAGTACATTCAGTATAAAAATCTGTCATGAGTCTGAGACCCCCCAAAACAAAATGAATTACGATTTTTTTCCCGCCAAAAAAAATCACATTACAATTTTGCACCGTAATTGACCAGGCATTGGGAAAACTTTGATGAAATTATATATATTATAGGCCAAAAAAGCCACAGATTTACATTTTGAGATTTCAGTTGGAAAAAAGTTCAGAAGCATATTGTTTAATAGGATCAGTACATACTGTAGCTAGCTTATCATTACTGAGGCTTTGTTCACATCTAAAATCGAAATCGCAGACGCCCGCAATTTGCGATTTTGTGAGTTTTTTTTTCCCCTCTCGGCGCTTATCTTTGCACTACAATTTTTTGTAAATCGCTTTTCTCAGCACTTTTGCAGAGCGATTTGTTGTTTTACTCAGGAAGTGAACTATTTGACCCGGAAAAGAATAAATACAATGTATTTATTCTTAAAAGTGCGAATGCAATCGCCGCGCAAAGCGATTTTGTGAGCATTTTGCAGTTTTCCTATACCTTCCATTGTAGCAAAATCACTCTAAAAATGGTACATGCAGCGCTTTGCTGAGCGGAAAGCCAATGAAACGTTTAGATATGAAGTATCCCATAAGGATTTATTGCACTAGCGATTTTAGATTGTTTTTTTAAAATCCCCGGCGCTCAAAAAAACGCAAAATGCCCTAGGTGTGAACAAACCTTCAGTGTAGGTGCAGTCAGAGTAACCGCATATACTGGACGTACTGGGATTAAAAGGTTTGTGCACACTTAAAGTGGACCTGAACTAAGAACTTCCTCTTTGCTTTAAAAGATAAGCAACAGCATAATAACCTTTAAAGTAAAACATTTCTTTGTTACAGCTGATACAAATCCTGAAATAAATCTGCAGTTTGTCTGCTTCCTGCTTTTGTAAAAGCAGACATATTTTTTTTAGTGGCCTTGCATATTTTTTTTTTTAACATCCTGTGTTTACAAATGAGATCTCTGCCATGGAAGTCACCTGACACAGCTGAGGGATCAAATTACAATTTGTGCTTAGTCACAGAGAAGGGGGGATTAGACAGGCTAGTTTCTCTAAATACATACAGGGTACATTTCACCATGTTTTCCTTCTGTCCTGTGCAAGAGTTCAGGTCCACTTTAAAGTATACCTGACCCAGGGCAAAGCTACTTAGGTAAGCACTGAAATGTGTTCATGCAGATCCACATACCTGTCTTGTCAGTTATTCTCCTCCTTCCCCCTAACCCCCATGACCACTCCCTGAAAATGTAGTTATTTACCTAAAGTCAAATGTTCAGACAGGAAGAGGCAGGCTCTTATCACCTCCTCTATTTACTACCAATGAGGGTCAGGGAGCAGGAGGGAATAGCAGGGTGATAGGATGGAACATCGCTGCAAGCCTGCCTGCTTTCTGTTCTAAGCTTCAAAGATTCACACGTCACCCACCTTCTAGGCCTAACATAGACCTTCGTGCCGGTGCAGATCTCCTGCAGGTACACCACTCCTGCTAAACCGTGATACAAACTTCAAAAAATGTAGACTGCACACAAAAGGCTTCAGCAACAAGCTGTATTCAAAGCATGTAGAGGCCCAAACACAACATGTTTCGGGCCGAGCCCTTCCTCAGGTGTTCTGTTTCTGTCTGAAAATGTGATTATCGAAAGTCAAATTTTTATTGATTGTGGAGGCAAGGGGGAAATGAGGAGGAGATGAACAGATAGCGCACAGAGGTATGTGGATTCAGCTGGAGCCTATCTCTGTGTTTCCCTTAGGTAACTTTGCTTTGAAACAGATCTACTGTAAGTGGAAACTCACTAACACTTTAAAGAACTGGCATCTGTGTGAGCACTGAGCACCAATGCGTTAAACTGAAATAACGGTGTCAATTAAGAGGTGCTTGGCAAACACCAGCTCACTTAACACGGATTCATAATTTTAGCAACATTAGATTAACTGTTCAGAATTATTACACCATTTCAGCGTTTTAAGAATGATTTAATTAAGCTTAAGGAAAAACACAACTGTCCTGATTCTGCTAATTATCATTAAAGAATATATTGTATTTAAGAGAGAATAATCGGTACAAGGGGGATTCTGGCTTGTTTTTAGTTGGAAAGGTAGCTTGGAATAGGCCACTCAGGACTGTTATATGACAAGGAGGCGACATCATCTCACCAGGTGTGTGTGCAGGTAAAGCTGCAGGGCTTCGGTTTCATTCTGGGGTGGTGTCCAGTTCTCTGTGGCTTCCATAGCATCTTGTAACCAGCGGATGAATCTGTCCAGCTTGGACACAAAACCCTGAGATAAAAAAGAAAGTCACTTTCAGAAACAACAACAGCACCATCTACTGTTCATTCTAGAGATGGCTGTGAAGACAGTGAAGACAGTTTTCAACAATAAAACTAGTTGGTGCAAAGAAGAAAAGTGCATACCTCTATAACCAGCCAGAATTCTACTTTTTATTACATGATGTGAGCACAGACAATATAAACATTAAAAATCTGTGTTGTGACTTTTTTTCTGGTTTAATTCTACTCATCTCTGACCAGTAATGAACAAGAAAATATCTCCAATTGCAAATTTTCCTTGATGCGGGCAGGAGAACAAATCACAGTTACCAATCAATTGGCTGGCAGCTGGGTAATTAACCAGCAGCTAGGTGTTCTGGTAAGTTAAATCTATTTTATTCCATAGGACAGTGAAGATCTGCATGTTAGGTGATTCTTCTTTGCTCATAACAAGCATCAAAAACATGTCCTATATCTATATATTGTTGTATATTGGTATGTAGCCCTTCCCTCCCATTAAGGCTTAGACCCCATCTGTGAGTCCAGTTATCTTTTCCACTGCCTACACTTCACCTGCTAATGCTAAAGATGTTGCCACCTGTGATCAAGTTCAGAAAGTAAATCAGAGAGCGGGAAGATTTTACAATGGGCAAACACCCATATATAATGTATTAATTAAAATAGAACAAATAAGCAATTTAATTCATTATGTTATTTTGACTACAGATCCTCTTTATGGTGTTAGACAAATATTCAGACTATCTAATATACAGTGGCTTGCAAAAGTATTCGGCCCCCTTGAAGTTTTCCACATTTTGTCACATTACTGCCACAAACATGAATCAGTTTTATTGGAATTCCACGTGAAAGACCAATACAAAGTGGTGTACATGTGAGAAGTGGAACGAAAATCATACATGATTCCAAACATTTTTTACAAATAAATAACTGCAAAGTGGGGTGTGCATAATTATTCAGCCCCTGAGTCAATACTTTGTAGAACCTGCTTCAATTACAGTTGCCAGTCTTTTAGGGTATGTCTCTACCAGCTTTGCACATCTAGAGACTGAAATACTTGCCCATTCATCTTTGCAAAAGTGCTCCAGCTCAGTCAGATTAGATGGGCAGCGTTTGTGAACAGCAGTTTTCAGATCTTGCCACAGATTCTCGATTGGATTTAGATCTGGACTTTGACTGGGCCATTCTTACACATGGATATGGTTTGTTTTAAACCATTTTATTGTTGCCCTGGCTTTATGTTTAGGGTCATTGTCCTGCTGGAAGGTGAACCTCCACCCCAGTCTCAAGTCTTTTGCAGACTCCAAGAGGTTTTCTTCCAAGATTGCCCTGTATATGGCTCCATCCATCTTCCCATCAACTCTGACCAGCTTCCCTGTTCCTGCTGAAGAGAAGCACCCCCCGAGCATGATGCTGCCACCACCATATTTGACAGTGGGGATGGTGTGTTCAGAGTGATGTGCAGTGTTAGTTTTCCGCCACACATAGTGTTTTGCATTTTGGCCAAAAAGTTCCATTTTGGTCTCATCTAACCAGAGCGCCTTCTTCCACATGTTTGCTGTCTCCCCCACATGGCTTGTGGCAAACTGAAAACGGGACTACTTATGCTTTTCTGTTAAAAATTGCTTTCTTCTTGCCACTCTTCCATAAAGGCCAACTTTGTGCAGTGCACGACTAATAGTTGTCCTATGGACAGATTCCCCCACCTGAGCTGTAGATCTCTGCAGCTCGTCCCGAGTCACCATGGGCCTCTTGATTGCATTTCTGATCAGCGCTCTCCTTGTTTGGCCTGTGAGTTTAGGTGGACGGCCTTGTCTTGGTAGGTGTACAGTTGTGCCATACTCCTTCCATTTCTGAATGATTGCGTGAACAGTGCTCCGTGGGATGTTCAAGGCTTTGGAAATCTTTTTCTAGCCTAAGCCTGCTTTAAATTTCTCAATAACTTTATCCCTGACCTGTCTGGTGTGTTCTTTGGACTTCATGGTGTTGTTGCTCCCAATATTCTCTTAGACAACCTCTGAGGCCATCACAGAGCAGCTGTATTTGTACTGACATTAGATTACACACAGGTGCACTCTATTTAGTCATTAGCATTTATCAGGCAATGTCTATGGGCAACTGACTGCACTCAGACCAAAGGGGGCTGAATAATTACGCACACCCAACTTTGCAGTTATTTATTTGTAAAAAATGTTTGGAATCATGTATGATTTTCATTCCCCTTCTCACGTGTACACCACTTTGTATTGGTCTTTCATGTGAAATTCCAATAAAATTGATTCATGTTTGTGGCAGTAATGTGACAAAATTTGGAAAACTTCAAGGGGGCCGAATACTTTTTGCAAGCTACTGTACATAAAAATACTGCAGATGTATATAGCCCATAGATCTACCGCTGATTTTTGGTCAACTAAAGTATTTGGTAAGCCAATCAATAAGGGCCTGAGCCCACTAACGCAGTAGTGCGCAGTTGTGTCCGCTTTTCAGAAACAAATCAATGTTACAGATGCTGAAAAGAGGACACAACTGCGTACAACTGCGCTCAACTGCATTAGTGGGCTCAGGACCTAATTAAAGTATATGGATTCAGCATGAGGTTGGATTCATCATGAGGTATAGGGAACATAGATAAACATATCTGATGCTTAATAAATTATACTGTAGTTACATAAACAAACCTTTCCATATGGATTCAGCATAAGGTATGGGGAACACTTGTAGTTATGCAACTAAACCTCTCCATGTGGATTTAGTATGGGGGAAAGGGGGACATTTATATTTTGTTATCAAACCTTTCTGTATGGATTCATCATGAGGTATTGGGAACATAGAAAACATATCTGATGCATAATTAATTATACTGTAGTTACATAACTAAACCTCTCCATATGGATTCAGCATAAGGTATGGGGAACACTTGTAGTTATGCAACTAAACCTCTCCATGTGGATTTAGTATGGGGGAAAGGGGGACATTTATATTTTGTTATCAAACCTTTCTGTATGGATTCAGCATGAGGTATGGGGAACATAGAAAACATAACTGAAGTTATTTTTCATGTATTCATTTGAATATATTAGCTTCCCATAGCTCTTAGTGAAGATACTCTGACAGTAACACTACAGTATACAGTGGAGGAAATAATTATTTGACCCCTCACTGATTTTGTAAGTTTGTCCAATGACAAAGAAATGAAAAGTCTCAGAACAGTATCATTTCAATGGTAGGTTTATTTTAACAGTGGCAGATAGCACATCAAAAGGAAAATCGAAAAAATAACCTTAAATAAAAGATAGCAACTGATTTGCATTTCATTGAGTGAAATAAGTTTTTGAACCCCTACCAACCATTAAGAGTTCTGGCTCCCACAGAGTGGTTAGACACTTCTACTCAATTAGTCACCCTCATTAAGGACACCTGTCTTAACTAGTCACCTATATAAAAGACACCTGTCCACAGAATCAATCAATCAAGCAGACTCCAAACTCTCCAACATGGGAAAGACCAAAGAGCTGTCCAAGGATGTCAGAGACAAAATTGTAGACCTGCACAAGGCTGGAATGGGCTACAAAACCATTAGCAAGAAGCTGGGAGAGAAGGTGACAACTGTTGGTGCGATTGTTCGAAAATGGAAGGAGCACAAAATGACCATCAATCGACCTCGCTCTGGGGCTCCACGCAAGATCTCACCTCGTGGGGTGTCAATGGTTCTGAGAAAGGTGAAAAAGCATCCTAGAACTACACGGGAGGAGTTAGTGAATGACCTCAAATTAGCAGGGACCACAGTCACCAAGAAAACCATTGGAAACGCATTACACCGCCATGGATTAAAATCCTGCAGGGCTCGCAAGGTCCCCCTGCTCAAGAAGGCACATGTGCAGGCCCGTCTGAAGTTTGCCAATGAACACCTGAATGATTCTGTGAGTGACTGGGAGAAGGTGCTGTGGTCTGATGAGACCAAAATAGAGCTCTTTGGCATTAACTCAACTCGCTGTGTTTGGAGGAAGAAAAATGCTGCCTATGACTAGTGTTGGTCGAACATCTAGATGTTCGGGTTCGGGCCGAACAGGCTGAACATGGCCGCGATGTTCGGGTGTTCGAGCCGAACTCCGAACATAATGGAAGTCAATGGGGACCCGAACTTTTGTGCTTTGTAAAGCCTCCTTACATGCTACATACCCCAAATGTACATGGTATGTGCACCTTGGGAGTGGGTACAAGAGGAAAAAAAATTAGCAAAAAGAGCTTATAGTTTTTGAGAAAATCGATTTTAAAGTTTCAAAGGGAAAACTGTCTTTTAAATGCGGGAAATGTCTGTTTTCTTTGCACAGGTAACATGCTTTTTGTCGGCATGCAATCAAAAATGTAATACATATAAGAGGTTCCAGGAAAAGGGACCAGTAACGCTAACCCAGCAGCAGCACACGTGATGGAACAGGAGGAGGGTGGCGCAGGAGGAGAAGGCCACGCTTTGAGACACAACAACCCAGGCCTTGCATGAGGACAAGAAGCGTGCGGATAGCAATTTGCATTTTGTCGCCATGCAGTCATAAATGTAATACAGATGAGAGGTTCAATAAACAGGGACCGGAAACGCTAACCCATCACAGATGTTCATTGTTCATGTTACTTGGTTGGGGTCCGGGAGTGTTGCGTAGTCGTTTCCAATCCAGGATTGATTCATTTTAATTTGAGTCAGACGGTCTGCATTTTCTGTGGAGAGGCGGATACGCCGCCGATCTGTGACGATGCCTCCGGCAGCACTGAAACAGCGTTCCGACATAACGCTGGCTGCCGGGCAAGCCAGCACCTCTATTGTGTACATTGCCAGTTTGTGCCAGGTGTCTAGCTTCGATACCCAATAGTTGAAGGGTGCAGATGGATTGTTCAACACAGCTATGCCATCTGACATGTAGTCCTTGACCATCTTCTCCAGGCGATCGGTGTTGGAGGTGGATCTGCACGCTTGCTGTTCTGTGTGCTGCTGCATGGGTGTCAGAAAATTTTCCCACTCCAAGGACACTGCCGATACTATTCGCTTTTGGGCACTAGCTGCGGCTTGTGTTGTTTGCTGCCCTCCTGGTCGTCCTGGGTTTGCGGTAGTCAGTCTGTCGGCGTACAACTGGCTAGAGGAGGGGGAGGATGTCAATCTCCTCTCTAAAGTCTCCACAAGGGCCTGCTGGTATTCTTCCATTTTGACCTGTCTGGCTCTTTCTTTAAGCAGTTTTGGAACATTGTGTTTGTACCGTGGATCCAGAAGGGTATAAACCCAGTAATTGGTGTTGTCCAGAATGCGCACAATGCGTGGGTCGCGTTCAATGCAGTCCTAGGCCGAAGAGGTCATAGCCTAGGGTCACAAAAACCTGTTTATTCGGGCAATTTCAATGGTGGCGAGTCTGACGTACATAAATCGCAGCAATGGCCGTTAGCAACGTCTGAATCTCACGAAATGTCTCATGCAGGTAGAAGACATATTGTTAGACTTGGATTCCAAAGATGGGGTCCCTACATCTCTGCAAACCAGAGTTACAGGGGTCCAAAATTGGTAAAATCCCCCATAGGCTTTTATTGGGCCTCCTATTTACAGTTCCAAAATCTCACATCTTTTCAAAGGGCAATTGCTCAGCAGTGGCAAATTTTCTAGCATTGTAGGGACCCTTAGGGGGAACATGACTGGTGAGTTTCGGGCCCCTAGGCCAAAGAGGTCATAGCCTAGGGTCACAAAAACCTGTTTATTTGGGCTATTTCAATGGTAGTGATGGTGACGTACATAAATCTCAGCCATGGCCGTTAGCAACGTCTGAATCTCACGAAATGTCTCATGCAGGTAGAAGACATATTGTTAGACTTGGATTCCAAAGATGGGGTCCCTACATCTCTGCAAACCAGAGTTACAGGGGTCCAAAATTGGTAAAATCCCCCATAGGATTTCATTGCCTCCCTATTTCACTTTCCAAAATCTCACATCTTTTCAAAGGGCAATGGCTCAGCAGTACCAAATTTTCTAGCATTGTAGGGACCCTTAGGGGGAACATGACTGGTGAGTTTCGGGCCCCTAGGCCGAAGAGGTCATAGCCTAGGGTCACAAAAACCTGTTTATTTGGGCTATTTCAATGGTAGTGATGGTGACGTACATAAATCTCAGCCATGGCCGTTAGCAACGTCTGAATCTCACGAAATGTCTCATGCAGGTAGAAGACATATTGTTAGACTTGGATTCCAAAGATGGGGTCCCTACATCTCTGCAAACCAGAGTTACAGGGGTCCAAAATTGGTAAAATCCCCCATAGGATTTCATTGCCTCCCTATTTCACTTTCCAAAATCTCACATCTTTTCAAAGGGCAATGGCTCAGCAGTACCAAATTTTCTAGCATTGTAGGAACCCTTAGGGGGATCATGACTGGTGAGTTTTGCCACTGCTGAGCCATTGCCCTTTGAAATGGTGTGAGATTTTGGAACGGTAAATAGGAGGCCCAATGAAAGCCTAGAGAGATTTATGTACGTCACCATCACTACCATTGAAATAGCCCAAATAAACAGGTTTTTGTGACCCTAGGCTATGACCTCTTCGGCCTAGGGGCCCGAAACTCCCCAGTCATGTTCCCCCTAAGGGTCCCTACAATACTAGAAAATTTGCCACTGCTGAGCAATTGCCCTTTGAAAAGATGTGAGATTTTGGAACTGTAAATAGGAGGCCCAATGAAAGCCTATGGGGGATTTTACCAATTTTGGACCCCTGTAACTCTGGTTTGCAGAGATGTAGGGACCCCATCTTTGGAATCCAAGTCTAACAATATGTCTTCTACCTGCATGAGACATTTCGTGAAATTCAGACGTTGCTAACGGCCATGGCTGAGATTTATGTACGTCACCATCACTACCCTTGAAATAGCCCAAATAAACAGGTTTTTGTGACCCTAGGCTATGACCTCTTCGGCCTAGGGGCCCGAAACTCACCAGTCATGTTCCCCCTAAGGGTCCCTACAATGCTAGAAAATGTGGTACTGCTGAGCCATTGCCCTTTGAAAAGATGTGAGATTTTGGAAAGTGAAATAGGGAGGCAATGAATGTCTATGGGGGATTTTACCAATTTTGGACCCCTGTAACTCTGGTTTGCAGAGATGTAGGGACCCCATCTTTGGAATCCAAGTCTAACAATATGTCTTCTACCTGCATGAGACATTTCGTGAAATTCAGACGTTGCTAACGGCCATAGCTGAGATTTATGTACGTCACCATCACTACCATTGAAATAGCCCAAATAAACAGGTTTTTGTGACCCTAGGCTATGACCCCTTTGGCCTAGGGGCCCGAAACTCACCAGTCATGTTCCCCCTAAGGGTCCCTACAATGCTAGAAAATGTGGTACTGCTGAGCCATTGCCCTTTGAAAAGATGTGAGATTTTGGAAAGTGAAATAGGGAGGCAATGAAAGTCTATGGGGGATTTTACCAATTTTGGACCCCTGTAACTCTGGTTTGCAGAGATGTAGGGACCCCATCTTTAGAATCCAAGTCTAACAATATGTCTTCTACCTGCATGAGACATTTCGTGAAATTCAGACGTTGCTAACGGCCATGGCTGAGATTTATGTACGTCACCATCACTACCATTGAAATAGCCCAAATAAACAGGTTTTTGTGACCCTAGGCTATGACCTCTTTGGCCTAGGGGCCCGAAACTCACCAGTCATGTTCCCCCTAAGGGTCCCTACAATGCTAGAAAATTTGGTACTGCTGAGCCATTGCCCTTTGAAAAGATGTGAGATTTTGGAAAGTGAAATAGGGAGGCAATGAAAGCCTATGGGGGATTTTACCAATTTTGGACCCCTGTAACTCTGGTTTGCAGAGATGTAGGGACCCCATCTTTGGAATCCAAGTCTAACAATATGTCTTCTACCTGCATGAGACATTTCGTGAGATTCAGACGTTGCTAACGGCCATTGCTGCGATTTATGTACGTCAGACTCGCCACCATTGAAATTGCCCGAATAAACAGGTTTTTGTGACCCTAGGCTATGACCTCTTCGGCCTAGGACTGCATTGAACGCGACCCACGCATTGTGCGCATTCTGGACAACACCAATTACTGGGTTTATACCCTTCTGGATCCACGGTACAAACACAATGTTCCAAAACTGCTTGAAGAAAGAGTCCGACAGGTCAAAATGGAAGAATACCAGCAGGCCCACGTGGAGACTTTAAAGAGGAGATTGACATCCTCCCCCTCCTCTAGCCAGTTGTTCGCCGACAGACTGACTTCCGCAAACCCAGGACGACCAGGAGGGCAGCAAACAACACAAGCCGCAGCTAGTGCCCAAAAGGGAATGGTATCGGCAGTGTCCTTGGAGTGGGAACATTTTCTGACACCCATGCAGCAGCACACAGAACAGCAAGCGTGCAGATCCACCTCCAACACCGATCGCCTGGAGAAGATGGTCAAGGACTACATGTCAGATGGCATAGCTGTGTTGAACAATCCATCTGCACCCTTCAACTATTGGGTATCGAAGCTAGACACCTGGCACAAACTGGCAATGTACGCAATAGAGGTGCTGGCTTGCCCGGCAGCCAGCGTTATGTCGGAACGCTGTTCCAGTGCTGCCGGAGGCATTGTCACAGATCGGCGTATCCGCCTCTCCACAGAAAATGCAGACCATCTGACTCAAATTAAAATGAATCAATCCTGGATTGGAAACGACTACGCAACACTCCCGGACCCCAACCAAGTAACATGAACAATGAACATCTGTGATGGGTTAGCGTTTCCGGTCCCTGTTTATTGAACCTCTCATCTGTATTAAATTTATGACTGCATGGCGACAAAACGCAAATTGCTATCCGCACGCTTCTTGTCCTCATGCAAGGCCTGGGTTGTTGTGTCTCAAAGCGTGGCCTTCTCCTCCTGCGCCACCCTCCTCCTGTTCCATCACGTGTGCTGCTGCTGGGTTAGCGTTACCGGTCCCTTTTCCTGGAACCTCTTATATGTATTACATTTATGACTGCATGCCGACAAAAAGCATGTTACCTGTGCAAAGAAAACAGACATTTCCCGCATTTAAAAGACAGTTTTCCCTTTGAAACTTTAAAATCGATTTTCTCAAAAACTATAAGCTCTTTTTGCTAAAAAAATTTTCCTCTTGTACCCACTCCCAAGGTGCATATACCCTGTAAATTTGGGGTATGTAGCATATTAGGAGACTTTACAAAGCACAAAAGTTCGGGTCCCCATTGACTTCCATTATGTTCGGAGTTCGGCTCGAACACCCGAACTTCGCGGCCATGTTCGGCCCGAACCCGAACATCTAGATGTTCGCCCAACACTACACATGACCCGTTCGGCCAATCACAGCGCTAGCCGAACGTTCGGGTAACGTTCGGCCATGCGCTCTTAGTTCGGCCATATGGCCGAACAGTTTGGCCGAACACCATCAGGTGTTCGGCCGAACTCGAACATCACCCGAACAGGGTGATGTTCTGCAGAACCCGAACAGTGGCGAACACTGTTCGCCCAACACTACCTATGGCCCCCAAAACACAGTCCCCACCGTCAAGCATGGGGGTGGAAACATTTTGCTTTGGGGGTGTTTTTCTGCTAAGGGCATAGGACAACTTAATCGCATTAACGGGAAAATGGACGGAGCCATGTATCGTGAAATCCTGAACGACAACCTCCTTCCCTCTGCCAGGAAACTGAAAATGAGTCGTGGATGGGTGTTCCAGCACGACAATGACCCAAAACATACAGCAAAGGCAACAAAGGAGTGGCTCAAGAAGAAGCACATTAAGGTCATGGAGTGGCCTAGTCAGTCTCCGGACCTTAATCCAATAGAAAACCTATGGAGGGAGCTCAAGCTCAGAGTTGCACAGAGACAGCCTCGAAACCTTAGGGATTTAGAGATGATCTGCAAAGAGGAGTGGACCAACATTCCTCCTAAAATGCGTGCAAACTTGGTAATCAATTACAAGAAACGTTTGACCTCTGTGTTTGCAAACAAGGGTTTTTCCACTAAGTATTAAGTCTTTTATTGTTAGAGGGTTCAAAAACTTATTTCACTCAATGAAATGCAAATCAGTTGCTATCTTTTATTTTAGGTTATTTTTTCGATTTTCCTTTTGATGTGCTATCTGCCACTGTTAAAATAAACCTACCATTGAAATGATACTGTTCTGAGACTTTTCATTTCTTTGTCATTGGACAAACTTACAAAATCAGTGAGGGGTCAAATAATTATTTCCTCCACTGTATCTCATGAATGCTGCACTTGGGTCCATGAATCTAAGTTCTCAGAGCACAGGCTGAAGACTCATGGATTGTTCTGTCTAAAATAAGACGCTCCTCAGAACAGAAGCAGAGGGCAATGGGGATGAGCAGAGATGGTTACGGGCAAAGATGAATGTGGAGCTCCTTACATTTTCATACTGTACCAAACATGTACCCTCTAGTGTCCCTGACTTGCGGGGCCCTTAAGGAGTTTGGGACCCTGCATAATTGCTTAGTTTGACCCTATGAAAACTCCAGCCTTGGGGATTGGTAGGTTCTTCCTGAAAAGAAGTTTACATTCTAACTTTTAGCATGTTTTAAGGTGGAGGGAAAGAGGAGAGGGTGGTGGGTGGGAAAGAGGAGAAAGAGGGAGGATTCACTTCCCTTTGAAGAGGCAGTGAAGGGTACTTGTGTGGCATCAACAGGTAGGAAGTAGAGAAGTAAGACACATATGGAGCAGTAGACAAAGGATCTGAGTGAGCCTGCTTCTCTGAGATCTGCCTCCAGGCCAAGTGGGCCCTCCACTTAACTTGGTGGTGGAATTTCACATGGTTAAAAATACATGACACACCCAGTTTATTAATGTTCCGGCTTCTTTACATTATCAGAGAATCAATGTGGCAAGTGACCATGATTTAGTCATCAGCCAACGTTTTAAAGAAAATCTGCATTTGGACATCTTGGCGCATTAACAATTCCCTTTTTTACCTGTGTTATCTCCTCGGAGATCATTTTATATCTTCTATTTAAAATAACTTTTCAGCACTATGCAATTGAAACAGTACCAAAAAGTAGGTGAAAAGGTACTATCAAACTTATTTTAAGTATTTTCTTGCTTGCTAGTGGCTTAAAAGGCATTTTATTAACAAGTTGTGAAAATATCACCTAGGTGAAAAGTCATTAGAAAAAGTAAATTGCATATAGCCCCTTGTTTCTTATCCTCAGATGCTGCTGCTCTATAGCTTCCTCCTCCCCATGCATGCTACACTTTTTCCTGGTTTTAACTGATGTTGGATACATCAATAGCACAGTTTGTGTTGGAAGGTGGCACTTGTTTCTCTATCACTACACCATAAAAGGTAGGAAGATTCAGCTTCAGTGATGGGAAAGGGAGCGGGTGACAAAGTTGCTTTTTCCTCTAAGCCAAGTGAGCACTTCACTCAGTTGTGTGTTGGATCATCACCTAGTACTAGTGGTGCTCAGGTGCCCAACATTTCTGTTCCCATTTAATCTGCTGCTGATTTTTTTTAGTCCAAAACAGGTTTTAAAGATTATCAACCCAGCAGAGATCTTCCTTCTGGGCACCTTAGTTTATCTCTCGCGTTGTTGCAGCTTTGCAACATTTTCTTCCTCCTTCTCACCCTTCCCATTGCTGTGTCTTCACCCCATGTTGAATCAGATGTCTCCTCATCACCAGACTTAATGTTATGGTAAACGTTGTTAAGTGACCTCTTTTTGCATGATATGTCTTTTTTTTTTTTTTTTTCATAAATGTTTTATTGAACATTTTCATTTAAACATCTGAAGCTTACATGCCCTTCTAAGGAAGGTGTTTATCAACAAAGGCAATTTTAACAGGTTCTCCCCTATCCCCCCCCCTAACCCCCCCCCCCTTCCATCCCCCCTCCCCCCTAAACCCCCCCCCCCCCTTCCATCCCCCCTCCCCTAACGGTCACTCCTGCAACAGAGGAAGTCTTTCTCTTTATATGTGGCTCCATGGTGGGGGACAGGTCAGGTTGCTTCGGTTCTTAATTTTAGTCTTCCAAGTGACCCAGACAGGTCCGCATTTGCATACCATGAGGTATATTTAAATGGTTCTACCAGCTGTTGTAAGTCCGGGTCCGACAAGGTGTGTAAAAGGAAAGGTTTCCATCTGCGGAAAAACTTTTTTGTGCCTTTTTCCATGTTTATGGTAGCGTCCAACTTTTCCAGCTGCATGAGATGCCTCATTCCCTCCTGTATGTCCCACAGAGAAGGCGGGGTATGATATATCCATTTATTAAATATTGTTTTCCTTGCAGCAATCATTATTATATGTGTAATATCTGACCATTTTTTGGATTTATCTGCTTCATTATCTGTGGGGGTCGCATTAAATAAAAGCATCAGAGGTTCTTTCGCTATTGTGCAGTTACTCACTCTACCCGCAAATTCACATACGGAGTCCCAGAATGACTGTATTACTGTGCAATCCCAAATGCAGTGTACCATATTAGCTTGGGGATGGTTGCACTTCGGGCTATTATCTAAGTACCCTGGCCTCGGATTTTTATATCTTATATTAAAGAGACACTGAAGCGAAAAAAAAAATATGATTTAGTGAATTGGTTGTGTACTATGAATAATTACTAGAAGATTAGCAGCAAAGAAAATATTCTCATACTTTTATTTTCAGGTATATAGTGTTTTTTCTAACATTGCATCATTCTATAATATGTGCACATTACACAACACTCAGCATTCAAAATGAGTCTTTCAGAGCAGTCTGTGAAGTAATGACCTCTCCTCTAGCAAAGGAAAAGTAAATAGTCCAAGAACAGTTGAGATAATAAAAGTCAGATAACAGCCCTCTCCACGACTAACTTAGTCGGAGAGCTTAATGGCTTGTTTGCATAGAGATAACAACTGGAGTTTCTCAACTCTTCCTGTACTGGAAACAATTACACTGATGTATCTGATCTTAATGTTTTATTTCTTAGCTGTGCTACACATACAAATCATAATATCATCATTTTTTTTTCGCTTCAGTGTCTCTTTAAATGCGTATTTCGCCTTATAGATCATCAATAGATGTGATTCTCTCCATTTTTCACTAGTTAGTACTCGCCTAACTGTGCTATTTCCTTCCAGTATTTTCTCTTCTATCTGGGGGATCGGGAAGGTTCTTGCCCAGCTTCCCATGTTAAGTTTTGCTTTAGCTTCCACTCCCAAAGCTGCCATAGCCCGCTGGATCTCCGACAGGGACAATCTTTCTCCTCTGGGTTTTAAGAATGTGTCAAATGGTGTAATTTTAGCTATAGCCGCCACATTTCTCAGGTTGGTTCGCACATAAGACCTGACTTGACCGTAGATTAGGAAGTCAGATTTCGGGATGTCGTACATTCGCGTTATTTCTCTGAAAGTTAATAATCTATGATCCCGGAGATCCAGCAGGTTTCCCAGCCTTAGGATACCCTTATCTTCCCAATTGTTATATTGTTCGTGTAAGGAGCCTGGTTTGAAGTTTGGGTTTCCCCCTAGGGGCATGTATTTAGAAAGCTTCCATGGGAGGTGATATAATTTGTGGATTTCTCTCCATGTCAGCAGGGTGTCTCTATAGATCACATTGTGCTTTAGTCTGATCGGAAGGGAAGGCCATCCCGCATGCAATAAACCTGTTAGCTCCCATGGTTCAGCTATGTGCTTTTCCAATTGTAAATTGGAGAAGTGGGACGTGTTTGCTATCCAGTCCCTAACATGCCTAAACATACATGCTAGGTTGTACCTCCTGACATTCGGGAAATTAAGCCCCCCCATCTCTTTTGGGAACTGAAGCCTTGCCAAGTTAGCATGATATGTCTTAAGGTGGCCACACACGATACAATAAAATTATCCGACTTTACGACAATTCGATAAAAACGATCGGATCTCCCGAAAAAAACGAAAGCTTTTTTTTCATTCGACTGAAAAATCTGATCGGATTTCCCGTTTTCTTCTATTTTTATCGATCCGGAATGCCAGATATTTTTCTTCAATCTGTCTAAAGATTGTATGGTGTGTGGTAGATTGCCAATTTATTAATATACACACCCTAGCCATTTTCTCAGAGTTTCCAATCATGTTTATCATAATTGGGGGAAAAAATTAACATAGGTGTGTGGTACATTGGTCATATTTTGAAATGTTACAATCAGTCAGAAAAAATTGATTGCAATTCTTAAATTGAACAGATATTTAAAAAATTGTATGGTGTGTGGCCACCTTTAGAACTATTCCTCTGGTTGTTTTTCTCCTGTCTCTTTCCTACCCTTATGTACACAGCCATGGCACCTTTCTTTTGTTCTGTTTAAAAAAGGCCCATTGTTTTTAAGCGTTGAAAATGTTACAAAGATATGTCAGCCACCAAGAGTTGTGTACTTTTTTTTTACCAACACTAGATGGTTCTCTGCCAAGAATGTAGCATGTGAATGGCAGCCTGATGTGTTGGTGAGGGATCATCCTGTTGAAATGCAGCCCTCCTTGTTTGTTGTGCGTTGCTCCCACCATCTTCTGCTACCCCAGCAACAGAACTGGATGGATGGTGTGACTAAATATGTACTGTACAAAGATTTGGGTATTTTCACTAAACTGCAGTAAAGTGTAATGCATAAGCAATAGACATGTTACGCATAGTATTCAGATGTATAAAACATTATCATGCATAACCAATGAATGTTCGTTACTAATGGGAGGTAATACATTACACATGTAAGTAATGCACAAATGGCGACTTAACAAATGTCTCAGGTAGGAGTGTTTGCACCTGTTACACACTAATTACTTATGTATTACGTGTGATATTATCATTGCGTGTTTTAACCGTATTAAAGTGTGTATGCGGTATATCCTTATTGCAATATGCTCTTCTCATCATGTGTAATGCTGAATACACACCATGAATTTCCGCGTCGCACGTGTCCGTCGATACGCGTCGATTCGATTATTTCCGAGCATTTCCGAGCGCATTTCGATTATTTTTAGGTCGAATGCCATGTAAAGTATGGCAAATCGACCTAACGATCCATCGAACCGCGAATCGGACATGTCGGAAATAATCGAATCGACGCGTATCGATGGCGCATCGAACGCTGAAACGCATGGTGTGTATCCAGCATAAGACGTTACACACATTATTCTGATTACTGCAGATTAGTGAGTATATCCCCTAGTGTGGCAAGCATTTGACAATGGTAACAGCAACTTGTTAGTGAGATAAAAAGCTAATCACAGACCACCTGTATAACTGGATGGGTTGTAACTAGAAATATACGCACACTTAATAAAATTACTTAATTACTAAATAACAGAAGCTGCAATTTCTGAGTGAGACTCAGAAATGTATGGACCCCCTTGAATAACTGAATGGCTTGTGACCTAAAAAAAAATAAATATGTGGACACAGTACTGCTTAACATGAATAAATGCTGCATTTCACAATGTACCTACTCAAAGCCCTAAAGTCAGACAGCCAACATTATTGCTTCTGCTGCTAACAACACAGCTATACACTAATATTTACAGAGCCTGCCTGTCTCTAAAATAATGCAGAACTGCATCCCCTTCCCCCAAACAAACACACACACACACTAGCAATCGGTTATTTTCACACAAAATGATCAGTTATTTTCACACAAAATATCCTAGGTAACTTAAAGCTCCCATCATGCAAGACAATAAAATACGTTTGAAAGGACTTTTTTGAGCACTTTACCACTCTTCCAATTGCTGTCTGCTGAAATGTTATTTTTTTTTAAATAGGATGAAAATTACCTCCTGGGAGAAAACTCAGGAGAAAAAGTTACCGTACTTGAATAAGGGCCTATGCACCAAATCCAATTCACTTTTCTGCAACGTTTTCTTCTAGTTGATATGTTCACATCTTATTAAAAAATGATTTTTAGGTCATCAGCAAGCAAGAAAATAATCAATAATGTTGACAATACTTTTTCACCTACTTTTTAGCACTTTTTCAATTTCAGAGTGCTAAAAAGTTATTTGAAACAGAAGATTAAAAATGATCTCATAGGAAAAAACTTGGGCCTTGTGTCTTCAGCAGCAGCTAGCACAGAAGACTGAACTTGCTGCTAAGCTCATGCAGCTTCTCCAGGGCCAGATTTACCATAAGGCACTGTAGGCATGAGCCTACAAGTGCCTGATGGTGGAAAGGCGGCTCACTCCCCTCCCCAAGTGCCTCCCTCCCTCCTTCCCTATGCAGAATCCTGATGAGAGTGTACATGAGAGTTTCATTGGCGAGATCTTCCTTCACTCAGGGGCACCTCTAGCTACTTAATATTGAAAATGTAACAGCAGGTCTATGTGGTAAGGAACGCAGACAAAAAAAAAACAGTTCACCAGAACAGTAATGCTTTAATATGGAATAGAAAGTGAAAGTGAAACAGTCTCACTGCACCAATAAGTATTTATGTGCAATGATCAAAAATAACAGTGCAATATGGCAAAATAGTTGAAAATAACTTCTAGATGCAAATAGTTTTGCTAGAGAAGCTAACGCTACAAAAGTAAGCTGCAAAATGCTGACTCACTAATCCACTGACTGTGCTAGATTAACAAAACACAGATTTACTCCTAAATCTGGGCAGTTCAAGAGTGGAGATCTCCCAGGTACTTGCGTTTGTGATACAGTCATTTTCGCGGGCAGGCGGATGCATTTCCCATACAGTCTATGGTTGAAATGCATCCGCTCCCGACTCTAGCCAGAACACAACAGACCATCAGAGTGAACACTGCACTGTCTGCTTCTGCAGGCCATCCGTGGTCCAGCTGAAGATGGTAACCCTGGTTTATTCATTCACTGGAGGTCCAAAATTTTTGACCTGGTTCACAAGATGAATGGATCCATCACCTGTCATATCTGGTAAAGACCATTGCTCTCTGTGGATTGGTGTAATTTGGGTTGAATGTTGGTCGGGCTTATTGATCTGTTCATCCCTACTAAACACACCATGCTTTTAGCTTACAGGTAAGTAGTGATAAACACATCCTTTGCAGTGCACAATAACTCTTTGAGCCACAGTTGATTGTGCAACCAAAGCAGATGAAATGGATATAGCACTCTCCAGCCTAAAGATCCAGGCATATTTATGCCATATCAGAATGAAATGACTGTGAAGGTTAGCAAATAACCAGCACCTATTAAAGAACAAAAAAAATAATGCTGAAGCAAATTGCATTCCTGCTTCTTCCTAAGTTTAAAAATGTCAGCCGGAAACACTAAGCTACTTGACTATACAATTACCAGCAATATATCTGTGACATTCACATTAGACTTCATGAAGGCGGAAAAGTCCTTTTATCCCGAACTTTAATTTAAAATAGCAATAAAATGTGTTAGAGGCAATTGCTATACAGTCTAAGCATATAAAAATAATCCTTCACCTACTGCTGAGAAGCTATGTTGTCATTTACAATCTGACCTGTTTGACTTCATATTAATAAACTTAGTTCCCTTCTGGCTGCATGTTAATATGTAATAATATATACAATGCTATGGAGTATGTCTGTTCTCACTATACTAAAATGGTTTTAGAATAGATCCTTATATTAGGCATGAGTCAGGATTGTGAGTAACCCAGATATTTGCAAAATTCATGTACTTGTGTATATCTCTGCCTGCCAAACTGGTTTAACAGGGGAAAAGTGGTTAGTAAGGGGGAGCAAGGGCAGTTTCACAAAATGCTTAATTGTTTCGGCATGTTTGGAGGGGGACGTGGACAGCAGCAGAAAGGGTTAACTTACCTATGTTGCCCTTATACGCTATATGCCAATGTGAAGGTGGAAGTGTCGGGAAGATGGAAAGTTTGAGAGGAAGTGACATAAGTGAGTTAACCCCTTCAGTTGTGATCTGCCTTCCCATACACATTTTCTATCACATGCCCTGCAAAATGTGAGGCTGTGCTTGGGATTTAACTTACTCTTAAAGGCTTTGAGAGTAAACTTTTGGTGAAATTTACCAGCCCCTACCCTCTGGAATGCCCTTCCAAACCCCATCTGCTGTCTCTGCATTCTTCTTCCTCATTGGCACCCCATGTTATTGCCAACGTATTGCATGTGTGACGCGTGACGTCACACAAGCGACTTCTTTCATAGACTGTGCTTTTTATGCATGATACTTTTGGGACTACTTTCGTAGACTTGCAGCACTTGTGAGTATTGCACTTCACTGAACCTATAAATGGCAGATCAATAGCATCAAATGATATGGAAGAGTAGGCCTTTTCAGTAAAGAAGTGAGACTTATGTCACGGTGCTTCACAAACAGACTAGGGAAGAAACAGTTAAAAGTTCTGCCTCATTCCAGACACAATCCCAACTGGAAGCCTCAGAATTCTATATGTATCCAGTATGAAGTGGATCCTTGGACCAAGTATCCAAAGGAGGGGTCCACACACAGTCTTAGTGAAGCAAAAAGTGCAAGTTTTTATTGCTCCATTACACACATGCAATGTTCATCTGACCGTTTTGACCGACGATCGTTTCAGGGCCTTTAGGGGTCCCCTTTGTCAAGGCATAGGCAGAAAATATGTTTTTTCTGCCTATGCCTTGACAAAGGGGACCCCTAAAGGCCCCGAAACGATTGTCGGCCAAAAAGGTCACATGAACATTGCATGTGGGTAATGGAGCAACAAAAACGTGCACTTTTTGCTTCACTAAGACTGTGTGCGGACCCCTCCTTTGGATACTTGTTTAAGCTGCCTAGGAGTCCTGCACCAACACTTGCACAATAAGGTGTGTGGTTCTTTTTCTACATTGGATCCTTGGACCAAGACACTTCCAGCAAAGTCATTATTGTTACTTGTAACTGGTTAAAAATCCTGGATCCAGATTATTATTATTTTTTTTAAAGAGCTTGCTTGTTCCTGAGTCTGTCTGGATACAATGTTTATAAAAATGTAGATGACTATACTGAATAATAAAGGAACATATCAACTTATTGTTTGTTAAAATTTCCTTAGAATGAAATGTCTTGCCTATTTTATGGCTAATTGTACGTCACTTTCTGAACCACCCCTGTAGTTTTATATTGAGGACATTGTGCAAGACATACCCAATATGCATGGTAAAAGAACCATGAAGGCCAACATAATTTTCCAGTTACTATTTTAATTGTCATAAGCTGTCAGAAAGGTGTAAATGGGGGGTGGGGGCGGGTGTTACCTAATAAGTTGTAGTCCAGGTTGACATACAAAAACTGGATCATCTGTCAGTATCGTTAATTGCTTACTTATAATGGAAATAGCTTATGGCCCGGCGTTGCCGGGGTATGTATTTGGTTGGTGTTGGCTGTGCCCACTTTTTTCTGAATTTGAACCCCAGTCACCCAATGACCAACTGTACCAGGTTTGAGGCTTGTGCCATTAACAAAGCAAGCATAGCAGCAATTAAATATTCCCCCTGAAAATCAATAGGTGAATTTTGATTGGCTTTTGTAGGCTCCACACACTTTTCTGAATATTAATCGCAGTCACCCAGTGACCAACTGTGCAAAGTTTGAGAACCCTGCCATAAACAGTGTAAGAATGGCTGCAGTTTACATTTTAAAGTGAAATGTGTATTTGTCTCTGCCCACTTTTTGGTTATTGGGATAAAAAGTTTCCTATATGTTCCAGGTTATGTACTATGTCTGTGCCAAATGTCATTCAAATTCGTTCAGCCATTGTTGCGTGATTGAGTAACAAACATCCAAACTTTCACATTTATAATAATAGTGAGATTATGAAATCAACCTTAATTCTCAATACTTCTGCTTCAAAGAGAACTGTACAATAAACAGATATCGTTGGAGTACATGGCTAATTACCCCCATGTGGGGAGGCTTTGCTAATATGCTCCCACTTGTACTGGACTGATTCCAAAACCTGCTGGTAACAGTTCCTTGGGTAATACTGAAAGCTTAGCAAATTTGTTTTCTGAATATATCTGGGGATTATAGAACCAACAATCTGTCTCTTCTAGCACAAACTGAAGTCCTGGAAGAGATATACTTACACAGATTCAGACAACATCATTTTTGTCAGTTCAGTTGACTATCAATGTATTTAATTGTTTCACACAGTAACCCATATGGACACCATTCTACTGCTTGTTACTTTAAAGAGGAGCTGTTAGGTATAAGGTCTCAGAGAAAATAAACACATATATCAGTAGCTAAAGATTGGCTGTACTTACATTACATATGCATTTCACTGTCCACGTTTGGATTTCACAGAATTTGTATATAGTATATGCAGAGAATGATGCTCCTGACAGCCCATGGCAGGTTCCATGTTTGTGAAGCCAAATGTGTCGTCATGTCCTGCCTGCTTCTGATCACAGAACAGCTCATACAGAATAACACAGTGTGCAGTGAATATTAATGAGCCATGTGGCTAGGAACAATAGCGGACTCCTGCAGAGTACTCTTCCTGGAGATTTATCTGTGCTGTGGCTAGACTGAGTTAGAAGCTGCTGAAACTTGATCCCGTCTTCTCCTTAGCAGCCGAGGGGAGGGCCCCAGAATGCTTTGCAGTATGGAATGCGGCTTGCGTCCTCCTTGGGAGCTTAGCTTTGGTGATAAGCACACATTAAATGTAAGAGAGATTTTTATCTTTAGTAATGTCTTTTTGGCTTCTGTTTAAACTGTTTAACACAGGAGAATAGAGGTTTAAATTAGCTTCTGCAGCCTGACAGTTACTCTTTAAAGAAATTCTATTATTAATATATGCTTGTTAACATCACTATAAACCAAATAAGGATCAAAGATCACATCTGAGGTCACATGAAGTCTATCAATAAAACCACTGTTTCCACTTGTTATAGCCAGCATGAGATTGTTGCGAAGTCATTTGCTTTTTCTGTGGGTTGTTGTTATGACATGGGGATCTCCCTCAACCACATAATAAGTTCTTCAATGGTGCTATGCTGTTAATGATCACTTCTATATATGCTTTGAATAGTGGTAATTATAACCAAACTGTTCCCAGAGCCGGCGCTTCCATTGAGGCAAAGGGGTCAATTGCCCCAGGGCCCCGACCATTGCAGGGGCCCCGCACCGCTGAACCCTGCCAGATCTGCTCCCTCGACTGCTCTCCATAGCTGCCCTGATCGTTAGGACTGACCTGATCGCAATACTACTCCCAGTTGCCAGCCTGCTACTCATCTTTGCCCCACACCCGCCGAATCACCCAAGATCATGCCGCCCGTACAACTACTTGTGCAGCCAAGGAAACCTACTCCCCACCCCTGGTTAGCTTCCTTCTGTGCACGGAGTCCCCGAGGCCCCTGCGTGGCTTGTAGCTAAATTTGTATATTGTATTTGACTTGTCCGAGCAGCGCCGAGACATGTTAAATAGAATACAGCCAAAAGCCATGCAGGGGCCTCAGGGAATCCATGCACAGAAGGAGGCTAACCAGGGGGTGGGAAGTAGGCTTCCCCGAGCCGAGGCTGCACAAGTAATTTTATGGGCGGCATGATCTGGGGGGATTCGGCTGGTGTCTGCATGGAGCAAAGATGATTGGTAGGCTGGCAGCAAGCAGTATTGCGATCAGGTCAGTGTGGAGGGCTTGTTTATGGTCTGGGGGGGAGTCGCGGTGACAATGTTGCCTAGAGGCTTATTTTCAGGGGGGAGGGGGGGCGGGGAGTCTGCATTATTGGAGGCAGGGGGGCCACCACCTTAAGTTTGCCCAAGGGCCCCACTGTCCCTTGAACCGGCCCTGACTGTTCCCACCCTCTCCTTATACCTCTCATACTGTGGATGTCCTTGGCAGGTTTTGTTGGGCCATAGAAATTGCTATATATAACATTCTTGGGAGGTCTAATGTAAAACTTGCTCTGGGACCCAAAGCTCCTTAGTTACACCCAGGGCCGGATTTACCATAAGGCAATGTAGACACGTGCCTACAGGGGCCTGATGATGGAAAGGCGGCTCACTCCCCTCCCCGAGCGCCTCCCTTCTTCCCTATGCAGAGTCCTGATGAAAGTGTAAATGAGAGGTTACTCACCCTGCTCTCTTCATTCAACTGACGAGGTCTCCCTTCTGTCAGGGGCACCTCTAGCTAATTAATACTGAGGGTACTGTCATGAATGATACGGAAGTCGAGACGATTTTCGATTCCGTATCGTTCTGCATAGCAGAGCAGAATGTCAGTTCTGTTTAAATGTACCTGGATGTCAGCCAACGACTCTCTCCCTTACAGGAAGTGCTAGGCAAACCCAGCCAGACCTGTGTATCTTGCCGTCCGCAAAGCAGACACTGGGACACACCGGACCATGAGGCCTTATGCCTCTGGTGAGTTGTCTGAAGTGCAGTCAGATACGGAAGTCAAGAACCCGTTCAGTAGCCAAGTAGACGCACCGATCAGGTCGTGTTAACCTTCTGTTTGTGCCATCCTGGTGAGGGAGGTGTCATTAATGATACGGAAGTTGAGACGATTATCGATTCCGTATCGTTCTACAAAGCAGAGCAGAATGTTAGTTCTGTTTAAATGTACAAGATGTACTCTTCTTCTTTGATTTCCCCATCACTCACTCTAAATTAGAGTAGGCCCCACACCAGTCCACTTCCTCATAGCTATTCACACCTAGATGCTACAACCAAATGCTGGCCTGTACAGCAGAAAGCAGATAGCGATCAGTCCCTTTTGATTCCCTCCAAAATTTTCCCCCCAAAATGCTGGATCAGACAATAGACAAACTTAATGTATTAATAATTCAAGATGTGGTTATCGCAGACAAAAGACAAATATATTTCCAGATTCCTAAAAATCAGCCTAATAGATCATCCAAGTTATAGCAGATTAGGGGCCCTGGAAACGGAGTTCTTCGGCATTCGCTGAGCGAATGTTTCCTTACTGCTATTTGGTGTCATTTGATCCAACATCGGCCGCAGGTTACAAATGTGCCCTCGGATTTTCTGTGCGCCAATCCAGACAGAAATGGCGCAGGTTATTGGTAAATGGTGTCATTCTATGCTTTTACAAAACACATGCCCATCATGCTCCGCAGGAGGTACACCCACCTACTTTTCAGGTAAGCCAGCCCACTAAGTCAGATTTTATAAATGTCTGGTCCATCGGCGACCATGTTAGTCTCCAAATTCCATAACCTAAAATCTTCACCCATATGTGCTCTCCTGGAAACCAGAGCACATGGACATGGACCTTAATATGCTTTGTTTCAAGGATTCTGATATCAATGCCTGAATTTGAACTGGACTTTATTTCTTTCAATATCCCCACAAGGACTGCTAAGTTAAGTAAACTTTTCACAATTTTCCCTTGTTATTTTAAGCTTTGTGTTTATATGTTAATGTGTGTGATGCATTGTTATTGAAATGTTTTAAAATCATTTTACGGTTATGTTCCTGAACATACACAATCGTACTTACTCCCCCGAAAACGTTACCTTGTGTCCTATAGTATCTTGTATTTACAACCCGTATGCTTGAATCGGGCACAGATAGAAGATCTGGCGCTGATCCCTGCATACTGCTAAGGGTTAAGTTACAGTGTTCTCAGTTGGTTAAAATAGTTACAGTCGTGCGCTGACTCGCACGTGGTGGCAAGCATTTGAATTGTATGTGTGTAGTGAATCATTTAGAGTCAGAACGCTCCTCTCGGCTAGTCGGTTCATAGATTGTGAATCCATATACTGTATGGGAACCTATGGGCAAAGTGACAGCGAGACCGAGTTTCTCACTCTGAGCGATTGACCCAATCAAGGATCGACCCTTGCGGTTCTTGACAGGTACCTCTGGCTATCTAATACTAAGGGGAACCCGTAGCATATCTATGATGGGCAAAAGAAGTAAGATAGCACTTGCGGTGCGGTTCAACGGGGGTTTGTAGGTTCATGGAGGGTACAGGCCCATTTTTACGGGCGTGCGGGTGGTTCGGCCACACAAGGCGCCAGGTGTATCGGCAGGAGGGTGGGCACAGCGGCAGGGGGAGCAAAGTTTGAACTTACCTGCCTTGATCCTGCACACAGCCTCTATCTTCATCCTGTCCCGGCATCTGTCCCGATGGTAACAGCGCGCCCTGTTATTACGTAACCGCATGTCATCAAAGGGGGACCTCTTACCAATGCAACACGCGCCGGGACAGGATAAAGATAGAGGCTGCGTGAGGTGATCGAGGCAGGCGAGTTGAAACTTCGCTCTGCACACTCCCCTTGCCGCTATGCTGAAGACACCTGCCTATCTAACCTATACTGGGGGCATCAACCTATCTAACCTATACTGAGGGTTACCTACCTATCTAACCTATACGGCGTGCACCTACCTATCTAACCTGTACTGGAAGCATCTACCTATCTACCCTATACTGAGGGGTACCTACCTATTTAATCTATACTGTGTGCACCTACCTATCTAACCTATACTGCGGGCACCTACCTATCTAACCTATACTGAGGGGTACCTACCTATCTAACCTATACTGAGGGGCACCTACCTATCTAAACTATACTAGGGACACCTGCCTATCTAACCTATAGTCCGTGCACCTACCTTTCTAACCTATACTGCGGGCACCTACCTATCTAACCTATACTGCGTGCACCTACCTATCTAATCTAGACTGTGGGCACCTACCTATCTAGCCTGTACTGTGGGCACCTACCTATCTAGCCTATACTGCGGGCACCTACCTATCTAACCTATTCTGGGGGCAACTATACTGGCTACCTATGCTGGAGGCAGCTATCTATCTAACCTATACTGGGGAAACTATACTGGCTACCTATATTGGAGGCACTTACCTATCCAACCTATACTGGGGCACCTACCTATCTAACTTATATGGGGGCAACTATCTATCTAACCTATACTGGGGGAAACTAAATGGGCTACCTATACTGGGGGGAAGGACCTATAGCTGGCAACCTATACTGGGGGCAGCTAGACCTGGCTAATCTATACTGCCGGCACGTATACCTGTCTACACGGGGGGTGGGGAATTGCATTTTTCACCCTCGCCCTGGGTGCAGTTTAGCCTAGAAACTGCCCTGGAGGGTGAAGTCTAAGGTACTAGGACATCTGTGCCTATAGGCTCTTGTGCGGTAAATCCTGGCTACACTACTGGCTTTTACATAGTGAAGCTAATTAGAAGAGAGGGGATACCTGGGCTCTCTATATTGAAGCACATTCCAAGCTAGAAAGCTGCTGCAAGTTGTGCGCTTACAGTTGGTTTTAGAAATTTATACCTGCCTGCAAATTAAAATAAAACGGTCATCGTGGATTGGCAGAATTTATTCGGTCAAGATGAATCTGCTCCCCAGATTTTTATATTTGTGTGAAACACTCCCAATCACTATCCCGAGCAAGGTCCTACATAAATTTCAAAAAGCTGTGTCTCGTTTCATTTGGGCTAGAGGGAGACCCAGAGTCTCAAGTAAAATCTTAGAATTGGATAGATCTAGAGGGGGACTATCGGTTCCACAGTTCAAACTGTACTATTTAGCTTCCCACCTACGTCAGATTGCGGAGTGGCTGGCGCTTCCCTTAAGGACTAAGTGGGCAGAATTAGAAGAAGCTTCAATATTACCTTATGCTATAGGCGCCCTACCAGGGATCTTAACAAAACTACCAACTCAGTTGACACTAGTTCTTAATACAATCACTTTTACTTGGCAGATCTGGCAGAGAGCATGTAAGAAATATAATATATCAAGATTCCCATCCCAATTAATGTACCTAAAGGGAAATCCATTACTACCCCAAAACTCATTGACTAAACTAAAAAAGGAGCCTATTGGAATGACACCCTACAGGTTTAGAGATCTATATGATAACTCAGGTTCAGGGATGTTATCATTTCCCCAGATCAAAGAAAAATTCAGTATCCCCCACACTAAATTCTATGAAATTTTACAAATACAGTCATATGCTAACAGAGAATGGGGTTCTAGAAGATTGTCCCCCCTCACACTATGTGAAAGAACATTAATGGAAACAGATCGAGAACCAGGTCTCATTTCAAAATTATACTCCATTCTGTCCATACCAGAGATTAGTGGTGCTCAGCAGAGCTCGAATATTCGAGTAGCTCGAATATTCGAGCTCTTTTTCAGCTATTCGAGCTCGGTATTCGAGCTCCGAATAGCTGTAGCTATTCGAATGGGCTATTCGAGAACACTCGAATAGCCCATTCACTATTCGAGCTATTCGAGCAAACCGGCGCTATTCGAGCTCGGTACCGAGCTCGAATAGCGTCATAGCCCAGATTGATGTGCTTAGAGCCAATCAGAGGGCTCCCAGGCCCTCTGACGGCAGCCAATCACAGAGGGGGACCCTGGCCAGCCCCTACCCTATAAATAGCGGCCGCCATGTTCGGGTTTTCCATGCTTGCCTGAGACTTGTACAGAGAGAGATCTGCTCCTTTGTGCTTTGGCTTAGCAAGTGCTCTATTGTGTTCATTTACCTAGCGTTTTTGCTCACCTACACCTGCCATATACACCTGTATTGTTGTTATTTAGATAGACATTGTATTTTAGTTAGTAGCTTGTGTGTTACATTAGAGACAGGCAGCTGCTGCAAGCTTACAGGTTTAGGCCTCAGGGGGGCCTTGCCTCTGTGGGCAGCTGTCCTCTGTTTATTTCTCTCATCATCTATACCAGTATTTCTGCTGTCCTTTACTAATAGTATTGTAGTTATACTGTACTAGGAGTAGGACACTCACTGACTGTCACTGTTTATAGGCTACTAGCTAGCTCCTGCGTGTGTGCACTCACTCACTGTCTGTGTGTACACACACTCTATTTCCTTCTGATTACTGATTGATTATTGTTAGTTGTACTTACTTACTACTTACTCTTACTGTACCCGTAGGGACACTCACTGTCACTGTTCATATAGGCTACTAGCTCCTGCGTGTGCGCACTCACTGTCTGAGTGTACACACACAACACACACTCTATTTCCTTCTGATCGCTGATTGATTATTGTAATTAGTTAGTTCTACTTACTGTTACTACTTACTCTTACTGTACTAGGAGTCTAGGACACTCAGTCACTGTGTTCATAGGCTACTAGCTCCTGCGTGCGTGCACTCACTGTCTGAGTGTACACACACCCACACTCCATTTCCTTCTGATCGCTGATTGATTATTGTTATTAGTTAGTTCTACTTACTGTTACTACTTACTTACTCTTACTGTACTAGGAGTCTAGGACACTCAGTCACTGTGTCCATAGGCTACTAGCTCCTGCGTGCGTGCACTCACTGTCTGAGTGTACACACACCACCCACACTCCATTTCCTTCTGATCGCTGATTGATTATTGTTATTAGTTAGTTCTACTACTTACTGTTACTACTTACTGTACTAGGAGTCTAGGACACTCAGTCACTGTGTCCATAGGCTACTAGCTCCTGCGTGCGTGCACTCACTGTCTGAGTGTACACACACCACCCACACTCCATTTCCTTCTGATCGCTGATTGATTATTGTTATTAGTTAGTTCTACTACTTACTGTTACTACTTACTTACTCTTACTGTACTAGGAGTCTAGGACACCCAGTCACTGTGTCCATAGGCTACTAGCTCCTGCGTGCGTGCACTCACTGTCTGAGTGTACACACACCACCCACACTCCATTTCCTTCTGATCGCTGATTGATTATTGTTATTAGTTAGTTCTACTTACTGTTACTACTTACTTACTCTTACTGTACTAGGAGTCTAGGACACTCAGTCACTGTGTCCATAGGCTACTAGCTCCTGCGTGCGTGCACTCACTGTCTGAGTGTACACACACACCACCCACACTCCATTTCCTTCTGATCGCTGATTGATTATTGTTATTAGTTAGTTCTACTACTTACTGTTACTACTTACTGTACTAGGAGTCTAGGACACTCAGTCACTGTGTCCATAGGCTACTAGCTCCTGCGTGCGTGCACTCACTGTCTGAGTGTACACACACCACCCACACTCCATTTCCTTCTGATCGCTGATTGATTATTGTTATTAGTTAGTTCTACTACTTACTGTTACTACTTACTTACTCTTACTGTACTAGGAGTCTAGGACACCCAGTCACTGTGTCCATAGGCTACTAGCTCCTGCGTGCGTGCACTCACTGTCTGAGTGTACACACACCACCCACACTCCATTTCCTTCTGATCGCTGATTGATTATTGTTATTAGTTAGTTCTACTTACTGTTACTACTTACTTACTCTTACTGTACTAGGAGTCTAGGACACTCAGTCACTGTGTCCATAGGCTACTAGCTCCTGCGTGCGTGCACTCACTGTCTGAGTGTACACACACCACCCACACTCCATTTCCTTCTGATCGCTGATTGATTATTGTTATTAGTTAGTTCTACTACTTACTGTTACTACTTACTGTACTAGGAGTCTAGGACACTCAGTCACTGTGTCCATAGGCTACTAGCTCCTGCGTGCGTGCACTCACTGTCTGAGTGTACACACACCACCCACACTCCATTTCCTTCTGATCGCTGATTGATTATTGTTATTAGTTAGTTCTACTACTTACTGTTACTACTTACTTACTCTTACTGTACTAGGAGTCTAGGACACCCAGTCACTGTGTCCATAGGCTACTAGCTCCTGCGTGCGTGCACTCACTGTCTGAGTGTACACACACCACCCACACTCCATTTCCTTCTGATCGCTGATTGATTATTGTTATTAGTTAGTTCTACTTACTGTTACTACTTACTTACTCTTACTGTACTAGGAGTCTAGGACACTCAGTCACTGTGTCCATAGGCTACTAGCTCCTGCGTGCGTGCACTCACTGTCTGAGTGTACACACACCACCCACACTCCATTTCCTTCTGATCGCTGATTGATTATTGTTATTAGTTAGTTCTACTACTTACTGTTACTACTTACTGTACTAGGAGTCTAGGACACTCAGTCACTGTGTCCATAGGCTACTAGCTCCTGCGTGCGTGCACTCACTGTCTGAGTGTACACACACCACCCACACTCCATTTCCTTCTGATCGCTGATTGATTATTGTTATTAGTTAGTTCTACTACTTACTGTTACTACTTACTTACTCTTACTGTACTAGGAGTCTAGGACACCCAGTCACTGTGTCCATAGGCTACTAGCTCCTGCGTGCGTGCACTCACTGTCTGAGTGTACACACACCACCCACACTCCATTTCCTTCTGATCGCTGATTGATTATTGTTATTAGTTAGTTCTACTTACTGTTACTACTTACTTACTCTTACTGTACTAGGAGTCTAGGACACTCAGTCACTGTGTCCATAGGCTACTAGCTCCTGCGTGCGTGCACTCACTGTCTGAGTGTACACACACACCACCCACACTCCATTTCCTTCTGATCGCTGATTGATTATTGTTATTAGTTAGTTCTACTTACTGTTACTACTTACTTACTCTTACCGTACTAGGAGTCTAGGACACTCAGTCACTGTGTCCATAGGCTACTAGCTCCTGCGTGCGTGCACTCACTGTCTGAGTGTACACACACTAAATTTACTTGTGATTACTACTACTGATTATTGTAACTGCTAGTTGTACTTCCTGACTGTTAATACTTACTTACTGTACTAGGGGACACTCACTCAGTCACCTCACCAACCAACCCACTCCATTAAAGTACCCCACTTTTCACCCGCCCTTTTACAAAACTTTTGTCTATACGCCCAAAACATTGAAGATGTCTGGAAGTGGCAGCCAGCGCGGTTTGGGCAAGGGGAAGGGCAGCAAGGGAATCAGGAAGAGAGGGAGCAGCATTGTGGCAAGCCGCGGCCGCGGGCGCGCCACCATGCACAGTTCCGCAGCAGCAGCAGCAGCGTCAGTGGCTAACATTCCTCCCATAGCCACTGGCCGTGGACGCCTTGGGCGCCGCCCAGGAGGAGCATCTGCAACTCACGCTGCAGAGACACAGCAGCAGCAGCGTGTAGCACCTGCTCCCATTTTCCTCCAGCCGGGTCGGAAACGTCCCATTGAGGAAAAGGATGCAGACACTGTGGTGCAACTCATGACGGAGGATGAGCAGCCCGCCATCAGCTCTGCATCCGAGGCCTCCACCCTCACCACCACCACCACCACCACCCCTGTTCGCAGCAGCCGCCCAGCAGGGTCTGGGGAGGAGGCCAGTTCACCGTCAGTCGCCGACCTCTCATTCAGCACTCTTTTGACCCCAGGCATGATGAGTCAATTGAATGCTGTTGTTGGCGATTTGGAGGAGGAGATGCTGATGGGCACTTTGGGGGAGGAGGGATTGGACAGCAAGACTGTGGCGACAGTCAAGCGTCCCATCCATGCATCAGCAGAGGAGTTTGGGGGGTCATCATCAGAGCAGGACATGTTTCAGGAGGGGCATGATGATGATGACCCGGTGACAGACAGAGACTGGGTGCCAACACATCCAGAGGATGTCGTCCTCAGCAGCTCTGAGGAGGAGGAGGAGGATGCGGTTGTGGGCCTTGCAAGGAGGCGCATCATTGCAAGCATTGGCAGCGTCCCACAGCCTGCTGGTGTCTCAGGCTCAGCAGCAGCAGCAGCAGCATCAGCCAGTACCACCACCAGCCGCACCCAAGACCCCCCCCCCCCCCCAACCACCACAGGGAAACAGGCAGCAGCGCTTCCATGCCGTAGGGGGATGTTTTTGTCACCAATCTGGCGGTTTTTCACCATGCCCACAGTGTACAGCAAGTACGCCACTTGCAACCACTGTCAGCGGAAGTTGAGCAGAGGTGCAGACCCCTTGAAGTTCAGCACCAGCTCGCTGATCAACCACCTTTCTGCGAAACACTTCCACCAGCATGAGGAGTTCCAGAGGCTGAAGGCATCTGGTGCTGGCAGTGGCACCAATCCCATCACTGCACAGCCTTCAGCAGCAGCAGCAGCAACAGCAGCCACCCGCCCTCCTGCTCCTCCAGCAGCACCAGCAGGAGTGCGGAAACGCCCTGCTCCTCCCCCCTCTGCAACTCCTGCCGCCGACACTGAGGCCTGTTCTGGCAGCCAGTCCTCAGTGGCCTCCTCTGCTCCGTCTGCTGATTCCCGTGCCAGCAAAAAGGCACGCCAGAGCCTTTTGAGCGAGTCCTTCCAGGGGGTGGTTAGGGCTCTGCCTCCCAGCAGCCGTCGCGTGCGGCAGCTGAACGGCTTGCTGGCACGGGCCATGTGCTCCCAACTCCTGCCGTACACGCTCGTGCAGGAGGGGAGCGACATGCGGGCGCTGCTTGCTTGTGCAGCCCCAGACTGGCAGCTCCCCAGCAGACACTTCTTCGCCCGCAAGGCCATTCCTGCACTGCACCGCTTTGTGATGGCCAATGTGGAGCGAGGGCTGGAGCACGCGGTTGGTGAAAGGGTCCACGTCACCATGGACTCCTGGAGCAGCCGCTTCGGGACAGGCCGCTACCTGTCCTTCACTGTCCACTGGGTCAGCTTGGTGGAAGGGGGTGAGGATGGGAGAGCAGCAGCGGGCACAGCAGCAGCAGCAACACAGTGGGTGGTGCCACCCCGCAGGGTCAGGGGAACTGCAGCGGGTTCCTCCGATCCTCTGCCATCCTCCGCCACACCTGGCCAAACCCCCCGCCTCAGCAGCAGTGTGAAGGCCCGCCACTGCCAAGCGCTGCTGCACTTGGTCAGCCTTGGCAAGACCAAGCTGACGGCAGCCCACGTGTTGGCCAAACTCCAGGAGCAGGAGCGGATTTGGCTGACCCCCAGAGGCCTCAGAGTCGGAGAGGTGGTGTCCGACAATGGGGCCAATCTGGTTGCTGCCATAGACAGGGGAAACCTGACCCACATCCCCTGTCTTGCCCACGTGCTGAACCTGGTGGTGCAGAAGTTCCTGCGCACCTACCAGGGGATGGACGAGCTGCTGGAAACGGCAAGGAACGTTGTGCGTCACTTCCGGCGCTCGGCTGCAGCCTGTGCGAGCCTGGAAGACGTGCAAAAGGAGCTGGATCTGCCACGCCATCGGCTGATCATTGACGTTCCGACTCGCTGGAACTCCACCCTGGCGATGTTGGAGCGTCTGGTTGAACAGAAGCACGCTGTCAACCACTACCTTGCCCTGGCCACTGTTTCCGCAGCTCAGAGAAGGGACAAGACCAGCAACATCCCGTCCATCGTCCCCGATGATGACTGGAGGCACATGCAGCAGGTGTGCTTAGTGCTGGCTCCCTTCCTGCAGGCCACAAACATGGTGAGCAGGGACCATGCTATGGTCTGCGAGTGGGTGCCCCTGGTTTCTCTGCTGAACAGGGCACTCGATGCTTTGCTGGCACAGGGAGCGGCAGCCTTGGACCAGCAGGAGCGGCAAGCAGCTGCACAGTCCACCTCTGAGGGGGAGGAGGAGGAGGACTTGGTGGAGGTCCCTGACCTGGCTGCTGATGAGGGGGATCAGCGCAGTGCAGCTGAGTTGGTGCGGGGGTGGAGAGAGGATGAGGCAGCAGAGGAGGAGGATGAGGAGGACAGCACTGACGTCGATGTGCCAGCAGACGTGGCCCGCCTCTTCCCAATGGCAGCGCACATGCTGACGTGCCTGCGCAGGGACCCCAGGGTGATCCAGATGAAGCAGAGGGAGGACATCTGGATCAGCATGATGTTGGACCCACGCCTCAAGGGGAAGTTGAGCCAGTTCCTGCCGCCTGCAGGAGGAGACCCAGCGCAACAAATAAGGAGCTTGCAGCAGGCCCTTGTTGAGCGCTTGGAGGAAGCCTTCCCCCAGCCTTCCACCCCCACTGTCCAGCAGCCAGCACAGAGGCAGCAGCAGGTGCCTGCATCCAGCAGCAGCAAGCGCCCCACAGACCTGCTGTCTCTCAGCCACGAGCTCTACAGGACTGTAGAGGCTCCGGCAGCAGTGACTAGAGAGGAGATGCATGCAGCAGCATCCTCCTCCGGTCACAGCCAGCGCCTGACCCGCATGGTGGCTGACTACATGGGGTCCTACAGCGGGCTTGACAGCGATGCCCCTGTTGATCCCATGGAGTATTGGGTCAAGCGCATGGAGATCTGGAGCGAGCTGGCGCAGTACGCCCTGGAAGTGCTGTCCTGCCCCCCTTCCAGCGTGCTGTCCGAGCGCTGCTTCAGTGCAGCTGGTGGCGTGGTCACCGAGAAACGCTCACGTCTGTCTCACAAGTCTGTGGACAGACTGACGTTTCTCAAGATGAACCAGGCGTGGGTGGAAGGCGAGTTCCTGGCCCCTGTTGTCGGCGAGAGGGGGACATGAACTGGCTGCCGGAACTTAGTACCATCGTTAATGTGCCTTACCACCCTTTACCACCTCCTGGCTCCTGCTCACTAAGCCAGCCTGGTTCACTTTGACTATTACGTCGCCTGCAGCCACACATTTCACACCTACAGTGGGCTGCTGCTGTGTACTGCCCTTCTGCTGTCTGTCTGTGTTTCCCACTGCCAGGGTACACAGAATTACCGTCTGCTGCCACTCTGCCACCAGCTATTACGTCACAACAATAGCTGCTCACACTGCTCCTCCATTCCTCCTGCTGCTGCTGTCTGTCTGTGTTTCCCACTGCCAGGGTACACAGAATTACCTTCTGCTGCCACTCTGCCACCAGCTATTACGTCAAAACAATAGCTATATTGGTTGTAAAACCAAAACCAAAAAAAACCAATAAAAAAAAAAAAAGGTTTAATTTTTCTGAGGTGCCCGGGTTGAAAACTGTGTTGTCCCAGTTGTGTATTGGACACAATGTGGGCTGCACGACCGCTGTCTGGGACCTCCTGTTGTGTTTATTTACAGCCCTGGTATCACCGCTAGGTACCAGGGCTATTATGTCACGCTGCCTACCTGCTGCCACACTCACACTGCTCCTCCATTCCTCCTGCTGCTGCTGTCTGTCTGTGTTTCCCACTGCCAGGGTACACAGAATTACCGTCTGCTGCCACTCTGCCACCAGCTATTACGTCACAACAATAGCTGCTCACACTGCTCCTCCATTCCTCCTGCTGCTGCTGTCTGTCTGTGTTTCCCACTGCCAGGGTACACAGAATTACCTTCTGCTGCCACTCTGCCACCAGCTATTACGTCAAAACAATAGCTATATTGGTTGTAAAACCAAAACCAAAAAAAACCAATAAAAAAAAAAAAAGGTTTAATTTTTCTGAGGTGCCCGGGTTGAAAACTGTGTTGTCCCAGTTGTGTATTGGACACAATGTGGGCTGCACGACCGCTGTCTGGGACCTCCTGTTGTGTTTATTTACAGCCCTGGTATCACCGCTAGGTACCAGGGCTATTATGTCACGCTGCCTACCTGCTGCCACACTCACACTGCTCCTCCATTCCTCCTGCTGCTGCTGTCTGTCTGTGTTTCCCACTGCCAGGGTACACAGAATTACCGTCTGCTGCCACTCTGCCACCAGCTATTACGTCACAACAATAGCTGCTCACACTGCTCCTCCATTCCTCCTGCTGCTGCTGTCTGTCTGTGTTTCCCACTGCCAGGGTACACAGAATTACCTTCTGCTGCCACTCTGCCACCAGCTATTACGTCAAAACAATAGCTATATTGGTTGTAAAACCAAAACCAAAAAAAACCAATAAAAAAAAAAAAAGGTTTAATTTTTCTGAGGTGCCCGGGTTGAAAACTGTGTTGTCCCAGTTGTGTATTGGACACAATGTGGGCTGCACGACCGCTGTCTGGGACCTCCTGTTGTGTTTATTTACAGCCCTGGTATCACCGCTAGGTACCAGGGCTATTATGTCACGCTGCCTACCTGCTGCCACACTCACACTGCTCCTCCATTCCTCCTGCTGCTGCTGTCTGTCTGTGTTTCCCACTGCCAGGGTACACAGAATTACCGTCTGCTGCCACTCTGCCACCAGCTATTACGTCACAACAATAGCTGCTCACACTGCTCCTCCATTCCTCCTGCTGCTGCTGTCTGTCTGTGTTTCCCACTGCCAGGGTACACAGAATTACCTTCTGCTGCCACTCTGCCACCAGCTATTACGTCAAAACAATAGCTATATTGGTTGTAAAACCAAAACCAAAAAAAACCAATAAAAAAAAAAAAAGGTTTAATTTTTCTGAGGTGCCCGGGTTGAAAACTGTGTTGTCCCAGTTGTGTATTGGACACAATGTGGGCTGCACGACCGCTGTCTGGGACCTCCTGTTGTGTTTATTTACAGCCCTGGTATCACCGCTAGGTACCAGGGCTATTATGTCACGGCGAGCTGCCTGCCTCATTGACTGCCTGCTGCCACACACTCATCCTCCTCCTCCTGCTGCTGAATTTACCTCCTGCTGTCTTTGTGTTTCCACTGCCAGGGAGCACATACAATGGCGCTTCCAACATGCGTGCGCCCACCAGCTATTTGTTACGCTCAAAAATAGCTGCATTTCTTTAAAAAAAAATTTGAAAAGAGAAATACGTGAAGAAGAAGAAGAAGACGATATTGAAAAAGAAGGAGAAGGAGAAGATGAAGAAGAAGATGAAGAAGAAGATGAAGAAGAAGAAGATGAAGATGAAGAAGATGAAGATGAAGAAGAAGAAGAAGATGAAGAAGAAGAAGATGAAGAAGAAGATGAAGAAGATGAAGATGAAGAAGAAGAAGAAGATGATGAAGAAGATGAAGAAGAAGAAGAAGAAGATGAAGAAGAAGAAGATGAAGAAGAAGAAGATGAAGAAGAAGATGAAGAAGATGAAGAAGAAGATGAAGAAGATGAAGATGAAGAAGAAGAAGAAGATGATGAAGAAGATGAAGAAGAAGAAGAAGAAGATGAAGAAGATGAAGAAGAAGAAGAAGAAGATGAAGAAGAAGAAGAAGAAGAAGATGAAGAAGATGAAGAAGATGAAGAAGATGAAGAAGAAGATGAAGATGAAGAAGATGAAGATGAAGAAGATGAAGATGAAGAAGATGAAGAAGATGAAGAAGAAGAAGAAGATGAAGAAGAAGAAGAAGATGAAGAAGATGAAGATGAAGAAGAAGAAGAAGATGATGAAGAAGAAGAAGAAGAAGAAGAAGAAGATCTAGAAGAAGATTAAGAAAGATAAAGAAGAAGAAGAACAAGTATATACAGTAACACTACACTACTGAACCAAATTAAGGACACAACTTCTCTTTCCACATTTTTTTTTAAAGGAACATCCCCACATAATCACTTGCTGTTGTTACTTGGAAAAAAAGATGTTTCTTGCATCATTCACCCTCAAAACAAGTGTTGGAAGCTATTTTGGGCCAATTCGAATAGTCAGCTCGAATAGTGAGCTCGAATACCGACTCGAATAGTGAGCTCGAAGTCCGAGGTCGAATCGAATAGTAAAAAATATTCGACTCGAATATTCGACTGACCTCGAATAATTTACTATTCGAATTCGACCAAATTCGAATTTTTAAAAGGGGTATTTGAGCACCACTGCCAGAGATTGATGCTTTCACTAAGCATAAATATATGACATTCTGGGAATCTAAATTGGGTACACCTCAGGATATCTATGCCTGGGAGGACATTTGGATGAACGCACGTAAAACGTCAATTTGCACCCAATCAAAAGAAAACATCTATAAAATAATGTTCCAGTGGTACCTGACCACCGACCGCCTAAGTAGAATATACCCTAGCACCTCTAACCTATGCTGGAGAGGCTGTGAAATGAAGGGGATGATTGATCATATATTTTGGTTCTGCCCTAAGGTGCAGTTTCTTTGGAAAGCAGTTCAGTCTCTGGTATATAAAGTTATAAGAAAGCATATTCCAATGGATCCCTGGCACTATCTGATAGGGAAACCCTACCCAGGCCTAAAGTCCTATACACAGCGTATGCTGAATCATATTCTTACAGCAGCTCGGATGTCTATTGCAGCCTTCTGGAAAAGGAATGTATGCCCTAGAATAGAGGATGTGGTAGATAAAATTAGACGGGTAAGATCAATGGAGTATTTAACATCTATGGTACATGAGACAGAAGCACAATTCAAGAAGGTATGGGATTATTGGGATATAAACTACTTGGGAGAGGAGAGAGCTATGATTTAATAGAGGGAAATACAATAGAACTATTGGAGGAGAGGAGGGCGAGAGCTTAGTTGCATTTAACATAAGTAATAATGTTTGCTACCAACACCTTGGCACAGGGGCGGACATACGGCCGTGCAGGCCGTGCCGCCGCACGAGGGCCCCTGAAGTTCCGTTTTCTTCAGGGGCCCATTAAGTATTTTTTTTTTTTTTTATATATTTTTTTTTTTTTATTATTTTATTCCCGGGGGGCCCCCCGACTCCTATCCTCCCTCCCTCCCTCACCTCGGGGGGCCCCCTCCCGATATGCGCGGCGGGAGAGCGAGCGAGCGGCAAATGCAGGAAGGGCTCTCCAGGCATCCGCTAGAGGCCCAGCCGCTTGGTCTCCAATATGTCTCCAGTTGGAGACATATTGGAGACTCAGCGGCTGGGCCTCTAGCGGATGCCTGGAGAGCCCTGAAGACTTCCTGCATTTGCCGCCCGCTCTCCCGCCGCGCATATCGGGAGGGGGCCCCCCGAGGTGAGGAAGGAAGGGAGGGAGGGAGGATAGGAGTCGGGCCCCCCACCCGGATAGCCACCCACCCGGCTACCTAACCACCTACCCACCCGGCTACCTACCTACCCACCCACCAGGCTTCCTACCTACCCACCCGACTACCTAACCACCCACCAGGCTTCCTACCTACCTACCCACCCGGCTACCTACCCACCCACCAGGCTTCCTACCTAACCACCCACCCAACTACCTAACCACCCACCCGGCTACCTACCCACCCGGCTACCTACCCACCCACCAGGCTTCCTACCTAACCACCCACCCAACTACCTAACCACCCACCCGGCTACCTACCCACCCGGCTACCTACCCACCCGGCTACCTACCTACCTACCCGGCTACCTACCTAACCACCCACCCGGCTACCTACCTAACCACCCACCCGGCTACCTACCGGGCTAGTTACCAACCCACCCACCAGGCTACCTACCCACCCACCCGGCTACCCGGCTACCTACCTAACCACCCACCCGGCTACCTACCTAACCACCCACCTGGCTACCTACCTAACCACCCACCCGGCTACCTACCGGGCTAGTTACCAACCCACCCACCAGGCTACCTACCCACCCACCAGGCTACCTACCTACCCACCCACCAGGCTACCTACCCACCCACCAGGCTTCCTACCTACCCACCCGGCTACCTACCTACCCACCAGGCTACCTACCCACCCACCAGGCTACCTACCTACCCACCCACCAGGCTACCTACCCACCCACCAGGCTTCCTACCTACCCACCCGGCTACCTACCTAACCACCCACCCGGCTACCTACCTACCCACCCACCCGGCTACCCACCCACCAGGCTTCCTACCTAACCACCCACCCGGCTACCTACCTAACCACCCACCCGGCTACCTACCGGGCTAGTTACCAACTCACCCACCAGGCTACCTACCCACCCACCCGGCTACCCACGCACCCACCAGGCTACCTACCTACCCACCCACCGGGCTACCTACCTACCTACCGGGCTAGTTACCCACCCACCCACCAGGCTACCTACCCACCCACCAGGCTTCCTACCTACCCACCCGGCTACCTACCTAACCACCCACCCGGCTACCTACCTACCCACCCACCCGGCTACCCACCCACCAAGCTTCCTACCTAACCACCCACCCGGCTACCTACCTAACCACCCACCCGGCTACCTACCGGGCTAGTTACCAACCCACCCACCAGGCTACCTACCCACCCACCCGGCTACCCACGCTCCCACCAGGCTACCTACCTACCCACCCACCGGGCTACCTACCTACCTACCGGGCTAGTTACCCACCCACCCACCAGGCTACCTACCCACCCGGCTACCTACCTACCCACCCACCCACCAGGCTACCAACCCACCCACTCACCCACCCACCCACCAGGCTACCAACCCACCCACCCACTCACCCACCCACTAGGCTACCTATCCACCCAACTACCCATGGGAGCTGTGCGCCGGATGGAGGCTGGGACAGGAGGTCTGCTGCTGCAGGTGAGTAAATGTTTTTGTTTTATTTATATTAGCAGGTGTATGTTCTGGGCAGGTCTGCCACATGATTGCATGTATTTTCTTCGCAAATCTGCCGACATGATTGCATGTATTTTCTGGGCATATCTGCCGACATGATTGCACGTATTTTCTGGGCATATCTGCCGACTTGTTTGCACGTATTTTCTGGGCATATCTGCCGACTTGATTGCATGTATTTTCTGGGCATATCTGCCGACTTGTTTGCACGTATTTTCTGGGCATATCTGCCGACTTGATTGCACGTATTTTCTGGGCATATCTGCCGACTTGATTGCACGTATTTTCTGGGCATATCTGCCGACTTGATTGCACATATTTTCTGGGCATATCTGCCGACATGATTGCACGTATTTTCTGGGCATATCTGCCGACATGATTGCACGTATTTTCTGGGCATATATGTGTATTTTCTTGAGAAAACCTGCACAATTATGTGAATTTTCTGGGGAAAGGGTCACCAAAACTTGGGCCCACTGTCTTTGCGTTGCACTTTTCAAGGGAACCTGAGGTGAGAATAATATTGAGGCTGCCATATTTCTCTCCTTTTAAGCAATACCAGTTGCCTGGCTGCCGTGCTGGTCCTCTGCCTCTTATTCTTTCAACCATAGACCCTGAACAAGCATGCAGCAGGTCAGGGGTTTCTGACAATATTGTCAGAACTGAGAAGATTAGCTGCATGCTTGTTGCTGGTGTAATTCAGTTTATTACTGCAGCCAAATAGATCAGCAGGGCTGCCAGGCAACTAGAATTGTTTAAAAGGAAATAAACCCTCACCCCGGGTTCGCTTTAAGTTACAGTTAGCTCCGCCCTCATCCGGTCATTGCCACGCCCATTTTTTTGCCGCGGCGCTACGCGCCGCAGGCTCTATCCACTAATTTTTGCCTAACTGATAATAAAATGTTACTTTAATGCCAGAGTCATGATTGCACTGAAAGCCATTTGGTAAGCTTGTAAAATCGCCCACCATATAAAGTCTTTACAGAATTATCTGCCTCACATCTTTTGGCTATATTTTTGGACGAGTCCTGTATTTCTTATAATCTGCCACTAGATGGGGCATAATACAGATGGAATGTGTGATTGCTTTGCAGAAGTGTAGGATGAGACAGTTATGTAAAAATCAGTGATACATTTGAGTTATCTTCTTTTGCTGATTCTCTTGGGTAAAGAAATAGAGCTTTACCCTGACAAAAACCATCCAGGAAAGGACTACAGAAGTAGCTCACTTAAAAAGAAACTGTACTGAAAAAAAAAAACCCATAATGAATAAAATTCCATATTTTTTTACAATATTAATTTATAGAATATTTAGTCAGAGTTTTGCCAATTGTAAATTCTTTCCTCTCCCCGATTTACATTCTGAAATGTATCACTGAAGGTGACCTCTTTAGTCCTGCCAGTTGAGCTTTGTACGCTGTACGCATACCCTTATACTCACCTAAATTAACTAGGCTTTACCCCAGAACAAGTCTACCTAGATCAGCACCAAATGTATAGCGAACTAAAGGAAACCTAAATATAGAATCAAAGCAAGATCAGCCAAGAGTAAGGCTTCGTTAAGATAAAAAGTTTGTAAAATTTGACTACACACGTTGGCTTTGACTCCAAATGATCTACAGGAATGCTCGGATAGTGCTTTTTAAAATCCGAATTGATCCGAATACCTAGATATCCGAATCCGGTCCGGATATTTGAATCCGGCCTTTTAGGTCCGGTCGCATTATCCGCGGATATCCGGGCTATTCGGATACCTGGATAGAAAAACCGGAAGTGCCCTTTAAATAGCTTTAAAATGTGTTTTGAGGGTAAATGAGGCATGTATCATCATTATTTTGCAAAGGGGAACACTAATTCATGATGTGGGTACTTAAAATCCCCCCCCCCAAAAAAACAATTGGCTGTCAATTAACATTAGGCCTAGGTTCCAGACAGCCCAACCGCACAACTGGGACATGAGAGTTTTCAGCCCAGACACCTCCAAAAAATTATGCAGCAATTGTGTTTTGGGTTAAATATAGGTGGTATCAGTGGCCTGTGGCACCCTGGCCTGGCGGTGGGAGCTGCACAGGCAGTAGGAGCAGGGCAATGCAGCAGCAGCCGGACGTGGCACTTGCCAGGTGTCACGTGACACTTGGCACGTGTCACTTGCCACTTGTCACGTGGCATGTGGCAAGTGACACGTGACACGTGCCACTGAGCCTATCACTATGTACAGCCCTTGGCCCAGCACTGCAGCTGTGCAGCAGACATTCTAACTGTCACACTATGAGACATCAATCAAGCTAATGAATGTTTTAACTATAGTGTAGTGATAGTGAAGGGGTTAATCACTGAGCTTATCACTATGTACAGCCCTTGGCCCAGCAGCACTACAGCTGTGCAACAGACACTCTAACTGTCACACTATGAGACATCAATCAAGCTAATTAACGATTACTATAGAGTAGTGAAGGGGTTAATCAATGAACAGCTTTAGGTTTAAAACTGTGTACAGGCAGCCCTTTGTAGGGCACCAGCACTGGAGCATGTCTCTCAGGAGGCATTCAGCAAGCCAGGACGATCTGTCTCATCATGGCAGCCCTCCTTATTATACAAGGGGGGCTAGCCAGTGTTCCTTTCTGAGATTGGGTGCCAGGGCTTAGGCTGGGAGGCCTCTAATTGGCTCAATGAGGTCAGGTGGGGCTGGCCAGGGTTCCCCTCTGTGATTGGTTGCTAGGGCTTCTGCTGGGAGCCCTCTGATTGGCTCCAGGACGTCATCACCTTAGTTACAGTATTTCAGATCCGGATATCCGCGGATATCCGGGTCATGCGTCAAACTATTCGCAGATAGCTATCCGGATTTGGGCCCAACTATCTGGAATCCGGATCCGGCCGGATAGCGTAAAAATGGTCATCCGCATGAGCATCCCTGATGATCTAGCTACTTTTGTAAACTAAAATAGTTTCTTACTAAAAGGAATAAAAAACTTAATATCAGACAAGTATATAAAATGGAAATCTGTTCAATGTGTGTTGTGAAAATCATATAAAAGTCTAATCAAGGGGAAAAAATGCTTGTTTTAGGAATGTGAACCAGCGAGAAGCACTGTGTAAGCATTACAGGGTACACAAGGGTTTAATTATGAGTCAGATTCACACTACTCTGACTAAGAGGGAACTCTTAAAGGGTTTATGAACCCCAATGGAGTACAGATCTAAGTACTCAGGCTAATGAAGAGAAATGGGCGGATTTTAGACTACATCTAGGCATAGCATCAATCAACCACCTAATGAAAGAACATGCATATTCACACACGGTGCTATTTATGATCTAAGCAAAGTACCATAAATACATTTCTTTCATAATTGTAATGGGAGTTATGTTGTAGCTGTAGCCGTTTGCACTTCTAACCTTTATAGAAGAAGATAATTATTTTTAACCAGAGAGAGACATATAAGCTTCATGTGCTTAATAGCATCACATACGCGAGATACATGCAGACACTAACCTTGTGTTTAACTTTCCTCCTGTCACAAACAAATCAACCGGCTAGAAAACCAAGGGTTGTTACAGTAAACCTGCCACAGAAAGGCATTTGTGATAATCCGCATCTCTGTTCTGAAACTTATTTTACAACAAAAACTTCCCTGCCTGCTAATGGTTTCTCCTGTTAATTAATGGTATTATCTTTGCAAACCTCTACCTAGGATGGTGAGGTGTACATTCTGGGCAGAGAAGAAAATTGGTTCACAAAAGAGCTGAAAGAGGCCATTGATGTTACATTGGAACAACCATCCCTTAATGCTTGGAACACACCATTAAAAATTTCCCATCCAATCAACGGGTGATTGGACAGAAAGTTGTATCGTGTGTACATGTCCCAACTGCTCCCGATTGATAAAGGGAACAATTTTCCGATGATAACTACGCAAAAATGTATTCCTTGCTTGTTCGGAAATGGATCAGACATGTTGGAAATAATCGCCCGATTCCCGCATTGGGTGTTACCAGCAAAAGAGGGGGGAGGGGGCCTTTGACACAATTTATCATTGACATGTAATGTTTTAACATATTTACCTAGACATTTTAATGCAACTGCAGGGAACTTAAAGAGGAACTCCAGTAAAAATAATGTAATAAAAAAAGTGCTTCATTTTTACCATAATTATGTATAAATGATTTAGTCAGTGTTTACTCATTGTAAAATCTTTCCTCTCCCAGATTCACATTCTGACATGTATTACATGGTGACATTGTTACTGTGGGCAGGTTATTTAGCTGTTTCTAGCTGTTCTGGCTGTTAGACAGCTGTAAACAGCCATTTCCTGTCTGTGAACATTGTTACATTGTGGCAGTTTGCCAGGAGTACCGCGGTATTCAGAGCTATTCAGAGCTTCTGGTGGGAGGGGTTTCAGCACAAAATCAGTCACACAGCGCCCCCTGATGGTCTGTTTGTAAAAATCATTCTATTTTTCATGTAAAAGGGGGTATCAGCTACTGATTGGGATAAAGTTCAATTCTTGGTTGGAGTTTCTCTTTAAAGGAATACTATTGATACCCAAGTGTTCTAAAATTACAATGTGCAAATAATGTCTAAGTAGCTGTGTAAACATTTTCCTACTTTTCATGTTAAATATCAGAGGCAAAAGCTGTAATTTATTGAGGGTAGGATTTAGCTATATTGGGAAAAATCAATTGCAGAAGGGGTGTCTGCTTCAATGCACAGCCAGAGTTGCATATCAGACTACAGAAAGCAAATATCAAACATATCAAACTCTGAAAGCAAAAACTGTATGAAAAGCTGTGACAATTAGTAACATTTCCTCTGCTCTCTTCAGACAGGTCAGTCAGAAACACAGGACACAGGAGCTGCAGCTCTTCTCTGTCACACACAGAGCTACACATAGAGTTAACTGATCAAGTGTGAGGGGGATTTCCCCTCTCCTCATGGCTCAGTCAGCCGTCAGTTTTGGCGTCAGTAAACTTTGAATGTATTTTGATAACAGTAAACAAAGAAGTTGCTACTAAAATGTATACACCAGTACTTAGCAGCACTTCCCAAACAATTCCTGTGTCAATTGAAAAAAATATGTGAATCGATAGTATTCCTTTAAACAATTAATTTCTGCATAACGAGTGTCAATAAGCTAAACCACGGATTGCCTGTATGCAGAACTGCCTAGGTATCACCCATTAGAACTGAGCATCACTAGGCATCACTCATTAGAACTGAGGAGATTGCTCTATAAGAGTGATAACAAAAAGTTGCTTTTAACTTGTCACTGTGAAGTCTGCCAATTTTATGAGATGTGGAGGCTTAAGAGGGCAAGGCATGTATTGGTGGGCAGGGTTTAAAGCACCAGGGTTTTGTGCCTCTAGGCTACTGTAATGTGAATCTAAGAGCCACCTTGTAACAATAACAACAATAACAATAATATTTTTATAGTGCTTTTCTCCCTGGGGACTCGAGCGCTGTGACTCTGCATTATGCAGTCTCAAAGGCTTGGGAAAAGAGGTGAGTTTTTAGCCTTTTTTTTAAAGCTGTCCAGAGAAGGAGCCTCTCGTACTGATTGTGGAAGTGAGTTCCATAGAGTAGGGGAGTAGTGTATCCTGGGAATAACCAGCTTCATCTTGTTGGCAGAGCAGAGGGTGCGTGGAGGGGCATAAAGTTCCAATAGATCCGCTATGTATTTGGGTCCTATGTGGTTTAGACTAGAGCCTTGTATGTCAGCAGGCAGATCTTAAAATTGATTCTCCATTTTACTGGCAACCAGTGAAGAGTTTGCAGTACTGGGGTGATGTGTGAGCTGCGGGGGGCATTGGCTAGGAGTCTGGCTGCAGCATTCTGTGCTAGTTGTAAGGGGCGCAGAACCTTAGCTGTAGATCCAATGAACAGTTGCAGTAGTCTAGGCAGGAGGATATAAATGCATGAACTAGGGCAGGTAGGTCTTCAGCTGGGATAAGGTGTTTGATTTTCGCTATATTTCTTGGATGGAAGAAGGAAGACTTGATGACAGCTGATACCTGCTGTCTGAGTTTTAGATTTCCATCCAGGATCACCCCAAGGTTTCGCACAGAGTCTCTATACTGTACGGTATCTCCCCTAATTGCTAGTTTGAGGTGGTGAGTGTTTTGAACTTTATCCATCATGTGTTGACCACCTACCACCAACACCTCTGTTTTGTCAGAGTTCAGCCTCAACCAGCTGGTGTTCATTCAATTTTGTAAATCCACTAGACACGCATTTATGGATGCTGATGGGTTTTGGGTGCCAGGCTTGAAGGAAAGATACAGTTGTGTGTCATCTGCATAACAATGGTATCCTAGGCCATAGTTCTGGATTATTTTGCCCAGTGGGAGCATGTAGACTGCAAAGAGTAATGGTGATAGTACAGAACCCTGTGGAACTCCATAGGCAAGTGCCACTGGATTAGAGTAGTGTGTGCCCAGACATACTTGCTGTGTCCTGCCAGATAGGAACTATTGTGCACTATTAGATATACGGTCAAACATGTACACAGTTGATATTTCCTTTGTTCAAAGCTGATTGGGCAACATTGATTATTTTATCAACTTCTACCACTCAATATTGACGCTACTGCAGGTATTGATCAAACATTGATTGAAACACCACCAATGTTAACTTTGTACTGCTTGGTGTAGTATTAAAGCATGTGGTTGTCTTACACTGCTTCCACTTTCTCACATGCTTGACAACAGTGGTGTAGCTTAGGAGCTGTGCAAGTTTTACACTGGGACCCCCCAAGCACTCTATTCATAACAATTGATATGGCGCAGCAAAACCTGCCAATGGCAACTACAGTGTCAGAGGTGCAAGAAGGGAATGAGGAGCAGTTTGTTAATGTTTACCACTATTCAAAGTATCTATAGAAGTGATTATTATGAGCACAGGACCAACAGAGAGCTAATACTGAAGTTCATGGAGGGCCCTACAGGGCCCCGATGTGGTCGCAACCTCTGCAGCCCCTATTGCTACACCCCTTGACAATAAGATTGCATATTGATCAAGAACACTTTCAGGTTTAAAAGACTATGGGCTTGATTTACTAAGCGGTGCTAACCTACTTAGCACGTCTAAAGTCTTTAGGCGTGCTAACCAGGGTGCTAAGTAGGTTAGCACCGGGTTTCTCAATCAGATCTCACATTTCAACTGAGTTTAGACGTGCTAAGGGCCAGTGCTAAAGTTAGCACCGATTTGTAAATCGAGCCCTATATTTGATGGCACTTTGCAGGTAAATATCCTCTATAATAAAACCCAAGTGTCTCTGCGTCCCATGTCCCTGTGTGTGTGTTTTGTAGCACTGCGCATGTGCAGGGAGGGACGCAGAGACACTGAAGGGGAGGAAGGGGCGGCCGTGTGTGCGAGTGCACGCGTGCATGGCGGGCGTCCGGCAGGTGCGCGCAGCGGGCGGCAGGCGTGCAGAGACAGACCTAGCCTGTTTTTAAACGGGCTAAGGTCACTAGTTTATAAATAAGTTACATGGATAAACAAGGGCATAATGGATCAAAGTAGAGTTTCACACCACATCTTGTGTTACATAAATACTGTATAAATGGGCCAGTCAGAGTCAGCAAAACCAATAAGTGATAGGAGAGAGGGCCCTGACCATGTGAATTTATATTTTAGAGGTGAGTACAATATATATTGAAGGGTGGGGGGAGGTGGCAACCTTTGGTAAGCTGTAAATGAGATAGAACTATGTGATTTATAGATAGTAAATTAAAAGCAGTGATTAGTACAGTCTAACTGGATGCAGTAGCCATACCCGACGCATTAGTTTGAAGGTGAACTCTATGATAAGCTAAATTAAAGTATCCCCTTTTTTATTAATACTGGTAATTGCAATTCATTTTTTTTAATACTCAGACTAAGGAATTTATATTTGCTATAAAAACACTTACTGGTGTGCATCTATCACGCTTGTCTATTAGTGTGCAGATAAAGGAGAGGCATTTTACTCTAATTACATAATTAGAGTCATAATGCCTTTTAATTCAGCAAAACTGTGCAGCAGTGGACAAGTATATCAGGTTTTCTAGCAGTGTAACAGGGCGTGGCTTGGGGCATGGGGAGCAGTGATGGATGGAGTCTACAGCACAACTGGACTGTTTTGTACCTTTATGTTCCTAAAATGTAAATCGGGTCCTGCTTTGATCTATTGTCCATTGTGCAGACAGTGTACTTGCTAATGGACACGAGGAAAATTGGGCACCTGAAATATCCACTGATAGAATATTGTAAAATTACCTATATTCTACTCTTGTGCAGTAGTAAGTCTAATAGTAAAATATCAGTACATTTACAGATATTTTACTATTGCTAAATCTAACTCATTTCTCACATGAGCCCTCCCTCTCCTGATGCCTAACCCTAACCGGCCCCACCCACCCATTGGTGTATAACCCTAACCATTCCCCCACCGATGCCTTACACTAACCGCTCCCTCACTCATGCTTAAAGGACAACCAAAGTGAGAGAGATATGGAGGCTGCCATATTTATTCCTTTTAAAGAGAGACTGAAGCGAAAAAAAATATATGATATAATGAATTGGTTGAGTACTATGAATAATTACTAGAAGATTAGCAGCAAAGAAAATATTCTCATATTTTTATTTTCAGGTATATAGTGTTTTTTCTAACATTGCATCATTCTCTAATATGTGCAGATTACACAGCACTCAGCATTCAAAATGATTCTTTCAGAGCAGTCTGTGAACTAATGACCTCTCCTCTGGCAGAGGAAAAGTAAAACATTAACTAACAGTTGAGATAATAGAAATCAGAAAACAGCCCTCTCCACGACTTTGAAAGTCGTAGAGCTTAATGGCTTTTTTGTATAGAGTTTCTTAAATCTTCCTGTACTGGAAACAATTAGACTGATGTTTTATTTCTTAGCTGTACTACACATACAAATCATAATATCATATTTTTTCTTTCGCTTCAGTGTCTCTTTAAGCAATACCAGTTGCCCGGCAGAACTGCTCATCCTCTTCCTCTATTATTTTTAGCCTCAGACCCTGAACAAGCATGCAGCAAATCAGGTGTTTCTTACATTATAGTCAGATCTGACAAGATTAGCTGCATGCTTGTTTCTGGTGTTATTCAGGAAAGGAAATATATATGGCAGCCTCCCATTCTTTCCATTACAGTTGTCCTTTAACCCTACACCATCCCCCCCACCCCACTAACCAAGCAATATTCGTGCTGCCTTCGTCACTATATACAATAAATATCGGGCACCATGGAATTTTGAATGTTCCATAGGCAGCTCTGTTAATAGTGGCTATAAACAGAAACTTGGGTCCCAGAGACACCCGATAAAATAGCAGGTGCCAGAGCTCCCCAATATACAAACTGCAGCTACAAATGACAGGCGCACCTATGGGTTGCCCAAACCTCTGCAGCTTCCCCAGCACCCACATTTCCTGTTTTGGAGGATGCTGGGTAAATAGTTGACAGAGCTGTTACATAAATGGTTATGCACTGTTGAAGATGACAAGGATATAAATTCTTTGGAAGAGAACTCAGTTCACATACAGCTGTTTCAGGCATGTAATTCGCTGTTTGCTTGGCGTTTCCCTTTAAGCTCTGTGATAAAGGTGAAGTCAATCGTATATTCAAAAATCACACGAGTCTCTCCATACATTTAAAAACGATATGCATTATCCATGGTTTGTCCTAAGCTGCTCTCATGCCTGAGCATATTAGATGGATCTGTGGTCTGGCAAGCTTCTAGAGCTGAGGTGGACTAACACAGATGTATTGATCCATGAAGACTGTATAATGAATCACGTTCATACAAAAATGAATTAATTGGTATCGCAGCTGGATACATGTATATTAATGTGCATTAATGTCTCAGTGGCCGCAGCCCACAACAGTCCCATGGTAATGTGGCAAATAAACTAGCAAGACATTGAACAAGCATGCAATAAATCTTTGAGCTGTTCAAGGTAAAACATACCATAAAGCAATTGTTCATATTTGGAGAAGGTCAATGAGATGCTAATTGTTCAGCTTGCATGCAAATGTAATACTGTAATGGACAACGGGGCAGCTGCGGTGAACGGCACCGCCGCCGCAGCTGCCTCCATGCCTCTGCCTGTCCTCCCGGCATCTAGGACGCCGAGGATGGAACGTTCGTTGTCTCAAAGGGTCACCGTCTCGCGCGGGCGTGTGCACAGACGGGACCTTTATGCTAGGAGGAGGCTCGTCAGCTGACCTGTTGGTCGGCTGATGTCAGAGGAGTCTCACGGCGCCCAGGATTGGCTGATTGCAGGGGGCGTGCCAGTGAGGTCTCCTCTGCTTCTTAAGCCTCCGGGCTTCATTCGGAAACTGTCTGCTGTCGTGAATACTTTCGTGTTAGCGCTCAGACCTTAGACTAGATCCCAGGTGTTGAAACCAAGGACTTCACACCTAGACTAGGAGATTGTTATATTATATTGATCATTTGTGTATGATTCTGGCTATACTCTGACCTTGCATCTGCTCACTGATTTTGTACTTCTGCCTATCTGACTTGTTGCTGAACCTCTGCCTGTTTACCCGTTATCCTTTGCCTCACGATTCTGTACTGACACTCATCTCTCTGTTGCCGAACTTAGCCTGTCTGACCACTCTGTCCTCACCTGTGGGCCTAGCCTCTGGTGAGGGATTCTTAGTATAGAATCACCTGCTCCTCAGGTGATCATTACTTGCAGTACTGTTTGTAACTCCTGCTCCTCAGGTGTTCACTAGCCTGCAGTACAGTCTTAATCACCTGTTCCTCAGGTGATCCTTAGTTGCAGTACTGTTTGTAACTCCTGCTCCTCAGGTGTTCACTAGCCTGCAGTACAGTCTTAATCACCTGCTCCTCAGGTGATCATTAGTTACAGTATTGTTTGTATCACCTGCTCCTCAGGTGTCCTCTAGGCTGCAGTACCGTCTTAATCACCTGCTCCTCAGGTGATCACTAGGCTGCAGTACAGTCTGAATCACCCGCTCCTCGGGAGATTCTATCTCTTCAGTATCAGTATCTCCAGCTTGCTGGGGCTTGTACGCTATTATACAGTCAGTGTACTGATTGTCCCTCACCAGCCCCTCTGGTGAGGTCTCGCCAAACTATTATATTACGGTTGCACCAAGCACTACACTCTTAGCACCCTTTTGGCTATACTAGTATTATTGATGATTCTGCAGATCACCACATAATCAGGTATAGCGTCTGCATTATTGGTGATTCTGCAGATCACCATATAATCAGACTTCTGAGTTGCTACACCCAACCGTTACAAACACAAATTGAATGCAGCTTTAAATTGGGCCCTTCCTCCGCTTTTGATTGACCAATTCCAGGCTGAATAGATTTAGTGTTAGATCTGCATGCACACTGGATATATTACCATCTCATTGTCCATCTTTATCTATAGCAATGTAGCATCTTTACTTACTTTACAAAATGTATACACCAGATGCTACGACCATTTAAAAAAAAAAGATCCAGCATTTGCCAGATTTGTATTATATTAATATTTGCAGATGCAGATGTGTTAACTAAAAGGCAGTTTATGATTATCATTAGCTTCTGCACATTTTCAGATCAGCTCTAATGGAAATCACTTGGCAATGTTTACATTTGTATTCAGTGCTACTTGTGAATTCTCGCCAGTCGCCAGTAATTTTCACATTGAAAATACTATTTTCGACTTTGTGAAAATATTTGCAAAAAATACATTGTATTTGCACAATACGGCCAAAGAAAACCAATTTTTCTTTCAAATGCAAAAATTTGCTGAAACCGCTAAAAATCGGTATTTTACTGCAAACATTAGTGAAAAGGGGGAAAAAATTACAAACACATTATAAAATAATTTTCGATTTACATTATTTTCATGAAAATAAATGCGAAAAGAATAGTAAGGTTGAGTTGTCAAGTACAAAATTCAGTTCCTGCATTGAAACTGAACCCGAGTGTTTGCGGGTGCAGCAACTGGGAATGTGTCATCAGAAAAGCTGGCATCTCCAAAAATGAATTGAATTACTTAATTTTTTTGTTTTTCAGAACACGTGGCCAACATTTTGCAATGTTGCTTCATCAGGGCAAACATATGTATAATTTCTGCAAAAAATCTATAAATCAAAATGAACCCCTGTGGAGAAATACTGTAGATGTCTGAATGTACCGAAAGACTGCTGTACCAAGCAACACGGGGATGTTCACTGCCTAAAATGACCATTTGTGAACTGCTTGATTCCCACATACATGGGCACTGCACAGCAGTACTTCTCTTGATCTATACCCTGGGTGTAATCCTCAGCATCTGTCTCATTTTGTAAGGGATGGAACCGCACTCATGGAAAGGTGAATGGAGAGTGCAAGGACCAACCGGGTGTACCACCAGGGTCAAAGCAGCTACAAAGAAGCTCTCAACCTTCCCCACTTTCAATAGGAAACATGTTATTGATTGAAAAAATATTATATTACATGCTGCCCCACAAGGCCACAACATGTAATTTTATTTTTTCCAATTGAATAGTCTTCTCTATTGAAAGTAGTGCAGACAGGGGCATAGCAATAGGGGTTGCAGAGGTAGCGACCACATTGGGGCCCTCCCTCAACTGCAGTATTAGCTTTCTATTGGTCCTGTGCTCATAATAATCACTTCTATAGATACTTTGAATAGTGGCAATCATTAACAAATTGTTCCCCGTCCCCTTCTTGCACCTCTGACACTGTAGTTGCCATTTGCAAGTTTTGGTGCGCCGTATCAATTGTTAGAGTGCTTAGGGGGGCCCAATGTAAAACTTGCATCGGAGCCCACAGCTCCTAAGCTACGCCACTGAGTGTAGATCTCTTTGAAGTACAAAATAGTACTTGTACTGTATTCCTGATACAATTCCTTTCTTATTCTCTATGTGTGGGCAATGCACAGCATTTCTTGTGTCCCTTATGATGGGTGCAGCTCACTGTCTGTTCTTATTCTGTATGTATGGACTCTGTGGCTAAACACTTGCCCTGTATGCTAGTATGCTAGGTGTGATTAGCTGCATCTGTTCTCATTCTACAGTAGATAGATAGATAGATAGATAGATAGATAGATAGATAGATAGATAGATAGATAGACACATTTAAAATACATTTTCAAGTGGAATAAATGTGGTCCAGATCACAGGTAGTGAGGTGGGCTTAAGCAAATAGTGAGGGAAGACACTATTCTGTGTGAAAGACGCTATTCAGTCAGTGTGATTTTCTTTGATTTAAAGCACTTAACACAAGCACAAGCTTAACACAAGCAATCTTCTTTTTGCCCACTAGATGGAGCATCATTCCAACAGACATTCACTAGTAGTCCCCTTGTTTGTTGACATTTTAACAAAGGTTATTTCATACTTACTAGATTCAGCCAGCCATTCAGGGAGTAATATATATATTTTCCCCTGACAGAATGGATAATGATTATATAGTGTATATTTTAATCTTACATGATTTGTAGTAACTAATTCTTTTAGTCTTATTCACCTTTTGTTATTATTATTATTATTATTAATAATAATAATAATATTTAAATGTGCCATAGTCACTATGGTGCATCTAAATATTAATAATAATAATAATAATAATAATACAGTAGAATAAACTAATCAGGATTCCCACTTTTATGGTCGTTTTCCTGGTTTCAGCATCAGAAACACTTCCTATATCTCCTGTATATATTTCTGTATATCGGTACCAGGACCTCCTAGTGATGTCCCAACCTAGGCTGTTTAGACATACCTCCTAACTTTCTAAAATACGAAGGAGGGACACCTTTAGACACCCCCTTGATACACTTTCAGCTACACCTTCAACACCTCTTATCATGCATACCATGAAAAAATTATGAATAAAGGACATAAAATAAGCTATACATCAATTTAGAGGATCGGAATAGTTTAGAATCACACAGCAGAGGAATACTTATGTCTATAGAGATCTATACATCAGTGCTTCCACGCCACCTTCCTCAGCTTTCTCGATCGCTGGTACCGGGTCCTGTAACTTCGGCCAGTCGCAGTCGCGGACAGCCTGAGCATGCACAGTGCGCTCCCTCCATCTCTCTGGCGGAGAATAGCACTGTGCAGGTGCAGTACTATTCTCCGGATTCGGATTGGACGAATCATAATTGTATATGCTTGCACTGAGACAATAAACTTCATTGTTCCTTAAGAAGTCTGTGTGCGGATCTCATTTTTGATTCCTAGCACCTAGGTACTGACATCACACTGTGGGAGCCTTGTTGCATTGCGCGAAATAACAGCAGTTTCCAGCTGCCAAAAAAGCAGCATCTCCTTCCACAGACCCATGATGTCTGTGGAAGGAGATGCTGCTTTTTTGGCAGCTGGAAACTGCTGTTATTTCGCACAATGCAACAAGGCTCCCACTGTGTGTAGCACACCTTGTCAGGCTGCAGGCCATGATTCAGCAGAAGTTTCTGTAGAAAATGTCCACAGTGATTATGGTCTGCATATCACAAAGATGTCTTCATACACACCCTATGGCTTTCAGGAAATCTGAAAATGTGTGCAAAGTATGACTACAATGCTTAATTGTGACTCAAGAAAAATTATCATGCAGCTTTCAAAGATTTGGTACCACAGCGGTTATTGCAGAGCTCGTAGAATGTCAGCCAGGGGCGCCTCTAGCCATTTTGTCACTCCAGGTGAGAAATCCTGTGGCGCCCCAACCCCCCCCCCCCCCGTGATTTCCCCCCATCCCCGTGGTGAACCCCACCCGCCAGACCCCCGAAAATCATAATGGAGCAGCGTTTTACTAGAAAATCTGAAAATACACTTATTGCGGCATGGGTTCACCAGAAAATAGTTGTAATGCAGCAGAGCGTTTCACTATTAAATATACTTATTGCGGCATGCACTCACACACACACCACACACAGTACACACACACACACACACACACCACACACACAGTACACACTATACACACACACACACACTATACACACACACACACGCACACACAAACACTATACACAAGCGCACACACACTATACACACGCACACAGTACACAAACGCTATACACGCACACACACACAGTACACACACACACACACACACTATAGACACGCACAGTACACACGCACACACACTATGCACACACACTACACACACACTACACTATACACACGCGCACACACACACACACACACACACACACTACACTATACACACACACACACACACACACACACACACACACACACACACACACACACACACACACCACACTATACACAGCACACAGTAGACATACACTATACACACACACACACACACACACACACACACAGCACACAGTAGACATACACTATACACACACACGCACACAGGCTGGCCATAGTTACATAGTTAGGCCATAGTACTCCTACATTTTTCTTTTGTGGTACATGTACTACTGTGGACACTAGATATTTTTTTTTAAAAAGAAGGACTGCATATCACAAAGATGTTTTCATACACACCCTATGGCTTTCAGGATATCTGAAAATGTGTGCAAAGTATGACTACCATGCTTAATTGTGACTCAAGAAAAATGATCAGGCAGCTTTCAAAGATTTGGTACCACAGCGGTCATTGCAGAGCTCGTAGAATGTCAGCCAGGGGCGCCACCAGCCATTTTGTCCCTCCAGGTGAGATGAGAAATCCTGTGGCGCCCCAAACCCTCCCCCCCCCGTGATTTCCCCCCAGCCCCATACCCCCCACCCCCGTGGTGAACAACACCCCTGTGGTGAACCCCACCCGCAAGACTCCCGAAAATCATAATGGAGCAGCGATTCACCAGAAAATCAGAAAATACACTTATTGCGGCATGGGTTATCCAGAAAATAGTTGTAATGCAGCAGAGCGTTTCACTATAAAATATACTTATTGCGGCATGCACTCACACACACCACACACAGTACACACACACACTATACACACACACCACACACACTATATACACACACACACACACACTATACACACACACACACACACTATACACACACGCACACACACACACACTATACACATGCACACACACACACTATACACACGCACACAGTACACACACACTATACACGCACACACACACTGCACACAACACACACACACATACACACACACAGTACACACACACACACTATAGACACGCACAGTACACACGCCCACACACTATACACACGCGCACACACACTCACACACTACACTATACACACACACACCATACACAGCACACTATACACAGCACACAGTAGACATACACTATACACACACACACTATGCTGCTACCAGGGGAGGACTGGGACCTTTTGGCCTGGGGAAACACAGACTAGAGGCCCGTTATCATGGCAGCCTCAGCCCAAATTATGTCACACATTATGTCGTATATGCCAGTAATCACGTGGAGTGCCAATGTGGAAATACAGCAAGGACACTCTGTGAACAGTGTGACAGGTAAAGTACAGGCATCAGGGGGGCACAATACATTTTGAGGGACAACGGCCAGGGTTTCCATCTTGTCTATAATTCGTGGTTATCGCGCGCCATGATTATCCCACCTGACAACCACATTGGCCCGAGATTTCTCAACATCTCAGATTGATACATTCAACCAATTTTCACCCAAATTTTTTTATCCGATTCGCTAAAATCAAAACGGTTGGTCGATCGGCTGTCAAGTCAACAGAAGTATGGCCACTTTAATTCCCTCAAGGCCAATCCCCCCACGTCCCCCCCACCCCCCCCACATACACCTACCTATGTCCTCCCCTTCACCACCATCTCTACTAATTCCTGTTTTCACTACCTAATAGTGTGTCTGAGCCCTTATGCAGAGAAATAATGAGGAGAAAAAAGCTGAAAGAGAGGGAAGAAGATATTTGCCTCACCAGGATTGCACTTTTATTTAGTTTTCCTGTATGACAAGAAGACACAAACACCCAGCACTAGAGAAAGAGGGAAACAAAGGTGAGTGAAGGAGGCTGGTGCACACCAAGAGTGCTTCTGAGTGCTTTTCAAATTTACAGCGATTTGAAAAGCACTGGGCTAATGTTACCCTATGAGGGTGTTCCCACAGCAGCGTTGTGATTTTTTTTAAAATCGCAAACATGCTGCAAGTAGCATTTATTGGAGCGATTCTTTCAAAAATCGCTTCACAAAGTTGCATTCGCAAATTGCTAGTGATTACTATTGCGATTTTGTCGTGCACTAGCCCAGAGAGAGGAGGAGTGGAGGAGTGGAGGGAGACTGAGAATAGCCGGAGATGGAGCAGCGAGCTAATCTGTATTGCAGTCCCACATTACACAGAGGCTAGTTGCCTGTAATAGGACTGCTGTACCTGCCAGTCTCTCACACTAGTCAGAAAGCAGCCCTCCTGGAGTTTAGGGACTGTCAAAACTTTTCAACCTGTTTAACACCTTATCTGCACATGCAGTCATTTTAACAATGGGGAGAGACCAGACAGATTTTTTCCCACGGACCCTCCTCTGCATCATGCTGTGTATATTTACCAGCTTGCCTGACCTCTAATTGTACTTTTCAGCTAGCCTAGTGTTTCACATTGCCTTACAGCAACAAACCTGAATACACCAGATACAGGACCAGCCCTAAACCACTGAATAAAAGGCGTCCTGGGGGGCAGTCCATGCCTGGCTGCTACACTCAGTCTCTACATCCATGCAGTTACCAGTAGCAGAGAGAGAGGAACTGAATGAATCAGTGAATCAGTTAAGAGTGAAGAGTCAGGACTCAGGAGCTGATGCTGTACTCGGATGGATCCCTGAATGAGCTGGAACTGAGTGAGCTAGGATGAGTGCCTTCTCTCACTGACACTGATTCATTACTGTGGTTCTTTGAATCACTGAGCCGAAGGAACTGAATGAATCAGTGAATCAGTTATGAGTCCAGTCAGCCGCTGCTGTTAGCTGCTGCTGTAAACTGATCTCTGAGTGAGCTGAGAGGCATTTCTTCTCTCACTACTCAGTGCAGCAGCGCCCTTCCCTCCTCCTGCCGCTCTAGGCAAGAATTTGTACCTGCCTGGTGGTTGAGATGGCTGTGATGTCAGCTAAAGCAAACCAAGTCTTTATTCCTCAACATAAAATCCTATTCCGCAAGGGGTCCTTACAAACCTCTAATGCTAGGTGCACACGATACACTTTTGAGTTTGATAGATTTGTTCGATAGATAATTTCTGACATGTCCGATATTACTTTCGATCATTTTACCGCTCAATTTCTCATAGATGTGAATGGAAATTGATAAGAAAAGATAAGAGTATCAAGCGGAAAATCGGTCGTCCGGTAAATCAACCTAGCATTACACAATTATCCCCTTATAACCCTTGTTACTACTTCAACCCAAAAGTAATGTCTGTGGTTAACTGATTTAGCAGGCTGCATGCAGTTCTGTGTTGATACAAGCGCTTGACTTAAATGCTTTGTAATAATATTTCTAACCACAAGATGGCAACGTTAGTATTTCATAAATATAAGCAACAGTCCTGAAAAAAAAATTATGAAAGTAAATGTCACAAACAATAATGCAGCAACATGTTTCTATGCTGTGTTAGCCAACCAACAGGAGTATGTGAGCAGATAGGAAAAACATTATAAAAATGTTGCCTTTCAGTTGCTAATTGAAAAAGTTTCACAAAAGTTCTCACAGAATTAGTACCCCTTTTTAAATTTAAGCCGAAGTAGAAACTTGCTGACAGAAGGTTTTTATGATTATTATTTAACTGTGAAATTAGCTTCAAGGCACCTTATTTAAGCAAACGGGCTTGAAGATTAGTAGCCAGTGAATATGTCCTCAGCAGTCTGGGTACAGCGTCTTGGTGGGTTGGGCTTCCTCACTCTTGATGCAGTCTGAGATTCTGCACAGCTTGAACTAACTGGAATAATAGAGGTCTGATTAATTAGGAGAGACTGAAGGAACACTGCAGCGTAAGTGCACTGGCCCACAGCAACCATTCAGAATCCTTCTTTCATTAAAGCCCTAGATTAGCCTCCCATTTTTATAAAGTGTATGATAATAAATTAGCACTAATTAGCAATCCAGAAAGTTTGGCATATTGCATGCTGGTACCTTTCGCAGTAAATGTATTAAAATGACTTGTCTGGCTGGCCGTGTCCTGTATGAGAGAGCAGTACACTTTTGCTGGACAGGGAGCAGTGAAAACTCCACCACCATCCCATAACCACCCACATGAGGTAGTTAGGTAGAGGGCAGAAACCAGTCTTTGCCTGTTATCACAGATTACTTGCCCCTCCCGCTTGGTTCCACCGCTGATTTAATAATTCTGGGAATTGCAGATTTTTGCCACCTTTTTTTTTTTACTTGTGTGGAATTTCCATTCTATGTTTGTTGGATTACTTATCTTCTCCAATTCTAAGTAATCCTACCCTATTCTCATGAGGTTCATTAATTTGTGAAATGCACATTATAAACACAACACGTGCGTTGCTTGAATAATGCGTGTCATGCTATTGGTGCAGCACGCATTACACAATCAATGCTTGTGTTGTGTCTAGAACGCAAGTTACGCAAATTACTTAACAAGCCTTACATAGTTTGCATGACTCTCAGTAGGATTTATGCTACCTGCATACATAGGGTGTTAGTGAATAGGCCCCATAGTTTGAATGGTCACATTCAGGCCCCCTGTACACTGTGATTCCGATTTGCGATTCCGATTTGCAAATCCGATTTTCCCTGGATGCAATCAAAAGAAAAAACGAAGAAAAAAACACAGCATGCAGAAACGATTAAAAATCACAAATCGGAATCAGAGTTGCATGTAGTGTGCTAGAGGCCTCAATGTCATGGGCAGTGCACTGCCTCAGGATTGCCTCTACTCACTGAGCAATATCAGCCAGCACGGTTATTAACAGTGGAAAGATACCTTATAAAAGAGGGGCAGCAAAGCTCCTCTCTTTTACAAAGCACTATTGTCCCAAGGAGGTGAGGGTAACAGTATGAGGGAAGTTATGTGCAATTTGGAAGCAACCATTAATAAGGAGTTTTACATATATCCATCCCCTACCAGGTAAATAAGTATACCTTACCTGAAGGTATGCCGCCAGAGAGATACGCATATAGCAGTGATGGCTAACCTTTCAGAGGCCGAGTGTCTAAACTGCGACCTAACATCGACTTATTTATCTCCGAGTGCCAATGGGGGGGGGGGCATGATATTTTATGGGCGGAGCTAACGTAATGATGTAACAGCGAGGCATAAGAAAGCAGTGTTTCCGCCATAATGTGGTGAAACGAGGATTCGCATCATGGGTGTGCAGAAACTGTATGATGCTATTTATACCCGCCGTAACCCCGAAGCAGCAAATATAGCTAACTATGACCATTAAGGGCTCATTCACACTATGGGCTTGATTCACAAAGCGGTGCTAACCTACTTAGCACGTCTAAAGTCTTTAGACGCGCTAACCAGGGTGCTAAGTAGGTTAGCACCTTATTTCTCAATCAGATCGTGCGCTAACTTTGCGCGCGTAAAGTTTTACGCACGCTAAGTCCCATAGGCTTTAATGGGCACTTCGCGCGGTGCGCCCTGTGCTCTGTGCAGTATGCGCATAAAGTTTTGCGCGCGTAAAGTTTTATGCGCGAAAAGCTTGTTTAGACGTGCTAAGGGGGTTTTCACAGGCGTGCTAACAGTTAGCACCGCTTTGTGAATCAAGCCCCATGTGCTGTGCTGTCAGTTTTGACGCAACGCACATAATGTAAGATTCATATGGTAACATGAAAGTCAATAGACTTCCATGTTACCATTCACACTACAGGTGTGCGTTCCCATGCGTTACGGTGTAACGCATCTGGGAACATTTTAACGCACAACGCATACATTTCCCCGATAGGTGCAGCTGCCGACGTCCACGCTTTAGCTCACCACAACTGTGCGTTATCGCATTCGTGCACACGTTCTGTAGTGTGAATGAGCCCTTAATAATAAATGCAGCAACAGTTACCCCAGACACCAGAAAATAAACGCAATGTGTGCAACATGTCAGCAGAAAATAATGCAATGTTGGTAACATTTCAGCAGAAAATCATGCAATGTGGGCCACATTTCACCAGAAAACAAACGCAGCGGGCCACATTTCACCAGAAAACAAACGCAGCGGGCCACATTTCACCAGAAAACAAACGCAGCGGGCCACATTTCACCAGAAAACAAACGCAGCGGGCAGCATTTCACCAGAAAACAAACGCAGTGGGCCACATTTCACCAGAAAACAAACGCAGTGGGACACATTTCACCAGAAAACAAACGCAGTGGGCAGCATTTCACCAGAAAACAAATGCAGTGGGACACATTTCACCAGAAAACAAACGCAGTGGGCAGCATTTTACCAGAAAACAAACGCAGTGGGCCACATTTCACCAGAAAACAAACGCAGTGGGCCACATTTCACCAGAAAACAAACACAGTGGGCAGCATTTCACCAGAAAACAAACGCAGAGGCCCACATTTCACCAGAAAACAAACGCAGCGGGCAGCATTTCACCAGAAAACAAACGCAGCGGGCAGCATGTCACCAGAAAACAAACGCAGTGGGCAGCATGTCACAGGACATAAACACAATGTGACCAAAAATTTTACCAGAAAATAACAGAAAATTTCACCTACAAAAAAAGTAATGTACTCACCTGACAGAAGTCTTCTCTCTCGGCTGGGCTCTGGCGCGCATCTCCCCCGGACGTTCCTCCTGCAGTCTCCCGCGCTGCTGCTGACAGGCAGAGTGCAGGGCTACGGGAAGATGGCGCCCGAAGCCCTGTACTGGAGACACAAATAGTCTCCAGTACATGGCTTCGGCAGCCATCTTGCCGTAGCCCTGGTCTGCCTCCCGGGAGACTGCGGGGCTGCGGGCTATGAACTGGCACGGCGGCGTCTAGTAGACGCTGCGGCCAGTTCATAAGCAGCGGTGGCGTGCCAGCAGATTAGGCTACGCGTGCCGGGCCCGGCACGCGTGCCATAGGTTCGCCACCGCTGGCATATAGGATATGTATATCAAGAACATTGAAGAAACTTAAAGAATTTACATATTAAAACATTTTATATAAGTATTTTTATATATAAATTCTTCAAGTTTCTTCAATGCTCTTGATATACATATCCTTGTACTGGTATACAGTCTATATGGGTGTTGTGGCACACCTCAGAGGATATTGTTCTTTTTTTTTCCCCCTATACAAAATAAGTATACCTTACCATAAGGTATGCCGCCAGAGAGATACGTAGAGGGAGCACTTCTTTTGTGCAGACTAGCTGTGACTGGCTGAAGTTACGGAACCTGGTACTGAAGAGGGAGAAGACTGAGGACAGTGGCGTGGGAGCAATCTGTGCGCATGGGGCTGGAGGAAACCCCAGGCATGCATACCCCGCAACCGCCCCAATTTCGTTGGGATGGTCCCGATTTGGGAGGCTTGATCCCCCCTCCCGCGACACCGTGCCAGTGTCCCGGGTTGAGAAGTTAGGGACTCAGGATGGAGAGCGGCAGAACAATCAATACAGAGAACAGAGTAGTCACCGCTGGACTACCTATACAGAAGTGAGCAATGACGTCACTTACAAAGCCCCGGGTGATTGCTCTGCTCTCCTCTTTCCTTGCAAACCTGCGGTGTCTCCTTTCCCACACACAGGGGCGTAGCAATAGGGGGTGCAGAGGTAGCGACCGCATCGGGGCCCTTGGGCCAGAGGGGCCCTGAAAGGCCCTTCCTCAACTACAGTATTAGCTCTCTATTGGTCCTGTGCTCATAATAATCACTTCTATAGATACGTTGAACAGTGGTGATCATTAACAAGCTATTTCCCATCCCTTTCTTGCACCTCTGACACTGTAGTTGCCATTGGCAGATTTTGGTGTGACGCGTCAATTGTTATGTATAGTGTGCTTGGGGGGCCCATGTAAAACTTGCATCGGGGCCCACAGCTCCTTAGCTACGCCACTGCCCACACATCTCCTATCTGCTTCTATACACTTCTTATGACGTGTGGGGTCCTCTGCCTGGGTGTCATGCTCCAGCAGCTGTGCCCTCTGACCTTCCTTCCCCCTCTCCTATAAACACTCTGCACAATCCCCAGAAGAGGGGATGGACACTGGCTACAGGGACCATGCTTTGAGGTAAGGCACGGGCAAGAACCTGGGCACACAGATCTGCACGGCAAGAAATGCTGAAGTAAGTAAAAGCTATACTTTCCTACAGTATGTGCATTTTAAAAATCTTAAACTCCATTCCAGTAAGCAGAATGTTCCAAACCCACAGATCAATCCTCCCCAGATCGCCAGCGTCCATCTAAAGCCTGCTATACACTGGCAGACTTACTCCCAATGTACCTACAAGATTGATTCCTCTCTGATCGACATCTGATCACAGAGAGATCTATCACTGCCACACACTACGCATCATTTTTTATGGATTTTAGAATGAAATCTATTAATCAATAGTACTGCTGCTTCTCCAGGTGTCCCCCTTGTTAATGCTGCTTACCCCCGTGCCCCTGCAGAGTATTAGCACAGTGCAGTGCTCCGACACTCACCTGTCCAGCCGGGACTCCTTCCTGCATGCTTCCGTGATCTCTCGGTGCCCGTACTGTGTGACCCGGAGGTGTTACGCAACTTTAAACATGCTGCTGGGTCACAGAGTACGGGCAACGGGAGATGACGGAAGCACACAGGGAGGAACACAGCCAGAGAGGTGTGTGTCAGATTGTTCCACTGTGCTAATACTCTGCAAGCACTGGGGAGAGCAGTATTAGCAGGGGGACACCTGCAGGGCCCTTTACTAGGTCTAGGCCCCTCAGTGTCCCTGTCTTTTCAACCTAAAAAAACAAACCCATCTTGTCCAATCCGTAATGACCAGTTATTTAGGCCAGAATCAAAATTAAGATTGGGCGGCATTTTAGGGCATTGATCTTCGGCAGATCCGATGACAGTGATTGAATCTGCTGAGGTAAATTCTATAGTGTGTATGGACCTTACGAGGTGCTAGGCTGTAAATGTAGCTATTTAAGAGCAGACCGTTTTTTTCGCCGATCTTGTGACAGGCCTCTACAAAGTTTTAAAATAAGTTTTTAAGGTAAACCTCTAAAGCTACCTCTGTTTATAATCAAAGGTGGGTCACTATACACCAGGGAACTGCACAGGGGAGGTAGGTGGGCACGCAAAGCATGTAAATTTGGGGCGTGGCTAAAGTCGTGGCAGGGGCGGGTTTAAGTGTCCCTCTTTCCTGGCTACAAATGTTGGCAGGTATTGGTATGTATAAAACTTTTATATATGCTCAGCTCTGGTTTCCTTTATATCTCATCATGCTGGCTGTTGTCTTTAGATCCCTCCCATTCCCATCCTTTTTAATATTCGATTGGCCCTTCAGTCAAGTACACACTACAGGGAGTGGCCGTGGCTGTCTACAAGCACATTTGAACACGTCCAGTGAAAAATGGCGCCGGCTAAATAATGGATGCCAGAAACACCAAATGTGTAGGGAAATGTTAAGAAGAACAGTGGGAACAAGAAGAAAACATTTTTTTTTTCAAAAAGACCTTATAGTTTTTGAGAAAATCGATTTTAAATCTTCAAAGAGAAAAATTATCTATTTAAATTGCAATGACATTTCTGCGGAAACAATTCCTGACGACTTTAGCAGTTAATAGCAAAGTCCCCTTAAATCCTAGCAACAACAAATTTGCAGGATATGTTAACCACTTAAGCCCAACTGGACGAGATTTCTCGTCCAGTTGGGCTGCGCGCACTCCCGCGGGTCATGCGTGCTCCCGCGGGCCCCCCCGTGCGCGCCCCCCTGCTGGCCGCTAGCCCACCGATCAGTGAAAGGGATTGTAAATCCCTTTCGCTGATCGGACCCCCCCGGAGAAAAGCCGACAGCGTCTCTTCAGACGCTGCGGCTTTTCTGAGCTCTGGTCTCCTTTCTTCTGCCTGGGAGCGAGATCGATCGCTCCCAGGACTTTTTGATTCTGGCCATCTTGTGGCCAAATAGCAAATTACACCTAAAAAAAAAAGTTTTACAAATAAACATATAAATATATTAAAAAAAAGCCCTGTTTACCTCCCACACCAAAAAATACCCACATACAAGTTGAAATTAAAAAAAAAAAAATTACAATAATAAAAAAAAAAAAACATAAATAGTTACCTAAGGGTCTGAACTTTTTAAATATGCATGTCAAAGGAGTATATCAATATGATTTAATAAATTATGGGCTTCTAAACAGTGATGGACGCAAAGCGGAAAAAATGCACCTTTATTTCCAAATAAAATATTGTCGCCATACATTGTGATAGGGACATAATTTTAACGGTGAAATACCTGGGGCATATGGGCAAATACAATACGTGAGTTTTAATGAAAGTTGCTCGGATGTAAAAAAATTTCAACCCTTCGGGCTTAAGTGGTTAAAAAAGATACTGGTAAACAATATTTTAAAAAAAAATTGAATTTTTTTTTTTAATTTAAATTTGTGGGTTATGTTCTGAGTGTGGGAAATTTTTTGAAAAAAATGACGTGGGGTCCCCCCTCCCAAGCCTCTGTAACCCCTTGTCTCCCATGCAGGCTGAGATAGCCAGAATGCGGAGCCCCGGCCGACTGGGGCTTCGAACCCTGAGCTATACCAGCCTGCATGGTCCATGGTATGGGGGGGCTCCGGGGGGGGGGGGGAGGGGCGGCCAAGCCTTCCCCTCCCCCCCCCAGAGCCCTTGTCCAATTCATGGACAAGGGGCTCTTCCCCACCTCCGGTGCCCCAGGAGGAGGTGGGGGTGATGACTCCCTGGGGGGGTTTCATGGTGGCATCTGGGGGTCCCCTTTAAGAAGGGGACCCCCAGATGCCCACCCCCCTCCCAGGAGAAATGAGTATAGGGGTACAAAGTACCCCTTACCCATTTCCACAAAGGGTTAAATGAAATAAAAACGCAACCACGAGAAAAGTCCTTTAATGTTCTAAATTAACCACAAATACTTTCCTGTACCTTTAAGAAAAAAATCCAATGCCAATTAGGTCCCACGACAGTATCCTCCATCTTGCGACCTTCTGATACATCTTGATTGAAGATCTCCGCCGCCCTGACGCCACACACGCCGCCCCTGCCGAACTGCTCTCAGCTATACTTAGTATAGCTAAGAGCAAAAAGCATCTTTAACCACTTCCCGACCGCCGTATATACAATTGGCGGCCGGGAAGTGGACCCCGCAAGGACCGCCGTATTGACAAATGCTCCGCCTCCGCCTGGCGCCGCTCACCCGCCGCAACATCCCGCCAGCCATACGGAAGCGCCGGCGGGATGTTAACCCGACGATCGCCGCATACAAAGTGTATAATACACTTTGTAATGTTTACAAAGTGTATTATACAGGCTGCCTCCTGCCCTGGTGGTCCCAGTGTCCGAGGGACCACCAGGGCAGGCTGCAGCCACCCTAGTCTGCACCAAGCACACTGATTTCCCCTCCCCTGCCCCAGATCACCCACAGCACCCATCAGACCCCCCCCTGCCCACCCCCCAGACCCCTGTTTGCACCCAATCACCCCCCTAATCACCCATCAATCACTCCCTGTCACTATCTGTCAACGCTATTTTTTTTATCCCCCCCCTGCCCCCTGCTCCCTCCTGATCACCCCCCACCCCTCAGATTCTCCCCAGACCCCCCCCCCCCAGACCCCCCCACCCCATGTACTGTATGCATCTATCCCCCCTGATCACCTGTCAATCACCTGTCAATCACCTGTCAATCACCCATCAATCACCCCCTGTCACTGCCACCCATCAATCAGCCCCTAACCTGCCCCTTGCGGGCAATCTGATCACCCACCCACACCAATAGATCGCCCGCAGATCCGACATCAGATCACCACCCAAGCGCAGCGTTTACATCTATTCTCTCCTCTAAACACCCACTAATTACCCATCAATCACCCATCAATCACCCCCTATCACCACCTGTCACTGTTACCCATCAGATCAGACCCTAATCTGCCCCTTGCGGGCACCCAATCACCCGCCTACACGCTCAGATTGCCCTCAGACCCCCCCCTTATCAATTCGCCAGGGCATTATTTACATCTGTCCTTCCCTGTAATAACCCACTGATCACCTGTCAATCACCCATCAATCACCCCCTGTCACTGCCACCCATCAATCACCCCCTGTCACTGCCACCCATCAATCAGCCCCTAACCTGCCCCTTGCGGGCAATCTGATCACCCACCCACACCAATAGATCGCCCGCAGATCCGACATCAGATCACCTCCCAAGTGCAGTGTTTACATCTCTTCTCTCCTCTAAACACCCACTAATTACCCATCAATCACCCATCAATCATCCCCTATCACCACCTGTCACTGTTACCCATCAGATCAGACCCTAATCTGCCCCTTGCGGGCACCCAATCACCCGCCTACACGCTCAGATTGCCCTCAGACCCCCCCCCCCCTTATCAATTCGCCAGTGCAATATTTACATCTGTTCTCCCCTGTAATAACCCACTGATTACCTGTCAATCACCTGTCAATCACCTATCAATCACCCATCAATCACCCCCTGTCACTGCCACCCATCAATCACCCCCTGTCACTGCCACCCATCAATCACCCCCTGTCACTTCCACCCATCAATCACCCGCTGTCACTGCCACCCATCAATCAGCCCCTAACCTGCCCCTTGCGGGCAATATGATCACCCACCCACACCAATAGATCGCCCGCAGATCCGACGTCCGATCACCTTCCAAGTGCAGTGTTTACATCTGTTCTCTACCCTAAACACCCACTAATTACCCATCAATCACCCCCTGTCACTGCTACCTATCAGATTAGACCCCTATCTGCCCCTAGGGCACTCAATCACCCGCCCACACCCTCAGAATGCTCTCAGACCCCAGCCCTGATCACCTCGCCAGTGCATTGCTTGCATCTATTCCTCCCTCTAATCACACCTTGAGACACCCATCAATCACCTCCTGTCACCCCCTAACACACCTACCCATCAGATCAGGCCCTAATTTGCCCCGTGTGGGCTCCTGATCACTCGGCCAAACCCTCAGATCCCCCTCAGACCCCCTTCCGATCACCTCCCCAGTGCATTGATTGCATCTATTTTCCCCTCTAACCACCCCCTGAGACACCCATCAATCACCTCCTGTCACCCCCCTAGCACTCCTATCCATCAGATCAGGCCCAATACAACCTGTCATCTAAAAGGCCACCCTGCTTATGACCGGTTCCACAAAATTCGCCCCCTCATAGACCACCTGTCATCAAAATTTGCAGATGCTTATACCCCTGAACAGTCATTTTGAGACATTTGGTTTCCAGACTACTCACGGTTTTGGGCCCGTAAAATGCCAGGGCGGTATAGGAACCCCACAAGTGACCCCATTTTAGAAAAAAAGACACCCCAAGGTATTCTGTTAGGTGTATGACGAGTTCATAGAAGATTTTATTTTTTGTCAAAAGTTAGCGGAAATTGATTTTTATTGGGTTTTTTTCACAAAGTGTCATTTTTCACTAACTTGTGACAAAAAATAAAATCTTCTATGAACTCGCAATACACCTAACGGAATACCTTGGGGTGTCTTCTTTCTAAAATGGGGTCACTTGTGGGGTTCCTATACTGCCCTGGCATTTTAGGGGCCCTAAACCGTGAGGAGTAGTCTAGAAAACAAATGCCTCAAAATGACCTGTGAATAGGACGTTGGGCCCCTTAGCGCACCTAGGCTGCAAAAAAGTGTCACACATGTGGTACCGCCGTACTCAGGAAAAGTAGTATAATGTGTTTTGGGGTGTATTTTTACACATACCCATGCTGGGTGGGAGAAATTTCTATCTAAATGGACAATTGTGTGTAAAAAACATCAAACAATTGTCATTTACAGAGATATTTCTCCCACTTAGCATCGGTATGTGTAAAAATACACCCCAAAACACATTATACTACTTCTCCTGAGTACGGCGGTACCACATGTGTGGCACTTTTTTACACCCTAAGTACGCTAAGGGGCCCAAAGTCCAATGAGTACCTTTAGGATTTCACAGGTCATTTTGCAACATTTGGTTTCAAGACTACTCCTCACGGTTTAGGGCCCCTAAAATGCCAGGGCAGTATAGGAACCCCACAAATGACCCCATTTTAGAAAGAAGACACCCTAAGGTATTCCGTTAGGAGTATGGCGAGTTCATAGAAGATTTTATTTTTTGTCACAAGTTAGCGGAAATTGATTTTAATTGTGTTTTTTCACAAAGTGTCATTTTCCGCTAACTTTTAACAAAAAATAAAATCTTCTATGAACTCACCATACTCCTAACGGAATACCTTGGGGTGTCTTCTTTCTAAAATGGGGTCATTTGTGGGGTTCCTATACTGCCCTGGCATTTTAGGGGCCCTAAACCGTGAGGAGTAGTCTTGAAACGAAATTTCTCAAAATGACCTGTGAAATCCTAAAGGTACTCATTGGACTTTGGGCCCTTTAGCGCAGTTAGGGTGCAAAAAAGTGCCACACATGTGGTATCGCCGTACTCAGGAGAAGTAGTATAATGTGTTTTGGGGTGTATTTTTACACATACCCATGCTGAGTGGGAGAAAGATCTCTGTAAATGGACAATTGTGTGTAAAAAAAATTAACAAATTGTCATTTACAGAGATATTTCTCCCACCCAGCATGGGTATGTGTAAAAATACACCCCAAAACACATTATACTACTTCTCCTGAGTACGGCAATACCACATGTGTGGCACTTTTTTGCAGCCTAACTGCGCTAAGGGGTCCAAAGTCCAATGAGCACCTTTAGGCTTTACAGGGGTGCTTACAATTTAGCACCCCCCAAAATGTCAGGACAGTAAACACACCCCACAAATGACCCCATTTTGGAAAGTAGACCCTTCAAGGTATTCAGAGAGGGGCATGGTGAGTCCGTGGCAGATTTCATTTTTTTTGTCGCAAGTTAGAAGAAATGGAAACTTTTTTTTTTTTTTCTCACAAAGTGTCATTTTCCGCTTACTTGTGACAAAAAATAATATCTTCTATGAACTCACTATGCCTCTCAGTGAATACTTTGGGATGTCTTCTTTCCAAAATGGGGTCAATTGGGGGGTATTTATACTATCCTGGAATTCTAGCCCCTCATGAAACATGACAGGGGGTCAGAAAAGTCATAGATGCTTGAAAATGAGAAAATTCACTTTTTGCACCATAGTTTGTAAACGCTATAACTTTTACCCAAACCAATAAATATACACTGAATGGGTTTTTTTTAATCAAAAACATGTTTGTCCACATTTTTCGCGCTGCATGTATACAGAAATTTTACTTTATTTGAAAAATGTCAGCACAGAAAGTTAAAAAAATCATTTTTTTGCCAAAATTCATGTCTTTTTTGATGAATATAATAAAAAGTAAAAATCGCAGGAGCAATCAAATAGCACCAAAAGAAAGCTTTATTAGTGACAAGAAAAGGAGGTAAAATTCATTTAGGTGGTAGGTTGTATGAGCGAGCAATAAACCGTGAAAGCTGCAGTGGTCTGAATGGAAAAAAAGTGGCCGGTCCTTAAGGGGTAGAAATCCCTAGGTCCTCAAGTGGTTAAATTTTAGCTACAATGGTCCCCATTGGTTCCTTAACAGACCAATGGGGATCAGGAGGATCCCCATTGGTCGATAAGGAACCAATGGGGAGCCTTGGAGCCAAAGTTTAAAGATGCTTTTTGTTCTCAGCTATACTAAGTATAGCTGAGAGTGCGTCTATACAGACGCATTACCGCTAACTCCCGCTGCCCTCCCTGCCTCTCTCACAGCTGTCACCCTCACCCATGCTGGCACCCATGGGTGCATCGGTTTACAAGCCCTACTCCATAGAGCCAAATTAATCCATGCCATGCACTGATGAGGATCAAACAATCCGAAACAGTCTGTATGCATGTTGGATTATTATGGCTCTGTACAATTTAACAAGCTGACACATCATTGCATTCCAGCGGTTCTGAAGGTGTGTTTAGCTTCTAAGGGTACAATGGTTAATTTGCATATATTCAGCAGTGGTGCTCTGGGAGACATCTCGAGCTCACTCCAACCTGAGTTATCGCAAATTGTTTCTGTTTTAGGAAAGCAAATTTTTGTTTTTCTTAACATCTTAGTAAGGGGGCTTTTAGGACCATTGTAGTCCCTTACACACTCCAATGAGTTCTGGGTCACCATGAGCTCGCTGGTTAGTCTGTACCTCTCGGTTTACAAGCCCTACTCCATAGAGCCAAATTAATCCATGCCATGCACTGATGAGGATCAAACAATCCGAAACAGTCTGTATGCATGTTGGATTATTATGGCTCTGTACAATTTAACAAGCTGACACATCATTGCATTCCAGCGGTTCTGGAGGTGTGTTTAGCTTCTAAGGGTACAATGGTTAATTTGCATATATTCAGCAGTGGTGCTCTGGGAGACATCTCGAGCTCACTCCAACCTGAATTATCGCAAATTCTTTCTGTTTTAGGAAAGCAAATTTTTGTTTTTCTTAACATCTTAGTAAGGGGGCTTTTAGGACCATTGTAGTCCCTTACACACTCCAATGAGTTCAGGGTCACCATGAGCTTGCTGGTTAGTCTGTAGTATAGCTGAGAGCAGTGCGGCGGGGGCGGCGTGTGTGGCATTGGGGCGGCGGAGATCTTCAATCAAGATGTATCAGAAGGTTGCAAGATGGAGGATACTGTCGGGGGACCTAATTGGCATGGGATTTTTTTCTTAAAGGTACAGGTAAGTATTTGTGGTTAATTTGTGGTTAATAAAGCTATTGGTGCCCCAACAGGTAGGTGCATCCAGTACTGGTATCCAGTATAGTTGCCCCCAGGATAGGTTAGCCAGGTAGGTGCCTCCAGTATAGGTTGCCAGTATAGTTGCCCCCAGTATAGGCTAGCCAGGTAGGTGCCTCCAGTATATGTAGCCAGTATAGTTGCCCCAGTATAGGTGCACCCAGTATAGGTATAGGTGCTCCCAGTATAGATAGCTAGTATAGTTGTCCCCAGTATAGATATAGGTGCCTCCCAGTATAGATAGCTAGTATAGTTGCCCCCAGTATAGGTATAGGTGCCTCCCGGTATAGATAGTTAGTTTAGTTGCCCCCAGTATAGATAGCTAGTATAGTTGTCCCCAGTATAGGTATAGTTGCTCCCAGTATACAGTAGATAGCTAGTAGATAGCCTCCAGTATAGGTATAGGTGCCTCCCAGTATAGATAGCAAGTATTTCTGCCCCAAGTATAGGTATAGTTGCTCTCAGTATAGATAGCTAGTATAGATGCCTCACAGTATAGATAGCAATTATATTTGCCTCCAGTATAGGTATAGCTGCTCCCAGTATAGATAGCTAGTATAGTTGCCCCAGTATAGGTGCCTCCAGTATAGATAGCTAGTATAGTTGCCTCACAGTATAGATAGCAAATATATTTGCCCCTAGTATAGGTACAGTTGCTGCCAGTATAGATAGCAGGTATAGGTGCCTCCCAGTATAGATACCATGTATATTTGCCCCCAGTATAGGTATAGTTGCTCCCAGTATAGATAGCTGGTTTAGGTGCCTCCCAGTATAGACAGCAAGTATATTTACCCCCAGTATAGGTATAGGTGCCTCCAGTGTGCAGCGGGGGAGAGCGGGCAGGAACAACTCACCTGCCTTCAGCCATCACGTGGCATCTATCTGTTCTTTCTTGGCATCGTCACATTAATAACAGCGCCCCCTGTGATAACATCACAGGGGGCGTGGTTACCAACGCCTGGGAGGAAGTAGATTGTAGCTGCGTGTGACCGAAGTAAGGTGCGTTTCTGCTCACTCTCCCCGCCAATGCGTTCGCTTTCCCCGCCGATGCGCTACTCTCCCCCTGCTGATGCCCCACCCCTAAAACTGGTAAAATGAGATTGTGCATGGTATGATTACCATGCACAATCAAACCGTGGTATATGTCATACCATGGCAACCGTAGTCTGCAGGCATCCTGCAGCTCACAGCACCGTGCTGCTGTCTTCACTTTCTTTCTCTGCTATAGTTGACTTTGGATGTAGCAGCAGCAGTGTGTGTACAGAGCTGTGGGTTACTTAACTTAGCTGGCAGCGGGGGACAGGAGGATACAATCGTGACTGCGAGGGCAAGGGACAGCTGCAGGGGGCTGTTTGAAGCACCAGGTGAGTAAAACTGTTTTTTTTTTTTTGTAGACTTAAGGATCTCTTTAAATGCATTCCAACCACCTCTTCACAAAACAGAACACACTGCGTAGGTGTTTAGCACACATCTTTGCAGGGTGTTTGTACTGCAATCATGCCGAAACTGTCACGCGAAGGAATCTCTAATTGTTTCAGGCAAGTTATTTGAAGCCTGTAGGTAGTTTTATATTTTGATTGTAAGGTATTTTTGTGTTGGTATTTTTCTCAGTTTTGTTAAACTACACAGGGTGTATTTTGCTCACTGCAAAGTCTGCTGAATAAACTGGCAATTTTTTTTTTTGGGGTTACAACATGTGGTCAATTTACTTGTAAGTAATAGTTGATAGAGTTTTAAGACATCAGTGCAACATATGTTCACCACATACTGTATATGTTTCACATGCTTGCTGCAGCACAAATCTCTCTCTACATGCTAACATACTGTATGAAGTAATATGTATTGACCTTATTCTGTCACAAGAGCAAATACAGCGTGCAAAGCCTATCTGGCATGCCATGCATCAGGACACATACAGTGTGACCCAGAAAGCAGCGCAATCAAAGAGATTCTCACGTGTCATAGGCTCAAACTGGACAGTGGAAATGTCACAGTGCAGTATATCCAGTCTATGCCCAGGAGGTTCATAGCTTTTTAACCTTAAAGTATAATTCCGCCTTCTGAGAAATTATTGATGGGTTTCCCTTCCACATGAGTGAGAAGTGACACCCATACTGCATCACTTCAGGAGCCCTATGGGTAGGTTCACGCTTCAAAATCATGCATATATTTCCACACGCAGGTTTTCATACAGACATGCATTCGTTATGTGAAAATACGTGTGTGAATGTCCACAGCAGCACACTAGAAAATAAAGGAAGAATGTGTGCGATGTCTGAAAAATCACCACCAGCTATCATAATTTCAATTGCACCTGCAATGTAAATACAATTTTGCCTGCAATGAGAACCAAAGAGATCCACCCATTGATTTACATTGGGTATGCCTAGCTGTGCGGCATTTTATGCTTTCCGATGCATTGTAGGGCACACAAACTTACCCCAGCATGAACCCTGCCTTAGGCATTTATATAATGCATAGGATATAGACAGAAATATGTTGTTTGCACTCAGGGGCGTAACTACAAAGCATGGGCCCCACAGCAACATTTTGATGGGTCCCCCACTGTTCATACCCTTTCCCTTGCCTCTCCTGGTGACCTCATAGCCTGAGAAAGGGGGCATCTTGCAAGGGTCATAAAACAAGTGTGAGCATCATTATCTTCACACCCAGAACAAGTGTAGCCACAAAAACACCTGCTCCAAAGGATGGGTCCCTATCGGAGAGAGTGAAGTAGTAGTTGGGGCCCCCTTACAGCTCTGGGCCCCCCTGCAGTCACAAAGGTTGCTCCCTTGTATTCTGTGATACACCATAATGGCAATATACAGTAGATCTGAAACATCATGTAGACAAAAAGAATCTATACATTGCATGCATTAACCATTTCACCACTGAGGGGTTTTACCCCTTGAACACCAGAGCAATTTTCACCTTTCAGCGCTCCTTCCATTCATTCGTCTATAACTTTATCATTACTTATCGCAATAAAATGAACTATATCTTGTTTTTTTTGCCACCAATTAGGCTTTCTTTATGTGGGACATTATGCCAAGAATTATTTTATTCTAAATGTGTTTTAATGGGAAAATAGGAAAAAATTTGGGAAAAAAATCATTATTTTTCAGTTTTCGGCCATTGCAGTTTTTAAATAATGCATGCTACTGTAATTAAAATCCATGAAATGTATTTGTCCATTTGTCCCGGTTATAAAACCATTTAAATTATGTCCCTATCACAATGTTTGGCGCCAATATTTTATTTGGAAATAAAGGTGCATGTTTTTCAGTTTTGCGTCCATCCCTAATTACAAGCCCATAGTTTATAAAGTAACAGTGTTATACCCTCTTGACATAAATATTTAAAAAGTTCAGTGCCTAAAGTAACTATTTATGTATTTTTTTTTATTGTAAATTGTTTTTATCTTTTTTATTACAAAAATAAATAAAATTGGGGAGTGTGGGAGGTAATGAGGAATTTTTAGTGTAAAACTATTGTATTTGTGTATGAAAAATGCTTTAGGGTTTAGTTTTACTATTTGGCCACAAGATGGCCACAGTAACTTTTTGTTTATGCGACCTGCAAGCATACAGGAAGTACGCTTGCAGGAAGTGTTAGGAGGCTGGGAAACTGTTTTTTTCTCACAATGATCGCTGCTTTTCATAGAAGCAGTTGATCATTGTGGGGGGCTTAGATCAACGAACGGGAATGGTTTTTCCCGTTCATTGATCTCCGGGCGAGCGGGCGGCGGTGTGCACGAGAGCGGGAGCGCGGGCATCGGCGGGAGGTACAGATTTCTCCGTCCCTGGGGGTGAAAGGATGGAAAAAGGGACTGAGATATCCGTACCGCTGGGGGTAAAGTGGTTAAAGGATACCCGAGGTGACATGTGACGTGACATGATGAGATAGACATTATTATTATTATTATGTATTTATATAGCACCGACATATTACGCAGCGCTGTACAATGTATATATATATATCTTGTCACTAACTGTCCCTCAAAGGAGCTCACAATCTAATCCCTACCATTGCCATATGTCTATATTATGTAGTGTAAGTACTATAGTCTAGGGCCAATTTTTTAGGGGGAGCCAATTAACTTATCCGTATGTTTTTGGAATGCGGGAGGAAACCGGAGTGCCCGGAGGAAACCCACGCAGACACGGAGAGAACATACAAACTCATTGCAGATAGTGCCCTGGCTGGGATTCGAACCAGGGACCCAGCGCTGCAAGGCGAGAGAGCTAACCACTACGCCACCGTGCTGCCTATAGGCATGTAAAGTGCCTAGCACACAAATGACTATGCTGTGTTCCTTTTTTTCTTTCTCTACCTGAAAGAGTTAAATATGAGGTATGTAAGTGGCTGACTCAGTCCTGACTCAAACAGGAAGTGACTACATCGTGACCCTCACTGATAAGAAATTCCAACTATAAAACACTTTCCTAGCAGAAAATGGCTTCTGAGAGCAGGAAAGAGATAAAAAGGCTCAATAGTTCATAGATTTTAGCTCTGGCATACTTCAATGAATGTGTCACTGAGCAAAAACAATAAAACAGTTAAAACTTAAAAAGTAGATTTAAACATAAAATAAAACTGTGGAATATCTTAAAAAGTAATTTTTAGGAAAAGGAAGATAGATACAATCGTTTATTTCATTAGTTTATTTTTGCCTCGGGTGTCCTTTAACTATTTCAGCCGCGCGGACGTGAGCATCACGTCCGCAGCAGCAGGTGCTAGAGCCGCAGGGACACGCTAGTCACGTCCCTGCAGTTTGGGGGGTTTGCACGCGATCGTGTGGTCAAATGCCCGCATCCGCGCTGCTGCTGCTAGCAGGGGGGAATTGGCTGCAGGGGACAATAGTCCCCTGTGCCAATCCGAGCATGTCCGCCGAGAATAAACACTGTTTTCATTCAAAAGCAGTGTTTTTATTCTGTAAATGAAGCCTCCTGAAATGTAAAAATCCTGCCGTGATTTCCGCCCGTTTCCGCCGCCCGATCGTTAAATTTATGGATGGAAACAATGTTTCCATTTATAATCTCCCCGCCGTCACTGAGATCGGAGGCTTCCGACGGAAGCCTACGTCACTTCCCTGGTTACAATGTAGAGATACATTGTATCCCAAGTAGCATACATTGTACGCTAATGTGATTTTTGCTCAGTAGGGACATCTTGTGGCCAAATAGTAAAACACACCTACTGACTTTAGGGAATAAAAACTAATGACTATTTATATCAAGAGGACATATAATTAATAAATAATGGGCTAAAAATTAGTGATGGATGTAAAACTGAAAAAATGCACCTTTATTTCCAAATAAAATATTGTCACCATACATTACACTAGGGGTATAATTTTAACGTTGCAATAACCGGGACAAATGGCCAAATAAAATGTGTGGATTTTAATTATGGTACCATTAATTATTTCAAAACTGTAATGGCTGAAAACTGAAAAATAATGAATTTTTTCAATTTTTTCTTATTATTCGCATTATAATGCATTTAGAATAAAATAATTCTTAGCATAATTTACCACCCAAAGAAAGCCTAATTGATAGCGGAAAAAACAAGATATAGATCATTTCGCTGTGATAAGTAGTGATAAAGTTATTGGGGAAAGCGCTGACAGGTGAAAATTCCTCTTGTCCATAAGGTGAAAAATCCCAGCGGGCTGAAATGATTAATTGTCAAGGTGCAATAGTAGCAATAGGGTAAGAGCAATTTCAAAAGGCTCAAGTTTATGCAAATTTTATCCAAACTATATGCAACTTGAAAATTAACAGATAAAATGCAACATCTGCTGCATCTGAATAGTCCATTTTCAGGCTGCAAATATTTTGCATAAAATTGACATCAACTTGAAATAATTCGCATTGCACTGATGATCCCTTACAGCAACCAACGTTTATTTGTGTTTCTATTCTTAGCTAGAATTCTGATTGCTTATTGTACGCTCCATGTATTTGCAATATTGCCCTGATAAGCAAAGTACTCCCATTGCAAACCGAGGCCATTCAATCGTAATTGAGCTGAGTGTCAATATCATAAGTGGAAAAGCAAATTTGGATCAGATTCTTTAAATATTGTCTGCTATAGGTGGAAAAAGATTGCAGCCCTCACCTGTGCTGTATAACAGGGAGGGGCGGTTGCTGTAAGGTTAGTAAGTAAGCAGTTGTGTGAATGCAGTCTATTGCAGACAACACAATAAAAACTTAAAAAAAACAACCTCAGGCTGTCCTAGATTTGCTGTGAATGCTTCATGCCATAACACATAGACACATACACATAGGGGCATTACTACAAATCACCCTTCCAATGGCACAGCCTCCACACCATGTGGGGCCCCAGAGTCAATAAGCTAATGCAGCTATCATATTGCCTTTCCTCCCCAATATCAAGAGTGTCCACCTTAACCCACTAGTGTGGACACCATCACCATCCAAGCCCCTCCCCCCCCCCCATACCATAGCGAGTGCGACCACCATGACACTCTTCTCCCAACCCCTAACAAGACAAGTGCAGAAACCATCCCCCTCCAAACTGGGAGGAAGGTGGGGCCCGGACTTCTTCTTCCTTTCCTCCAAGGACCCCTCATTAGCACAGACTTGGGTTCGCTCTCCTTTGCCTCTGTCTTGGTCTTCTGCATTTCACTGGACCAGGAATGGGAGGTTGAGGAGAGCTGGCATCTTCAGCGGAGAAGAACAGCTAGTAGTCCCAGCACTGAATATGATCTGATATGACAAGGTGTGGTAAGCAAATCCTAAACAGTTCATAGTGAACAAGTTCTAATTAATCCAGTCCAGGTTTGCTGGATCAATTATGATATCCATGCTGGAGATATTTGGAGATCTATGGAGATTCTGTAGTAAACTTAACTGACCAACAGAGAAGCTCACTTTAACTCATACCTTCAGAACTAAGCATTTAATTATGAAGTCATAGTAATACTGTAATACTAGGAAAAAGCTGCAGGAAATTCAGTAAAATTAAAGTGAACCTCCGGACTAAAAATCGACTCAGCAGCACTGAAAAGGCCTGGTGTTTCTTTAACAGTATCACAGCATCAGAACTTTGTTTCTCTTATCCAAGCCTCATTTTTAGCTGCACAGAAGAAAACTGCCCGGGCTTTTTACCCTGATGCTGTGCAAAGCATGATGGGATTTCTGATGTTGTTGCTCTCGTTCTGCTGTTTTGGTGCAAATTTGTTTTTTTTACATTTTGAATTTGACATTTGAAGCCTAGCGTGTGCAGCTGGGAGGGGTTATCAGGACACAGGACAGTTGGAACTGTGTCTCCTGCTCCTTGTCACCTCCTTTCAACCAAAAAGATGGCTGCTCCCATGACAAAGATGGCAGCCCCCATGAATCACAAACATTTGCCTGTTCTTTTAAAACAGGGTGGGTAAAAAATTATATTACCTATCTATTCTAATTAACATAACTAATGTAACTTAATGACTGTATGTTTGTTTAGGCTGAAGTTCCCCTTTAAGGCCTCTTTCCCACAGGCGGATGAACTGCTCATATGTTGGGCAGTTCAGCCTCTAGGCTGCCAGCCAAATTAGATGCAGCCAAATGGCAACACCACACTAGTTGTGTTTGACACGCAGTGATGTTACACAGCAGTCATTGAGTGGGTGCTTTACAGTACACTATAGTCATTTCCCATATCAGCAGGCGCTCATGAATTTCAAATTGAAATGTATGAAACTGTGATCTGCCTTTCCACACTTACCTGGATTCTGTCCCACACATGTCGGTCATTGTCTTGTCTCTGAATGTCCCACATCAATCTCTGTATAAGTGCTGCTTTACTCTGCCGTCCAGCAGTTGCTGACCCGCTAAGCTCACTTGATCTTCCGCTGCTGTTTATATAGGAGGCCAGGTCACTTGGGGTGCTGGGAGAGAGACAACGAGGTGAACTGGGCCCAACTTCTGAGCCTGAACTGACCTCCCAGTCTTCCAAATCTCGGAGTGATGGCTGGGGCTCTCCAGGGGTGGGAGATACCAACTGGGAAAGGCTATCCAAGTGCAAGGCAAGAAGGTCTGTTTGGTGCAAGTGTGAAGGCAAAGCCAGGAACTCATCAGAGCCATACCAGTTTTCTGTCCCTAAGTCCTGGGGAGGTGAATCCAGCAGTTTGTCATTCTGCTGCTCTGTGTGACTTTTATTTGGTGTGCTGCAGTGGGAGTGACTAGATTTACAAGGAGATGCTCTTTCCTCAAGGCACTCGTGCACCTGACTGGCATCCTCCTCCACATTCTGTGCTGGGACATTCTCTTCAGGTACTTGTTTTTTAGGAGATGATGGGGTGTTATTAGAATATGTGTGTGTCAGGCTAAGAGTGAAGTGTTTTTGGGGGGATGCAGGGCAGAATGGCATTGAAAAGTTCATGTCAACATTGGACAGGCTGTTTGCCTGCCCCCACTCAGTCATATCATTCAAAAACAGTCCTCTTTTGGGTAGTGAGGGACGAGTGGGAGAATCTCCACCATGGTCACTAGTCTCTTGTAGAGGCCTTTTTGGTGTGGTGCTTTCAGTGGAATGAGAAGACTTGAGAGGCTGTCCTAGCTCTTCCAGCTGTTGTTGTGCTGAATCTTTCTCCATCCCAAGATTAGCAGGGGTTACCTTGTCAGACACAATGCTTAACAGACCAGGGCCCTTGACTAGGTCTGGGAATTCCTGCTGCATAGCACTGTATGTCCAGTCTTCCAGGGGTTTAGCAGGGGGAGGGGGAGTGTCTTCCTCCCTAGGACTGTAGTCTGACAACTCGTAGGCAGTAATTCCACAGTCCAGAGAGAGGTAATCTGGTGGGCACCGTATGGTCAGCTGACCTGAGCCATCCACTTCTGTCAAAGCATCCAACCTATCCTGTGTAAAAAAAAAACAAAAAAAAAGTTACGATTTGTAGAACTGACACTTTGGGGATGATTCACAAAGCTTTTTCACATGTACCCTCTGTTTTCACCATATCTACAGTTGTGTTCAAAATTATTCAAACCCCACTGAAATTGAGTGTTTTGGCCAGTTTGAAATTGATTTTGATCATTTTAGTCATCGTATACAAATAAATCAAAGAGGCACTTGTAAGTCAGACAAATAGAACAACATTTATAATGAAATAACCACAAATGTCTTTTCTGTGCTCACATCATTATCAGTTTTATTCAACCCCCAAGTGACTTTCATTGTTAGTACTTCGTACAACATCCTTTTCCAGTTATAAAAGTTTTTAAACATGAAGCATAGCTTGACACAAGTGTCTTGCAGCGATCTACGGGTATCTTAGCCCATTCTTCATGGGCAAAAGCCTCCAGTTCAGTCACATTCTTAGGCTTGCGCGCTGCAACTGATTTCTTTAAGTCCCACCAGAGGTTCTCAATTGGATAGCGTTGTGGTGAGGGTGTCTCAGCACCTTGTAGAAAAAGACACAGGAGACAAGAATCGGGAGCCCAGTAGCGCAATATGTCAATGACCACAATGATGAGTAAAGAAATAAAAAATGCTACTCACAAAGGAGGGTTGCAGGGGGCAACCGACCACAATAAGCAGGTGGAGATAATTAACCCGACTCCACTCGGGGTGGTCCTGACCGGGACCTGGATGCGGTTGCTCTCTTTGTAATGCTCTTTGTAATAACAGAGGCAGGTGTCCACCGTGGTAAAAAACACCGGTGGTCTATCACCAGCCCTCGGGCAGCAAGTGTACGGGGGTATACTAAGCACAATTTTAGGAAAGAGGCGCCCTGGTTGAATAAAAGATTTTTTATTTAGCACAGGCAACGCGTTTCGTGGGTCTGAGCCCGCTTCCTCAGGCCAATAGCAGTGCCAAATAGGGGAAACAATCTCGCAAAGGGAGGCTCCCTTTGCCAGTGCATAATTGGAATCCATGCCAATGTGAACCTTGCCGATAAAGATTAAGCAATCATTCTCCAAGGCTGCTCTATAGTTGCTGCATAGTACATCAATGCCTTCTTGACACACAAAAGTATTAACAACTCCCCAGTCCCCACTAGCCCAAACTAAACCTTTCCTTTTTATCTCATCTCTGCCATATTCTGAATACCTAAACAATACCAGTGCAGCTTCATCTCACCTTGCTTGTCAGTTACAGAACCTGCTATCTTTGTGTCATGGGGCTGCCTTTTTGCTAATTCTCAATTGATGCAGACTGGAATTATGGAGGAATAGATGAAAGCTGCTGAGGGCACTAAAGGGTTATTTCTGTCTTAGCAGGGGGACAGAAGTGTTTATACTATACTGTAGATCAGAACAGGGTCAGACTTTCAGATGGTACTGTCAAAATCCCAGAGATTAGGCTGGATTCACACTGTATGCTTTGCGTAACATGCACGTAATAATGAATGTGAACTGTAATGAAGACTGGACATAGGCATGTGTGGCATCCTTTTCATGAGGGAAATACAGGCATCGCTGTTGTCAGTGGCATAGCAATAGGGGATGCAGAGGTTGCGACTGCACCGGGAGCCCCTGAACCATAGGGGCCCTCCTTCAATCATCCTATTAGCTTTTCATTAGTGCTATGCTGGTAATAAACACCTCTATATTTGCATTGCATACTGGTAATCCTTAAAGAAACTCTGTAACAAAAAAAAGTTCCCCTGGGGGGTACTCATCTTGGGTTGGGGAAGCCTCCGGATCCTATCGAGGCTTCCCCGTCCTCCTGTGTCCCACGGCGGTCTTGCTGTGCTACTCCAAACAGCGGGTATGTAAATATTTACCTTCCCGGCTCCAGTGCAGGTGCTGCATTGGCTCTCCGCTCGGAGAAAGGCGGAAATAGCAGATCGCTGTTGGCCCGCTCTACTGCACAGGCGCAAGTCTTCTGCGCCTGCGTAGCAGAGTGGACCCGACAGAGATTGGCTATTTCCGGCTATTTCTGAGTGAAGAGCCACAACAGCTCCCCCGCTGGACCCAGAAAAGGTAAACATTGCACAGCCTGACAAATTGTCAGCAGTGCGTTCTGTGGGCTGCAGCGAGGCCGCCGTGGGACACAGGAGGAGGGGGGGGAAGCCTCATTAGGATCCAGAGGCTTCCCCCTACCAAGGTAAGTACACCCCCAGGGGAACTTTTTTTGTTACAGAGTCTCTTTAGTAAACTGTGTCTTTAATCTAAATACACTGCAGCTGTCCTTGGTAGGTTTTGGGGCTCCATATTAATAAAGTGCTTGGGACCAGTGGCGTAGCAATAGGGGTTGCAGAGGTAGCAACCGCATCGGGGGGCCCTTGGGCCAGAGGGGCCCCATGGGGCTTTTACTCAACCAAAGTATTAGCTCTTTATTGGTCCTCTGCTGGTAATAATCTCTTCTACAGATGATTTGAATAGTAGTAATCATTAACAAACTGTTCCCCATCCCCTTCTTGCATCTCTAATACTGTGGATGTCCTTGGCAGGTTTTGTTGTGCCGCATCAAGTGTTACCTATAGAGTGCTTGGGGGCCCAATGTAAAACTCACACTGGGGCCTATAGCTTCATAGCTACGCCACTGCTTGGGACCCCATGTAAAACTCGGACCGGGGCCCCAAGCTCCTCAGTCACGCCACTGGCTGTTTATATCAAAGTTGCCGAGTTTAAACATACAGCTTCTGTACAGCAGCTGTTCTGTATTATTATTATTATTGATTTATAAAGCCGCAACATATTCCGTGGCGCCGTATAAAGTATGCACAGGCCATAATGATATGAAGGGATCATTTGCATGAACCTTGCCTTTATCATTAAATAGTTTCTTGGTGTTATTTTGGTTTTATTGTGAAGGTTTGTAAATTCATGAGATAGATCCCTCTCTGATTGAATCTGATCAGAGAGGAATCTGTTGCCTGCCCATACACTGCACACTGATTTCCAGCATAGTGCCGCTTCCTACCGAGCTGCCCCCCAAGTCTGTGTGTGTCCTCCCATGCCCAGTATTAACAATTCACCTCTCTGCTCATCGCTATATCAAATGCTGTTTCCGCAGTGCACCCAGTCGAGCCCTTGCGACCAAGATTTTCCAGCATTCCCAATCTATTCTTTCAACCATTTCCAGACCAGTATCGATAAAAAAAGAAATTGCGCGGAGATGTTGTAGCACTGATTTTCCTCTGATTTGATTATTTGATCAGCACACAAAATCGAGTGATGTACGATCACCTTAAAGAGACACTGAAGTGTCCTTTTTTTTACCTTATTTTATTATTCAGCCAACTTCAGCAGTAAATTCCAAGTGGATTCGCCGCATTCCCGTGGCAGAACTAGTGGTTTATACCCCTGAAATAGGACAGCAAAGTTCTACGACTTTGCAAGTTGTAGATTTTGCTGCCCAGGGAAGGCAGAGCTTTGCGCTGTAGCTCTGCCTCCTATCCAGTCAATCTCCGCTGATCTCTGCCTCTCCCCGCCCCTCTCAGTGAAAGAGGACTGAGAGGGGCGGGGAGAGGAGGAGATCGGAGGAGATTGACTGGAGAGTAGGCAGAGCTACTGCGCACAGCTCTGCCTCTACCAGGAAGGAAGATCTGCGAGCCCTGGAACATTGCTGGGCTATTTCTTAGGCATAAATAACTTGTTTTGCCACGGGAATGCAAATCCACCTGGAATTAACTGCTGAAGCTGGCTGAATAATAAAATAAGAAAAAAAGACACTTCAGTGTCTCTTTAAGGCTAATTTCACACTTATGCATTGCGTCAGACAATATAATTGCAATTATATTGTAATGGTACTGTTTACATTAGCACGTTAGCAGTGCAGTGCGACGGATATGTTGCCATAGCACGATGCATGCAGTGCGGTACATGCACGTGAACAATCGAAGTGATAATGCATGACATGGAATGTGACTTTTTCCCTCTATTGTGTTGTGATCCTGTTTTTTCAGGGAACGCAATGCAACTTCCCAGTGTGAAAGTAGCCTAATGAAAACATGGATGTTGATGAGTATTCTATCTAATCTGCTTTGGACATCAATAGGAATAATTGGTGGACACCTTTCCATGTCCCTGCCCTGGCCATTGCTTCCAAGAGAGAAGCTATTCCCCACCATCTCCACTCAGTTTCTAGCATGTCTTGCCTCTTGATCCTCCTTGGTGAATGCCTGCAGGATGTCGGTCTGTCGTGTGTAGTTGCCGTTGCTGTCCTGCAGTCCTTGTAGTATCCTTTCCCTCAGCACCAGCACAGATACCCGGAGCTGGTGCCACAGGAGCTGCACTGTATGGATATCCACAATTACATTGACAGAATACGACAGCAGCTTCAGGGAGAACTCTGTGTCCAGCAGAGCATGGATCTGTTCCACGTGATCAGAGATGTCCTCACAGATCTCCTGCCATAAACAAAGGAAATCAATGTTACATTGGAAAACAGAACTGCTGAGCAGAAATGACAACAAAAACAGTCAACATTCATTGTTAGCTGATATATGAATGAATCCAGGGGCCCTAGGTGCGAATTTGTGAATTTTTTTTTTGGGCACACAAATTTACATAGCAATAATTCTCTGTGGGCCAGTTTCCATTAGAAGCAAAAATTGCATCCAGAAAAATATCTACACAGCAATATAACAGTTTTTTAGGACGCCGCATGCTGATTTCATTTGCGTTTTTTTTGTGTGTGCTTTCACGTACGCGATCAATAATGTAAATGGGACTTACATCTTGGATCAAAACAGAAATAAAAATAAATTATGCAAATTCACATGCGATTTCACATTTAAAAATTTTCTATCTGAAAAATATCATGCGATGCGCATGCTTCTAGTGGAAACTTACCCTTCACATTTCTGCTCATTGTACCCTCGCCATGTGAGTAAATAAAGCTTAGTGAAACATTTTGTACAATGTAGTTAATAGAGTAATAAAGTTTTGAAACCAATACCAATCACAATGCGGCATTACGCAACTCTGTGGACTGTTATACAAAGATAAAAACAAATGGACCTTACTTAGAGAGGCACAGCACAGAAAATGTTTACTGCTATATCATTTAACCATTAGATTTGAATTGCTTATCGCTGGTTATAGCATCTGGAGTATCATTTCTTTTAAATAGGAAAACACAGTGCAAAAAAAACTATAAACACAATTAAAAAAAAAAAGTGAAGTACTGAATGTATTTGTTAAAAGTATAAATAAATGTTCAATTCAGACCTCAACTGACCTTCAAATCCAAGAATATTTCAGAGCAGACAATGCACCGGCAACATTACCAAGGCTGATCCACAATTTGTGCACATGATCCCTGCCTGGTACAAAGCACAGAAGAGTGTGGCTATTGCCCAGAACACATAAATGATGCATATCTGACCCAAAGTGCTTGTCTTCTAGGGCAGCTGGCCGACAATCATGTAGGTTGTAGACCGTGGATAAGAAAGCATGGATCTGGGCAGCCCCTAGCCGTGCCTGTGCGTGTCCCAGAATTCATGACACAAGAGGACAGCTGTCATTATACCTTCAGCTGTCGGGACATTTGCTACTAAATTTCCTAAACACACTCAGCCACAATAGCCACTCACTCCGACCAACCACTTATAAACAACAAACAGCAGACTTCTCTCTACACCACTGATAGGAGGATAGCAGGAAAAAAACAGGCTTCATTTATGTTTAACTGCTGCAGAGGATAACTTGGCTGAAACACTTCATTTAAAGTGAACCTAAAGCCGATAAAAAAAAATGAGATTAACTCACCTGGGGCCTCCCTCAGCCCCCTGCAGCCGATTGGTGCCCTCGCAGCTCCGCTCCGATGTCCCAGGACCCGCCGGCGAGCACTTCCGGTTTCGCCGTCACTCGCCGTCACCGGCCGACAGGCATGGGAACGCGAGTGATTGTTCGCGTTCCCAGCCTGTATATCGTCCCCTATGCTGCTATTGCGGCCTCCTGGCCGCAATAGCAGCATAGGGGGCGATATACAGGCTGGGAACGCGAACAATCACTCGCGTTCCCATGCCTGTCGGCCGGTGACGGCGAAACCGGAAGTGCTCACCGGCGGGTCCTGGGACATCGGAGCGGAGCTGCGAGGGCACCGATCGGCTGCAGGGGGCTGAGGGAGGCCCCAGGTGAGTTAATCTCATTTTTTTTTATCGGCTTTAGGTTCACTTTAAAGAGAAACTCCGACCAATAATTAAACTTTATCCCAATCAGTAGCTGATAGCCCCTTTTACATGAGAAATCTATTCCTTTTCACAAACAGACCATCAGGGGGCTCTGTATGGCTGATATTGTGGTGAAACCCCTCCCACAAGAAACAAGAAAAGTATGTACTCTTGGCAGTTTCCTGTCTGTGAACCTTGCTCCATTGTGGGAAATAGCTGTTTACAGCTGTTTCCAACTGCCAAAAATCATGCAGCAGCTACATCACCTGCCAACAGTAAAAATGTCACCATGTAATAAATGACAGAATGTAAATCAGGGATTTAAAAGATTTTACAATGGACAAACACTGACTCGATCATTTATACATAATTATTGTAAAAATGAAGCACTTTTTTATTACATTATTTTCACTGGAGTTCCTGCTTAAAGAGAACCTGTACTGAGTAAAAATATTTAAAATAAACACATGAGGTAACTTCAAATGAACATTACATAGATACCTTGCCATCAGTTCCTTTCAGAAGTTCACAATTTTCTTCTGACAATAATCCCTTCCAGTTCTGACAATATTTTGTCAGATCTGAAATATATCAGTTGCTGTCAGTAAAATATCAGTTGCTGTCAGTTATAGCTGAGAGGAAAACTGATGTACCAGGTAATGTCCATATTTCCCTATGGCTCAAGTGGGTGATGTTACAGTTTAACTGTGTGCTGACCAGAAAGCTGTTATGGGTAATGGCCATTTTCAAAATGGAGGACGGAAAATTCCCTTGATCGCAGTGGACAAACAGGACACGGGACAGGAGAAAGACACTGAGGAGTAGACTACATGGAAGGTAAGTATGACTTGTGTATGTTTATTTTGACTTTTAATGTTCAGTTCAGGTTTTCTTTAACCTATTTTGGTTCCTGGACGTAGAAACTACGTCCAGGAACCATGCGCGCTACCTCGCGCCGCGGATTCGGTAGCCCGGGAATCAATGTATTGGGCTATGGTGCCCGATCACTGATTCCTCTCCCCCGCTGAAAAAGCGACAGCTTCTCTCGGAAGCTGCGCCTTTTCTGGCCGTTCCCTCCCCGATGCGCCACTCTAAGCGTGTGTTACGCTTAGAGTGACGTCATGTAAACAAACTCATGGCCGCCATCTTGTGGCCAAAAAGTAATACTACACCTGAAAATAAAAATAAATTAAAATGAACACACATTTACATTATAAATATATTGTTTACCCCCCACCCTCCCAAAACTACCCAAATAAAATGTTTACTATAAAAAAAAAGACCATTACAATAATAAAAAAAAAACATGTAAATATTTACCTAAGGGTCTAAACTTTTTAAAAATCAATGTAAAGATGAAATATTTCTATATTTTTTTTATTTTAAACTTGTTAATAGTGATAGATGCAAAATGGAAAAAATGCACCTTTATTTCCAAATAAAATATTGTCGCCATACATTGTGATAGGGACATAATTTTAACGGTGTAATAACTGGGACATATGGGCAAATACAACACGTGAGTTTTAATTATGGATGCATGTATTATTTTAAAACTATAATGGCTGAAAACTGAGAAATAATGAATTTTTCAATTTTTTTCTTATTCTTCCTGTTAAAATGCGTTTACAGTAAAGTGGCTCTTAGCAAAATGTACCCCCCAAAGAAAGCCTAATTGGTGGTGGAAAAAACAAGATATAGATCAGTTCATTGTGATAAGTAGTGATAAAGTTATAGGCTAATGAATGGGAGGTGAACATTTCTCACGTGAAAACCACAGAACCTGAATGGGTTAAGTTAGATATTTTGGTGTAAGCTCTCATTCTCCAGATATTTTGATGTGAGCTCTCATTCTATATCCTTTGCAAGTTTATAAAATAGATAAATCAAAAGTGCAGGAGAATAAATGATGTCCATAAGGGCTCTTTACCACTGGGAAGCGCAAGCACAATCGTGCATGCAACCCGCAATTTACACTCTGTCAAGCTGTCGAGAACGGAGCGGTTCTCAGCCCTGTGGAAAAGGGTCCTGAGTAGCGCAGTGTTTCTAGACAGTAATACTACATTTGTTATGAACGGCCCCTGCTGTTGGGTAACATCATCTAAAGTACCCCTTGACATATACATGTGTAAAGATTACTTTGCAATTATTTATAAGTAGTTAACAAACTTTCCAATATGATTTTGATTTTCTTTGTGACTTATTTAGAGTGACCAGATTTTTGTGGGTCCAACCTGGGACGGGGAGGTGGGGAGGGGGGGCGCGCGACGAAAAGTGGGGAGGACTGAGGAGCGTGCAGCACCGAAGAATGGGCGTGGCCATGACATTGTATGGGCGGAGCTAACGTAATGATGTAACAGCGAGGCATAAGACAAACGACACTTTGCATCATGAGTGTGCAGAAACTGTGTGATGCTAATAGTATACCGTAACCACAAAGCAGCAAACATAGCCATCTATGACCATTAAATAATAAATGCAGTAACAGTTACCCCGGACACCAGAAAATAAACGCAATGGGCAACATGTCAGCACAAAATAAATGCAATGCGGGCAACATGTCAGTATAAAATAAATGCAATGCGGGCAAACATGTCAGTACAAAATAAACGCAATGCGGGCAAACATGTCAGTACAAAATAAACGCAATGCGGGCAAACATGTCAGTACAAAATAAACGCAATGCGGCCAACATGTCAGTACAAAATAAACGCAATGCGGGCAAACATTTCACCAGAAAATTAACGCAATGCGGGAAAACATTTCACCAGAAAAGAAACGCAATGCGGGCAAACATTTCACCAGAAAATGAACGCAATGCAAGCAAACATTTCACCAGAAAATGAATGCAATGCAAGCAAACATTTCACCAGAAAATAAACGCAATGCGGGCAAACATTTCACCAGAAAAGAAACGCAATGTGGGCAAACATTTCCCCTGGAAAAAAAAACGCAATGCAGGCAAACATTTCACCTGGAAAAGAAACGCAATGCGGGCAAACATTTCACCAGAAAAGAAACGCAATGCGGGCAAACATTTCACCTGGGAAAAAAAACGCAATGCGGGCAAACATTTCACCTGGAAAAGAAAGCATTTACTCACCTGGCAGAAGTCTCCGGCCTTTGGCGCGCTGCTCCCGGGACCATCTTGCTGCTGATCTTCTTGCCCACGCTGACAGGGCTACGGCAAGATGGCGCCCGAAGCTCTGTACTGGAGACAAAAATAGTCTCCAGTACAGGGCTCCGGCAGCCATCTTGCCGTAGCCCTGCTCGCCTGCTGGTGTCGGAACACAGAAAAACAGTTAGGCTGGAGCGGGGCTATGGGCAATGAACTGGCACGGCGTCTATAGACGCCGCTGCCAGTTCATGAGTATAGAGTGGCCAGAGTCCCGGGACCTCATGCTGCCTGGGACAGCGGACCCCGAATCCGGGACGCGTCCCGGTCAATCCGGGACGTCTGGTCACTCTAACTTATTATATTTTAATTTGAAATCTTACAATAACAAATGTACTGTAAGTGAACCTTAAAGAGAACCTGTACTGAGTAAAATTATTTAAAATAAACACATGAGGTAACTTCAAATAAATATTACATAGTTACCTTGCCATCAGTTCCTCTCAGAAGCTCACCATTTTCTTCTTACAGTGATCCCTTCCAGATCTGACAACATTTTGTCAGAACTGAATATATATCAGTTGCTGTCAGTTATATATCAGTTGCTGTCAGTTACAACTGAGAGGAGAACTGATGTGTCCATGTTTCCCTATGGCTCAAGTGGGCAATGTTACAGTTTAACAGTGTGCTGACCAGGAAGCTGTTATGGGGTAATGGCCATTTTCAAAATGGAGGACAGAGAATTCCATTGATTACAGTGGACAAACAGGACGCAGGAGAGGAAAAAGAGATTGAGTAGACTACACAGGAGGTTAGTATGACTTGTGTATGTTTATTTTGACTTTTAATTTTCAGTTCAGGTTTTCTATAAGGCCCCTTGCAGCACCGAAAACTTGCGTTGCGTTACCCTTTCTTACTGCAAGGGGACGCAAAAACAATGGAAGTCAGTGGAGCCTTGCACAGTTAATGTGGTGCGATGCAGTGTGCCGTAAGCATTTGATCCGACACAAGGGTTGCAGTGCGTTACCGCATGCTTAACGCACAGAGCATGCTGAAATTCCAAGTCAGAAGGCTTGATTCACTAAGACAAATAGCATGCCTTATCAAAGTTAGCACGCTTTATCAAAGTTAACATGCCTTATCAGAGTAGCATAGCGAGCGCTATGAGCCCGCAGGGGCTCAGGGCAAGACGCGTGGAGTTCTCGTCATTGCCAATTAGCAGACTTAAAGTGGTATAAAACCCTGACATAATATTCAATAAAAACATGTTTTCCTACTTTTGATATGCCATACAGTTATCATATTTGCTTTTGTGCATAAGTATTATTATTCATTTAGATATTACAAGCTCCCAAAGTACACTTTGTTTACTCTGAGAGCTTACTTCGCATTTTATTCATAACTGCTTTATTCATCGTCTTAAGGTGGGTACACACATCAGATAAAAGTCTTTGGAAAATGAAAGATCACAAACCATACCTACACAGTCTATTCTATTGAGCTGAACTCCCCATCAGACAGAAATCTTTGCAAGATGCTGCAAACAAAGATGCTGTACACATGCAACAGATCAGTATCTGCAAAAGATCAGCTCCTGCAAAATATCAGTTCCTGCAAATTGCATTCATAGTCTATGGTATCTGCAGATCTCATACACACCTTGTTTAGTGGACATTCATCTGAAGATCAGGAGGAATAGTAATTCATGCTGCCAGGACCTTTGCAAGAGTAGGGTGAGCAGTTTTTTTTCGGCTTTACCCTGCGCCCAAATTTTCCAGTGCTGTGTTTGCATGTATAGACAATATATGTACTATTGAACTATGTTTGTCTATTCCCTGCAGTCAGAAGCTGTTCTTTTCCAGAAAAGAGTTTTATGGCTGTAATTCTTTATTGGTGAGGGTTACACTATAAGTCCGACTGGAGAAAACCTGTCAGTTGCATACCTGAATGGTTTATTCTTCCAGGAATAAAAAGAAAAAATGAACACAGGCTAGTTATTTGTATGCTTGGCACTGTACATGTCTATCTTATTGTGTCACGTTACTTAAAGGAAACCAGAGATGGCTAAAGATTTGATACTTACCCGGGGCTTCCTCCAGCCCCATAAGCACATCTGAGTCCCTTGCCATCTTCCTGTGGTCTGCCATTCAGCCGCAATCAGCCTTGGTAACTGTTCAGTTGTGTCAGTCGGGGTCTTCTGCGCAGGGCCGGCCTTTGATATGAGCGACCGGAGCAGTCGCTCAGGGCGCCAGCTCTCAAGGGCGCATGCTCCCTGTCGCCCCTTACCGCCCCGCTGTCTCTCCCTGCTTCCTCTCTGTCTGTAATTAGAGCAGGACTACAAGAACATGGTCGCCGATGTCCACAAATGCGGACAATCGGTGGCCATTTTCTTGTAGCCCTGCTCTAACTACAGATGGAGTGGAGGTGGGGAGAGAAGAGTGACGTCGGCGCTGGAGTGTGGAAGTCAGGTGAGTCAGTCTCTGCCCGGCCCGCTGCCGCAGAAGGGGGGGGGGATTGGGGGCATACTACCTACATTGGGGGCCTACTACCTACATTGGGGGCATACCACCTACACTGGGGGCATATCACCTACACTGGGGGCATACTACCTACAATGGGGGCATACTACCTACACTGGGGGCAGCTATGCTACTACACTGGGGGCAGCTATGCTACTACACTGGGGGCAGCTATGCTACTACACTGGGGGCATACTACCTACACTGGGGGCAGCTATGCTACTACACTGGGGGCATACTACCTACACTGGGGGCATACTACCTACACTGGGGGCAGCTATGCTACTACACTGGGGGCATACTACCTACACTGGGGGCAGCTATGCTACTACACTGGGGGCATACTACCTATACTGGGGGCAACTATGCTACTACACTGGTGGCAACTATACTACCTACACTGGGGGCAGCGAGTATGAGTAACCTTTCATTTATGCTCTGCATAGGGAAAGAGGCAGGGAGGCACTAACGGAAGGTAGTGAGACACCTTTCCATCATCAGGCGCCTGAAGGCACGTGCCTACAGTGCCTTATGGTAAATCCAGCCCTGCAGACATGCTTATGGGGCTGGAGGAAAACCCGGGTAAGTATCAAATCTTTTTTTCCTGCCGTCTCTGGTACACTTTAAGGTACACTATGTACACCTTAAAAAGAACCTGAAGTGAGGAAACTCACTTTAGGCTCAATATATATATATGTATGTAAAGGGAAGGTGTAATGATTAGCGGAGATGCCGCCGCATGTACAAGCGGCAGGGCGGCCATCTCCGCGTTCCAGCCGGCGGCTTCTGCCGCGCGGCTACATGCTGTTGGTACACCTGTTCCTTCTAGTGCACACAGGTTGAGAGCTACGCGCACGCGCGCGCCAGGCAACAGGACCTTTATGCTAACAGAAGGGGAGTCAGCTGATCAGCTGACTCCAGCTATCTTCCGGATTGGCTGAGTGACTGGGGCGGCGCTGTGGAGTGCTCTGGGTATATATAGGACTTGCCTGTCAGTTGCAAGTTGTCTGCTGTTGCGAAAACTTACGTGTGAGCACTCAGACCCCAGTCAGATCTTACAGTGTGTTAGAACCAGCCGGAGCTGGGAATTCACACTTAGTCAGATTCCGGTGATAGCCGTTAAGGTATTACTGCTTATCTGTTAGACTAGTTCCCAGGTGTTGAGACCAAGGACCTCACACCTATGTGATGTCCTTTTTATTCTGGGCTATATGCCAATTTTAAATGCCTACTGTTCATACACATCTAGTAAGTATATCTTTTATTGCACAGTTTTCATTTTATTAAACGGTATCACACTACGGAGCGCTCCTCCTGTCTTTTGCTTCCTTGACCTCACACCTAAGACTAGGAGATTGCTACATTGCTACTGTTTATCTGTTAGACTAGTTCACAGGTGTTGAGACCGAGGACCTCACACCTAAGTCTAGGATTGATATATATACTGTTACCTGTTATGACCTCTGGCTTTCCTGACCACTTTCCTGCTTGCTGATTCGGTACCTCCGCCTATCTGTTTACCTGTTGCCGACATTGCCTGAACCTGGATACCGAATCAGTCTTTTGTCTCTGTACTTTATCTGTCCGTATGTTGCCAACTTTGCTTGTCTGACCTTTCTGACTGTCACCCAACCCTTGGGTGATCAGCCTTACTGTACTATCTGTGACACTTGCTCTTCAGGTGTTCATCAGCTGCAAGCACAGGCTTATGGTTATTGCTCCTTAGGGGGCCATCCTGCAGCTCGGTCTGTGGTCTCTATCCCTTAGGAGTCCACTGGCTGCAGTACAGTCTGATTCCCTGCCCTCAGGGAATCACTGGTTGCAGTACAGTCTGATTCCCTGCTCCTCAGGGAGTCCCTGGCTGCAGTCCAATCATATCTCTCATCACACCAGTTATCACTCTTGCAGTCAAGTCAGTGGTCCCTGCCCCTCAGGTGTCCACTGGCTGCAGTACCATCTGATTCCCTGCTCCTCAGGGAATCCTCTGCTGCAGTACTGTCTGTATTACCTCCATCTCAGGAGATCATCTTGCAGCACAGTCAGTGGGAACCTGCCCCTCAGGGGTCCACTGGCTGCAGTGCCGTCTGGTTCCCTGCTCCTCAGGGAATCCTTGGCTGCAGTAGTGTCTGTATCTCCCGCTTCTCGGGAGATAACTTCTCCGTTTACTGTTGCACCAAACACAATATCACATTGGGTGTCCTGTGTCTAGCTATACTAGTATTATTGATGATTCTGCAGATCACCACATAATCAGGTATAGCATCTGTATTGTTGGTGATACTGCAGATCACCAATAATCAGAAAAAATCTGTGTTGCTGACACCAATCGTTACAGAAGGCTCGGGATGCCACAGAGATTTCCCAGTCCTCAGTCCGTCCTGATGTTCCTGTACTATCCCCAGTGGAAGTTATCAGACCAGCTAGGCCTTTGGTATTGCCTTTGAAACTACTCACATCCTCAAATAGTTCTGAAAATGAGCACATCCATACTAAGCATTCCTGAGCCCGGATTCACCTGTGTGCAGTATAGATGCACTGGTCTTTGGAACTACTTGCATTCACGTGTAGTTATGTAGGCTGCCTGAGGAGTATCAAGGAGTTATTCAACCTAGCAGATTGCATAACTTCACCCAGGAATGGCAAAGAAATTATGTTATCCAAAGCCTTTTCCAAACCTGAAGTGAGGATGCTTTAACTACTTCACAACCGCTAAATAAAACTTCACTTAAAAACCGGGGGTGTAGATATGCGCATTTGTGTGTTTAACTTTGCGGTCGCGATCGATGGCATGCACCCATTTGTTTTTGTCGCCATCCCTCCAGTCCATGATCGATTAATGGGAACAGGTGCTCCCAAACCGATCACAGTGCCTGTAATGAGTGAAAGCTGACATCAGTGAGATGCCGGTATTCATTCATAAAGTGAAAGTAAAAAACCCATACACATAACTTTCTTTTTTTAACTTTATTAACCCCTTTCACCCTTACCCAGAATAAAACACTTGGTAAAGAAAAAAAAATCTGACATTTAAAAAAAAATGCACAAATAGTTACCTTAGGGACTTTTGAAGTGCCCAGTTCCAAGCTGCATACAATTAACATACAAACCAGAATAATATACATCTCATTTACAGTACCATCTAATGTACAGAAACACTTCCTATATCTGAATATGTCTGGAAAGTGGTATGTAGCCCCACCCTCCACGTGATGTTTAGCCTAGGTTATTTAGCTATGCGGAATTATCTTCCCGGAGCATTGTGGAAGACCAGGTGTTATTTCTGCTGATTTCGGACCACACAGTAAACAAACATTCTGCAGTGGTGCATCTTGCCAGTATTAAAGATGTTGCCACCTGTGCTAATTTTACAATAGGCAAACACTACCTACATTTATAAAATAATATTGTAAAAAACAAGCAATCTAATATCTTTCATTGTATACAGTACGTTCATTATGATATATTCAGTAAAATTCTAATTGTTAAATTAGTATAGGTTTTTTTTTATTGCTACTTACTACAACTGGAACTGGAATGTGTTTCAACAGGTCAGTGACCTGTCATGATTATTAAAAACTCTTCCTTGTCTGAACATAGGCTTTAAACACAAAGCAAGTTTTATTGAAAACAGAGATCACTTCTATCCCAAGCACAGCCGTTATGCTGCCAATCTCTCACCTTATAACATTTGCAAACAATATGTCACCCATCACATAGCAATATGGAATACATAACTTCTGCAGTACACCACTTTGTAATTCCTCCCATTACTGCATTCTCAATGTTAGTCACCACTATTAAAGAGGAACTCCAGTGAAAATAATGTAATAAAATGCTTCATTTTTACAATAATTATGTATAAATGATTTAGTCAGTGTTTGTCCATTGTAAAATCTTTCCCTCCCTGAATAACATTCTGACATTTATCACATGGTGACATTTTTACTGCTGGCAGGTGATATCAGTGGAAGTAGCAGTTGGAAACAGCTGTAAACACCTATTTCCCACAATGCAACAAGGTATACAGACAAGAAACTGCCAGGACCATGGTCCTCACAGTTTCCTGTGGAAGGGGTTTCACTACAATATCACGCATACAGAGCCCCCTGATGATCCGTTTGTGAAAAGGAATAGGCTTCTCATGTAAAAGGGAGTATCAGCTACTGATTGGGATGAAGTTCAATTCATTGAATTTATTTGTATTTGAATTGCTGGATGTCCTGATTGTAGATATAACAGCAAGCACTGTAGTACATCTCATGTATTTTGAACATCTCATGTATCTATGCTTCCCCCAAAATTTTTGGGACTGTACAGCACTATGGAAGATATTGGAGCTATAGGAATAAAAAATAATAATAAATTATACTCTCTTTCATTATATTGTTCTTCACTACAGTGAACCGCTATAATCTCTTCTACTACAGTGCTTGCTGTTATAGTTCCCACTATTATAATGCCCTACATTACAGTATCCTTGTTATAATGCTTTCCAGTATAGTGTTCCCTGTTCTAGCCCCTTCCATCATAGTGTTCTCCATTATAGTGCCTCCTATTATACTCCCTTCCTTTATATGGCTACATTATAGGGCCCTAAATTATAGTGCACCCTGTGACAGTGTCCCCTGGTATAGCCTCCTCCATTATTGTGCCCTGTTATAGTGCGTTACACTATAGTGCACTCAATTATTCTGCCTGCTACTATAGACCCTACCATTATGGAGTATACTGTATACAGTGTGCCTTGTAATGGATCACTCAGTAGAGGGCACACATGTACAGTACAGTTGTATACACAGTCTGTACTGTTTTGATCGTACAGCAGAGGGCACACATGTACACTACAGCACAGGAGTAAGCACAAGTGGGCACTGTTTTGAATCATTCAATAGAATGCCCACATGGTTAGTGTACAAATATGCAAACTGTTAATAAAATGGAGTACAATTACACAGGAGTATGCGCATCATCAGATGACTATACACTGATTTGTATCATACAGTAGAAGGCAGACAATGATAGTAAAGGAATTCTCACAATGTGCTCTAGCCTCTGGACTGGATCATACGATAGAGGACACACAATGCCAGTAAGGCACATACAGTACATATTGTGAACTACACTGATTCATAACACAGAGGGCACAATGGTAGAAAAGGAGTAAACGCTGGATTGAGTCATACAGTATATATACAGTACCAGGCAGAGTAGTAAAGGAGTGCTCATGTGCTGGCTTGGAACAAATAACAAAGGCAGACAATGGTAGCAAAAGAGTACATACACTGTGTGCTGGATTGGATCATACAATAGAGGGCACACAATGGTAAAATATAGAAGTAGAAGAATATAAGAAAGATATAATAATAAAGAATATAAGAGAGAGCAGACAATGGTAGTAAAGGGATACACACATTGTGTGCAGATCATACAGCAGAGGTCAGACAATGGTAGTAAAGGAGTACAAAGACTGTGTGCAGCAGGTTTGGGACATACACAGTATAGCAATATACACACTTTTTCCTCCTGGGTTATTATTGACTGTTAGGATTCTACCCTGGAAATAAAGCATGCATTTCCTACCTGACAGCCATCTATGTTGCTACACCTGGTGTGTCAATCACGCCTGGGATTTAGGACTTAGCCCGTGTCTGCAAGGAGCCCCCTCAGTGTGTCGTGTGGCAGGCCAGTCTGTCAGTGCCCCTCCCAGGACTATATTTAGGAGATGATTTCTTGCCCAGGGGAATGTGAGAGAAAATGGGAGAGGAGACCCTGCAACCCCAAGCTGTGCGGCAGCCTGGCACATTTCACAGTCACATTACAGGAAAGATATAACATTAACCAGTCTCTCTCTGGCTGGCGGCGAACACATTTATCGAGTGACACTTGATTACTGCAGCACTCAGGGATCTACTTACAGCTGCTGATATACAGCCTCTCAGGTCAGTCAGAGCTGCCTGCTGTAAATACTACAGTAAGGGAAACGTCTGTGTTCTTCATGGCAACCAAGTAAAAATATCCGTATGTCACTCAGAAGTCTATCCCCCCCACGTGTGTTGTCTGTACCAGACAGGGGCAAACTCAAGATTTTCAAGGGGAGTATTCCTGAAAGGTCTCCCTCAGCTAGGCACAATACAGTATAATAATATGGTAGGACATCATGCTGGGTACTCATAATGCAATTTCCCATCTGACCAGCAACAGGATTGATCAGCAGCAGTTTGGATACAGATAATAATGAGGACAGCCTACATTGGTAATGAAGGGAAAAGTGAAGCATTCACAAAGCAGGGCACATGGCTGTGCTCATACCTGACTCTGTTAAGTTCCCCAGAGCTGCTCCATGCTCTGTTCACACACTGCTGCTCCATCCAAAGTCAACTGTAGCAGGGAAAGAAAGGGGGCAGTGCTGTGAGCTGCAGGATACCTGCAGATATTCTGGTGTCTCAAATTGTGCCTGTCCCCAGACACTGCACCAGCCCTGGTCTGAGAGGGTATTCTGGGCAGCTGTAATGCCCCCCCCCCCCCTGCATTTGCCTATGCCAGAGGTTTACATATGGCACTTAGTAGTATTGTTACTTTGCTATTAGACAGCGACATTCAGGGGCTTAACTACAAATCATGGGGCCCCCAGCAAAATGTTTATGGGGCCCCTCAATGTTCACACCCTGTCCCTTGCCTACTCTTGGTGATCCTCAAAGCCTGGGGCCCATCTTGCAAGGATAATGAAACAAGTGTAGACATCATAATCTTCACAGCCATAACAAGTGTAGCCACAAAAACACCTGAACTGAAGGATGGACCCCTATAAGGGCCAGTTCTAGACTTTTTGCTGCCTGAGGCAAACTTGTGAGGATGTGAACCCCCCCCCCCCCAGTTTGGAATGATCGCACAGCACCTGAAAATTTATTCATTACGCATTTTTTGAAACTTTTTTCGTTTTCTGTGCGTCTGACGTTTCTGTGAAGCGCTTTTCTAAGCACTTTTACAGAACGATTGCATTTTTTAATTTCCTGTCGTCAGTTAGGAAGTGAACTCTTTGATCCGGAAAAGAATAAATACAATGGCCTCGGTTCATCAAGACTTATCGAATCAATTAGCTCGGTAAAATACCCAACTCGATAAGTCGATTTTAGGATTCATCAAAGTTATCTACAGCTGTTAGCGAGCATTCGGTAATCATTCGGTAATGATGCGATAAAATGGAAGAAAGTGCAATTCATGAAAATGAAAGTGGGCATGGTTTAGTGTTAAATTTAGGATTAGTTATCTCCTTCACTGCTCTGTTGTTATACCTGTCAGATCATTGCTGACAGAGAAGATGGAGCCATTTGAAGTTGTTATGTATCAGCTGAGAGCAATTCAAAGGCGCATAAGCGCAAGAATAAGGTCTGAACCATATCAATTTGCAAGAGAATGGATTTATTTGCTATACCAAGACATCTGCATTTCTCTTGAATCATATTGTAAGAGAACACAGGCAGTGCCAGGGTTAACTAAATTGCTAGCTGCACTACATTTTTTCAGAAAGGCTCCTATCAAGCCGTAGCTGGCAAAATTGTGGGATTGTCCCAAACCACTTCCAGAATCCTGGTCTAGGTGTAAAGCCCTATTTGGAATGTTGCTATGTGGTGTTCAAAGGACTGCCTTTTTACCCACAATTTCACGGGAATCTTATGGCCTTGTGTTAAATTACCGCTGTAAAATTATTATCAATATTTTATTGAATTTACACCAAATACGGAAGATCCTTGATGAATACAACTAGAAATAGATAAACTTTGAATGCTAATTTAAGGAACTGGAAAAAGTTATCGCAAAGACAATGATGAATCGAGGCCAATGTCTTATTCTTAAAAACTCTCAAGCAATCACTGCACAAAGTGATTTTGTGAGCATTTTGTGATTTCCTATACCTTCCATTGAGACGGAATCGCCTCAAAAATGGCCCATGCACCGCTTATCTGAGCGGATCGGAAACAAACCGCTCAGATGTGAGCTTTGTGGTGGTACTGTACATGCATCATAAACAAAGATGGTCAGCTTATTCCAAAGAAATTGTTCTTGTAGGACAATTTCTGAAGAAGGATGTGGTGTGATCACATGAATCATCTGTAGGTTATTTGCAATCTCATTATTAAGTTTCACATCAGTCTCACACAGAGACACTCAAACCTATTGCTTGACCCACTGAGTTGTGTTCCCATTTTTGCCTTAGGAAGCGGGGTCACGCCCGCGAACGCGTTGCATTTGTGGAGTTGAATAAATTATTTGTCAATTCTGTTGTATCGAGACTCAAGTGAGTTTTCTTTTTTTGTAAGAGGGAGGTAAGTCCACCCTAACATCCCCCTCTGCTTTTAAGCGGTTTTTAAAATGTTTTACTCTACTCTGGCGCCTCTGTATACTGAGTTTTTGCTGATCTTCTAGTCCACTCTGGGTGAAGGGTGCATCCCCATCTACTATCTACAGAGAGTGGGGTCAAGTCCTAATGCTCCCCACCTGCATTTAAAGTGGTTGCCTATGGGTAACCGTGTTTGTGAGTATATACACATAAAATTGTATTGAACTCTTAATTTTACCTGACAATACTGCACCATATTGGGCTCTCGATTCTCTTCTTGTTTTTAAGCATTTCTGTAAAATAAATTGATTATTTCTAGTCATAACCTAATTCTAGTCATAACCTAACCTAATCTTATAGTAGTAGCAATAGAGTATTGTATTCTATTCCATCAGTTTGTAAGCCCGAGGCCTGACGAAGTCTTTACAGCCGAAAGATTGCTTACTCTTATTCTTTTAAGTTAGCCAATAAATGGTATCATTCTGATTCAAAACTTCTTGCTAATCTTATAGATAAAATACAGATGTCATCTATATGCATCCATGTGACTACAGATCCCATTATAAGCATATAGATGTGACTTTACCTTGGGAAATGTGGTTTTCTAATGGTCACTAGGTTGGTTTGCCTTCTTAAAACAGAAGGAATTTACAATAATTCAGCTTTAGGTGAACATCTGTGGTTACCCACAATGCACTGCTACCAAAAATGCAAATTATTTCCTAGCCTAATGGTCACCAATGATCAGCAAAAGGTTAATTTACTTTACCGAGAAGGAAAAAGTTGATGCGAGCAAATCATTAAAAAAGGAACACAGATATTGCATAACTCAACCAGTTGCTAAAAGCTGTGATTTGCCAATCGTAACTTCTGTCTGTTGTGCGATGCTGATTAGTTTATTAGGGGATATATATTGTTGATCTCTAAAGGCTACATACTGATGCTGAAACTGAAGGTTTAAGAACTGTACATCTTCTGTTTATCAATACTGGTTTAAAGGATACCTGAAATGACAGGGATATGGTGGCTGCCATATTTATATCCTTTTAAACAATAGCAGTTGGTTGGCATCATGCTGACCTTTCATGCATCAGTAGTGTCTGAATCACACACCTGAAACAATCATGGGGTAAATCCAATCCACCTTGAAAAACATCTGATGCTTGTTCAGGGTCTATGGCTAAAAAAAGCATTAAAAACAGAGGATCAGCAGGACAGATCAGCAGGACAGAGGATCAGCAGGACAGCCAGGAAATTTGCATTGTTTAAAAGGAAATCTATATGGCAGCCTCCATATCCCTCTCACTTCAGGTGTCTTTTAAGGTGTATGACCAAATGATGGATAGTGTCTCAACAGGACATGCATGACAGAATGGGTTCTTCCGCATGATTAGTAGTAAAATCCTCATTTACTAGATCAAGTGGAGCTAGCACAGTAGGGGGCAGGAGAATACTACAAAGACTATACGTTACATAATCTGGAGGGAAGTGGTTCATACTGCATACCTCTTATCAAAATTCTAGTTGTTAACTACCCCTTTAGCTCAGCCCAAAATGGTATGTGACTGGCTGAAAATCCAAAATCTTTTCTGTGAGATTAGGAACAAAAAAAAGAGTCACCAAGTAACATCTTGAAGTATAAGCTCTATGCAGTGGAGTTTAGGGATAAGTAAGCAAATTCTATTACCGTATGTAATGATCGCTGCTGCAGCAGCTATTACTGGAAGTAGTAGTGCTGCAGCTCAGGCAGTTCTGATCTATTTCCATGCAAGTTGCATAGCTTTGTCTGTCTTTCCCTGCTGTCAGCTTGTGACTGATTATCATTCACCTGTGTGGGAATCTGCATGTCTGCTCCCATTGGATGACCTCAGTATAAAGATCTGCTTCCTGCAGGGTTTCCTTGGGTTTTCATAGCTTCAGTGTAAGCCAGTCTTGCTGTCGCTTTAGCCCCCGATCGTGTTTCTTGTTATAAAGATACTTTGCTGGTCTTTGCATCATATATTGGTTCATTGCCAATATATATGCATACCAGCACGTTTATTATTTTCCTTGTATTTGTGTTACGTTAATACATCAGTGTCGCTGATGTATACGTACACAAACTGTTTATATCCTGTGTGCAGTTAGTCAGCTTTCCAGCACGTTTTGGTAGGTTGCGCGTACCGTGACCACCCGTGCTGAGGTAGTTACCCTGCTTCTGGTTCTGTTTGTGGATTGCGTTCATCTCTGCGAAGAGATAACGAATCCTTCTGAATCCTGTTCTGTTACCGTTTGTGGATTGCGTTCATCTCTGCGAAGAGATAGCGAATCCTTCTGAGTCCTGTTCCCTGTATTACTCCAGTCCTAGTCAGCGTTCCTGCTTATGTCATATATCGGTTCATTGCTGATATATACATATGTTAGTCAGACGTTACAAATAGTTTCTTTGATAGCTGTAATTGTAATACGCTAGGAAAACATACTTATTGTATATTTATCTGTGTTACGTTCATCTATCTCGATCCTGCTATTTTCTGACTATCCTGTCCTGTCTTTGTGAGGCACGCCATCGCCGCAACGCATTGGCTGCCTCATTCCAGTCTGTCTGGTTTTGGACGCTTGCTGTCGCTAAGTAGCCGCTAGCTAGCAAGCGTTCATTCTGTCTACCTGTCCTGATCTCCTCAGTTCTGATTTGTGCGCTCAGCGCTACTTTGCGCTGAGACGTTATATCGAAAGCATTGTTTGTGGCTGTCAGATCTGCACCAGCTCTGTGCGCCACAATCTCCTATTGGAGTCAGTCCTCCCCTCCACTATACTAGGGATAGCCTGTTTCCTGGTGCTAGTGTGTGTACCTCTTCCACGCCAGCTCATGCGTTGCATGCTGACTGTGGAGAATACACCACCAAGCCTTACATTATGAAAACCCCATTACCAATCCCCATTGTGGGGGGGATTCCCAGAAAGTATGACACTGTTAATTATGGTTCCTGTTCCTTTAAGAAATTTGAAGAACTTAGCTCTGAAACAGAAAATGAGTTTTTCTCTGAATGTGCCAGGTTCCTGACCAATTCTGATCTCCAAGCGACTCCTGTTTCAACCTGGGCACTCCAACTAAGTTATATTTTGTTTAAAGGGGAATTATTCCAGTGGGCATTTGATGTTCTCAATCATTCCGATTTGAAAGAGAGACCACTGGAATTTCTAGCGTTTGTGATCCATAACTGGTTGCGCATAGATCCATTGCCTTTTCCTCTTAATGAACTCCTGGCAGCAGGCCAATCAGCTGCTCCTTCAATTGCTTGCAAGAATGAGCAGCAAGCAGAAAGTGTTACTGATAATTTTCCTGCAGCTTTGAATAAATTACCAAAAACCGCAAGGTCAAAGGCAAAACGCAAACGTTCTAAGAAACGTGTCCAATCTGCAGAATCGTTATCCTTAGCGACTGAGACCTATAATGAGATTCTGCCATTAACAGATAATGAAATGCAATTGTCTTTCAGGGGAGTTAAATGGACTTATGAAACTACTAATGAACTTTCCTCCCTGGCTAGGGAAAATAAAGATTTTTGTTTAAAAGAATTATCTGAGTATGATTATGATGAGATATTACAGAGTATTGAACAAATCAACTTATTTGTGAACCAAGGGAAGTTTGCATACACTACAGTTCAACACTTGCTACAGGTATTGGAGATTCTTAAGAATAAGGAATCTGCCAATCACCTGCTAATTAACCCTATACATGTGCCTGCCACAATCATATCTGCAAACCATGATCTGCCTGTTAAGTATGCTTGGAATCCTCCATTTGAGAAAGGAGAGATGGAAGCTCTGGTCAATGAATGGAAGAATGATTCAAGTTCATTTTGTCAATTTTACAGTGCAAAAAGTGAATTGGTATTGAATGCATGCATTAAGTCTGCCTATAACCTAATAAAAACTGGTGTGTGTGAGTATGACTTTGTGGCTCCATTAATTGATGTGTGGGAACTGATTTTGGATGATTTTTTTGTGACTCCAAATTCGCAAATTTGGCGTTCTGACCCGCCTGCTTCAGCACCTTTGGCTGATTCAGCAGGTGATTCGGAGCTCTTTTTGTGTGAAATTGAAGTTCCTGCAATTCCACCCTGTACCATGGATAACTCAGTGTTACTTCCCAGTAAAACAGAAGCCATTGATACATTCTTAACCTTGCCCTGCGCAAATTTCTCAGCAGAGAATCCAGAGGTCCTGCTGACTTCCGAGTCCAGCCTAGCCAGTACTCATGACTCTTTGTTTAGTGAAACAGACACCAGAAAAATCTTGCCTGTCTCTGCAAACATTTCTGCAGAAATTACCTGTGTTAATAAAGTTCAACTCCTGTCTGATCCAGCAGATGCGCAAACATTGTGTCTTGATCTTCCTGTTTCTACACCTCGCTCTAGTTTCGTGAATAGCTCAGAGCATCTGCTATGTGAACCTGAAATCGCAGAATTATTACCTTGTTCAGAAAATTTTCCAATAAATTTGCCCTGTACCATGAATTGTGCAGTAGATCTCTCCAATGAAACTCAGGTCACAGAATCATTATGCTGTCCAGCAGGTGCTTCCATGGTTTTGCCCTGCAATATGGACTGTTCAGTGATCCTGTCCAGTGAAGCTGTGGTCGCAGAGTCTTATGCTTCACCCAGTATTTTGGATACTTTAAACCCTCTAGCAGAGGAGGCTGAAGCACTGCTTACCTCAGTTGGTGTTGCAGTAATATTCACTTGTCTAGCAGCTGTTTTGGAATTACAGTCTGCTCTAATAAAACTTGATGAATTTCTGCCCAGCAAAGCAGAAGCCATTGAAATATTGTCCTCGTCAGCAAGTGTGTCAGATACCTTGCCCTGTACACAGTCTGATTTAACCAATGTTGTTGAGTCCCTCTCCAGTGTTGTAACAGCCGAGGAACTCCAGCCCTGTCCTCTGAATGTTTCAGAAGTCTTGCCCTGTAACATGGATAATTCTGATTCTCTGGTCAAAATAATAGAAATCTCAGAATTTCAGTCCGGTCTGATGAGTGTTCCTGAAACCCAGCCCTGTATCCTGAAAGATTCTAGTTCTCTGGCCGCTGTGGCAGAGGTTCCAGAGTCCCCTTCCTGTCCAGGGAATTCCTCAGTTTTGCCTAGTCCAGTGGGGGCTGCTGCAATACTGACTTGTTCTGCAGCGCCTCATGAGCTCCAATCCAGTGTATTAAATGAGTCTCTGTCCAGTCCAGAGGTAGTTGTGGAGTCCCTATCTGGTTCAGTGCATACATCAAAAGATTTGTCCTGTTTTGTTGGTGCCCCTGAATCTGATTTGTTACTGACTTTGCTGGAATCAGCGACATCTAAGTCTGATCCAGCATTCTCGTGTAAAAGTCCAGTGGTTGCGAAGTTTAGTCATGATGATTTTTTTTTGGCCAGTCCTGGTTTTGGTCCTGTCTTGGCTGACCCTGAGGCTCACAGTTCCTTGACATGCCCAGAGGTTTCTCTTGTGCCGGTGTGCCCAGATGTTCTTTGTGTGCCAGAATGCCCAAGTGTGTCTAAGGTGTTAGCGTGCTCTGATGCTTCCTTAGTGGGAACACGTTCTGATGTTGCCAGTCTGCCTGCATGCCCAGAGATGGTTCTGGTCCCTGAAAGCCCTGATATTGATGTTTGTCCTTGTGGCCCTGACTCGGGAATTGCCCTAGGTTCCATAGGGGTTCTTGATAGTTCTCCATGTGAGCCTAAGGGGCGTTCTGACCTATGGGGATCTCTTTGGAGCTTCAAGGTGTTCTGGGAGGTCTCTGAGAAAACCTGTCCTGGTACCTTGGACTGGTTCAACAGTGGGTTTTGTGTTGGTAAAGACAGTACCGGTGGGCATTGCAAAGGCTTTGGCGTTTCTGAACGGTTCCTGGAAGGCGGTGGGTATCGCTCAGGGAATTTCGGAGGGCTTTCTTCTGGAAATCATGGTTCTGATGGGTGTCACACTGGGGCTTGTGGTACTGATGGGCGTGGTTCTGTAGGTTCTGGTTCTGATGGGTCCAGTCTTGTGGGGACTGATTCTGGAATTCGGTCTTGCCGGGCTGTCCCGGTCATCATGAATTATCAGTCAGACTGTTTCGTTGGGAATTTCGGTTTTGAAAAGCGTCTGGAATCCGCTTTTAAAGGCGGGGGTACTGTAATGATCGCTGCTGCAGCAGCTATTACTGGAAGTAGTAGTGCTGCAGCTCAGGCAGTTCTGATCTATTTCCATGCAAGTTGTCTTTCCCTGCTGTCAGCTTGTGACTGATTATCATTCACCTGTGTGGGAATCTGCATGTCTGCTCCCATTGGATGACCTCAGTATAAAGATCTGCTTCCTGCAGGGTTTCCTTGGGTTTTCATAGCTTCAGTGTAAGCCAGTCTTGCTGTCGCTTTAGCCCCCGATCGTGTTTCTTGTTATAAAGATACTTTGCTGGTCTTTGCATCATATATTGGTTCATTGCCAATATATATGCATACCAGCACGTTTATTATTTTCCTTGTATTTGTGTTACGTTAATACATCAGTGTCGCTGATGTATACGTACACGAACTGTTTATATCCTGTGTGCAGTTAGTCAGCTTTCCAGCACGTTTTGGTAGGTTGCGCGTACCGTGACCACCCGTGCTGAGGTAGTTACCCTGCTTCTGGTTCTGTTTGTGGATTGCGTTCATCTCTGCGAAGAGATAACGAATCCTTCTGAATCCTGTTCTGTTACCGTTTGTGGATTGCGTTCATCTCTGCGAAGAGATAGCGAATCCTTCTGAGTCCTGTTCCCTGTATTACTCCAGTCCTAGTCAGCGTTCCTGCTTATGTCATATATCGGTTCATTGCTGATATATACATATGTTAGTCAGACGTTACAAATAGTTTCTTTGATAGCTGTAATTGTAATACGCTAGGAAAACATACTTATTGTATATTTATCTGTGTTACGTTCATCTATCTCGATCCTGCTATTTTCTGACTATCCTGTCCTGTCTTTGTGAGGCACGCCATCGCCGCAACGCATTGGCTGCCTCATTCCAGTCTGTCTGGTTTTGGACGCTTGCTGTCGCTAAGTAGCCGCTAGCTAGCAAGCGTTCATTCTGTCTACCTGTCCTGATCTCCTCAGTTCTGATTTGTGCGCTCAGCGCTACTTTGCGCTGAGACGTTATATCGAAAGCATTGTTTGTGGCTGTCAGATCTGCACCAGCTCTGTGCGCCACAATCTCCTATTGGAGTCAGTCCTCCCCTCCACTATACTAGGGATAGCCTGTTTCCTGGTGCTAGTGTGTGTACCTCTTCCACGCCAGCTCATGCGTTGCATGCTGACTGTGGAGAATACACCACCAAGCCTTACACCGTAGTTTGGTTTCGCAGCAAATTGGCCCAAATCGAGCTTAGCTAAATTCTCGCGAACCCGGCAGCAAAGTTCACAATTTAGCCAGCTTATATGAGAAGGTAATACGGCCCAGGGATGAGTAAGGCGGGAAACATGGGAAATTTCCTCTGTTCAGTCAATAACTTCTTCCCACAATTCACCACTTGTCCCACCAACCTATTCTTATGCTGGGAATACACGTTTTGTTTTTGCCTTCGTTTTAGCCTTCGATTTGTTCGGTAAACGAATCGAGTGTTGAAAACGTATGTGAAAATAGTCATAATCTCATTATCGTTTCGATTAATAGACCCCAAAAACGAACGACTAGTGATCGAACATGTTTGATATTATCTCTCTTTATCCATCTAATCGAGCCATTGGTAGGCTTGATGGCTGTTCAGATCGATTATATATTCGTTTATGCCGTCCGTCCCTGTACTACGTTTCGTTTCTTTGCAGCCTTCGATCATTGGAAAAACGAAACCATCAGAATCGAAAAAAAAAAACGAAAATGTGGGTGGTGATATTAACCGTACGATCGATTATTTCGGGATCGAAAAGGACAAAAGGCACAATTGAAACGAAGGTTTAAACGAAGGCAAAAACGAAACGTGTATTCCCAGCATAAGACATCACACCTCAGGCCTTTATAAAGAGGAGTAGGGGAGGGCTTTCTCATTCTGTCTTGTAATTTCATGCTGTTAGGAGGGAGCTGGATAGAAAGAGACAAGGACAGAGCTGTATCAATTTCAGGGAAAGTTAGATCAGGGTGTATTGTCGATAGGATAGTTTTGTTGTTGTATAGGGAGGAGCTAGAAAATGAAAGCAGCTGTCTAGCGGATAAACGCCCATTCTGCTGACACCTCCATACGCATGCGCAATGACACCCTCCGGGCCACATGTTCAAGAATGGCTGCATCAGATATGAACATTTTGTGTGTAATGGCTCAGTCCCTTATTCAGCTATTCGAACAATGAAAAATCTAGAGGGTGAACTACAGATTTAAAGACTCAGAAATGAAATAAGATAATAGATTTATACATACCTGGGGCTACCTCCAGCCCCATCCACATGGATTGCTCCCACGCTGCCGTCCTCAGCCTTCTGGATCGCCGGTACAGGGTCTCGTAATTTCAGCCAGTCAGGGCCAGTCGACGCAAGTGCAGTGCGCTCCCTCCGTACTGTGCAGACGTAAGACAGGCGCCGGAGAGATGGTGGGTGTCATTGCGCATGCATAAAACTGGCGGCGACTGGCCGAAGTTATGAGACCGGCGATCCAGAAGGCTGAGGACGGCGGCGTGGGAGCGATCCGTGCGGATGGGGCTGGAGGAAGCCCCAGGTATGTATAAATCTATTATCTTAATTCATCTCTGAGTGTCTTTAAGCAATCCCTTACAACGCTTACTGTCATTTTAAATTGTTTTCATGTTAATGTGATGTGCTAAGCTAATGTCTTGTACATTTAGCTATATATGATCCTCAATTTAAATGCTGCATTTTCCCTGAAGTCATGAGCTGACATCCACTTTATAGATGACTTACAAACACTGTATCTGCTGCATTAAATATTAATGTTGACTCAGCAGTTAAGAATTACAGTAAGCTTTGTCACCGTGCCCTTCACAAGCCAATGCATCACTGCAAAGAGAAAGAGGATTTCTAAAAAGGCCAACGTCCCTGCCCAGTCATCACAGCCTCAGTCCATGTGCATGATACATGAGTCACCTCACTTCTCCCCTTCAGCCTCCTGGATTCTCTGGAAATACAATCCGAGTACCGATCACTGCAATCCATTTCTGAACCTCAATAACTACATCTGTGTTACACAGATAGAACTCTGACACTTCTGCAAGCAATTCTTTTACAATAATTTGCATATATTCAGCAGTGGTGCCTGGGAGACATCTCGAGCTCACTCCAACCTGAATTATCGCAAATTCTTTCTGTTTTAGGAAAGCAAACTTTTGTTTTTTTTTTACAATAAATGTAGCCTACAAGGTAGTTAATCATGTTCGAAAACCTAAGGTAAAAAAGACAAAGCCTGTCATGACTGGATTGGGGTTTTTAGAGCCAAATACTTACCTGTTCTGGCATCATCCCCCAAGGCAGGTGATCGATCCAGCCCCCTCAGATAATGGGCCCTGACAATAATTTTTCAAAAGTGCCGCCGAGGCTCTGGCCACCCCCATCTGCATTGCTGTGGCACGCCACCCACCCCCAGCTCGGTAGCTGCCAAGCTGGGGGCGGGCCATGGAAACTCAGGCAGAGAGGTTTCTGGAGAGCTTTTGCAGTCTTCGGAAATATGGCTGTGACAACATTGCTGAGGAAGTGGGGGGAGGGGGAGGCTTCACTTGTGACCTGAATGTATTCAACCTCAACCCCCATTTCCATCCTCATTTAAACAGAGCTGCCAGGACAGGCTCTGTCATTTTTATCTTAGGTACTCTTTAAGCTACACAGAAAAAAAAAGAATCCCTAATTACATTTTAGCAATAAAATGGATTACAATATAATGATGTTCTATACAACAATGATTTTTGAGGTATCCTTGCTGCAAACAGGATCCCAATTATGGCTATAGTCTAAATTACCCAGGCCAGAGATATACTACAGCTGCTATAACATATATAGCATTCTAGTGAGCAGGGTGCAGCCCTGATTAGCAGGACTCAGATTGTTTACTCGTCTTTTTCCGGTCCAAAAAGCTATAGACAGACTGGCAAACCGACAGACAGACTCTTCTGAAGACTATTACTAATATAGGCTTACATTACACTGTAGGAAAATATGGATGCTAAGATACACAGTATACATACTACAGTTATATAACTTGTACATTGTTTTAGTCCCTTTAGTAATGTTTATGGTGATGTCTGTGAACGCAGTGAAGAACAATGCATATTGTGTGTAATTCAGCACTCACGCTGATTATTATTAATCACCATACTGGTGCAAAAAGCACGTTAGAGGTAATCAAATACAGAACTCATCAAAAACTCATAAGTTATAATGATGGCACATCAGCCACAGCAGATGGTAAATTATTCATTAAGATGACAGAATCAGTTTAATGCTGGCCACTCCTGGCAATATGACTGAAGCAGAAACAGACTGAAAATGGCTCCAGGTGTTCCTACGCTGATATATCAAGAAATGCTATAGCATCTTTTTCCCTCTTCACTAGAAAAAATGCCATGATTTTTTTCACAAGACTGTCTGTCAGTACTTCCTGATGGTTGGTAGATCTTGAGGGTTGTCACTTGCTAGGTTGAAAAGCCTTTTGGCACTGCTCATGCAGCCTTCGGAAGTATCTGCACCCCTGAGTACTTCTGAAAAACGGGTGCATCTGTACTGTGCATGCACAAGCCTAAACTTGTGTGTGGGGAGTGCGCATGCATTCGTCTTAAAAGGACTCAGGGAAGCGAGTACACAAGCGAGGACCAGGAAGGTTCTATGGTATCCAGAGTCATCCCTCTGCATAGGTGGGTTTTATATTTGCTTTAAGTAAAAATCTCTGCAAACCAGAGGCAATTTTTCACCATAAGGTAAGGGATTGGAGAGCTGCCCATTAACAAAATGCAGTGTTCTCAGGCTTCCTCAGAACATATAAAGCCTTTCCTTAGCAAACAATAGGAATTTGAAATTGAATTTGAGTTTGTACTTGACAAAATAAATGATTCTGATTGAACATCCTCATCCCTTTATAAAGAGGAAAGTGGGTAAGTCGTTTCGTTCTGATTCCTACTTTTATTCTAGCTGTAGGGAGAGAGATACAGGAAAATTTGTATTGGATTTGATCAATAAGTGGATAGGGACAGTAGTAATGATTTGTTTTTTCCCCCGTTTTATAAATAGAAGGTTAACATTGTGGACATTTGCACGCAATTGTGCATTAGTAGTGTTACCTTTGAGGTAATATTTCTGTGTGGTGGGGGAGACGTGTGTCCCCGGCTGACAGAAGCCCAAAAGTCAATAGGAGGGGGAGGAGCCAGAGCCGCAGGGGGGGGGGGGTCAAGAACAGAGCCAGCAGGATTCAATATTTTTCTCACATTGGCCGCAGTTAGACAGCCACTTCTAGTTTTGACCGCCCAGAACACAAAGTGGGCAGACCTCGGGTTGTGGCCATAACGTATTCACTCAATTTACCCTTGTGCTATATAGATTTGGTAAAATTGGATGAAAAAAATCATTAGTGGCCACTAATGATTGGATGAAAAAGATTAGTGGCCGCCATCAGGCCTTTTTGCCAACTGCTGCCCACTAAGCGACTACCTACTGCAATTTATTGCATAGCAACGTTTGCAATCCCATGTGTGTCAATGTCTGACGTGCTGCGGTTACTCTGCAGCAAATAACCACATCATGTCACATCTGTGTGCTTGTGCCAAGTGCTAGCAAGTGCCCAGCCAGTGCATGGGAGTAGATGACAAGCATTGAATTCACTGCCAGAAGTCTCCAGTGTGAAAGAGGCCTTATTATTATTGGGGCAGCACGGTGGCATAGTGGTTAGCACTCTCGCCTTGCAAGTGCTGGGTCCCTGGTTTGAATCCCAGCCAGGTCAACATCTGCAAGGAGTTTGTATGTTCTCCCCGTGTCTGTGTGGGTTTCCTCCGGGCACTCCGGTTTACTCCCACATCCCAAAAACATACAGATAAGTTAATTGGCTCCCCCCCCAAAAAAATTGGCCCTAGACCATACATGCACTACACGATACATACATATGACTATGGTAGGGACTAGATTGTGAGCGCCTCTGAGGGACAGTTAGGGACAAGACAATATACTCTGTACAGCGCTGCGTAATATGTCAGCGCTATATAAATACTTAAATAATAAATAATAACAATAATTATAACTAAACAATAGAAAACAATTGTTTAAAAAATGAGATATATGGTAATAGAAAAAAATTGGCTCTGTTTGTTAATTGTGTCCGTTTGTTAATTGTACAATTGTGCACAATTGAAAAGCCGACACATCATTATATTACAGAGGTTCTGGAGGTGTGTTTAGCTTACAGGGACAATTTGTATATTCAGCAGTAATGCACTGTGGGACAACTCACATGCTACTGGTAACTACAACCTAAATAATCACAAGTACCTTCTGTTTTAAGAAGGCAAATGTCTGTTTTGCACAGGTATTCGATTGTGAGCTCCTCTGAGGAACAGTTCATGGCATAGCAATACACTTTTTATGAGTACTGCGAGATGTCAGTTGTGGATTTTGGTCCTTTGATGCCACACCACAGGAAGCCACTTGCTTGTTTGCCACCAGTTGTCCCTCCTCTCCCCGTCATTGAACAGTACATGCTGTTTGGCTACAACTAAGCAGAGTGTATGCACAGCATTCCTTCATTAAGAGTAACAGTATTTAAACTTGTTAATGATGCCTTAGTATGCTGTCCAAAGCTTGCATACAATGACCATAAGAGGTGAGCGCAGAGAAAATTTTGCCCCATCCTCATTCCTTATGGATCACCCCACACCCATCTCCAGGGCAATGCCTGTATCCGAAATGAATGGAGACAGGAAAAGAAGGTGCAGGATTCTGTCCCTCACACACACATCTAGTGACCAGCAGAAAAGCAGCACGTACCTTTTGGATGAATAGTTCTTATTTTTTAACCAGATCCCCATCCCTATTTCTTCCTCAGCTGTCCATCTTTTATGACTGAAGCACAGGCTACATATAAGTTTACTCATCTACTAAAAAACAGCATTACTGTCGTGTCAATGAACTGGCCAACCTATAATATATTACATTACTTATTTTCTCTGTATAACTGCGCTCAAAGACGTCCCTGTTTCTAATATCTCAATAAAAAAAAACTGAACACCTTCAAAGGAGGATAGTCTTGAGGGACTTTTCATAAAACTAGCAAGAGGGGGACACTATGCATGAATGTTCTGTCAAGTGTGCTGTAAAGTTAGCTCACCACAGGATGCTACATATAAGTGTTCTAAATACAGTTTTGTTCCAAATCTGTGAAGTGCCACCCCTTTTCTATTGTTGGATTAGGAAGACATCACATGGGTCGCCATTAAAAGCCTGTGTCAAGTATCGTAGACCAGGAGACTCCTCTGTGGAGGGGAAGTGAATTCACAGTCCATGCTTAAAAAGTGTTACAAAATAGTACAAGCTACCTTACATTTACCACACTCAGGTCTGTTTTCATTATATAACATTTAATATGTCAGCTGTTTGTGCCAAGCATCTGCTGCTCAAAAGATCTTTTGTTAGCAGAAATAAAGATCTATCTTTCATAGAAGAAAAATGGTTCCACCTGGATAGATTCTTTGGCAGATGATTGGGTGGGAAGATTCTTGTAACCATGGTAACCCACTCCATGGTGAATGGAGAAGCTCAGATTGCTGCTGAAATGAGCACACTGCTGAAGTTTTCAGACAGAACAGATGCACTTTCTCAGCAGAACATGCTTTGCAGTATCTATGGGCTATTGCCTGGTTGTTGCTGAATTCAGTACTTTCGGTATCAGTACCAGAATAATGAAGGAAGCAGTCAGTCACGTGACTCTTTGCTAGATAGTGTTTATGACACAAAATAAACAAGATATGAAAGTGACAGTTCTTAATTGTTCTATATGCAATATTGTTGACAGATTTACCCTGAAAGGCAGGTCACTATGTAAAAAGGATAAAAACTTTTCATAGTACTTCAATTCTCTCTCCAAGTCACCTTGATGTTAGTGACCAGGAGAGTATTCTACACCAGGCTGTCCATTATATATGTGGTAATGCAGTAGTACAGTCACATTCACAACTTGCTCTGAGGGAATACTGAGGCACAATCCATGTACGTTAAACTCTATCACTCTGTAGCAACACACAGGCACATACTGTAGATAAAATTATCAGGCTAAACTTGGGGCATAACTCTTTTTTTACTAGGCAAGTTTCTCTGAGGCAAATATAAGACACAGTTCGTGTATACTTAGCATCAATACTGAAGCTGTAGAAAATGTACTCTGAAGCAAAACTGAGGCACAGTTTTGTTAAGTGACAAGCCACTCTGACAATAGCGAGACACTGTACCTTTGAGATAATATAAATGTACATTCAGATCTTTCCTCTTAAAGAAAGCAAAAGATTGCTTTCTTAAAACAAAAAGAATTTGCGATAATTCAGGTTGGAGTGAGCTCCGAGATGTCCCCCAGTGCATCACTGTTGAAATATGCAAAATATCCATTGTTGTCCCTGTTAGCTAGCCACATCTCCAGATCCACTGGAATGCAATGGTGTGTCAGCTTATTAAAATTACAGAGCCACAATAATCCAACATGCATACAGACTGTTTCAGATTGATTGATCCTCATCAGTGCATGGCATGGATTAATGTGGTTCCATGGGGTAGGACTTGCATTCCAGCAGATCTGGAGGTGTGGCTAGCTCACAGGGACGACAATGGATAATTTGCATATTTCAGCAGTGATGCACTGGGGGACATCTCGGAGTTTCTTTCAAACTCTTTCTGTTTTAACCTCCCTGCCGTTATAAAAAATTGCTGCGCACGGCAGGGAGGGTGTTTTTTGGCATTATTTTTTTTTTTTTAGCATGTAGCTAGCCTAGCGCTAGCTACATGCTTCCCCCCTCCCTGCGGCGCCCCCTCGAATGCGCCGATCGCCGCCGGCGCATATACCCATCCGGAAATCCCGTTCTGAACGGGATTTCCAGGAGGGCTTCCCCCGTCACCATGGCGACGGGCGCGATGACGTCACCGACGTCATCGACGTTGTGACGTCAGAGGGAGTCCCGAACCACCCCTCGACGCTGCCTGGCACTGATTGGCCAGGCAGCGCACGGGTCTCGGGGGGGGGGGCACCCTCTGATGCGGCGGGTTGCGGCGAATCGGCGCGGAGCGGCGGCGATCGTAAGTTACACGCAGCTAGCAAAGTGCTAGCTGCGTGTAACAAAAAAAAATTATGCAAATCGGCCCAGCAGGGCCTGAGGAATCCTCCGCGGCAGGTTACCCCGAGCTGAGCTCGGGATAACCGGCAGGGAGGTTAAGAAAGTAATCTTTTGTTTTCCATTGTATTTTAGTAAGGGGGCTTTTAGGTCCATTGTAGTCCCTTACACACTCTTAGGAGTTCTGGTTCCCCATGACCTTCCTCTAAAAGAGTATACAAAACAGTTGCTGCAGAATATGCCGTAAGGCAAAGTCTGCTAAAAAACTGTTTTTATGACAACTTATTCTCAGTGGCCAAGGATGATTCTACTCTAGTATATAAAAGCATAAATATATCTTCTGAGGCCAAATATGGTATTAAAGCTGAATGCAGTGGCAGAATGTTTTCTATGGCGTAGTATGATGCTGTCCATGTAATAATAAACCAGTGTCTAAAGCCCACACATTTCCAGTCGTGGCACTGGTGCTATATTTGTTATAAATAAAAGACAGCAACAAATAGTGCTGTCCCAATAACACAACACCATGGCAACATATCTCACCACTCCTAAGTTCAAACAGTCCTCTGTGCACAGCTCAGTAAGGTCTCTTTCCCACTATAAACTGCAGTGGCATACATTTTACCACATCACATTTTCCCTCCTATACCATGCACACTAGTACACATTTTTCCACACATTATCAGCTGCTAATAATGCATTTTAAACAAAAATGGTGACAGCTATACACAAAAAAGTGAACACTTCCAATTTCTTTTCCATGGTTGGCAAAATGTATTGGATGTGAAATAGTTCATTTACTTACAAGATCTATCAGTACTGGTAGTATGGTACATTTATGCATTGTGGAAAAATGCAGAAAAATAAGTGTGAAAGAAATTGTCCTAAATGGTTGACTATGTATTTCATGGATCAGTAAGAAATTGCAAATATGTGAAGATTTGATCAGTGCTTAACCTGAGCCTCACAGTTTAGCAGATGTAAATGTGGCAGGAATAAAAACAATTAATATAGTACATTACATTTCTACAACATTCTTCCAATAAATATAACAAGAATGTATAGAAATGTTAGAAGAATATATTACATAGCTAGTGCAGAGTGAAGTGACACCAGATCAGATCTGTGTTCTTGTCAGGGACTCAGAAAGCATTGAAGTCGTATTTCAGGGGAGATGCCATCAATAGAAATATATATATATATATATATATATATATATATATATATATATACACACACACACACATTCTTTGTATAGGCGCCTATTGGCCTGAGGAAGTGGGCTCTTTATTCCCATGAAGTGTGTTGCCAGCATGCAAATAATTTTTAACATTCTGTGTCATCCCTGAAGTAAGCCATCTTATTTTATTGCTTTTAATGCACTTTTATTACAGTCTGGGTGCCTCTTTGCCACTGTTTATATTCTCTGTACAGGTGTCCTTTAAGAGATATATATATATATTTTGTAAAGTTAATTATCCATGATTAAAAACACATAAAATTAGTCTGCAGCAGTACCAGATAATCACCTCTAGATGGAGCTCCAGCTTTGATGAATCTTTGCTAAACATAAACAGTTGAGAGATTATGGATCATTGATGAGATGCAAATCATTTCTGCTTGCATTCAAATGTTATATAAATGTTATGAGGCTTGACCAATAAAAAAAAATTGACAGGAATTTATTTTGATAGGCTGCACTTAAAGGAAACCTTAACTGAGTGCGATATGGATGTTTCCTTTTAAGCAATACCAGTTGCCTGACTACTCTACTGATCTCTGCGGTTGCAGTAGTGGCTTGAATCACACACCTGAAACAAGCATGCAGCTAATCTAGTCTGACTTCAGTCAGAGAACCTGATCTGTATGCTTGTTGAGGGGCTGTGGCTAAAAGTATTAGAGACACAGGATCAGCAGGAGAGTCAGGCAACTGGTATTATTTTCAAAGTAAAAATCCATATCTTTCTCAGTTTAGGTTCCCTTTAACTTAGCCTCTTGTTGAAAAAGTGCAATGCTGATTGGTGGTTTCCAAGAGGCGACTTGTTATGAAAGTGCTTTCTGCTCTGAGCTGGCCATCCATTTCTAAATAAAATTACCCTATATACTTAAAGGAATACTATAAATTCACTTATTTTTTTCAATTGACACAGGAATTGTTTGGGAAGTGCTGCTAAGCAGGGCTGGATTACCAACCAGGCAACAAAAGCAGTCGCTTGGGGCCCCATTCAGAGTCAAAGGGGCCCCATCAGCACATAAACCAGCCCTCGCCATATTGTCAGCGGTGGCTGGATGGTATAATGGTTAAAGGGACTGTGAGCAGTGAAGTAATAACTATGGAAAGATGCATATCATTTTAAAGCTCTCTTTCTCCTCTTTCCAATGATGCATAAACCGCCACCCTATTCCTTTTAGTTTTCGCTATTTTCGCGATTGAAATCGCCACCACGGCAAATTCGATCACGAAAATAGCGAAAACTAAAAGGCGTAGGGTGGCAGTTTATCTATCATTGGAAAGAGGAGGAAGAGAGCTTCAAAATGATATGCATCTTTCCATAGTTACATTGTATTACACAGGACGACATTTCTCCAAAGTCGGCAGCTCGATTCAGCACAATGTAATGAAATATAAGAAACCCAGGGGGATATAATTACAAACATCATGCTGGTAGGTGTGAGGATGTAATTAATTAGTTGTGGGTATGCTTAAAGGCATACCCATAGGCACTGCTCTGCCTGTTCAGTAAGCCAGCACCTATTCAGTGGGAGACTTTAGGCAAGTCTCTCTAACACTGCTACTGCCTAAAGGGCGCGTCCTAGCGTCTGCAGCTCTGGCGCTTTGAGTCTGCCAGGAGAAAAGCGCGATATAAATGTTAATTTTCTTGTCTTGTCAAATGATGCCGTGCGCTGCTAATTGTCTTCAGAGCCAGGCTCTCCTCCTAGGTCCCCCTCCTGCTACTGCGCACTCTGCCGCTGCCCACTCCTCCCTCCCTTCCCACAGAGAACCACAGCTGCAGCAAGAATGATAGCAGCAGATGGCAAACGCTCACTCTATCCATGATACAAGCGATAGAGATCCCGTCATCTGAAACCCATCTGTCTCTTCTACAGTGCAACCGCTCGCTCTACTTCCTGATTCTCAGATCAGACAGGAAGAAGAAAGTAGTAATAGTAGTAGTAACAGAGCGGCAGCACTCTAGAGGAGACAGATGGGCTCCGGATGACGGGACCTCTATTGCTTGGATCACAATAGGTGAATGTGAGTCATCTGGTGCTGTCATTCTCCCCCACTGCGGCTGCCTTCTCTGATGGACTATTGTATTCACTGGGATGGAGGCTGCATGGTGGCTGTCTAGTTTGGGAGGAAATCGGTTGTTCAGTGGTGGGGGTGATTATGTAATTCTGTCTGGGGAACAGCTTCCGGTTTGGTGGTGTCCAGAGCTTTCTGCTATTGCCAGGCTGGGGATGCAGGGGGAAAGTGCTGCTGCTGTGATATCTGGCGCCCTCTTCACAGGGGTGCCCTAGCCCCTGAGTGCAATGTCCCAGCCATTCATCTCTCACTCTGCTTGGGTATTGATAGTATTCCTTTAAATAGAAGTTGGCCTTGTGTATAAGTCGACTCCAATATTAAACCTTCTTATAGGAATCAGCAGGCAAAAAAAAAAAAATGAGTTTCACCTACCTGGGGCTTCTACTAGCCCCATGCAACCATCCTGTGCCCTCGTAGTCACTCACTGCTGCTCCAGTTCCCCGCCGCCAGCTAGTTTTATTTTTGACAACCTCAGGGTCGGGAGGCCGCATTGTGTACATTTTTACGCATTCCCGATGGTGCAGGAACATTAACACATACATTTTTGCGTGTTAATTATGCAACGCGTAAAAATGTACGTGTTGCACAACACTAATGAGTAAGAATGTATGTGTTAATGTTCCTGCATCCGCGGGAATGCGTAAAAATGTACGCAATGCGGCCAGCCGACTGGTAGAAGCCTCAGGTAAGTGAAACTAATTTTTTTTTTTTATGCCTGACGATTCCTTTAAGATGGATTTTTTTATTGGCTCAAGTATAAGTCTACCCAGCAAAGTTAATGGCTGCACTTGGGGACCCGGAGGGGTTAATGTCTGCACTGCATACAGTATTGCAGCCATTAACCCCTCCTGCCCCTTAAGTGCAGCCAATACCTCCTCCAGGCCCCCAAGTGCTGCATTTATTCACTCCCTTTTATGCAGCCCAGTATTTCCCCCCCGCCCCTTCCTTGTTAATTGTTGTGGCCAGGAGATTCAGATCTGTGTTTTCTTGGCATTTCCTTTCCTCAAAGTATCACTTACCACTGGGTGCATTGCTGCACATGGGAATGTCACTATTAGTACACACAGGGCCGGTCCTGGACTTTCTGCTGCCTGAGGCAAAGATTGTGAAGGCGCCCCCCCCACCCCCCCACCCCGGCCACCACCCCGCCCCCCGTCCTAAAGAATTAAAGAAGACCGCTTCGGTCGATTAGTTTATTTCCAACATGTCTGATTCGCATTTCCATGGATCGTTAGGTCGATTTGGCATACTTTACATGCGAATCGACCTAACGATCCATCGAAATGCAAATCAGACATGTTGGAAAAAAACGAATTGACGGGAATCGAGTGGGAAATAAAGTGTGGGAACGCACCGAGTGTATTCAGCAAGCATGAGAGAGATGTGAATACTTGGAGCACAGCACACAGCCCATGCTTTCTACCGCCTTACCTTAGGCCCAAGCCACTAGGGCTTCAGTCAGTCACTGCACTGGCAATATAGCTAGGCCTAGGTTGTATGGTGCTGTTGTGAACTTGTCTGCAAAGTGGCTGCCACCCTCCTGCATGTCCCAGACCCAACCCCCTTATAGCACACAGTCAATCAATGAGTCAATAAGACAGAGAAAATAAATAACAGCAACAGGATGATATATACCCCCTGCAATGCAGGGCCCCAGCCTGTATATGCAGGGCCTGCATATACCAATACCACACTACCAGCAACATGATATATACCCCCCTGCAATGCAGTGCCCCAGCCTGTATATGCAGGGCTGGGCCTGCACACCAATACCACACTACCAGCAACGCCAACAGGATGCTATATATACCCCCCTGCAATGCAGGGCCCCAGCCTGTATATGCAGGGCTGGGCCTGCATACCAATACTACACTACCAGCAACAGGATTATATATATATATATATACCCCCCTGCAATGCAGGACCCCAGCCTGTATATGCAGCACTGGGCCTGCATACCACTACCACATTCCAAATAAATATACCACCTCCACCAGTCAGTCTGACTACATTACATACATAACATTAAAATACAAAAAAGCGATCCGACCCGACCGTGAAGAGCCAGAGCCTGGGGCAGCAGCCGCAGCAAAGTGACTCACCGGGGATGGTGGGGTCCGGCGACGACGATGGCGGAGGGCAGGCCAGGCATCGGGCACGAGCCAGCATCCATCTTGCGCCGGCGGGCAGAGGGCAGCGAGCTTGCTCCTCCATCTCTCGCTGCCGGGCAAAGCCGGGGGGCAACGGCGGGCTCATCCTTGTCACGGTTACGGCAGCACTCAGTGACCGTGAATATCATGGTGGGCAGCGGGCGGCAGGCAGCGTGACTCCTCCAGTCACTTCCGTCCCGGATTCTGCAGGGGGAGCGGAGGCAGCGCAGCGGTGCAGCCAGGACAGCCTCACAGAGGCCTAGTAAGCGGCAGAGCTCGCCTCAGACTCGGAAGTCCGGCATGGTGGGTGGGCGTGGGCGGCACGTCACGCAAGTGGCAGGGCTGGCACAGGGTCATTGTGCACACAGGCCAGGGTCACTCACCGATTCAGTGTGCTGCGTGCTGCCACTGCCAGGCAGGGAGACTTCACTGCAGCACTTGAGGTGGCCACAGGGCCAGTTCTAGGTGAAATGGGGCCCTGGGGCAAAAAAAACCAAGGGGCCGCCTAGATGACACTGACATTATATGGGTGCCCCCCTCTTACCCCCAGACATATGTGTGGCAGCCAGCATGCCCCAAACATATAGGTGCCCCCCCTCTTCTCCCCAAACATATGGGTGGCAGCCAAAATGCCCCAAACATATGGGTGGCCCCCCTCTTCTCCCCAAACATATGGGTGGTAGCCAGCATGCCCCAAACATATGGGGGACCCCCCTCTTCTCTCCAAACATATGGGTGGCAGCCAGCATGATGCCCCAAACATATGGGTGGCCCCCCTCTTCCCCCCAAACATGTGTGGCAGCCAGCATGCCCCAAACATATTGGTGCCCCCTCTTCCCCCCCAAACATGGGTGGCACCGTGGCACTGGCAGCCATCATCTCCCCAAACACATATGGGTGGCCCCCCTCTTCTCCAGCTAGGTTCCCCCCAGACATATGGGTGGCAGCTGCTGCCAGGCAGCATCTCCCCCAAAAACAAAGGCAGCCTGCCCCAACCTCGCCCTAAGACCCCCCCCCTCCCCCTCCAAAGAATGACATCCATCTATTTGCCTGTCACACTGATGTCTTCTCTTACCATTAGCTGTCAGTGTGTCAGGCAGAGGCAGGCTCCGGGTCAGGCGCACGTTACTACCTCCAGGCCCGCCGCAGCATGTGACCAGGAGGACGTCAGTCTCCTCAAGGATCCTGGGAGCGCTGCGCAGCTACGTCGGTGACGCTGCGTGGAGGCAGAGTCAGGAGCCAAACCACTGGAGATGAGCCGAGAGGAGTTGGAAGAAGACTCAGACAACGCTGGAACCGAAGTGGTTCGGTTCTTCCAGCGTCTGTCTCTTCCAAGCGATTCGGTTCCAGACTAGACACTGGAACCGAACCGCTTGGAGGAGACAGATGCTGAAACCGAACCGCGGCGCTTGGAGGAGCCGAGGAGGAGGTATGTATATGATTCGAATCATTCGATTCACTCCCTCCGACTCTCCCTCCGCCAGGTGACGTCACGGCCGCCGCACACAGACACAGACAGTCAGCCACCCCACGCACCCGCACCCAGGCAGGCAGACCAGCTCACCCTGGTGGGAGTCGGACACAGGGCCAGGGCGGTAGGCTGCGCGGACATTTGGCTGCCAGGGGCCTAGGGGGGGCAGTTGCCCCCTTTGCCTTACTGCAAGCGCCGTCCCTGGGCGGCCAAGCGGGCGGCGGCTGTAGCCGGTAGGTTAGGTAGCACACTCCAGTGAGTGACCAGTCCAGTCTCTCCGGAAAGGCGGCAAAAACCAGGCGCAGGCACTACCTCTTAATGCCTGGTTCCGCCCCTCCACTTCCTGCCGCCTGAGGAACCCGCCTCACCCCGCCTCATAGGCGGGCCGGCCCTGAGTACACACATTACTCGGTGTGCTCAGTGTTGCCCATGACTCGAGTATTCACTTCATAAAAGTATAGCGTCGGCCCCTATACTTTTATGAAGTGAATCAGACCTAAATTTCTAGACTCGAGTATATACAGTAGTTACGAATAAGTTAACAATTTTACTTAACAGGAATCAGAAGCTGAAGCCTGGTTCCCTTCCCTACAGAGCTTTGCACCAGATAAGATGTGTATTGCAACACTTGACTAATTACCTTGGAATGATCTTATGGCTTTAATGAGGAAAGGTGAAATAAAGGCTAAAAAAAAGGAAAAAGATGGCAAGGCTAGTGCTGTCTAGTTCAGCCCTGTCATTCCTCTTACCAAGCAGGGCTGCCATTTTCTGTAGTTAGTGGTGTCTAATCTCCTTCCTTCAAAGCCAGAATTATAGGTTTTCCTGCTCTAGACTAGATAACCTTTTTTTGTAACTCCCTGATATAAGAAGCCCACCTCCAGTAAATGGCAACCACCCTCCTCCATAGGCAGCTACCCTTTTTTCCATCTCCAGCTACTCGTTTGGGTGAACTGATTGACAGGGAATTAAACTTTGGGAATTAAATCTCAGCAGTAGTGAAATATTACTTTTGGTTTTTTATTACTTAAAGGAATACTATCGATCTATGCATTTATTTTTAAATGCTGTATGTTGTAGCACACATTAGGACAAGTACTAGGAGCAATTTGATTCCTCACACAGGTGTTCCTCTCAGCTGTAAAATCCTCTGTGAGGGCTGGTGCAGACCTAGCGGGTTTTGTGGCGTGTTTGCAGCTGCTTGCGGCTGCAAATACGCTTGGTCAATGTATCTCAATGGGGTGGTTCACACCAGAGCGGGAGGCGTTTTGCTGAAACGCATACTCCTGGGGTGAGGCATTTTTTGGATTGCGGAAGCGATTCTGCCTCCAATGTAAAGTATAGGAAAAACGCAAACCGCTCTGAAAAACAGCAGTTCAGAGCGGTTTTGCCGGCGTTTTTGTTACAGAAGCTGTTCAGTAACAGCTTTATTGTAACAATATATGAAATCTACTACACCAAAAACGCTTCCCAAAACCACAAAATGCTAGGTGAAATGCTACAGAAAAATAAGAAAAAGCGTTTCAAAATTTGCTAGCATTTTGCAGATCTGCTAGCAGGTTTTGGTGTGCACCGGGCCTCCGTTTTAGATACAAAATGTATCTACCGTATATACTCGCATACAAGCCGAATTTTTGACCCCCAAAAAGGGGGTCAAAAGTTGGGGGGTCGGCTTGTATGCGAGTCTTTCCTGGTGGTATAGTGGTGGGTGGTGGGTGTTCCGCGCCCCGCTCCCCCCGCGGCCGCCGCTGCTATTACCTGCAGGCAGCGGCCGCTTCCTAATCCGCGTTCCTCTTCTTAAACTTTTCAGCGTGTATCACAGCAGCGCGCCCGGCGCTGCTGCTGTGACGATGCAGGGGCAGGAAAGAGCGGTTCCCTTGGTAACGGCGATACAGATCGCCGTTATAGGGAGCCGCGCTCTTTCCTGCACTCTGCATCGTCACAGCAGCAGCGCCGGGCGCGCTGCTGTGATACACGCTGAAAAGTTTAAGAAGAGGAACGCGGATTAGGAAGTGGCCGCTGCCTGCAGGTAATAGCAGCGGCGGGGAGGGGGGGGGGGGGAGCCGGGAATACTACCTACCTATGCTGGGCACTATACTGGCTAAACTGGGCACTATACTGGCTAAACTGGGCACTATACTGGCTAAACTGGGCACTAAACTAGCTAAACTGGGCACTAAACTAGCTAAACTGGGCACTATACTGGCTAAACTGGGCACTATACTAGCTAAACTGGGCACTATATTGGCTAAACTGGGCACTATATTGGCTAAGCTGGGCACTATACTAGCTAAGAAATGGATGAAGAAGCTGGCAGGCACTCGGTAGATGCTGTATATGACAGTCAGGTGAACAAGCATCCAAGAAACTATGTGCTCAAGACTCAAAAGACAAAGTCTATGGAGTAAAAATGGGAGGAAGCGGAAAAAGTCTGGCACTATAGTTTAATAACTGAGAATAGAGCAGTGCAAAAACATGTCCATCAAAGCATAACAACACATTGCTGATAGCTGACAAATGGTGAAACAAGGGCAAAGTTGCATTGCTTGTGCTCAAAAACTGTACCTGGATGGTGGGGGGTAGCAGGTGTGGGCGCCAAAAGGGTGCACGGCCTAACGACCGTTTCGCAGGGCAAAAACGCCTGGCTTCTTCTGAGGTAAGTGCACCTTTGCACTGCTCTATTCTCAGTTATTAAACTATAGTGCCAGACTTTTTCCGCTTCCTCCCATTTTTACTATACTAGCTAAACTGGGGCACTATACTGGCTAAACTGGGCACTATACTAGCTAAACTGGGCACTATACTAGCTAAACTGGGCACTATACTGGCTAAACTGGGCACTATACTGGCTAAACTGGGCACTATACTAGCTAAACTGGGCACTATACTAGCTAAACTGGGCACTATACTGGCTAAACTGGGCACTATACTAGCTAAACTGGGCACTAAACTGGGCACTATACTGGCTAAACTGGGCACTATACTAACTAAACTGGGCACTATACTGGCTAAACTGGGCACTTTACTAGCCATACTGGGGCACTATACTAGCTAAACTGGGCACTATACTAGCTAAACTGAGGCACTACCTACCCATACTGGGCACTATACTGGCTATACTGGGCACTTTACTAGCTATACTGGGCACTATACTAGCTATACTGGACACTACCTACCTATACTGGGCACTATACTAGCTATACTGGGACACACTGGGGGGCTGCACCAATCCAGCATTTCCTACCCCCGGCTTATATGGGGGTCAATCATTTTTCCCAGTTTTTTCAGGGAAAAGTTGGGGGGTCGGCTTATATGCGGGTCGGCTTATATGCGAGTATATACGGTAATACTGACAGCTCCCAGAGGGCTAGACCATGTCTCTGCACAGGGGAGTTGCTATCAACTCCTCAGTTTATAGTTTATCACCATGCTGAAAGAATATTATTGATATGATGGTAAGGGGTTAAAGATTCTAGCAATGTGTGTTTATTATCTTTGCTTCTTTTGACTGATAAAGATACTAATAATGCTAATTGTAAACAGTGGTCTGCCCCTCTCAGCAGCTTGTAAAATGGATGCAGCCTGGAGTGAATCATCACCACAAGCAGGCACCCAGGCAACCAGTCTGAGTGTAAACACAGACTAGTGTTATAGCTAGTTATATTCCAGCAATATTCCAGCTCATTTAGTTACCTGTTACCACCTCAGATCAGCCTATTTCTCCTCATGTCTGCTGCATGCTGTGAGTGACACAGTAAAATATATTTGTGAGCTGTGTGAGACATTTTTAAGCAGGGATAGAGGGAGAGAGACCTGGGTGAATAAATAAAGTGCCCCTAGCACTAGTGGTAATGTGTACACTAATATAGAGTATTAAAAAAAAAAGTTGTTTCAATTGATAGTATTCCTTTAGGCCTCCTGCACACTGCATGCATTTCCGATTCCGAATCCGCTTTTCAATAGTTTTTTCCTCCGATTCCGATTTTTAATCTTTACTGCAGGCTGCGTTTTTTGATCCGTTTTTCTGTTGAATGTATTCAGTGAAAATCGGAATTGAAAATCGGAATCGGAATCAGAATCAGAAAACGGATTTGCAGTGTGCAGGGTGCCTTAAAGAACATACTTCATACTTCATACTTCATACTTCAAGAGGCTCTCTCAACTCTAATTCATGCCTTCCTCACATTGTATCTGGACTATTGCAATGCTCTCTTTACAGGTCGTTATCGGCCACCTCAGCCAACTTAAGCCATGCGTGTGTACGAATATTTAAGGCTCGTACACACGCTCAACAAAACGGCCTGATTGTAGTCTGACTTTAGTCCGTTTTCGATTGTTGGATGACAATCAGGCATGTGGACGTGTAAAAACAACTTGACGAGCGACTGATATGAGATGTGGCGCCCGATCCAACTGTGGGATCTATGTTGGCCTACAGTCTTCTGATATTGTGCAGATGGTCTGTATGTACAAGACGTTTGAACAACTGTTAAACGACTTGTACTTATTTTCAATGTGTAGTCCGTTGTTCCGCTATCGTGCGCAGTATGTAAATCAGTTGGTCGTTTATCCGTCCGGATGTGTAGACATACAGGTTGTGCGGTACGCCAGGTCGTGCGGTTTGTCAGGTCATGTGTGCGGTCGTGTGCATGTTGAGCACAAGTTTGGCGTGTATACTTAGCTTTAAAGTACACCGTACACTAATAAATCAATTCCATGGAGGTACAGTATATAGGACGTGGCAGAGATGAGATAAGGCAACGGAAAGTTTAGCTCACAATTACTTTGAGGCTGATGATGATTCAGAGAAATAGATGAGATCAGAATCTTTACCAAAGAAGTGCTAGAGCTTGTAGATGCAGTTTAGCTGAGCATTTGGAAGAGCAATTAGCAGTATTCTTGAGAAAAGAAGCATGATTTCACAAGCTATCCTTCTCTTTCTGCGCCGCTGGCATTATTTCATATGCCAGATTCCAGAGGAGCAATCTATAACTGGCAGAAAATCACATCACTATTCACAAGGAGTCCCAGAATTATCCCAGCATCATAGTGATGTATGCAGATGACTCAGTCCATCACCATCCTGGGATAATGGCAATCCTCTGATAACTAAGACTACTGCAGTTGACTACTTAGAATTTCAAAAAAAATCACCTGCATATTATACAAGCATTAAAAAGGATATTATCCTAGATTAAGTGTGCAGTAAATGCATAGGGTAAATGCATAGAGTGGTTGCTAATTACTGACTGCGGACTGTTAATAAAAGGGGAGGCAGACAAAAGGTGATGTAGGACAGGACAAAGTATAATTCTGGCTTTGAAGGAAGGAGGTTAGACACCACTAACTACAGAGGCCTCTTCTACATTAAAAATAGACATTCAATTCTTATCCCCAGTACTAAAAGTATCCACACAACTCAGCAACTTTGTGAACAGATTTATTGGTAGAGTAGCACAGCAGGAATTTACATGCTCCTGCTCCAGGTCAGTCTATTCACTGCAGCCGCTCTGTACAGCAAACCTTTGTTCGGTAAACCTCACAATGTATGTCACGTGACACTGGGGAGGAATGCTTTAAGTCATGTGACGCCGGGAGAGGTGTGCTGTACAGAGGCACTGTGGTGAACAGCACAGTGGAGTGAACCAGTGCTGTGGCATGTAAAGCTCCGCTATGCTCCTCTACCAATCAAGGATAGGAAGGGTGGTAGAGGAATGCCCCCACCTACAGCTGTGGGGGGTTACCATCATGCTTAGGAGAGACTTTTGTTAGCCGCGCCATTACTGAACTCAAAATTCAATTATTGAACAAAATATTTTTCCTGCACAATTACAAACATGTGAAGGAGTCTATGATACTGTTCCATAGTTAAAATTAAGCTTTGCTTAAGAGATGAAGAATATTTTTGTTTTCACGTATATATTCACATATGATACGCATGTAACCAAATACACTTTTCTTCTATAACTCAAGCAATAACTACAAATCACTAAAAACATGCTAGTAATAATAAGGCAAGTGAAAACTTATCGACACACATCTATCGGTATTTTAAGAGTTAATTTACTAAAGAAGCTTGCCTTATTAACATGTAGTGATAAGCTTTCATAGTGAGAGTGTTGTCGTATCACACCTTTCACACTGGCGCGATGCAATGATGCAAAACTGCCACACTGCTACCACAGCCTAATGCATCCCTACGGGGGAGTTCACATTCCCCAAGTTATGGTACGCTGCCCGGAAGTCTCCAATCTAACGCTAGTGCAAACCTACGTTACTGCGTGTCTTCTGGTATGACTTGCAGACTATATGTCACTACGGTGCCTCTTTAACAGCTAAATAGAAATATAGAAGCAGGATCCATAAAAACTCATTGGCCACTAAGGCAATTAAGCTACAGAACTTCCATTATGTTTTGACATTTAACCTTCCTGGCGGTAAGCCCGAGATGAGCTCGGGCTATGCCGCCGGAAGGCACCGCTCAGGCCCCGCTGGGCCGATTTGCATAATTTTTTTTTTTTGCTACACGCAGCTAGCACTTTGCTAGCTGCGTGTGCAATCCGATCGCCGCTGCTAACCGCCGATCCGCCGCTACCTGCCGCGCCGTAGCCGCCCCCCCCAGACCCCGTGCGCTGCCTGGCCAATCAGTGCCAGGCAGCGCTGTGGGTTGTATCGGAGTCCCCTTTGACGTCACAACGTCGATGACGGCGGTGACATCATCTCGCCCGTCGCCATGGCGCCATGACGGGGGAAGCCCTCCAGGAGATCCCGTTCTTTGAACGGGATCTCCTGATCTCCGATCGCCTCCGGCTGGGGGGGTTGCGGGGATGCCGCTGAGCAGCGGCTATCATGTAGCGAGACATTGTCTCGCTACATGAAATAAAAAAAAAAATTAAAACATGGCTTTGCTGCCCCCTGGCGGATTTTGATAAACCGCCAGGAGGGTTAAGCCATATAAATATGGGAATTTTTATGAGCTAGGATTTGTCAGTTGTTCAACTTCTATATAACCAACCATCAAGTATTATATATACTTTGGTTTATCCAATGTATTCAATGGCCATCTTCCACTTTGTAGTAGAAAAGAGGCAGTTATTATTTCTACCTATGCCAGTATCCCTGGAAAGCCCAGCACAGCTCCTGACACTTTCTATTTTCTATTACGAATTAAAGTACTCATAAAAATATAGTATGAATACGTATTCCTAACGGGAGAGGCCCCTTGACGCACTGAGGGTTAAAATGAACGTTTATTCAGTCATGATTTTATATTTCTGATTCCACGGGTTAACAAACAGCGCTTTTCTTCACCTGAATAGTTTACCCGAGTACATTTGCATTAGCCGCTTGTTGAATTGGGCGCGATTATCGTGCTTGTTATATAGCGGCTATATGTGTATGTTTATTGTTGTAACTATTTATCGGTTATGTCGCTGTAATGGTGGGGGGAGCCTGAGCAGCAGCTGCAGGGAGGGCAGCCCGACCTCTCCCTTCCTATATAGCGGCTATTTGCGTATGTTTATTTTTCGAAATATGTATTTTTTTATGTCGCTGTAAAATGGGGAGGGGGGGAGCCGCAGGGAGGGCAGCCCGACCTCTCCCTTCCCTTCTCTCCCCGCGCCGCCCTCCGTGCTCCCCTCTCGGAGTAATGCGCACATGGAAGCAATGTGATTACCTACCTCACCTCCAATTGCCGCTCACGTGCCGCCGGTCTTCTCCTCTCTGCATAGCCGCTGTACGCGTGTCTACAGCGGCTATGCACAGAGGAGAAGACCAGCGGCGAGTGAGCGGCAATTGGAGGTGAGGTAGGTAATCACATCGCTTCCATGTGCGCATTACTCCGAGAGGGGAGCACGGAGGGCGGCGCGGGGAGAGAAGGGGAGGGCGAGGTCGGGCTGCCCTCTCTGCGGCTCCCCTCCCCCTTTACGATGGGGCACCTACCTATCTACCTCACCTAAACTGGGGTCAGCTACCTAATCTAACCTACATCCGATAACAATAGCAGATAGCCAGCCATAGCAGGTAATAACCGTTTGCTGTTAACCGTTAATTTACATTGCGCCCATACTATGCAGTCTGCGCCGGCAAGAGATTATATAGCCGAAAATTGCATTGAAAGAATAGCCGCGCCTAATTCATGCAGCACTTTAATCACCGTGTTCGGTTTACCCTGATATCTGTATTTTTTTCTGTAAATGAACCGAATCCTCAGTTTCACAATACAATATAGAATGGAGAGGGCGCATCAGTTCTGAGCTCTTACCTTCAGCTGCATTAGGTGCACATCAACATGCTTGCTTTGAGGATCTTCTTGCACTGACTGAGTAAGTCCTCTCACTCTCTCCGATGTACTCCGGATCCAGGTATCAATCTCTGGAAGGTGTAAGATTATCTTCCAGTCAGCTCCAGTGTGGACGGGTGGAGGCCTTTCATAACGCTGTACACAGGCTTGGCTTATAGGTGGCTCCATTTCACTTGGGCCAGAAACATGAGACTCCATGATGTCAGTATCCTGGGACATGCTGGGTGTCAGGGTCAGACTCATGGCTTGGAGCTAATCATACCTAGGGAACAAGTAATACAAAATGAGAAACAATTTGAAACATACCCATTCCATTTCAATCTGTTGTTCAATGTTCATCATTTGATTGCTAATACGATTGTGGGTTCCTTAGTCAAGCAATAATACTGCCTTCACATTCTGGGTCACGATCCTACTTAGAACTAGCCTGTTGCAGTTGTCCCTTAAGGATAAGAATCTAAGGATCTACATTTTTTTTTTTGCAGTCGGGAAGGCCGCTGCATAACTCTCACTGAAAACTAATTGGAAATCATAAAATTACTGTGTACGGGAGAAACAGCTAAAAAGTGCAGTCGTTCAAAATCTGTATGGAAGCTGAACATTAAAAATACATTATTAGCCTGAGACAGTCATAACTTTAAACCAACATTTTTAATTTTTAAAACCAAAAGAAGCCCAAAGTATTGAAGGAAAGTCCTACTTAGGATTGAAACAATAGAATCAGTTGTTTATCTCCACAGCTTATTTTCAGTTCAGGGTTGCTTTAGGCAAGTTTAGTAACACCAGTTTGCACAGTATTAAAATAATGCACAGGTATGTGACAAAACATAGCTATCATAGCAAACAACTTCAAATGAAAAAATTACTCCATACAAAGTGAATGTCTCAGATTTATACAAAAATTGGAGGCAAAGGATCACCCATGAATCAACAGTAAAAGCGTGTTTGCCTTGACCCACACCCCAGTACCATATGGGGTCGCAGCCCACAATACAGCCACAATACAGTGGGATGCGAAAGTTTGGGCAACTTTATTAATTATCATGATTTTCCTGTATACATTGTTGGTTGTTATGATAAAAAATGTCAGTTAAATATATCATATAGGAGACACACACAGTGAGATTTGATAAGTAAAATGAAGTTTATTGGATTTACAGAAAGTGTGCAATAATTGTTTAAACAAAATTAGGCAGGTGCATACATTTGGGCACCATTGTCATTTTATTGACTCCAAAACCTTTAGAACTAATTATTGGAACTCACATTGGCTTGGTAAGCTCAGTGACCCCTGACCTACATGCACAGGTGAATCCAATTATGAGAAAGAGTATTTAAGGGGTCAATTGTAAGTTTCCCTCCTCTTTTAATTTTTTTCTGAAGAGTAGCAACATGGGGGTCTCAAAACAACTCACTCTCAAATGACTTGAAGACAAATATTGTTCCCCATGATGGTTTAGGGGAAGGATACAGAAGGCTGTCTCAGAGATTTAATCTGTCTGTTTCCACAGTTAGGAACATATTGTGGAAATGGAAGACCACAGGCTCAGTTCAAGTTAAGGCTCAAAGTGGCAGACCAAAGAAAAATCTTTAATAGACAGAAGCGATGAATGGTGAGAACAGTCAGAGTCAACCCACAGACCAGCACCAAAGACCTACAACATCATCTTGCTGCAGATGGGAGTCACTGTGCATCGTTCAACCATTCGACACACTTAACATAAGGAGATGCTGTATGTGAGAGTGATGCAGAGGAAGCCTTTTCTCCGCCCAAGAGCCGGTTGAGGTATGCTAAAGCACATTTAGACAAGCCAGCTTCATTTTGGAATAAGGTGCAGTGGACTGATGAAACTAAAATTGAGTTATTTGGGCACAACAAGGGTGTTATGCATGGAGGAAAAAGAACACAGCATTCCAAGAAAAACACCTGCTACCTACAGTAAAATATGGTGGTGGATCCATCATGATTTGGGGCTGTGTGGCCAGTGCAGGGACTGGGAATCTTGTCAAGGTTGAGGGAGACATGGATTCCACTCAGTATCAGCAGAGTCTGGCGACCAATGTCCAGGAATCAGTGACAAAGCTGAAGCTGCGCCGGGGCTGGATCTTTCAACAAGACAATGACCCTAAACACTGCTCAAAATCTATTAAGGTATTAATGCAGCAGAACAAGTACAATGTTCTGGAATGGCCATCTCAGTCCCCAGACCTGAATATAATTGAAAATCTGTGGTGTGAGTTAAAGAGAGCTGTCCATGCTCGGAAGCCATCAAACCTGAATGAACTAGAGATATTTTCTAAAGAGGAATGGTCCCAAATACCTTCAACCAGAATCCAGACTCTCATTGGAACCTATAAAAAGCGTATAGAGGCTATAATTTCTGCAAAAGGAGGCTCTACTAAATATTGATTTCATTTATTTTTTTGTGGTGCCCATATTTATGCACCTGCCTAATTTTGTTTAAACAATTATTGAACACTTTCTGTAAATCCAAAAAAACATAATTTCACTTCTCAAATATTACTGTGTGTGTCTCCTATATAATATATTTAACTGACGTTTTTTTATCGTAAAAAACAACGATTTATACAGGAAAATCATGACGATTAACAAGGTTGCCCAAACTTTCGCATCCCACTGTATACAGGAGGGTTGGCATCACACTGAGTTAAGAATAGCTCTCTCTGTTTAATATATCACGATAGTGTGAGACAGACAGAGAGTGCTAACCTAACTAGGCCACTATGCTACCCACCATGCACACTACAAATATTGCAACAGTGGGCTGGAGACACATACTGTACATGGAAAAGAGTGCTGGGATTGCCTTGATGTCAATATTGCTAATAATATCCCTGTAACAGTTTTGTGTTGCTTATTTCAGTGGGGGTATTCCTGTATCTCTCCATTCCATACCTCCTAAGGTCCGGTTCACTGCATGGATGAAAAACTGACCCTTGGAAAAACTGATCCTTGGAATGGATGAGCTTTTAAAAGGTATCAGTTTTTCATCAGTTCGGTTAGTGGTCGTCCAATACGCTACATCCGTTGCTCCGGAATTATCGCAGCCAGTCCAAACTTACAGTCCGTTCGGCAGAAGGGCCAAACGGATCTGTTCTAATAGAGCAACGTGAATAGATCCTATTGATTTACCTAGGGTCCATTCAGCTCCTTTAAGATCCAGTCCATTTACCTCTGCTACATGGACCGTTTTTTGTGCCAATGTGAACCGGGCCTTACTCCAACCCTCTGGTAATGATACCTAGTACTAACCTGTAACCCTATCCCCTAACATTACTCTCACATAATAATACCTAACACTAAGCTCTCCTCCAACCCTCCCATTACTTAACCTAACACTAACCTCTAACCCCAGCGCTACCACAGATCTCTTGGTGCCTGCTGCAGCTGAACCCCCGGAGCTCTGCTATAACATAGTTGAGCGCCACTACCAAACCTTCCGTGCCCACTGCAGCCAAGCTCCTGGTGCCCGAAGTAACACAACCCCCCCCCCCCCCCCCCCCCACCCCCGACCCTCAGCTGCCTGAGCCAATCCTTCCACATCAGAAAACTCCAAGTTAACAGACAAGTGCTGCCGCTCGTTTTACCTGCTTTGGCTTTGAAATTACTATTACAGCTCTGTAACAGCTATTAGTAGAAATAATACTGATAATATCCTCCTGAGAGAGCTCACTGCTGAAATCAATAAGAAATAAGCAAATTCCATTTACCTGTATTCATCCAAAACAAGAACGTCACTTTTGGCTGAATCACACTTTTAACAATAAAAATACTCATGTACAGCTCTAGTAACAAACAATACAGCAAACTAAGATGTTCAAGAAGAGAAAAACTGTAAATATTTAACTGCAGTTGTCTTTTACAAAGCATGAAGAATAATTATCACCAGCAACGCACAATTCAGTCCCAATGCTTTTAAACACTTATTTAATGTCTGAATTACATTTATGGTGTTTTACATTTACCTGGAACATGTCCCATATACAGTACATTCATGCAGCATGAAAAGCTAAAACTCTGTAATGTTCTTGGAAACAACATTTGAGTAGTTTTGGGGGTGGGGCTGTCATGGGGCTCTGTCTCTTACTGGGCTCCTGGGGGCAGTCTGGTACTGTGTGTGTGTGTGGGAGGGGGGGGGGGGAGGGGGGGGGGGGGTTATGTGGTTGCAATCTGTTACAGGGGAGCTGTTATTGTGTGGCTGTCTGTGACAGGGGGATGTCTTATTCTGGCATCTGCCATGGGTTGTTGTCTGATACAAGGCTGCTGTCATGGGGTGGCTGTCAGTTACAGGGGTGCTGTCATGGAGAGCTGTTTGTTACAGGGGTGCAGTCATGACGTGGTTGTCTGTTACAATGGTCTGTCATGGGGCACTGTCTGTTACAGGGGTGGTGCCATAGGGTGGCTGTGTGTTTCAGCGGTATGTCATGGGGAGCTGTTTGTTACAAGGGGGCTGCCATTGGAGGCTGTCTGTTACTGTGGTCCATCATGGGATAACTGTTTGTTATTGTGGTTTGTCATGGAGAGCTGTCTGTTACTGTCTGTTTGTCATGGGAGCTGTTTGTTACAAGGGGGCTGCCATTGGAGGCTGTCTGTTACTGTGGTCCATCATGGGATAACTGTTTGTTATTGTGGTTTGTCATGGAGAGCTGTCTGTTACTGTCTGTTTGTCATGGGAGCTGTTTGTTACAAGGGGGCTGCCATTGGAGGCTGTCTGTTACTGTGGTCCATCATGGGATAACTGTTTGCTATTGTGGTTTGTCATGGAGAGCTGTCTGTTACTGTAGGCTGTTATAGAGGTGTACGTACAAAAAGGGCGCCTGGACAAAAAGGGCGCGGGGTGTAAACTCTAAATAATAATTAATCATTAATAGGGTTTATAAATATAGTGTGCTATATTTCGTTTACAAATAATGTTTAACAAAATTATAAATCATTAAATAATGTTTATGAAATCGGAAATTGTGAAAACGTTAATCTTCCCTGTTTCAAAAGTTAAACTTATAATTACGTTTATAAAAAAACCAATAATATATGTTTAATTGTTATAATTGTATATTATTGTGAATAACCGTCATTTATGGTTTGTTGTTATAATAAAATTTGAAAATATTGTTTATAAAGATGATATAAATATAACTACGTTCGTAATAAATGTTGTAATACATTAGTAATTATTACTAAAATTTTACTAAAACTATACCTAAGCCTACTCTTACACAGAACCCTACCTGTACCTATCCCTAACCCCTAGACTCCCCTGTTGGTGCCTAAACCTAAGACCCCCCTGTTGGTGCCTAAACCTAAGACCCCCCTGTTGGTGCCTAAACCTAAGACCCCCCTGTTGGTGCCTAAACCTAAGACCCCCCTGTTGGTGCCTAAACCTAAGACCCCCCTGTTGGTGCCTAAACCTAAGACCCCCCTGTTGGTGCCTAAACCTAAGACCCCCCTGTTGGTGCCTAAACCTAAGACCCCCCTGTTGGTGCCTAAACCTAAGACCCCCCTGTTGGTGCCTAAACCTAAGACCCCCCCTGTTGGTGCCTAAGTAACCCTCCCTGTACCTACCCCTAACCCCTAGACCCCCCTCTTGGTGCCTAAACCTAGGACCCCCCTGTTGGTGCCTAAACCTAAGACCCCCCTGTTAATGCCTAAACCTAAAACCCCCCTGTTGGTGCCTAAACCTAAGACCCCCCTGTTAGTGCCTAAACCTAAGACCCCCCCCTGTTGTTGCCTAAGTACCCCTCCCTGTACCTACCCCTAACCCCTAGACCCCCCTATTGGTGCCTAAACCTAAGACCCCCCTGTTGGTGCCTAAACCTAAGACCCCCCTTTATTATGTGGATAATAATGTTTTACTAATTGTGGATTCAAAAAAAATTTTGCAATTTACGTTACGTACTGATCGCTTTATTTTGTGAATAATAATGTTTTACAAACAGTAAGAGATAAAACTTTAAATAATGTTTTAATTATTTAAATAAGATAAATATGTTTATTATTTTCATAAACGTTATTCGGCACGGGTGCATTTTATAAACGTAAATCACCACAAGTTCAGTTATAAATCATTAAACATCGCCGGGCGCCGTTTGTAAACTTTATTTAGCTCCTGGCGCCGTTTATAAACTTTATTTAGCTCCGGCGCCCTTTTTTCCTACTCGGCGCCCATTAAACGCTATTTATTATGGGAGTGAATGGCGGCGCCCTTTTTGTCCACTAGCGGCATGCGCCCTTTTTTCCCAGCTCCGCTCCACCCGGCTAGTTTTGGTGAGCACTGGCTGTCATTGGCTCACCTCCTCCTATGCTGTAAGCAGAATTGTGCAGAGAAGCACCATCCCGGTATTCTCTCATCTCGCCCCACCCGGCTACTTCTTCATGCCACCCGGCTACTTTTTCATGCCACCCGGCTGGAAAACATTTCTAGGGAGAACGCAGTACTATAGACTGTCATGGGGAGCTATCAGTTACAGTTACAGGGGTGCTGTCATGGGGAGCTGTCTGTTACATTGTCTGTCATAAGAAACTGTCTGTTACAGAAAAGCTGTCATGGGCTAGCTGCCTGTTATAGTGCTCGGTCATGGGGAGCTGACTGTTACAGGGGTGTTGCCGCCATGGAGAGGCTGTCTTTAAGACCTAAGACCTGCTTGTAATTGTAAAATGCTCTCAAAAACATGTTTTTGGGATTGGTTTTGCATAACTCCCAACTGTCCCTCTTTTGGAGGGACAGTCCCTCTTTGGGAGCCCTGTCCCTCTGTCCCTCTTTTGTTCTCATTTGTCCCTCTTTCAGGACTGTGTCCCTCTTTCTATGTAAATATATATCTCTCTACTAAAAAATGAGTTTGATAAACTCTAAACGTTATTCCCATCCTTTGCATTGATATATTACTAATTTTAAAATGTTAATATGAAGGAAATTGAACTAGGATAGAAAGGACCAGTGTGGTTTTAATTATAAAACAACATATTTTTCTTATGAAATCTTTATGGTATGTGTAACTAGGGGTGTGGTTAGGGGTGTGGCATGGGTGTGGCTTGAGTGTCCCTCTTTCTCATGTCAAAAAGTTGGGAGGTATGGTTTGCCACTTAAAAGTGGAGAGATTTCAGGGGAAGTGATTTTGGGCCCTGCTTTCCCTTATGAAATAGCTCCAATGATCACTCTCCCATCCATCTGACCGAATCTGCAAGTGTCATTAGCAACCATTTACATAATTGTGGCAAATCACCGGGAAAGTCAATGGTATCTGTTACGGGAGTGCTGTTATGGATCCAACCAAAAAAGTAAACGTGCACAAAAGACCTCTGCTAGTCTTTACAACACAGGTAAGTCTGTCAATCAACTATAAAAAGTATTTAATATTGCCCTTCTGTATGTCATGGCCTATCAATTTATTATTACAATGAAAAGTAAAAAAAACTGCAACTAAAATCACCTTCTTCACCCCTAATTGACACATGGTTTACATGTACATGATTAATTTACACTAATTTGAAATGACATGATCTACCATTTTAATTGAACTATATAAGCTCTTTATATTGAAACTAGTAAAAAGGCCCTAGGTCACAGCCGCTAAAATCCCCCCCCCCTCCCGCAATGAGCGCACATACTGTACGCGTCCTGCTTGCTCGTTCCGCACCACTGTCTGAAGTATATGCACACAGGGAGCCACAATGCAATGAAAACCTCTGTGAACCACAGACAGCAAACTGTCAGGTCCGGCCCTGTGTACCTAACTGCCCTGTATGCACACATGCTCAGTACAAAAAAGCCAGGGACACACAACCAGTCAGTTGATGACACAGGGACACTTGCATTTTATTGTATAGGATAACACCAGCTAGGCAGATGTATTCAGAATGTAAGGACATGATATGAAGTTATTTACAAAGAATTTGTGAGATTTGTTACTCCTCCCACTGGCGCACCGAAGGGGGTGTTCCGGGTGTCTGGAACTACCCCCTTGCACCCAGACCGGAAGTGCCTCCGGAATCTGAGCAGCGGCAGCCACTGAATGTTATAGTGCAGCTGCCGCCTGCTCATGTGTGTGCACAGCAGGGGGGCCCGGGGCCCGCCAGCCGTGTGTGGGGGGAGCGCTGTCGCCCTCCCGATTGCGGGACCCCCCAGCCAGGTGTACAACTTCTTCCCCGCAGCCCCGCAGTCTCCCAGAGGCAGAGCAGGGCTACGGCAAGATGGCTGCCGAAGCCCTGCTCTGGAGACTATTTATGTCTCCAGTACAGGGCTTCAGGAGCCATCTTGCCGTAGCCCTGCACTCTGCCTGTCAGCACGGGAGATGTGCTGCTGGAGGATCCTCGGGGAGCTGCGAGCCAGATGCCAGGAGAGGAGAAGACTTCTGTCAGGTAAGTGAATTGTTTTTTTTTCACAGGTGCATTTTTTTTCTAGTGTCTGCTGCCCACATTATGATTTTCAGGTGTCTGCTGCCCACATTACGATTTTCAGGTGTCTGCTGCCCACATTACGATTTTCAGGTGTCTGCTGCCCACATTACGATTTTCAGGTGTGTGCTGCCCACATTAAGATTTTCAGGTGTCTGCTGCCCACATTACGATTTTCAGGTGTCTGCTGCCCACATTACGATTTTCAGGTGTCTGCTGCCCACATTGCGATTTTCAGGTGTCTGCTGCCCACATTGCGATTTTCAGGTGTCTGCTGCCCACATTGCGATTTTCAGTTGTCTGCTGCCCACATTACGATTTTCAGGTGTCTGCTGCCCACATTACGATTTTCAGGTGTCTGCTGCCCACATTACGATTTTCTGGTCATTGCTGCCCACATTGTGATTTTCAGGTTGTCTGCTGCCCACATTGCAATTTTCTGGTGAATGCTGCCCACATTGCGATTTTCTGGTGACTGCTGCCCACATTACGATTTTCTGGTGACTGCGGCCCACATTGCAATTTTCTGGTAACTGCTGCCCACATTGCGATTTTCTGGTGTCTGCTGCCCACATTACGATTTTCTGGTGACTGCTGCCCACATTGCGATTTTCTGGTGCCTGCTGCTCACATTACGATTTTCTGGTGACTGCTGCCCACTTTACGATTATTTTCTGATGACTGCTGGCTGCTGCCCACATTGCAATTTTCTGGTAACTGCTGCCCACATTGCGATTTTCTGGTGTCTGCTGCCCACATTACGATTTTCTGGTGACTGCTGCCCACATTGCGATTTTCTGGTGCCTGCTGCCCACATTGTGATTTTCTGGTGACTGCTGCCCACTTTACGATTATTTTCTGGTGACTCCTGCCCACATTACGATTATTTTCTGATGACTGCTGGCTGCTGCCCACATTACGATTATTTTCTGATGGCTGCTGCCTACATTACGATTATTTTCTGATGACTGCTGCCCACATTACAATTTTTTCTGGTGACTGCTGCCCACTTTACGATTATTTTATGGTGAAATGCTGCTCACTTTACGATTATTTTATAGGTAAATGCTGCTCAATTTATGATTAAATTCTAGTGAAATGCTGCCCACTTTACGATTATTTTATAGTGAAATGCTGCCCACTTTACGATTATTTTATGGTGAAATGCTGCCCACTTTACGATCATTTTATGGTGAAATGCTGCCCAATTTACGATTATTTTCTAGTGAAACATTGCTGCATTAGGATTATTTTATAGTGAAACATTGCTGCATTAGGATTATTTTATAGTGAAACGCTGCCCCATTACGATTATTTGGTGCCTATGGGGAGGGCCCCATCCTCATTTTCGCAGGGGGACCCAGTGATTTCTAGTTACGCCCCTGGGGGAGGGTCTCTCTGACTGGCGGTATGAGAGCGGGGGTACTAGGGGGGGCGGCGCAGAGATACATTACCTTTCTCGGCGGCGATCATGGTGTCCCAGGTCTCCATGGCTAGTTGGCTACCTTTCATCCTGGCTCTAACGTGACGTCACCACGCCATCCAGCCGCAGCGGCCACGCTCCCCCCCCCTGAAGGCCATTGGACATCAGAGTATGCGTCCATGGAGAGAGAAGTACTGCTGCTGGATGAGCTGGAGTCTGGATAAGGCAAGTGCAGCCAGGGCTCACTGAGAGGCAGGGCTGGGGGGGATATTTGGAAGCCAGCTATATATACAGGGGGGATCTGACTATATACACTGGCTATATGCAGGGGGATCTGACTATATACACTGGCTATATGCAGGGGGATCTGGCTATATACACTGGCTATATGCAGGGGTATCTGGCTATATACACTGGCTATATGCAGGGGGATCTGGCTATACACACTGGCTATATGCAGGTGGATCTGGCTATACACACTGGCTATATGCAGGGGGATCTGGCTATATACACTGGCTGTATGCAAGGGGATCTGGCTATATACACTGGCTATATGCAGGGGGAGGCATCTGGCTACATACAGTGGGTATATGGGTATATACAGGGGGGGATCTCTGGCTATATATACAGGGGATCTGACTATATACACTGGTTATATACTGTATACAAGGGGGATCTTGCGAAATACAAGGGGGAATGTACTGAACGGGGAGTCATCTGGCTATATACTATAAATGGGGATCATGTGGTTACTTATCCTAACTGGGGGGGGGGGGGCCTCATCTGGCTACCTGTGTGATAAATGGGGGTCATCTGGTCACCTATACTAAAGAGGGGTGGGGTAATTTCGTTATCCATAATAAAGGGGGGTCATCTGGCTACTTAATCACTGCCACATTATATATATTTTGGCGAAACACTACTGCATCATGTGTATTTTATAGGGAAACACTGTGCATTGTGTGTATTTTGTGGAGAAATGCTGTGCATCATGTGGATTTTGTGGGCAAACGCATGCGCGGTAGTGTGCGGCTTGCCAAAAGAGACCTATCAGGAATCCCCCCCTTAAAAATCCTGGATTTGCCCCTGCCTCCTATGTCTGACCTTTGGTTTGCACTTGTGCTTGCTGCACATTAGATGTCATCTCTGTATAATCTGATTTGCAATGTGACGTATGTGTTGGAAAAAAAACAGATGAGTAGAGTGTAATTAGGTCTCATCAATGTTTTATAGCTATAATAAGCTTAAAGGAATACTGTAGGGGGTCGAGGGATAATGAGTTGAACTTACCCAGGGCTTCTAATGGTCCCCCGCAGACACCCGGGCCCGCTCAGCCACTCACCGATGCTCCGTCCCTGCCTCCGATTCACTCGTGGAATTTCAGACTTTAAATTCTGAAAACCACTGTGCCTGCGTTGCCGTGTCCTCGCTCCCGCTGATGTCACCAGGAGCGTACTGTGCAGGCCCAGTATGGTCTGTGCCTGCGCAGTACGCTCCTGGTGGTGACATCAGCGGGAGTGAGGACACGGCAACGCAGGCGCAGTGGTTTTCAGACTTTAAAGTCTGAAATTCTAGAACTGAGTCGGAGTCAGGGCTGGAGCATCGGTGAGTGGCTGTGCGGGCACCAGATGTCTGCGGGAGACCATTAGAAGCCCCGGGTAAGTTCAACTCATTCCCCTACAGTATTCCTTTAACTGTATGCATATACAGATATAATTGGTGGTAATAATAAGGATGTGTCTACTGTCTGTTTTCTTATTTGCGCTTTGTAGGATTGTTTCATTGGGGTTGGAAGAGAAACTGTGGCTTTGTGTTTGGCATTTGTCTTCCTCAGTGTATGTGGGGATGACTGTTGGTTCCCCACAAATTCTTGTCCTGCTTTCAAAAGTCACTTTAAGGTCCCCTGCACACTGCATGCGATTCCGATTTTTAATCGTTTTTTACATGCGATTCCCGATTCCGATTGTGAATCGTTACTGCAAGCTGCGTTTTTTTCTGCGTTTTTCTGTTGATAGCATTCAGAGAAAATCGGAATCTAAAATCGGAATCAGAATCGGAATCGCAAATCGGATTTGCAGTGTGCATGGAGCCTAACAGTGGTGATTTACAGCTTCAACAAGAACTGACTGGTGGTTGCTATAAAAAAAACTATCAAACCACTCCCCTAGGCAACAGGTTTATTTCTAATAAAGCACAATTCAAAACATGCCTAAGATTATCCCATAAACATACGTTAAATGTCAATTACAGTGCAAATAAAAACATTGGTTTACTTTAAATGATTTTGACCTAAATCCACTTTAAAGAATATTAGCCTTTGCTACATTAGGGACATTACTATTGGATTAAATTGTGAGCACCTCTGAGGTATAGCTAGTGACATACTATATGAGTACATAATAAAAATAATAACAATAATTCAATGAGTCTAAACAAAAGCTAAATAAAGTAGGTGTAAAGGCAATGGGGTAACCTTTTACAGACCTAGCCAAATATTGGACTAAACACACCACATTATACCATTGTATAAATGAATAGGCATACAAGCATCAGCATGTACTCAAAATCCCTACATTTGTTAATACAGTTCTATCCTCTGTTCTACAGATGCTATGATTGAAAATCCTCAAAAGTTTATGAAATTCACTCATCAATATTTGCTCCAGTATAGATTGTTTTTCTTTGCTAAATTTGGAAAAAGACTGTTCATAAGTAGATGATCTATATAAACTGTAAACACCCAGAAACAGCGTAGATAACAGTGTTGCCAACCTCTGAAAAAAAATTTGTACTGACCAAGCTGAAAAAAATTACTGACAGAACCATTTTTTTACTGGCATTTAATATTACTGAAATAAAAAAAATTACACTGAAGCAGAGGGGATTATATGCAGGGCTGTCAACCTAATGTTAAGATTCTCAAGAACCTTGGTCTAAAAAAATATGGACAGATAGAACAAATGCGGGACACTTGGGGGAGTGGGCAAAAGTAGGACTTGTTTAAAGGTATAGGCATGTGTACTCCAGGTAAAAAAAAAAAGTAAAAGTTATGAATACTTGCTTATTCTTTGGTGGCCCCCACTTGTGCCCGTCCTCCCCTCCACTCTACAGCTACTATTCACAGGTCCACTCTGCATTTTCTCTTTACTCTGCACAGCAGCCATGGCTGAGAGCGTCCTTTGCATGAGCAATCGTGCATGCTCAATATGCTCCTGGCAGTGGCTGTGGCTGCTACACACAGAGGGCATGTGGAGTGAACATAGTGGGAAATAGAGAGTTTTTTCACTGACACCACAGACTTTATTGGCAGTCAAGATTTATTTACTTTTTTACTGTCTGTCAGTAAATTTACTGATGTTGATAACACTGGTAGATAACCATAAGCATAAGCAAACCATAAGCAAAGTTTACAGGGTAATTGTGCTCCAAACTATGTGCAGTCCAGTTTTATGTATCACACAGGTCAGTGAAAATGGCTCAGTTACAGCCTTCCCACTGACAGATATCAAGCCCTGTTGGAGGTTACTCAATCGTGGTAGGTACAAACGGTAATATGCAGTCATGAGTCGGCCTGATCACAACCTATATATGCAATACAATATTGAGCACATAGTCCCAATTCCATAGAAAGTATACGTATTTACTCGCAGATAAGCCGACCTGCGTACAAGCCGAGGTACCCACTTTTCCCTCAGAAACCAAAAAAAAAGTGATTGACTAACGTATAAGCCCCCTCCCCAGTATATCTCCCTCCACAGTAGCCAGATGTACTTCTAGTACAACACGTTTCGCGGGCACAGCCCACTTCTTCAGGCAATAAGCAGGGGATAAACAACAGCAATTCAGTTATAGCAAGCAGAGCACCTCTGCTTGCTATAACTGAATTGCTGTTGTTTATCCCCTGCTTATTGCCTGAAGAAGTGGGCTGTGCCCGCGAAACGCGTTGCATCTTTGGGGTATTTTCAATAAATGTGTATATCTATACATTTACAGTCCTTGGTGTCTGCTTTAACGGAGGCGAGTCCACCATTTCCTCCCAGCAATTTTTAAAACATTTTATGTACTTTTATCCTTCTGGCGCCTCTGTTCACCTACCAATATATTTGAGTCCACCCCAGGTGGAGGGGTGATCTACCCCCTTTCTTCCTATCTACAGAGAGCGACTTCTTAATCCTGAGTGAGGACAGGTCTAATCTCCTCACCTGCCTAATGAGTGGTTACCTAGGTGGTAACCCGTGTTTGTGAGTATTACCATCTCACTGTTTCATTTATCCAATCAATTTTGACATACTACACCATATTGGGCTCTCGATTTCTCTTCAATTCTAGTACAAGTCAGCCCCCCTCCCCATAACCAAATGTGACCCAAGGATGATACAGCTGTGTCTCAAGACGCCACTAGATAGTGTCATGGATATAAGACACAGGAAGAATTCCCGATCATTGCACTGCCGACATGTTGCTTGCATGCTCCGCTCCACAAGCCAGGAGACACAGGTGGACTTGGGCAGCACACTTTGCACACCATATTGCATGGGATGGGGGGCACAGACACAGCAGGGAGCCAGCTGGCAAGAGCAAAATCACTAGTGCACAATCCTTAGACTCCTCTGCCAGTAACACAACCTGCTCCACCATCTGTTCTGCTCCACTGACTCGCATATAAGCTGAGGGGGAAATGTTTCAGCACATTTTTTTGTGCTGAAAAGTGAGGTTTGTACGCGACTATATAAGGTAATCATGAATCCATGGAGAGATCTCACTAATTGGATGTAGTGAAAAAGCAGTCCAGATAGTGCACCAAACTGGTACCTGATGAGAGGTGTTCCAAATCTAGGAACAACCACAGTAAAGGTAGCCATACATCAGGCGACTTAGCGGCCGATCGACCATCTGATTCGATTATTATAATCAAAATTGATGAAAATCGGTGCCGCCAAGTGCATGCCGGACTGACAATGCAACAAATTTTGGGAAGAAATTGGTTGCATAAGTCGATCCTGCATGCTGCAAGATGGTGGGCCAACTTGCTTAATCGGGTGCACAGTGGTAACGGAGTGCAATTTTGGGACAATCGACGAACACGACGAAACCACCGGCGCTGTCCTCCCTAATGTTAAGTGTCCCCCCTGGTGCTCAGTGCATGTTATACATTACTTTTCCGCTACCTCTGCTTGTCCCCGCAGGCTACGGGAGCACTCCACTCTCCATACACGTGCATCCCACATGATTTCCTAGTAAGGGCGCGTGTATGACGTCAGACCTAATACATGCGCCACGTTATAAGGCAACCACGTGGTGCACGCATATGAACAACAGAGTGCTCCCGGGGGCTTGCGGGGACAAGCAAAGGTCATCGACAGGTAATGTATAACATTCACTGGGCACCAGCCGGGGGGGAAGGTATCAATTAACATTAGGGGGAAAGCGTTGGGGCGGTGAGGTGGTCGGTTGCGGCGTCACAAGGCTGATTATAGATCGATTTCAGCATGTAATTGAACGGGAATTGACCTGCGGTTTATGGGCAGTCGACAGATCTCTCTTATCAGATTCGATTAGAGAGAGATTTGTCTCTTGGTCGAATCTGCCCACCATCGCTAGATGTATGGCTAGCTTAAGAGGAGAGTGCGATCCAGGGATAAATGTCCTCCACGTAGTAGCACTAGCAGCATGGTATCAGCAGGGTGACGTGCCCAGAGTCTTATGCTGGGTACACACGATGCAATTTCCCGCCTGATTCAATGGGTGATTGTACTGGAAGTTGCATCGTGTGTACATGTCCAAAATGCACACAATCAATAAAGTGATCGATTCTCCAATTATAAGTGTGCAAAATCAATCACTTTATCGATTGGGAGCCGATCAGACATGTCGGGACACACCCGACTCCCGTTTGGCCGGGACATTGTATCGTGTTGGGCAGGGGATCTTCTTGCATTTTTTAAATTTTGATGCAAACTCTTAGTGGTGGGCTCAATGAACGGCCTGGACACTATGCGCAAACTGTGTGGAGGTATTTTTTTTCTTTTTGGGGAGATAAGGTATAGACAGACACACAGCACGTTTTATCAAACATTAAAAATTCTAAATGAAAACAAATAAAGGTTTAACTCAGATAATTAAAAAAAGCAAATCACATTCTGAGATGGGTGAGATATCTTTTCATCTAAGCATATCACAATAAACAATTACTCTCACATATAACAGCTATGACTGGATAACGACAAAGGAATCTTGAACTGGTACAAATTACTTCACTTAAGTGATTTCGTTTTTCCTTTTGGCAAGCGAGGTTACATTCACAAAACGCTTTTTGTCACAATAAAATAATGCAAAAACAAAATCACTAGCCTGCCAGCGACATACACAATTGAATTTTCCCCCACACCTGTATTTAAAATAACAGGCATACTTACCAAAGTGCAGTATGTTTGTATTATTACTTCTGTCTCATGGATGATTTTTTTTTTTTAATTGCCTTCATGAGTGAAGCTATCTTGATTGAGATGTCAGTACTATGCATATAAACTAGGTTTATTTTTTGCATTCTCCCTGTACTTAGCCCACCACCTCATTGTCTAGGAAGGAAGTGTTAAGGTGCCCACAGATTACTCAACTTGGTGGGCGATTGACCGTTCGATTCGATAATTACAATCAAATCGGATAAAAATCAGTGCCGCCAAGACCATGCCCGATCAGCGAAGCAACCAATTTCGTACCAAAATTGGTCACGTGTATCGATCGAACATCCTGGAAAAACATGGGCTGACATGCTTGATCGGGTGCGTGGTGGTACCGCCGTGCGATAATCGCAAACAACGACCATGATGGAAACCTCTGGCTGCTGTCCTTCCCAGTGCCGTGCAATTATACATTACCTGTCAAAACATCCACGCTCCTGCCATCCTCGTACTTCTGCATTTGGGCCCCAACCACGTAAGGAGACAAATGCGTAAGTACAAGGACAACAGTAGTGCAGATGGCAGCAGGAAAAGTATAACTGCACGGCCAAATGGGGCGACAGCAGCTGGGGGTGGCAAAATGGCCTCACAAGGCTGATTTCATGCTGAAATCAGCTTGGAATTGTGAGTGAATTGGCCTGCAGTTTATGGCAGCCAACAGATCTTTCTATGATCGGATTCGATCAGAGAGACATCTGTCTTTTGGTTAATCAGCCACCAAAATTGGTAGGTGTATGGCTACCTTTATGCTATGTTCACACCATACAATTTGCTGGCAGATTTACCTGCCAGATCAATTATTTCCAACATGTCCAATCTGAATTTTGATTTTCTGATCAATTTCCACAGAAGTGAACAGAAAATCAATCGGAAAATCGATCTTGAAAAAAAATCAGAAAATTGAAAAATTGATCGAAATTCAGATCGGACATATTGGAAATAATTGATCTGGCAAGTAAATCTGCCAGACAATTGTATGGTGTGTACCTAGCATTAGTCAGAGGAGTGATTTCTTATCAGATCAGTGTTTGCAGAGGTGAAAAAAAGCTATTCTTTGTGAAGAGGAGGAAGCCACTGTAAACAGAAAGGACACAAAGTAGGGATAATAAAAATTGCACCCTGCAGAAAGAAAGCACAGAGACAACAGGAGCCCAAATGGTGCAGTATGTCACAGTACCAGAAGTATATAAAATATGCAGATGGATTATACTCACAAAGGTGGGATGCAGAAGGGCAACCGACCACTAGAAGCAGGTGAAGATGTATAACCCCAACTCTACTCTGGTGACCAGATGGAGCTGGTGATGGTCGCACTCTTGATAAAAAGCAAACCTCAAATGACCTAAATTGGTCAAAGAGGGTTTTGGGATCCCCCTCCAAAACGAGGGTGAAGGCACAAGGTAAAGGGGGAAGAGGTGCCCAGAGCAGATAAAATACGTTAAAAACATATAAAATGAAAAAAGGTGGCTTACCTCAATGAAGACAAATTCACGTATTAATAGAATTTTATTGCACTAGCAATAAATTCTTCACTACTGCATGGGGTGTTCAGGTATAGTAGGTGAATACTTTTATATTCATTTGTGTCCTATCTAAAGGTTTTCATCTAGAGAAAGGTGTAACATAGACAAAAAGAAAAAAAACGAAACAAAAAAAGAGTGGGGAAGGGAGGGTAAAAAGAAAAGAGTGGGAGATACTGTACAGGAAGGAAACTATAAGTGGATGATAAAAGCTGCGACAGTGTTAAGAATAGGAACCTCTTCACTGAATAATTAACACACTTCAAAGTCTTTAAAGAGGATCTGTAATTTAAAAAAATCCCACTGGAGAATACTTACCTCGGGAGGGGGAAGCCTCTGGATTCTAACGTGGCTTCCCCCGTCCTTCTCAGTCCCTCTGTTAGCTTGCCCGGGTCCTCCGAAGTGCAGGGAGGTAAATATTAACCTACCGCGATCCTGCGCAGGCGCACTAGCTGCACTTCCTTCGGATTAAGGCGGAAATAGCCGAACCTCCGCTCTACTGCACAGGCGCGAGTCCTTTTGTGCCTGCGCAGTAGAGCGGATACAATCAGGTTCGGCTATTTCCACCGAGCCCGAATGGAAAGCTGCTACTGCGCCTGCGCAGGATCCCAGAGAGGTAAATAAATCAAGCCTTGTCAGACTTGTCGGGGGAGGATTGCGGTAGGATTCAGGGGAGCCAGCGCTGGATTCCCGCAGCTACAGGGATGCGGGAAGCCTCATTGGGACCCTGAGGCTTCTCCCTCTTGAGCAGGGGTCTCAAACTCAATTTACCCGGGGGCTGCAGGAGGCAAAGTCAGGATGAGGCTGGGCCGCATAAGGGAGTTCACGTGTCCCCGCCGCAAAACGAGGGCTGCAGAGGCCCAAATCGCTTTCAGCTTCAGCTCTGCCCCTCCTGACGTCAATCGCGGCGGATCGCCGCCTCTGCCCGCCCCTCTCACTCTTCCTTCACAGAGAGGGGCGGGGGAGAGGCGGCGATCCATTCGGCGATTGACGTCAGGAGGGGCAGAGCTACAGCTGTAAGCTATGCCCCTCAGCGCAGTCGTGGATGTTTGTGCGGGGGATTTGGGGGTCTGCAGCCCTTGTTTAGCGGCGGGGATGCGGCGGATTACTTGGGAGCACTGAAGCGAACTATAAGGTAAAATGGGCAAATATAGTTCGCTTCCGTGTCTCTTTTGCTTTTGCCGGCAGGCAGGGCCGGTTTAAGCAACAATGGGGCCCCAGAGCAAAATAAACCTGCCCCCCCCCCCTCCCCAACAGATACCCTGGAACAAAAATCGGCATTAAGGGACCTTTTTTGCAGCTGGTATAGTCAGGGTGTGAAGGTCGGAGCTCCACATTCTGGCTACCCCAGCCTGCATGGAGGACAAGGGGTTAAAAAGTTTCAGAAGGGGGGACCCCACATAATTTAAAAAAAAAAATTCCCACACTCTAAACATAAAATTTTTTTTTGGGAAAATAGGAAAAAAATGCCAGGATCTTCATACAGCCATATTGCGGCTGTATAGCGATCCCTGGCCAAAGCGCTGTGGCTGCGTATGGACCCCCTGGAAACCCTGTCAGGAAATGTATTGCTCTTTCTTTTGATACATGTAAAATTACACTACCGTTAGGCTTGCTACTAAAAGTGACATTTACCGCATTTAAAAGTATACTATTTTACTTCAAAACTTTAAAATCGATTTTCTCAAAAACTATAAGGTCTTTTTGAAAAATTGTTTTTTCCTCTTATTCCTAATGATCTCCTTAACATATCCTGCAAATTTAGGGTTTCTAGCATTTAAGGTGGATTTGCTATTAACCATTAAAGTCGGCGGGTTTTTAAATGTGTATTTTTTTCCTTTGCAACTTTAAAATCGATTTTCTCAAAAACTATAAGGCCGATTTGAAAAACATTTTTTTCCTCTTGTAGCCACTGGGGGCCCCTACAAACTCTGGGGCCCTGGGGCCACAAAATATTGTATCGAGGGCCGCAAATGGCCCGCGGGCCGCGAGTTTGAGACCCCTGCGTCTTGAGGTAAGTATCCCCAGAGGTTGTTTTTTTTTTATTACAGTGTGTCTTTAAGGTCTGTTAAAGAGAATGCAGGGATCATGTGTTTCATTGACTTTATTAGTGGTGTAATGAAGGCTAGCAGGAAATACTGACATTCCAATGTATTTCTATTGTTATTTTAGTTGCTAAAGCAAATAGGTGAATATTCATATGCATATTTTTATTCACTGTTAAAGTGTCACTGAAGCTAAAACAAAAACAAAACAAAACATAATATAATGAATTGTATGTGTAGTACGGATAGTTCATAGAACATTAGTAGCTTTTTATATAGCTTTTTTTTTTTTAACATTGCATCATTCTCTCATATTTGCAGTTTACAAACTACACTCTCCATTTTAAACTATGAAACAGTGCAGAGCTGCTGACCCTTTGAAATTCTCTGCAGTAAAATCTTATCTGAAATTGTCTTTCACCGTTTCTTTGATGTATAAGTGCTTCAGAAAATAGCATTGCTCTCTGACTGAATTAGTTGGCGAGCTCAGAAAAGCTCTTTTGCATCGATAGCAACTGAAGTTTCTTAACTCTTTCTGTACTGGAAACAACACAAGACTCATATCTGTGCTATTAATGTTCTGTTTCTTAGCTGTACTACACATACAATTCATTATCTCATAACTTAATTTTCACTTCAGATTCCTTTAAAACATACAATAGGTGTGATTCCATAGTGGTAATCCCACCAGATTTGTTCATAATTACTAGGGTTGTGGCACCGGCACGTCCTGAAACAATAAGATCAATTATTTTTTAAACTGTATAAACAAGTGGTAATCATGTATCATGATAATGACAACTAATTCATCTTCAAAGCTACAGTATTTCATAAGCTTTTAAATGTTGCATTACATACAGATTGCAGCTCAAGCTAGAGACTGCAAGAGAAATGCGTAATTTAGATTCCCATCTAATGAAATAATGAAGTTTTGTTCCACAAGCACCATAAATAAGAGAATAGTAGACAAGTGTGATTAAATGCCGAGAGCGTAAAGTGTTTAAGTATACATCTCCAGCATTTATTAATACAGGTAAACAATCCTACTTTCAAAATTAAGTTTTTGCAGTATCTTCTAAGCAAACAACATTAGCTGAGTGGAATCCCAGAGATTCCTTCTAGATTTTGTAAAGACTGAATCAAGCAGCCCACGTGACTTTGAGCTACTGAGAGTGCCTGGCAGATTGGGTACAGGAAATCATCTCATCCCCCTTCCCATGCAATTCACTGCTGCCCATTGGTGAAGGTTGAGCTCTTTGGCACCATCTGTGGTCATGAAAAGGTGCTGGTAACAGGGTAGGGAGTAGTGTTTATGTGTTACTGGATTCTGGGCTAAAGTCAGACTCTTCCTGCTTCTTGAAGCAAACCGAAGGCGGCAGAATAAAAAAGTCATCCTTTACCTCAATTTACTCCCCTTAGTGCACAAACAAGGTAGTAAGGAGGACTCAGGAAGCCTCTGGACTATCCACAGGCTTCCCTCTACCTAGGTAAGTAACTTTTTTCCTGCTTCGTTAGGTTCACTTTAAATGACATTTCAATAATCATTTGTTTTCCAATTTTGTGTTTTGTAGTAATACTCATATCAGCACTATGTGTAAATAAGCTCTTATGCTGCTTGTGATGACCACCTTATTGTCCAGACTCTAGTCCCTTGCACTGACTTCTCACACCTTAAAGGGCTGCACTGCTAATCCCCCTTATTTGGGCATTGTTGGGTGAGTCTAATGCTGGGAATACACGGTACGTTTTTAAGCCATTAAGATGGCTCGATTGATCATTTCCGACCTGTCCGATACCCTGCCGGTTCGATTGCGCGCTCAATTTCGCATAGGGAACAATACGTACAGATAAGGAAACAATGCATACAGATAAGGGAACAATGCGGAAAGATAAGCGACCCGAGCGCAGAATTGAACGCGAAAATCGATCTGACGCGAAATCGAGCGCAAAAATGTACCGTGTATTCCCAGCATAAAGCCTCTTATACACAAATGATTAAAGTCAGCTGGGCTGCCGATAATTTTCGCCTCAGCCGATAATCAGGGATGTGTACATAGGCCCCCAACCCACAAGTGATCTGCCCGCCAGATTAACTCAGCGGCAGATGAATCTTTTGTGCACGCCCCTCTCCCACCCACCGTGTGACGTCACGCATGCAGCGCTCTGTTGTCCCACCGCCCCCCCCCCCCCCGTATAGCAACAGAGCGTGTCAGCTATACAGATGACTTTGCATCTGTGCAGTCCAGCCATGTCGCCCAAGGGGATCAGGTGCCAATCTCCGACGGGAGACATTCAAAGGTGTGTACACACCTTGAGAAATGAAAATCTTCAAACTTAGCCTTATTGCTATGCAAAATACTCAAATAAGATCCCAGGAAAAACAGAAGAGCTAAGCGTATATAGCATATATAGAATAAAGGTGTCCAACACAGCTAGCGACGTATGGGCAGATCGACCAAGAGAAAGATCTCTCTCTGATTGAATCTGATCAGAGAGAGATCTGTTGGCTGCCCATACACCCTAAGCCGATTCCCGGGAGATTTAACGCTTGATTTCATGCCTCTGCTGCTGCGCCGCCCCTACCCCAAATTTGAATGCCCCACCCCCGTGCCCATGCACTGATAGCTCACACCTGTCTGGCCGCCGCAAGAGTCCAGCTCCTCCTGCTTCCTCGATTGTGTTCCACATGGCTGCCACGTGTAGCACTGGCACAGGACGTTACACACTCGCCATGTGCTATGCATGGTAGCCACATGGGACGCAATGAACAAAGCAGGAGGAGCTTAACCCTTGTGGCAGCTGGACAGGTGAGATATATTAATGCATGGGCACTGGCAGGAAGGGGAGGAACATAAACATTTAGCGGGACATCACCAAGCGTTCCATCACTCTTCCCAATATTGCATGCCATTACCAGCATGCGCCCGAAATCGGTCAAATCATCAATTGAGCTTGCTTGTTGCAACACCAATTTTCATCTAATTCAATAAAATTATCAAACCAGATGGTCAATCGGGTGGCAAAATCGTGAGATGTATAGCAACGGAGTCACACATTTGCATACATTTGGAAACTATGACTCCCCCCACACAAGTATATGGATATGGAACATTTTAGTATTTTGCAGGCCATACCCTAAAGATAAAAATGGTTTAAAACATTAAAAACCAACCTCTACAAAGGATATAATAATAATAGTCTGCTAAGGAGGTGCCTAATAAAAAGGTTTAAAACCAGTTAATGGTGCGATGGCAACAACTAGTTACCTTCAAATATATGGCCACATAACACAGCAAATAAAAGTTAACCTAATTCATTTTCCTATAAACAATCAGTTTTTCAGGAAAATATCTCACTTCCTTAGGTCTTTCTGTGTGGGTAGCTGGTCAAAAAAAGGAGCTGGAGTGCGTCAGAAGCCAAATGATCTTTTTAATGCTAGTATGTCCATATACCGGGAGTTAAGTGGTTCTTGTCACCAATTTTAAACTGGGCTTAAATCTTTTATTACTTTTAGTTGTCACCTCCTTACCAGTCTACTAACACTAGAGCTAAGTGGCCTGCTTCATTCAGAGGCTATGCATGGACTCCATCACTTTTAGACAGGACGTATGTCTTTTTTCAACCAAAATAACTATGTAACTATGTAAGGCAGAAGTAAAAACAATAGAGGAATACTGACAACAGTGAAATCATGAATGTCCCATTTCTGTGACAGGAGTTGCACTGTAAAACGATTGAGCAAACCTAAGCTATGTATGAAAAGTTTCCGTTCACTCACCATTTTCCATTATCAGTAGTAAAACCAATAATGCCTCTTTCCTCCATTCTGTCACTAGTAGGCATCATATTTTGATCATTTTTTTCTTTTCTGTTAGCATAGTGGATGCTGTACAAATTTTCTCATATTTTTTGAAGCCAGTCTTAAGACCAGAGTGTAGGTTACACAATAAGTTGTGTCCCAAAATATTTCAATTATTTATCATATTTATAAAGTGCCAACATATTACCTGTAACACAATAGATAAATGAGGTTAACATGCAAGGTAGGTCATACAAGAAGTTCAGAACAAGAAACAAGATCATGCGATGAATGTCTTTGGTAGCAATAGTTCAGGTCTGTGAGAGGAGTGCCTGATGACAATGAGGGTGCATGATCAAGCTGAAAACCATGGGGGGGGGGGGGGGGGGGGGGAGCATGCCAGAGGCTTACAGTCCAAAGAGTGGTGGTAGAGACACATCAGGTGCATCTGTAGAGAAGGCGCTCAACAGAATGTGCCATGTGGTTATGGTACTGATGCAAGGGGGGGGGGGGGGTTGGGGAGATAGGCAAGAATGAAAAGGTGAGTTTTGAGGGCTCATTTGAAGGAACTAAGGGAGGGGGCATGTCTAATGGCTAGTGGAAGCGAGTTCCAGAGAATGGGGGCAGCCCTAGTAAAGTCTTGCAGTCGAACATGGGAGTAAGAAGAGCTCGGTGCAGACAGGTGACAAGTCATTGTAGGACTGAAGGGGGGCGGGCAGATATGTGCCTGTGGACAAGACCAAAGATGTAGGTCAGGAAGGTCATGTGCACAGATCTGTAGGCCAAGCACAATATTTTGAAGTTGATACTGAGGCAGAAGGAGAGCCAGTGGACGGATTTACAAAGGGGAGTTGTGGAGGTGCTGCAATGGGAGAAGTTGATCAGTCAAAACTCGCACATGTTCCTTTTTCTACTCCCAGTTTCACATCTATTAAAATGTGTCAAGGAGTCAAAGAACAGTTATACTATTTCCTAAATAGAAATAGCCTGATCAAGTGACTGAAGAGACTAGGCATACAAAAATTTAAAAAGAAACAGGAAGAAAGATCCACAGGTATGTAAATGCCTTACTTCAGTATTACCAAAAGGAATAGTTACAGGGGCGTGTGACAAGCATGCTGTAATGCACAACTGTATGTGACACAGAGAGAGATAGGCATGGCTTGGCCTGAAGCCTGAGCTTATTTTTTACCTTAATTTTAAAGACTGAGCTTATTATGATCACAGAATGCTGACCAGCTGCCCAAGCTTAAGCTTCATATACCGATATCATGTTTTGTTTTAATAAAAATATATATATTTACTTATTCATCTGCAGTGGCGTAGCTAAGGAGGTATGGGTCCCAGTGCAAGTTTTACATTGGGTTCCCCCCAAGCACTCTAAATATACAATTTGTAAGGATCCGCTCCTCTCGGCCGCAGTATGGTCTGAGGCGACGACTGAGGTAGTCAGCTGACACTTAGCAGGGGTTTTATTTAAATATGAAATAATAATAATTTCTGACCCTGCCTGGGATTGAACCCTGGTCTCCCACGTCGGAGGTGGTGAGTTTGACCACTGTGCTATGACTAATACTGTCAGAAAGGTTTGCTGGTCAGTATTGGGTGGGTCAGTTGGCTTGTTGTGGTCATCTGTTTCAGCTGACCTCACTGTCAGCTGATTAATGCCTGTGTGTGATTGGCTGTTGGGTGCATGTGGCCGGCCACTGATTGGTTGCATGTAGAATATAAGCCTGCTGAGTGCTTCCTGTCATTGCCCGTGATAGCGTTAGCTTTTGCTAGTTGCCTGGGTGCTGTTATACTTCTGTGTCATTGGATTCCTGGATTTTGACCTTTGCCTGTACCTCGACCACTCTTGCCTGCCGCCTGCCTAAACTCGGATTGTTACTGGACTCTGTTATTGCCTGCCACCTGCCTAGACTCGGATTGTTACTGGACTCTGTTATTGCTTGCCGCCTGCCCTGACTCGGATTGTTATTAGACTCTGCTTATTGCCTACCGCTCTGTACCCTGGACTGTTCTGGACTCGATATATTCTGTGTGTCTTGTTTGGCCTGGAGGTTTATCTGCTCACCCTGCATTCAGCTCCAATACTTTGCACACTTAAGGCCTGGGTGTAACCGAAGTCAGGTAGGTGTTACTTCCTCACCTCCTGTTCAAGCGGGGACGCGCCACATAGGGTGAAGCGTGTGGTGATAGATTGGGGCATTGGAGCTGATTTGTGAGCAGGTACTCTGAAGGGCCTTACACAATTAATGTGGCACACCAAAACCTGCCATGGACAAACACAGTGTCTGAACTGCAAGAAGGGGGTGGGGAACAGCTACAGGACCAATAAAGTGCTAATAAGGGAGGAGCCCTGAGGGAGGGCCCTACAGGGCCACTCTGGCCCAAGGGCCCTGATGCAGTTGAGACCTCTGCAACCCCTATTGCTACGCCACTGTTCGTTTGTTTTTTCAGTAATTGAATGTTTTAAACATCCTACAGTTTGACAAAGGAACAGTAGGTCTAGCTGAGATCTGATTTAACCAAAATTTTACATTTATTGCCTCAGCAGCACTACAAAGTGAGTCTCCCATGATGCAATAAGTGATACATGTAAACAAGAGTACCTTTGTAAAAGGTCTAAGAGGAAATTATATGGCAGTCGCACCATCACACTCTGCTCAGCTACACAAACATACTATAGACCGTATGAGACATCATTTGAAGTATATAAAATCTCTGCATAAAACAGCAGTCTCCGGGCTTATAGGAATGCTGCTTCTCCCAGAGCTACACAATGGACTATGTTTTACAAAACTGCAGTGATCCAAAAGGATAATATTGCTAACATTGTTCTTTTTTTGTAATACATTGGACACACAAATTTGAAAGATAATAATATGCCGCCTGATGTTCACCTTTAAATAAGTTACCTGCCTGGTTGTGACTTAACCGAGGAATCTAGGTGATCTAATGATTAGCCTTTCTTTGCTGTTCCCTGCTACAGTTCATTACCTTTGCTATAGCTTGTTTTACTGGGTTGTAAATTCATCCTATAAAAACATCACTACAAGCCTCTCTTAGAAATCATTTTTACTAGCCTCCATCAATCACAGCTAGTAGTTTGGTGTTCCTCTACAGTCCATATCTAGACCATCCCTGGGGGTATTTCAGGGTAGTTTTATATCTGTTAAATCAATTCAGAACATATATATAAAATATAGCTAGACGGCATCATTTTTATTAATTGAACTCATATACTCTCGCTTATAAATTCTAAGGATATTATCTACATGTATAGACATGTTTGAAGGCTTGCAAACCCATAATACAGATAATTTAAAAAACATTTACCATAATATACAGAGTGGTGCATCCTACATTAGTGTCCGGAAGCAATCTACAGTGGAGCCTTGGTTTACGAGCAAAATCCATTCCGAAAACATGCTTGTAATCCAAAGCACTCTTATATCAAAGCGAATTTCCCCATAAGGATTAATGGAAACCCAGTTGATTCGTTCCACAATCCAAAAACAGTTATAGTAAAATAGTAAATTTATGACAGTTACTTTTGAGGATATCATGGAAATGTGACTTTGCACAGTCTCTACTCGCAGATCAAGTACAATTAATAACGGTCGGCTCAGTTGTGATGATTCAAAGCATGTATACTTTGTTTGCTTGTATATCAAGACATTGCTTGTATATCAAGTCAAAATTTCACAAAAATGTTTTTCTTGTTTTGCAAAACGCTCTTAAACCAAGTTACTCTCAATCCAAGGTTTTACTGTAATGGGTAAGGAGGTTGTTTCCTCCATTGATAATGATATATCCTTCCTTGTTATACTTCATCTACAGAGGCTATAATGATGCAGTGCTCTTCTTCCATCTATGACTTTTAGAAAGCAGTCTCTGTGCTGTACCTTTCATCACCTACCAATATCAATAGCTGAAATCCTGACCAGTAAAGGTGCATACACACCTATGATGTATGTTGCCCGTCGGGGATAGATACCGATCCCCTTGAGCGACATCGCTGGGCCGGCCAGTACACATGCATGTCTGCTGTGTAGTTGATGACATATTCTGTTGCTATGCAGGGTAGGGGGGAGGGGAGGGACAATGGATCACGGCGTATGCATGATGTCACACGGTGAGTAGTTATCGCCGTCAGGCGAGTAGATTGGCAGACAGATCATTCATGGGTTGGGGGTCAACAGGTGCAGTACACACGCTTGATTAACAGCTGAGGGGTCGTTATCGTTAGTCATGCATTTGTATGGGCCTAATGTTCATCTGACTTCAGGCATCCCCCGTGGTTACAGAAGGCCTTGCTTGGGGAAACTTTACTCTGCTGACATGCTGGTAAAGCTGTTAAATAAACAGCATTACAAACAGTTTTATGTTCTGTAATCCACTCTGAAATCAAGTTAAAGCAGATCCGAGATGAAAAACTAATTATAACAAGTAACTTGTCTATATATCTTATCTAAAGTTTAGAATGTTTACACAGCATATCTGATTATTTATTCCTGTGATACAATGAGGGCAGCCATGTTCTGTTTGTCACAGGCTAATGCTGGGAATACACGGTTCGTTTTTGCCTTCGTTTAAACCTTCGTTTCGATTGTGCCTTTTGTCCTTTTCGATCCCGAAATAATCAGTCATACGGTTAATATCACCACCCACGGTTTAGTTTTTTTTTCCGATTCTGATGGTTTCGTTTTTCCAATGATCGAAGGCTGCAAAGAAACGAAACGAAAATCCCTTTTTACAGGGACGGACTAGCATAAACGAATATATAATCGATCTGAACAGCCATCAAGCCTACCAATGGCTCGATTAGATGGATAAAGAGAGATAATATCAAACATGTTCGATCACTAGTCGTTCGTTTTTGGGGTCTATTAATCGAAACTATAATGAGATTATGACTATTTTCACATACGTTTTCAACACTCGATTCGTTTACCGAACGAATCGAAGGTTTAAACGAAGGCAAAAACGAACCGTGTATTCCCAGCATAAGGGCTGGAGATGCTATCAGCTTGCCTGTGTGTAAATTCAGTCCCCACTCCTCCTCCCCTCTGCCTCTGAAATCTCTGGCTAGTAACCCCTCCCCCTCCTCCTGCCCAGACTGAGCTCCTGAAAGCCCTTGCTACTGTCTGAAAATGCCAAGGCACTCTGAAAAGCTGTGGGCGAGGCTTGTTTAGTTTATAGGGAATTAGAGTATTAAAACAAAAACAAAAAAGTATTTGGCTTGAGGAATGCCCTATAAACAATAGGAAAGGAACACAATTATGCAATGAGTAAAAGTTTATCTCGGATCCACTTTAAAGGACACCTGAAGTGAGAGGGATATGGAGAATGCTATATTTATTTGCTTATAAGCAATACCAGTGTACTAGCTATCCTGCTGACCCTCTGCCTCTAATACTCTGACAAGATTAGCTGCATGCTTGTTTCTGGTGTGATTCAGACACTACTGCAGTCAAATAGATTAGCAGGGCCGCCAGGCAACTGGTATTGTTTAAAGGGAACCAGAGACAAAGCACCCTCATGTATTTTACCATAAATATCAGTGAGAACATTAGAAAAAACACCTACCCTGCTTCACTGTCACTGTTAATGCTTGCGTTTTGCAGTAACGCACTGCATGCATGCCATACACTGTTATACGGCACCATACCCGTCACACTGTGGATGTCGCTATAGGTGGTGATTGCAGTGTGGCAAGCTGCGTTACAAAGTAGCTGTTGTATTGCACTGCAACAGACCACTGTGAACATGGCCTTACTGATACTGTACTGCCATTGGGAAGATTTATCAAAATCATGGTGAGTAAAATTGGAGCTAAACTGGTGATGATGGTCAAGGACTTTGGTTGTTCTGAGCCACTGTGTCACTTTTGCGGTCTCACTTCACGGCCTCACCTAGAGTGAGCAACCACAAAGATGTATGAGACCGCACACTAGCGATGTCGGGGAATGGGCGTGCAGCGGATCCACCCCTGTACCCACAGGGTATAGCGTACAATTTCTCCAAGACGATCCAGCACAGCTCTTTTAATCAGAAGATTATTTTATTGGATCATAAAAATACAAACATTAAAGCTGCATAGTGGCTACGGTCCACCGTTTCGGACCATCACAGTCCTTGTTCACGCCACACAGCCAAATGAACAACTGCAGACATGCTCTTTATATAGTCAAAGCTCCAACAAGGCAACCAATCAGAGGAACCTATGCAAATGACTGGACCTGATGGGGAACTACAGGGCTTGTCCACAAAGGGTACCGCCCTCCCACTCCATTGGTCAAACATTTTAAAATGCATGATGTCATTGCAGTAACATAAACATACCTAGACTGAGACTGCACCTTTCTATTTGGAGCGGCGATCAGTGCAACTCTACTAAAAAGGCTGAGTGGGGACGGTTTTTCATTACCTGCTCTTAAGAGTGGTTGCTTCCTCAGCAACCTTGCCTTTTGAGTATAAAACTCTACACTGTTTGTCTATATTGTTCCTATACCTTATGTTATTACGCCAGATTGTGTCCCTGTGTTTTTTTTCTCTTTCAAGTCCGTATACTATTAATAAGAAGCACTTTGCAGTCTTTTTAAATCTTTAAAGGCACTTAAAGTAAAACTCTGAGAAGACTGATATGGGGAAATACGACTTACCTGGGGCTTCCTCCTCCCCCATGAGGACCTCCGGTATCTTCTTCAGCAGTGGTGTATTGCTCCCGCAGCTGAGATCATTCTGCGCCTGTGCAGTAGAACTGACAAGCAGGCACAGAACACCACAACCGGCCCCGAATTTGGAAGATACTGGAGGCAATCCTGGGAGAACGGAGCAGCTGGGGAGGACAGCGAGGGAGCCCATGGTCCTGGAAGAAGCCCTAGGTAAATATAAAAGAGGCACAGTGTACCGACTCAGGTATAACTCAAATATTTTGCCAGAAAATACCCTCATTGCTCGGGTTTGACCAGTGGCATAGCAACAGGGGATGCAGAGGTTGCGACCACATCGGGGCCCTTGGATCAGAGGAGCCCACTAGGGGCCCTTTCTCTACTGCAGTATTAGCTCTTCAATGGTGCTATGAAGGTAATGATTACTTCTATATATGCTTTGAATAGTGGTAATCATTACCAAATCGTTCCCATCCTCTCCTTATACCTCTCACACTGTGGATGTCCTTGGCAGGTTTAGTTGTGCCATATAAATAGTTATGTATAGAATGCTTAGGGGGCCCAATGTAAAACTTGTGCTGGGGACCAAAGTTCCTTACCTACGCCACTGGGTTTGACTCCCCCTTCATCTAAGATCACATGACCAAATGCTAGAGCAGCAGGTTGTAAAAACAACTTGATCATATTGAAGAACTTTTTTAAATAATTTATCGCTGCAATGGGGCAGAATAATCAAGTTAACAGTAATCCCAACTGCTTCCATCAAATAGAGATGGATGACTGAGCAGCATCTTTAGTCAGTCAAAAGCGAAGAACCAAAGTTTATAGTTCATTTGCTTTGAAACTGTGTTATTCATACGCACAGTGCTCTGACAATGTGCAGAGTCAAGGTGGGGAAGCAGACTATCAGATAAGGCTGATGGAAAGACAAAAATCAGGTATGCAGTTACTTACTAAGCCCAGCATTCCTCATGCATGCACATATACATTTAATGCAACCCACATGTAATCATTTAGCCCCTGGCAATGGTCACCCGAACTGCCCTCTGACTTCACTTCCTGAGACTAGTTTGGTTTCAGTGGTTACATGCACATCTGTTTGAAAGCTTGAAGGCAGCTGACTAGGTCAGCCACTGGGGTCAGAGAATGTATACAGAGACCATCCTATGACAAAGCACAATGAATTTCAGCGTGATTTGTATGGTATATGGAGGAGGGAACAGTGATAGGGTAATGTATGATTTAATCACTGGTGATTTGTTTGAAATCTTAAAGTGCACCTGTCACTTCTTTCATCAACATGCAAACTGTACGCTTACTGCATAGGCAGCCCCCTCCTTCAACATCTTCAAGAAAGCCCTCAAAACTCACCTTTTCACTCTGTCCTACTACCCCTCACAAGTGCTCTAAACCCACAGCTGAACTTTGGTCCCCTACCTTTCGTGCCCTTACCTCTCCCTCTAGATTGTAAGCCTTTGGGCAGGGTCCTCCTCCTTTTGTGTCCTACCTGATCATGCACCTCCATTACTGTGCACCCATGCTATGCATCTGAGCCTAATCTCCATGCTCCCCTCCAGTGACTAAGCATTACCTTGTACTCATACTGTCCTGCATGATCTGGTCTTTCTTGTATTCATGTATTGTCTTATAGCTGTATGTCACCCCTAAATATTGGCTGTAACCTAAACTAATGTTCAGCGCTGCGTAATATGTTGGCGCTTTATAAATACAATAAATAAATAGTATTAAAGCACTTCTAATGCTGGGAATACACAGCTCAATTCCTAGCCATTTAGATGGCTCGATAGATAATTTCCGACATGTCCAATCTCCGACCTGATCGTTTCCGTGCTCGATTCTGCATGGAGGACAATGGGGAAAGATAAGAGAATCGAGTAGAAGATAAGAGAATCACCTGCACGATGACATTGGTCTTTCAAAGTACATTAGAACAAATATCTGCACTGTCTGTCACTGGGGTAATTCCAAGGGGTCCCAGAGTAGAAAGCCACCTCTGCCTTAGTTTTTCACTGTATGCTCAGGACAATTAGTGAACTAGTGTACAATCTGGCATAATGAAGGAAGATGCATCCGGCACTGCAGATGATGTACTAATGTATATTTATTGTTTGTGGTTGGTTCAAATATCGAGTCTTCCAAGACTTTCCTACCTATTGTCCCCATCTTTGGAAGAACAGATCTATCTGTTACAAACTACAAAGCTCGCAACTGTCCTCTTTTCAGAGGGACAGTCCCCCTTTGGGAACCAGATCCCCCTGTCCCTCTTTCTTCCTCATTTGTCCATCTTTCAGGACTATATCTCTTATTTTCAAATGTTAAAATAAAGGGAAATTAATGATGATAGAGAGGACCTGTGTGGTTTGTGTAACGATCGGTGTCAGCACACAGAGGGAATCTGATTATTGGTGATCTGCAGTATCACCAAGAATACAGATATATACCCGATTATTGATGATCTGCAGAATCACAGATAATCCAAGTATAACTAACCTCTGGACACCTATATAGTGTGAGTGTTTGGTGCAACAGTAATGACTTTGAGTTGGACCACCTGAGGAGCAGGTGGTCTTTGGCAGTATGGGCGATACCGCCCTCTGGGAAGTACAAAAACCTTCCAGCAGCCTGAGACTTCCAAAGAGGTGGAGCCCCAGGCTGAAGGTAGGAAGGACCTGTGAGTGAGTAACACCTGAAAGCTGGATGTCACTAGCAGGTCTGGAGACTATCTCTAATGGAGAGAGATAGCTCTCAAGGTCGGGCAAGCCGGGTCGGCAACACACAGACAGACAAGGTACAGAGACAGAAGGCTGATTCGGTATCCAAAGGCAGGCAGGGTTGGCAACAGATAATCAGATATGCATAGGTACCGAATCAGAAAGCAGAGGGATAGTCAGAAATGCAATAGGTCATAACAGATATCAAAACAATGCCTAGTCTTGGGTGTGAGGTCCGTGGTCTCGACACCCTGGAACTAGTCTGGAGTATAACACAAAGATAATACAGAGTCCCTAATCTTGGGTGTGAGGTTCGTGGTCTCAACACCCTGGAACTAGTCTGAAGTATAACACAATGATAACACAGAGTCCTTAATCTTGGGTGTGAGGTCCGTGGTCTCGACACCCTGGAACTAGTCTGAAGTATAACACAATGATACACAGAAGTAATCTGGCTCAGTGTGAATTCCCAGGTCCTCCTGTTTCTAACACACTGTAGGATCTGACTAAGGTCTGAGTGCTTTCGCGTAAGTGTTCGCAACGGCAGACAACCTGAGACTGACCAGCAGTAACTATATATAGAGCATCGCTCTCCGGCGCCACCCATCAATGATCAACTAATAGTCACTTGCTCTGAGGTCAGCTGACCAACCTGGTCAGCTGATCCCTCCTTGGTTGTCATAAAGGTTCTACCTCTCAGCGCGCGTGCGTATTCCTCAATCTGTGTGAACTAACAGACCCAGCCACACCAGACGCACGCTGCTGCGTGCAAACCGCCGCGCTGGACGCGGAATCAGCCGCCTTGCTGTCAGTACACGCAGCGGCTTTTCCGCGTTCTATTACAGTTTGCATGGTAAAACTTTTGCATCTTAATTATTTGTAATATTCATGATGAGGGGTGTGGTGGGGGCATGGTTAGAGGTGTGGAAGGGGTGCGTCGTAAAGTGTCCCTCTTTCTTATGTCAAAAAGTTGGGAGGTATGCAAACTAAAGGTGCCTATCAATGATACTATCTTGATTGTACAATCTGACTAAATCTATGTAGTAAAAAGGTAAACTGAAAGAATATACTGTACTTGGAATGGGTACTTTAGGTAGTCCCTCGTATCTACATAACTAAAAGGCAATTGTAATACGGCATGGATTACTGGTGACATAGAATTGATAAGATTGTACAATCAAGATTGTATCATCGATGGGCACCTTAACCTCTGTCAAGGAAGAAATTGACTGGGTCTCCTGGATTTATTAGTGGTGCCATATCCACAAAACAGCACAACGATTCGTTTCGGACTTAAAGACCTTCATGCTGAAAAGTTGTGCTGTTTTGTAGCTATGATACCACTAATACATTGAGCTATAATTGCTAAATCCAGGTAGAGACCTAGTCGATTTCATCCTTTGCTGTATAACTGAGCACCTTTTGGGATACAGGTGCATGCTGCCTGACTTCCTGGTAATGAAAATACTGCTGGCAGTTTGAGCAAGCGGACAGCCTAGATTTATGTGCACCTTAACCTCTGCCCTCAATCTTGATCTAAATCTGTTAACACGGTGGCTCTCACTGAAACATAGCTTTCATCCCCAGCCTTTCCAATCTTTGATGACTTCACCAGTGCAACGTGCAAACCTACATACTCCCTCTCAGCCAAGCGGATCTCTATCTACCACTTATGTCGTCTAATGCATACACAATTCAATGCACCTTGCTGGACATCCACTGGATCCCGTCTTCGCGAAACTTTCCACCCTTTCCCACATCAACAAGTTAGCCTTTCCCATCTCCAACCTCAACTTTCTTACCTTAAACATCTCTACAACCTGCCCTCCTTCGCCCTGTCCCAGATCAAGTAGATAGCAAATGGACCTCTGTGACCTAAACCACACCCTACTCCCAGACTCCCTCGCCTCACTCACTCCGTCCCACTCAGTCAAATATCTCTTCTCCTGACCAAGCTTCCTACCTGCTCTTTCCAGCATCCACTCCCACCATCCTACTGTTGTCCCATGGCACAACAACCATACAAACGGCCTGTAAAGCCAGGGGCGTAGCAATAGGGGGTGCAGAGGTAGCCACCGCATCGGGGCCCCGAAGGGCCCTCCCACAACTACATTATTAGCTCTCTATTGGTCCTGTGCTGGTAATAATCACTTCTATAGATACTTTTAAATAGCAATGATCACTAACAGACTGTTCCCCATTCCCTTCTTGCACTCTGACACTGTAGTTGCCATTGGCAGGTTTTTTGGTGCACCGTATCAATTGCTATGTATAGAGTGCTTGGGGGGCCTCATTGTAAAACTTGCATCGGGGCCCACAGCTCATGCACCACCTTTTTTGCACATTTGACTCCCTCAGTACTACAACCCTGCTCTTACTGCAACTTTTCCACCCAAGAGATATGCCACTTACTTCAATGACAATAACAGTGTAATCAGATATTAAATCTCAGTCACAATACCACTCTCATATATGGACCAACACATCCAACCTTAACTCCTTCGGCACCTACTTCACTCCTGTTAGGCTTGACATAGTCTCTTTATCATCTCCCTCTAACCACATGTACTCCTGACTCCATCCTTTTACACTTCCTCATGGCCCACTCCTTCACTCTGGCCATTGCACTGACTGAACTGTTCAACCTTTCCTGCTCTACTGGCACTTTTCCTCGCCCTACACCCTTCACACCCCTTCCTGCTCTATAGGGAAGTTAAACCCCCTGCATACAAACAAGACCAGAAGAGATTTAAGATCCATCAGATAATTTCCCATACCTTTCTATGGAAGAAGATAAACCAGGACTGGATATAGGTTCAATGCCCCCCCCCCCCCCCCCTTCAGTTCAACCACCCCTGTTGCCAAAGGTTGTACCGCCTCTACTGAGAACGCTGTGTTCTTGGTAGTGGCAGGAGTTAGGTAGACAGGTTTGTTAATAGATATTAGTAATAGTAGGATGTGCCCCCACAGAGCCGGGACAAGGTCCTCCAGCACCCAAGGCTGAGACACCAAAGTGCGCCCCTCCATCCCTGCCACCCGAGCCATCAAACACTGATTGCTATTAGACTAAGAGGCGCCACAGGGCCCACAACCTCCCCAACACCTTAATATCTAGTTATCTGGCTTGCAGTCACTGCCATGTATCTCCTTTTCTTATTTCTTTCTGCTTCAAACACAATTAGGAATGACAGCTGAATGAATTGTGCGCCCCCTCCTACACTGCGCCCTGAGGCTGGAGCCTCTCCAGCCTATGCCTCGGCCCGGCCCTGTGCCCCCAATATGTACACATAGGAAAATAAGGTGTTTATAGTTATTGTAAATGTGACATGGGGCTAATGAGGTAGATAAAGTGAATAGATAATTACACAGAGAAGTAGCGCCTGTGCAAATCAGGTAAACAAAGTATATCAGTAGATATATAAAGAAACATAATGCAGCGACTGCACCAAGGTGTAAGTACTAATGAGCATGTAAGGAAGGAGACAAGATGAGTAAAGGCGATTTCAGATTTACTAAAAACAACAACTTGGAAAAAGCACAAGCCACGTTCACTAATATTTCAAGAATCATCCCTGCGCTCTGATATGACCCAGACAAGGATCTGAAGTATTTTCCATTTACTTGACAGTTTTTAAAAACATCTATAAAAATATACGGGACCACTTATGCTCTTGTCAATCATCCTCCAGCTTTTGTTTACAGGTTACCCATTTTCCCTGATTATTATAATGCAAAATGCACACTTAGCCACTAGAAATGACCAATGAGATGCTAATTTTTACAGAACCGATGCAGCTTAGAATTAGGTAAATTAAAATTTGCATTGAATTGGCCCAGTGCCAAGCTGCATCAAATCATTAGATCATCTCCAATAGCTACATGTCACATTATATGTAAAACATGCGTGAGAACATGGCATATCCTATACAATAATAGGCAAGTGTCCCTGTGTCTGTCCGTGTGTCAGTGCTTTTTTGCACTGCGCATGTGCAGGGACAAGACGCAGAGACACTGCCGAGAGCCGGAGGAGGACGGGGCCAGAAGGTGCGGTCGTGGGTGCGCACGGCGTCCGGCGTCCGCGTGCACGGCGAATTAGTGACAGACCTAGCCCGTTTTTAAATGGGCTAAGGTCACTAGCACATTATATTTACATAGTGTGAACAGTCAAGTAAAACTGAACCTGAACCTGAATGTCTATATGTGCACTAGAGAGACACAAACATCCATTAACCACTTGAGGACCCACCCTTTACCCCCCCCTTAAGGACCAGCGCTGTTTGATGGGATCTGTGCTGGGTGGGCTCTGCAGCCCCCAGCACAGATCATGTAGCAGGCAGAGAGATCAGATCACCCTCCTTTTTTCCCCCCTATGGGGATGATGTGCTGGGGGGGTCTGATCGCTCCTGCTGGTGGCATGTTGCGGGGGGGGGGCACCTCAAAGCCCCCCTCCGCGGCGACATTCCCTCCCTCTCCCTCTCCTACCTGTCCCCCCAGTGATCCGGGCTGCACAGGACGCTATCCGTCCTGTGCAGCCAGTGACAGGACGTCCTCTGTCACATGGCGGCGATCCCCGGCCGCTAATTGGCCGGGAATCGCCGATCTGCCTTACGGCGCTGCTGCGCAGCAGCGCCGTACAATGTAAACAAAGCGGATTATTTCCGCTTGTGTTTACATTTAGCCTGCGAGCCGCCATCGGCGGCCCGCAGGCTTTTCACGGAGCCCCCCGCCGTGAATTGACAGGAAGCAGCCGCTCGCGCGAGTGGCTGCTTCCTGATTAATCAGCCTGCAGCTGGCGACGCAGTACTGCGTCGCTGGTCCTGCAGCTGCCACTTTGCTGACGCATGGTATAAGCGTGCGGTCGGCAAGTGGTTAATACAGTATAATCTCGGATATAGTAAACATTTGCTTATAGTAAACTACCACTCCAGGCCCTCGCCAATCCCCATTATAAGTCTATAGGAGCAACGCCTGGTATAGTAAACCCAGATATAATAAAACGTCTGTTATAGTACAGTTTTTTTGGCCCCTATGTGATGCCGACTTTGGATATAGCAAACAGTGGGCGGTGCATTTGTCATATGTCAGTGTGAAACTCATGGTCGGCTGGCCTCTTCAGGCTGGTTGCAAGTGAGTTGATGTAAGACAAGAAAAATGGCACCAGCGCTGGATATACAATACTGTACAAAAACAGTAAGCATCTTGGAGATGTAGCATTACCACTTCCACATTGCAATCAACAATAAAAGTATTGTCACAGACCTCACACAGGATTGTACGCACTCCTGGGTCTCTCTTCGCTTGTTAGCGATGCCTTTCTTGGCAGCATGTGGAGCTCAGTACAGGCTACTTTCACTTGTAGTGAAGATCAGAGTGAGCTGTCTCACTGCAAAACTAAGTAGAGTGGAGAGTGCTAAGTCCCGCCCGTGGAGGTATCGGAACCACTCGCATTACAGATGCAATTAGCTTATCGTGATTTGCTGCATTATGAAGAGAGGCTTCATGATTGGCTCAAGTGTGAGCAGAAAGTGTTGCAGGACACAGGCTGCAAGTCCCACCCTTGGAGGTATCGGAGCCACTCACAGGAAGTCAGTGGCTGCCTCTATTTAATGAAGGCTGCAATTTTTAAGTAGCCCTGGATACTGTGCCAGAAATTTGTCCAGCCTGGCTATGCAGCCCTGAGGTATTTTTAACCTTGTAGTCCACCAAATGTGCAAATACTTGTACTGTACCTCCAATGGGAGGACAGAGTTGGTCCTTCACAGCAGAGAATGTACCTGGGTATGCAGGGCCATTTCTAGAAAAATTTCTGATTTGGCAAACTTCTGATATAGTAAACCACATTTCCCGGACCCTTGGAGTTGACTAAAAGGAGATTATACTGTAGTCACATGGAAGCAAGGGGTAAAAAAGCAATCATGTGATCTCAGTCTAGGCATCAGAAACCCATGAATACAAGCCCAATCCACAGCCACCAATCACATTGCAGCACTTATTTGTATGTGGACCAGGAAAGAGAAAGGTAAATCTTGTTTTTCTTCTGCATTATTAAACAAAGTGCCTAAATCTCACATGCTGAGGCCCAGGGGCTTGCTGCTGATAAGTTTAATGGGAAACAGAAAAGTTAATTGTTACTGTCTGTGGACTTCTCTGCCTTTTACGTATCATCTCATATTTCACTAGAAGTATTTTAAGCCACATTTATGTATAGAACTGATTTCACTGCTGCAATGAATCCCCAGATACAATGCTTCCTTTAAACTATTTAAGCTATGTGTGCACCAGATGTTTTGTTCTGACGATGGATGAAAGGGTCTGCTGTGGAAATTTGTCTTCACTGTTTCGATTTCAAACTAAAATTTTGTAAGCCAAACTCCAGGTAAAACACAATAAACACACTGCAGACACATGGAGAAATGTCCAGCCCACCAATGAGGGACACATTACACCAATAGTGCACACTGCAAACACCAGTGAAGGTAGCTATTTGCCCTCACAGTGAACCAACTTCTGGAGCAAATAATAGACAGAACTTTTCAGAGGCTACGTTCACAGTGGGACGTTGCGGAGCTGCGTTATAGACTCTTATAATGCAGCTTACCGCACTGCAATGATAAGTCTATGGGATGTTCACAGTGCGACGCCAGCGCCACATTGTAACGTGTAGCGTTATGGTAACGCTACGCTGCAGTCTAAGGGCACAGGTTGCTGGGTACAGGAAAGCATACTTTTCATTGCCTGTATGCTTTACTGTACCTACTGTATGCAATGGTAACGCACCATTAACCACTTTACCCCCGCGCGTACGTATTTCTCCGCCCCTTTTTCCATCCTTTAAAAACCAGGGACGGAGAAACACGTACTTTCCGCGTTCCCGACGCTGTCCGCGCTCCCGCTCGTAAACACGCCGCCCGCCGCTAGTAAAACCGCCGCCGCCCGCTCGCCCGGAGATCAATGAACGGGAAAATCCATTCCCGTTCGTTGATCTAAGCCCCACAATGACCCGCTGCTCTCCTATGGGCAGCGCGATCATTGTGAGAAGAAACTCACGTGTCCAGCCTCCTTATTCTTCCTCCAAGCTTCCGGAAGGAGGCTTGGAGGTGGCAATAAAGCAAAAAGTTACTGTGGCCATCTTGTGGCCAAATAGTAAACTACACCCTACACATTTTTCACATACAAATAAATGACTTTTACACAAAAAATTAACTCATTACCTCCCACACTCCCCATTTTTTTTTTTTTTGTAATTAAAAAAAAATTCAAAAATTTACAATTAAAAAAAATACATAATTAGTTACCTTAGGGACTGAACTTTTTAAATATTTAAGTCAAGAGGGTATAACACTGTTACTTTATAAACTATGGGCTTGTAATTAGGGATGGACGCAAAACTGAAAAAAATGCACCTTTATTTCCAAATGAAATATTGGCGCCAAACATTGTGATAGGGACATAATTTAAACGGTTTTATAACCGGGACAAAAGGGCACATAAATTTCATGGGTTTTAATCACAGTAGCATGCATTATTTAAAAACTATAATGGCCGAAAACTGAAAAATAATTTTTTTTTCCCCCACATTTTTCCTATTTTCCCATTAAAACACATTTAGAAAAAAATAATTCTTGGCATAATGTCCCACCTAAAGAAAGCCTAATTGGTGGCGGAAAAAACAAGATATAGTTCATTTCATTGCGATAAGTAATGATAAAGTTATAGACGAATGAATGGAAGGAGCGCTGAAAGGTGAAAATTGCTCTGGTGGTCAGGGGGTAAAACCCCTCAGTGGTGAAGTGGTTAATGTGCGTCACCACCTCTTTTTTGCGTTGTGTTGTAATGCTGCATTGTAACTTTAACATCGCATTACAACGCAACGTCCCACAGTGAATAAGCCCTGAAGGTAGATCAGGGACAACCTAGGGGTGTCAATAGAGGTTTCACCAGAGGAAAGCAGCTTTCCTCTATCACCCAGTAAAGTAATAAATATTGAAGCTGGTTTACTGAGTATTCCCTTAATCTCCCTGGCGGTATTGCCGGATATACATGTCAATACAAAACATGCTGTGAACAGTATTGACGTGCATACACATCAATACTCTCCTGCACTGTATACTAGACCCTTGCTTGACACATTTTGGCAAGTTACAGGAGAAAAAAAAGTTATGAAAATTAATTGTATCACTTTTATCACAGAAATCCTGGGGACATTTTTATTTAATGACACATTCATTGAAATATGTCAGAGCTAGAATCTATGAACTATTGACATTTTTATCTCTTTCCTGCTCTCACAAACCATTTTCTGCTAGGAAAGTGTTTTATAGTTGTACTTTCTTATCAGTGAGGGTCACACTGTAGTCTGACCCAGTCCTGACTCAGACAGAAACTACCACTTACATACCTGATGTTTAATTATTTCAGGCAGAGAAAGAAAAAAGTAACACAGCATAGTTATTTGTGTGCCAGGCACTGTACATACACATGTCTATCTCATCATGTCACATGTCACCTTGGGTATCTTTTAACTGGAGATCAAAATGTTACGCGTGTTATAAAGCGCGCAAAACACTAGCGCAACTGTGATAGCAGTTATCACGGTTTAGTGAATCAGGCCCAATATATGGTGTCACAGTGCTGGTGTAATGTGTAAGGTTACAGTTCTGGTATAATGTGTGAGGTGACAGTTTTGGTGTAATATATAAGGTCACTCCTGGTGTTATGAGTGTAGCAAACAGTATGCAGGAGGAGCACCAAAGAATCGCCAAAGGAAATAAGTGTGCCACGGTCAAGATCTCTGTGCCCTCAGAGGTCTGCAGTAATCCAGGAATGAGTAGGACCGGCACCACTCCAGTAGAATGTATTAAAGCTCTTTATTCAAACATGAATGGCTCAGCAATAGTAGTCACACTCCTGGTGTTATGTGTGTAGTCACACTCCTGGGGCTCGATTCACAAAGCGGTGATAACCGAATTAGAGACTTTAGGCATGATAACCATTGCACCACGCTGGTGAAAAGCCAGTTTAGGTGTGATAAGTTTAGGTGTGATAAGTTTAGGCATGCTAAGTTTAGATAAGTGTAGATAGCGTGCAAAGTTCCGCACGCAAAGCAGCACTATTAAACTCTATGCGAAGTGCACCAGACTTTGCTAGCACAAAACTTTTGATCAGCTGTGCACTGCGATGCTAACGCAGTTGGTGCTTAAACTTATCATGCCTAAACTTATCACACCTAAACTTATCATGCCTAAACTGAGTTTAGGCATGATAAAGGGCTTTTCACCAGCGTGCTAACTGTTAGCTTTGTGAATCAGGCCCCTGGTGTTATGTGTGTAGTCACACTCCTGGGGCTCGATTCACAAAGCTGTGCTAACCCAGTTAGAGACTTTAGGGGCCTGATTCACAAAGCGGTGCTAACAGTTAGCACGCTGGTGAAAAGCCCTTTATCATGCCTAAACTCAGTTTAGGCATGATAAGTTTAGGTATGATAAGTTTAGGTGTGATAAGTTTAGGCATGATAAGTTTAGGTGTGATAAGTTTAGGCATGATAAGTTTAAGCGCCAACTGCGTTAGCACCGCAGTGCACAGCTGATCAAAGGTTTTACGCTAGCAAAGACTGGTGCACTTTGTATAAAGTTTAATGGCGCTGCTTTGCGTGCGGGACTTTGCAAGCGATCTAAACTTATCTAAACTTAGCATGCCTAAACTTATCACACCTAAACTTATCACGCCTAAACTTATCACGCCTAAACTGGCTTTTCACCAGCATGGTGCAATGGTTATCATGCCTAAAGTCTTTTAGGCGTGCTAACTGGGTTAGCACCGCTTTGTGAATCGAGCCCCAGGCGTGATAACCATTGCACCACGCTGGTGAAAAGCCAGTTTAGGTGTGATAAGTTTAGGTGTGATAAGTTTAGGCATGATAACTTTAGGTGTGATAAGTTTAGGCATGCTAAGTTTAAGCGCCAACTGCGTTAGCACCGCAGTGCACAGCTGATCAAAGGTTTTACGCTAGCAAAGACTGGTGCACTTTGTATAAAGTTTAATGATTCACAAAGCGGTGCTAACAGTTAGCACGCTGGTGAAAAGCCCTTTATCACACCTAAACTCAGTTTAGGCATGATAAGTTTAGGTGTGATAAGTTTAGGTGTGATAAGTTTAGGCATGATAAGTTTAGGTGTGATAAGTTTAGGCATGATAAGTTTAAGCACCAACTGCGTTAGCACCGCAGTGCACAGCTGATCAACGGTGCGTTGCGCTTGCGCGCGGGAGCTTCACGCGAGTTTCTTCACATCACGCCTAAACAAAGTTTAGGCGTAATAAAGGGCTTTTCACAGGCGTGCAAAGTGTTTGCACCGCTTTGTGAATCAGGCCCAAAGTGTGTGGTCACAGTGCTGGTGTAAAGTCAGAGTGATGGTGTAATGTGTAAGGTTACAGTTCTGGTATAATGTGTGAGGTGACAGTTCTGGTGTAATACATAAGGTCACGGTACTAGTGTATGGTGTTAAGTTACAGGAGTAACACTCCAGGGGCTCGATTCACAAAGCGGTGCAAAGTGTTAGCACCATGGTGAAAAGGCCCTTATCACGCCTAAAGTCACTTTAGGCATGATAAGAAGAAACTCGCGCGAAGTTGCCGCGCGTACACGCGTACGCGCGTAAGTGCGCGCGCAACACCCGCCGCTTCGCGCGAAGCTCCCATTAAGCCCTATGGGACTTTGCGCGCGCTCTTACGCGCGTACGCGCGAACGCGCTTACGCGCGGTAACTTCGCGCGAAGAGCAGGAAAAATCGGTGATAACTCAGTGGTGAAAAGGTCATCACGCCTAAAGTCTTTTAGGCGTGATAACTGGGTTATCACCGCTTTGTGAATCGAGGCCCTGGTGTTATGTGTGTAGTCACACTCCTGGTGTTATGTGTGTAGTCACACTCCTGGGGCTCGATTCACAAAGCGGTGCAAAGTGTTAGCACCGTGGTGAAAAGGCCCTTATCACGCCTAAAGTCACTTTAGGCATGATAAGAAGAAACTCGCGCGAAGTTGCCGCGCGTACGCGCGTAAGTGCGCGCGCAACACCCGACGCTTCGCGCGAAGCTCCCATTAAGCCCTATGGGACTTTGCGCACGCACTCACGCGCGTACGCGCGGTAACTTCGCGCGAAGAGCAGGAAAAATCGGTGATAACTCAGTGGTGAAAAGGTCATCACGCCTAAAGTCTTTTAGGCGTGATAACTGGGTTATCACCGCTTTGTGAATCGAGGCCCTGGTGTTATGTGTGTAGTCACACTCCTGGGGCTCGATTCACAAAGCGGTGATAACTCAGTTATCACGCCTAAAAGACTTTAGGCGTGATAACCTTTGCACCAGCAAAGTTATCACCGCTTTGTGCTCTAACTCGCGCGAAGTTTCCGCGCGCAAAGTCCCATAGGGCTTAATAGGAGCTTCGCGCGAGTTTCTTCTTATCATGCCTAAACTGAGTTTAGGCGTGATAAAGGGGTTTTCACAGGCGTGCAAAGTGTTTGCACCGCTTTGTGAATCAAGCCCCTGGTGTTATGTGTGTAGTCACACTCCTGGGGCTCGATTCACAAAGCGGTGATAACCCAGTTAAAGACTTTAGGGGCTCGATTCACCAAGCGGTGCAAAGTGTTAGCACCATGGTGAAAAGGCCCTTATCACGCCTAAAGTCACTTTAGGCATGATAAGAAGAAACTCGCGCGAAGTTGCCGCACGTACGCGCGTAAGTGCGCGCGCAACACCCGACGCTTCGCGCGAAGCTCCCATTAAGCCCTATGGGACTTTGCGCGCGCACTCACGCGCTTACGCGCGGTAACTTCGCGCGAAGAGCAGGAAAAATCGGTGATAACTCAGTGGTGAAAAGGTCATCACGCCTAAAGTCTTTTAGGCGTGATAACTGGGTTATCACCGCTTTGTGAATCGAGGCCATGGCGTGATAACCATTTTTATCATGCCTAAACTTAGTTTAGGTATGATAAGTTTAGGCATGATAAGTTTAGGTGTGATAAGTTTAGGCATGCTAAGTTTAGATAAGTTTATTACGCGTGCAAAGTCCCGCACGCAAAGCAGCTCCATTAAACTCTATGCAAAGTGCACCAGACTTTGCTAGCGCAAAACTTTTGATCAGCTGTGCACTGCGGTGCTAAGCCAGTTGGTGCTTAAACTTATCACGCCTAAAAAACTTATCACACCTAAACTTATCACACCTAAACTTATCATGCCTAAACAGAGTTTAGGCGTGATAAAGGGCTTTTCACCACGGTGCTAACTGTTAGCACCGCTTTGTGAATCAGGCCCAAAGTGTGTGGTCACAGTGCTGGTGTAATGTGTGGAGTTATAGCACTAGTACTATACGTGTGGTAATGATGCACAATGCTCAGTTGATTTGTCTTTGTATTAAAATGTTAGTAAAACACTATCACATAGGAAACAGGTGAAGATGCATGTTCTATATCGGTATTAATGCCACATTCACCTACACAAAATTGTAAATAAAGTGTCCTATATAATTCACAGAAACCATGTTGGCATGAAAACTAACAGAAAAGGGAACTGGGATTTGGTCTACTTGTAAAACTATAAAAAAAAGAAATATGGTAGTGAACTATATTCCTCATATATAAGAAAAAGGGAACTACGCTTTATGACGTGAAAAAAGCCAGCAACAAAGCCAAAAGAATCAGTTCTTAAAAAACGTTAAAGTGGAACTGTAGTCAGATTTTTCCGTGCTCCTACACACTAGCCACACCACAAAAACTTCTAGGGAGAAACCATTATTTAGGGCCCGTTTCCACCAGCCACCATGCGCGGCTGCGAGACGCACGGCGACGCTTCCGGGTCTGCAATTACGCAGACAAGTCCCAAAAGCTGTGCCATGCATGGCTATGGGATTTGCTGCCGCCCGCACGAAAAAATGCTGCAATGTCAGCCAAATCGCAATGGCAAGAGATTTGATGGTGGCAGCATTATCTCCTATGGCAGAGTTTCCCTGTGCGATTTGCTTCCCGGGGAAATTCTGCGGATTTGGCCCGATTCCCCAAGCAGTGGAAGCGGGCCCTCAATAAAAAGCTGATGAAGGGTAAGGGTGTGTACACGCCTAATTTTGGTTGGCCATTGATTGACCAGTTTTACTACTTCATGTAGTATGAGGGCCAGCAGATTTTCAATACTACGAACAGGAAAGATACAGGTAATAGCATTTACAGAATATTTGGTAAGGAAGATGGTTGCCCCATGACATAAGGCCTCTTTCACATCTATCATCAACACGTGCAGGAGCCGTTTCCTGCACGCGTTGTATGCCCTGCGCCGTGTCGTCGGGAATTAGCGGTGCGATGCAATCAGCGGCGGTAGCTATTAATTGAATACGACGGAAAACGCCAGCTCCCGGCGGATCGACGCTCCTGGGTGCATCCAACCGCAACGCCCCGAACCGCAGCGTCGGGTGTGAAAGGTAAAATGAAAGTCCATAGACTTTCATTTTACCTTTCACACACTTTCATTTTACCTTGGTTAATGCAAAGAATTGCCTTTGCGTTGAAATGCACGAAAAGGGTTCTGGTGTGAAAGAGCCCTGAATAACATACTCTGCAGCTCTACAGCCAAGTGAGAGGACACTGCAATAGTAAACAAATGGAAAAAAAATTCACCACAGCTGGTAGCTGCTCACCTAAATTATGCTTGGCACCGAAGATATGGGGGTGGGGGGTGTTACCCTGTAAAGGAATCAGACAGTCGACTCCTGCAAAGAGCTTAATTTAAAACGGAATTGCCACCATAAAAGTCAAATTTCAACAACAGCTGGTCTAAGTGTATTAAGTGACAAAGATGCTAATCCTGCATTCAGAACTTTCAAAACGTTTTCTGCTGTTATGATTTGGAGTTATCACATACTTTAGGAGCACTGGCCCTTTAGTAGTCAGTGCCAAACAGTTGCATGCTAGAGGTTCTTTTTATCTATAATATATTCCTCCTCTTCCATTTATTTCCCTGCCTAGCTGCTTATCTGAAACAATCCCCTGCTCACTTGTGCTTACAAGCAAGGCTGAGGTGACTCAGCGATTGGAGGAGAAAAGTAAAAGAAAAAAGTAAAGGGCAGAAATGACATCAGGATTTAGCCTAAACTGTGGTCAAAAGACATGGTTCCCACCAGGAACAGAATTCTCTTCATTTGCTATATAACATTCACTGAAATCAAAACGTGGACCGTACAATACATGTGTTATATAAGTAGATCAAGTATTTATCTACTTATATATGTGTTTTTTTCCCTGGCATAGTATGGCTAATCCTCCTGCTTCAAGGACACTGTCCCACACAAAGATTAATACTGGCTATAATACGAACTATACACTTCCATCGGCAGCTGTTGCTTATATTATCCAGTAGAGATGCCATCAACTATGCCATATTAGCAGCACTTGTTGCTGCATAGACTTGTACTGAAGCCAGCCACAAACTTCTGCTGCAAAGCTGTTGGTGTGGCATACAGCAGGCCTTAAAGCAAGCCTGAAGTGAGAAATAAAACCTATATAGAGGGAATGATCTTGATCCCATAGAGCCTTCTCTATCATCTCTCTGTGCCCTCGCTGCACCGCTGTTCCCTCGCATTCCAACTGCAGGTCGAATACCTCTTCAGGACTCCTCAGAAAGGCTTCAGGACAGGAGTACTTGCATCCTCAAGTTCTACTGAAGACTGATAGATCCGTTCTGCTCATGTGAGTCTAGGCTTGTGCATGCGCAGTATGGTTGCGCCCCGGCCTTTCGAGGAGTCTTAACAGTGCACAACGGTGCATCGGGGGACAACGATGAAAGAATGTTTTTTACTACACTACACTACTTGCTTTAAAGCTTGCCAGTTGCATACAGTTTGATCATTCTATATACTGATAGGTTCAAGTGTAACAAAAATGTTGCCTTCAATGATAAAAAAAAAATGTTACATTGATTTTTCTCATCAGAATAATGCCCAAGCAGGGATGCTCATCCGGATCCGGGTACCCGGGTATCCGACCATTTTTCCGCTATCCGGGTCGGATCCGGATCTGGATACCTGGGCTACTATCCGGATAGCACTATCCGGATAGCTAGCTGCATAATCCGGATACCCGCGGGTATCCGTCCAGATATCCGGATTCGGATAGTGTAACTAGTAAGGAGATGATTTCATTCAGCCAATCAGAGGGCTCCCAGCAGAAGCCCTAGCAACCAATCACAGAGGGGAACCCTGGCCAGCCCCCCTGTATAGCAAGGAGGGCTGGCATGATGAGACAGATCGTCCTTGCTTGTGTGGCTGGCTGGTCACTGACAGACTTGCTCCAGTGCTGGTTTAGCAAGTGCTGTATACAGTGATAAACCTAAAGCTGTTAGTGCTAAACACCTTCACTACACTATTGTTCTATTGTGTTTTTAGCTAGCTAGCTTGTAATTGTTTGCTTTCATTCACTCAGTTAGGTCCTGTCTGTGTCTGTGTCGGCCAGCAGGACAGTATAGGGAATAGAGGGTTACTGTGTTATTGTATTGTAGTTAGTACTGCAGTTAGTTGTTATGGCGGCGGCCTTTTGGGTACACACGGTGCGTTCCCGCACTCGATTTCCTGCTCAATTCCCGTCGACTCGATTATTTCCGAAATGTCCGATTTGCGTTTCGATGGATCGTTAGGTCGATTTGCATGTAAAGTATGCCAAATCGACCTAACGATCCATCGAAACGCAAATCGGACATGTCGGAAATAATCGAGTCGACAGGAATCGAGCGGGAAATCGAGTGCAGGAACGCACCGCGTGTACCCGCCAGGCCGCCACCATAGCACAGTGTGCACTGTCTGTCCTCTACTCTGCGGTCTGTCACTCCGTGCTGATTTGATGTAAAGTCCAACCCCGATTTTATTAAAGTAAGAGTACCCCACATCATCTGGTGACATCATCACGTATAAGTTGTACTATGTCTGCTGGCACCGGCAGCTGGGGGAGGGGCAGCAAGGGCAAGAGGACAGAGAGCAACATTACAGCCACCCTCAGAAGGTCTGCCGTGTCAGTGTCGACCCCAGCGGGCAGCCTACCCTCAGTCAGCGAGCTTTTTGCTCCAGGCGCCGCGATTGAACTCAGGGCTGTTAGCCGCAAGGAGTTTGAGGAAGATGTTCTGGGTTTTGAGGAGGGGGGGTATGATGTTGATGATGGGATGAAGGACCGTGACTACCATCCACAGGATGGGGATGTCAGCTCTGACTCTGAGGAGGAGGATGCGTCAGTGGGTTTGGCACATAGGATCAGCATTGCAGACAGTGGCTGTGGAATGCAGGACCCACCACATCCTTCTGCCGCTACCACCAGCCGCACCACTCAACCCCCAACCGCCACAGGGAGAAAAGCCGCAGCATCCCATTCAGGCCGCAGGAGAATCTTCACCTCCCCAATCTGGCCGCCACGGTGCCACAGGCCACTGCTGCTGATACCGCCACCTATATTCAACCCAAAACACAATTGCGGTGTCATTTTTTTGGAGTCTGGGCTGAAAACTGTCATGTCCCAGTTGTGCGATTGGACTTTGGACACAATGTGGGCTGCACGACTGCTGTCTGGAACCTAGTCCTGATGTTAACTGACAGCTTTTTTTTTTTTTTCCATTTTATGTCCACCAAATAATTAATTAGTATTTCCCTTTTAAAAAACATGATGCTAAATGCATCATTTACCCTAAAAACCATTTTAAAGCTATTTAAAGGGCACTTCCGGGTTTTCTATCCGGATACCCGAATAGGTCGGGTACCCGCGGGTAATTTGGTCGGATATCTGGATCGGATCCGGATATCCGCAAGGTCGGATCCGGATACCCGGATCCGGATATCTGGGTACCCGGATCCGGGCGGGTAATAAAAAGCACTACCCGAGCATCCCTGTGCCCAAACAGGATGGAAAAAAATCCTAATTTATCTGTCCAGGCTGATTTGCTAACTTGATCATTTGGAAGAGTGCATTGTTTAATGACCAACTTGTTATGACTTGTACTGCCCATCTCCCACCTTCTTTTAGCTTACCAAAAGGACTAGAAGGGGGTCCCAAATCTACTCCATTGCCTAGGACCCCATCACATCTTTATCCATCTGTGGGTGCCTGATGCGGCAAATAGCCAGTCAGATACTACATAGGAATTAATGGTTGTAGCCTATCGGCTACAAGTAGCGGTAGTTTGGGTACCAGGGGTTAGGACTAGGAGCTTTGTTTTAGACACATACAGGGGGAGGGGGAGTGTTAGGCATTAGGTGACGGGGTCCTTTTTAGGCACTTACAATAGGGGGTAGGCATTAACAAACACAAACAAACACAGAACATTTATATTGCGCTTTTCTCCTGACGGACTCAAAGTGCCAGAGCTGCAGTGCTCTATAGGCAGTAGCAGTGTTAGGGAGACTTGCCCAAGGTCTTCGACTGAATAGGTGCTGGCTTACTGAACAGGCAGAGCCGAGATTGAAACTCTGGTCTCCCATGTCAGAGGCAGAGCCCTTACCAATGACACTATCCTGCCACGTGTGTGTGTGTGTGTGTGTGTGTGTGCGTGCGTGCGTGCGTGCGCGTGTGTGTGTGTCTTTTAAGGAATAAAGGGGGGGGGGGGGTTTCATGTTGGAATAGGTGCCAGGTAGTGCATAGTACAATATCAGTAATTGAAACTAACAATATTTAATTAGTAGCGCCATCACCTGCCATCCAACTCAAATGGTGGCACTGCAATACTTACTGTTTCTTAACAGTGCATGAAATCACTCCAGGATTGATAACAACCACACTGAAAATTATCAGTACTAAAAGTATACACACAGTGCTGGTTATTATTAGCAGTATTATCACTATTGAAAGAACACACACAAACAATTGTAGTTAACTCTTTGTTAAAATGTTTTCTTTACCAGTAATTATGTTAGTGAGTTATTCACAAAGCAGTAACAGAAGTTATCACAAGTAAATATGTGGGGTCTTAAGATACTGAACCAGAACCTGAACTATTCCGCACTTGCTCCATCCAATCGTTTTCCTGATGTGGCCCCTCGCCCCGCCTGCCACAGGCCTGAAATCTGTACACACTTATAAATAAACAATGAATATGTTTCTGGCCTAGAGCATAACACAAAAGTCTGGCAGTAATTAATGTCCCCAAGGTCACTAAACTATATCCTGCCTCCTCTTTCCAGTCAGGAGGGGTAACATAAACTATGTAGGTGGGAGGCCCAAAATAACCCTTTCATCACACAGTGCCAGAAGGTTTCAGCAGCAGGACTGCTGTCACTGCTGCTGACACATAATGAGACTTGTAGTTCCACAGCAGCTGATGAGACACTGCTTCTGTGGACAGCTGCTTGCAGACACAATTTCACTTCCTCTCCTTTTGTATAAAAGTGGCCAGTAATGTGGAGATGTAAAACCCAGCTGGGCGTAGGGAGGGGAGACCCCTGGGGTTAGCTTCTATTCTTTGCATTCATCTCCATAAGGAAACGTTTCTATGCTCTGAAACAGCGTGGGAAGGGTGCAGCAGGGAAAAATCAATATTCAGTGTAAACCAAAATAAGCCTGTCCTTTCAAACATCTCTATGGGTGAACGCCCTAAAGACAAATGGACTACAAAGACCACAATGCACTACACGCACACTACAAGGCCAGCTTTATTAGCCTGCATTGCTAGGCCCAGGATTCTGCTGAAATGATAAATCAGCAACCCCACAAACGCTGTATCACATAGCAGATTAGAATACAGGCAGTAATACAGCAGACTGTGCACAGTACCCAAGACAGGACATATTTATTGATTATATACAGCAGGTACCTGAGTGCTTGTAAATCAATGTATATAATAGATAAGCCAGGGATTTACATTTACATGTATATTTCAGAGCAGATCAGCATTGATTCCAGCAAACAACGGTATAACAAACAAGAATATGAATACACACACATACACACAAACAAACACGTATATACCAGATACCAATCTGACTCTAATCATTTATCTGTAGCAGATCTGTGCGTTGTCATATGTAGGTTTAAGCTTTACTAATAGATATGTTGATGTTGTTCACATGCAATTCACAGCAGCTAACCAAATATCTTTTAATACATGCAAACATGCTTAGAAATGGACAATGTATCTGACAGTTCTATATAGAACACTTTGCTCTGAATGTACTGTATGCTGCTTGTATATACTATCTGTCTTCATTGAGGCCTTTTGTCTGTGTGTGCATATCATGGCCTTGTGCATCTGCACCATCCCTCCCCTTCTCTCCTCCTCAGGCTAGAAGGGTGGGTACCACTTGTCTCATAGCTCCATCAGATGCTCACAGTGTCCACTGTCCCTAGCAGCATCTTCAGAGAGGCCAAGCAAGAGTCTGGGGGAACACTCACCTCCTCTTGGACTGCGCACGCTGCGTCTATGGCTCTGGGCGGAGAGCGACTGGTACTGTGACCTGCTGTATGATGCTGTGACATCAACTCAGATGATGCTGCTCATTAAGGTTGCAGTTGCCGTAGTAACCAGGGATGTGATAGAGGGAGGGTGGGAAGATGGTTATTACAGAAATGATGGGATGTACCTTGAGACTGAGGCTTAACCCTTCGTAAGAGAGGGAGGAGACTAAGTATATCAGTTACACTGTAATCTGTAGTCACTCACCATGAAGCTGAGCATCATAGGCTGTTTAGTGAAAGATGTTCTGTGTGACAGCATCTGTATTCCAGGTCTTATATAAGTGCATGTGACACATGGGTGGCTGCTACCTCAAATGAATATCTGCTGTTTGAATGTTATTCTCTTTATGAGTGAAGGATGTAAACAGTCCTATATGTCCTACAGTAGTAAACATAAGCAGTTAGTATTCCCTGTCATTTACCTAATTGTGAAGCTGGGCAATGAGAAGTGGTGTCTAGCAAAACACACAAATGTCTCTTCACTTCATTTTTCAAAGTTACCTCCCCCCCCCCCCCCTCAAAAAAAAACAAAAAAAAAACAACAAAATAAAAAAAAAAACAAGATTGTGTTGCTGTCAATACTGCACTTTAAAGGCTTTGTTAATATTAATAGTCATAGCAGCTTCCCAGAAAGAAAAGAAACAAGGGGTACATAGTGATACAGACAATGATACATCAAATATGGACACTGGTACAAAATACAGAACTGTTGATTACAATAACAGATTTAACATGATGACTTAAATGTATAACAGAGTAAAAGCTATTAAATAAATAACATTCCAAGACACAATAGGGTGAGAACCCTGCTCTTGCGAGCATACAATCTAAATACAATGTTATATGGTGTCTTGCCCAATGACTCCTTACTGAACATGTGCTGGCTTACTTAACAGGAAGAGCTGAGATTTGAAAACCTCTCCTGTGTCAGAGGCAGAGCCAGTACACAATCCAGCCACCACTGTAAGCTGATATTGAAGGACTGAGCTCACCGTGAGTTAGACAGGCAGGTTGCACTGAAACCCTTCCATCATAGCTGCCCTTTCACGCTACTAAAACTACCAACCATTTCACAAAAAACAAAATCAGGTGCTATTGTTTTGGTAGAAATGTCCCAATTTTTGGCACCCATGGTACACATGAAGGCATGTTAGTAATGTGTGTTTATGGGAGGCAGAGTGTGCAATCCACTTGTAACCCCATGGAAAAAATCCTTCCACTTATTCACCAGGACAGAGTTCACCTTCACTCTTCCCTCACTTCTTGCTCCTATTTGGGGGAGAATAGGTTGCACATAAACCTTAGCCACTGTGGTGGCAATGCCTCCACGGCATCTGGTCTGTTGGGGGGGGGGGGGCACCCTTTGGGTATGATCTGTTTATACTATGTGCATTAAGTAATGTATGGGCTATGACCCATGACATGCAACGCATGCTGAACACATATAAAAACCCTCTACATTATTTCATAGCATAGTCAACACCTTCTCCATTAGGATACACACTATCAACGTGATCCGTTACAAAGCAGAGGTGTACAATTTTATGAGCAGTGCATTAACATGAGGTAAGGCGTGGACCTGTAAACAGGCCCTATACACATCAATTTTCTAATTCGATTCTCAACCAATTTGAAGACTCTGATTGAATCTGTTGGGAATCTATTGCCAACATATCCGATAGATCAAATTCCTGTTCAAGGATTTTCAATAGCTTTTCTGGTCAACCTTATTGGGAATTGTTGTGAAAAGAATTCGATCATTAACTGATCAGGTTCTAATCAGGGTGTGATCGATTGGATAGACACATTGGCTCATAGTCGATCCATGTATGGCTAGCTAAAGGGCCCATTTCCATTACAAGCGAATTGCTGCTGAACGGGAAAACCCAGCCTATTGAAATCAATAGCCTGCCATCTGATTCACATTGACATCAGAGAATGCATGCAAATCCCTATAGTTGTGCATGGCATGGCTAGAGTGATTCACATGCATTTTTCAGCCAGCATTGCTTCTCACAAGACCCACGCCGTGCAGAGTGGAACCAGGCCTTAGGGTCAAGTATAAAGTACTGATAATGGACTGGGGGGGGGGGGGTGATTAGGGGGGTTATGTGCAAACAACCTGTGCCTCTGCGGCTAAATGAGAACACCACCCCACCAACCAATAGCTCCACTGCTAAAGTGTTAAACGTAACCTGAGACGTGTATAATGGGGGTATTTATACTTACCTGGGGGTTCTCCAGTTCCATGAGGTGCGTGGGCTCCCTCGCAGTCCTTTCCAGCTGTTCAGTTGTTTTATAATTCCTCCCCCCCCCCTCTCGGCCAGCTGCGCTCTACTATGCATGCGTGGCCATACACACATCCCCCGTCGTGCTCCCGTGGCTGGAAGTGTTCTGCGCTCGTGCACGACTGCCCAGATTAACGGGTGGGGGGGGGGATCATAAGCCAATGGAGTGGCTGGAGAGGATGGCGAGGGAGCCCACGGACCTCATGGGGCTGGAGGAAGCTCCAAGTACCCCGATTACACACATCTCAGGTACACTTTAACTCATTGGGCTCAATTCACAAAAGGGTGCTAACTCAGTTAGCACGCCTAAAAGCTTTAGGCGTGCTAACTAGGGTGCTAAGCAGTTAGCATGCCCAAAACTTTTATTGATCGCTCGCAAAGTTTAGCGCTGTGCAGTGCGTGCGAAACGTCGCACCGGGTGCGACTATATCATTGCACCGGGTGCCCCTAAAATGGCACACCCGGTGCGCCCGAAACTGCGCACAGTGCGACGTTTCGGGCACACCCGGTACAACGGTTTAGGGGCACCTGGTGCGATGTTATAAGCGCTTAACTTTGCCTTTGCGCGTCCTACAGGGCTTTAGGCATGCTAAGGGGTTTTTAGGCGAGCTAACTAAATTAGCACCCTTTTGTGAATCAAGCCCATGGTAGTTCATCAGCATGCAAAATGTTAAAAAAGAAGCAAGGCCAATTCCAACAATAATTTGCAATACAAAAAATCTAATGCTGGCTTAACCCCTTAGTTGTATGGTCACCTTCACAGTTCATGCCTTTGACATCTGAGAAGGAAAGAGGCACAACTTGCCAAAGGATTGGGAGGTGTGGCAGCACTTGTTATGGGTGAGTTGTATGGTGACCACACTGACCACACTTATTGCAGGGGGCAGACTGAATGAATGGCAGCACTTGTTGTGCAGGGAAAGGTGATTTTGTTTAGGGTCCCCATGAATGGTAGGGCATCCCCCGCCTGCAGTCCTCCAGTAGCTACTGCTTCTCCCTCCCCCAATATGTAAAGTGACACATTAACAGGTTCTTGAATAGCATATTATCTTCTCTGGTGTCAGGCCTAGATAGTCTTCATATTCATTACAACCACCATTCTGACTCACTTCCTTCCTGGTCTCCTCATATACTGTGTATGTAATTCCTCACCCCAACAATGTGCCAGTATGCATATAGGGCAGGAAGGACCAAGGTGGCTGTGCTGCTATGGGTAAGAAGAGAAGAGTGACCTAATAATTGCCCTAGGTGAAGTAAGGGTGACATATGGCCATGTAGTTATGTGGTGGGTGCGAGGGCTTAACATGATGTGGTGACTACACTGCTTATGAGGGGGAGCAGGGTGAAATGATTGTCACACTGGTATTGAGAGAGTGTGAGATGGTGGATATATTAGATATGGTGTGGGAGAAGTGATTAACATGGTGTTTTTACATTGTTTTGGGGGATGCGGCAATGTATCATGGTAGGCAATCTATATAGTGGGGAGGCAGGTCCGGTAACTGCACTTGGGAAGGGTGACTTGGTGGCCAATGTTGTCATGGGTAAGAAGAGGGAATGGGAAAGGGGGAAGGATTTCAGAGGTCTATAGGTTGTCCCAAATTACATAAAAAATTGATTTTACTTTTTTATCTACTTTTTAGTATTGCTCACTTGCTATTCACTGAAACATTTTTTTTGTAGATAAGATGAAGAAAACTCATCCAATCAGAGTGCAGCTGAATACCCAGCACCTCTGTGAGGCCAATAACACCCATCCCCCCCCCCCCCCCCCCATGCAGCTGATCGATACTGATTTTGCTAGCGGCATGTTAGAGGCAAGTGCTCATTCAGAGTAGCTCCATCCTGTTTGAGTGTTTCCATGGTAACACAAGGATGGATTTTGGAAGTGTTAGGTTTGGAACGCTTCAATGTCATTCTGTATTCTTTACTACTACTGAATGCCGCACCACCCTCTTCTACAGCCTTTTTTATAAAAGCTGCATTAAAGGCCTGGTGCTGATTTAGGCCTATGGTAGCTAATACTGGTAGATAAGCCATTTGAATGTCCATATCATTAGAAAGCCAAAATAGTACCTACATGGCCAAACTGCCCAGTGGCATAACTAAGGAGCTTGGGGCCCCAGTGCGAGTTTTACATGGGGCCCCAGCACTCTATTAATGTGGAGCACCAAACCCTACCAAGGATAGCTGCAGTGTCAGAGAGGTGTACTTAGAGTAAGGAAACAGATTGTTACGGCTATCCGCCATGCAAAGCTCATATAGAGGTGTTTATAACCAGCATAGCATCAATGAAAAGCTAATAATATGGATGGAGGAGGGCTCCTAGGGGGCCTGTCTGGTCCAGGGGCCCTGGTGTGGTCGCAACCTCTGCCTCCCCTATTGCTACGCCACTGAAACTGCCACATTTGCTGCAAGCTTAGTGCAGCAGCACAGGTGAAAAGAAAGTCGGTTTCAAAGTTTTTTATTGGAAATTTTTCAAAAAGAATTTTAACAACATTTCAAATAAAATGTATTAAATAACATTTGTCAGGTTTATACATAAACAGTTTTTGTGAATAACATTTGTTGTGAGTTTAACACAATAGCTTATAACAGCAGTGACAGTCATCAAATTAGGATCAAGTAAGGATTTTTGAACAAAATTATTAGTTAGAGTTTATACACAGAGTTTTCCGTATTGTTTTCAAAATTCCGGATTTCCGTATATTTTAGCGGAGATTTATAGGAACAAAGCGGAAATCCATATAAAATTGCGGAAGTGTAGTCAATGCACTGAATGCACCTAAGGATGCGGAAAACCGCATAATTTGCGGAGATGGGGTAGATTTAAACAGTCAATGCGGAAAAAGTCACCTGAGAACTAAAATTTACACATTTGTGTATATTATGGTTGTCTTGGTATATCCAAGTCAAGTTGTAGCTTAAAGGTAAATATTGCTCCTTATAATGTGTTCATAGTTTTGTTAGATTTGACCAAGAATTCTGAACTGGGGGGGTCAACCTGGAAAATGGGAGGATTTAACCTCCCCACTGAGATTCCAGGGGCCCTCCCCTATTACTATATTCTTCAATTGTTAACTTAAAGTTGAGTTAGGGGACATGAGTTGCCTCTAGTTAAGATGTGTGTTGTGTAATATAATAATTATTAATAGTGAAGACAACCAAACTGCTGGTTATAAAACACTATATAGTGAGTTAAGCTATATCTAATCGCTAATCTAATACCTGATCTAATACAGCAGTACTAATTTCTATTACCTAACATCAGAAGTGTTAAGGGAAGTGTCAACCTGGAAAATGGGAGGACTAAACCTTCCCACTGAGATTCCAGGGACTCCTCCCTGTAATATATATAGCACAGTTGTCTAGAAAGACTTCAAATAATGTTGTCTTGGTATGGTCTGATCAAATATTGTATGTATCCAAGAAAAAACATAATTTATAATAATAAACCTAAAACTACAAACTACAGACTAATCTAACTAACTAACCAACTAATCTACATGATACATTCCCAATGTCTAGTTTTATCATATTTCCCTTCATAAGTGTTAAAACAGTATTGAAAGTACATCCTTCTCTAATGTCAAAGAACATATCCATGGGTGTCCTGTGTCTTATGGGTCCAATATATCAAGTGTTGACATATTTAGGCATTGACTGGGTGGAAATGAGAGTATAAGCATTTTTCTTACTAAAGGATCATGAGAATTGCTTTTTCATTTATAAGTCCAGCAATGTTGATTGTGTATATATTTTAGGCCACAGATCTGCCTTCCCCAGGAAAGGTTGGAGGTTACCATTTCTTATTGCCCAAGTTTTTTCAGCTATTAAATTGGAATCTACTGTTTTCAGAATATCTTCTATCTTAGGAATAATTGGGGATTTCCAATTAGCTGCTATGAGATTTTTAATGGCAATAAAAACATGATTCTAAATGAGTCTCTCCTGGGTTGGCAGATCCATGGTGCCTATATTTAACAAGGCCATACTGGGGGGAATAGTCTCAAGTGACATTGGTAGTTTTTTTAAGAAATCTTTCTACATCTTCCCATATTTTTTTAAGTTTTTAACATTTCCAAAATATATGGATCAAGGATCCTGATTGGTTACAACCTCTCCAACACAAAGGGGATGAGTTTGGATCAAATCTCGATATCCTCTCAGGGGTCATGTACCATTGCCAGAGGATTTTGATAAAACCTTCACTATGAGAAACACAGTGAGATTCTTTTCTTAAAGATCTATAAGCGGATTCCCAGTCTTCCTCTGTTATGTCAATTTCTAATTTGTCTTGCCAATTATGCAGTTGCCACCTTGGGGGATCTTTCGATAGTCCCAAAAGTGTTTTATATAAAATAGATGTGCCTTTTTTGTCTTTACCTTCTGGGCTAATAATTGTATTGATTATAGGGGGAAAAGGATAGGGTTAAAAGAGTGTTTGGTTAAATTTTTTTGAATTTTTTCATATATAGGTCTGTCAGATATAGGGATATGAAAGTTATTTACTAAGTCCTCAAAGGGTCTAATTTGAGAATCAACCAGAAGATCCTCTATAGTCGTTAACCTCTTGACGACCAGCTAACGCCGATTGGCGTAAACTGGTCGTCTGCGGGTTACCATGGAAACGGCCGCTCGATCGAGCGGCCTTTCCATGTCAGTTCACGGAGGGTGTCTCCGTGAACAGCCGGAGAGCCGCCGATCGCAGCTCTCCGGCAAAATGTAAACAGGCGGGGAAGAAATCCCCGCTGTTTACATCATACGGCGCTGCTGCGCAGCAGCGCCGTAAGGCAGATCGGCGATCCCTGGCCTCTGATTGGCCGGGGATCGCCGGCATATGATAGGCTGAAGCCTATCCTTCAATGCGCAGGACGGAACTCCGTCCTGCGCATTACGGAGAGAGGGAGGGAGGGAGGTAAGGAGCGGGAGGGCAGAAATGGCTGCGGAGGGGGGCTTTGAGAAGCCCCCCCCCGCAAAACGCAGATGGCCGGCGGCGATCAGACCCCCCCAGCAGGACATCCCCCTAGTGGGGAAAAAAGGGGGGTAGTCTGATCGCCCTGCTGGACTCCTGATCGGTGCTGCGGGCTGTAGAGCCCACGCAGCACCGATCAGTGTAAAATCCACTGGTCGGCAAGTGGTTATCCCACACATCTGCCAGTGTTCCAAATCTATATTTTTGATTACATTCTGCAATGCTGACAGCTGTGTGGGTATTTCAACTGCTAGAACATCATCTCTACATGACTTCAACAGGTCCTTCCATACTTTGAAAGTATTAATTGTAACTGGGTTTTTAACATGTTGTTGAATTTTCCATGACATTCTAGATTCTAAGTAAGACCTGAGAGTACCCGAAGGAAGTTGTTCTTCTTCTATAGCAATCCACTGTTTAGTTTTATCGTTTGTCCAAAGGGGTCTGGATTGTTCAAGTACAGTGGCCTTATAATACTTCTCTATGTCAGGCACTCCCAGGCCTAAACTGTTAGTTTGAGTGGTAAGGATTTTATTAGAGAATCTAGACTTTTTATTCATTAAAATAAATTTGTTTAAAAGTTGTTGCAATGAGGTGAAAAATTTCTGGGGGATATTAATTGGGAGATTTCTAAATAAATATAGTAATTGTGGTAATAACATCATTTTAAATGCTGCTGACCTACCTAACCATGAAAATTCCAATTTTGCTAGAGAATCTAATTTAGATTTTAATTTAATTAACCAGGGGTCATAGTTTTCTCTATATAACTGTGCTATTGTTGGGGTTATGAGAATACCTAAATATTTAATAGATTTGTCTGTCCATGTATATTGGCAAGAATTTTTTAAAGCATTGATAGTGATTACTGGTACACAACAAGGAAGTATAACTGTTTTGGTTTGATTTAGTTTATAATATGAGACCTCCGAGAAAAGATCAAGCTCCGAACTGAAACTTGGCAAGGATATAGTGGGTTTCTGTAAATAGAGTAGGATATCATCCGCATAGAGTCCCAGTTTGGTATAGGATGCTCCTGTTTTTATTCCATGAATTTGCGGATTTTCTCTAATCTTTTGGGCCAGAGGTTCCAGGGATAATATAAATATTAGAGGAGAAAGGGGGCAGCCCTGCCTAGTACCATTACTAATTAAGAAATGAGAAATCAGTGAACCAGATGATAGTACTCTAGCAGAAGGTTGGGAGTACAAGGCCAGGATAGCTTTAAACAAAAAACCAGAGATACCTAATCTATTCAACACCTTAGCCATATATGTCCAATTAACTCTGTCGAACGCCTTCTCAGCGTCCAAAGAGACAAAGAGAGTAGGCGTCCAACAGAGCTTGATCCTATGCGACAGAGCCAACACTTTCCTTGTTCCATCACTTGTGGTCCTCTTTTTAATAAATCCCACTTGATCTTGATGGATCAATTGGGGTATTAGTGGGGCTAACCTTTTTGCAATAATTCTAGCATATATTTTTATGTCTGAATTCAGCAAGGATATTGGTCTATAATTTCCAGGATCTGCCAAATCCTTACCCTCTTTTGGGATGGTAGTTATGATAGCTGATAATGCTTCTTTGGGGAAGGCACCAAGAGCTGCAACTTCATTGAACATCTCAGTTAATGGTTTTATCAATATAGAGCTGAATTTCTTATAATACTCATTTACAAATCCATCCGCTCCTGGTGCCTTATCCTTCTTTAAATCTCTAATGGCCTCCTCTATTTCTTGCTGACGAAAGGGTACATCTATTTGTTTTTGCTCGAATTCAGACTGAGCTGCTCAGAGGGAAGTGACTATGTACGCCGTATAATGCTGCAGAAGATGTCAGTGCTATATAAATGCATAATAATAATATGGTAGGGCATTAGACTATGACTATGGTAGGATTAGATTGTGAGCTCCTCTGAGGACAGTCAGTGACATGACTATGTACTGTGTAAAGTGCTGCAGAAGATGTCACTGCTATATAAATACATAATAATAATAATATGGTAGGACATTAGACTAGGACTATGGTAGGATTAGAGTGTGAGCTCCTCTGAGGACAGTCAGTGACATGACTATGTACTCTGTAAAGTGCTGCAGAAGATGTCAGTACTATATAAATACACAATAATAATATGGTAGGAGATTACATTATGACTATGGCAGAGATTAGAAAGTGAGCTCATCAGAGGGCAGTCAGTGACATGACTATGTACTTTGTAAAGTGGTGTGAGTGATGGATGCGACAAAACCCATGGCGCTGTTCCCCCAAGTGTATACTTTAAATGGGCCCCCATGTGTGTATTTATACATTACCTGTCCTGTGTCGTTTACCAGACGGTACCCATCCACCTTCAGCTTCTTCCTGTTCCATTTGTGGCCTCACATGCCACCAGCATATAGTGTGTGACTCATGTGTGATGTCACGCGTGCTAAATGCCAGTGGCGTGTGAAGTGCAAATGGAGGAGCGGATGACAGATGGGTACCGCACGACGGGCAACACAGGACAGGTTATGTATAAATACACACTGGGGGGGGGCACATTTATACACTAGGGGGTTGCGGCGGATGCAGCAGAAGCTGGGGACTCGACTGATTCCCAAGAGATGTCATGCTAAAATCGATGGGGTCTGAGCTGTATGGGCCCCTGCAGATCTCTCTCTAATCAGATTGGATTAGAGAGAGATTTGTCTCTTGGTGAAATCTGCCCATCATCGCTAGATGTATGGCTGCCTTTACTCTAGCATGGCAGCATTAGGACACTGCAGTGTCATTTCTGTAAGTCCAGGTCCTTATCAGTTCTAGGAGTGAAGGGGGGTAGGGGGAAGTACAGAAGCCTTTACAGCCTGTTTCCCTGACTTCCAGAGTACAGGTTCAGGATGGAGGATGGGGCGCAGGGCTGCGTTCTCTCTCATACTCACACACCACATATACCTTTCACCTTCCCCGTTAGAATTCCATGCTCCATCAGCCAGCCATGCGTGACTGGGCGGCTTCCTGGAGGAGCAGCTGGATGACATCACTGACAGAAATCAGTGAAGAAGAGTTAAAAAAAAAAAAAAAAACTTGCAGACCAGCTGAGCGCCCTTACTGGTGTGCTAGGAACTGTCTACCGATCTTACTAATCTAAACTATGTATGACTCCTTATCAGGTGCAGTCTGGGAGAAAACGCGGAAAAGCCGCCGCGTGCGCTCAGAGTAAGGCGGCTGTTTCCGCGTCCAACGCGGCGGTCTGCACCTGCTAGTATGGCCGAACGCGGAGAAACCGCCGCATGCCTTGATAGCGGTGCGGCGGTTTCCGCGTCCAGCGCGGCGGGTGGTACGCAAGACATGTCTGGTGTGGCTGGGACTGATAGTCCACACAGGTTCAGAAGGGCGCGCGCGCGTTGAGAGGCAGAACTTTTATGACAGCCAGAAGGGAGTCAGCTGACCAAGCCGGTCAGCTGACGATTGTACCAGTTCCCATTGGTCCAGCACTTAGGGGAGGCGCTGGAGAGCGCTGGGCATATATACTGGGTGCTGGTCATTCTCTGGTTGTCTGCCGTTGCGATCACTACGTGGAAGCACTCAGACCTTATTGTCAGAATCTGTGTTATCATTCTGTTATACTTCAGACTAGTTCCAGGGTGTTGATGATCAAGGACCTCACACCCAAAGATTAGGAATCTGTGTTATCATTCTGTTATACCTCAGACTAGTTCCAGGGTGTTGATGATCAAGGACCTCACACCAAAGATTAGGAATCTGTGTTATCATTCTGTTATACCTCAGACTAGTTCCAGGGTGTTGATGATCAAGGACCTCACACCCAAAGATTAGGGACTTGTGTTACCATTCTGTTATACTTCAGAGGGTGTTGATGATCACGGAGCTCACACCCAAGACTAGGCATTGTTTATTATCTGTTATGACCTTCTGCTTTCCTGACCACTCTTCTGTTCACTGATTTGGTACTTCGCTATATCTGATACTCTGTTGCCAAACCCTGCTTGCCTTAGGATTACCGAATCAGCCTCCTGTCTTTGTACTTTGTATGTCCGTGTGTTGCCGACCTGGCTTGTCCGACCTTGAGAGCTATCTCCTCAGTTAAGAGATAGTTCACAGACCAGTCAGTGACATCCTCCTATTGGTGTCACTCACGCTCTGGTCCTTCCTCTCCCAGTCTGACTCCTCCCTGCGGGAGGTTCTCAGGCTGCTGAAAGGTACTCTTACTCTAGCAGTATTCCTTACTGCCTTGTACCTGTCCTCCTGATATTGTTCTCAAAGTATTACTGTTGCACCAAACACTCATATCTCTCAGGTGTCCAGAGGTTAGTAATATATCTGATTATTGGTGATACTGCAGATCGTCAATAATCAGGTATATATCTGTATTCTTGGTGATACTGCAGATCATCAATAATCAGACCCTCTCTGTGTTACACCGATCGTTACACAGTCTTTAGAACAACTGTGCAAAGAGCTGTTTATCTTCGCTCCCTTGGCTGTCTCTCTCAGGACAGTGGGAAAAAAAAACTTTTTTTCTGGACTGCCTGTGGATTGAAATGCCTTTGAAAGTGCCCCATGCTGACCTGATGACCTGGCGCTCAGAGACCGGGGCCTCTTCTGCCTATGTGTCGGCCCGGCCCTGGTAGGACATTAGACTATGACTAGGACAGGGATTAGATTGTAAGCTCTGTACTTACCCAAACAGTGCAGAGCTCACTTGTGGCTGGCTGCAGGGCTTCTAGAGGTCTGATGGTGGTCTCTGGCTGGCTGGAGGCTTGGTGTTCTTGTTGCTGGAGGCCTGCCGGGCCTCTCTGTTAATTCCATTGACGGTGCTACAGATACACACAACGAGGAATTGGATTGTGAGCTTCTTTGAGGACAGTTCAGCGCTGCGTAATATGTTGTCGCTTTAAAAATATAATAAATAAAGGGTTAAAAGAGATGATGCAACACCATGGTAAACATAGCCATGTTCTAACTTTTCTGAAACATTTTACAGACATCAGAATATGCATATATATTACAAAAATCAATAATATATTTCCGTTTTTAACATCTGATATGTTGTTCTTGTACTACTGGCAGATAAATATGTGGATTACATGATTAAAAATCATCACAGTTTTTAACTTACATTCACTCAATATGTCAACATTTTTGGAGGTGGGGCTGTAACTGTAATTGAAATATTTAATTTCATTACTTTTTTGGGACTTGCTTAAAATTGTGCTATTTGTGTTCCGTATGATATGAACCACTATGATCTATAAGAGTGGGAAGTTACTAAATTCTACAGTATGCGGTCATAAGCAGATCTCTCTGGGAAGCACAGCAGGGAGGGGTATCTCCATTCTCCTCACTCATGATTAGATTCTCTTCTGTGCTGTGAGGCCTGTCATTGCCCAGAATATGCCTGAGTCATCCAACAGTGCCATTCACAACATCCAGAAATGATTTCATGAAAAGCAAAGCTCACCCAGACCGTAACTTCCTGTTTACTAGTTGTGTGTCGTTGCTGTGTGTCATATTTTGTGATCAATTTTACAACCTGACTCCCAGCAACAGTAAGCAGTAAATCAATGCAGGGACAGGTTTCTCTACGTAACTCGCACCATAAACTCTGTTGGACTATGATCTTATAGCTACCCATCAGGTAGTAAAAAAATAAATAATCAGAATTCACTTGACTTTCCTTGCAATCTATGTTTCACATAATAAGTGTTTATTATTAAACCTGCAAAATACTTTCATGTTCCTTTTAAAACAGAGCACTTTCCTAAATAATAAAGTGTTACATTTCATATTAAAGTGGACCTGAACTCTTGCAGAGGACAGAAAGAAATCATAGAGAAACGTACCCTGTATGTATTTAGAGAGCTTGGCCTGTCTAATTCCCCCTCATCTGTGCTGAATCACAAGTTGTAATTTGATTTATCCCCTGGTTACCTGATTGCAATGGCACAGATGGCAGATAAGCTCATTTGAAAGCACAGGCATCAGCACAGCATCAGGAAGTAGAAACAATGCATATTTATTTTAGGATTTGTATCAGCTGTAACAAAGAAATGTTTTTGTTTAAAGGTTATTATGCTGTTGAGTATCTTTTAGAGCAGAGAGGACGTTCTGAGTTCAGGTCTGCTTCAAAATATACCTTAAGGGTTTGTTACCAGTGCAGGCATTTTCCGGGTTTTTTTCGTCCGCGTGCGTTTTTTAAAAACGCCCCCCGACCGTGTGGCCAATGAATGTCTATGAGAAGGTTCATATCAGTGTGTGTCGTGCGCTGTCCGTTTAGTAAAGCGGTGCGTGTACCATGTTTAAGGCGATTCCGCCTCAATGGAAAGTATAGGAGAAACGCAAAACGCTCACAAAATCGCTTTGTGGTGCGATTGCGTTCGCGTGTTTAAGAATAAATATATTGTATTTATTCTTTTCTGGGTCAAAGAGTTCACATCCTGACTTGCGTCAGGTAGTGAATTAAAAAAACCGCTCTGAAAAAATGCTTAGAAAACCGCTAGGCACAAAAATGAATCGCCCACCCAAGCACAGGGAATCGGAAAAAAGAAGACGCCTGAAAAAAAAAAAAGAAAAACAACGCAGGCGGACACGCGAACGGATTGCAATGTGAACAAGGCCTAACTTCTTGATGAGGACCACAGGTTTATACTCCCCTAGTGACCAGACGTTACAATTCAGCACTTCACAGCTTTAATGGTTTATTGTTCAGTCACACAACTTAACACCCAAATGAATTTTACCTCCTTTTCTTCCCATTAATAGAGCTTTCTTTAGGTTTCTTTTCTTTATTATTAATAAAAGATGATCATTTAAATAAATAAATTAAAAAAAAAAACCCTATTTCTTTTATTCCCTCTTCTCCTCCCTAAATTAGCCCTAGACTGTGATACATACACTACTACACTACACATACATAGGCATCAGCCTATGATAGGGATTAGATTGTGAGCTGTTGGGAGGGACAGTTAAGTAACAGGGATGTCCTATATACAGCACTGCTCTAGATCGCAGCACTGTGCACATACATATTTCCTTTTTTTCAAATAATTTCAGCCTGCCAGCTCTGATCGTGGCTGGCAGGCTGATTGCGGCGGCCCTGCTCTGTTTATTGCAGGGAACACGCGCGTATTCCCTGCAAATCTCTGCTCTCGTGAGATCACTAAAATATTGTTGTACTGTAGCGCTCCACCAAATTATATAGGTGAAACCGTATGCACTGTGTCAAAACGTTTAGCGCGTTTTTTTAAACTTTTGTGATTTACATTGTAACTTCTCGTGAGATCACGCCACATGGCATGACTGAGGAACGAGAGAGACAATCTGCAGCCGCTATCCTGTGATAGGCAGTCGCAGAGTGATTAGAGGACACATGAAGTGAGAGCAATATGGAGGCTGCCATATTTATTGCCTTTTAAAAATATGGCAGATAACCAAAAATACAAAACATTTATTTAACAATACCCATGTATGGTTGCTGGTTACGGTGTCTTTTTAAATAAAAAATGTTCACACTTGGTCTGGAGTTCCCCCTTAAAGTGAAATCCAAGGTCCGTTAAAAATAGTTGTTTTTTTTACATATTTTAGCCCTACATATGCAGTTAGTGTTATTAAAAATGATATTTCCATTTCAATTTTCAGCCTGCTATGAATGCATAAGGAGCATGCGAGTTCAAACAGCAGTTTTCTCCAACCATGAAACCAGTACATTTTGGTGTCTCTTTGAAGTTTGTCCTGCAAAGTAATGCCTCTCTTCTTGCATGAGTAATTAACTGCACAAAACAGGAAGCATCGCAACTCTAGTGTCATCATCTGCACTAATTAGTAAACTGATACACCCAATATGCTTTTGGTCATTAGCAGCAGTATGGATGCCTTTTTTCTGCTCACAAATGAAAGTAGAAAAGCTATCATCAAAAGTGGTCCTTCAACACCTACCTCCCCAAAACTGCCAACACACTCAGGCACTGGTATCTCCCTTACCTACTACCAGGACTGTGGAGTGGGCAGTCTAGGTATCTGAGCTGGAGCAATTTTTGGGTACCTGGAGTCAGTGAGGAGTCGGAGTTGGATGATTTCTGTATTAACTCCACTGCCCTGGTAAGTACTGTATTAGTCTGAGGAGTCAGAGCAATGTTTTAGGTACCTGGAGTTGGAATTGGTAGTTTCATAAACTGAGGATTTGGAGTAGGCACCTTCCCCAAAGCGTTTAAACAGGCCACTGTACTTCCCCTGCTGAAAAAACTCTCACTTGACCCATCCCTACCCTCAAACTACCGCCCAATCTCCCTCCTTCCCTATGCTTCTAAACTCCTCGAACGCCTAGCCCACCAACGCATTACCCAATACATCAACACCAATACCCTACTTGACCCCCTACAGTCTGGATTTCGACCTGCACACTCAACTGAAACAGCCCTCGCCAAGGTGGTCAACGACCTTACCCTTGCCAGGGCCAAAGGCAGTTATTCCATCCTGCTCCTCCTTGACCTCTCTGCAGTATTTGACACTGTTGACCACCCCCTCCTCCTCCAAACACTACAGTTCATGGGCATCCATGGCCATGCCTTGGCCTGGATCTCCTCTCCTCCTACCTATCCAATCGCTCCTTCACAACTTCCTTCAATGGCTCCTCCTCAACCCCTGCCCCCCTCTCAGTTGGGGTCCCCCAGGGCTCTGTTCTGGGCCCCCTTCTTTTCTCCATATACACTTCCTCAATTAGCAAGCTTATCTCCCCCCTGGGCTTCAATTACCACCTTTATGCCGATGACACTCAGATTTACCTCCATACCCCCAATCTCTCATCCACCACCATAAACAAGGTCTCCTTGTGTCTCTCAACAATTTCCTCCTGGATGTCTGCTAGGTTCCTGAAGCTTAACCTAGACAAAACTGAGCTCCTGATCTTACCACCCCTTGCTGCTGCACCCCTCCCAGATTTCCACCTCACAATCGACAACACAACCATTCGCCCTACCTCCCAGGCCCGCTGTCTAGGTGTCACCTTGGACTCTGACCTCTCCTTCATCCCACACATCCAAATCATCACCAGAGCCTGCAATTTCCACCTCCGTAATATCTCCAAGATCCGCCCCTTCTTAACCCAGGACACAACCAAACTGCTCAACCATGCCCTCATCATCTACCGTCTTGATTACTGTAACTCCCTCCTTTCTGGCCTCCCCTTGAAACGTACTGCCCTCCTTCAATCAGTGATGAACGCTGCAAGACTCCATTCTTTGCACCGCTCCGCATCCACATCTCCCCTTTGTGAATCCCTGCACTGGCTTCCTAACCGTTTCAGGATAAGTTTCAAGATTCTATGCCTGGCGTATAAATCTGTGCCCAAAACCTGCCCTACCTACATCTCGGAGCTTGTTCACAGGTATACACCAGGTCGCCCCCTCCAACAACCTTCGTCTCACCACCCCACGCATCTCCCACTCCCATGCCCGCCTGTAGGATTACTCAAGAGCCGCCCCCACCCTCTGGAACGCCCTTCCACCACCCATCAGACTTGCTCCCTCTTTCAACACATTCTAGCAAGCCCTCAAAACCCACCTCTTTATGATGGCCTACCCACCTCCTACCACACAGTAACTCTCTACTGAATATTTCACAGCCCCACCTAGTGTTTCCACCCCACCCTTTAGATTGTAAGCCTCTGGCAGGGTCCTCCATTCCCTAGTGTAATCTACAGGATCATGTGCTCCTGTCCTATGACAGACTGTACTTGTATTACTGGGACTACCTAACCAGCCCATATCGCATGATCATGTATTTTGTACAATTTGCATGTATAACTTTGCTCTATGTTGTATAACCTTGTTATGTCTGTCATCCTTGTACATATTTATTGTCCAGCGCTGTGTAATATGTTGGCGCTTTATAAATTCAATAAATAATAATAATAATTGTGCAGACTATGCAAATTATTTAAATCATTTAGATCAGTGGTCCTCAAACTAAGGCCCGCGGGTCGAATGCGGCCCCCTGAGGCTTTTTTACCGCCCCCCCCATACACAAAATGTATTACATATAGATGTGGTCTGTGGGGGGGGGGGGGGGGGCATCTAGTGGCCGAATAGTAAAATTACACCTAAACACACACCCCATTAAATAAAAATATATAAAATACCCAGAATAGTAAAATTACACCTAAATACACATCCCATTAAATGAAAATACATAAAATAATCATTAATTAACCCTTTACCTCCCCTCCCATAGTTACCAAAATAAAACATTTTTTTATGAAAAAAAATATGACATTAAAAAAAAAAAAAAAATAGTTACCTTAGGGACTGAACATCTTTTACTATGTATGTCATGAGGGTATATTACTGTTAGTTTTGCAAAAATGGGCTTGTAATTAGTGACAAATGCAAAAATACACCTTAAATATTAAATATTGTCGCCATACATTATGATAGGGACATAATTTAAAGCGTAATAACCAGGAAAAATTGGCAAATAAAATATGTGGGTTTTAATTATGGTGGCATGTATTATTTTAAAACTATAATGGCTGAAACTGAGAAAATTATTTTTTTTTGTATTATTACGGTTAAAGGGACTCCGAGCAGTGCAGAAACTATGGAAAGATGCATATAATTCTGAAGATCTGTTTCTCCTCTTTCCAATGATATATAAACCGCCACCCTATGCCTTTTAGTTTTCGCTATTTTCACAATCGAAATCACGACCGCGACAATTTCGATCGCGAAAATAGCGAAAACTAGGGTGGCGGTTTATATATCATTGGAAAGAGGATAAAGAGAGCTTCAAAATGATATGCATCTTTCCATAGTTTCTGCCCTTTTTGGAGTCCAGCATTTTATTACACAGGATGACTTTTCCCCAAAGTCGGCAGCTCCATTCAGCACAATGCAATGAAATACAAGGAACTAGGTGTGAGGATATAATTAATTAATTGTGGGTATGCTTAAAGGCATACCCACAGGCACTGCTCAGAGTCCCTTTAAAATGCTTTTAGAATAAAATACTTCTTAGTAAAATGTACTATCCAAAGAAAGCCTGATTGGTTGCTAAAAAACTAGATATAGATCATTTTGTTGTGATAAGTAGTGATAGAGCTATTGGCGAATGAAAGGGGGGGAGTGCTGAAAGGTGAAAATTGCTCTGGTCCATAAGAGGAAAAACTTATCGGTAGTGAAATAATTAGAGGACAACTGAAGCGAGAGGGATATGGAAGCTTCACTATTTATTTCCTTTTAAGCAATACCTATTGCCTGGCTGTCCTGTTGATCCTCTTCCTCTAATACTTTTAGCCATAGACCCTGAACAAGCGTGCAGCAGATGAGGTGTTTCTGACATTATTGTCAAATCTGACAAGATTAGCTGCATGCTTGTTTCTGGTGTTGTTAACCACTTCAGCCTGCAGGTGTTTTCACTTCTAGGACAGAGTCATCGCCCCTCCCATTCATTCGCCAATAAATGTATCAATATTTATCACACCTAAATGATCTTTATCTTTTTTTTGTCACCAATTAGGCTTTCTTTGGGTGCTACATTTTGCTAAGAATCATTTTATTCTAAATGCATTTTAAAGGAGTTATCTGGGCTAAATTAAGAAAATAAACGCTACTTACCGGGGGCTTCCTCCAGCCCCAAGCTCCCAGGACCTCCCTTGCTGCACCTCTGCGCGCAGCCGTTCGCCGGAGCTCCGTCCCCGTCCCCGGCGATGACGTCAGAGCGACCCCCAGGTGAACGGCTGTGCGCAGAGGTGCGGCGAGGGAGGTCCTGGGAGCTTGGGGCTGGAGGAAGCCCCCGGTAAGTAGCGTTTATTTTCTTTATTTAGCCCGAATAACTCCTTTAATGGGAATAATAAGAAAAAAATGGAAAAAAAATTATTTTAAAGTTTTATTTTAAAACTATAATGAATGAAAGTGTTCTACTGTGCATAAAACACACACATTGTATCTGCCCATTTGTCCCCGTTATTACAATGTTTAAAATACTTCCCTAGTACTATGTATGACGCCAGTAATTTATTTGGAAATACATTTTTTTTCAGTTTTGCGTCCATCTCTAATTAAAAGCCCATATAGGCAAAAGATAACAGTAATATACTCTCACAACATACAAATGAAAAAAAGTTCAGTCCCTAAGGTCACTATTTACTATGATTTTTTTTTTTTAACTGTAACCTATTTTGGAGCTACAGAGGAGGGTGGGGGATAATAAAGCTTTATTAAATGTATAGTGTATTTTTTTTCTTTCATTTTCCTTTTTGGCCACTAGGTGGCACTAAGCACTCTCCTGCTAGTTACCAGGAGGTGCTCAATCGGGTTTTTTTTTTACATTTTCCTACTTTTGGTTTTATGAATCAACGTGCCTCATGATTCGAGTCATGTTGATTCCTTCACAGGGGATTGGTTGGCTTGGGGCAACACTTCCCTAATTGATCCCCTGTAATAGCCGCTGGCTCTGAGCCGCATGCACGCGCCGCAACACTGCTGGATGGATTATTGCCGCTAAGTGGCTCCTGCTGGATGAATATATTTGACAATACTGCAACCAAATAGATAAACAAGACTGCCAGGCACCTGGTATTATTTAAAAATAAATAAATATGGCAGGCCCATATCCCACTCACTTCAGGTGTCCTTTAAGGATGACCATAAAGACTTAATAAGATGCAAATGTATGCATCTGCACAAATTTACCGTACATCAATGTAGAATTACCAGCATTTCATTGTCCACCCCCAAGTAAAGCCTGCCATGCATTGACAGACATTCTCCTGATGTCCCCAAAAGATGGGATTCCTCCCTGATCGACATCTCCTGGTTCCCACAGTGACTGTGTGAACCTGTGGTGTACATGAGTGTGTACATGTTGCCGGGTCACCACGCGGCTGGAGAGATGAGTGTCAAAGCCCTTTACTGCTCTAATACTCTGCACAAGGCCCCAGGGAGAGCAGCATTATCAGGGGTGTATGTGGTGATATATTGGGGTGCTGATAATGTTAAGGATAATAACAGAACATATTTCTGTCTTTTTTCTGTCTACTGGGTAAAACCTCAGATGTGTATTGTGCTTGGTAGTAATTGGTCACCTGGCCAGAGTAATCTGAAGGATAATGTAAGTCTGCATGTAAATGTACATTACCTCTGCCCTCATTGTCCAGCCGGGGAAACTGTGTGTACTGCTAATTAGCGGCCAATTGAGGAAGAATAGGCTGGTCGGCATGGCTTTTGAACTGGAATCAGCCATTGTCCCATCATACAAAGCAAGCCTACCAGAGTGTTGGGGATGGGAAGCTGACACCTGAAGGTTGGAAATTTACATAGAAGGGGTTGGAAATTTCTACAGACTTTAAAAACGGAAGTGGAATTGCTTTGAAATCTGTAAGTGTAAACAGGATTACAGGCAAACTGCTACCTGTAACCAAAATTCAATCTTTTCATGGATGTGCTAAAATACACTTTAACCAAGGAAATAATGTGGAGGAAGCTTTTTGATGTCTGCAGAGTTCAATGGGTGAGATTGTATCCTGCCAAATTCAAGAAGCTAAAACAGGAACCCCCTTTGAAGTTTGCATATCACAAGAAAGATTATGACAAGCGGTCGGTGATGTCACAAACGGGGAAACTGCATTAGTTCCTGGGGGCTGGACATTAAATGCCCCAGGGGACACTTCGGACTATTTAAGCTGGCCCAGGACAGCCACCGGTATCTTCTCTCGGAGGTAGCGAATAGCTAGGGAGGATCGCGACTCATGGTCGAAACGGCGTCCTCCCGTCAAACAACGTTCTAACCTAAGCTGGTAACGTTCTTTTTTCCCCCGTTTATTTTTACGCAAATATCCGTGTGTGTTATCTTTGTAACTTTTATCTTGTAACTATTTTTACTTTGTTTTTTGTAATCTTTTTGTATATATTAAGTTCTGCACTGTTCTATGTTTTTCTGGAATATTAAATTATTATTTAATAAGCTTGACTTCTGCTGTACTAAACTAACACTCATAGCCTAGAAGAGACTGAAGTGTAACCGTGTATAAGTTCATGCCTAGTTGTATGTTTGAGCAACACTACCGTATGAAATTGTAATTGCATTGTGTGTGGGGGCGTTTGTCATACGTTGGCCTAAGCGCGCAGCTGACCCAACGTACGAACAACGCCAGTGCGAGTAGCGACAGCAGAGTGGCTAACAGTATCGTTCGGAACGACTGTTAGTGGGTCTTTGCTTCACGACAGTGTAAGATTGCAACTGTGTGTGTGTGTGTGGGTGCGTGGCGTTCCCGTATTTGACCTAAGCGCAAAGCTGACCCAAATACGAAAACACGGAGTGCGCGCTGAGGACTCGACAGCAGAGTGGAAGTGTCTAGCGAACCGCTAGTGGTGGCAGTGAGAGGTGTTCTGAGGGGTCCCAGCCTTGTTTTAGCTTGACTAAGGCTGCTTCCTCTCTCAGTCTGGTCAAACCCGCAGTCAGGAACCGTATACGCAGGCGTGCCGCGGGCCGGTTCCTGACATAATTGGCTGGCAGTGGTGGGATCGTTTAGTACATTAGTACGCAGTTTAGCTCGCTATTCTGAGTACTAAAGGCTGGAAGCTTGCTAGAAGCAACTAGCCTACAGAAGTCTACTCAGTGCAGAATCTATATACGTTTTTTTTTTGTTCAAAGATACACACTTGGTATTTTGCTTTCCCTTTCCCCCTCTTTTTTGTTTTTATTTTTTGCAACACGATGGCTCAGAAAGCATCCAGCTATGCAAGGCAAAACAAAGAGATGCTACTCAACCTGTGTGAGCACAGAGGCATCGAGACGGTGAGCGGCCAGACGAAGGAGCAGTTGGTTCGTGCCCTCGAGGAGTATGAGGCAGAGCAAGCCCGTGCTTCAACGTCAGCGGATGCAGCTCACGACACGCCAGAGGAGGAATCGCTCCCGCCACAGAATGCGAGTGGAGACGATGTCCTGGACGATCCACCGAGCAGGGAGATGCCATCTCTGGAAGCTGATCTACAGCTACTGAACTCGGCTGATCCTGAACTGCGCCTAAAGCTGATCCTACTGCACCGACAGGCAGAGAAGGAACAAGCTGCACAAAGACACCAGGCCGAGAGGGAAAGAGCTGAACGGCAACACCAGCTGGAGCTGGCTAAACTTCAGCAACAGAACCGGTCTGCTGGACCCGCAGAACGCGAAGGTGAGCGAGTCCACAGAATCCCCCTGGATAAGTTCCCCGCTATGGACAAGGACTCTGACATAGACACTTTCCTACAGGGGTTTGAAAGGACTTGTCGGCAGTATGGGGTGCCCCGTGAGCAGTGGGCAAGATACCTCACACCAGGGCTGAGAGGCAAGGCCCTGGAGGCGTTTGTGAGTCTCCCCCAGGAGGAAGAAACAGACTTTGAGGCAATTAAGAAAGCCATCATTGCACGATACCACCTTACGCCAGAGGTGTATCGAAAACGTTTCAGGACAGTGCAGCGAGGTCCTAATGACAGCTACCTGGATCATGCTTGCAACCTGCGCACTGCCTTCCAGCAGTGGCTAAAAGGACTGTCAGTTAAAACCTTGGATGCCCTGCAGGAGCTGATGATAAAAGACCAGTTCCTACACACCTGTCCTGTTGAGGTCCGGCTGTTTGTGCTGGATCGAGAACCAAAGACAGTGGATGAGGCTGCGGAAATGGCCGATGCCTATACCGCCCATAGAGCACCTGAGTCCCAGAGGACTACTACGCCCAGCTGGAGAGGAGAACAGATGGCTAAACCTGTTTCACCCAGCACCCAGAGGAGGCAAGCACCGCTGTCTCCTGGATTCAAGCAACCTGACACTCGGAAATGCTTTGTATGTGACAGGGTGGGTCATATCAGCACGACTTGCCCAGAGAGGAAGAGGGAGGCCCCAAAATCCAGTGAGGCCTCAAACCCCAGTGAAGTCCCAACGGCTTTGTGTGCTACCAGGAATGCCACTGGCTATGCAGAGAATCTGCAGCTTGTCACGGTTGGGGGTACAGTTGCCACTGGGCTGAGAGACACTGGAGCAGAAGTGACTCTCATACATCCCCAGCTTGTGAACCCAGAGCAGTACCTACCTGGGAAAATGATTGCTGTCAGAGGAATTAGGGGTGTCACCCCAGCCATACCCACCGCCTTGGTCCACCTGGATTGGGGGGCCGGCAGTGGACTGAAAGAAGTTGGGGTAACTGACAAAATCCCCACCAACGTTTTGCTGGGTACTGACCTGGGACGGTTAGTGGCCCGGTATGAGCCTACCCCAAACCCTGTGGGGCCTGCACCCCCAGCAGCAGTTCAGGACTCTTGCAAGGTACTGTTTGATAATGCTGTGCAAGTGGGGAATGCTGGCGAGGCCCCAGGGGCTATGGACTTTGTACTAGGAGCCAGCCCTAGTGAGTCTCCAGTGCCTAGGCCTGGAGTGGAACCTGTTGATACCAAGAATGCAGAAACTGATGAGGTCATTTATGACGCACGGACTATCGAGGCAGGAACTGTTGATGATACTTGTGAAGTGCTGAGTAGCAATGGGTGTAATGCTGCAGATAATGTTGATGTTTTATGTGATGTCCCAAATGACAATATATGTAGGGCTGATAATGCTGATGTCATATGTGTTGTGCTACAAAATGCGGGGTGTCATGTGGACACTCCATCAGCTGCAGGAGTAACCAGCGGCGCTCGCTGGGCTGCAGCAGGTGGACTGTCCACTGAAGGGGCAGATGGCACCAGGCCAGATCCTTCCCCTTCAGATGGTTTCAAGACCAAAGGTGATGTGGTTTATGATATGGGTCAGGTGGGCGCTCCCTCGGCTGCCGTGGTAACCCGCAGCGCTAGCGAGTCTACAGCAGAGGGACTGTCCACTAAAGTGACAAATGTTGCTGGGTCAGCAACATCGACTTCGGAACCTGGCTCTGAGGGCCCAGGAGCCTCTCCGTCTGCAGCCTTCCTAGAATGTGTGACAGGCAGCCCTGAGCTCTCTGGGGCTGTTCGATTTGACAGCAGCCTGGAAGAGCTCAGGGGGCTAGCCAGCAGGTCACCAGCTGGGAGGGGCGGGCTGAGAGGGTTCTGGGAAGTTATTCCCTCGGAGCTGTCCGAAGTGGAGGAGGCAGCCCGGCAGAGAATCATTCCCCAAAGGGACCGAGAGATAGCTCCTGCCACTATAGAGAAAGTGCGTGTAGCGACGGTTGGAACCCTCCCCCAGCTGCAGCACTGTCTCTATGGTCGCGAATTCACGGTCGTCACTGACCCACATTCCCCTGGTTGGTTACGTCAGGTTGCCAAGGGCAATGACACATTGCAGCAACCTGACCTAGCTTTCCAGTCGTGTAGCTTGGAGCTAACTGACAGGTGGGGAACCCTCCTGAGGATGCTAAAGGGTTACCCCACCCGGCCAGGCCGTCAATGTAGGCTTTGGCAGGATGATTCGTTAGAATCACCTGCCAGCGCTATCCGGAAGGGGAGCAATCATGGGAATGCTGATGGGTTGTCCCGTCAAGCAGAACCAACAATGTAGGCGCAGGCAGGATAATCTGGGAAGATCATCTGCCTTGCCCCATTCTAAAGAGGGGAGGTGTGGTGATATATTGGGGTGCTGATAATGTTAAGGATAATAACAGAACATATTTCTGTCTTTTTTCTGTCTACTGGGTAAAACCTCAGACGTGTATTGTGCTTGGTAGTAATTGGTCACCTGGCCAGAGTAATCTGAAGGATAATGTAAGTCTGCATGTAAATGTACATTACCTCTGCCCTCATTGTCCAGCCGGGGAAACTGTGTGTACTGCTAATTAGCGGCCAATTGAGGAAGAATAGGCTGGTCAGCATGGCTTTTGAACTGGAATCAGTCATTGTCCCATCATACAAAGCAAGCCTACCAGAGTGTTGGGGATGGGAAGCTGACACCTGAAGGTTGGAAATTTACATGGAAGGGGTTGGAAATTTCTACAGACTTTAAAAACGGAAGTGGAATTGCTTTGAAATCTGTAAGTGTAAACAGGATTACAGGCAAACTGCTACCTGTAACCAAAATTCAATCTTTTCATGGATGTGCTAAAATACACTTTAACCAAGGAAATAAAGTGGAGGAAGCTTTTTGATGTCTGCAGAGTTCAATGGGTGAGATTGTATCGTGCCAAACTTCAAGAAGCTAAAACAGGAACCCCCTTTGAAGTTTGCATATCACAAGAAAGATTATGACAAGCGGTCGGTGATGTCACAAACGGGGAAACTGCATTAGTTCCTGGGGGCTGGACATTAAATGCCCCAGGGGACACTTCGGACTATTTAAGCTGGCCCAGGACAGCCACCGGTATCTTCTCTCGGAGGTAGCGAATAGCTAGGGAGGATCGCGACTCCTGGTCGAAACGGCGTCCTCCCGTCAAACAACGTTCTAACCTAAGCTGGTAACGTTCTTTTTTCCCCCGTTTATTTTTACGCAAATATCCGTGTGTGTTATCTTTGTAACTTTTATCTTGTAACTATTTTTACTTTGTTTTTTGTAATCTTTTTGTATATATTAAGTTCTGCACTGTTCTATGTTTTTCTGGAATATTAAATTATTATTTAATAAGCTTGACTTCTGCTGTACTAAACTAACACTCATAGCCTAGAAGAGACTGAAGTGTAACCGTGTATAAGTTCATGCCTAGTTGTATGTTTGAGCAACACTACCGTATGAAATTGTAATTGCATTGTGTGTGGGGGCGTTTGTCATACGTTGGCCTAAGCGCGCAGCTGACCCAACGTACGAACAACGCCAGTGCGAGTAGCGACAGCAGAGTGGCTAACAGTATCGTTCGGAACGACTGTTAGTGGGTCTTTGCTTCACGACAGTGTAAGATTGCAACTGTGTGTGTGTGTGTGGGTGCGTGGCGTTCCCGTATTTGACCTAAGCGCAAAGCTGACCCAAATACGAAAACGCGGAGTGCGCGCTGAGGACTCGACAGCAGAGTGGAAGTGTCTAGCGAACCGCTAGTGGTGGCAGTGAGAGGTGTTCTGAGGGGTCCCAGCCTTGTTTTAGCTTGACTAAGGCTGCTTCCCCTCTCAGTCTGGTCAAACCCGCAGTCGGGAACCGTATACGCAGGCATGCCGCGGGCCGGTTCCTGACAGTGTACATAGCAAAGAAATGAACAGCGCTACTTAAAAACAGATAAGTGCCTACCTGCAAGAGAGTGCAAGCCCCACTTGTGGGATAAAATACACACCCAGCATACACATAACCTGTCTAACACTGGAGGATGTTGGTTTCCTGTAACAGCTTGCATGCAACTTGTTAAGTACTCGTCCCTCCCATTGCGGAGAAGTCATCCCCCTATGGGAGGGGACCTAACACTAACTAAATCCTAACCTATGCATATGCATAGCCTGGGTGTGCTACCAAGTAAAATCGAAAATTGCGCAAAAAGGTGGATCAGCGGGTGTGTCTTGGGCTGTAGGCCCCCTCTCCCAGATACCACTACACCCCTGCCCCCAATCGACCAACAAAAAAACCCTCCTGTTTGATGAGTACTCTCACTCGATTTCTACTGTTTGGGGCAGCAATATTCAGCAGATTCGATCACAGTGATTGAATCTGCCAAGCAATCGTGTATGGGGACCTTAACATCGACAATGGACCATTTTTTACTGGAAAATAGTGTTAAGTGATAAATCTATCACCTCCGTTGCTGCAAAAAGTGAATTCTACATATGTAAAGGGTAAGCTGGTGAGAACAATAATGTAACCAGCATCAGTAAATCATGGGTTTTGTATGGCTGCATTTGAAGCGGGAAAACTCTACATTATTAATGGAACAAGGAACTCACAAATGCATATTGATGTTTCATCTTATAAAATGACTAATCCTGCCGACTTCCCAAGTCATGACTTTTCATACAAGAATGACAACGCGCCTCGCAGGACTATAATGGCGCCAGATGTGTTACTTGCCTGGGCTGACCTACCCAATCGCCTGTTCTGAACCCAATCGAGTATTTGTATCAGATACTCAGTGTGAAAATATCAAGCAAAAAGCTGAGGAATAACCAAGAGCTAGCTGAAGGTTTAATTTGTGGATCGGAAACATGTCTGGAAATTAAAAATGAGAAAAGGAGTGTGTAAATTATGACCCCAACAGATTGGGGGAAAAACATCAGATGAATTGAGTGTGTCACGGTGTCAGGGTGAGCGGGGAGAGCAATGCGCACCAGCACTGAGCCAAGGCAATTTACTGGGCAGATGGCTGGCTGAGGTGTCAGGTGGCACAGGGGCTGCTGTATACACACTAGATGCTTGGCAGAGGCAGTCATTATCAGCTGCTTAGCCAAGAAGTTAGCATGTGCGTGAGGCTTATGAGATTGTAAGTCTGATAAGGCAACAGGTAAGCGTTATTCTTACCCTTATGTGTTATGTTTGTAAGATTGTTCATTATGTGTAATCTAGTTTTCGAATGTATAATACAGTACTGTACTGTGTAATATGTTAGCGCTTTATCAAAAACAGATATTGGCTTTGATTCACTAAGTTGCACTGCTAAAGCAGCGCAACTTAAATTGAGCAGCGCAAGTTAAAAATCCTGTGCGCAAGCTACGCGCTGTAGTGCTGCATAGCGTGCGCTGCTAACTTATGCCTGTTACTTTCTAAGTACCAGCCACTCCTTTATTCCCACCCTGGCTTCGTCGGGTCCAGTGTCTTTGTAGGGTGTGATCCCTGCACTGATTGGCCCAATAAGATGCCTGTCACGTAAAAGTCAGCCTACTGGGCCAAAGTTTTTTTGCTGGTCGATCACGTGACAGGCAGCCTATTGAGCCAATCAAAGTGCGGGGATCTCATCCTACAAAGACATTGAACCCGACGGGCTCAGGGTGGAATTAAAGGAGCAAAACGGTACTTAGAAAGGAGCGGGCGTAAGATAGCAGCGCATGCTACACAGCACTATAATTTTAACTTGCGCTGCTAAATTTAAGTTGCGCAGCTTAGTGAATAAAGGCCATTTATTTGATCATGTATGGCAAATAGCAAATTAGGTACTTGTAAAAGTTATAGTACCTTCATGTAAACATTACAATAACGTCAAGTGATTACTCACTGAATACACAAGATTGCTTCTCTGTAGCTTCATCACATCCATGGCAATAATGACTGTGGGAATGAACAGGAAATAAACAGTCTTATTCAGTGTAATGTGTCACTCGCTGTATTGTCTGCACATCACCATATTACATCAATAGCAGTCATTTGAGGTGCATCCGTGCTTTCTCAGACTTAGATGTGAATGGATATAATAGCTGACTGGAGATATGAATAGCAGGATTAGTCACTGTAACGGGTTATTCGGTGTATTGACTCCACATTGCTGGATTGTAATAAAATCTGCCCAACAATTAGGGGTATTGTACATTGTCTCGAAATGCAGTTTTCAGCAGTGAAGCATGCTAGAAATTCTATTTTCATGTGTGAGATGGTCAGTTCTGTCCATAATCAGGAACATACAAGTGGCAATTTTAATAAAGTAGATCTAAATTTTCTTAGAGGGAAAAAAGTTTAAACAAAAATTTCCTACTTGAATTTTAATATGTTAAGATGTTCCCTGCTCTGCAGTGCTAATTAAAAGCTCTCCAAAACAAATTCTTATTGCTTCATGTATTAGCACTTTTCCAGGAGCCCATCATAAAAATCTCCAACTGACGCCACTTTAAAGCTACATATTCAACTCACAACCCAGGAAGATGAATCCCAGCGACGTCCCATGATGACAAGCGCACCCCGATACATCTTCCCGCCTGGTATGCTTGACGTCACGCGACTGCACAAGACAGGGACAAACGAGACTTCAATCAAGGTACTTTGTTCGGGAGTCGTGGGGGGTCTTAAAGATCTGATCGGCCTTGGTGGTTGTTATCGCCGTGCGATGCTCAATGATGTTGCGTGATTGCCCGCCTGTACCCACGTTGTGATATGGTGGAAACGACCGCTCGTCACTCAAAAAAATCAGCGGTCGTTGGGAAAATCACAAGATGGGTACGAGCCTTTAGGGAGAAAGTTTGGCTTTGCCCTGGAAGCTAAATATATCCCTTCCTTCCACACCCCCACTATCATGACTTCCCACCCACCTTCCCATACTCTCTCAGTGGAAGGTGGTAGGGAACTGAGCTACGTCCCTAGGGAGGTGAGTATGGGAGGGGAAGAGTTAAGCTTCCAAAGCAAAGCTGGTCATCCTCCCTGAAAGCAGGGTCAGCTGGAGATATTTACTGTGGGATACAAAACACACTTAAAGGACATGTGAAGTGAGAGGGATAAGGGGGCTGCCATATTTATTTTCTTTCACACGATGCTAATTGCCTGGCTGTCCTGCTGATCATTCTAGCATTAGTAATATTGGAATCACACACATGAAACAAACGTGGCTAAATCCACCGATATTTGTCATCTGATCTGAAACACCTGATCTGTATGCTTGTTCAGGGTCTATGGCTAAAAGTGCAGATGATTAGCAGGACATCCAGGGAACTGGTATTGTTTACAAGGAAATAAAGAAGGCTTTTATACCTCTCTTTAAAGTGAACCTCCAGACTAAAAATCTACTCAGCAGCACTGAAAAGGCTTGGTATTTCTTTAATAGTTTCACAGGATCAGAACATTGTTTTTCTTACCCAAGCCTCATTTTTAGCTGCACAGAAGCTAAGCTCTGACCCATCAAATAAATCTGCCCGGGCATTTTTCCCCTGATGCTGTGCAAAGCATGATGGGATTTCTGATGTTCTTGTTGCCTAGCAACTGGGAGGGATGATCAGGACACAGGACAGTTGGAACTGTGTCTCATGCTCCCTTCACCTCCTTTCAACCAAAAAGATGGCTGCCCCCATGAAATTACAAACATTTGCCTGTTCTTTGAAAACGGGGGGGGGGCTGCTGAGTGGAAAAACAGTGAGGGACCAGAAGGACTACCAGAATGATCCCCCCTCCAAAAAAAGAATTTTGGATTGAATAGGCTGGAATGGTTAATTTAGCATGTCAACTCCTTGGGGACCACTTTAGCTCACAGTGATTACTGGGTCAGAAGCCAATGAAATTGACTCAGCTGAGTTTAGCAGCAGTAGCGGGCACACGCAACTTCATTCCCTGCCGAGGGAGTGCAGTGATTGGTCCCAATGATGAAGCCGTGGTCCCGCCCTCAAGACCATCAGCTCCGGTAAGAAGAGGGAGCTGCGGGTTACCCTGATTGGCAGGCTGAAGCAGCGCCCTGTGTGATTCATAGATGCATTAAGCTGTGCTAGCCCTGAAGATACCGTACTTCATGGTAACCAGCAACATATCTGCAGCAAGCAGCGTATGTAGAAGTGGGACAGCACACTGGAAGGAACAAGAGGTAGGGGGACAGCACGCCAGAGAGCACCTGGAGGGGATAGGCAGGCAGAGTACGGGAACACCGCCAATCAGAAATTATGGCATTCGCACTATAAGACGCACTGACTTCCCCCCCCCCCCCCCATTCTGATAGTCTGAAAAATATGGTAACTAGAATATGCAGATAAAATGCTTTTTGGTTTTGTGTGAAATTGAAACCATCTATGCATATAAATTCACAGAGGTTAGACATTCATGTATAGTTTTTACAGAGAAGAGATTATATCCTGGATTCTTCTTGGATATGATGCAGCAAGCTTTGCACACCAGGATTTGTGTTTTTTTTTTTTTTTGTATAACTTTGCATCAACTCGCCATTAATTGCTTCTCACTGGCGTTGCCTATTTATCAGCATTTAGTGAACCACATATGTACAGGACGTGTATATTACACGTGACAGAACTATTTCAAGAAAGTCATGTACAAGACAATAAGGGCTGAAACCCACTAGCAGCCTTAAGTGCTAGTGATCTGAAAAGCTCTTGCTAATGCAATGCTATGGGGTATTTTTATAAAATCACATCGCTCCAGTGGGATCACACCCATAGCTTTACATTAGCAAGAGCTTTTCAAATCACAAGTGCTTAGAAATAGCTTAGTAATATACTGCTAGTGGGTTCCAGGTCTAAAGGCTCATACACACATCAGACTATGGTCTTTGAAAAATAAAAGATCAGACCAATCTTACCACCCTTCATGTAGTATGAGAGCCATACTCTACACAGTCTTTTCTATGGAGCTGAACTCCCCATCAGAAAAAAATCTTTGTAAGATGCTGCACACACAGATGCTGTACAGACACAAAAGATCAGTATCTGCAAAAGATCTGTTCTTGACAAAAATCCATTCCTGCAAATTGCAATGATAGTCTATAAGATCTGCAAATCATCATACACACATGATTTAACTGACATTCATCTGCAGATCAAGCAATCATCCGCAGATCTGAAAATCCATCCTGGTGGATCTGATCTGCAGATGAATGTCAGTTAAATCATGTGTGTATGATGATCTGCAGATCTCAGACTATCATTGCAATTTGCAGGAATGGATTCTTGGCAGGAACAGATCTTTTGCAGATACTGATCTTTTGTGTCTGTACAGCATCTGTGTGTGCAGCATCTTGCAAAGATTTTTTTCTGATGTGGAGTTCAGCTCCATAGAAAATACTGTGTAGAGTATGGCTCTCATACTACATGAAGGGTGGTAAGATTGGTCTGTGATCTTTCATTTTCAAAAGACTATGGTCTGATGTGTGTATGTGGCCTAAGGCTGATCTATCAGCACAACCGCATGCACCAGTAGACCACCACTAGTTTTAGGCTCGTTTCACACTATAGGCCTGATGCAATTGTCAGACTCGCCAGTGTTAAACGCTGGTAAGTCCGATAATCAGGCGACTAAAGTCGCCTGATCCAATGCATTTAGCCCTAGGCAGGGTGCTAAAAGAACTCGCTTGGGCGATGATATCGCCCAGCAAGTTCCTTACACCCTATCCTATTGCACTTTGCATGCCTCCGGGAAGCGATGCTTCCCGGCAGACATCGGCGTTAGCTTAGACCTGCAAAAAGCAGGTCTAAACATGCTAACGCACGACATCGCTGCTGCATCTGGGGGTCTCCTTTAATAAAGAGACCCCCAGAGCTCCCCACCGGCCGCCACTCGTCTCCGCAACCCCCCACAAAGCTACAAAGTTAAATTTCTTACCGCCACTTTGCACCCGTCGACTGCCGCATCTCGCCGCAAATCCCCGCTGTGTAATTACAGTGTACGAGTTACTATAATTACACTCGCTAATAACAGAGTCCCGGCAAAGCATCTTTGAATCAGCCGCCGGGGCTCCCCATTGGTTCACAGGCTGTACCAATGAAAGTGGCTCAGCCTGTGAACCAATGGGGAACCCCAGCGGCTGATTCAAAGATGCTTTGCCGGGACTCTGTTATTAGCGAGTGTAATTACAGTAACTCGTACACTGTAATTACACAGCGGGGACTTGCTGCAAAATGCGGCGGCCGACGGGTGTAAAGCGGCGGTAAGAAACTTAAGCAATTAACTTTGTAGCTTTGTGGGGGGTTGCGGAGACGAGCGGCAGGGAGCTCTGGGGGTCTCCTTATTAAAGGAGACCCCCAGATGCAGTGGCGGAAGATGGCGGTGGATGTTCGGCGGGTTGTGCGCATGTGTGGGGAGCGAGGCCGTGGTGCTGATGGACAGCACCACAGGGTAAACCTCGCTCCCCATCGCCCAGTAATAGGGAGCATCGCTCAGGCTTTCGCCTGAGTAATGCTCCCTAACGATTGGCCATCGCACGAGTGAAACTGGCAATAGGATTTGCCGGTAATCCTCGTGCGATGGCAAGGTGATAAGTAGCTCGCATCTGCAAGCTACTTATCACCTGGAATAGCATCAGGCCCTATATCTGTTGTGTTGAGGTGCAACAGACAACTTAATTGCATCACAACACAATGTCATCATATTTCAACGGGCCTTTCAAACTGGTACTTTTGCAGTGCGACATTTCTAACAGAATAACATGCAGCATGCAGTGCATTAACAGGCAATGAAGCATAAGATTTATGGACTGTATGCTGCACTGAATGGGTTGCATAACAGCAGTAGGCTATGACAAGATCCTATTTTTCTAGGCACGCAATGCAATGTATATGAAAGTGGCCTTACACTAGTTTTTAACCACTTTTAATACACCTGTACTGATGTATCTGATCCAAATGTTAGTTCAGCTCTAATACCGATTAGATGCATGTACCATGTATGTTTTGTTGTTTAGCCTTTAGTTTTTTTTAAAATTACATTTCCTATGCTGTTCTGTTTTTGAACCGTTATACATTCTAAAAAGCCTGTAATTGTACTCTTGCACTTCTGGCTTTATATTATAACTAGGTGACCTAAGCACGTTTAGAAACCACTTAAGGACCAGGCCATTATGCGCAGATCTGTGCTGCGTGGGCTCTCCAGCACACAGCACAGATCTGGAATGAGGCAGGGCGACCAGACTTCCCTCCCATTTTTTCCCCACTAGGGGGATCAATAAAGCCCCCCTCTGCAGCGATTTTCGCTCTCCCTCTGCTTCCCTCCTTGCAGCACAGGACGGCGATCTGTCCTGCACCACCTCTGATAGGCTTCAGCATATCAGATGCCGGCGATCCCCGGCCAATCAGAGGCCGGGGATCGCCGATCTCCTTTACGACGCTGCTGCGCAGCAGTGCCGTATGATGTAAACAGCGGGGATTTCTTCCCCGCGTGTTTACATTTAGCCTGCGAGCCGCGATCAGAGGCTCGTAGGCTGTTCACGGAGGCACCCTCCGTGAACTGACAAACACCACTTCGACCTGCAGACGGTCGTTAAGTGGTTAAAAACGGGCTCTAGGTCTGTGTAGAATCCCCATCCCCTCTCCTCCACTCCCCTCCCCTATCCTCCCACCCCACCCTCCGCCGCAGCGTCACCGCGCATTCCGCCCGCCGCAGACCCGCCGCACTGCTGAACCGCCCCACACCCAGCCGGAATGCTGAACTGCCGCACGCCCGGCCTCGGCTCCCAGGCTATCCCGCACAAACAACGTTTCAGCACGGACAACGCTACACAGGGACAGCGCTACACAGGGACAGCGCATGGACACGGGTTTTATTATAGAGGATTGTCAGTCATTTTCACACTAAGCTGGGACAATCTAAAAGAAAGACAGCTGTTCTGGAACACTTTAACCTATTTTAGTTCCTGGACGTAGAAACTACGTCCAGGAACCATGCGCGCTCCCGCGGCCGATGCCCGCGGTTCGTTAGCCAGGCAATCAGTGAATCGGGCTATGGTGCCCGATCACCGATTCCTCTCCCCCGATGAAAAAGCGACAGCTTCTCTCGGAAGCTGCGCTTTTTCTGGCTGTTGCCTCCCCCATGCGTCTCTCTATGCGTATGTTACGCTTAGAGTGACGTCATGTAAACAAACTCATGGCCGCCATCTTGTGGCCAAAAAGTAAAACTACAACTAAAAGTAAAAAAAAATAAAACTCAAGACACATTTACATTATAAAACTATTGTTTACATCCCACCCTCCCAAAAATACCCAAATAAAAGGTTTAATATAAAAAAAAAAAAAATTAAAATAAAAAAAAACAACAACATGTAAATATTTACCTAAGGGTCTAAACTTTTTAAATATTAATGCAAAGATGAAATATTTCTATATTTTTTTAATTTTAAACTTGTAAATAGTGATAGATGCAAAACGGAAAAAAAATGCACCTTTATTTCCAAATAAAATATTGTCGCCATACATTGTGATAGGGACATAATTTTAACGGTGTAATAACCGGGACATATGGGCAAATACAATACGTGAGTTTTAATTATGGAGGCATGTATTTTAAAACTATAATGGCTGAAAACTGAGAAATAATGAATTTTTTCCGTTTTTTCTTCTTCTTCCTGTTAAAATGCATTCACAGTAAAGTGGCTCTTAGCAAAATGTACCCCCCCAAAGAAAGCCTAATTGGTGGCGGAAAAAACAAGATATAGATCAGTTCATTGTGATAAGTAGTGATAAAGTTATAAGCTAATCAATGGGAGGTGAACATTGCTCAAGTAAAAATGATGGAACGCGAATGGGATAAGCAATGAATTAGTACCAAAGTTAAACAGTACTAGTGAGCTGCAATGTCCAAATAAGCATACACAGTCAATTTCAGCGCTGGCTTCTTTCCCACAATCCCATGACAATTTATTACTACGAGTGATAAATTGAAAATGTAAACAGGCTTACCAGCTGATAACCCACATAATAAGGTTGTCACCAAAGCATGTTGAAAACAATCCCAATCTCATGATCTGCAGTACACTCCAGCTCCTCCATCACGATCCTCCTCTATGGTGGATTGGTTAATGATATTCCAAATTTAGTTGCAACTAAAGTTAGGGAAGTTTCCAGATTAGAAAGGGAATGGATATTTAACCACTTAAGCCCGAAGGGTTGACATTTTTTTACATCCGAGCAACTTTCACCCTCCATTCATTTGCCAATAACTTTATCACTACTCATCACAATTAATTGATCTATATCTTGTTTTTTCCGCCACCAATTAGGCTTTCTGTGGGTGGTACATTTTGCTAAGAGCCACTTTACTGTAAATGCATTTTAACAGGAAGAATAAGAAAAAAATGGAAAAAATTCATTATTCTCAGTTTTCAGCCATTATAGTTTTAAAATAATACATGCCTCCATAATTAAAAGTCACGTATTGTATTTGCCCATATGCCCCGGGTATTTCACCGTTAAAATTATGTCCCTATCACAATGTATGGCGACAATATTTTATTTGGAAATAAAGGTGCATTTTTTCCGTTTTGCATCCATCACTGTTTAGAAGCCCATAATTTATTAAATCATATTGATATACTCCTTTGACATGCATATTTAAAAAGTTCAGACCCTTAGGTAACTATTTATGCTTTTTTTTTTTTTTATTATTGTAATTTTTTTTTTTTTTTTTAATTTAAACTTGTATGTGGGTATTTTTTGGTGTGGGAGGTAAACAGGTTTTTTTTTAATATATGTATATGTTTAATTTGAATTTTTTTTTTTTACAGGTGTAATTTGCTATTTGGCCACAAGATGGCCAGAATCAAAAAGTCCTGGGAGCGATCGATCTCGCTCCCAGGCAGAAGAAAGGAGCCCAGAGCTCAGAAAAGCCGCAGCATCTGAAGAGACGCTGTCGGCTTTTCTCCGGGGGGGGTCCGATCAGCGAAAGGGATTTATAATCCCTTTCACTGATCGGTAATCTAGCAGCCAGCAGCGGGGGCGCGCACGGGGGGGCCCGCGGGAGTGCGCGCAGCCCAACTGGACGAGAAATCTCGTCCAGTTGGGCTTAAGTGGTTAAACACCTTACAAACCACTAAGGTTAAATATAGATGTGAACAGCTTTATTGCTAAATCCTAAATTGATCGTTAAAAAAAAAGAGTGCCGTTTTGGGGGATCCTGTGACCCTTTCCCTCCCCTCCTAATTACAAGAAGTGAGGTCCTTTCCTTCACCCATCTGTACAATCCCCCCTATCCCTCGTTTTTCTTCCTCTGACACTCATCAAAGGTAACATTCCGATGGATCAAATATATTGGGAGCCACCTGTATATGTAGTATGAATGTAGCTGTAAAAATAGATGGACCGTGTGGATGGGATGTAGTTACCCTATATAGTGCATTATAGGAGGGAGAGAGGATCAAGTTAACCACTTTATTCATCTATTAGTGGGCTTTAGGGTTAATGGTATTGGTTTGGATTTAAATATTAATGAAGTGGGTTGTTCAGAGTGGTGGGGTTGTGATGACAACCCCTATTCTATTGGCTGAACCAGCGATTTAATGAAGTGGGGAGGGGTGCAGAGTTGTGAGGATGGGAGGGGCAGTGTGTGGCTACGAGCCAGTATTGATGGAATTGACTGGCATGTGGCCACGAGCAATCGTGTGGTCACGATCCGTGTCCCCAGTAAAAAAAAACCTGAAGCGCTCTTACTAGAGGCTTCAGTCTTTCTGCAAATAAAATTTTCCGCGCCCCCCTTGTGCTTCCGGTTAGCGAGAAGCACAAGGAGAAAAAAAACTCAAGGTGGCCAAATAGTAAAACTACATCTACATATTTTTTACATTACAATTTACACATATAACATTAAAAATTAACTGTTTATTTCCCACACCAAAATATTACCCAAATAAAATGTTTAATGGAAAAAAAAAATTACAATTGAAAAAAAACAACAAATAGTTACCTAAGAGTCTGAACTTTTTAAATATGCATTTGAAGGGGGTGTACTACGAACATTTTTTAAATTATAAGCTTGTAAATAGTGATAGACAAAACGGAAAAAAATGTACATTTATTTCCAAATAGAATATTGGTGCCATAAATCGTGATAGGGACAACATTTAAATGGTGTCATAACCAAGACAAACGAGCAAATAAAATACCTAGGTTTTAATTATGGTAGCGTGGATTATTTTAAAGCTATAATGGACGAAAACTGAGAAGTAATTAATTTTCTTATTAATCCTGTTAAAATGCATTTATAAAAAAATAATTCTTAGCAAAATGTACCACCCAATGAAAGCCTAATTAGTGGTGGAAAAACAAGATATAGATCAATATATTGTGCTAAGAAGTGATAAAGTTATTAGTGAATGAATGGGAGGTGAAAATTGCTCTTATGCATAAGGTAAAAAATCCCGGCGGGCTGAAATGGTTAAAGGACAACCGAAGTGACATGTGACATGATGAGATAGACATGTATATGTACAGTGCCAAGCACACAAATAACTAGGCTGTGTTCCTTTTTTTTTTCTTTCTCTGCCTGAGTTAATCAGGTATGCAAGTGACAGTTTCTGTCCGGGTCGGACTGGGTCACACTATAGCATAACCCTCACTGATAAGTAATTACAGCCATAAAATACTTTCCTGTCAGTAGGTGGCTTCTGAGAGCAGGAAAGAGATAAAAAGGATCAATAATTCAGGGATTTGAGCTCTAGCGTACTTCAGTAAAGGTTTCATTGAGCAGCGTGAATGAAACAGTAAAAACGTAAAAACTAGATTTAAATATAAAATAAAACTCTGGGATATCTATAAAAAAAAAAAGTCATTTTTAGGAGGAGGAGGATAGATGCAATTGTTTTTCTCATCAGTTTATTTTCACCTTGGATGTCCTTTAAAGCCTTTGTTCACCCCCCCAGATTATTCATGGTTAGTAAAGGTGAATAAAGGAGACTAAGCCATTGATCTCTAAAATGTCATAGTTGATGTAGCGGTTTTGTTTGTTTTATTACACCCTGTACAGGGCCAGGAAAATAAGTCTTTGTTGAGCGCTTGAGTGTAGCAGTGATGACCAAAATGAGTTAGTCGCCTAGGAGCAGTGAGAGGACGGTGATGACAGCTGACCTTAGATAATAAAGAAGGACTGACTGGTGTTCCCTCACAGCTCCTCTCAGAATACCTCATGTGGGTGATGAACAGGAGGATGATTTTGTACAGCAACCAGAGACCTAGTCTGTCCAACAGATTTGCAATGTCTAAACAGGAAAAAGTAAATCTTCAAATATACCAGCACTCCGTAGTTGCAAATAATCACGTTCTTTTATTGAGCAATCATATCCATCAATTGTTTCGGGGGCCTCGCAGGGTCCCCCTTTATCAAGGCATGTGCTTGATAAAAGGGGACCCTGCGAGGCCCCCGAAACAATTGTCAGCTATTTTGGTGGATATGAATGCTCAATAAAAGAACCTAATTATTTGCAACTATGGAGGGCTGGTATATTTGAAGATTGACTTTGCAATTGTGGTATGCCTATGCCATAATACCAAGCACCCGACTTTGAAGAGATTGGTGTGCCCATCCACAACCTTCACACTCTAAACACGAAAAAGAGCTATAGGACCCAGTCAAGCAGGGAGATATATATATTTGGTGGCTGAACTAGGGTTTTAATCATCAGTTTTATGGAAGAAGCTAAGCATCACTGCTAGACAACTACAATCTAGCAAGGTTCTTCTGCAACCGTTTCCCCTGCTTGTCTTTATGAGGCCTTAGCACTGGTTCACATGGCTCTAAATGTAGTGCTTTCGGCAAATTTTGAAAGCACTGTTGAGGGGATCTACCGCCACTCCAGTCAAATGAATGGAAATGTTTTTTAAAAGCTGGTTGTAGCCTTTAGCAGCTTTTAGGGGCTTTCATGTAAACACTACAGTTGATCCAGACAGCTCCCTTCATTCCGGAAGCTGCATGTTGCTTCTACATGACGTTTAAAGGCTGGCAAAAGCAGACGCCAGTCACCAGCCATAATGATACTGTTATGTGTAAACCTGAATAACAATAATAACAAAGCACAACTGAAGTGAGAGGGATACGAAGGCTGACATACTTTCTTTTAAACAATGTCAATTGCCTGGCTGTCCTGTTGATCCTATGCCTCTACTACTTTTAGTAATTCAGAGCACAATAACGGTAAAGAAAAAAAACTACTACCTGATCCAGAGGGCTAGCCGGCTCAGGTAGAGCCTCTTACCGCCACTCCTGTGGCCCGTAATCAGTCAATTTCATTTTTAGTGACCCCAGGGTCATGAAGCTGCAGTTTGCCCCTCTGCTTCTCCTCACAGCTCTGAGAGGTGGGGGGAGAGGCTCAAAGGGACGGGATAGAGGCGGGGAGAGGCTCGGAGTGGAGGGATAGAGGTGGGGGAGAAACGCACAGAAGAGGGGGAAGAGGGATTTTACAGGAGTGCCTCTCCTGCTGGGGATGCCCCTTTCCCCTAGTTATTTATTGACAATCCCATTGTCAGCATTTTCAGGGGTCAACAGAAGGGGGGCAGAGAGCGGCACACAGAGAACTCAAAGAAACGTGGTCTGAAACGCAGCATTTCTTCTTTGCTCTAAAAGATTGCTTACAGCATTAAACCTAGTATGACAACAACAAAATTGGAGCAGAACAGCATTCAAACAGCACTTTGCTCTGCAGTGGAAAGCACCTTCAGCTTATGATCCACATCCGAAGAGGACACAACATTAACTTTTGTTTACATTCCTGTTAGCTGGAAAGGAGCTCTCTCTCTGCTTCAAGCATGCACACAGTTCAGAAGAGCTCACTAGAAGATTTTAAAATAGAATTACAGCAACTTAAAAAAATGCAATGGCAGCTTTCAGAGCAGATAAACTGTACTTTCGGAACTTGTAATTTGTAAATGGACAATATTACTTGTGCACAAAAGCAAATATGATAACTGTATAGGTGATAAAAAGTAGGAAGAAAAATTTTATTGAATGTTATGTCAGTGTTTTATTCCACTTAAAGCAAACATCAGGCCTGTGTCTCCCATTTGTATTACAAAAAAACGCCTCAGGTACACTTTAAAGCAAGCTTATGCTATAATGAATTGTACATGTAGTACGGTTAAGGAATAAAACATTAGTAGCAAAGAAAAGTCATTTTTATTTTCAGTTACTGTATATTCTGATGTATAAGACTACCTCTTAACCCTTGAAAATCTTCTGAAAAGATGAGTCTTTTACGCTGGGTCTCATTGATGCCGGGTGATACTCCTTATCCTGTTACCGACTCTCAGATCTCTCTGCTGAGGACTGTAGTGAAGCAGCGCAGGCGCACATGTGCGAGATCTGAGAGGCAGAGAAGGAGATAAACAGGATACAAGGGTGGGCCAGAAGGGTGAAAGAGGAGTGTTTTATGGGCACAGCGCAATCTATTCTTCCATACCGCTCTGATAAACAGGTGGACAAGGAGAGCAGACCAATCCACTTAGGGAGAGTTGACTAATCAAGTAAATCACCTATATAGTGTTATATACTGGGTACCACATACAGTACAGCACCAGTATCTGTTCATACATAGCATCAGTATATGATTTTAACATTTTTATTTGGTGTGCGTTGGAAGAGGGGTAGTCTTATATGCTGGGTTCACATGTTGCAATTTCCTGCTCGATCATTTCCGGCATGTTCGATTCGGTTTCGTTCGATACAGCTGTCTATTTTGCATGATAAGTATGCAAAAATCGACGGCTGTACCAATGGTAACCGAATCGATCATGTCGGAAATAATCAAATTGATCCTGATTGATCCCACGGGTCGAGCGGGAAATCGCAACGTGTGTACCCAGCATTATACGGCGATTTGAACTGGAAAAGTTAGGGGGTCGTCTTATACGCCGGGATATAGCTTTTTTTTTTTTTTTTTTAAATAACACATTCTGTCACAGTTGCGGTTTTAAAAGCACAGTCTTTTCAACTATAAATCAAAACAAAAAATTAGGACCCTTTGAATTTTCCTACAGTAAAACCTTATCCCAAGCTGTCTCTCGCTGTATCTTTGCTGTTGAAGTGTTTAGAAAAAACAAGATTGTATTCCACCCAAGTTAGGTCAAAGAGCTCAAAGACCCTCCTTTGCATAGATAACAACTGAAGTTTTTTTTAACTCTTCCTGTACGGGAAAATATGAGACTTTTCTTTATTACTACTGTGTTATTGTATTTATTGTGTATTTCTTAGCTGTGCTACACAACTTATTATACAGTATCATACGTTTTTTTCCGCGGATGTTTCTGGCTAAAGTCTGACAGGATTAGCCCTATGCCTGTTTCAGGTGTGTGATTCAGACTACTTGATGCCGAAAAAAGAAGCAGGACTGCCAGGAAGCAAATTATTCTAAAGAAAATAAATATGGCAACAACCATATCCCTCTCACTTCAGGTTGCCTTCAAGGAAATGCTTACATTGTAGCACAAGTACAGTAATTTTCATAAAATAGAGAAACTGCTTTATCATATCACACAACAGTCAATCATGTGACCCATGATCTTCTGCTTGCATTGAGGTTGTTGAAGTCCTAATTTTGGCTTCCACATATACCAACACTTAGCATTAATCCTGTTATACGAGTGTAAAAGATTAGAAGTAGTCAGTTACTCGACATAGCCATCGTGTAGACCCATTACCTCATGCAGAACAAAACATTGATTCAATGGATGGATGTTTATTCCTGAAATATGTAAACATTTATATATGTACATACAATTATTACTTTGTATCATTTACAAGGTAAGCTCCGAACCAAGCACCGCCAACAAGTAATCCATAACCCACCCCACTGCCAGGCTTCCCACACGCACCCACACATACCCACGGATGCACACCACGGATGCTTTGACACCAAAATAAATCTCAGCCTTTAGACGGGCTGGGAAAGCACTAATGCTTCATAAATGATTTATTTCCGTAAATTTAATTAGATTTTCTATAGAAAAGAACCATTTTCTTTCTTCTGTGTGTTCTATCCTCTTCTGATAAGCATCTTCATGACACTTGGAGAAGTGTATAGTATTTATAAGTTCCATGCAGCAGCAACATTTCACAAACAAGGCCTGCCACAGATCGATCTTTATCTAGACGGTCGAAAAAAAGGGTTTAAAAAAATACAAACAAAAAATAACAAGAACTAAAAATAATTAGATCCATCTGTGTCATTAAGATTTTATTACAGGTGAGCAGTCTGTTTTCTGGTTTTCTCCTGTATTGTGGTCTGTCAGTAAGGACCTGGGGATATTAAATAAAACAGTACAGTCGTTGCCAGTTATATGATGCCCAAAGGGTCAGCCTGCAGTGTGGACTGTAGCAGCTGGGGCTGAAGTGGAGGAGGTAACTGCAAAGGGACAAGAGGCGGTGCTAGCTGCCCAGGACTGCCATGCTGCGCCGAAGGAGAACTGGTGACGCTTGGAGAGTCGACTACATCGCCGTCATAAAAGAAAAACTGGCACTGATTAATAAATGTTTCTATGACGGATTGGTGGTTCTTAGTGGTTGAGAAGAACTCTTTGTTTTCAAAATCTGGACGCATTAGTGTAGGCCAGAAGCAGATGGAAAGGTTGTCTGCAGTCATTAGGTTGGTCTTGTTGTGCTGACTGACCCTAAAAGAAGAAAATAATTTTAGTGAATGGCTGCACTGCTCATTACAATGTTACAAGAAATAATGCATAACACAGAATAGAATTTCCCAAACAAAGCTCTACCCCAGCTCATTGGAAAAGGTGCTTTTTTGCTGGTTGGTCCCCAGTGTGAATGTAACCTCTCACTTTCTAGATAAGATAATCTTAGTCTGGACAGGAAACGTGGGGAAATCTAAGTGAGGACAGTTTTCATAAGAAAAGACATTTTACAATGTTCAAAACTTTGCCATCATATTTATTATGAAAAAATACACAAACATATTTCCCTCCATATTTATCAACTTTAAGCTCTTTAGGACCACTCTACACTAATTGGTGTGGATGGAGTGGCAGCCCCAGGACCGCCTAACGCCGATCAGTGTGCAGTCCTGGGGGCGTGTTTTGCAGGAGATTGCGCACGCATCTCCGCTTGAATTACAGAGCTCCGCTATCAGTCTCTCAGCAGCGATGGCAGCGCTGTACTGGAGACAGCCGTGTGACACAGCTGTCCCCTCTAGAGGCAGGGAAGCGATCCGCTGTCAAAGGCTGAAGCCTATGAAAGCCGATCGCGCTGATTGGCTGGCAGGGGGAGGGAAGAAAAAAATAAAATTACACATTTATTTAAAAAAATACAATAAATATTTGTATAAAAAAAATAAACATCCTGGGAGCAACTACTGCCCACCAACAGAGAGCTCTGTTGGTGGGCAGAAAAGGGGGGGGGGGAATCACTTGTGTGCTGAGTTTTACTGCCCTGCAGCGAGGTTTTAAAGCTGAAGTGGCCTATTTTGTTAAAAATGGCCTGGTCTTTAAAGGAGTTTAAGCCCGTGGTCCTTAAGTGGTTAAGCAAGGGTTCGCACTTGTCAATGTGGAAAAAATGCATGCGTTTTTCCACACGCACAATACTTCAGATACTAAACATGGTCGGGTTTGAACAAACACCTTATATCCACAGCAGCGGATGACTGTCAATGAAAAATACAGCTATGCAGAATACATTGAACACATCACATCTTTACTTGTCCCTTATGAGGGCTCAAGTCTAAGGCAAATTTTTAGTAAAGCCAATTAACTTAGCAGTATGTTTTTGGATGTATGATGAAACTGGATCGCCTAAAGGAAACCCACACAAACACAGGAAGCACATGCAAACGTCAATACGCATAGTATACTGTATCGGAATCAGATACATTTGACAATTGGACTCTCACCTATGTAGATGAGAGAAAATGTATTTTAAGACCTCATAGTTGGCAATAGGAAACATGCGCAAAATATCCTTCAACGTATGAAGCCTCTCCATCTTGTCTTGGATTTCTGCAGAAAGAAACAGCAGAAAAAAATGAAAATAAAGCCTATGAGGAATTATTACTTTCTTAGTCATGAAGATTCTCATATCCCCAGAGGTCAAAGCGGTGATTATTTCACCAATTTTTCTGAATGTGCTCTAAAAAAAAATTCCAGCAAATGGCAGCACCTGGCACATGTAAATCCAGTTGCCAATTGAAGCAGCCATGTTCAGGAATCTATATGCGTAAACACATTATTATTTATCGTATTTATAACGCGCCAACATATTACGCCATGCTGGACAATAAATATATACAATGATACAAGGATGAACGACATAACAAGGTTGCAACAACATATAACAAGTTATACAAGGCAAACAGGGTACAAGATACATGATCATGCTATTTCGGGCTGGTTAGGTAGGCCCAGTAATACAAACACGAGGCTGTCATAGGAAAGGAGCACACGATCATGTAGACTACACTAGGGAAGGGCGGACCCTGCCAAAGGCTTACAATCCGGGGCGGAGTAGAGCGTTACTGTGTGGTAAGGGGTGGGTAGGCCATTTTAAAGAGGTGGGTTTTGAAGGCTTGTTTGAATGTGTTGGATGGAGCAAGTCAGATGGGTGGTGGAAGGCAGTTCCAGAGAGTGGGGGTGACTCTTGAAAAATCCTGCAGGCATGCATGGGAGTGGGAAATGCGTGGGGCAGTGAGGCGAAGGTCGTTGGAGGACTGGAAGGGACGACCTGGTGTATACTCATCTGCCCACCCTCTCCCAGTCAGTTTGACCTCTACCAATTTAACCACATGAACATGCAGACCTGATTTTCTATCTTCATTATGAGAGAGAGAGAGAGAGAGAGAGAGAGAGAGAGAGAGAGAGGTGTGTGTCCCTTTGATAATGTAAGAGGAACTATGAGAGGGTGGTATGGACAAATAATTCCGGCCATCTGCTTTGAAACTTCTGCCTGGGATTCGGTTATTTAGTATGAATATAGTGTAGACATCTTCTGCAGCACTTTACAGAGAGTACATATGTATAGATAGATAAATAAAATCTTGTCACTAATTAGCTTATCTGTATGTTTTTGGGATGTAGGAGGAAACTGGTGTACTCGGAGGAAACTCATGCAAACAGTGGGAGAGCATACAAACTCTGTGCAGATAGTGCCCTCCCTGGCTGGGATTTGAACTGGTGGCCCAGCGCTGTAAGTCAAGAGTGCTATCCCATTATGCCACTGTGCTATACCAGTAACATTGGGTCAGCATGGCTTTTAATTTAACCAGGCTGCAACAAAATAGCTTATTTTTAGATGGTCTTCATTAAATCCTGCAACTTATTTAAAAATCTCTGTATCCATTTAAGATCCAGGATTCCCAATCCTTAAAAAGCTTAGTATATCAGTCTGCAGGTCTGAACTGTGCTCCTGCAACTTACATGCAAATCGTAAGCTCTCTGGATCTCTGCTCACACTACATAACTACATGCTGATGAAGAAAAGAGACGGCACACCACTGGCAGCAATAACTTGTTGTGTATTCACTGAACAAGAACAATTTTCTTGTTCCATGAATACACAGCAAGTTATTGCAGCCAGTGGTGTGCAGTCTCTTTTTCTTCTTTGGAGTTGACCGAAACCATGTGAGCAGTACGTTTGAGACTTGGCACCGGCAAACAATCAGGTCGGTTATACCAGATAGAGCTGCGTCCTTGGCAACACATATTGGATCGTGAACCACATGCTGATGTCTGGACTTTCCAGTTGATTGCACTGTTGTGCAAGATGAGGCCTAAGCTCTCTCTCAACCCGGAAGCTCATGTCTCTATAGCAATTTCAGCAACATGGGCGTAGATGTACACATCTCTCTGTTCACAGTGGCACATACGCAAGCTCACGCCCGCAACATCCCCAGCATCAATCTGACTCATTGATGCCAGATGAATATTCACTACAGGCATTCTGATTGGCTTTAGGGAACACGTTCCCATTCACTGAGCAGTAGTCAGTTGTTCAGGAGCCGCTAGAGAAGAGGAATACAACATTTTAAGCCCATGCCCAGGATCAGCCTGTGTGTGGTGGCACTTGATGCACTAACTCCAGCCTCAGTCCACTCCTTGTGAAAGTCCCGAACACTTTTGAATGGCCCTTTCCTGACAATCCTCTCCAGGCTGCGGTCATCCTTGCAGCTCCTGCACCTTTTATTTCCACACTTTTCCATTCCACATAATTGTCTATTAATTTGCTTTGATACAGCAGTTTGGGAACATCTAACTCATTTTGTAATTACCTTTTGAGGCTTTCCCTCCTTATGGAGGGTGTCAATTATGGTTTTCTGCACAACTGTCAGGTCAGCAGTCTTACCTATGATTGTGATTCCTACTGAACCAGACAGAGACCATTTAAAGGGTCATGAACCCTTTGCAGGCGTTTTTGATCAATTAGCTGATCAGAATCTGACACGTTGAGCCTAGAATATTGAACCTTTTCACAATATTCAAATTTCAGAGATTTTGGTGTTTTCATAAGCTGTAAGCCATAATCATCAGAATTATAACTAAGGCTTAAAAGATCTCGCTTTGCATGTAATGAGTATTTTATTTATTAAGTTTTACCTTGTAAGTTGAATTACTGAAATAAATGTACTTTTGCACAATATTCTAATTTTTCCTGTAAGGTAAAGCTGCTTGTCTACACATTCTGGATGGTTCTCAGCCAAGGGGTTACATTTGCAGAGAGTCCAGCGTGTACAGCGGCTCCCAATCCCCCCACGATGCATTGGTGTGTGATCTGCCTAGCCAATCGATTCGGCCAAGGGCATTCAGTTCCCCTCCATAGCAAAATAATGTGTCGATAGCCCAGGGGTAGTGTCGTGTCTGTACAACATTTGGCTCCAAACAACGGAGTTCCGAAAGCAGCGGGTGACAGGATTTTGTTGTGTGTATACACCTTTAGGTCACATTAATACTGGGGCGCTTCTCTGCAGCATTACAGCACTTTGTGGATCACTGGCGGTCAGCAAAGTGCTGTGTACAATGCATCATTATAGGACCATTCTCACTGCAGTGCTTGAGATTCGCGCTGCATGTAGCATTTTTGAAGCAATCGTGATACAATTCTTATTCCCAGAACGGAAATCGCAAAGTGCATTTGCTGAAAAAAACGCTGCAAAAACTGCAAAGTGATTGTGATCCGAATGTGAACCAGCCCTTAGGCCCAGTGCACACCGGGCGGATCCGCCGGCCGAATCCGCATGGCTAATGTATCTCTATGGGCTGGTGCACACCGGCGGTTTGAGGTTTTTAGCAAGCCTCTTGCTGCACGTTTGTGGTTTGCTTAAAACCTCAAACCGCCGGTGTGCACCGGCCCATAGAAATACATTAGCCACGCGGATGCTGATGCGGCTGGCGGATCTCATACAAAATCCGCTCGGTGTGCACCCGGCAAATATCGGCTCTCTGCTCCCAAAACCACTAGCGTTTTGACGATCTGCTAGCGGTTTTGGTGTGCACTGGGCCTTAGAGTGTTCAAACATTTAGTCAAGTGAAATGATTAAGCTCATCAGACTCAGAGGCCAGGCTGTTACGCTCAACGTTTTCATACTGTTCAAACCGAGGGGTAGGAGTTTTCAGAGAAGAATGCAGCCTGAAGCAATGGAGGGCTGCAGTGCACAAATGTCTTATGTAGCTGGTCCTAAAAAAAAAGGTTCTTCCAAAGTAATTTGACATCTGCTAATCATTGAACTTATACACAAATCAATAAAAATATAAACAAACAAGGTCTGTCATTGAGTGCTCAGCTGGCTTTGTATAAAATAAAATAGGGAGATTTGTGAAAACAGATCACAAGTTGAATAAAATCGAATGTTTTACAGGGCCTACCGTTTCTAATTAATCAACAGCTGAATTCTGTTGCCCAGGAAACAAGTTGCATATTTGTACCAGCCTTTTTTTGCATGTGTGCAATAACTGAGCCACTCAGACCTAAGCTGCAATAATTGATTGCCTGCCTTGCATAGCATCAGATTAAAGGACAACCGAGGTGACAAGTGACATGATGAGATAGACATGTACTGTATATGTTACAGTGCCCTCACTAACAAGTAATTACTGCCATAGAACACTTTCCTGTCAGTAAATGGCTTCTGAGAGCAGAAAAGAGATAAAAAGGGTCAATAATTCAAAGATTTGAGCTCTGGCATACTTGAATGAAGGCGTCTTTGAGCAAAGACAATGAAACAGTAAAAACTTAAAAACTAGATTAAAATATAAAATAAAACTGTGGGACATATTAAAAAGTCTTTTTTATGAGAATAAGGATAGATACAATTGTTTTTCTCATCAGTTTGTTCTCACCTCAGATGTCCTTAACTGAAGCAGGTTGTTAAAGCGGACCCAAACCAAACATTTTTTTTTTAATTAAAAATATTTAGTTGCACCACTCTGACACATACAAAGATAAATAAACACTCCTTCAAACCTATGATAATTTCAGTGTATGCTTTTCACCCTTCTCTTTTCATAGCTAGGATTATACTGGGGGCAGCCATTAGCAATTCCTCCATTGCCGGACACCACCTACTTCACCAGTTTGCCGGATTTTGTCTTTAATTTTTTGTCAACTTTGTAAGCCTTACACACACAGGTACAATGACTTTTACAAGGCCTCGATCCCTTGGGCAACTATTCGGGCTGAGTGCTATAGAGATGTGTTGCTACAATGCCCTCTGTTGCTATGGGGGGTGCTGAAGGATAAAGGGTAAATGGGAGAACAATGATCTCAGCCTGTGATCGGAGAAAATGATCTGGCAGTTTTCTCAGCAATATGGTGGCTGCTTTACACAAGCTAGATTCTCATCAGAGGCAGCCCTGATTGCCTGCCTTGGTTCAGAGCCACCTAGTGTGTAAACCTTAGGAAGAGAAATAATTTTATTTTGCAAGAAACTGCAAAATTTCACAAACTCTTTCTATGCATAATTTTAAATAATGTCTATTAAGTGTATTTAAATGCCTGTGTTTGAATTTGGCATTTAACCCCCTTGGTGGTAATCCCGAGCTGAGCTCGGGCTGAAATTAAAGAGAACCCGAGGTGGGATTTACTTATGCTAGTGGGGCACAGAGGCTGGTTGTGCACACTAACACCAGTCTCTGTTGCCCCATGGTGTGCCTCCAAGACCCCCCTGCGCGCCGCTATACCACCCGCAGTGCTGGCGACACGCAGCGTGTTGCCAGCACAATGTTTACCTCTCGCCTGTGTTAGCGCCGCTCCCCCGCCTCCTCCGTATCGGCGCTACCCGCCCGCGTCCCTTCCCTCCCGCTGATTGGAGGGAAGTGACGCGGGTGGGTAGCGCCAATACAGAGGAGGCGGGGGAGCAGCGCTGACAGGCGAGAGGTAAACATTGTGCTGGCGACATGCTGCGTCTCGCCAGCACTGCGGGGGGTATAGCGGCACGGAGGGGGGTCTTAGAGGCACACCATGGGGCAACAGAGGCTGGTGTTAGTTTGCACAACCAGCCTCTGTGCCCCACTAGCATAAGTAAATCCCACCTCGGGTTCTCTTTAAGGTGCTGAGAGCAGGTAAGCCTGAGCACAGCTCGGGCTAGCCAAAACCGCTGCGCGCTTTGTTTTCTTGGGGAAGTGGACCCAAACTTTTGCACAGGGTAGAAGGGAAACAGAGAACTGCGCCCTGTGTGGATATATATATCCTCCTCATTTGTCTCTAATCACAATGTGTAATTGGATCTCTGCCCTGTGTCACCTGACTGCCATGGCAGAAAAGCTCATTTGAAAGCACAGGATGTTAACAATATAGCCATTTGGTTCCCATCTGCTTCTGAGTTAAGTGCTTCTGCCTTACTGTTACCGATTTTTGCCTGGATTTTGACTACTCTCTGCCTGCACCGATGTCTGCCTGGATTTTGACCAGGGCTGTGGAGTCGGTACAAAAATCATCTGACTCCAACTCCTCAGTTTATGAAACTACCAACTCCGACTTCCCAAAATGACTCAGACTCCATATTCTAATACTTACCAGGGCTGTGGATTTGGTACAACAATCATCTGACTCCCGACTCAGTTTACGAAATCACCAACTCCGACTGGGGGGCACCCAAAATTGTTCCGATTCCTACTCCAACTCCACAGCCCTGATTTTGACTACTCTCTGCCAGCTACCTGCACAGACCTCTGCCTGGATTTTAGACTACTTTCTGCCTGCCACCTTCACTGACCTCTGCCTGGATTTTAGACTCATAATTCCAGACAGAAATGCACTGCCAGGGAGGTGAACTGATGCACTCTGATATGTTGGATAGCCCACAGAACCGCATGTCAAGAATGAGCAACAGTAATCATTTTCAAGCACAGATATTAGGACCCAACAATTTGATGGGGAAAGCCAAGAGTCTAAACAATATGTTCGCTTGTAAAGTATTTAGGAAGCAAGTGCTCATTTACATAGTCAGACCATGACTGGTCACGTGGCAGCAAGCCTAACAAGGCTACATGACCAGACAAACAACCTAATAAGTTTACTTTGATTCATTTGAAGGATTTATTCAATAAGCAGATGTGTCAACTTAAGTATAGTTTTGCAAGTCGTCACATAATAGATGCAGTCGTCACTTACTTGAAGCTTCCAACAGATCTGGGTGATGGGCATATGGAATAAGAGGTGCTGGCAGGTCAGCGAAAAATGCCTTCAGAGCACCAGCCACTGCATTCACATTAACATCCATTGATGCCAAGCTCAAATTGTTATCTGAAACACAAAAATGCCCTATTACAGCATAGAAAACTCCAACACCGTGATAGTTCTGGGAAAAAAAGCATACTGCTCTATACGTATATACAGAAAAGTCATTTCACTGAGGACATCTGACAAACCTAGGAAACTAAAATCAAAATCCTCAACAACTGAAAAAAACCCTTTGCGATGACCTTAAAGATAGAAAGTGGATAATGTGGGGTGATCACAGGTATACATATATTATATAGCCCCCCTCTCCCTTCCCCCATGTGTTTTTTTTATCCCCCCCCAATATGTTACCTTGTTCTATTTTTTAAATTACAATATATTCAAAGCTGTTTTTTAGCTTGGTTTCCCTTTACCTTGTACTATCTTCATTAATCTGTATTATCCTTACTTCCTGTGAACTAAAAGTCTGAAGCTGGGCATGCCAGCACAGTGACTAACACAAGGTCCCTCCATCTCTTCTGCATAAAACAGAATATGAGGGAAGTGGGCAGTACGCAAAAAAGAAAAACATTTCAATCGATTTTCAAACTCCAAATTTTCACTGCCCTGGTCCCTCATCAGTCACGACATGCTTTCTATGATCATGCTGAGAAATGTAGTCTGTCTTCTACTAATACAGGGTTGGAGTTTGATCAATTTTCGGGTACTTAGAGGGGTGCCCTGGAGGGGTGTATTGTGAGTGATGAGTAAATGAACTAGGGGAGGGAGCGGACAGAAAAATAAAAAATTACCAGGATTGGATGGAATATGGAGATTGTAATCTTTATTTCTCTGAGAAATAAAGATTACAATCCCCATGGACTGAAATAGAAAAAAAATCGCTCAGGACAGAAACCGATGGCATACATTTGTTGAGGCCCTTTGTTCCAGTGGAAGACACAGGATTAAGTACATAAGTAATCTTTATTTCTGCCAATACTTTGTCTTCAGTAGTTGAGTCCTATTACTCAACATGCATATTTATTCAGAACATCTGATCTCCTTACTCAATCTGGCTCAGTAACTTCAGAAAGTACGTGTCTGGCATATCTTAAATAGGTATAAAAATGAAGATTTCTTTAAAGGGACCCTGAGCCTGGAGGACGCTGAGGGACTTCACTGACTATGAAGGGCTGGAGAAAGACCCTCATAGTCAGCAATGTACCTCTGCGTCCTATGGGTTCCCTCCGTTCTGCCCCTTGGTGACTTCACCCTCTGCATGCCCTGCTTAACCACCACTGTAAGCATACTGCGCATGCGTGTTCTTAAAACGTATGAACCGCATGTGCGAAGAACACTTATGGCGACGGGCACACGACAGACAGCCGTGCGGAAGGGCCACGCATGTGCAGTTGCGTGTGCCTTCTGGCTGAAGTCTAATGGATTCGTCAGGGCAGAACGGAGGGAGCACTGAGGACGCCAGAGCGACGTCACAGACTACGAGGCGCTGGAGGAACCCCCGGGTAAGTTCATTTGCCAATTTTAGGGTCCTGTGCAGGGTCCCTTTAAGGGTAACCTGTGTTTATGTATTTTTTTTTTTTAAATCATATATTGAGGTTTTATTGCTGAGGTATGCAACAACAACCACCAATGTGACACTCCAGCCCCGCGATCCCGTCGAGATCTGCTCCCGTTAGCGTACGCAGGAAGTACGGGTGCAGACGGACATCAAGCCCCTTCTTAAAAAAACCTTCCATGGATCCAGATGCAATGAGCAGCTACAGACCTGTCTCCAACCTCCCCTTCTTAGGTAAAGTTATTGAAAAGGCTGTCTATTTGCAACTTGAAACCAGGCTGTCAGTGAACAACATCTTGGACCCTCTACAATCTGGCTTTAAGAAACACCACAGCTGTGAAACAGCCCTCATCCAAGTCTGCAACGATCTGCTCATGGCAAGGGACAGAGGGGAATGCTCCATCCTAATCCTATTGGATTTCTCAGCGGCTTTTGATACAGTTGAACATGAAATCCTGCTTAACAGACTGCAGGAGTACTGTGGCATCAGTGGATCAGTCCTCCAGTGGTTCAGATCATTCCTGACTGACAGAACACAGAGAGTTTCCCTAGGACCTATAATGTCCAAACCTGCACCTCTACAAATCGGAGTGCCACAAGGATCAATCCTATCCCCTGTGCTGTTTGCAATCTACATGTTGCCACTTGGTACACTTATCCAACGACATGGGCTGATGTACCACTGCTACGCCGATGACACACAGCCATACCTGTCCTTCAAACTTGGTGGAACAGACCCTACTCCAAAAATAAACTATTGCTTAGGGCTCTTTGACACTTGCCGCGATTTTGTGCGTTAACGCAAACAGCTAACGTTTGCGTTAACCAAGGTGAAATTAAAGTCCATAGACTTAAATTTTACCTTTCACATCCGACGCTGCGTTTCAATGCGTTGCGGTTCCGACGCAACCGGGCGCAGTTTTTCGTCCAACGCACCCGCGAGCCGGCATTTTCGTCGGGTTTAATTACCAGCTACCGCTGCTGATTGCGTCGCACTGCAGATACCAGAAAACACGCCGCAAGCAGAAAACGCGTGCAGGAGAACGGCCAGTGCTCGCCATCAAAACAGCTCTATCCTAAAGCAACACCAATCAGGATTGGGAATTCAGACAAACAGCTCCAACCTTGTGCGCAGCCTTGGTGTACTAATTGATGGGGAATTGAGTTTCAGAAACCAAATTTCATCTGTAGTTAAAGCGGAATATAACCCTGCATTTCAACTTTGCTCTAAAACATTATTTACAGCATATTATATGCAACCAGCATTTTTTTTTTTTACTAGACCAGCATTGGAAGGGTTACACACAGAGGTTTAAAGTTCCGTGGAGAGATATGCAGAAGTTCAGATAGATACATTTAACTAAATAGAATGTAACAAGTGAGAAATGTTACACACTCTTTGGCTGTCCTCCAGCTCCTGCACAGTCAGAGAGAGAGTCACATTCCACACTTAGATACATTTAATTAAACAAAATGTATCTATGTAAGCTTCGGATGCGTCTGCAGTTCTCTGCAGGAACTGCTGTGTGTAACCCTTCCAATGCTGGTCTAGTAAAAAAAAAAAATGCTGGTTGCATATAATACAATTACAATTGTGGCGGTTGGGTAAAAATTACTCAGTGATGGATAATGTAATGGGTGTGTTATGGTCAATCAATTTCCCTTCCCCTAATCCCTAATGTACTGCTACACTGAGTTACCTCAGATATGACCAGTGACTTGTCCATGAGTTTGTAGGCTGTGTTGAGCGCATCATTGGTGTGGCTGTTTTACCTCTTTTATCTCCTCATTTCTGTTGCAGTTAGAAACATCGCATATTATGGCCTTCAAATTGAGTGATGAGATGCAGTTAGAGATACAGGAGGCTTTTAGGGATTTAGGGGTTGGTAGTGAGACCCAAGTCCCCGGTACCTCTGCTCAATCAGAATTAACTAGTAAAGAATTGAAATCCACGTTTAGAGGGTATCGGAATGTAATGAATAAATTTTTGCAGAGAAAATGGAATGTCTCTTCCCTTGAGGGCTATATTGGAGCGGGAATAGTACCCCCAGGTCTGCGTGAGAAGACTATCCCAGCCCCACATCTACATAATGATAGATTTCTGCCTAAGTGGGAGGAGAGCTGCATTGGGCGTGGTATTGGGGTTATGCAGATGATTGTTGAGGAGGAGAGGATCCAGTTGGAGGAGTTGAGCTTAGAGATTGAGGAGAAGAGACTGGTCCTAGACCAGAAAAAAGATGCCGCCATGTTTGATAAGTTTAATGATCAGGTTAAAAAGGAAGTTAAGAAATATAATGCATACCTAAGAAGGACAAAACAGAAAAAGTTTGAGCAAGACAGACTAGATTGGTTGACTAAAGAAAAATTCCCTCTGACTGCCAAGTTGAGTCGGAAGCGACGTAGAAAAGGGAAAAATCCACCACATCGTCCGGGAGAAACCTCGGGATCAGAGGCCGATTTCTCAGATGGAGAGGAATTGGGTAGATCAGTAACTTTTTTAGAGACCCCGGTACAGCCAAAGGGTATCCTGAAAAATGTGGAGTTGAAAGAGCATCCCCCGACCAAGGAGGCAGGGCAAGGGTCTCCTGCAAGTCAAAGGGTGGTAGATGGCGGAGGGACGGGGACAAAGTTGGGAGAGGAGGTCAAGAAAGTTGCAAAACAGGCGGAGAGTCAGCCCAAAATGGAGTTGAGGAGTGGAAAGATCGCAAGTGTGGAGGTGTTGTCGAGTCAAAATCAGTAATTAATCTGTCCAGTGTTGTCCCCACCAGTGACCACCTCTCGCTATTGGAAAAGGGGTTGTCCTTCTCACCCACTGGTAAAGCTGATGAATTTACTATCTTTAAGGATGTATCAATGTTCCTTAGAAGGGTTCAGCTCAGACTGGAATTTGAGGGTTCCAATGTTGATCAGTGTGAGAGGAGTTCCTCACCTGGTCAAGTTGGTGGAATAGATGATGACTGGTTGTCTGTGGTAGAATCTCCAGAACACGTAAAATTACGTCCAAAATCTAAATATATGCCCTCTTTGGTTACAAACCGACATCTGAGCATTTTCTTGGAACTCTTCGAGCAAAAAATTCAGGCTTTTAGGTGGGATGCTCCGGGTGGGCGGGACAATCTCACTCCGGGTGAGAGGTGGGCACTGGATGACTTGAAAAATCATGAAGATCTGATAATCAAGCCTAGTGATAAAGGGGGCAACACAGTCTTGATGGACAGATGTATGTATACTAAAGAGATCTATAGGCAACTTGGCGACACATCGACATATACTAGGATAGAATGTGACCCCTTCTGGCATGTTGCTGATGAGCTGAACTATCGGTTGCTCCTGGGTTTGAGGCATGGCATCCTTAATGCTGAAGAATACAGTTACATGAAGGTCGAGGAATTCACTAGGCCAACTATGTATATTCTCCCAAAGATACATAAGGGTGCCATGCCTCCGCCGGGTCGCCCGATTGCGTCAGCAGTAGCAGGACCTTGTGAGGCAGTGGGAAGATATTTGGATCAGAAATTACAGCCCTTGGTAAGGAGGTTGCCCTCTTACGTAAGGGACTCGATGGAAGTTCTGAACAGGTTGGATGGCTTCACAATGGATGACAATTGCATTTTGGCATCAATAGATGTCGAAGGGCTCTATACATCAATTCCCCATACCATAGGACTGGAAGCCCTCGAATATGTGCTGTTTGAGACTTTCCCCGTACACGATACACATAACTCCTACATTGTAGACCTTATGTCCTTTGTATTACATAACAACTTTTTTGTGTTTGAAGGAAGGTACTACCATCAGCTGAGGGGGACAAGCATGGGGGCGGCGTGTGCTCCGGCGTATGCGTGTCTCCATCTAGGAGTGTGGGAGGAACAGGACGTGTATCGAAACGATCTGTTTCGTGGGGGCGTGGCCTTGTGGCTGCGGTACATTGATGATGTGCTCGTCGTGTGGAGGGGGTCTGCGGAGGGATTCAAGGAATTTGTATCGGCTTCAAATTGCAATAGACGCAATATACGCCTCACGTTCTCGGTGGATCCGGAAAGGATTACTTTTCTGGACCTTGAGATAGTGAGGGTGAACAATAAGTTGACAACTAGGACATTCTGGAAGCCCACTGCGGGCAATTAACTCCTCCACGTGGCGAGCCATCATCCGGGGTCTGTGATCGGTAGGATCCCCACGGGACAGTTCCTAAGAATTCGTCGGAACTGCTCTGATATTGAGCAGTTCAGACGTGAGGCTAGGGAAATGTACAAGCGTTTCCGTGAAAGAGGTTACTCACACAGAGCACTGCGCCGGAGCTTCAATCGAGCACTTCGCACCGAACGTGAATCATTGCTCCGCCCCCGTGCTCGTCCCGCAGCTGATGGTATGAGCAAAGGTTGCACTAGAATAGTAACCCAATTTAACACACACTGGGATGAACTGAATAAAGCCTTGAAGGACTGTTGGAGAGTATTGCAGCTGGACTCTCGGATTAGGGAAATAGTGGGGCCTAGACCATTGGTAACGGCCCGTCGTGCCAGGAATCTACGAGATGTCCTGGTTCATTCGGAACTATCCAAAAAGGAGGGAGGGACTTGGCTTGACCGTATACCCCCTCCGTCTGGTATGTTTTGATGTGGATCATGCAAGGCCTGCCCCTTTGTCCTGAGAGCTAACAGTTTCTTCTCCCAAGATCACTCAATGGAATATAAACTAAAGGCGTTTTTTAATTGTAACTCGACGTGGATTGTTTATTTGATTATATGCCCGTGCAACAAATACTACGTAGGCATGACGACACGCGCATTTAAAACAAGACTATTGGAGCATCTTGGAAATATTGCTAGTGGGGAAAGAAAATCCCCCATTGCAGAACATTTCCAAGATGTACATAATGGCTCTATTGTCGGTATCCGTGCTATGTGCATCGATACCTTGGAGGCTTCTATGCGCACGGAGAGAACGGAAGCAATGTTGTTGCGACGGGAGGCGATGTGGATGTACCGACTAAGGTCGAGGCATCCACAGGGCCTAAATGTGGATTTTTCCCTTAGAAGTTTCCTCTGAGACATCGGGGTGGCGAGAGATACTCTTATCACTTTGGGCTACAATCTAGTGAATGGTGGGCTTGGGTGATTATGGGGTGCCAGAGGGGATCCCCCTTGTATGTGAAAATGTTCTGAGTGGTCATATACCTAATAATGTCGAGTGATCTATTCTGCCTTTCTATTTACTATGACCTATTGGGGAATGGTAGAGGATAACGGTATAATATTCATCCTTTACACACATCGTGGAGGGGTATCTGAATGGCATGGATTGGGATGGATGGTTCTCTTCTCTTATTCTTCTCTGAAGGAAGGAGGGGGAAGATTTTCTTGTCTTCACTCTCTGTATCCATATTCCTCCCTTTCCCTCCTCTCCTTCCCCTCCTTCCTTTGCCTATTGCCTCCTCTCTTCCTCGGCTTTTTCCTATTTATGAGAGAATCACTGTGTAGTGAGACCCATATTTTTTGAATGGCAGAAAAATGTGCAAAGAATTGCGACGGAACTTTAGAACAAATGTATGTTCTTGGTAGGATGAGTTTAGCGGCCGCACCTGGATGATCAGTGCAGTAGAGGAGGAGCCAAGGGATCCCTGTTTAAAGGATTGGCCCCCAGACGATAAGCCACGCCCTGAGGAAGACCGGAAGCGCCGGTCGAAACTAGTAGGCGGCTTGTGCTGCGGCTGCACCGCCGGCCTGGCGCACCACCGAGCACCCTTTATGCTCTGGCGGGCTCAAGTGTCGTGCTGACGGCCTTACCAGGAAGGAAAGTTTGGCTGGAACCACAAGGCCCCACCAAGTCAAGACGGAACTCGAGTAGTTTATAGTAGTGCAGAGGCGGAAAGTGACCGCAGCGCACGGAAAAGTGTTGGTGTAAGGAGCATTGGCGGAATTTCACAGCCTCTGTCCTGGAGGGCATGTAGGCTCGGATAAGAGGCCTGCCGGTGGGTGGAGAACATATGCGCGTGTGCAGGGGCCCCTGCAGAGAGGTACCGGAATCCTGAACTTCAATTTTAAGCTGCCAGAGGTGTGAGTATAGGCTAGCCCTTCAAGACTGTATCCTTGTCCTGCGGACTGCTCTGCTTTGCTGTGCTTCCGCTTGCTTTGCTACGCCAATAGGGAGAACTGTATTCATCAATTCTTGGATCTGTGGACTGCAGCTTTTTGGAATTCTTTTGGAGACTCTTTTTTACAGTCTCTGTGGGCCCGTGTGCATGTGGTATGCTTGGTGGTGTGTCTGGCTGGTGGTGCGATGCAGCTATTGTTTAACAGCGCTGTTTTTTAAACTTGTTGTGCTTCAACACAGCTTTTATGCCTTGGCTAAGTCACTAAGTAACCAATAAAAGCCCTCACATTTTTTCACGTCAATCCTGTCACGTTTAATTGTCTGATTACAATTGTGGCGGTTGGGTAAAAATTACTCAGTGATGGATAATGTAATGGGTGTGTTATGGTCAATCAATTTCCCTTCCCCTAATCTCTAATGTACTGGTTGCATATAATATACTGTAAATAATGTTTTAGAGCAAAGTTGAAATGCAGGGTTATATTCCGCTTTAAATCTTCCTACTTTCATCTGAAGAACATTGCAAAGATTAAACATCTGATTCCCCCAGAGGATCTTCCAACCCTAATTCACGCCTTCATCACATCACGGCTGGACTACTGCAATGCCCTTTATGCTGGCCTCCCCAAAAAGGACCTGCGTTGACCTGCAATCTCTGTTTTCTATTAAAAGGGAGGAAAAATGGTCTACTTTTGTAATGGCATCAATAAATCTCTGCAATATAGAAATAAGAAATGATTGCTACATTAGATAGTCAATCAAAATGAGTAAAATAAAACCGCTCATCTTAAACTGAGCCAAGCTTGGTTGCATCTCTGGTAAAATTCGCCAGCTTATTACTCATGATGGCTGCTTCTAACAAGTCAAGCAATAGCAGAGAGGCATTCCACATTCAAATCAGTCTTAAAGTGTACAAGAGCTGAATCTATTACAAAAGTTTTATACATACCTGGGGCTTCCTCCAGCCCCATCCGCTCGGATTGCTCCCACGCCACTGTCCTCCGCTGCCCGCAGCTTAGGGAACCGGGTCCCGTGACTTAAGTCATTCGGGGCCAGCTACGCAGGAGAAGTGCGCCCTCTACATATTTACCCAGCAGCGCACTTCACTTACGTCAGACTGGCTCCGACTGATGGAAGTGACAGGACCCGGTACCGAAGCTGCGGGCAACGAAGGATGGCAGCGTGGGAGCGATCTGTGCGGATGGGGCTGGAGGAAGCCCCAGGTATGTATAAAACCTTAATAGATTCAGCTCTGAGCCCCTTTAATGCTGGGCATACACGGAGTCTCCTTCTCCTTATCAATCGAGCCACTGATGGCTCGATTGATAATATCCGACAGGTCCGATGACCTGCCGGTTAGATTCCCCGCTCAATCCCCGCCGGCGGACAATAGCGGGGAATAGAGCGGCTGATAAGGAGCGCCGTTGGAGACGAGCGGTATTCGATCCGCGCGGACGAGCGGGGGTCAATCCGGCGGCTAATCGGCCACCGGATCAACCCGTGTATGCCCAGCAAAAGACACAGATTGCTTCCCACCCCAAAGTCAACATTTATATCTTTCTCATGGAATAGTCAAAGTGACAAGTCAGAAAGCCCATTTCATTTGCAATAGACCCTACTCCAGGAAAACATACCGTATATACTCGCATACAAGCCGAATTTTTGACCCCCAAAAAGGGGGCCAAAAGTTCGGGGTTCGGCTTGTATGCGAGTCATGGTGGTCCGCGGGTCCCCCCCTCCGCTGGTCCGCGGGTCCCCCGCTCCCCCCATGGCCGCCGCCACTGCTATTACCTGTCCGCATCTTCTATTTCAGTCTCCGTGCTTGTAAACATTCAGAGCAGCGCGCCCGGCGCTGCTACTGTGACGAGGCAGGAGGCAGGAAAGAGTGCGGCTTCCTGTTACTATGGGAACCGCTCTTTCCTGGCTCGCCGCTTGTCACAGTAGCAGCGCCGGGCGCGCTGCTCTGAATGTTTACGGAGACTGAAATAGAAGATGCAGCCAGGTAATAGCGGCGGCGGCCATGGGGAGCGGGGACTGTACTGGCTAAACTGGGGCACTTAACTAGCTTTACTGAGCGCTATACTAGCTATACTGAGCGCTATACTGAGCACTATACTAGCTAAACTGGGGCACTATACTAGCTAAACTGGGGCACTATACTAGCTATACTGAGCACTATACTAGCTAAACTGGGACACTATACTAGCTATACTGAGCACTATACTAGCTAAACTGGGGCACTATACTAGCTATACTGAGCACTATACTAGCTAAACTGGGACACTATACTAGCTATACTGAGCACTATACTAGCTAAACTGGGGCACTATACTAGCTATACTGAGCACTATACTAGCTAAACTGGGACACTATACTAGCTATACTGAGCACTATACTAGCTAAACTGGGGCACTATACTAGCTATACTGAGCACTATACTAGCTAAACTGGGGTACTATACTAGCTATACTGAGCACTATACTAGCTAAACTGGGGCACTATACTAGCTATACTGAGCACTATACTAGCTAAACTGGGGCACTATACTAGCTATACTGAGCACTATACTAGCTAAACTGGGGCTCTATCCTAGCTATACTGAGCACTATACTAGCTAAACTGGGGCACTATACTAGCTATACTGAGCACTATACTAGCTAAACTGGGGCACTATACTAGCTATACTGAGCACTATACTAGCTATACGTGGGCACTATACTAGCTATACTGAGCACTATACTAGCTATACTGGGGCACTATACTAGCTATACTGGGGCACTATACTAGCTATACTGAGCACTATACTAGCTAAACTGGGGCACTATACTAGCTATACTGAGCACTATACTAGCTATACTGGGGCACTATACTAGCTATACTGAGCACTATACTAGCTATACTGAGCACTATACTAGCTATACTGAGCACTATACTAGCTATACTGAGCACTATACTAGCTATACTGAGCACTATACTAGCTATACTGAGCACTATACTAGCTATACTGGGCACTATACTAGCTATAGTGGGGCACTACCTACCCATACTGGACACTTTACTAGCTATACTGGGACACACTCGGGGAATAAGGCGGCCAGCATTTCCTACCCCCGGCTTATATGGGGGTCAATCATTTTCCCCTGGTTTTTCAGGGAAAAGTTGGGGGGTTGGCTTATATGCGGGTCGGCTTATATGCGAGTATATACGGTACATAAACAGAACTGCCCTCCTGTCACACCAATCCATTGTCATAAATATGAAAGTTCAGCCAATCTGGTTTCATTAAAAGCTTGTTGAATGTGGCCATAATTTACGATTGCGGTTTATGAAACAAAAGAAGTTCATGGTTATTAGAATACAAGTTGACAAGCCTGGGTACGGTAGGCACTTCGCGGTGTCAAAATGATACATTCATACCGAGACATTGTATAATTCAGTGTTATTGAAGTCACTTTAACACTACTGTTTTTCTATAGGTAAGAATCTACAATTACTTTTGACTAACATAAACATGACTACTCAACCTTCCTGGCGGTAACCCCGAACGTAGTTCGGGGTAAGCCACGCAGGTGGTTTTCTCAGGCCCTGCTGGGCCGATTTGCGTAATTTTTTTTTTTGCTGGACGCAGCTAGCACTTTGCTAGCTGCGCCAGCACACCGATCGCCGCCGCCCCGCGCTCGATCGCCGCTATCCACGCCGCCGTAGAGCCCCCCCCCAGACCCCTGTGCTGCCTGGCCTGGCCATCGGGACTCCCTTAGACGTCACGATGTCATCCCGCCCCGTCGCCATGGCGACGGGGGAAGCCCTCCAGGAAATCCTGATCCTGATTCCTGATCGCCTATCGTCGGGGGCGATCGGAGGGGCTGGGGGGATGCCGCTGAGCAGCGGCTATCATGTAGCGAGCCCTAGGCTCGCTACATGATTTAAAAAAAAAAAAAAAAAAAAAAAAAAAAAAGCAAAAAAAAGGCAGCACTGCCCCCCTGGCGGTTTTTAATATACCGCCAGGGAGGTTAATTCACTTGTATATCAATTTGAAAACCATGAAATGGCTTATATAGCTATCAACTAGATAAAGAGGATCGATAGCAGGCTGGCACTACAGTGTTGGTCCTAAGGCTGAGCTAGTGTAGCATGGTGGTACAGTCAGTGTTCCTTCACTTAAATATTTCCAGCCAATGCGAAGTGTGCTCTGGTAGGCAGTATTCAATTGCGTGGTAGATAGGCAGAAAGTAGAGAAACCGTCACTGCTTCTTAGCCTCATTTATTCAAATATGTAGAAAAATTAGAAAAATGTTGCAAACATGCATACAAATGTTAAGAGACCTACCCTTTCAGGGAAGGGGACGTTGATTGGTGGTTGCTGAGCGGTGGGTGTAGGGTGCACGCAATCATGCGCTTCTACAGAGGCTGCCTTTGTATGCTTTTATGCATGTTTGCAAGATTTTTCTAATTTTTCTACGTTTTTGAATAACAGAGTAACCAAGCAGCACAGGGTGACCCAAACTACTAGGAATGTATAGGGGGAAAAAAGAGGGACAAATCCCACTCCTACTAAAAAAAGCAGGAGGGCTTTTTGGTCTCTTTAATCCCCCTATACATTCCTAGTAGTTTGGGTCACCCTGAGCTGCTTAGTTACTCTGTTGTACTGGTCCAAGCCCTATCTCGTACAGCCTTATCAATCCCTGCCATGTACTGATTAGGACCAAAAGTCCAAAACAGGCTGTCTACATGTGGGTTTGATATGGCTGTGTAAAATTTAAAGTGAACCAAGCACCTTTTTTATCACTCAGGACATTTCTATAGCACATGAAAAATGCATGCCGACAATCTGTTTCATTATTAAAATAAACTTTCATTTTACCTTGTATTTTACATTCAAAGTACTTTTATTAGCCTGTTTCAGCAGGCCTGCCCGACCGTCCCCATCCGCAGAGCTTTCAGGAACCTAATTGTTTTATTGAGCCGATTACCAAGAGGTAAACAATGCCTTTTCATCAACAAAGGGGGTGAGTAATTAGGACTGTTTCTTCAAAGACATTGTGTGTGTCAATGTGTCAAGATAGCATCTCTGTCTTCTGTAAATAAGGAATGTGAGAAGGGGAGGGGGGAACAAGGCAGCTTCTATGCCAGGAGAGATTCCAGTGAAAGAGAATGTGCTTAGTTCCCTTTAAAGCTATAGGCTTGCTATACACCAGCGGTTCTGAATGCTTGCTTGGCTTACCAAGGGCGAAAAGGGATAATTTGCATATTCAGTAGTAGTGCATTCTGGGTAACCACAAATGTTCTCTTGTAGCTGAATTATTGCAGATGTCCTTCTGTTTTAAGAAGGCAAATACACCAAGTATTTGAATAAATGACCCTAAGAAGCAGTGCCGGTTTCTCTACTTTCTGCCTATCTACCACACGCTTATATATCTATTCCGGGCCAAAAGATAAAAAACAGACTGGCAATTAATTTAAGGGGGGGGGGGGGGTGAGGATGTCAGCCTTCATATTATCACTACAGGTAAATCCACGTCCCACATGTAAAAAAAAAAAAAACACACAAAGGAAAGTGTGTTTTTTTTCCCATAACATGCAAAATGTACTGACCTTGGTCAAACTGTTTCTGAATATTGTCTTGGTCTGTCTTGTAGCCACTTACACGATACAGTCCTTCTGTACCCAGACCTAAAATTACATGAAAAAGGAAAAAAAAAATGTTACAGTTCTGATATTTTAAGTACAAGCATTTGGCACTGCAGGTTCAGGAGACAATAATACATATAAAGAAACATATCGTAGCTGTAAAGCAGGCCTAGACATGTCTTAGGTAAGTAAATCCTCCTTATTGATGAAGTTTCCTGGCTCATAGCACCATGGGTGGCTCAGTGGCTGGTTAAGACTACCACTATGTAGGGGTTCAAAAGCAAAGAAAGAAACATGGCACTCAGAGGGAGGGGATGTGGCAAATCTCACCATATAAATCACTCCTTGGTTCTGAGTTACCTCAGAATTGAAAAGACATACTCATGGAACAGCAACATGTAGTAATCCAATGGACCAAGTAAAAACCAGGGTTCAGGCACTGGTCCAAAGTCAGGCTTTATTACAGGGGTGGAGACAGCGCCTGTCTGTTTCTTCTCCTTGCACCCAGAAGCCTTTCAGCGCACCACTCTGCCCATCATGCTGTGAAGTCTTATGCGATATGTACAGATTCCACACCTGCAATAAAGCCCGACTTTGGACCATATAGGGTCTCTGCAGAACTATGGAACATATCCAAATATTTCAGTAAAGCTATGTAAACTCGAAAAAAAAGCACTTTGCAAAAAAGGAACTTCATGCAAACAACTCAAATGATCAACAAGATTTGGGGAAAAATTGCAGCTTGTTAAAATGTAGGGCCTTGCTCATGGTGCTGTAGAGTCCCTTATATAGCAATATTAAGTCACTGAATAAACGATTAAGAGTAGTAAAGAGATACAAGAAGGAGAAAGTTTGTGAAGCGTTTTCTAGTTTAAAGGGAACCTGAAGTGAGAGGGATATGGAGCCTGACATTATTATTTAATTTTAAACAATATAAGTTGCCTGGCAGTCTTGCTGTTCCTCTGCTTCTAATACCTTTAGCCATAGACCCTGAACAAGCATGCCAAATCACATTTTTAACAAAAATCTGACAAGATAAGCTTTCTGCTTGACACTACGGATACCAGAATGATCAGAAGGACAGCCAAGAAACTGGCACTGCTTAAAAGGAAATCAATATGGAACCTGAGGTTAGAGCAGCCTTTCTCAACCTTTTTTGACCCGAGGAACCCTTCGGAAAATGTTCAAATCTCGGGGAACCCCTGACGCGTGCGTGCGTGTGTCACACACACACACTTCCCTATATTAAAATTAAACCCTTGTTCTCTCTATATTATGGCACCTGTGCCCTCTTTATTAGTGTGGTACGCTACGTCCCCCTTAACAGGCTTGGCCCCCTTTATCCCACTTGTTAACTCCCATGTGCCCTTATTAACAAGTGTGGCTCCCATTTATGTAGCTGCTTGGTCCCCCCTGTTTGTTTGGCTGCGATGTCTCCCTTGTTGTGGGACTGCTTTGTCCCCCCTTTCTGTGGCTGCTTTGTCTGTTTGTGTGCTGATTTGTCCCCCATTGCTGTGGCTGCTTTGCCTCCCATTGCTGTGGCTGCTTTGTCTGTTTGTGTGCCGATTTGTCCCCCATTGCTGTGGCTGCTTTGCCTCCCATTGCTGTGGCTGCTTTGTCTGTTTGTGTGCTGATTTGTCCCCCATTGCTGTGGCTGCTTTGTCTGTTTGTGTGCTGATTTGTCCCCCATTGCTGTGGCTGCTTTGTCTGTTTGTGTGCTGATTTGTCCCCCATTGCTGTGGCTGCTTTGTCTGTTTGTGTGCTGATGTGTCCCCCATTGCTGTGGCTGCTTTGTCCCCCGTTTCTGTGGCTGCTTTCTCCCCCGTTTCTGTGGCTGTTTTGTTCCCCCTCTCTGTGGCTACTTTGTCCCCCGTTTGTGTGCTGCTTTGTCCCCTTTAATGTGGCTGCTTTGCAGTTTGTGTGCTGCTTAGTTCATTGGTGTCAGTGCAGGAAAAACCTCCCCCCATACTTACCATCTGACATCCTTTCCTCCTCCTTGAAGCTGGGATTCTTCTTGAACTCCCGCGCGTGCCGGAACTAAAGAGCTGGCTTCGGGTGATGCGGCTTCTTTACAGATCCATCCGCCACATCACTCGCACCAGCATGAAGGAATCCTTCTGCTGCTGTAGACAGAAGCAGGACTATATTGTCCCGCGGAAGTGTCAAATTAACACGGAACCCCTGAAGGAACCCCGGTTGAGAATAGCTGGGTTAGAGTGATCTGGAGGCTGCTATATTTATTTCCTTTTAAAGAGGCTCTGAAGTCTCCAAAAAATGAGATTTTACTTTAAAAACCCTATTAACATTATTGCCCCTCTTAAAACACCCTAAATCACCCTAAACTCTGAGGTACATCGCAGGCTCCTTCCGCATAGAGGCAGAGCATTTGGCAGAGCGCTTTGCACGTCAATCAGTTCGGATCGCCGCCTCTCCCTGCCCCTCTCAGTCTTCCTTCACTGAGAGGGGCAGGGGAGTGGCGGAGATCAGCGCTGATTGATGCGCATAGAGGCGGCAGCAAAATCCATGACCAAGAAAGTCGTGGATTTTGCCGGGGTGAGTTAGGGTTGATTTAGGGTGTTTTCAGCCGTGGGGATGTGGCGATTTAAGAGGGGCAATAATGTTAATGAGGTTTTTAAAGTAAAACAGTGCAAGTTGCTTGGTGGTCCCCCTTGTCCGGTGCCTCTAAAATCTTTAGCCATATGTTCTGAACAAGTATATGCAGATCAGGGGCTCTGATTCCAGTCTGACTGGCTTAGCCATATGCTTGTTTCAGGTCTGCAACTCTTACATTACTGATGGCAGAAGATCAACAGGACTGCCAGGCAACTTATTGTTTAAAATGAAATAAAGATGACAGCCTTCCCATTCCTCTCGCCGGGGGTAGACTTCAACCTCCTTGGCGGTAGTCCCGAGTCAAGCTCAGGATGGAAATCCACAGCTCAGAGCAGCAATCACGTGCCCGGTTGAGTTATATGCAGGAGCATCCCTGGAAATCATCATAACGCCAGGGAGGTTAAAAAAGAAAATGTGGCAATAAATAGCTTCTGGCATGTTTGTACAGACTTCTGCTGCTGTTTGTAAATCATTCTGTTATCAACTACAACTACCTCCAGGTCAGAGGTCGGCGACACTTCCTAGTGGCAGCAAATAACAGTATGATTTATGAACATCAGGAGGTTATCAGAGGACAACTGACTTATACAAACCTGCCAGAAGCTATATATTGCCTTATTTTCTCAATTAATATTCACCTCAGTATTCCCGAAGCAGGTTATTTTGGGCGGGCGGCGCTGAGCGCCGTCATAGCAGCAATGTTATGCTGCGCACCCCGCATCGCGGTAATTCGAGGCTCCGGCAGTGGCCAGACCCCAAATTACATCTCCCTCCGAGGGGGGATTGTTTTTAACACCACCAAGGAGTTTAGCGCCAGCAGAGAGAGCCATCATTTTTCTCTCCGAACACCGAACTGAGCAGCACAGAGACGCCATGCACTAAGTATTCCTTTAAAGTTAGAAGAGGAAAAAAAAAAAAAAAGGTTCAAAACTTTATATTCAAGTAAAAGTGATCACCAAGAAATGTTTTGGATAGCATAGAACTGTTATCTGCCATGTCTTCATGTCCTAGGTGAATTTTCCTCATCAGCCCTGACGTGGATAAATCTCTATAGCAAGGATGAAGAGGTTCAGTGACACTCCAACCCCTTTTTCCACACTACCTGAAACTAAAATTAAATAACTTTCCTTGCATTGGGCTGGAAAGTTCTGGCTGGCATTACACCTTTCCACCATGTACGATAGAACATGCTCTACTGCGCAATAAAGAAAATCTGTCAAATCTGTGTGATTTTTTGTATGCACTATACACATATTTGAATCGCTAGAAAAGGCTCCATCTTGAAATAGCTACGGATTTTATTCGTGGAGGAAAAAATGTAACAGACTTGTTTAGAAAATCTCTTCAGGCAAGTCAAAACAAGCATGCACAAGCTCTGTGGGTTGGCATTCCAGAATTAGATGTGACTGCAAACTGAAGAATCAATGTTATTGCAGGCAAAGCAATGAAAAAGCAATACTGTTTTGATTCCCATGGTGGCGCTCACTGTGCAGAAATATCAGCAGAAAACTGAGCAAGCACCAATGTAAGTAACTAAACTCATGCTTTATTAGTCCAGTGCTTGTTTTGAATCTCCAGCAGCAATAACGTACAATGGGTCAAAATAAACAATTCTTTTTGGGTCTGCAGCACTCTTGTGTTGAATTCTTGGTTGGTATGGATCATCATATTAGTTATTTCCTGCATCTAACCAGATGTCACAGGGAGGATTTAACTTCTAGATGAAGCTATGCACTGGGGATCACTTCCAGCACTTCCTTTTCATTGCAGATGGCCGGCTAAGTGAACACAGATTTCAGAGCTCCAAAGAACGAGATTTGGGCTAGTTCAAGGTAATCCAGCAAACAAATCAACATGCTGCCAACACAGCCATCACTAACACCTGCCAAAGTGTCAGATTTGGTGTAACCGCTTTATTGCCAAGTATCGGAGCAAACACAAACAGACGTGATTAGACAGCTGTGAGCTGAGCACTGCTTTATCTACACTATGAAATAGTACGAGCAGATTTTTGTGAAAAGTACACCTCTTCATGTTGTTCATTTGCTACTCTATGTATGTATAAGGAAATTAAGCTTGCATAGGTGACAAAAATAGGTTCTTTTTTTATAGGTTAACAGAATCATCACTGCGAATCTGCCAGTGGTCTACTCCTGACCTCCACAAACAGGCATTCACACATTTTCTCAACTATTTAAAAGCCCCCATCACCGATGAGGAAATAAATGCACCAATTCAATTTGTAAACAAAATTCTCTGCTACTTCTTGCCCCAATGGATTTATAATACTCTATAAGAAAAAAATTGTCTTCCAAGCTAAGAAGAATTAATGCAATCCATGGAGTAGAGGACTTTCCTAATGATTTGCTACAGACTAATGTCCTTAATCCTCCAACCTAGAAAACAAAACACATTTAAAGAGACACTGAAGCGAACTAATTTTCCCCATTTTACCTTATAATTCGCTTCAGTGCTCTCAAGACAAGTAATCAGCCGCGTCCCCGCCGCAAAACGAGCGCTTTAGACCCCCCAAATCCCCGGGGGACAAGCTGGCAGGCATTTCCTGGAAGGGGCAGAGCTTTCAGCTTCAGCTCTAACCCTCCTGACGTCAATCGCAGCGCATCGCCGCCTCTCCCTGTCCCTCTCACTCTTCCTTCATAGAGAGGGGCGGGGAGAGGCGGCGATCCATGCGGCAATTGACGTCAGGAGGGGCAGAGCTACAGCTGGAAGCTCTGCCCCTCAGTGCAGCAAAATCCACGACCAAGTTGGTCGTGGATATTTGCGGATGGATGTGTGGGCTCTGCAGTGCTCGTTTAGCTGCGGGGACGCGGCGGATTACTTGGCTTGAAAGCACTGAAGCGACTTATAAGGTAAAATGGGGAAAATAAGTTTGCTTCAGTGTCTCTTTAAAGGAAACCTGAGACATTATATGCTGCATGATTTATACTTACCTGGAGCTTCCTCCAGCCCCATGTGGACCATGGGCTCCATTGCCCTTCTCCCCGACAGCTCCATTCTCCCGTGTGTGCAGGAGAGAACGACTGGCCGAATAAAAAGAGCCGAGAACGGGAGAATGGATTGGCCGGGAGGATGGAGATGGAGACCACAGTCCACATGGGGCTGGAGAAAGCCGGAAGGTAAGTATAAATTATGCAGCATATAATGTCTCCGGCGCACTTTAACCAGTGAAATATAGATGCCTTTTATTCATTAATAAAGATTCTAAATTATTTTTACATAAACATTCCAATGACTGGCAGCAATCACGTTTTCAGTTATACCTCAAACTGACAAAGTTTGTTCGTTCAAGATAAACCACAGATAATTCCTAATTTTGCCTAGTACAGGTTAAAGGGGCCCATACACTGGTCGATTTCAGCCATCGATCGATCCTTTAGAATCAATTAGAAATCGATTCTATCGGATTCCCTAATCGATTTGTGGCTGTTTTCGATCCATTTGATTGCATTGGATCTAAAGGTGGCCATACACCTATAGATTTGCAGCAGATTTGACCATCAGACAGATTTCTGTCAGATGCCTGTCAAGTCGAAAATAACAGAAATCTAATGTGTGCCACATACGAGGAACAGATTTTGAAATCGATCTAAATGCATTATTGGACCATTAGATCCAATGCAACTCTGTGGGCCATCGATCTGCTGCCAGCAGCAGATCGACCTAGATTTTCCATCCTGTCAGATAGATCAAATCGATCGAAATCAACCTCTAATTGATCGATAGATTTGATAGAATAGATTTCCAATCAATTGATCGATTCCATAGAATCGATCGATGGCTGAAATAGACCAGTGTATGGGCCCCTTAATGGTCCAATAATGCATTTAGATCGATTTCCAATAGATTTCATCCTGAAATATATTGGAAATCTGTTCCTAGTGTGTGGCACACATCAGATAGATTCCTGGCAGATTCGACTTGACAGGCATCTGGCAAATGTATCTGATGGTCGAATCTGCTGCAAATCTATAAGTGTATGGCCACCTTAACGCTTTGACAGGCACTAGTTTTGTTGTTCATCAACCCCCCTCCCCTCCCCCCTTAAAAAAAACCCCAAAATTAAAGAACAAAAACTTCTCATAAATGGAGAATTAAGAATACCCAATCTAAGGGCTTTATGATGTGCTGGATAAAATCGGTTGCTCACCAATTCTGCTGTCTTTGACAAAAGCTTTCCACAACAACATCAGAGGTTCTGTAATATTTGATGGCGAAACATCTGATCCCAATGCAAATTGTGGTGTTAGGCAAGGTTGCGTGCTAACGCCCAGTCTCTTTGGAATTTTTTTTCTTGGCACTGCTACCGGTAGCCTTCAAAAATTGCTATGTTGGAGTCCATATGCACTCCAGAAAAGACGTAAAGCACTCCAATATCAGCCTCCTAAAGTCAATGACCAAACATCAGGATATAATCACCAGAGAAAGCTTATATGCAGATGACAATGCCCTTGTCGCAAACTCAGTGGAGAAGCTGCAGGAACTTATTACAAGATTTGGTCGTGCCTGTCAACTATTTTCTATGATTGTCAACACCAGAAAGACAATTATGGTTCAAGGAACAGACCATGCTGGACAGTGCTACTCTTGAAGTTGTTGATCAATTTTGTTATCTTGGCTCCACAACAACATCTGCACTATCCAATAGCAAAGAAATAGACTCTTGCATCGGCAAGGCATCAACAACTTATGGGAAGCTTCATGCTCGCATTTGGTGGCAATGGAAAGTTTTTCATTTCTCCAAAGTCCTCGTGTATCAGACTTGCGTCCTGAGCACTCTTTTGTGCACATTGGAGATGTGGACAACACATGCCAAACAAGAACACCAACTGAATGCTTTTCACATGCGCTGTCTAAGATCTATTTTGGTAGTCATGTGGAGGACAAACTGAGCAATGAGGCTGTTCTCTCGAAGACACACTGTACCAGTAATCATGGCAATCATCAAACAGACAAACTGCGTCACCTATATAGAATGGACCCAGAAAGATTACCTCGACAGGTTCTGTTGGGTCAAATTGCACATGCAAAAAGAACAGTGGGACAACCTGTGCTTCGATTCAAAGACTCTTGCAAAAATGATATGGATTGCCTTGGGATTAATACTGTGGAGGCTGGGAGAAACACGCTGAAATTAAATCCTTATGGCATCAATGCCTACAGTAAGTACCTGCACTAAAAGACACAAAGTCTGGCTTGAAAATTTAAACCAGAAAAGACTTTGCATCACTCCGTCCGCACCGGCTGATTCACATTTCATCTGTGACGAATATGGTAATGGAAAGGACGTACTGGCACCATCAGTAAGCCAGCACTAATTCAGTAGGAGACCTTTGGCAAGCCTCCCTTACACTGCTACTGCCAATAGAGCGCGCCCTAGTGGCTGCTGCTCTGCTCTGGCGCTTTGAGTCCGCAAGGAGAAAAGCGCAATATAAATGTTATTTGTCTTGTCTTGTCTAAATATAAGCTCTTTATTGTAGATGGACAGCTGTCATAACGCGACGTTTCAGGGTAACCACCCCTTTATCAAGCTTAGCTGTCTGTTGTCAAAGAATACTGACATGAAACAGGTTTATATACTCAGCATGCATCAAAAAGCAACCAATCAAAATATACATACATTATCACCAATCATATGGTCCGTCGTCTGAGCGGACCTGTTGGGAAACTAACATGGTTGCTTCCAATAGGACCATTTGAATATGTCTCCTCCCAATCTCCCCACTTACCAATGACCGCAGTGAGGAGGAACGCTCCTTGGTCCTGGCACGTCATTCTGCAACTCCCAGTCAGCCGCCGCACCTCCAGCGGACCTGATGGGAAACATGCCGACGTGACGTGCACTGGGCGGCGCTAAGCGCCGCTATGCACGTTCCCAGGAAAACAGCAGGCAGAAGCGGCGACGTATCGCCGCTCTGCAGATACAGGGGGCGTGTCCTCCGCATCTCTGCCAATGGGAGAAGGCAGCACTCGAGTCTCCTAGGCAACTTAGTAAACAATACATTAGACACCAATAGATGTCACAGAGGGGAAGACCTATACAGCGCAAAGCTGTATATTGATACTAAGCATTCTCCTAATACATAACAATGCCCAATATATTATGACCAATAATATAACAGCCACAAAAGACAGGGAACACGATGGAGACCACAGGAATATTGAGAGACCTCTTCAAAAATGAAAAGAAAATACTAAAAATTAAAAAATTAATAACATATCTTTATAGATTGTCACAGAAGGAGGCACAGAAGGAACAAAAGACACAAAATTAATTATTTAAATAAATGGTATCAGATCTAATTCACGGTTCAATCCGCGAGGTTCCATAGTATCTAGTCTTTTGATCCAATATGCCTCCCTATATAACAATCTCTTCACCCTATCACCTCCTCTCCTGTGTGTACCTACTTCAAATATCTAAGCTGATTAGCCTGATGATTGGCCTCTTTAAAATGAAAAGCAACGGCTTGGTCGGTCAAGGATTCTCTAATCGCATGTTTATGCGAAGAAAGACTTTTTTTATATCTTCTGAGTTGTCTGACCAATATATAACAAGCCACAGGGGCATTTTAGTGCATATACTACATATGCTGAATCACATGTAAAGCAGTCATGTATCTGAAATTTAGTACCCTTATGGGGATGTGTAACATAGTCACCCCTAATAACAGAACTGCAATGTACGCAGTTCATGCACGGGAACGTACCTCTGCAATTAGACCTTAACCGACCAACCGAGCTAACTTCCCTATCGGCGCGGACCAGCCGGTCTCTCAAATTAGGCGCCCTTTTATAGGAAAAAATAGGAGGATTTTTAAATTGCTCTATTTCTGGAAAACTATTGGCAAGCAAATACCAATGTCATTCAATTATTTTAGCTATGTTATCACTTTGAGTATTGAATCTGCTAACAAAAGGCAATCTCTGACTAATATCTCTACGTCTCACATTCCTGCCATCACCATGCTGAACCCGGTCTCTTGCGGCCGTCACCATTTCATCTGGGTAACCTCTGTCAGTAAATGTATTCTGCATCTCGTCTAACCTCTGTGTCCTGACCTCACTATCCCCAACTATCCTATGCACCCTCTGGAATTGCCCTACTGGCACGGACCTCCTAGTAGCCCACGGATGGAAACTCCCAAAATGTAAAAGGGAGTTCACATCCGTGGGCTTTACATAGAGATCAGTCACCAGTCTGTCACCCCGAAACATAACAAGTGTATCCAAGAAGCTGACCTGTTCCATGGAGGCATGAACTGTAAGCTTAATATCTGTGCATCTGGTCATCAATTGATCAGTAAACTTAAGAAGGGTCAAATGTGGCCCTGCCCACACGCAAAATATATCATCAATAAATCAAAACCATTGTTGGGCATGTTGTCTGAACAAAGAATTAGAATAAACAAACATTTCTTCATAAACACCCATATAGATATTTGCGTAGGACGGGGCCACATTCGACCCCATGGCTGTACTCCGTATCTGTAAGTAAAATTAATCCTCAAATCTAAAATAATTGCTCTTCAACACCACCTCCAACAATCTACATATAAACTGGACCTGTTGTCTAGACATATCAGACGCTGTTTCTAGCATATACCGTACAGCCTCCATCCCACCATCATGTGGGATGGAGGTGTATAAATTCTCAACATCCATTGTCACAAGTAAACATTCATCAGTAATTGGAGGCATATTTTGCAAGATGCTGAGGAACATTTGCGTATCCCTCAGGTATGACTAAGGAGATCACATAAGGTCTAAGAATCTAATCTAGGTATTTGGCTATAGGGGCCAGTACAGAGTCCATGCCTGCCACGATCGGCTGGCCCGGTGGGTCACTTAAACGTTTGTGTATCTTTGGGCAAATGTAGATGACAGGAGTCATGGGAAATGGTTGAACTAGATATTCTGCAAGTTTGTCATCAATCAAATCATTATGATCTTGCCTCTGATAAAATCTGTTCAATCTTGGTCTGAATATTACCAACAGGGTCAGAGGGAATGGGTAAATAAGTCGACGTATCTGATAATTGACGTAAGATCTCATTACGGTATTTCTCAGTGTCCATGACAACTGCTGCTCCGCCTTTATCGGCTGGTTTAATTGTGATCTTCGAATTAGATGACAATTCCTTAATTGCAGATCTTTCGGCTCTGCTGATATTGGGTCGTATCCTCCAGCCTGTGAGATTTGATTTACGAATTAATGAGTCCACTTCATTTTGAACTTTTTTGATGAAAGTGTCAATAATCTGACATGTTGGTTGAAACTGGCTTTTCAATCGTAACCCAGTGTCCCTTAGTGTAAGGGCCTCTGAATCTGTAGTTTGTTCATCTCCAAAGGGTCGTGGGACAGAGAAGAAATGTTCCAATTTGATCGTCTGAAAAAAACGCTGTAGTTCTATGTCAACTTCCAATGGATCAGGGAAATTGGTAGGAGAAAATGATAAGCCATAATTGAGTGCTGACAGCTGTGGTGGAGTCAGGGTAACAGAGGAGATGTTGACAACGGTCACCTTCTGGGCTGTCTCAGTCGTCGGTATCGTAGGCGTTCTCTGATCCCTCCTCCTTCTCCTCTTTATGCCCCCCCCCCCCCTCCGTGTCCTTCCTAAATTGTGGCCTGATCCGAAAAACCCTCCTGAGAGGAACTGGTATAAGGGTCTGAGGAGTCTGGTACAGGATCTCCTCGTGACGAATATGGTAAGAAATGCCGTGCTGCTATCGGCTTATCTAGCCACAAGCGAAGATGTGGTAACACTAACAGATGATACCCACAGACATAGCAACAATCATCTGAAAATGATGTGGTGGTAAATGATGGGTGTATGTAGACTGGGCCAGATCGCTAGTTGAATTCGGTCTGACTAATGGTACCATTTTCAGCATAGTATTGCCTGAGCAATAAGAAAAATAGGATTGGAAAGAATATGTTGTAATACACCAATTTCACAATCACCATTCGAATCTGTACTTCCTATCAATCACAACCTATCACAAACTCTTTTTCCGACATACTAAATTGTCAAACGATTACCATTAGAATTGTTCACAGTCAAGATTGCATTTATCTGATCTCTTGGGCGTTTCTTCACTGAAAATTGTACCTTTGGTGCCCACTAATGATATGTTGAGTGTTCAAACTTCTTACTTCTAATTCCACTTACAGAAGACACGTGTGGCTCAGTTCAGCCAGAAAAGCCCAAGCCTAAAACAATGGCTTATCCGTCTCTCAGCAACACATACGTTATTTCACTTGCCAAAAAGTATTATGATTAACTATCCTATAACAAATTGGAAGTAAGAGAATACCAAGACCTTAAAAGAAGGTGAGAATTTAATGAGGTGCTTTGCTGGCAGACAGAGGTAACCATGGTAAATGCACTGGGAATGGGAAACATTTTATTGGACAAATGTTCTTAACTAATTGGACCCTGGGGATACATATGACAGGACGAATACTAGAACGCAGTAAAGCTTCTACATTTTATCACTCAAATAGTATAAAAGGCAATGCAGCCACAACTAGTTAAATTTGTCACTAAAATGCCTCCTCCCCTTAAATCTGACAGTGCAGAAATTGATCCTGGATGATGCGGTTTCACAAGGAGGCCAGAATCCACACTGTCACTCCCTGTGCAAATGATGCATGCAGCCTGTTCTGCTGCAGAGCGGATTTACAGAGACTATAAATTACAGAAAAGCAAGACATCCCTAGCCATGCTTGTTAACCCATCACCTATGCAACTGCCCCAAGCAGAAAAGCTGCTAATGAGCATGCAGAGATAATGAGACATGTAAATAAAAACTAATTAGTAGGGCACCCTGTCACTTTACATTGTCACTTGAAGCAGTTGCAATAGCAAATATCTGCAATGTTAAGCTTTGTGCCAATACTTTCCTAATGGCAACTCTGCTCTGTGATCTAGAAACAAAACTACATGACCACACATCTGTATTTACATATAAATGTATCGGTCATAATAATGGAGCAACCTTAGGGTCGCTTGACCCTCTCCCTGCCAGCAGATTTGTCCTAAACTCTAACATCTACTTCCAATCAGTTTTTAGACATTTTGCACTCATTAGGTTTACTTAGGATTTTTTACAAGAAAACTTACATGAAATAGGACATATTCTATATTGTTTTTTCCTTAATGAATTGGGCTTGAACACAAACATTTTTTACTTTTTCTGGAGATGACATTTGAGTGAAATATGTTTAAAAAAAATGAAGAAGAATTACATTTACTGACAACAAAGTTACTGTTGGTAAAAGCCCCGATTCAAACTGTTAGGCCTCGTTCACACTGCACGCGTTTCCAGCCGCGTTTTGGAAACGCGTGCAGGAGGCAGACACGCACGCATAGAGTACACTGTCTGAAGTTCACACTGCATGCGTTCCGGACCTGTGCGGTCCGGGAACGCATGCTGCATGCATTTTTTGCAAAAATGCATGGCTGTCCAATTCACTTTTGGGATGGGATCAGCCACGCAACGCATACGAACGCGGATGGCGTGCGTTCGCATGCGTTGCGTCCCGCACGCATGGCCGACCGCATTTTGTAATGCGAACGAGGCCTAACTGTTGGTAAAAGACCTGATTCTGCTGAATCCGACTATACCAGATATGTATTGGCATCCCACTTTTCCTGTCCTGGAATAGGTGCGCCAGTACAGGTAGCCAGGAATAGATGCCCCAATTACAGGTAGCCAGATGTAGGTGCCGCCAATACAGGTAGCTAGATATAGGAGTAGCCAGTATAGCTAGCCAGGTATAGGTGCCTCAGTATAGGTAGCAGGTATAGGTGCCCAAGTATAGGTAGCAGGGTTGTTAAGTTTAGGCAGCATCGGGGTGGGGTGTGGTTATATGGTCTTCGGGTCAGGCATCGGTAGAGGGAGGGTTCTGTGTAAGAGTAGGGTTAGGTCATAGTAAAATACTGGTAAAGATTACAGATATTTTACTATCATAATTAAGTAGTAAAATCAGTGGCGTACCTAGGGCATTTGACACCCGGTGCTGGGTATTAAGTGGCACCCCCCCTCCCCGCCCCCCAAAAAAGGTAATGAAGCAAGTGCGGCATACTAAGTATGCCACGGTGGGTAATTCCAGGTATATGTAGCCTGGAATAGTTTACCCCAGCATAAGTTAGCCAGGTATAGGTGCCCAATTAATTAAAGTGTTTTGCTGCGAGCTCTATTCTATTGTGGAGAGCCAGATGACCAATGTAACAAGTGAGTTTAGACCTGAACTAAAAGGGATATGAAAGCTGACATATGTGTTTCCTTTTAAACAATACATTGCCTGGCTGTCCTGCCAATTCCCTGCCTCTAATACTTTTAGCCACAGACCCTGAACAAGCATGCAGATCAGATGTTTCTGTCTGAAGTCAGACTGGATTAGCAGCATGCTTGTTTGAGGTGCGTGATAAAGACAATACTGCAGCCAGAAAGATCAGCAGGACTGCCAGATAACTGGTATTGTTTAAAAGGAAATAAATGTGGCAGCCTCCATATACTTCTCAGTTCAGGAGTCCTTTAAGTTTGAACACCTTTCTGTCTGATCGTATATTCAGATAGTGTATTGTATGCCCATGGAAAAACATGTACATATACTGTTTTTTTCTAGTGACTCCTGTTTTTTGACTAGTCAATAAAAGTCACTATTTTATGCTGATGCCTGGTACACATGCTGACATTTTTGGTCAGATTGACAGTCGCATCAATTATTTCTGACAGGCCTGATCTGATTTCCAATCTTTTTTTGATCAACTTTCCAATCACTTCTATACAAAAACGATCTGACCTGTCAGAAATAATCAAGTCACTATGCTTGCATATTCAACAACCACGTTGGTTATGATACAAAGTTCATGTTTATATTTTTCTGACTTTTTGATCAATAAAGTTTGATGAAAAAAAAGAAATAATCAAGTCGATTGTCAATCTGACTAAAAAATTGCTTAGTTTGCAGCTTGGTGGCGCAGTGGTTAGCGCTTGCCTTGTAGTACTGGGTCCATGGTTCAAATCCCAGCCAGAGCATTATCTGCAAGTAGTTTATATAATCTCCACGTGTCTGTGTGGGTTTCCTCCAGGCACTCTGGTTTCCTCCCACATCCCAAAAACATACAGATAAGTTAATTGGCTTCCCTCTAAATTGTCCCTAGACTATGAAAAATACACTACATTGATACATCCATAGACATACGACTATGGTAGGATTAGAGTGTGAGCTCCTCTGAGGACAGTCAGTGACAGGACTATGTACTCTGTAATGTGCTGCAGAAAATGTCAGTGCTATATAAATACATAATAATAATATGGTAGGACATTACACTATGACTATGGTAGGATTAGATTGTGAGCTCCTCTGAGAACAGTCAGTGACATGACTATGTACTCTGTAATGTGCTGCAGAAAATGTCAGTGCTATATAAATACATAATAATAATATGGTAGGACATTACACTATGACTATGGTAGGATTAGATTGTGAGCTCCTCTGAGGACAGTCAGTGACAGGACTATGTACTCTGTAATGTGCTGCAGGAGATGTCAGTGCTATATAAATACATAATAATGGTGTGTACCAGGTAGAACACAGAATCCTCATTTCCTGGTCTATGACAGTAGCCAAACTACAGACATTTTCATTTTAACGTGGTGCAGCCTTTTCAAGCTATAGTAATTACATGTGTGATAAGAGGAATGATAAATGGTAAGACCTGCCATGCATCCAGTACACATGTGCCTGTGTAACAGTGATTTTTACCTGATAACAATAAGTGGCACTCTCTCTCAGGACAAGCTGCTTTCAGCAGCAGATTGGATGGATGGAAGCTCTGCTAGTGTATGGTGAGAGGGGTGGAGACTGGCAGAATTTCGTGCATGTGAGGATGTGAGCACACTGAGTGGGGATAGTTTCCCATACCAGCAGCATAAGGCGTGGGGGGCTGGGCTGACAGAGAAGAGTTAAGTTATCCAGTTAAGAGGGTCTGCATGGAGTCTGGCAGGGGTTACAGATCAGCGGGCTGGATGGGGGCTGGGCTGCCCAGCGCTTCTATCATCCAGCAGGGGCTGCAGCTGACTGCCTGAAAGGAGACCACAAGGTGCCTGAACTCCTCCCCTCCGAGTGACACAACAACCTGTACACAGAGCAGCCAGAAGTCCAGCCTCGTTTTCATTCATTCCCTGCTCAATATTTGCTAGAGAAAGCCTGAGTTCTGCGAGCCTCCTCATCTCATCTCATCTCACACAGCACAACATCATAGTCTGACTTACGATCTGTCTGCTCTCAGCAGGTGCCAGGAATATCATGTAAATGTGCGGGTGTTGGCTGGCCTTTCTGACACCCCCATTTAGGCGTGTCACCCGGTGTGTGGCGCCCCCTAGCGCCCAATTGACAAAACGCCACTGAGTAAAATATCTATAATTTTACTGGTATTCTACTAGTGCCTACCTTCAGCACCCGTTTTACCGGGTGCCTTCTTGCTTGTGCACCTTGAATGTGTTTTGATACAGCACTTTGGGAATGTCCAACTTCTTTTGCAATTACCTTTTTAGGCTTTCCCTCCTTAGGCCTGGAACCCACTACAAACCGCAAATCGCTAGCGCTTTTAATGAGCGTTTTGTAAGCGATTTCATGAGTGTTTTCTGGTGATTTTGGTAGCGATTTTAAAAAGCGTTTTGCCAGGGATTGTGTAGTAATTTGTGATTAGCGTTTTTCATTCTGATTGGTACTTTCAATTAATTTTACAGTGTGCAGTAATTTAAAAACACTAGCAAATCGCACTGTATAGCGATTCATGAGCGATTACACCAGCGTTTATATACTTTACATTGCAGAAACGCTAAGGCAAAATGCTAACGCTCAAAAATGCTGCATGTCCTGTATTTGCGATTTTGGTAATCACAATTGCTCCAATGGAATTTGGCCCATCCATTAACATTAGCTGAGCATTTAGGGAAATCGCTAGCGTTTTGAATTGCTCCCTAAATGCTCAAACAAAAAAAAAAAATCACTGTAGTGGGTTCCAGCCCTCATGGAGGGTGTGAATTAAAGGACAACTGAACTGAGAAGAATATGGAGGCTGCCATATTTATTTCCTTTTAAATACCAGTTGCCTGGCAGCCCTGCTGATCTATTTGGTTGTAGTAGTGTCTGAATCACACCAGAAACATGCATGCAGCTAATCTTGTCATATCTGACAATAATGTCAGAAAACACCTGATATGCTGCATGCTTGTTCAGGGTCTATGGCTAGAAGTATTAGAGGCAGATGACAAGCAGGACTGCCAGGCAACTGGTATTAATTATAAGGAAATAAAAAAGGCAGGTTCCATATCCCTCTTGCTTCAGTTGTCTTTTAAGGATTTTCTGCACAACTGTAAGGTCAGCAGCCTTTCCCATGATTGAACCAGACTGAGATACCATTTAAAGGCCCAGGAACCCTTTGCAGGTGTTTTGGATTAAAGGGACTCCGAGCAGTGCAGAAACTATGGGAAGATGCATATCATTTTAAAGTGCTTTTTCTCCTCTTTCCAATGATATATAAACCGCCGCCCTACGCCTTTTAGTTTTCGCTATTGAAATTGTCGTGGCCGCGATTTCGATCACGAAAATAGAGAAAACTAAAAGGCGTAGGGCGACGATTTAGGTGTCGTCAGAAAGAGGCGAAAGAGAGCTTTAAAATGATATCCATCTTTCCATAGTTACATTGTATTACACAGGGCGACTTTTTCTCAAAGTCAGCAGCTCCATTCAGCAGAAAAAGTCGCTCTGTGTAATACAATGTAACTATGGAAAGATGGATATCATTTTAAAGCTCTCTTTCTCCTCTTTCTGACGACACCTAAATCGTCGCCCTACGCCTTTTAGTTTTCTCTATTTTCGCGATCGAAATCGCGGCCGCAGCAATTTCAATCGAGAACATAGCGAAAACTAAAAGGCGTAGGGCGGCGGTTTATATATCATTGGAAAGAGAAGAAAGAGCTTTAAAATGATATGCATCTTTCCATAGTTTCTGCACTGCTCGAAGTCCCTTTAAATAGCCAATTAGAGTCCAGTGTTCTCCCCAGGCTCTTTTAGCCGGGTACTCCACCCAGCTAGATTTGGTGACCACCCAGCTGTCATTGGCTCACCTCCTTACCTCCTCCTATGCTGTAAGCAGAGTTGACCTGCGTTTTCATCTCAACCCACCCGGCTACTTTTTCATGCCACCCGGCTACTATTTCATGCCACCCGGCTGAAAAAAACATTCTGGGGAGAACACTGGAGTCTGACACGTTGAATCTAGAATATTAAACCTTTTCACAATATTCAAATTTTCTGCAATTTCGGATTTTCATAAGTTGTAAGCCATAATCAAAATTTGGACAAATAAAGGCTTGCAATAGCTCACTTTGCATGTAACGAGTCTCTTTCATATAGTTCGCTTTTTAAGTTGCATTGCTGAAATAAATTAACTTTTGCACGATATTCTAATTTTTTGGACTTCACCTAACCAAACATGTTAGTCAGGGATAAGGATTCCCTTTGTTGATGAATTTTCTCACCCCAGAAAGAGCAGTGCCAGACCAGGATAGCTGATCCTAGAAAATACTTGAAGACGAAAATGGTCCGCACAATGCTCCTAAGATCCTATATTTTATTTGTGGACGTATCCAAAGGTCAACACATATCACCAGCTGGTGATATGTGTTGACCTTTGGATACGTCCACAAATAAAATATAGGATCTTAGGAGCATTGTGCGGACCAGTTTCGTCTTCAAGTGTTCTGGCTTGTAGCTGTGAACCTACACACAAATCACCCACAGAGCGGATATGCTTTGAACTATCGTAGGGATCATGGGAAATTTAGTCTGACATCTGTTTTGCTTCCTAGTGTAGTGTCAGAAGGAGGCAGTGGTGGACTTTAGAAAGCATATTTGGTCCACAAACATTCAGTTCACCACTTTTACTGTTTATACTCCGACTGGTATTAAGCTCTTCCTCATTCAGTATTGAGCTGTAGTTCAGCTTTAAGTTGGCACAATGTTAAGACTGACACAACTTTGCACATTATTACTTTACACTTCCAAAGTAAAGGGCAACTGTAGTGAGAGGAATATGGAGGCTGCCATATTTATTTCCATTTAAACAATACCAGTTGCCTGGCAGACCTGCTAATTTAGTTGGCTGCAGAAGTGTCTGAATAATACCAGAACAAGCAGGCAGCTAATCTTGTCAGATCGGACAATGTCAGAAAACACCTGATCTGCATATGCTTGTTCATGGTCTATGGCTAAAAGTATTAGGCAGAGGATAAGCAGGATAGCCAGGCAACTGCTATTGCTTACAAAGAAATAAATATGGCAGCCTGCATATCCCGCTAGTTACAGTTGTCCTTTAAGGCTGCTTTCACAGTGAGACGTTAAAGTCCTACGTTACAGCAGCCTGTAACGCAGCCCAACTCACAGCAATTAATCAATGGGCTGTTCACAGTGCCAACGCCGCATAAGAGTATAAAGCTGCACGTTAAATGAAAGTGCAGCATGCTGTGCGCTATCCTCCTATGTGGCTGCATTCGCCTGTTTGCACATGCTCAGTAATGTATGTCAGGAGAGGAGGAGGGGAGAGTCCGCTATTGTGTCTAGCCACATGGCTAATTAATATTCACCACAATGAACGATTCGGTTCACAGTGGATGTCGAAACAGGAACTGCAGCTTCTGTGCACAAGCACAATCTTCCTGCTGCATCTCTCCCTTCCCCATTAGCACCCTCAATGTGCCTTCATTCTCCTGCACCTCTGCATCCTGCTTCCCTAGTAAAATGATTCAAAGATTTGGTTCAATGATCCGATTCGAATCATCAGAATCATTGAAAAGATCTGGACTTTCCAGTATAGAAAGAAACCAGCGCACCAAGAGCCGCATAACGCGCTCAATCTGACGTCCATCTTCAACACCACCATGCGTTGTGTTAGGAGCACGTTATGCGACCTAAACGTCCCCTAAAACGTAACGTCTTGGTGTGAAAGAGGCCTAAAAGGAAATAAATATGGCAGCCATATCCCTTTCGCTTCAGTTGTCCTTTTAAAGGGAAGGTTCAAGCAAAATAAAAAAATGAGTTTCACTTACCTGGGGCTTCTACCAGCCCCATGCAGCCATCCTGTGCCCTCGTAGTCACTCACTGCTGCTCCAGTCCCCCGCTGGCAGCTTGCCGACCTCGGAGGTCGGCGGGCCGCATTGCGTACGTTTTAACGCATTCCCGCTACTGCAAGAACATTAACACATACATTTTTACGCGTTACTGGTTCAATGCGTACATTTTTACGCATTGAATCAGTAATGCGTAAAAATGTATGTGTTAATGTTCCTGCACTAGCGGGAATGCGTAAAAACGTACGCAATGCGGCCCGCCGACCTCCGAGGTCGTAAAGCTGCCAGCGGGGGACTGGAGCAGCAGTGAGTGACTACGAGGGCACAGGATGGCTGCATGGGGCTGGTAGAAGCCCCAGGTAAGTGAAACTCATTTTTTTATTTTGCTTGGACCTTCCCTTTAAGCAAAGTGCTCACTTCTTAGCAGCCAGGACTTCAATTTAACCTGTGAGCTCGTCCGTAACGCCCAGATGGTTAACTAAACCGGTTGTGGAGGGTTACTCTGATTAATAAATTGCTGTTGCTGTATGCTCCATTAACAGATGAAGCAAAAAAAAAAAAAAAAAAAAAAAAAAAAAACACCCCTGCATTTAGATGATTTTACACCAACCAGTTAGTTGCCATGGTAATATTACTGCCTGGACAAGCTACAGAGACCACTCCAGAAGGGTTATCAAAGCTTATTCACAAATGCTTATATCTGTTATGGCCAAGTCACACGGGTGACAGAAGTAGTTAGTAACTGGTTGCAGTATGTTGCCAATTATAGCAACTAGTTCCTGTTACTAGTGATGGCAACTAATTACTGCCATGGTAACTCCATTGACGAACAGAATGTGCCAGTAATATCTAGTCGAACATACTAGCTGCTGTGACTGAGTTACAGCAACTGGTAGCTGCAATTAAACAGTTTATTGAGATACCAGCAATAGCAATCAGCACTAGCGACAAGTGTCTGGAACAGGGAGCATGATTAGCACTGTGTGAGGTGGCCCTTAAAGAACTAGTTCAGGTTTGGGTTCTTTTTTATGCATTTAGTGCGGAACAATTCACAAATATTTGCAAATTTCACACAAAACACTTTTTCATCATTTTTGATATTACCACCTAGCTAGGTTTGCAAATCCATTTTCCTGTGCCAATGTCAAATATTTATTGCATGGGTCCTACGGGAGTAAAGTGCTTTATAAAGGTTTTCGTCACTACTACTTCTGCAGGCGCAGTAGTGCTCCAGATCATGTGAGTGTTATTGACAGCGGCACTCGCGCAGGCACAGTGGATGCTGATCTGGCAAGGTCGGCATCCACAATGGAAGGGACCGGGAGCTACTGGAGCTGCAGCAAGGGACATATCGGCTACCAGGGGCTGGAGGAAGCCCCGGGTAAGTAAAGCTCATTTTATTACTTTTCCCCGATGTTTCCATTAAAGAGTAACTGTCAGGCTGCAAAAGCTAATTTAAACCTCTATTCTCCTGTGTTAAACAGTTTAGAAGGAAGCCAAAAAGGCAATACTGAAGTTAAAAATCTCTCTTACTTTTGATGTGTGCTGAACAGCAAGGCTGTTATTCCCAAGCTCTTAAAAGTACGAGAGGCCGCATACCATACTGCAAAGCATTCTGGGGCTGCTTCTTCCCACCTTGGGTCCTCCCCTCGGCTGCTAGTGAGAAGTTACAGGCTCAAGTTACAGCAGCTTGTAACGCAGTCCAGTTCACAGCACTGAAAAATCATGGCATATGTTCCGTTAGAGTATACTGCATGAGCCCGCTATTGTTCCTAGCCACATGACTAATTAATTGTCTATTAGGATCTTTGAATCATCAGGAAGCAGGGAGGACATGACGACACACTTGGCTTCATAGGAGACGGACAAACATGGAACCTGCCATGAGCTGTCAGGAGCATCATTCTCTGCAAATACTATATAAAAATTCTGTGAAATCCAAACGTGGACAGAGAAATGCATATGTAATGTAAGTACAGCCAATATTTAGCTACTGATCTATGTGGTTTTTTTTCTCTGAGACCGTATACCTAACAGCTCCTCTTTAAGTATACCTAAAAGACTCCTGGAAATCTATTCCAAAACTCCACCCCAATACCAGCCTGAAAATTCAACAACTAGCAGTATTTGTTCAGAGATTGACAAGATAAGTGTCTCAACTGCCAAACATCCATACCATTCAATGCAGGGAACTGCCTCTTCAGAATTTAATTTGTCCCTGTAATTACCAATTATGTATTTTGTACCAGTGTTTATATTTGGTGTATACCACTATATATGTCTGTACAATGTATCACGTTTGTTCCTTACTTTAAAAAGCACTACGAATTATGTTGGTGCTTTATAAATCAATAAGTCTCCAAAGAGTTCCTACAGTCCGCTAACAGGAAGTCTAACTACTATACCCCATGCTTCTCTATAGAGTGCTGCTGGCTTTGGCACACATCAAAGCTGTGTGTGCATAAAATGCGTATTGGAGATCCACTTACAGATTACCAATAGTTGATATCAAATTCAAAACAGCACATAAACAACAATGCATTATTATTTAGAGAGGATAACAACTTTTATCCTGGATAAAAAATACAGAAATGTATTCATAGATGTGCAAATAGCTGAAGGACTGTAGATTAAGAAAATGCTTTTACAAGTGTCCTAAAGCCACACAACTAAAATGTCCAAAGGCTAGACAAGGTATAAGTGGATTTTGTCCTATAGACTACTGCAATGTACAGTAAGGAAATGAATTCCGATGCATTGTGAAACGTAGAAGACAAGACTCTTCAAAGCAGGGACAAACAAGGCAGATAATGGTCAGTGCCACAAGCTATATGGCAAGAAAGGGATGCAGAGGAAGACTCCAATTAAAGACATATAAAGAAGGATAGCTGGAAGTACGGCAGGCAAGTCAGTCAGCACATCACTGCAGAGCATTTACTAAACCTGTGGAAAGGATTCCATGTCCTCTAGGGCTCTCCATTTCCCAGCAGGGGGAAGTGAAAGGCAGGATATTGCTAGAATCGTGACAGAATATTCTCAAATATAACAAAACCAAACAAAAAAAAGACAAGGAACAAGAAAAAGGAAGCAACCGGTAGCAGCAGTCAGTCGTTTCACTTCTGTATTTGTAATATAAATACATAAGGACATGTACACTTCACTGAAGGTGTTAAAAGTTTTACTGCAGTGCGCTTAAAATGGATCTGTAACACAGACTTGCATTATAGACTTTAGCACAAGTTTATAATAGTGGCACGTCACTGAAGCAGTCGTTTGTGCTTCCGATTTTTAAACGATATCTGAAAGAAGAGTTATTTCAAAATTTGTATAGTGCGCTTCTCCTGTCAGCTCAAAGTCACTAGGGCGCACTCAGTAGCAGTGATAGGGATTCGTGCCCAAGAACTCCTTACTGAAGAGGCTTACTGAATAGGAAGAACCAATATTTGAACCGAAGTGTCCTAGTTCAGAGGCAATGCCCTTAAAGGACAACTGAAGTGAGGGGGATATGGAGGCTGTCATATTTACTCCCTTTTAAGCAATACCAGTTGCCTGGCTGTCCTGCTGATCCTCTGCCTCTAATACTTTTAGCCATAGACCCTGAACAAGCATGCAGCAGATCAGGTGTTTCTGACATTATTGTCAGATCTGCATGCATGCCTGGTTCTGGTATGATTCAGACACTACTGCAGCCACATAGATCATCAGGGCTGACAGGCAACTGGTATTGTTTAACGACTTAATGCCAATAGGCGGCGGCAGGTCGTAAGTGGTTTTGCATGGAAACGGCAGCTCGTTCGAACGGCCTTTCCATGTCAGTTCACGGAGGGCGTCTTTGTGAACAGCTTGCAAGCCTCCGATTGCGGCTCGCAGGCGAAATGTAAACACACGGGGAAGAAATCTCCGGTGTTTACATCATACGACGTCATAAAGGAGATCGGCGATCCCCGGCCTCTGATTGGCCGGGGATCGCCGCAGTCTGATAGGCTGAAGCCGCCCAGGGGAGGGAGGGAAAGAGAGGGAGGCCCAATATCGCTGCGGAGGGGGCTTTGAGGAGCCCCCCCCCCTGCAACACGCAGATAGCAGGCGGCGATCAGACCCCCCCCCCTCCCCAGCAAGACATCCCCCTAGTGGGGGAAAAAGGAGGGGGGGGAAGTCTGGTTGCCCTGGCTGCAACTTGATCTGTGCTGTGGGCTGGAGAGCCCACGCAGCACAGATCAGCACAAAATAGCGTGGTCCTTATGTGGTTAAAAGGAAATAAATATGGCAGTCTCCTTACCCCTCCCCCTTCAGTTGTTCTTTAACCTTCCTGGCGGTAAGCCGCGCAGGAGGTTTTCTCCGGCCCTGCTAGGCCGATTTGCTTACTTTTTTTTTTTGCTGGACGCAGCTAGCACTTTGCTAGCTGCGCCAGCACACTGATCTCGCCGACCCGCGCCCGATCGGCGCTATCCGTCGCGGCGCCCCCCCCCCCCCCCCCAGACACCGTGCGCTGCCTGGCCAATTAGTGCCAGGCAGCGCCGAAGGGGTAGATTGGGACTCCCAATGACGTCCCAACGTCGCTGACGTCGCTGACGTCATCCCGCCCCGTCGCCATGGGCGGGATTTCCTGATCGGAGAACGCTGAAGGCGATCGAAGCGGCCTGGGCTCGCTACATGATTTAAAAAAAACAAAAAAAAAAAACAAAAAAAACAAAACGCTGTGCTGCCTCCTGGTGGAATTTTTCATACCGCCAGGAGGGTTAAAGTGGTAACTGAGACAAAAAAAAAAAATAACAAATATATACACATATATACACATACATAAATATATACACATACACATATAATATATATATAATATATATATATATATATATATATATATATATATATATATATACACACACACACACACACACACACATACACACACACATATACAAAGAGAAGGGGGTCCGCACATGCCCTTAAATGAGTCCTTTATTTAACGTATCCAAACAACACCAAGTCACGCATCAGCAGCTGACATGTTTCAGACCTACTGGTCCTTAATCATAGCTAGAGTTAAAATGACACACAATATCTATATATATCTCACCACACCCTGTGTAGGGGGCGGCCCCGAGTATCAGGGATACGCCCTCAAACTTCACAGAGGGAGGGGATATTCACAAAATCCATGGATAAGAGGTTACTGAGTGTACGAGATCTGAAAGGATCAACACAATGATTGATAATACAAAACTCTCAAGTAACATCCCCAATCAGATATTGTATAAAGTAAAAAAAAAAAAAAAAACAACAAGTGTATATAGAATAAAAAGAGAGAAAAAAAAAAAGGAGAAAGAGGCGGGCTCATTAGCAAGATTATGTAATTAAAGTTAAATCCCATCGAGAATTCAGACCCTGAGGGAGCCTGGTCCCCAACCTAAAGATCCACAAAGCCTCTCGGCTCTTTAACCGCTTAGATGCGTCACCGCCCCTCACACTCATAGAAATCCTTTCTAGGCCATGGAAAGAAAAAGAGGACATGTCGCCCTGATGTACTAGGCGAAAATGCTTCGCCACATGCGACACATTTGAGCTCAACCACCCGGGGCCGCAATAGTGCTCTCCAATTCTGGCACGCAAAGGTCTAGTAGTGCATCCAACATATTGCAGGGCACAAGCGCTACACGTGATCAGATAGATAACGTGATGGGTGCCACAGTTAATGTACTGTTTAATAGGAAACCTGCGACCATTAGAGGCAGAAATAGCCTCCTGAGTCCGGGTATGGACATTACAATAACGGCAAGTCCCAATACCACAACGATACGAGCCTGTGGTATTAAGCCAAGTGGGAACCCTCGACCTAGAGTTATAGAGACTTGGGGATAAGGATTGGGCCAGGGTGGGTGCACGCCTACTCGCAAATCTAACCCCCTGCTGTAAAACACCACGTAGATCCTCATCCCCCTCCAAAATTGGAAGGTACTTTTTCAGGATCGAAACGATCATGTTAAATTCCACACTGTATGTTGTCACAAACGTGGGTTTGGGATTGTTTTCTATGTCGCTCTGGCTAGCACCCTCCAAAAGTTGGCCTCTATCCCTAGAACTAGCCCGCATTTTGCCCCTCCTAATCATCCATTCTGGGTACCCCCTCTCACGTAGTCTCATCTCCACCTTCTTAAACTCCTCTCCGAGCCAGGCTGCCTCCGAACAGTTACGACGGGCCCTAATGAATTCCCCAACGGGGACCCCGCGAATGGTATGTGTTGGGTGACAGCTAGTGGCTCGGAGGGTGGTATTCCCACTGCAAGGTTTTCGATATGTTTTTGTCTGTATTATTCCTCTAATAGGGTCACCCACCAAAGTAATGTCCAAGTAATCTATAGAGGTGGCGTGCCAATTGGAGGTGAATTGTAAATTGAGAGCATTCGAGTTAAGGTAACTCAGAAAAACGGGGATATCACCAGAATCCCCTCTCCACACCAGGAGGAGGTCATCGATGTACCTCCCGTACCACGCAACACTCCCCAGAAGGCGGCCCCCACCCCCAAAGACGTAGCGCTCCTCCCACCACCTCTTGCTAATGAGCCCGCCTCTTTCTTTTTTTTTTCTCTCTTTTTATTCTATATACACTTGTTTTTATTTTTTTTTTACTTTATACAATATCTGATTGGGGATGTTACTTGAGAGTTTTGTATTATCAATCATTGTGTTGATCCTTTCAGATCTCGTACACTCAGTAACCTCTTATCCATGGATTTTGTGAATATCCCCTCCCTCTGTGAAGTTTGAGGGCGTATCCCTGATACTCGGGGCCGCCCCCTACACAGGGTGTGGTTAGATATATATAGATATTGTGTGTCATTTTAACTCTAGCTATGATTAAGGACCAGTAGGTCTGAAACATGTCAGCTGCTGATGCGTGACTTGGTGTTGTTTGGATACGTTAAATAAAGGACTCATTTAAGGGCATGTGCGGACCCCCTTCTCTTTGTATTGACCTCGGATTTGGCCTTCCTGGTTCCAGCACTGTCCCAGTCTGAGTGAGCGGTGACTGGTGCTCTTTTTTGTCCTATTGCTTGGCTTTCTACACCAGCTCCCAGACGTGAGCATCCACCCATACGAAGCAAACGATTTTTGCCTCACACCACACGCATCATCGTGTTTTTATGGCACAGAGAGAACAGCGGGCTCTGAGGAGCAATACAGGTGCGCAGGATAGCGCCAGCAATGTCTCCAAATCGAAATTGGACCTTTACTTCAGAGCCTCCAAACCTTTACAGACATCCAAGAATAAACCTACGGCTGCTATGAACACTCAGCCTGGTGCTGTACCATCTACATCTAACACCCCGCTGTGCAATGTGGCTCTATCTGACAAGGATTGTCCTTCTGAGCCGGCTCTTACCTTGGGGAGCGCCGGCGCTGAGGATCTGGGCTCCTCTCGGTCTCCTGGGGCTGGTCTGGCTGGAGATGGTGTGCGCCTGCAGCTTCTTGGGGATTCCGTTGTCGCTCCGCATGTTGTTGCTTTGGAGCGTGCGGGGATCCGTATTCGGGGCCTCACAGAACGAGGCAGACGTCACTCACTCGGATCCGGAGTGCCGTCATTGGATGCTACTCTGGTGATGTCATCTTTGGGAGCCGGACCGAAGCAATCGATAGGGGAGCCGGGTGGAAGCCTTGTCACAGAGCAGGCCTGCTTGCAGTCCCGTCCACACTGCAAGCGTCTGATGGAGGGTCTGCTGAAAGACTGGGATCATGAGAGAGCTGGCGGCCAGCAGGTAATGACCACATCTATCAATGCCTCTGATGATCTTTCTTCTTTACCTGAAAAAACTGTTGCCCCTAGTGTACCTGCCATTGACCCGCCTATATATACCTCTGAACATGAATTGCAGGGAAAAGGCATGCAAGCCCAGCCGCTGGGTCCCCAGACTATCAGTAATCAAGCATCCCATTCTAAGGAGGGGTCCCTCGGATCAGACCCCGCATGGCAGTGGCCCACTAATGCAGAAATTATGAAAAGGATACAGACAGCCACTAACTCTATCCCTGTGTCTCAATCCAGTATAGATTCTTCCCAGCGGCCGGTGGAGGGGCCCACAGATGGACATCTTATAGGTTTGGGGGATTTAGCCTACGATTCCAACAGATGCCAGAAATTTGCTGCTGTTTTTTCAAGAAAGCCCTATGTGGGGGAGGTTGAGCCAGAGATTGGCCTGAGAACCTCCTTTTCACAGCTGGAATCTCTTGTAGAGAAAGAAACGAAGGTTTGGTGGGATCTTACTACTTTAAAGCAGTATGTGGCCGAAAATATTATACCTAGGGGACTGCGTATCAGGAAAGTGCCGACTACAGTCTATTCCGATCAATTTATCATGGAATGGAATGTTATCCTAACAGACTGCTCCCTGGCCCTGATGAGACTTATTATTTCCTATGAGGAAGAAAAACTCATTGATCTAAATATTAAAATCACGGATTTGAAAACAAATATTGTGAAATTTAGAAGCATGGAACAGTTTGATGTCCTGAACAAAAGGATGCAGGATAACATCACTAAATTAGAATCTATCATTACGGAAATAAAAAGGATCTAAATATTTAAGGGATGTGGGTGATTACAAGTCCAATGTTGTCTATGAATGGGGAAGGTGGGAGTCTGTGGCGAGGTCCCCCAAATCGCCTAGACCCATCTTACGCAGACCCTATAGACAGCAGAATAGACGAGTAAGTTTCAGTTCACCTGAGGCCTCTGAGTATTCAGACACCCCTGAATCAGTAGGAGAAAGTTCCTCCACACAGGCTGCTGCTGCATCTGGGCCTACAAAAAACGCCTTAGGCCAGGCCACCTATTACAGGAGACAGAGGAAGGGTCGCAGGAAGGGCAGGAGGGGAGGAGAAGGAAGACCAGACGGGCAGGTTTAAAACACAGATCTGGTGGATCCACATTGGGGGGTCATGGGGTGTGCAGTGTAGTCAATCTCTCCCGCCATGTGCTTTCTGAGGTGGAAGAGCGAGTTTTGAGTAGGGGTCTTTCGTTTGCACCGACCAATCACATGGATGTATTTGACACAATTATAGATGTGAATAGGTTTGTGCGGAGTCTTTTACTACGGAAACATTTTTTAGATCAGAACACAGGTAGAACTGGTGAACAGGGGACTATGATTGGCACTACTGATATTGGGGACTTTGATGAGACAAGTGCTAGATGGGCTTTGGATCATCTGGCGTCTGAAAACACTGGAATAGTCTCCCTTGATGATGTTAGGCCAATCCGGACCCGCAATCCAGATTTCTACCCTCTAACTAGCAGAACCCACCATGTGGAGACCTTTCAGGAGTTGGTGGAGAGGGATTTAGTTGCACTGGAGAGTAGTCGACTACCTGGTGGGTCCAACCTGTCGCATCGTGAGCGGCAGGCCCTTTCTGAACTTAAAAATAACTCGAATATCGTTATTCGGAATGCGGATAAGGGGGGGGGCTGTTGTCGTCCTCGATAGTGACGGTTATAGGACCGAGGCATTAAGACAATTAGATGACCCTACTGTGTATCAGAAACTGGGTGGGGATCCCCGGGTGCCATTTCAGAGGGAGCTGACGAATTTGCTATCCTTTGGTCATAGTTTGGGTGTACTGGACCAGAAGATGGTGGATTACTTGAATGTGGCCTATCCGGTCACCCCTATTTTTCACCATCTCCCTAAAATCCACAAACCAGGCGTTCCCCCAGAGGGCAGGCCCATTGTGGCCGGAATTGGATCCCTGGGGGAGCGCCTGAGTGAGTGGGTTGACTCTTTGCTCCAGCCATTGGTGAGACGTCTCCCGGGTCATATTAGGGATACCAAGCATCTCCTCTCAAGTTTGGAGGGGTTCACTTGGAAGGAAAATTATATCTGGATCACCATTGATGTTAAGGCCCTTTACTCATGTATACCTCATGGTCCCGCTGTGGAAGCCATTAAATACCATCTAAACAGATACTCTACCTACTCTGAAGATCTCCGGGCCTTCATCTGTTTGGCTGTCGAGTACCTCCTGGCCCGCAATTACTTCATGTTCGATGGCGGCTTCTACCTCCAGAGGTGTGGCGCTTCCATGGGGGCCAAGTTTTCCCCGTCCCTCGCCAACCTCTACATGGGGTGGTGGGAGGAGCGCTACGTCTTTGGGGGTGGGGGCCGCCTTCTGGGGAGTGTTGCGTGGTACGGGAGGTACATCGATGACCTCCTCCTGGTGTGGAGAGGGGATTCTGGTGATATCCCCGTTTTTCTGAGTTACCTTAACTCGAATGCTCTCAATTTACAATTCACCTCCAATTGGCACGCCACCTCCATAGATTACTTGGACATTACTTTGGTGGGTGACCCCATTAGAGGAATAATACAGACAAAAACATATCGAAAACCTTGCAGTGGGAATACCACCCTCCGAGCCACTAGCTGTCACCCAACACATACCATTCGCGGGGTCCCCGTTGGGGAATTCATTAGGGCCCGCCGTAACTGTTCGGAGGCAGCCTGGCTCGGAGAGGAGTTTAAGAAGGTGGAGATGAGACTACGTGAGAGGGGGTACCCAGAATGGATGATTAGGAGGGGCAAAATGCGGGCTAGTTCTAGGGATAGAGGCCAACTTTTGGAGGGTGCTAGCCAGAGCGACATAGAAAACAATCCCAAACCCACGTTTGTGACAACATACAGTGTGGAATTTAACATGATCGTTTCGATCCTGAAAAAGTACCTTCCAATTTTGGAGGGGGATGAGGATCTACGTGGTGTTTTACAGCAGGGGGTTAGATTTGCGAGTAGGCGTGCACCCACCCTGGCCCAATCCTTATCCCCAAGTCTCTATAACTCTAGGTCGAGGGTTCCCACTTGGCTTAATACCACAGGCTCGTATCGTTGTGGTATTGGGACTTGCCGTTATTGTAATGTCCATACCCGGACTCAGGAGGCTATTTCTGCCTCTAATGGTCGCAGGTTTCCTATTAAACAGTACATTAACTGTGGCACCCATCACGTTATCTATCTGATCACGTGTAGCGCTTGTGCCCTGCAATATGTTGGATGCACTACTAGACCTTTGCGTGCCAGAATTGGAGAGCACTATTGCGGCCCCGGGTGGTTGAGCTCAAATGTGTCGCATGTGGCGAAGCATTTTCGCCTAGTACATCAGGGCGACATGTCCTCTTTTTCTTTCCATGGCCTAGAAAGGATTTCTATGAGTGTGAGGGGCGGTGACGCATCTAAGCGGTTAAAGAGCCGAGAGGCTTTGTGGATCTTTAGGTTGGGGACCAGGCTCCCTCAGGGTCTGAATTCTCGATGGGATTTAACTTTAATTACATAATCTTGCTAATGAGCCCACCTCTTTCTCTTTTTTTTTTCTCTCTTTTTATTCTATATACACTTGTTGTTTATTTTTTTTTTACTTTATACAATATCTGATTGGGGATGTTACTTGAGAGTTTTGTATTATCAATCATTGTGTTGATCCTTTCAGATCTCGTACACTCAGTAACCTCTTATCCATGGATTTTGTGAATATCCCCTCCCTCTGTGAAGTTTGAGGGCGTATCCCTGATACTCGGGGCCGCCCCCTACACAGGGTGTGGTGAGATATATATAGATATTGTGTGTCATTTTAACTCTAGCTATGATTAAGGACCAGTAGGTCTGAAACATGTCAGCTGCTGATGCGTGACTTGGTGTTTGGATACGTTAAATAAAGGACTCATTTAAGGGCATGTGCGGACCCCCTTCTCTTTGTATTGACCTCGGATTTGGCCTTCCTGGTTCCAGCACTGTCCCAGTCTGAGTGAGCGGTGACTGGTGCTCTTTTTTGTCCTATATATATATATATATATATATATATACACATACATATATACATATATATATATATATATATATATATATATATATATATATATATATATATATATACACACACACACACACACACACACACACACACACACACATATATATACACACTCACATACACCTGCAGCTTCCTAGATCCCCCTTCAGGCTGTTTGCTCCCACGCAGTCTTCCCAGGCCACCTTGATCCTCTGCTAGGTGGCCCAGTAATTACTCCAGTCAGCACAGGCACAGTCTGGCTGTGTTCTCTCCCGATTATGTGCGCAGGGTGCTCCTGGCGACAGGACTGCAGCCAGGAATGGGCAGTACGCCCCTCCTTTCCGCTCATGTTTCTTTTAACCTTTACATTATCCAATGTCCATCGATCGTTTTGAACAATATTTACTCCCCCTGTGTATGGGCCAATGGAAGGCTAACCACATGAATCTACTGGCTGAGCACTGATTTTTGCTGCTTCCTTGTATGTGCAGCACTTGGCAGGCAGCTGGAGGTGACAGTGTAGTAAATTATACCAATCTACGCTGGTAAAACTTGTGAAATATTACATGTGGCTGTTTTGAATTATTTATCATGTGATATACAAGCCGCTAATGTGGGTGTCGATGTCCACACTCCAATGCATGGGCAGTAATCGAGGGTGCGGCAGATCAGCAGTTGCTGGATGGTGAACTGCACTTTAATGTTACATATTTGATATTTAATTTGTGCTTTCCCCGGAGAGCTCTTTTGAAGCCCTCCTATGCACACTTTGTTTTGCTTCTAAAACACTTTTTAAAAACCACACTTTTAATAAAAGGCATATCAACTATAACTACCATATACACTGCTCATAATAACCAGAATCAAGAGATATTCGAGTGTTAGTTTGCAGTAAAACAGTAAGAGCACTGCAGCTAATTATCCTTTACCATAAACAATCAGCGGTTTCCCTTTTAACACACCAATTACACAGTGTGATCTAGGACTATGGAGAAATACGCACTGTGAGGGTTCACTGACAACATGTAGGCTGCCATCGTATAAAACACCACATTAACCACTATTAATTTAACATGCAAATGTAGAGCACTAGCAAGTGAAGTCTCAGCAAAAAGAAGAAGAATGAAGAATCAGCTGAGAAAGAAGCCACAATGATAGTGAGCTGTCAGTAACAGGGGCCACGTTGAAATGGGTTTATTTACATAATTTAACCTCACAGATATACTGCATTTCCTGAGGTAAAATTATCTTTATTTCTGTATGCAGAACTGCAATATCACAACATATCAGAGGGCAGCTAGAGCTATTGACAACCATCACTGTAAATCACAAAGCGCCTGATGCAATAACTTTCTGTAAATTTGCACTGCGCAGGCAGCATAGATATTTTACTCATACTAAAAAGCCAGAGGAGTAGTCTGCATTACCCAGGTCTACGATGGGTACATTTTCCTCTGCTAACAAACAAAACTAACACAGAAATGAATCCGCATAAGGATATCAAACTAGAATGACATAGCAACCATGGGTTGCATCACTGTCAATCATCAAAACACTGAGGCTCCACTTCTGCAATTCCTGTCAGTTTCCCTGCATGCAAATTTGAACAAGTAATCGCAGCCTATTGAAATCAATAGGTTGCTTTGGAATTTGCACACGGGCTAGCACTAAAATGGTGTGCTAAGTTAATGGTAATGGGATGTCAAATACTGGTGAGAAGGACGAAAAGCCAAAATCCTAGTTTTGACAAGATATAATTAAATTTGTATCTTAACAATTCAGAGTTTTCTAGTCACTGATGAAATTAGTTGTGCACACTCAAGAAAAGCATTGCCTATTGCAAATAAAAGTATTTATATCCGTGTCATCTCTGAGGTAGGTAAGCCACCTGTATTTCATCTTTTCTGGGCACCTCTTTCTCCCGTTGTGTTGCTGGCCGCTTGCCAGCTTCCGGACTGTTTTTCCTAAGAGAGTAGTGGTGGACCCTGTACACATGTGGAGATAGTTATTCTCTATAGAATCCAGAGGCCTCCCTCTTCTTAAGTATTTCTTATTTTTGACACCTTTGGTACACTTCAAAGAAAACCAGAGATAAACAAATATTTAAAGATTTATACATACCTGGGGCTTCCTCCAGCCCCATCCGCATGGATTGCTCCCATGCCACTGTCCTCAGTCTTCTTCCTCTTCTGTACTGGGTCCCGTAACTTTGGCCAGCCGCGGCCTGTGTGCACAAGCACAGTGCACTCTCTCCGGCGGTGAATAGTACTGAGCATGCGCAGTACTATTCTCCACCAAAGAGATGGAAAGTGCGCACACTGCGCTTGCTCAGATTGGCTTCAACTGGCCGAAGTTATGGGACCCGGTACAAAAGACTGAGGACGGCGGCGTGGGAGAGATCTGTGCCGATGGGGCTGGAGGAAGCCCCAGGTATGTCGAAAACTTTTAATCTTGTTTATTTGTAGTGCGCTTTAAGGCTCATTTCAGCTCTGCGTAATATGCTGGTGCTTTATAAATACAATAAATAAAAACATTTTGGACTGTACATGCTTTGAACGGAACGCCAATTGTTTGCAATCTGAAAAAGGCTAAGACACAACCAACAATGTAAATTATGGGAACGTTTCTAGTAATACAATTTAATTTTACCCCAAACGCAAATACAGGGCCTTTAAAAACGTTCCCTGCGTTTGCATTAAAGAGAATCTGTATTGTTAAAATCGCACAAAAGTAAACATACCAGTGCGTTAGGGGACATCTCCTATTACCCTCTGTCACATTTTCGCCGCTCCCCGCCGCATTAAAAGTGGTTAAAAACAGTTTTAAAAAGTTTGTTTATAAACAAACAAAATGGCCACCAAAACAGGAAGTAGGTTGATGTACAGTATGTCCACACATAGAAAATACATTCATACACAAGCAGGCTGTATACACCCTTCCTTTTTAATCTCAAGAGATCATTTGTGTGTTTCTTTCCCTCTGCAGCTATCTTCCACTAAAGTGTCAGGCTGTTTCTTCCTGCAGAGTGCAGACAGCTGTGCCTGTATGTAATTCCTCAGTATGTGAAAGCCCGGCCAGCTCAGAGGACGATTTATCCAGCTTGTAAAAGATAATAGAGCAGAGAGAAGCTGCACTAATCTAAATAATACACAGGCAGTGTGCAGAGAGGGGCCTGGAGGAGGGAGATGCATCACAGAACCACAACACTGAAGAACTTGGCAGCCTTCCAGACACAGCCTGACAAGTCTGACAAGAGAGAGATAAGTTGATTTATTACAGAGACTGTGATAGTACAAAGTGCTGCAGTAAGCCAGAACACATTAGAATAGCTTTTGGAACTTGTAGGATGATAAAAATACAGGATGCAATTTTTGTTACGGAGTCTCTTTAAAGGCAGTGGGAGCACAAAAAACACTGCATGCCAGATGCAAAGCTAGGGTTTCTTGTGACTTCTATTTATTTATTTTTTTACTTTTTCCTAACAAATTGTTGCGAAAATGCATTCGCACCATCAAAGCTAATGATTGCATGAAAATCATGTCAAAATACAGGACAAAAAATGATTTGTCACAAATAGAGAAAAATAAAATAAAAGCATCTCAGTGAGTTTGTGACTTGCATTGAAAAAGTAGTCCAAGGGTCCATTCCGTGCATTTCGGCTTGCTGTGCTGCACTTGGCAGCTTGTGTAAAAAAGGTTGCCTCCTGGGCTTCTGCATCGGCGGGCCGACCTACAGGGTGGTCTGGCATGGAACTTGCTCAGATCTACTCCCCTTATTCCTGAAGATTTTTATTTTGTTATGGCTTACAAATCTAACAATCTTGTTAGTATATTGCGTCCTCACAGCCATTTGTTAGCATCAATGCAATATACGTTATAAACAGGTCAACGTGACTGTAGATGAGGAGGCACCTGACATTAAACCTAATAAAACGTATCACCCTAAAGTACTGCTTTCCCTATTATTCAGCATTATGTAGTGTCAACATTCTCTCTAAAGCCAAAAATGCACAAAGATCAGTGAAAGAAAAGCTGTGAGAAATTTTCTTCAAATAGCAGATTGCATAGTACCAGCCTTGCAACGAGATTTGCATGCGCTCCCTAGTGTACGGATTAAGGGCTGTACCTTTGACATGGGAAACCAGGGTTCAAATTCTGGCTAGGGGCAGTACCTATTCAGTAAAGAGTTCAAGGCAAGACTCCCTAACTCTATAAAGTGGCCTCTTGAGAGTGTCCCAGTGGCTGCAGCTCTTAAGCGCTTTGAGTCTGACAGGAGAAGAGTGCTTTACAAATGTTCTAAATATTATAGTATTATTATTTACAGGGCACTGTGATTACTGTTAACCATGGTGCCCTTGCGATTGGCAAAACGCATGTGTTTCGAAAATCGTATTGAAGCGCATGCAGTGTAGAAGGGTCCTTTTTGTGTATTCTTAGCTTTAGATACCTTGAACAGTTCAACATCTGCAAATCCTGACTTCACCAGTTCTAGAAAAAGAATTGTAGAAAGACTCCAAATACAAAAACATGTCCTGCTTAATGCACTTCATAACAAAACACTGAAAGCTGTATTGAAAGTTATAAAAATACCAAACCGCATTTTCTATTAGTAGCCCTAGGCATAAAATGAAAAGAGTATTTGTTATAGCTGAACCTTCTGTTTATTTAGCTTGTGTGTTTGTGACAGCATCTGCTTCCTTTCTTGCTTGTGTGGAGCAGCATGTGCCTGGGCTTCAAGCACACAGCTTGTGTTGCCTACCATACTTCGCACAGAACCAACAGCTCCTTAACACGTTCCTCTCGGCTGAAAATGGTGTAAGGTACATAAGCCCAGACAGGAATGTTTTACTCCAAACCACAAGCTCAAAAATGATCAGATCAAACACCTCATCTGCTGTAAGAAATCGCCAACGCAGTGCAACTGCTACATCACCTCCAGTGTGCTGACGACAGATGGTCTGCTTTTAGCACTAAATAGTAGGTGGGTAGTTTGCTATAGCAAGTTGAAAGGAATGGGGGTGGAAAGCTACTTCATTGAAACCACTTACATAAAGCAGGCATGTTTGTTTACTCTATTCACAAACAAAGCTTGCAAACAGATGGCCCAAGAGCATGGCCCTACAGCAGCACAGAGTACAATATTCCAACTCTTGGGTCACAAAACCACTGCAATTTGCAGAGGTTGAAAAACTTTATTTCACAAATGCGCACACCTGACAGCTAGCTTTAACAATGCTTCAACTTCTAACCACTGGAGGGCACATTTCCAATATAACTATAATTTCCTTTATGCAGCTACAATTCCCTTCACAGACATTCTCAAAACTTCCATGCAACACTTGAATATAAGAAAAACCTTATTAAAATCTAGGTATCCAGAACAGCATGAAAAATATAAACAAAATATGGCTATGCAGAGTTCTATGGCTCAAGCAGAAAACGACCCAGAGAACAAGTTTGGGCTTCCACCATCATACTTTGAGCAGTTTACATAAACAGATCATGCCTACAGAAAATAGATTCATAGCAGACCAGCACATATGAAAAAGTATATTGAGCAGTTTGTGTCACATCAGCTTTCCTGGCTCGTATGGCAAAGTTTGCACAATCAATGACAGAAGCGGACACCAACCAATGAATACCCTGGCGTTCTATATTATTTTATTTGATACAAAAAAAGTCTACCGTATATTCAAAGATACTTTCACGGAAATTAATCAGTTCTGGTTATGATTATAGAATTGCTGTGTAAGGCAGGCAGACTTACAAATTGCACTGTGCTGCTGTTTTTGGCAAATTCGGTTATTGTGAGCCTTGTGGTGGCCATTAATTATCCAATCTTTTTCATCCATTCTTACCATTTCTATGTAATAAGGAAACAGTCTAAATTAACCATTCAATATATTAACTCAATTTACCCTTTTACTACATACATTTGGTAAAATTGGATAAAAAAAGATTGTATCATTAGTGACTACAGAGATGTCTGATCCAAATGGGACACACATGATCATTCAGTCTCCGTGTATTTATACAGATTGAAGTTTGTTGTAGCATTGGTAAGGCCTAGTTCACACAGTAAATCATAATCGTTAAAGAGAACCTGAACTGAAAGTAAAAAGTCAAAATAAGCATACACAAGTCATACCTACTTCCCGTGTAGTCTGCTCCTCAATCTCTCTCCTCTCCTGCATCCCGTTCGTCCTCTGTGATCAAGGGAATTCTTCGTCCTCCATTTTGAAAATGACCATTACCCCATAACAGCTTTCTGGTCAGCACACTGTTAAACTGTAACATCGCCCACTTGAGCCATAGAGCAACATGGACATTACCTGGTACATCAGTTGTCCTCTCAGCTATAACTGACAGCAACTGATAGATTTCAGTTCTGACAAAATGTTGTCAGAACTGGAAAGGAACACTGTTGGAAGAAAATGGTGAGCATCTGAGAGGAAATGATGGCAAGGTAACTGTAATGTTCATTTGAAATTACCTTGTGTGCTTATTTTACATCATTTTACTCAGTTCAGGTTCCCTTTAAGCTCTTAGTGACTGCGATTTTGCAAAGTGATTTTTTAAAGTGTTCTCCCAAGGCTCTTTTAGCCGGGTGCTCCACCCGGCTAGATTTGGTGACCACCCGGCTGGCATTGGCTCACCTCCTCACCACCTCCTATGCTGTAAGCAGAGTTGCCCTGCATTTTCATCTCTCCCCACCCAGCTGCTTTTTCATGCCATCCGGCTACTATTTCATGCCACCCGGCTGGAAAATAATTCTGGGGAGAACACTGAAGTAATGTGCATTTTGTCACTTTCCTTAAAAAGGTTCTGTGGATCCTAAAAAAGGCCCCCCTGCAGCTGCCATGTCCCCACCGCCGGTCCTGGCACAATTGATCAAGTTTAACTGCGGCTGCGTGCGTGTGCTGCACCTGCGCAGTAAGTTCCCGGAGACACAAGCGGGAGTGAGCATTATTTGTTTTGTTAGGCGAATAATAGAACGGTGGCGGGGAACGGAGGATCGTAGGAGGACGGCGCGGGACATGACAGCTGCAGGGGGCTGATAGAAGCCCCAGGTAAGTGTCAGTTTTTGTGTTTTTTTTCTGATCCACAAAACCCCTTTAAAGAAAAATCATTCTAAAAATGGTACAGGCAGCACGTGTTTAGATTTTCTCAAGAACGAAACGCTGCAGTGAGAACACCCTCAGAGTGACACTGCTGTAGCGCTTAGCCGATCACTGGCAATCAGAAAATTGAGTGCAATCGCTCACAGTTTGAACCAGCCCTAAGTGCTGCCTTTTTACACCCATAAGTCCAGCAAACACTGTGGTTCCCCCTCGGTTTAAAACAGAAGAGCAACACAACAACGTGATTGACTTTCAGAACCTGAATTTACTAAGGCTCTCCTGGAGGCTTTCACATGGACCTGAACTCTTGCACAGGATGGAAGGAAGACATTGAGAAATGCACCCTGTATGTAATTTGCGTACAGGGAAAATAGGTCCACTGATGATGCCATCAATATCTGCCTGGAGCTCATCAGCAACCACTTGGATAGGCCAAACTCGTATGCCAGAATCCTCCTCCTGGACTTTAGTTCAGCATTTAACACCATCTGTCCACGCACACTTCAGGTGCCCTTGGTGTCCATCCCAGCCTATGCCTTTGGATCACGGACTTCCTATCCCACAGGTCACAATCTGTCAAGCTGGGTGACATTTCCTCCCAACCACAGTCCACGAACATGGGGGCTCCACAAGGCTGCGTCCTGTCTCCAATGCTGTTCTCCCTCTACACCAACAACTGCAGATCCACAGCGGACTCTGTCAAGGTGATCAAATTTGCAGATACCACTATCGTTGGCCTTATCACCAATAACGACGAGAGTGCCTATCGTCAGCAGGTAGACAGAATCTGCCACTGGTGCAGGGAGAACAGGCTGGTCCTTAAGGCAGCAAAAACTGTGGAGATTATAGACTTCCGGAAGCATGCCCCCTCACCACCACCAATCCACATTGACGACACTGAAGTGGCGATAGTTCCCTGCGTCCGCCTCCTGGGCACCACCATCTCAAACAACTTGAGATGGAAGGCTAACACCAGCTCCACCTTGGCAAAGGCCCAGAAAAGGCTCTTCTTCCTCCGACAGCTGAAAAAGTTTGGCATGCCCCCTCAGGTCCTCACAAGATTCTACTCCGCCACCACAGAATCTATCCTCTGCTCTTCCATCCTGGTCTGATACTCTGGTTCCTCCGACAAAAACTCCAGAGGGTCATTAGATCGGCAGAGCGAATCATCGGGAACCCCTTCCACCACTTGACCTATTTTACAATTCGAGACTACGCACTAGGGCGCTGAAGATAGCCATGGACCCCTCTCATCCTGGCCACTGCTACTTCAGCCGCCTGCGTTCAGGCCGTAGATTCCGGGTCATCCCCACAAGGAACTCTTTTTTTCCCCTCTGCAGTCAATCTCCTGAACTCCACCCACGTCATACCTACACCCCATCCATCTTAGGTTCACAGACGTGGTCCTGTCACAGTCATTGTGTACCTGGAACTTATAACACTGGCTGCCCTTAAGGGGCCCAGCCCCCACTAGCCTGTCACCACCATTTGTATATTGTATCTTTTTTTTTTCTTCCTTAAATGCTTTATCATGTATGTCTCTTGTTTAGTGCACTATTCTTCATGTCCTTGTAGATGTTGAGCTCTGTTGCCAAACCCAATTCCAGGCACGATTATGTCATGCTTGGCGAAATAAATGATTCTGATTCTGATTTAGAGTCTAGCCTGTCTAATACCCCCTTATCTGTGCCTAAGCACAAATTTTAATTTGATCCCTCAGCTGTGTCAGTTGACTGCCATGACAGAGATCTAATTTGTAAACACTGGATGTTAACAATATGTCTGCTTCCATGAAAGCAGGAAGTAGACAAACTGCACATTTATTGCAGGATTTGTATTAGCTGTAACAAAAATGTTTTACTTTTAAGGTTATTATGCTGTTGCTTATCTTGTAGAGCAGAGAGCAAGTTTTGAGTTCAGTTCCACTTTAAAATGTTTCCACAAACCTGAAGGTGCAAGTTGGTGGCTGGAAGTGGCAGTTTTGTGCAAGCACCTGCAGCAAGAACTTTTCTGTTTCTAAAGAGGCAAAGGTCATCCTGTGATAGTTAAAAAGTATGCTCACAGCAGTTGCATTACTCGTGCTTTCAGATGCACAACTGCTATTTATTCACGATCTTTCTGCAAAACTTGTCATGGTCCAACAGACTAGAAAGGGCTTTTAAAATTGCCCCAGCTAAAATTTTAATAGTTTTTAATTCAATGTCAGGTTTGAAGAAATTGGGCCAGTCCGGATGGACGGCTCCCAGCGGCTCGTTTTGTCACCGCCACGAAAAAGCACTTGACATCCTTTGTCTCTGTGGACGCCACCTGCTTCATGCAGCTTCTTGGAAAACTATCGAATGCAGCACTTGAGCAATCTAAGGCAAATGCTGGTAAACTGTGAGATGAGCAATCACCTCAGTTACAACACAGTAGATCCCTAGCAGTAAACGCTGGGGATAAATGTTAGCAGTTGTCCGTCTCAACCGGCCCTTACTGTACTTTCTAGTAGTTTACCTACACCAGTCTTTAACCTTTGTACCTGGGGTACCCTTCAAATAATTTTTGGATCTCCGGGACCCCCTGCATTAGTGGAGAGTGTGTGGATTTATCTTTCAGGTGGCATGGTCTTTAAAAGAAGGTGCGGCTAAAAACGTTATTAACTGTAGCAGCCTTCTGTTTAGTCCCCATTCCATGTTCCTTTTTAGCTCCCTATTACAGTAACCTGTGGTAGTTTGTATTCTAGCTCCCACAATTATAGTGTGCCCTAGGGCTCTTTACTATACTTCCTCACTATACTGCTTTTTTCTACTGTGCTCCTATACTGATCCCCAATGTAGCCCCTCCTTTTTAGAGGAGCCAAGAAGGTACTTTTTCACCCTGCCAACTGAGGCCAGTCTCACCGGAGGGAGAAATGCCAGGGAACCCCTGCAATGTCCTCAAGGAACCCTGGTTGAGAAAACCTGACCTACACAGCAGGTGGTTAGAAAATCAGACTTCGTAAATATTCAGCACCGCAGCTGAAAGCAAAACACAGTATTAGGACCTAATTCTCAAATCCTCCTTTTGGAATACTTAGCCTGTCATGTCTGAAGAACATCACAGTAGGAGATGTCACTTTTGAAACCTTTCAGAAAAATTGTGCAACAACACTTTTTAGTACAACAGTAAAAGTGCAGTAAGCAGCAGTAATCTTTATGTCAATTGTCAAGCAGTCAGGAAAGAGGACGACACAAAAAAAATCTCTGCATAGGACTGCAAATCTTACATAAACACTACAATACTTCCTACCTCTATAATCCCATCCGTTGAACACGAAGGAGCCATTAACAGAAGAGTAATTCACGCACACAAATACATATATTCTTCAAAAGCAAAAAGCTTTGACATTTATGGAAAGTTATTTTTTACAGAGGTACTACCAGATTTGTAATGCTGTGGCCCACTAGGTGAGAGTTTGAGAGCCATAGGCCTACAGGATTAACCTAAACCATGGTCAATGTTTCAAAATGCTGCAAGCACTAATGCAGTACAGAAAGCATGAGTCAAATACAGCCATCGTGGTGGTTATTCTGAATGGTGCACAGCTACCAATATTGTTTTTATTAGAGTGAAACTTAAAATGTACCTAAACCAAAGTGAGAAAAAAAAAAAAAGTTGCTATCCCAGCCTGCATGGGGGACAAGGGGTTAAAAAGTTTCAGGGGGGGGGACCCCACATAATTTTTTTTTAAAAAATTCCCACACTCTAAACATAAAAAAAAATTGGGAAAAAAGGAAAAAATGCCATATTGCGGCTGTATAGCGATCCCTGGCCAAAGCGCTGTGGCTGCGTATAGACCCCCTGGAAACCCCGTCAGGAAATTCCGCTTTCGTTTGATGCATGTAAAATTACACTACCGTTAGGTTTGCTACTAAAAGTGACATTTACCGCATTTAAAACTATACTTTTTCCCTTCTAAACTTTAAAATCGATTTTCTCAAAAACTATAAGGTCTTTTTGAAAAATTGTTTTTTCCTCTTATTCCTAATGATCTCCTTAACATATCCTGCAAATGTAGGGTTTCTAGCATTTAAGGTGGATTTGCTGTTAACCATTAAAGTCGGCAGGTTTTTAAATGTGTTTTTTTTTCCTTTGAAACTTTAAAATCGATTTTCTCAAAAACTATAAGGCCGATTTGAAAATTTTTTTTCCTCTTGTAGCCACTGGGGGCCCCTACAAGCTCTAGGGCCCTGGGGCAGCTGCCTCCTTTGCCTTAATAGTAGCGCCGGCCCTGAGTGGAGTCCTAGCTGAATGGTGGCTGAACCACACAGAAACCATGAGGTTCAATCATCCATGTGAACTAGACCTCAAACTGTACATAAAGTTGCAAAATAGTTTTCCATCAGTATTAACGTTTTACAGATGGTGTGAAATATGCAATGCCAGTGATCCACACATGCTGGCAGATTTAAAAAGCTGGTCTGGAAAATTCTGAGCATTCTTCTAATTTGTTAATGTAGTCTCATAATACACTTCAAGTAAACATCACACTCAAAAGCCGAAGACAAAGAAGGAAGCCTAAATATTCAAAGTATAACCTCAGAGTACAAATGCAAAACAGCTTAAAGCATATCTCTGGTCTATAAAAAAATGAGTTATGCTAATGCTAAAAAGTTATATTGTCCCAGCATGTTGTCTGTAATAAGAGTCACTGGAGCCCTGTATCTCTGGATTCCAGCAGGTAGCGCCACACCCTTGATGAAAAAGGGCCTCTGCCTTTCTATATCTGATATCTGGCATTCCAGTGACTTAATACAGACGACGTGCCAGGGCATTATATTTATTCAGGATTAGCATGTCAGTACACCAGAGTTGAGCTTTTAAGTTCAAGCACATACTAGAGAATATTCAGATAAGTTCTGCATGATCTTGGTCATGAATATAGCAAAGGTACGCCACATTGTCGTTTAGTGATCCACCACCAGGACTGTGGAGTTGGTACAAAAATCATCCGACTCCAACTCCTCATTTTATGAAACCAGCGACTCAGACTCCAGGTACCCAAAATGACTCCGACTCAGTCTAATTTTTACAAAGGCTATGGGGATTTGGTACAAAAATCATCAGACTCCGACTCAGACTCCTCAGTTTACAGAAACCACCGACTCCGACTCCAGGTACGCAAAAGTACTCTGACTCCTCGACTCCGACTCCACAGCCCTGTCAAACACAGTGAATCGCTAAATGGTGAATGAGCGCACTGTCTATTTGTTACCTATACTGCAGGATGCCCCTTACTGAAGGTTGCCCTGTACTGCAGGATCCCCATCAGCCCAACATCCCTTCTCTCCTTTCCACTGAACAATACATGCTCTCAGCAACAGCCATGAAACATGTCAGTACAGAACTAGTTCTCCAAAATGCCACCCTAACCACCAATCAACGATCACCAAGAATTACATTAACTAAGAGTGCGTGTGTGAGCTTCGTTTTTGTGGCTCCATTGTAACGGACACCCATTCTTTTCATAGTGGTACTCGTACATTTATTTACCCTAGCAGAATTTGTGAAATATTGGCCTTAAAAGGGTCAGGGCAGCTCTTGAGAAATTCTGCTGGTGTGCATGGGAGTGGGAAATGCACAGGGCAGTTAGGCGAATGTCATTGGAGGACCGGAGTGTATTGCCTGGTGTATATCTGTCAACAAGCTCCAATATGTATGTAGGGCAGGATTTGTGCACAGATTTATAGACCAGGCATAGAATCTTGAAACTTATCCTGAACCGGATAGAGAGCCAGTGCAGGGATTTACAGGGGTGGGGGGATAATTTTGGAGCAGTGAGAAAAATGAAGTTGAATATCTGATGTTTTGGATGTCCATGAGCTACAGCTGCATAGGAAATTTGGTCAGAGTTAATGGCAAGAAGAATTCAGAAAGTTGTCAGAAAATATTGGAATTATAATTACTGAGAATTATCACTCATCAGCCCAGAAACTGTGCATAAGACACACTTGGACATTCCAACATGGCAATCCCAAACAAAGCCAAATCCATCCATCAGAAAACCGTAAAGGTTCTGGAGTGGCCATTACAGTCTACTGACCTATCATTGAGCCAATTTAGGGAGATCTGAAATGTAAAGTTCATGCAAGAAAGCCCAAGAATCTACAAGAACTGGAGGCTTTTTGACAATATGAATGGACAGCTTTACCATCTAAAAAATTAAGTTCCCCATCCACAAACATCACAAAAGACTACAAGCCCTCATTTATGCTAAAAAGGGGAATACACAGCATTAGGAATTAAGGTCCTCCAAACTTTTGAACCATCTCAGTTTTTAAATTAAAATCCAATGAGTAATAAAAGATGTGTTTTGGCAAATTACTCATGTTTTCATTGAAGTTAACCTGAGATGAATGGATGCAAACGTTTTAGACATGCCTGGGGCTTCTTCCAGCCCCCTTCGGTCTGCTTCGTCCCTCGCTGCCATCTTCCATTATGGCTCCCAGTAACTTAGGGAGTTGGGACTTACTGCGCATGCGCAGCGCAGCCACGTGCGCCACACCCCCGTCGCTGGGGGCATTCTGCGCCTGCGCAGTACTACTGCACAGGCGCAAACACTCCCGTTCATGGGAGCGCGATGGGGAGAGTGTGCGGTCACACTGCGCCGACTGGCTGAAGTTGCCAGGACCATAGCTAAGTAATGACTGAGGAGGATGGCGAGGGAGCGATCAGGCCGAAGGTGGCTGGAGGAAGCCCCGAGTACGTATAAAACGTTTGCATTCATTCATCTCGCGTACACTCCAAAGAATGGTACACATTTTACAAAACCTGCCAGGGTGTGCACACTTATGAGCACAACTATACCCACAACTGTACCTCCCAGGACTAAGATTACATCTTCCTTTGGGTAATATGTGCCATGTTTACACCCACGCAACCGCTTAACATGCTCAATAAAGGTTCCATCACCCTTCTCATAGCTCCTGTGGGGCAGACCTTGAGATTCACTGCCTAGGCAAAGTTACCTGATGAAGGGCCACTTTTCACTAATAAAAGACACTTTTCTTGGCAAAGTAATACTTCATACAGTGTAAAATGAGAGCAACTTGTGAACGCATGCCAGACTGGAGTGTATGTGACAGGTCCACTTTGAAAAGAGGCAGTGCTGCATTTCCATACCTGCGTCCTCTATGAACTCCACACACTTCTTCACAAAGACTGGAATAGGCCTGTCTGGGGTCACCAACTCTTGAAGTGGCTTGCCGAAGTAATTGCTCTCCCAGTTCCGTCTTGTAGGTGGATTAAAAGACTTTGTCTTCTTTTTCTACCACAGAGAAAATAAATAAGTATTAACAGATTTTGTACTAATTGTGATCTCCTGCACAAGTTTATAGAAGCTTAGACCACTAGACATAATATAACGGCTGACTCAAACAGTTCTTGTCATGAAAGTTTACATTCTTGTTTATTTGCAGCACTTCTGAAAGGTGCAATGATATTAAATTCCTTGCTCCCTAAGGCCCGGTTCACACCTGTGTTAAAAAAACAGTCCGTTCGCGGATTGGAATGGATACCGTACAAACAGATCCATTGTTAACCTACCTCGCGTCACGTGAGTACGTTTCCTCCTTCAACCCGGAGGGAGGAAGCGTGGTAGTCACATGACGCGAGGTGGGACGCAATTGAAGGAGGAAGAAGACTGAAGCCTGGAAGAAACTGCCCGGCAGCAATTGAAGACGGAACCCTGGGTAAGTTTTAATCCTACCTCATCCGCCCAGCTGCTGAAACTTTTCTCACCTGCCCGGCTGCTGCAACAAGAGTGGCAACAAAGTGAAAACGGATCCGATCGACCGGTGATCAGATCCATTTTCACGGATCCGTTTGCCAGTGTGAACCTAGCCTTACACATCCGGTGAAGCGGAAACCGGATCAGTTTTACCAGATACATTTGGCTTAATTGCTCAATGTGAACCGAGCCTAATATTTTAAGAAAAAGTTTTTAACTAAACAGTGTCTGGTTCCTTGGCCAGGATGCCTGGTATTTTGGGATTTCACTGAGAACAGCCTTAAGGCTGAACTATTCCTCCACTCCCTTCCTCTTTCTTGTACCCAAATTGCCTCTCTGCAGGTTTCTATTCCCTGTAACAATCAAACTCTGTCTACCCACATTTCATACAGCCATGAAGAAGCAGAAAGGAACTTTGCACTTCCTATTTTTATGAAAAGAAATTCAGCCAAGAAACGAGCAGAGACTCTGGAGGCAGCGCATAAACTTACAATTCCAACTCCCCTAACTGCATATTGATATAAGAAGTACGTAGTATACTAATGATGTATTTCCAATTTTGAAAGCAAGCATGCAACATGCAAGGCATGACAATATGAATACCATAGTCAGAATACTTTGAAGAATCTTAACCTGTCGAGACATTTTTCCTGTGCACTAGCTATGGATTTTGCATGCGCTTGCAAAGTCCCATTTTCCTGTACTGCATGTGACAGAAAAGCAACCATACAAAAAAAAAAAAAAAAAAAAAAAGAAGAAGAGCAGCATGTCGTGCATCATAAGAATGGGAATAGCAACATGGCCTATAAGAGAGCCCATGTCACAGCAATTCCTTGATGACATGTGATATGGAAAAGTGGATCAAATCACGTGCAGTGGGAGCTGGGCCTTAGAACTTGTTTTTTTCATTAATTAGGAAAAAAAAATCACAAACATTTAATAAACATCCAGATTAAGAAAAGGACAATTTTTGTCTAGGTAAAAATGGGGGCTCAGTTTAAGCACAAATTGGTTTAAATGAAAGTATATACCATATATGGTAAATGTAATTTACATTTATTTTAGGACGAGTCATTCCAAGGCTAAAGGTTGCCTACTACGATAAACACTGGCCACCAAATTCTTAGTTTACAATAATTCAGATTATTTGTGGAGTATAGTTGAGTTTCTGCACACAGAAAGAAAAAGCTAAATATGTAAAAGATGGTTTGTAGAAGTGGTTATAAGATTTTTGTACCAGTAAGGTACTACTGTAATAAGGTTTTAAGAATCAACAAAGGCTTTATTAGGTTAGTATTGCATCAGACAATGCTAAGCCAGCGGCAGCAACGGTGCGAGTATTAGATCAGATCTTTGCAGAGATCTCATCCACCACTGAGTGGGGCAAGGAGACAAGCAGGTAAACGATTGGCACCCAATAGATATGAATAATTTACCTTATCTAGCAGTATATGGTGGTCATCAATAAGTAATCTCAAGTAGTCTAAAAACTTGGCTGAGGTGGCCCAAACTAGGCACCTCTGCCAGGAATCTAATGTGTGTACAGCCACCCTACAGTGCTGCCGAAAAAAATCAGGAGCACCAGATCATCTTGGCCAAGCACATAGTTTTCCTCCTTAAAAAGAAACCAGAGACAAATAAAAGCCATCTTGCCAGGCCGCTCCGATCCTCTACTGGCCGCCCTGGTAAACTAGCGGCCAGAAGTACCAAGACCCTGTGCAGTAGAACTACGCAGGCGCAGACCACTCCCAGCCAAGGGAGCACAACTGGGATGCGCGTGCGGCCAGGCATGCATGCCTGACTTCAGAGGTGTGGAAAAAATACAAGGCAAGGCCCTGACTAGCACTAGAGGACCTTTGACCCGGAACTGATATGCCCCGCGAATGTGCAGTAACTACTTTGTGGCCACTCTGCACTGCTGAGAGTGCTGTGAGCGAGCATGCAGAAATAAAAGTCGCTGGGAGTGCAGTTGGCGTGCGGACAGAGAGACCAAAACAAAGTAGCTACTGCACATGCACAGGTTGTATCCAGTTCAGCACCTAGTATCAGAGGAATGCCGGGCAAACAGAGTCTTATATGGGGACTAAGCAGTACAGCAGGAGATAACCTGTAAGCAAGTGCCTACGGTTTTATTTTGCTTTTTTTTTTTTTTTTTACCTCGGACACCCTTTAAACCATTCAGTTATGTGCTTAGCCTATAGCCTATACTGCAGAAAATCTAGGTTGCGTTGCTGTGAGATGTGAAGTGCCCGATTATCATGGCTGCTGGCATTGCTTTCCTCCTTACCCTTTCTTCTCTGTTGTGCGTTGCAGGTCACACCCCTCCTCCATGCCCTGGTGCAACACTACACAACACTAACCTGCAGCCTAGCAACACGTTTGTACAGCACCAGGCCGCAAACTGTTGCCTAAGGTAGAGAGTCCCAATTGGTGGTGGATGTGGTGGTGTGTGTGTGTGTGTACACACATATCCTTAAATTCCACATGTAACTGTTGTGCCAACTCACACTACGGAGGGCTACAATCTCTTATCTCACCAGGAATTAGCCAGTCATTAGCAGCCACTGACAACACACTCATTATGGCAGTCAAAAGAGTTGAAACAAGCTGTTGCCAACATTAGCCATGGCAAGCTTGTTTATAACGTACAGTCTATTCGGTATTGGAAGTTGTAAGGTGGAAATAATTTCATTTGGACATATGCTAATAAAAAGAAATACTTCATACCAAAGTATCTAGTATTTAAGTGGGACCACAATAAGAATATACAGACGTTTTATATTTAAAAGATTTTCATCCTCTTCAGAGGAAAAAAAAAAAAATCAATTCCCCTTCTGCACACATTGAACTAACAAAGCACTTATCTGTAAATAGAGGTAGCTATGAATGAAGGTTATTGATTGGAAGGGGCTGTAAATTTCTGACCAAGCAGCAGCAACCGACTCACAGCCGCATAGAGAAAAGAAAACTAGCTGAACAGACATGCAATTGATCAGACTAATTTCTTTCATTGAAACCTGATTGAGAAAGAATTTTGGAATGTGAAGCAATTGATTGCTTACTGGGGAATAACTGAATGTACGTATAAAAAGACCAAAGCATGCTCACCACAAGGAATACAACAGATAATACAGTGAGATTACTATGGGGAAATGCAAAGAATGCATGAGTTAACCTAGCCACCCTGCCCAGTAGTGTTTAGTCCCTGAATAAAAATATCTGCTGCGTCATATTCATCAGAGTTGTCTTGACTGTAGGCCTGGGTAAGATTCTTGATCATGTGTTTTATTTTTATTTATTTTTTTTGGGCGGGGTGGGGGGGGGGGGGGGGAGGGATTGGGGGGTACCTTTTTCTTTTGTTCTTTCTACCTGATATTGAGTACAACTTTTTTTCTGTTATTTTTTCTGTTTCTGCATCTAATTAACTTTTTGTTTAAATTTAAAAAAAAAATGTGAAAAGGAAAGACAACAGGATTTTGGAATGGAGTAAGGGAAAATACACATCTGCAGAAAATTATGGAAGTTATTATGGAATTATGGAAGAGGACTATTTTTCTTTGCACTAGTAATGTGCGCATTTTAAGTCACGTGTCACCCACGGAAAGCCTATGGCAGCTGAGGTCAGCTATGGGAGTAGCACACAGTGCGTAACATTTTGCTGCAGGTCACAAATTTTTCCCCCACATGCGAGAACTGCATTTAAATCTGGTCCATTGATTAACATGGGCTGGCAAATCAAATGCATATAATCATACTGCAGGGGTCCCCAACCCTCGGGCGGCGGCATACTACCAGGCCGCGAGACGTTTTGCGCTGCGCAGAACTCTTCTCACAGCAGCGTGGGCGCATCCCATGGCTGCTGTGTGGAGTCAGGAAGCAGGGCAGCGGTTTCCATAGTAACGGCGATATACATTGCCGCTACAGGGAGCCTCTCTCCTGCTTCCTGACTCTATACAGCAGCCGCGAGATGCGCTGCTGTTAGATTATGACACACGGACTATGGAGGAAGCGGCCGCCAGCTCATACGGTCACAGGAGTGGGCGGCCTCGGGATGGAGGGGGGAGTAGGCACTGGGACAACTATGCCAGCTAATTATTCAGGGGCAACTATACTAGCTATACTGCGGGGCACCTATACTTTCTATACAGAGGCAACTATGCTAGCTATACTGGGGGCACCTATACTTTCTATACAGGGGCAACTATGCTAACTATTCGGGGGCAACTATGCTAGTTATACTGGGGGAAACCATGCTAACTATACAGTGGCAGCTATGCTAGCTATACTGGAGGCACCTATGCTAACTAGTTATACCGGGGGCACCTATGCTAACTATACAGGGACAACTATACTATCTCTACTGGGGCAACTATACTAGCTACCTATTCTGGGGCAAATATACTAGCTATACCAGGGTAACTATACTACCTATACTGGGGAAACTATACTAGCTATACTGGGGTAACTACTCCCTATACTGGGCAAATCGGGGGGTTTGCTGCCCAACCCCCATCCCCCCTTCCCCCTGTTCCCCAGAAAAAAGTTCGTTCTGCATAGCAGTCCCTGGGCTGAAAACTGCATGAGGTGAAGTTGCGTGCAATATCAAGTGTGACCCCAGCACAAAGGTGCTCCCTAAACTTATAGATGGGCACCAGATTTGGCCAAAAGATAGATCCTTTTCAGATCACAGAGCAATCTATTCATGTTGCAAACTACATATATATTTTTATTAGTGCTCAGCATGAAATCTATGGAACCATTGTAAATCGTATTGTCCCCACGGGGCCCCAGAACTGGCTGATGGCTCCCTTCAGTTCTCCCCGGAAACTAATAGCGCTCCCCCAAGGCCCCTGCTGAGTACACATGGCAGTGGAGCAAATTCTGTTGTCTGGTTGGCAAGCTTCCTCCCAGTCTGTTTGCTTCCATCACCATTCCACCTCCCTTTTCCCCGGCACCTGTTTTCAGTGACCCGGCAGCATGTACATACTTTCACAACATTCCACCATGCCATGGTGAAGATGGACACAGACTGGAGGGAGCATGGAGGATGTACAGGTGCGTTCATTTAACTGACGCAAGTACTCTGCAGGTGCTCCAGGGGAGACTTATTAGTGGGAAGGAGACATGTGGGGCCCATCAGTAGCTGCAGAGCCCTGGGCTATAGCCTAATGCAGTGTCTCACCAATTTCAAGCTTGATCTTCTGGTAAGATCAATAGCGCTGAACAATTAAATCTGTAAATCGATCAAAAATACAATTGGACGGCCATGTTGGGACATAAATCTCCGGCATATTTGATCACAGTGATATAATCTGCCAGAGAAAATCAATTAGCATATGGGCACCTCAACAGTGGTAAACATGTCTGTTACTTCAAGATGTACACAGTGTCATAATTGAAAGGTTGTTTTTACCAATCTGTTTCACAGTAATCTAAAAACACATAAGGAAGTCCGAGAGACTTGGCTCATCAGTCTAAACATGGAAAAAAAAGTTTTAAAAAAGGTCCTTTTTCAATAGCAAAGGTTCTTTTATTCAATCATATTTCTCTGAGCATGTGAAAGGCAGTATTCAAAGAAACAACTGTTTAATGGTAAGCATACGGTATCATGATGTATACACATGTACAATTATTGTCACCAGCAGGGCTCAGGATTCAACACCCCCTGGACGACTGTTCGTGGCAGACGTATGTATAGATGCTGTTGCTATGGAAAGGCTAATTTAACAAAGAACCTGTCGACATCTGCTGATCCATGAAACAGACAAATAAGTGCCCCCTTTTGGCTCAAGCATGTACATAAAGCTTTGTGCACACTGCGTCGGGTGCGACAGCGAGTGAATCACCTGCCAAATCGGTTCACAGAGTCATGGCCAAGGGCATATGTGACACGGCTGACCCCCTGGAACACTAGAGAGCGATTGGCTCTCATAGGCAGAAGTCTATGAAAGCTGATCGCCAGGATTGGCTGGCTGGGGGGAGGGAGGGGTTTGGAAAAAAATAAACAGTAACAAATAAGTAAATAAGAAAATAATGACAAATATTTATTTAAAAAAATATATATACACTAGGGGGGCGAACAGACCCCACCAACAGAGAAAGGGGGGGGATCACTAGTGTGCTGTGCGGCCCTGCAGCTTGGCCTTAAAGCTGCAGTGGCCTATTTTGAAAAAAAAAGTAGCCTGGTCTTTAGGGTGGTTTAGCACTGTGGTCCTGAAGTGATTAAAATGGTTTGGATGCTTTCTGAACTTTCAAGAGCATCTGCAACTATGAGGGACAGATGTACGAAGGTTATAAAAGGATCCAGTCAGGGAGATAGTTTATGCGCTTGCAGCTTTTCTTTCCTCTAGAGGTTGAACTTTATGGACACATGCCTTTTTTCAATGTATGTAACCGTAACAGAGAACAGGTGCTATTAGGTTTGTGCCAATGAAATCTGTTTACAGATTGCTCAAATCAATTGTTTTGGTGAATAGCCACCATTAAACTCACAGCTAATTATCTGTCTCAGTGGAGATCTGGTAATATTCCTCTCCTCACTGCAGTAAAATACTACCGTGCATCACCCCTGTGCTGCCCACAGCCCCTCCTGCACTCCAGCCCATCCGATCTTCAGCCTTTTCTGATCAATGCTCCATCCACAAAATGAACGAACATTGACAGAGGGAGGGCCTACTTTTCACATATTTCTGCTAGATTCAATGTTTTAAGCAAATGTAACATCCTAGGCATTGAAAAGGTTATTTGGTGTATGTCCAGCTTTCATACATGGGATTAAATGAGCAGCATATACTAACAGCCGCTGTTTCCCAATAAAGTGATGAAGTAGCACATGGAACTATAACATTTAACAGCATTATCGTGCTCCCCAGCAAGAGGACTGTTACTGTCTGCTTCATGTTTAAATAAAAACAAATACAAAAAGGGAAATGCATTGTTGATGTTGATGTGCCGAGGAGATTTCAATCAAACAGATGACATTAAAATAGAGCATATGGTGTAGGGAAAACAAACCATTCTACAACAGCAAGGACATAAGTGAAGGAGCAGGGAAAGAGAATGGTGTTTAAAGCGGTCTTTTAGATTACGGAGTATGTAATGTAAAATTCTAGAATTAGATTACTTACTGTGAACAGCATACTTATGAATGTTTTGCAGTTCCACTCTTTAAAGTAGACACGATCAGTCAAAATGACAGTTTAGGGAAATCGCTATAATGTTTACATCAGGCACAATGAGCACTAAGGAAGGGGGGGGGGGGGGGGGGGTGACAGATACCAGCCTCGCTGATTATTAATTGTGGGGTGGGGGGGGATATGCTGGCTGCACTGATTTCCAAGGGGAGTGCTGCACTTGGGGAACAGTAAGGATCAGGAGGGGTTACTGGCTGCAATACTTTGTTCAGTGCAGATATTAAGGCACTCTTGTCCCCAAGTGTAGCAATTAGTCCCTCCTGGTCCCCAAATGCAGCCATTAACTGCTCCTGGTTCCCAATTGTAGACATTAATCCCTCCCATTTCCCAAGCGCAGGTAGTAACCCTCATCCTTCGCAGTCATCAACTTTCTGGAACCAACTTATAATGGAGTCTTAGAAACAAACATCCAGCTTAAAGAGACTCTGTAACCTCAAAAACATCCCCTGGGGGGTACTCACCTCGGGTGGGGGAAGCCTCCGGATCTTAATGAAGCTTCCCACGTCGTCCTCTGTCCCACGGGGGTCTCGCTGCGGCCCTCCGAACAGCCGGCGACAGACCCGACTGTAAAATCAATATTTACCTTTGCTGGCTTCAGCGGGGGCGCTGTGGCTGCTTTCCGCTCCGAACTACACGGAAATACCCGATCTCAGTCGGGTCCGCTCTACACCCTCAGATTGCCCGTAGAGCAGACCCGACGGCGATCAGGTATTTCCGTGTAGTTCGGAGCCGACAGCAGTCAGAGCGCCTGCGCAGGAGCCGGGAAGGTAAATAATGACGTCATCTTGTACGGAGGGCTGCAGCGAGACCCCCGTGGGACAGAGGACGGCGTGGGAAGCCTCATTAGGATCCGGAGGCTTCCCCCACCCGAGGTGAGTACCCCCCAGGGGATCTTTTGACGTTACAGATCCTCTTTAAGAGGATCAAGTTTTCAAGTCGACTTATATACGGTAACGCAACTTGTGGATAACACCAGTTTATAATGATTTCACTGACCCAGAACAAGTATCCAGATCACATTCCTAATGTGGGACTGCAAAAACCAAAAGATAAGCCTGACAGACCAGCATTGGTATTTATTTTTCAGGGGAATAAAGACTGCAGTCTCAATATTCCTCTTAGTTGAACCTTCCTGGCGGTAACCCCGAAGGTAGTTCGAGGTAAGCCGCGCAGGAGGATTTCTCAGGCCCTGCTGGGCCGATTTGTATATTATCTTTTTTGCTACACGCAGCTAGCACTTTGCTAGCTGCGTGTGCACTCTGATCGCTGCCGATTTTGCAAATTTGCACACAAATTTTAGTAAGCGTGACCCCTGCCTTAAAGTGGACCCAAATTAAAAATACAAGATTTCAGAAATAAAATCTATTTTCTAAATTATAATAATAAATAGCAGCCTTTTTTCAGCTGCATGATGACAAATATAAAATATTTTACATTTATTGGAGGAACCCCTCCCTTCCTTTCAAATTGCCGGGACAAAATCCGGCAAACTGGTGGAGTAGGTGGTGTCCGGCAATGGAGGAATTGCTAATGGCTGCCACCTGTATAACCCTACTTATGAATAGAGAAGGGTGAAAAGTATTCACTGAAATGCTCATAGACTTGAAGGAGTGTTTATTTATCTTTGTACGTGTCAGAGTGGTGCAACTAAATATTTTGAATTAAAAAAATGTTTAGTTTGGGTCCGCTTTAACCACTTAAGGACTGCAGTCATAAAATCCCTTAAGGACTAGACACGTTTTCCATTCAGACCACTGCAGCTTTAATAGTTTATTGCTCGGTCATACAACCTACCTCCTAAAATAATTTTACCTCCTTTTTTTGTCACTAATACAGCTTTCTTTTGGTGCAATTTGATTGCTGCTGTGATTTCTAGTTTTTACTATATTCAACAAAAAAGACCTGAATTTTGTAACAAAACAAAAAAAAAATTCTGTGCTGACATTTTTCAAATAAAGTAAAATTTCTATATACATTTTTGTCCACATTTATTGTGCTACATGTCTTTGATAAAAAAAAAATCCAATAAGTGTATATTTATTGGTTTGGGTAAAAGTTATAGCGTTTACAAACTATGGTGCAAGTTAGCGGAAATTGATTTTTATGGGTTTTTTTCCTACAATGGGGTCACTTGTGGGGTTCCTATACTGCCCTGGCATTTTAGGGGCCCAAAACCGTGAGGAGTAGTCTGGAAACCAAGGCCTCAAAATGACTGTTCAGGGGTATAAGCATCTGCAAGTTTTAATGACAGGTGGTCTATGAGGGGCCGAATTTTGTGGAACCAGTCATAAGCAGGGTGGCCTCTTAGATGACAGGTTGTATTGGCACTGAAGTGCAGGAAACGCAGTATGTTCTCAAATCGTGACCTGGACATGGCAGCAGAGAACATGGGCATGTGATGTATTGGGTGCGTAGACCAATAGGACCGCAATACATTCTTTTTTACTAGACCCATGTTAAGGAGAAGGCCCCAAAAAATGTTAAGTTCGGAAACTTGGGAGTGGTTTCCACTGAAAAGGCTGGGCATGGTAGGGTGTGATTGGGGAGGGGGGGGGGTGGAGATAGATGCAAGCAATGCTTCGGCAAGGCAGATCATGGGGGGGGGGGGGGCGTGGGGGAGCTTGTTCTGAGGGCGATCTGAGGGTGTGGGTGGGTGACTGGGTGCCCGCAAGGGGCAGATGAGGGTCTGATCTGATGGGTAGCAGTGACAGGGGGTGATTGTTGGGTGATTAGAGGAGAGAACAGATGTAAATAATGCACTGTGGAGGTGATCGGGGGAGGGGGGGTTGAGGGCAATCTGAGGGTGTAAGCGGGTGTTTGGGTGCCTGCAAGGGTCAGATTAGGGTCTGATCTGATGGGTAGCAATGACAGGTGGTGACAGGGGGTGATTGATGGGTGATCAGTGGGGAAAACAGATGTAAACAATGCACTTGGGAGGTGATCTGAGGGTGGGTCTGCGGGCGATCTGAGGGTGTGGGCAGGTGATCAGGTTCCCACAAGGGGCAGATTAGGGTCTGATCTGATGGTTGGCAGTGACAGGTGATGATTGACAGGTGATCAGTGGGTGATTACAGGGGAGAATAGATGCATACAGTACACGGGGGGGGGGGGGGTCTGGGAAGGATCTGAGGGTGTGTGGGGGGGTGATCAGGAACCCTCAGGGGGCAGTTTAAGGCCTAATCTAAAAAATAGCGGCGTTGACAGGTAGTGACAGAGGGTGATTACGGGGTGATTGGGTGCAAACAGAGGTCTGAGGGGGTGATCAGGGGGGGGGGGGGGTCAGGAGGGTGCTGTAAGCGATCAGGGGGCGGGGGGGCAGGATCAGTGTTCTGTTGTGCTTACTAGGGGGGCGTCCTCCTGCCCTGGTGGTCCCTCGATCACTGGGACCACCAGGGCAGGAGGCAGCCTGTATAATACGCTTTGTATACATTACAAAGCGTATTATACGCTCACTACGCGACAGATCGGGGGTTAACAACGTCGCGGGTAAGCGGAGCCTAATGTCGGCGGATGCGCTCGCATGTAAGCGTGCGATCCCCGGCTAATAAGTCCCCCAGGTGCCTCTGATCGGCGTTAGGCGGTCCTGGGGGTGCCACTTTGTCGACGCCCATCGGTAGTGGGCGGTCGTCAAGTGGTTAAGATCCTTTTTAAACCTAAAACAAGACATGACAAACATTCATTATAATAATGTTAATGTAATATATAAGTATTACCAGTGGAACTAATGGTTTTAAATTCAGCAATCTAATACGTAGCTGTGCATCTATCCATAGGAACTCCAGTACTCTGTCTGGCCTATATCCAGCTAGGAGACTGAGGTCTTGCAGCTGTCTACCTTACACTTTATGTGTGTGACTACTGGAATGTAAGAGTGCCAGGAAACAGTCTTAAGCCCAATCTACACGATACAATTCTTTGTACGATTCGATTAATTCCGACATGTCCGATCCTGATTAGATTCTATTGAATTCGATTTGCCATTGCAAAACAATGACAAACCGAATCAAATACTGATCGGACATGTCGGATTTAATCGGATCGTAAATAGAATCGTAATACGAATCGTATCGCATAGATGGGGCTTTACATAGTGCTCTCTTTTGGTGTCACATGATCACACCTGAAACCAGAACCAGTGTTCTGTCCACCATTTTGCTTTTATACACTGCTTGATTTTTGCGTTGTTTAATTTTAGATTTAGTTAAGCTTTAAATACTCTGTAACATCAAAAACATCCCCTGGGGGGGTACTCGCCACGGGTGGGGGAAGCCTCCGGATCCTAATAAGGCTTCCCACGCCGTAATCTGTCCCACGGGGGTCTCACTGCAGCCCTCCGAACAGCCGGCGACAGACCCGACTGTGAATTCAATATTTACCTTTGCTGGCTCCAGCGGGGGCGCTGTGGCTGCTTTCAGCTCCGAAGTAGACGGAAATACCCGATCTCAGTCGGGTCCGCTCTACTGCGCAGGCGACGGAAACTTGCACCTGCGCAGTAGAGCAGACCCGACGGCGATCGGGTATTTCCGCCTACTTCGAAGCCAACAGCCGTCAGAGCACCTGCGCAGGAGCCGGGAAGGTAAATATAGACGTCATCTTGCATGGAGGGCTGCAGCGAGACCCCTGAGGGACGGAGGACGGCGTGGGAAGCCTCATTAGGATCCGGAGCCTTCCCCCACCCGAGGTGAGTACCTCCCAGGGGACGTTTTGACATTACAGATCCTCTTTAAGCATGTTACTGGAACACTGTTTTCTTATATTCACTCATCATGTATTGTATAACATTCAATGTCTATTACAGAAATGAAGGTTTCTGGCATTATTCTGGAAATGTTTACATCCTGTGACCAAAATTATTCCACGCTCCTATAAATGCCCTATTTTTAGAACCCCTAAAGTAAAACAACATCCATTAACTTGGAGGACAAGCATGAACGTACAAGTAAACACTTGCTGTGTACCTAGAAGATGAGTCATATAAGCTGCTACTCCAAGAAGAAAAAATAAGTAACTTCTTTGGTCCAAAAAACTGAATAGAAATTTAGGTCAAATCAAAAGCTTCTCTAAACTGCGGAAAACCACAGCAATGATGTCAGAAACAATTTCAATCAGAAAGCCATTGTTCCAAGCAAGCACATTCACTGAATAGCTGTTTCTGGATGCAGCTAAAAAAAAAATTCAAGAAAAGTCCAGGTTGTGCACTCAAATTGCAGTGCTGCTGCATGCACAAACTGTAGCTGTGAAAGCTCTTATTTATCCAGGTCATGGTCTAGCTAAAGTAGAAATAACAGATTAAAACACTGCAGGAACAAAAAAAAAAAAAAAAAAAAAGTGTTGGGTTTAAAAGGGAACTTTAACTGAACGGGGGTAAAGAGTTTCAATTACCCCTGCAGCAGTCCTGTGCCCTCAGAGCCGCTCTGGAATCCTCCGGTCCCCCGCTGTCACTTAGTTTCGTTTTTGACGACTCACCAGTCGGCCGGCCGCCATGCGTATTATTGGACGCATTCCCTACTGCAATTAGCGCTGTTGCGGACCGCAACGCGTACAAAAATACGCGTTGCTGCATATCTACCCGTGCGGGATGTGGCAACGTGTACTTTTGTACAGCGCTAATTGCAGTAGGGAATGCGTCCAATAATACGCATGGCGGCCGGCCGATTGGTGAGTCGTCAAAAACGAAACTAAGTGACAGCGGGGGACCGGAGGATTCCAGAGCGGCTCAGAGCGCACAGGACTGCTGCAGGGGGCTGGTAATCGCCCCAGGTAATTCACTTACCTGGGGCTATTACCAGCCCCCTGCAGCAGTCCTGTGCCCTCGGAGCCGCTCTTTACCCCCCATTCAGTTAAGGTTCCCTTTAAGCTATCTTATTTTTGGTCATTGGACTGGTCTTGTGCCAATTACCTCCTGACTAAAAACAGGAGATAACAGACAAGATAAATGAGAAAAATGACCACGGAAAAAAAGTTACAGCGGACCTGAACTCAGAACTTCCTTTCTGCTCTAATAGACGTGCAGGTAATGTGCGCCCCTGCTTTTCTGTTATGGGGAACGCAACTCCCTCTGCTTGCCTAGCCATAATGGGAGCACACACAGTTACTAATCAGAACACAATGGCCTCAATTCACCAGAGAAGAGATAGTAAGAGATAAAAGGTCGGTATTTTATCTCATGCGGTATTTTAACACTTTGTTTGCAATTCACCACTGTGCGAGTATAGAGAGAGGAGTGTTCGGTAGCAGACGATAATGGTGCGATAATGGAGCGATATGGATGCGAAAACCGAGCGATAAACGGTCGGTAGTTATGCGGTGTTAGTGGTTTGCATGCGATACTTAGCCTCTCTGGATGCTGCAAGTAAAGGATTGTGGGTAGGAGGAGGAGGTTATTACCAGCACGTGACCACAGAGGGTTTTCCTCCCTGTTTTTTGACCTTCTCCTTCCATTACAAATCCCTCCCTCTGTTCTGCATATAAAGCAATATTAAGCATTTACAATATTAAGTGGATGGGTGAAACGGAGGAGGTATTTGGATACATTCTCACACTCCCTCCCGATGAAAAATGTATCCAAATTCCTCCTTTGTTTCAGACATCCACTTAATACTGTAAATGCTTAATATTACTTAATATGTAATCGTGCAAATGGGCTGCTCTCTGGTGCCTTTAATATGTACAGTATAGGCTGTTACTGTGTGCTGCTAGTAAACTAGCTGTAGAGTGAGCTGCAGCAGCTGTGAGAAAAACCACATATCTTCAGGTACATTCAAGTGATAAATAGATGAAAAAATAACTAATGGCCACACCCCCTTTTTTCCCTAGTGAATTGTGATTTTGAGAAAGAATAACGACTAACTATTGCCTATTTATCACACATTTATCACACATTTATCACACATTTATCTCATGGATTTCTCTCTGTCGATATTTCACCCTATACTGTATAATTGCTATTTGGAGATATCACAGGAGGTAAATTAGCTCCCATGAGATAAATAGGTCGGTAACCTCTGGTGAATTGAGGCCTTTGTTTGCAATTCACCACTGTGAGAGGATAGAGAGAAGCGTGTTCGGTAGTAGGCGATAATGGAGCAATATGGATGCGAAAACCGTGCGATAAACGGTCGATAGTTTTGCGGTGTTAGTGATTTGCATGCGATACTGCCTCTCTGGATGCTGGAAGTAAAGGATTTGTGGGTAGGAGGAGGATATTATCAGCATGTGACCGCAGAGGGTTTTCCTCCTTGTTTTTTGGACCCTCTCCTTCCATTACAAATCCCTCCCTCTGTTTTGCATATTAAGCACACTAAGCAATATTAAGTATTTACAATATTAAGTGGATGGGTGAAATGGAGGCGGTATTTGGATACATTTTCACACTCCCTCCCGATGAAAAATGTATCCAGATTCCTCCTTTGTTTCACCCATCCACTTAATATTGTAAATGCTATATGCTAAATAGTGTAAATGGGCTGCTCTCTGGTGCCTGAAATATGTACAGTATAGAGGCTGTTACTGTGTGCTGCTAGTAAACTAGCTGCAGAGTGAGCTGCAGCAGCTGTGAGAAAAAACAGATATCTCCAGGTACATGCAGGAGATCAATAGATGAAAAAATAACGAATGGCCACACCCCCTTTTTTTCCCTGGTGAACTGTGATTTTGAGAAAACAATAACGAATAACTATCGCCTATTTATCGCATGGATTTCTCTCTGTCGATATTTCACCCTATACTTCTAGAGAATTGCTATTTGGAGATATCACAGGAGGTAAATTACCCCCCACGAGATAAATAGGTTGCTAACCACTGGTGAATTGAGGACAATACCTCAGCTCACGGCAAAGCTCTGTATAGGCACTTCACTAGCCTAGGGGGGTCTGGGGCCATCGAACACAAGCTAGATTATCAGCCACCTCAGTCAAGAACCATTATAAGTGTGTGTGCAAAAATGCTACAGGTGTAATAGTTAATAGCAGATCCACTGGACAACATAAGCAGAAACTGCAGCTGGAGATTTCTAGCTACCAAAAATCTCCCATAGTCCTGAATCTCAGATGAGTGGATGACCATCATAGATGGGGACACAAAAGCCCATTTTGCTTGTTTAAATAGTCAAATGGACATTATGACGGTGAGTGGCGAGAGATAGAGGAGTGACCTCCCAAAGCAGGAATAATACAGTTCATGTCTGAAAACCCCCTTCCTTCAGAAATCTACATGATCGCCATGGCAAATGTAACAGAGCTAGCCTCACGACAAAATACAGTATATGTACAGTAGAGTCGATTATCCGGCACCCGATGCAGGATAAGTGTGCTTTCTATTTGCTTGAGACTCAATGGTAAAAACAGGTCTTGCTAATACAGTACTATCCCCCACTCAATATGCATACCATGAACTCTGTACCAAATGTTAAAATACAGTATTTGAAAGTATATTAACTTTGGGGAGCCATGGAACCCAGTCTAAGCACAGCAGCAGAGCCCACAAACAGTCTAACGGCCCTTTTATATTACAATGCTGCAGTAGTGGTGCAATGTAGAACGAGGTGCGACTGAAAAAAATAAACGTGACTTTCAGTACACTTCTGGGAGTTGCAGGGTAAAGCACTGCAGCCTGAGCATTACTTCCACGGCGGCCCAAGTACTTCCGTCGTATTTCGACACAAAACAGTGAGGCATGCAGCATAGACATTTTAGTGGCCACAAAGGAATGCCATGAGGAGCTGTGGCGGGGCAGACTTCCGTGACGCGGTAAGTGTAAAAGGGGCTTAAGAAGTTGGCCTTCACCACTGTGAGTACTGCTGGTTAGTTGAGTTCTGGAAAACCGGGACTCAACTGTATTGGCATTTTTAAACTAAATGGAGGGGAGGCCATTGTGCTGTTTTGTTTGTAGGGAAAATTTATTTTCATATTAAAGTGCTTAGGCCTCATTTACATCTAGCTAGCGCAGATGGTCGTGCAATCCGAACGCAACTCATACGATCGCAAGCCATCTGCGCCGCTGATCCCATCCATTGACAGTGATGGGATAAGCTCTGTGCTTCTGGGCAAAATGCAGACAGCAGTATGCAAGCACTTCCTAGCACATCGTACTGCTGCGCAGTGCAATAGATGTGAACGGTAGAAGGGCCGTCTATGACCTTCTGCCGTTCTTGCGTTTCAGCGCATCATACGCACTTCCAAATGCGCACAGAAGCGCGTATGATGTGAACGAGCCCTTAGACTTTTTCCTCACAGAGTTTGCGTGGGTGGATGGAGAACTACAGAAAGTAAAATGTTTGGCCAATGTTGTATGATAAAATCCTAAAGACACAGACTAATGCAAGTACTCACATAAACCAACTTTAAACATTTTAGGCAGCTACCACTCCTTCCAAAATAAAAAAAAGTAAAACAGGTTCTGTGAGGCAATATTGCGGTCAGCATCCCATTTAGATTCGCCTCTCTTCCTATATTAAGGTGGCCATACACTGGTCGATTTGCCGTCAGATCAGCCAACAGATAGATCCCTCTCTGATCGAATGTGATCAGAGAGGGATCGTATGGCTGCCTTTACTGCAAACAGATTGTGAATCGATCTCAGCATGAAACGATTCACCATCTGTGGAGCTGCCAATGTCCCCCAAGCCCCCCCCCCCCCCCCCCCCCCCCCGCAAAATACATTACCTGATCAGGCCGGCGCGAGTTCCACCGGTCTCCGCTGTCTCTTCTCCGCTCTGGGCTCCAGCTTCACTGTACTTCCTGTCTGGGTAAGTTTAAACAGTAGAGGGCGCTCTACAGTTTAAACTTCCTGTCCGGACAGGAAGAAGTGAAGCCTGCCAGAACCCAGCGGGGAAGGAGCAGCGGGGACACGCACCGGCGGCGCAGGTAATGTATTGCTGCTAGCGTCTGACATTTCGACGCACTCCCGACCTGGCGGCGATCGAGCGAAATCTTCCGCACGGACGGATCGACAGGAACAATTTCGGTTGGAAATTGATCGTTCAGTCAGCGTTTGCGCAACGATTTCACAGCAGATTTGATCACAGTGATAGAATCTGCTGTATATCGGCGGGAAAATAGTTAGGTGTATGGGCCCCTTTAGTGAGGGAATGACAGAACAGAAACGAGAAAATCTCAGCAGGGATACAAATAGCCACAGAAACCTAACAGATGTTTTACCCTTCCCCAATTCAGTGAGATGTTTTGTTACTGTCAAGCTGTGCATAGCTTAGAAGGCAGACAGAACCACATCTGAAGGGAACGTGGTGTGGGACAGACTACACAGTAAACCACACATTACTCACATCCACTAGAGGCAGAATTCAACTATAGTGCATAATACAAGGTAATTTAGGGGTGAACACTGTAGAAAGGGGACAGAGCAGAGCAATCAAGGAATGGCCTTCATGGTCAGTGCTCAGTTAATTTCCAGCTTTCTATCTGGGCAACACTGTGGATAGCACTCTTCTTGCAGCCCTGGGTCTCTGGTTCAAATCCTAGCCTGGGCATATCTGCACGATGTGCACGATGTTTGTATGTTCTCCCTGTGTCTGCATGGATTTCCTCCGGGCACTCCTGTTTCCTCCCTCAACCCCAAAAACCTACAGATAAGTATGGCTCTAGACTACAATGGATAGATGACTATGGTAGGGATTAGATTGTGAGCCACTATATACTCTGTAAAGCGCTGTGGAAGATGCAGACACAATGCAAATACTAAATTATAATGATAGATAAAGGCATATGCAGGTTGATTACTGCCCACTATGCCAAGGCAACCAATCGCTCTACAACTGAAAATCGATTGCACTGATTCGTATACCACACTGCATGTTCTAATAGGTTTCAAAATATAACTATCAAGCATCTGTTGAACTACAAGCATTCTCCTTCGCAAAGCCGTGCAACACTATACAGCCACTGTCCTCCGCTACGCCTCACCCACCTGCTCACAAAGAAACTCTCCAAACTATCCAATCACATTTCTATTTAACTAACCAAAATCAATAGAAAGTGAATATATCAGGAATGTTGGGGGCAACATACAGTGGGTGCGAAAGTTTGGGCAACCTGGTTAATCGTCATGATTTTCCTGTATAAATCATTGGTTGTTACGATCAAAAATGTCAGTTAAATATATCATATAGGAGACACACAGCGATATTTGAGACGTGAAATGACGTTTATTGGATTTACAGAAAGTGCACAATAATTGTTTAAACAAAATTAGGCAGGCGCATAAATTTGGGCACCACAAAAAAGAAATGAAATCAACAGGGCCGGGCCGAGGCAGAGGCTGGAGAGGCTCCAGCCTCAGGGCGCAGTGTAGGAGGGGGCGCACAATTCATTCAGCTGTCATTCCTAATTGTGTATGAAGCAGAAAGAAATAAGAAAAGGGGATACATAGCAGTGACTGCAAGCCAGATAACTAGATATTAAGGTGTTGGGGAGGTTGTGGGCCCTGTGGCCCTCTTAGTCTAATAGCAATAAGTGTGTGACAGCTGGGGTGGGAGGGATGGAGGGGCGCACTTTGGTGTCTCAGCCTTGGGTGCTGGAGGACCTTGTCCCTGCTCTGGAAATCAATATTTAGTAGATTATCCTTTTGCCGAAATTACAGTCTCTAAACACTTCCTGTAGGTTCCAATGAGAGTCTGGATTCTGGTTGAAGGTATTTTGGACCATTCCTCTTTTTACATTCAGGTTTGATGGCTTCCGAGCATGGACAGCTCTCTTTCACTTACACCATAGATTTTCAATTATATTCAGGTCTGGGGACTGTGATGGCCACTCCAGAACGTTGTACTTGTTCCTCTGCATAAATGCCTTAGTGAATTTTGAGCAGTGTTTAGGATTGTCGTCTTGTTGAAAGATCTTGCCCTGGCGCAGCTTCAGCTTTGTCACCGATTCCTGGACACTGGTCTCCAGAATCTGTTGATACTGAGTGGAATCCATGCGTCCCTCAACTTTAACAAGATTCCCAGTCCCTGCACTGGCCACACAGTCCCACAGCATGATGGAACCACCTCCATATTTTACTGTAGGTAGCAGGTGTTTTTCTTGGAATGCTGTGTTCTTTTTCCTCCATGCATAACACCCCTTGTTATGCCCAAATAACACTTCATCAGTCCACAGCATCTTATTCCAAAATGTAGCTGGCTTGTCCAAATGTGCTTTAGCCTACCTCAAGCGGCTCTGTTTGAGCTGTGGGCAGAGAAAAGGCTTCTTCTGCATCACTCTCGCATACAGCATCTCCTTGTGTAAAGTGCGCCGAATGGTTGAACGATGCACAGTAACTCCATCTGCAGCAAGATGATGTTGTAGGTCTTTGTTGCTGGTCTGTGGGTTGACTGACTGTTCTCACCATTTGTCGCTTCTGTTTATTCGAGAATTTTCTTGGTCTGCCACTTTGAGCCTTAACTTGAACTGAGCCTGTGGTCTTCCATTTCCTTAATATGTTCATAACTGTGGAAACAGACAGCTGAAATTTCTGAGACACCTTTCTGTATCCTTGATGGTGAACAATCTTTGTCTTCAGGTCATTTGAGATTTGTTTTGAGACCCCCATGTTGCTACTCTTCAGAGAAAATGTAAAGAGGATGGAAACTTACAATTTACCCCCTTAAATACTCTTTCTATTAATTGGAGTCACCTGTGTATGTAGGTCAGAGGTCACGGAGCTTACCAAGCCAAATTGAGTTCCAATAATTAGTTCTAAAGGTTTTGGAATCAAGAACATGACAACAGTGCCCACATTTATGCAACTGCCTAAATTTATGTAAATCCAATAAACTTCATTTCAGTTCTCAAATATCACTGTGTGTGTCTCCTAAATGATATATTTAACTGACATTTTTTTATCGTAACAATCAACGATTTATACAGGAAAATCATGATGATTAACAAGGTTGCCCAAACGTTCACATCCCACTGTATGTCCATTAGATTTGATTAAAGAGAACGATTGGGCTTGAAAATTCAATACCTGTACACCTAGTTTATAGTCCGTTTTTAAATAACTACCTCCGAAATTTCTTTGATGCAGAACTCAATAGCAAAAGAAATTTGATACACTACACTGAGCTTCTTCCCGTCACAGTCCAGCAGTGAACTGACTGGCAACTTTCATGTGCTATGCATATGCAGCCTGGAGTAAATATGAAACACATGGCATATTACACTAATGAAAATCACTGATGTCAGGAGGAAGCCATCAGATCAGTTCTAACAGCATGCACGCTTGCCATTATTTATCCGAGATGTAAGCATCAATGGGAATATTAGCCTGCACAGTTTTCTTGTTCGACATGCTATTAACATATAAGCATAGTATATAAAATTAGACAGGCTGAATACCACTATGGTGTATGCAGAACAGTCATTATAAATACAATGTCAAAATGCACGCTTTTGGCAGTCATGAAAAGGTTCACTTGCTTGATTTTTGATTGTACCGTTTTTTTATTTACGTATAAGCTTTTTAAAGTTAAACTTTAACTCCAGTAGACACATTTCCTTGATTTTGGAAACAACTAAATGGTTTGAGCCTCTGTTAGTCTGTTCGCTGTAGTAAAGCCAGGCATGTGTGGTACAAAGACTGGATGTTATATTTAGAACTATTGTAGGCTTTCTTAACCTATTTTGGTTCCTGGACGTAGAAACTACGTCCAGGAACCATGCGCGCTACCGTGCGCCCCGCGGCCGTGCACGCGCACTCCCGGCCGCGGATTCGGTAGCCAGGGAATCAATGTATCGGGCTATGGTGCCCGATCACTGATTCCTCTCCCCCGCTGAAAAAGCGACCGCTTCTCTCGGAAGCTGCACCTTTTCTGGCCATTCCCTTCCTGATGCGCCACTCTAAGCGTGTGTTACGCTTAGAGTGACGTCATGTAAACAAACTCATGGCCATCTTGTGGCCAAAAAGTAATACTACACCTGAAAATAAAAATAAATTAAAATGAACACACATTTACATTATAAATCTATTGTTTACCCCCCACCCTCCCAAAACTACCCAAATAAAATGTTTACTATAAAAAAAAAACAAAAAACATTACAATTACAAAACAAAACAAAAAAAAAAACATGTAAATATTTACCTAAGGGTCTAAACTTTTTAAATATCAATGTAAAGATGAAATATTTCTATATTTTTTTTAATTTTAAACTTGTTAATAGTGATAGATGCAAAATGGAAAAAATGCACCTTTATTTCCAAATAAAATATTGTCGCCATACATTGTGATAGGGACATAATTTTAACGGTGTAATAACCGGGACATATGGGCAAAAACAATACGTGAGTTTTAATTATGGAGGCATGTATTATTTTAAAACTATAATGGCTGAAAACTGAGAAAGAATGAATTTTTCCATTTTTTTCTTATTCTTCCTGTTAAAATGCATTTACAGTAAAGTGGCTCTTAGCAAAATGTACCCCCCAAAGAAAGCCTAATTGGTGGCGGAAAAAACAAGATATAGATCAGTTCATTGTGATAAGTAGTGATAAAGTTATAGGCTAATGAATGGGAGGTGAACATTTCTCACGTGAAAACCACGGAACCTGAATGGGTTAAACTAGATCTGATCAATAATGAATTGCATTAATCTAAAACATCCCAACTTTGTCCAAGTGACGGAGGGAGGGATCAACGGTCCTAATTGAGCTAGTTTCTTATAGCTTATACTGCATCATGCAATACAGAGCAGGTGGCAATGCAATCATATCAGACAACATTTCTGCTGCATTGAATCGTACAAAGCACTGCACCCTACTAAATATAATACACTGCACATAAATAGGCAGCGCCTTAAAGATAACCTAAAGTCAAAAAAAAAAAAAAAAAAAAAAGAGATTAACTCACCTGGGGCTTCCCTCAGCCCCCTGCAGACGATCAGTGCCCTCGCAGCTCCACTCCGATGGCCCAGGACCCGCCGGCGAACAGTTCCGGTTTGGCCGTCACCGGCCGACAGGCATGGGAACGTGAGTGATTCTTCGCGTTCCCAGCCTGTATATCGCCCCCTATGCTGCTATTGCGGCCAGGAGGCCGCAATAGCAGCATAGGGGGCGATATACAGGCTGGGAACGCGAAGAATCACTCACGTTCCCATGCCTGTCGGCCGGTGACACCGGAAGTGTTCATCAGCGGGTCCAGGGAGGCCGCAATAGCAGCATAGGGGGCGATATACAGGCTGGGAACGCGAACAATCCCTCGCGTTCCCATGCCTGTCGGCCGGTGACAGCGAAACCGGAAGTCGTCGCCGGCGGGTCCAGAAGCATCAGACCGGAGCTGCGAGGGCACCGATCGTCTGCAGCGGGCTGAGGGAAGCCCCAGGTGAGTTAATCTCATTTTTTTTTGTTGCCTTTAGGTTCACTTTAACCACTTCAGGACCACAGTCTTTTCGCCCCTTAAGGACCAGAGCCTTTTTCTCCATTCAGACCACTGCAGCTTTCACGGTTTATTGCTCGGTCATACAACCTACCACCTAAATGAATTTTACCTCCTTTTCTTGTCACTAATACAGCTTTCTTTTGCTGCTATTTGATTGCTGCTGCGAGTTTTAGTTTTTATTATATTCATCAAAAAAGACATGAATTTTGGCAAAAAAATGACTTTTTTAACTTGCTGTGCTGACATTTTTCAAATAAAGTAAAATTTCCTATACATTTGAGCGCGAAAGTTATTCTGCTACATGTCTTTGATTAAAAAAAAACCATTCAGTGTATATTTATTGGATTGGGTAAAAGTTATAGCGTTTACAAACTATGGTGCCAAAAGTTAATTTTCCCATTTTCAAGCATCTCTGACTTTTCTGCGCACCTGTCAGGTTTCATGAGGGGCTAAAATTCCAGGATAGTACAAATACCCCCCAAATGACCCCATTTTGGAAAGAAGACATCCCAAAGTATTCAGTGAGAGGCATGGTGAGTTCATAGAAGATTTTATTTTTTGTCACAAGTTAGCGGAAAATGACACTTTCTGACAAAAAAAAGAAAAAAAAAAAGTTTCCATTTCTTCTAACTTGCGACAAAAAAAATGAAATCTGCCACAGACTCACTATGCTCCTCTCTGAATACCTTGAAGTGTCTACTTTCCAAAATGGGGTCATTTGTGGGGTGTGTTCACTGTCCTGGCATTTTGGGGGGTGCCTAATTGTAAGCACCCCTGTAAAGCCTAAAGATGCTCATTGGACTTTTGGCCCCTTAGCGCAGTTAGGCTGCAAAAAAGTGCCACACATGTGGTATTGCCGTACTCAGGAGAAGTAGTATAATGTGTTTTGGGGTGTATTTTTACACATACCCATGCTGGGTGGGAGAAATATCTCCGTAAATGACAATTGTTTAATTTTTTTTACACACAATTGTCTATTTATAGAGATATTTCTCCCACTCAGCATGGGTATGTGTAAAAATACACCCCAAAACACATTATACTACTTCTCCTGAGTACGGCGATACCACATGTGTGGCACTTTTTTGCACCCTAACTGCGCTAAGGGGCCCAAAGTTCAATGAGTACCTTTAGGATTTCACAGGTCATTTTGAGAAATTTCGTTTCAAGACTACTCCTCACGGTTTAGGGCCCCTAAAATGCCAGGACAGTATAGGAACCCCACAAATTACCCCATTTTAGAAAGAAGACACCCCAAGGTATTCCGTTAGGAGGATGGTGAGTTCATAGAAGATTTTTTTTTTTGGTCACAAGTTAGCGGAAATTGATTTTAATTGTTTTTTTTCACAAAGTGTCATTTTCCGCTAACTTGTGACAAAAAAAATAAAATCTTCTATGAACTCACCATACTCCTAACGGAATACCTTGGGGTGTCTTCTTTCTAAAATGGGGTCATTTGTGGGGTTCCTATACTGCCCTGGCATTTTAGGGGCCCTAAACCGTGAGGAGTAGTCTTGAAACCAAATGTCGCAAAATGACCTGTGAAATCCTAAAGGTACTCATTGGACTTTGGGCCTCTTAGCGCACTTAGGGTGCAAAAAAGTGCCACACATGTGGTACCGCCGTACTCAGGAGAAGTAGTATAATGTGTTTTGGGGTGTATTTTTACACATACCCATGCTGGGTGGGAGAAATATCTCTGTAAATGACAATTGTTTGATTTTTTTTACACACAATTGTCCATTTACAGAGAGATTTCTCCCACCCAGCATGGGTATGTGTAAAAATACACCCCAAAACACAATATACTACTTCTTCTGAGTACGGCGATACCACGTGTGACACTTTTTTGCAACCTAGGTGCGCTAAGGGGCCTAACGTCCTATTCACAGGTCATTTTGAGGCATTTGGATTCTAGACTACTGCTCACGGTTTAGGGCCCCTAAAATGCCAGGGCAGTATAGGAACCCCACAAGTGACCCCATTTTAGAAAGAAGACACCCCAAGGTATTCCGTTAGGGGTATGGTGAGTTCATAGAAGATTTTTTTTTTTGTCACAAGTTAGCGGAAAATGACACTTTGTGAAAAAAAAAAAACAATACATATCAATTTCCGCTAACTTGTGACAAAAAATAAAATCTTCTATGAACTCATCATACACCTAACAGAATACCTTGGGTGTCTTCTTTCTAAAATGGGGTCACTTGTTTGGTTCCTATACTGCCCTGGCATTTTAGGGGCCCTAAACCGTGAGGAGTAGTCTTGAACCCAAATGTCTCAAAATGACCTGTGAAATCCTAAAGGTACTCATTGGACTTTGGGCCCCTTAGCACAGTTAGGCTGCAAAAAAGTGTCACACATGTGGTATCGCCGTACTCAGAAGAAGTAGTATAATGTGTTTTGTGGTGTATTTTTACATATAACCATGCTGGGTGGGAGAAATATCTCTGTAAATGACACATTTTTGATTTTTTTTACACACAATTGTCCATTTACAGAGAGATTTCTCCCACCCAGCATGGGTATGTGTAAAAATACACCACAAAACACATTATACTACTTCTCCTGAGTATGGCGATACCACATGTGTGACACTTTTTTGCAGCCTAGGTGCGCTAAGGGGCCCAACGTCCTATTCACAGGTCATTTTGAGGCATTTGTTTTCTAGACTACTCCTCACGGTTTAGGGCCCCTAAAATGCCAGGGCAGTATAGGAACCCCACAAGTGACCCCATTTTAGAAAGAAGACACCCCAAGGTATTCCGTTAGGGGTATGGTGAGTTCATAGAAGATTTTATTTTTTGTCACAAGTTAGTGAAAAATGACACTTTGTGAAAAAAACAATAAAAATCCAATTTCCGCTAACTTGACAAAAAATAAAATCTTCTATGAACTCATCATACACCTAACAGAATACCTTGGGGTGTCTTCTTTCTAAAATGGGGTCACTTGTGGGGTTCCTATACTGCCCTGGCATTTTACGGGCCCAAAACTGTGAGTAGTCTGGAAACCAAATTTCTCAAAATGACTGTTCAGGGGTATAAGCATCTGCAAATTTTGATGACAGGTGGTCTATGAGGGGGCAAATTTTGTGGAACCTTTCATAAGCAGGGTGGCCTCTTAGATGACAGGATGTTTTGGGCCTGATCTGATGGATAGGAGTGCTAGGGGGGTGACAGGAGGTGATTGATGGGTGTCTCAGGGGGCGGTTAGAGGGTAAAATAGATGCAATCAATGCACTGGGGAGGTGATCGGAAGGGGGTCTGAGGGGGATCTGAGGGTTTGGCCGAGTGATCAGGAGCCCACACAGGGCAAATTAGGGCCTGATCTGATGGGTAGGTGTGCTAGGGGGTGACAGGAGGTGATTGATGGGTGTCTCAAGGTGTGATTAGAGGGGGGAAATAGATGCAAGCAATGCACTAGCGAGGTGATCAGGGCTGGGGTCTGAGGACGTTCTGAGGTGTGGGCGGGTGATTGGGTGCCCGCAAGGGGCAGATTAGGGTCTAATCTGATGGGTAACCGTGACAGGTGGTGATAGGGGGTGATTGATGGGTAATTAGTGGGTGTTTAGAGGAGAGAAGAGATGTAAACACTGCACTTGGGAGGTGATCTGATGTCGGATCTGCGGGCGATCTATTGGTGTGGGTGGGTGATCAGATTGCCCGCAAGGGGCAGGTTAGGGGCTGATTGATGGGTGGCAGTGACAGGGGGTGATTGATGGGTGGCAGTGACAGGGGGTGATTGATGGGTGGCAGTGACAGGGGGTGATTGATAGGTGATTGACAGGTGATCAGTGGGTTATTACAGGGAATAACAGATGTAAATATTGCACTGGCGAATTGATAAGGGGGGGTCTGAGGGCAATCTGAGCGTGTGGGCGGGTGATTGGGTGCCCGCAAGGGGCAGATTAGGGTCTAATCTGATGGGTAACAGTGACAGGTGGTGATAGGGGGTGATTGATGGGTAATTAGTGGGTGTTTAGAGGAGAGAAGAGAGGTAAACACTGCACTTGGGAGGTGATCTGATGTCGGATCTGCGGGCGATCTATTGGTGTGGGTGGGTGATCAGATTGCCCGCAAGGGGCAGGTTAGGGGCTGATTGATGGGTGGCAGTGACAGGGGGTGATTGATGGGTGGCAGTGACAGGGGGTGATTGATAGGTGATTGACAGGTGATCAGTGGGTTATTACAGGGAATAACAGATGTAAATATTGCACTGGCGAATTGATAAGGGGGGGGGGGGGGGGTCTGAGGGCAATCTGAGCGTGTGGGCGGGTGATTGGGTGCCCGCAAGGGGCAGATTAGGGTCTAATCTGATGGGTAACAGTGACAGGTGGTGATAGGGGGTGATTGATGGGTAATTAGTGGGTGTTTAGAGGAGAGAATAGATGTAAACAATGGATTTGGGAGGTGATCTGATGTCGGATCTGCGGGCGATCTATTGGTGTGGGGGGGGGTGATCAGATTGCCCGCAAGGGGCAGGTTAGGGGCTGATTGATGGGTGGCAGTGACAGGGGGTGATTGACGGGTGATTGACGGGTGATTGACAGGTGATTGACAGGTGATCAGGGGGGATAGATGCATATAGTACACGGGGGGGGGGGGGGGGGTCTGGGGAGAATCTGAGGGGTGGGGGGTGATCAGGAGGGGGCAGTGGGCAGGGGGGGGGGGGGGAATAAAAAAAAAATAGCGTTGACAGATAGTGATTGATGGGTGATTAGGGGGGTGACTGGGTGCAAACAGTGGTCTGGGGGGTGGGCAGGGGGGGGTCTGAGGGGTGCTGTGGGCGATCAGGGGGCAGGGGGGGGGGGGGGAAATCAGTGTGCTTGGGTGCAGACTAGGGTGGCTGCAGCCTGCCCTGGTGGTCCCTCGGACACTGGGACCACCAGGGCAGGAGGCAGCCAGTATAATAGGCTTTGTATACATTACAAAGCCTATTATACATATGTGCAGCGGCGATCCGGGTGCTAGTAACCCGCCGGCGCTTCCGAACGGCCGGCGGGTTACTACGAGCGGTGGGCGGAGCCAGTCCCCGGCGGCTGATCGCGTCACGAATGACGCGATCGCCGCATAGCCACTCCCGCAGCCGCCCCCGCCGATGGGCGTATTGCGGTCGTTTGGGCCCGGACTTTGCCGCCGCCCATCGGCTGGGGGCGGTCCTCAAGTGGTTAAGGTACCTACACTTGTCGTTCAAACTGGTCATTTGAATGACAGTTGGACTTGTGTACGTTCCATCGTTAGACTGATAGCAGCAGTTTTGACTGATCCGCTCAGCGGATCCGTATACTAACTGTCGTTCAAAACGACAGTTAGGTCCGTACATGTGTACAAACGAGTTGTTTGAAAGTCTTTTACTTTAAAGCACTGGCAGATTTAGCCTGAGTCTGCCTGAAGCTGATGGATAATGTTCAGTTATTTTTCAAGGACAAAACAGATAGTCACATAGATGACCAACAGCACTGCATGAAATGGTGTAAAATCATACTCCGTAGTAGGCGCCATCAATTCTGATAATTCAGTTTTGACTGATCCGCTCAGCGGATCCGTATACTAACTGTCGTTCAAAACGACAGTTAGGTCCGTACATGTGTACAAACGAGTGGTTTGAAAGTCTTTCACTTTGACACCAATAGACATTCAAACAAGTCGTTTGATCAGCCTTTTTATCTGGTCCATTTACCAGTCAAACGACATTTCAATTAGCTGTAATTAGCATTTCAAACATTTTGTCATCTGTGCGTAAAAGGAGTCTGAATGACAAGTCGTTCAAACCAGACGTTTGAACGACAATCGGGCATAAAATCAGACGTGTTTACGCACCTTTGTGCTGGGCATGCGCCGGAATCGAGCCACTGGCTCGATCCCAGCGCGTGGATCGATTCTCGCTCATCCCCGCGGGCATTCCTTATCAGCGCTTCATTTCTGTTCATTGTCCGCCCGCGGGGATAGAGCGCAGTATCGATCCGCCACGGTGATCGGACAGGTTGGATATTATCAATCGAGCCATCAGCGGCTTGACTGATAAGAACTATCGCGCCGTGTATGCCCAGCATTAGACTTGGAGAGTTCATTTAGGCAATTTCCCACTGGTAATCCTGTAACCAAGTGAGATCTTGCCCATGATTCTGGGCATAGACGGTTCGTCTATGCGCCGGTTTCGAGCCAGCGGCACGATGCCGGCGCGTCACCGCTCGTCCGCTCGGATCGATCCCCACTCGTCCCCATGGGCACTTCCTTAACACTGTTTTGTTTCTGCCATTGTCCGCCCGCGGGGATCGAGCGCAGTATCGACCCGCCGCGGTGATCGGACTGATAATATAAAACGAACCGTCTATGCCCAGCATTAGACTTCAGCCAAAAGTTAGCTGAATGCAGCAATAGCAGTCTTATGGCATTCAAAACCGAAGACAGATTGATGCACCAGACAGTACTTTAGTGAGACACTCTCTCTCTGGATACAGTAATGTCCTGTGGGAGAAAAGTGCTTTACAAATGTTATTGTTTAAAGGGAACATAAACTGAGAAGGATATGGATGTTTCCTTTTAAAATAAAACCAGTTGCCTGACTCTCCTGCGGATCCTGCATCTCTGGTACTTTTAGCCACAGCTCCTCAACAAGCATGCAGATCAGATGCTCTGACAGAAGTCAGACTGGGTTAGCTGCATGCTTATTTCAGGTGTGTGATTTACCCACAACTGCATACAAAGAGATCAGCAGGACAGCCAGACAACTGGTATTGTTTAAAAGGAAACATCCATATCCCTTTCAGTTTAGGTTCCCTTTAAAGCACTGGCAGATTTAGCCTGAGTCTGCCTGAAGCTGATGGATAATGTTCAGTTATTTTTCAAGGACAAAACAGATCGTCACATAGATGACCAACAGCACTGCATGAAATGGTGTAAAATCATACTCCGTAGTAGGCACCATCAATTCTGATAAAAATTCTGTTGGTATAGGTTTAGAATTGACACTCCAGTAGCATGGACAATCTGAATCTGCAGCATATGCCCTGTGCCCTTCCACATCTGTCAACATGCATGGGGTTACAAATACTGCCGTTCGGCTAGGTTAAATTGCAGCCAGCAGATGGGAGGATGAAATGCTCAACAAGTGTGCAGCTCAACCATTGGTCTGAAAAATCCACCATTCTCTCCAAGGGATCATTACTGAGCTGACTCCTACTTTTATTAAGTTATGTTGTTTTCTTTGCCTTGGACAGATCTTTCCAACTGTGGTGTGGCAGACGTTGCAGGACTAGTTTACATGATCCTGACTGATCTGACTGGGTCAGTCCTCCACAATGAAGACATGTTTTTTGACTAAAGCATCCTGTTTGTATATAAACGCTATCTGTACATGCAGATCTAGCATGCTAGGTCTGCCTTAAAGAGACACTGAAGCGAAAAAAAAATTATGATATTATGATTTGTATGTGTAGTACAGCTAAGAAATAAAACATTAAGATCAGATACATCAGTCTAATTGTTTCCAGTACAGGAAGAGTTAAGAAACTCCAGTTGTTATCTCTATGCAAAAAACCCATTAAGGCCTCGTTCAGACTATACGCGCTGCTGTGCGCATTTTGGCAGCGCGTATAGTGTGCGACGCGCAAGAACGGTAGAAGGGCATAGACAGCCCTTCTACCGTTCCCATCATATGCGCTGCGTGGCAGCGCGATTGCGCTATCGCGTACTGCACGCATTTTTGGGAATCGCAGCGCAGATCCCATTCATTGTAATGAATGGGATCTGCAGCGCAGCGCATAGGAGGGCAGATGACGTGCGATCGGACGCGTTGCGTTCCAATCGCACAGCCATCTGCGCTAAATGATGTGAACGAGGCCTAAGCTCTACGACTTTCAAAGTCGTGGAGAGGGCTGTTATCTGACTTTTATTATCTCAACTGTTTACTTTTCCTCTGGCAGAGGAGAGGTCATTAGTTCACAGACTGCTCTGAAAGAATCATTTTGAATGCCGAGTGTTGTGTAATCTGCACATATTATAGAATGATGCAATGTTAGAAAAAACACTATATACCTAAAAATAAAAATATGAGAATATTTTCTTTGCTGCTAATCTTCTAGTAATTATTCATAGTACACAACCAATTCACTATATCATATATATTTTTTTTCGCTTCAGTGTCTCTTTAAGGGAAGGAATGCATTCTTTACATTTTACCTAGAACTATGTTAAACCATACACATCTATAAAGTACTGTCCTACAAGATATACAATATACATTGTAAGGCGTCCTGGAAATACACACAGGAGACTGACTTTGGTGTAACTGTTCAAACCTAAGCAGAAAATATACTGCTATCTTCAGCCCTGGTAGATATCAAGAGTTAAAAATTTCAATGAAACTATTTAATTATGCCAATAATAAACAACCCCCTGAAGTGGTTTTAAAAATGAAAATGAGATACTTACCTCAGTAGTGGTGAGCCTCTGGGTAGACCAGAGGCTTCCCATTACTGAGGTAAGTACCTAATTTTTAGTTTTTAAAACTGCTTCAGGGGCACATTAAAGAAGTTTACAAGAGAGACAAAGAAAACCCTCTAGGCTTGTTTAAAACAAGCAGAACTAACAGAGGAAACTGGTGTGCCCTGTGGGACCTTTCTCTGAAAGTGCAACATGAGCCAGTTTTATTTCACATGAAAGTACAATAAGAAAAATGCAGTTCTTTGAAGCACAGTCAATCACTTAGCCATAGCTGTGAAAATATACACGTTCCCAAATTCAGATTCTGTATTTTGTTGCTGCTTCTATATTTAGTCAGGGCTGATACTAAATATACATTTTAGAATTTGTTGCTGGTAAGAGGCATTTCAACTTTCTAAGCTTACTGTGGGAAAACTGTGTCACAGCACTGTCTCTACTGGAAAACGAGGAAGAAGAATACTGTATGCGGGAGCATGACTCCACATGTTCGAGAAAGTTATGCTGACACAATGCATTATTTTAGTGATTTCATTTACATTGTTCAGAAAAGAAGAGTTAAAACGGATCCGAGATGAAAAACTAACTATAACAAGTAACTTGTCTATATATCTTATCTAAAGTTTACAGCAAATCTAGCATCAAACAGCTTTAATAGAAAATTACTATTTCTTCCTGTGCTACGACAGCAGCCATGTTTGTAAACATTACGCAGAGGTAGGCTTATCTGTATCTTCAGCAAAAAAACCTAATCCCCCCTCCTCCTCCCTCTGAAATCAATGGCTAGTAACACCTCCCCCTCCTCCTGCCCAGACTGAGCTCCCATGAGCCCTTGCTACTGCCAAGGCTCTCTGAAAACCTGTGGGCGTGGTTTATTTAGTTTATAGGAAATTATTAAGTATTAAAACAAAAAATTATTTGGCTTGAGGAATGTCCTATAAACAATAGGAAAAGAACACAATTATGCAATGAGTAAAAGTTCACCTTGGATCCACTTTAAGCAGTGATATTCTCTTGACAAGTCTTCTATGCAATGCACTGCCATACAACACTTTGAAAAACACACTTTATACAGTAGTGGTACGTCTGAAAATTTGTCTTTTCAGACAATGCAGTAGCATTGTGTACCAACTTCTTAAAAGAAAAACACAAACTGCTGTTGCTAAGGTCCTGAAATGATAAGTATCCTAGCTATTATGCTGAACATCTCGATTTAATTATGTCAGTCACTGAGCTTGCTTCCAGAGGCTTCTCCGATCCTCCTGTTCTCCACAGCTAAACCCTCTTATCTTTGCAACTATGCTCCCATCTGAACGAGGATGGCCACATTGCACAGATGCACTGATGATTAGCACCTACACAGTGGCATGGAGCTGCTCTTGTATGGTGAAAAAAGGTGTGCACAAGTGGTACTGTGCTACTGTGCAGGTGTGGGCCGTCTTGTACTAGTGCAGTGCAGTGCAGTGCAGTCGTGATTGTAGCCATGTAAACATATTTGACAAGCCCTTGTCTAATAAGTTGAGAGTATCCCAGCACTGGATCAATGAGGGTGAGGCAGATGGGGAAAGCCTCTGAATTATCCAGCAATAATCCAGCAACCCTCTACTGAGGCAAGTATCTAACTTGGGCATTTTTCCCCTACAGGTACATTTTAAGACCCATACATACAAGTTTGTGAACCAAAAGTGCATGATCTTCCATGAACATTTCAGCTGACAGTCAGGCTGGCAACCTGTGACAGTTACAGCTGCAGGTACAGTACTAGGGAGATGGTATAGCGAGGAGTAACAAGGGTTCTTTGGGGACAGAATATTGGTATTCAATCCCTAAGGCCACATTTCCACCACAGACTTGCATTTTAGGTGTGAACATTTAAATGAGAACCTCCACACTAATTTGAAACTAAGCCAGTTGGGTCTAGGTTCAATTGGTTAATTAACCAGCTGCTGATTCAATGATCAGCGACTACTGGGCTCAATCGGCTCATTTTCAAGTCAGGGGAAATCTACTCTACTACTAATAACAGACACAAACCAAGGGCACCAGCTACTAGGGAGGAGTGAACAAGAACAAAATTCAATTTCACCTGAGGCTGTTGTGGAGAAGGGTTTGTAAACAACAGTCAGCCATGAGGTTCTAATATCTCATCACAAGAGACAAAAAAATCATTGAAGCCATAGTTTGTAGCATAGACTGCTTTCTTAATGCATAGAACAGTAAATTTGCACAACATGGCAATATACAACATTTTGTAGATTGCACAATTGTTTTGCAATACATACATTAATTGGCTCCTATACTCCTACCTTCTGTTGGGACATCACAGCTATGTTACTGGACACAAAGCTGTTTAGAGTACTCCCCTTATCACATCATCAGCTACGTAAAACAATCAGGGAGGAGCTGACACAAACCAGCCTTTCCCTGTCCACAGAGATCACCGCCCAGCTAATCTCCACCCTGAACCAGTAAAGGTGGCCACTACTGATCCAAAATTTTTCATCCTATTTTAACACATCTATGTAGTATTAGGGTAATTGAGTGAATATATTTAAAGGATAATTTAGGTAGTTCTCTTATATTACATAGTAATATGGTAAGATTGGATCATTAGTGACCACCATAGGAATCTACAGGCAATTGAGCACCTGGAACTAAAAATATATAAAACTAATGCTCTCATCCGTATGGGATCCGCCATCTTCCCTAGGTGAGAACACAGCTGTGCCAAATTTTGAAGTTCCTGGCACAGCTACAGTCTTCCCTGGTGAAGATGGCGTATCCCATAAGGCCGTGAGACCAAGTGTAGCAGCAACCCGTAGGCAAGTACTGATGTTCCCCCCCAATGGCCAACCCCATTATGAACCTCCGTTATGGGGAGGTACATTTTAGTATTTTAAATTCCTAGTGCTCAGTTGCCTTTTACATCTCAAGTGCAGGTCAATGGCCTCATAATAAGAATCTGCTAAAGCTGTAGTGCTGACCACAAGAAAAAAAAATCTCAAAGAAGAGAGACTGGATACCTTGGCATCTGGTATTAAAAGTAATTCCTACTTATCTCTACCTGAATGTGTAAATTTATAGAAGGTGAAGAAAATGTTTCATTCTAATCACAACTGATTTTTTTTTTTTAATAAAAAGTCCTATAAACTTCCTTTCTGTACTTCTGGGGCTGTATGAAATAGTAAGACATGAAATTCCTTGTGGTAGGGAAAATGTCTTTATTATGCTTTAATGTTAAACGGAACCTGTAACTTTCAATATGTCCCCTGGGGGTACTTACCTCAGGAGGGGGAAGCCTCTGAATCCTATCGAGGCTTCCCCTGTCCTCCTCCGTCCCACGGTGGCAGTGCTAGCGGTCCTCGAACGACTGCCATGTAAATATTAACCTTTCTCAGCTCCAGTGCAGGCACAGTAGCAGCTCTCCACTTACGGTCAGGTGGAAACAGCTGATCCCGATTGGATGCACTCTACTGCGCAGGCGCAATTTGCCTGCACAGTAGAACAGACCCGATCCACTATTTCTGCCTGACCCCAAGCGGAGAGCCACTACTGTTCCTGCACTGGAGAAGGTAAATATTGCAGGTACTACTGCGCCTGTGCCACAGCCAACTTTCCTTGTCGGCTGTGGTTTCAGGGGCCCAGCACTGCTACCGTGGGACTGAGGATGACTGGGGAAGCCTCAATAGGATCCAGAAGCTTCCCCTGCCGAGGTAAGTACCCCCAAGGTGAACTTTTTGAAGTTACAGAGTGTTTAAACATCAACATTACACCGAGCTACAGAAATGAATAGTAAAATATGTACATGAACTTAGAATTTGTCGCTTGCTTCAAGTAATAAGAGTGTTAAGTACTGTCATTCCACAACAAATCCAGTTGCAGATTCAAAAGAATCTGCCAAGATAGACTTCTAAATATAACACATTAAGATAATACACAATATGAGATGAATAAACTAAATCGTAATTGGAATGACACCTACCTTCTTGTCGTCTTTTGTTTTAGGTGTTTTTTTCTTTGTTTTTCTTTCTTCCTGCTCCTGGTCAGAAGTAATTGCTGGATTATCTATACCTCCCTTCCAGGTGTCAACTGGTGAAAGAAGAGGGTCTTCTTCACTTGGTCTGTGCTTTGGTTTCTTTCTTTTGTCTCTTCCACTGATGGTAAGAGCCTCCTCATCACTGGCATCAGAGTGGGTTCGTCGATAAGTGTATGATTTCGTCTTACTGAACAAAGTCTTTGACCTATACTTATATTTTGAAGGCCTCCTCTCTCCTTGACCCCTTGAAAGTCTATCAGAGATGCCATTTTCTTCTTCGCCTTTTGCATTGGGGAATAAATGGTGCCTTCTGTGAAGATGGTTTTGACTGTCTTCAGGTAAGTCATAAATATCATTAATGAAATCTTTGGATCTGTGTATTGTGTCCACAGGATCTGAGTAGTTATCAGATGAATCTGCATCTTCTGGGTGTACCAAAGGGAAGCGAGAAGTCTGCTTTCTTGGGTTTTTGCCAATACCAGCTTCAATAGTTCTCACAAGGTTTGGATCTAATCTGTTTACCTTTGACTTAGGTCCAGCAGGTTTGGGTCTTATTGGAGGAGGCACTTTGTGGTTGCGCTCATGGTCATGGCAATTTAACGGAGTACTGTGTGTGGGATACTCATTCCCTTCATTATCCAAATTACACTTTGGAAGCAGCTGTACATCATCCCCAATAGGGCTATAAGGAGGTGGGGCTTCTGAGTCATCCTCTGAATCTGGGTAGCAACTGTACGCTGGCGAGTTTCCTCGGGGTGAATGAAGAAATACATCTTCACAAGGTTGACTTGCCTCCCTACTGCTCTCTGCCAAATAAGAATTTTCAATGGAAGTCTTCTTTTCCAAAACATCGCTGAAGAATGGTGTAAAAACCTCTGTCTGACGATGATATTGAGAGAGTGAATATAGAGCTGTGAATTTAGCTGAAATTTCAGTGGCAATGTGCTCTCCTTCAGTCATCAATTCTTTAATGGCTTCATTCTCAAAGAAATCAGCTTGGCTGTCAGTTACAGCAACCAGCTGAACAGGGATAGTGTCCTGAATTTCTGACAGAAAAGCCCGTAGCATTCCCATAGAGGCTTTTCTTTTTGCTGAATAAATTAGAATGTACCCATGGACCAGCTCATCTTTTCTAACCCCAATAGATGAATGGTATGACAGTATGGTTATCTGTATCCGTCTTCGCTTTTCACCAATGATTTTATCGAGCATCAGGGAGTTGTTTTGGCCAGGTTGAGCAGCACTACAAGTACGGGACTCTAAGAAAGGGGAAAGAATTAGATCCACACTAAAAGGATCTCCACACATGGCACACATGACAATCCGTAAATCAGCTTCTGAAAGATCTTTAATAGTAGGAACGGGGCTGGCAATATCAGAATTGTGCTTTACAGATTCCAATACTCCCCTCAGAGCTTGTTTTATTTGAGCCTCATTAAATTTTCGAGGGAAGGTTCCAGTAGGTATATCCACAAAATGGCACTGGAGTTTGTTTGCCAACTGCTGCCCTTGATGTCTCAAAATTGGCAGATTCTTGCTCCCACTCTCTCTCTGGTTAGCCAAAATTAAAGTAAAGGGAAGGTTTGCTATTTCCTTATCTCTTCTTGCTAGGGATTCACATCTTATTTTGCCAATGCAATCACCTAGGAAATTAAGTGATTCAATCGAACTGAATACACAGAAACAGCCATGAGGTTTAAATCGAGGAGTCCATAACTGGCTCAGAAGGTTGGGAGAATTAGCATCCATGGGCCTCAAGTCTAATTCATAAATTTTTCCATCTAAAGCAAACTCATCATCTGTTGACTGGGTCCTTATTTCATTGGTCATCTCTTGTGGCAAACTGTCTTTTCCAAGAATAAGAAGATTCACTTTGTCAAGGTTTGTTCCATCTTGGTACAAGTTCAGACGGCCAAGATTTGATTGCAGGAGACTGTTGGCAATAACTTGTTCCACTTTAATGTCCGTGCAACTTTGGACACTGAGACAGGTTTCCTTGGTAGGGTGATACACAAATCCAATGTGTTTCAGGAGAAGAGATTCTCTTTCAGTTGCAAGCTTCTGCAAAGCTTTATACCTTGGTTCCTCCCCAAGGACTGCATTAATTTCAGTCATTTTATCAGTGCTTGGCGTAGCATTAAGATCTAGGTCATAAAAGAGCTCAGAGTGCTCAAAAAGCATCTCCTGAAATTCTTCTTTGGCTTTATCAATGATTTCCCGCTGGTGTTTACGGTATACCTCTGTACGATCTGTCTCACTGATGAACTTATAAGCTTCATCATCTAAAACAAAACACATAACCTCTTCCCATGGTTGGCCAGGGGAAATAAATGGTATCTTTTCAAGGGTTTTCTTGAATTTTTCTTTCATTTCTATTCTTCTCTTCTCAGAAACCAAATTTTGGACATGGCTTTGATATATTTTTTCAGCCTCTAAAGTGCAGAGAAGATCAAATGGAACTCTTCGATCATTTACATCATCTATGTGATCAGACTGATCCCATGGAGTCTTTTCCAGCATTACAAACCAAAGGCCGAAGTCATGCCTCTTCTCAAGAAGCCTAAGAGCTTCTGCCCAGTTTAAATTTTCTATTTCTTCAAGTTTTGGCAGCAATGTATTGAGTGTTCTTGGGAGCGTCCTTAAATATTCCTCTTTTCTTTTTCTGATGTGCTCCTGTTTGAGCTGTTCTATGTGCTTGGAGAATGTATTTTTAGCTTTCATGGTTCCCTCTAAATTAATATAATTTTCATAATCTGAGTGGTTTTTTAATTTATTACTGACAGTTTTCCAAGTTGCATGATAATCCCGCACTGTTTGTACAATAAGCTTCTCAAATTTATCAGTCGCAGAAGCTACAATTTGCCGGTGTGTTTTGAATGCCTCCAGGTAAGGAATTATCTTGGGTTTACCTCGTGTTTTGTCCAACATTTGAACTAGTGCTGTGAAACACGTTTCAACATTGATATTATATCTAGCTGAAGTTTCTACAACAAGTAGGTTTTTCTTGTTAGAAGCAAAGCCCTGAACTTCTCTCAGATAGTGGTCAACACACTCATCACACTTTGTTGCTGCAATAACAACCGGTTTCTTTGCTTTTACTACTTGCGCATAAAGGTTATTAATAAACTTTAACTGATCATCAAATTTTCGATTGCATCCTTGGCTAACATCTATGCATAGTACAAAGCCATCTATGGTTAGCTTTCCTTCTGGCATTTGCTTTTGTTCAAAGTCCTGCTCCAGGCCAAGCTGGTCTGTGCAAATATACATAAGCTTCTCAGCTGACTGAATTTTTGAAGCTGCTGCTCTCTTTATATAGGGCTGAAGGTTTGTACTTCGATGTGGAAGAAAAGTCTGATCATCTATGAACTCAGTCTGTTCAATAATGTGATGTTTGCAATCAATCCCATCTTCACCTAACTGCGTTACGTCACCCCAATACAAAAAGTGGTCATTGTTGACAACACGTCCTCCAAAGTCAATTGTGCTAAGGACAGAGGTATGTTCATGATAATATTCATCAGCCTTTGGCCGGACATATCTGTTACATAAGCACGACTTCCCAACACCACAGTTGCCTTTATCCTTTTCTGTTCCAGACAATCCTATAACGCTAATAGTATATGATGGGGGGCGCGGCTCCTTATTCTTTGCCATCATCACTCCCCTCTCATCCTTCTGAGTAAAATTAGAGAGCTGGGCATACTTCTCATTCTTAACTTTCACATGAGAGCTTCCAATATGGTCAAAGACAGTAGTAAGGACTTGCTGTACTCTTGTTCTCCATCAACATAGTGTGTCCTCAAACATGTCTGCAGATGGCATGCCTAAGAAAAGAGAAAAAAAAAAAAAAATCAGAACACTGCAAAAAACCATGTAATTGTTCAGTCATAGAATGCTGTACTACATTAAAATTTAAGCTGAGCTGCTAGTATAAAGACTACTCTGAACATTAACGCAGTCTTACTCTCTGAGACAAATGCATAGATGTTTTAGAACACAACTACCAAAATGTGGTCACAATGCATGGAAGTGTATTGTTTTACACATTGGATGTGATTCATAAAGCATTACCGTATTAGGGTAATGCAGAAAAAAGCTGACTTTATCGAGCACTTAGGAAAATGTCAATTCATAAAAGCTGTTACCGCATGAAAAGCTGAAATTACAGAGCAGTGAGGTAAATTACCGACTTGTGCGGTAATTACCTCAACACGTCAGTATATGTCAATTTATAAAGCCTACAATAAGAGTAAAGCCACAAAGCAATACTGTCTGCTTTGAAGTGGTGAAAAGAATGCGGTACCTGTGCAAGGAGACTGTGCTGGGAGCCGTGACTCACAAGCAGAAGCAGAGGCAGCTGTGAATGACAGGAGCAGGGAGCCAATAGAAACAGCTCGTCTTCTGCAATTCTTAATGTTGGAATCTGATAGGACCTGCAGCCTTCTCTGGCGGGACAAGGTTCTCAAACACAACCCCCCCCCCCCCCCCCCCAGGCAGCAGCAGAGCGAGAACGGAACCAAACAGGCATCCCCTGAATACCTTAGGCTGTGTGCCTGTTTAACCTCAGCTACTGGGGAAAATTACCTAGCATGGCATGTGTAAAGTTTCTTGGAAGTTAATCTAAGCTGCGGCAATTAAATACAGTGTTAAGAAAGACTAATAGATAGATTCAAAGCAGATTCAGAGCAAGCAGATGCAGTATAACAAAAACATGTATAGCTAAAGGGATGTCGGGATGCCTTCACTGCAAGGAACAGCATGTAACAACACAGACACGGCACACTGCTCTGCTGTTACCGCAAATGTATTTGTCAATGGGTTTCAGTAATTTACCGCACTTCTACTGCACCTGTGAACATTTTTATGCATTCGCATAGTCTAAAATATCAAAAGTCTAAAATACCGAATGCGGTATTTTCCTGACCAGATTTTTTTCTCAAACAGCCTTTTATGAATTGACCCTAATATAGTTATGTACAAAAAGAAAACAGATGTAACTTTAAAGAAATCCATGAAACATTAAAAACAGCATTGAAAGTTTGTCTGTTACTGCAATTCAATTTCAGAAATATTTTCAATTCACAATTACAATCTGCTTTTGAAGACCACCTGAAAATGAAAAGGCTGTTTTCTGCCTCTGAAAAGTAATTTCTATTCTATACCTTGCTGTGTTACCAAACATAACATGAGCATGTGCAAGCTGCAGTAGCATAGACTCGACCAGGCTCGGCCGTTTCTGCCGGATCCTGAGCTGGACAGTGCGAATGCCCACGCCACCCTTTGTGAGTCCAGGCGCTGGAACGTGATGATGTACGAGGACGGGGGGAAGCCACTTTAGAATCCAGAGGCTTCCCCCTCCTGAGGTAAGAATCTAATTTTTCCACTTATCACAGGTTAACTTTAAGCTGGACTAAGGTAAATTCCCTGGGTGATGGGCACGGTTCTATTTGTGCATGAACATTTGCTTGAAAAAGATATCTGAGTAGATGCTTTTGCCCTCATATTCAAGTGTATTCACAGCCCATTCATGAAAAAATATGAGCCAATTACTCCCTGAAAACTGGTTTAGATCAGTGAATGTTTTCCCTTTAGAACAGGCTTTATCGGTGTGAGAAAACGCGGAAGAGCCGCCGCCATGAGCCAGCGGCAGGCGGCTCTTTCCGCGCATAATGGCGCCACACACGGAGAAGCAGCCGCCTCCTCTCAGTATGAGGCGGCTGTCTCCGTGCAGGGCTCAACGGAGCGCGGAGAAACCGCCGCGTCAGACGCGGCGGTTAGCGCGCATGCCCCCGCTGCGGAGGTACCGCAGAGCGGGGCTGGTGTGGCTGGGACACGTAGTCCCTCTAGATTTAGAGTGACGCGCGCGCACTCAGGCAGGATTTATATGACAGCCAGAAGTAGTCAGCTGACCAGGCTGGTCAGCTGACTCTGGCTCCACCACTCATTGGTCCAGCACCGTGGGAGGTGCTGGAGAGGTACAGGTGCATATATACTGCTAGCTGGTCATTCCCCTGGTGTCTGGCGTTGCGATCACATATGTGGGAGCACCCAGATCCGTAGTCAGATTCGCAAGTGTGCCGGGACCAGCTGGAGCTGTAATCCTACACTTAGCTAGATTCTGTTGATAGCTTAAAGTACTAGTTTCATTGTGATTATCTGTTATGACTTCTTGCTTGCCTGACTATCCTCCTGAACGCTGATCTTGCACCTCGATATTTCTGATACTCTGTTGCCGAACCCCGGCTCGTTCCTAGACTCCGCCTCAGCCTCCTGATTCTGTACCTCGATATATCTGATACCCCGTTGCCGAACCCTGCCTGTACTTAGACTCCGCCTTTGTCTTCTGATCTTGTACTGTATCTGTCCATGTGTGTACGACCTGGCTTGTCTGACCTCGAGAACCGACCTTACCATTAGAGGCGGTTCCTCGCTCTGTTAGCGACCCTTCGTCCTGAGGGTTGCTTTCAGACAATCCTTCCTACTGTCAGTCTGACTCCTCCCGTCTTGGAGAGCTCAGGTCTGCGGAAGGAAGCTGTGCAGTACTCCTTGCTGCACGGAGGCCTAGTCCTTGAAGTGTTACTGTTACACCAAACACTACACTCTACTCAGGTGAACAGAGGTTAGCTAGTATATCGGATTATCGGTGATACTGCAGATCATTTATAATCTGGTATATATCTGTATTCCCAGTGATACTGCAGATCACCGGTAATCAGATCCTCTGTGCTTCACCGATCGTTACAATCGGCACCAATAGCGGGTTAGGCAGTTGACTGCTGCTGAGAAAAGACAGTGTCCAAAGTCCACAAGGAATCAGTGCAGGTCACAAGAGTCAGTATGGTGTAGCACACAATCCTTAAAAACGTCACCGTAGTGGTATTCTGGCTTTATACATTCCTGTGGTCACCATCACCAAAAGATAGGAGAGGCTTACCAGCTGTAGACAATCCACATAAGGTTGTACATACCGCATTCATCAGTAAGAGGACCAAACAACAGTCTGCCAGAGGTCTACATGCACTCCAATCCCACAATCCAAACAAGTACGGTATCCAGGGTATTAGCGTGGAAAATGTAAGCAAACAGCAATTTTACTTGTAAACCGCTTACTTTAAAATGCCAAAAGCGAATAAAACATGTAAAAAGATTAAAAGACTTACAGCATATTCTGACTACTTTTTAACCCTTGAAAATCTTCTGAAAAGTCGGGGGTCATTGATGCCTGGTGATACGCCCTATCCTGTTACCGCCTCTCAGATCTCGCTGCGGAGGACTGTAGTGAAGCGGCGCAGGCGCACATGCGCGAGATCTGAGAGGCAGAGGAGGTAAATAGGATAGAAGGTTGGGCCAGAAGGGTGAAAGAGGCGTGTTTTATGGGCACAGCGCAATCTATTCTTCCATACCGCTCTGATAAACAGGGAGGCAAAGAGTTGACCAATCCAACAAGTCAATCACCTATATACGGTTATATACTGGGTACCACATACAGTACAGCACCAGTATCTGTTCATACATAGCACCAATTTATGTTTATTTTTTATTTGGTGTGCGTTGGAAGAGGGGTAGTCTTATACAGTGAGTATATCCCAAAACTATATATTAACTTGAAAAGTTGTGGGTTCGTCTTATACACCGGAATATACGGTATATACGGGGCCCAAAACACGGGAACCCCGGTATAAGTTTGTGCGTGGTTATGAACCCAAAATGCTTCCAATTTGGTTTAAAGCATGCGTGGTTTGCTTACTGTGCTGTGAATGGTGAGAGTTTCAGCAGAGAGCACCTTATCACAATTAGGGCAGCACGGTGTCTGCATGGTCCCTGTGTCTGCATGGGTTTCCTCCGGGCACTCCAGTTTCCTCCCACATGCCAAAAACATACAGATAAGTGAATTGGCTTCCTCCTAAATTGGTCCTAGACTTAGACTACAATACATACACTACAAAATACATACACAAATATGATATGGTAGGGACTAGATTGAGAGCCCCTCTGAGGGATAGTTAGTGACAAGACAATATACAATGTACAGTGCTGCGTAATATGCCAGTGCTATATAAATACTTAAATAGAATAAATTAACTGGCTTGTGTAAAAACGTTCCTTCCTCCATTTAAAGAATAACTGTCAGGCTGCAAAAGCTAATTTAAACCTCTATTCTCCTGTGTTAAACAGTTTAGATGGAAGCCAAAAAGGCAATACTGAAGTTAAAAATCTCTCTTACTTTGATTTCTGCTGAATAGCAAGCCTCTTTATTCCCAAGCTCCTAAGGAGGCCGGCAGGCCGCATAAGAGATACTGCAAAGCATGCTGGGGCTGCTGCTTCTCCCTACTGCACTCCCTTGGTCCTCCCCTTCATTTCCCTATCCCGCCCTAAGGCTGCTTTCACAGTGAGAAGTTACAGGCTCATGTTACAGCGGCTTGTATCTTGCAGCCCAGCTCACAGCACTGAAAAATCAATGTGCTGTTTACAAGGCACATGTTCCGTTAGAGTATACTGCACGAGTCCGCTATGGTTCCTAGCCACATGACTAATTAATATTCACTGCACAGTACTGTTGTCCGGATCATGAACCATTAGGATCTTTGATCCAGATCTTTTTTGAGAGTCGAATCATCAGGAAGCAGGGTAAGGGAGGATATTACATCACAATTGGCTTCATACAAGACAGTCAAACATGGAACCTGCCATGAGCTGTCAGGAGCATCAATCTCTGCAAACACTATATCAAAATTCTGTGAAATCCAAACGTGGACAGTGAAATGCATATGTAATGTAAGTAAGTACAGCCAATATTTAGCTACTGATATATGTGGTTTTTTTCTCTGAGACCCTATACCTAACAGCTCCTCTTTAACATTGGTTACTGTCTGTGTACCAGGTTGTTGTGGGCATGAATTGTGGAGTGCAAATACAATATTAGCATTAGAGATAAAGGCAATGCTAGTTTTTCCAAGTTGATGGTATTTGTTATTTGTATGCAGAATTACACTAGACTAATAAACTCTGGCTGCATTTGACAGCTCTATTTCAATCTGCATAAAAATTACAACCAAATTTGCATCAATTCATAACATACTCCAATGTATTGTTCATCTCTAGTTTGTGTTGAATTGGGCTATGTTCCATTAACAATACAATAATACAATAACATTTCTATAGCGCTTTTCTCCCATAGGACTCAAAGTGCTTAGGCTCTCTCAGATTCAGTATTTGGTAGTTGGATGAAGTATTCACACAACAAAAGTTATAATTCTGCAAATGCCAAACTGAACAGGTGGGTTTTCAGTCTGGATTTAAACACGGCCAGGGATGGAGCTGTCCTGATCTGTTGAGGTAAGGCGTTCCAAAACGTAGGGGCAGCATGACAGAAGGCTCTAGGACCAAAAGTTTCCAAGTGGACTCTGGGTATGACTAGATTATAAGAACTTGTGGATCTTAGAATGCGGGGATTGCTACGCAGCTGCAACATATCTTTCATGTATCCAGGGCCCAGATTATTCAGGGATTTAAATGTCAGTAGGCCGATCTTGAATAGGACCCTCCAGTCTATAGGTAGCCAGTGAAGGGAGTGCAGGACTGGTATGTGGCAGTGACGGGGTTGGTTGGTTAGCAGTCTGGCAGCAGTATTCTGTATCAGCTGTAGGCGGTACAAGACCTTTTTTGGAAGGCCAGTGTAGAGAGCAACAGTAGTCCAGTCGGGATGTGATGAAGGCATGGACTAAGGTTGGCAGATCTTCTGGGGGGGGATGAGGTGCTTGATTTTTGCAATGTTTTTTCAGGTGAAAATAGGATTATTTCACCACAGCAGAGATTTGAGTTCTGAAGTTTAAATTCCCATCAATTAGAACTCCCAGGCTATGCACATGGTCAGAGCTTAGATCCGTGCCTCCTATTCCCAGTGATTAAGACTGCAAGTTAAGTTGTTTTGTTATCATGCTCTGCCCTCCAATCAGAAGGACTTCAGTTTTGTCTGCATTTAGTTTCAGCCAGTTGTCATTCATCCATTGCTGTAGTTCACGTAAGCAGGCGTTTATAGTTAGAGTTGGGTCTGTCACACCAGGCTTGAAGGAAAGATATAGTTGGGTGTTGTCTGCATAGCAGTGGTATGTCAGTGTAAAGATCGGTGTCAGCACACAGAGAGAATCTGATTATTGGTGATCTGCAGTATCACCAACAATACAGATATATACCTGATTATTGATGATCTGCAGAATCACCGATAATACAAGTATAGCTAACCTCTGGACACCTGAAAACGTGTAAGTGTTTGGTGCAACAGTAATAAGTAGAATCACCTGAGGAGCAGGTGACTCTAACCAAAGAGTCGGACTCTACTGCAGTCAAAGGACTCCTAGAGGATGAGTCCCTGACTTGTTGGGTCCCTGCAGATGGACTGAACACCCAGGGAGCGGGTAACAGCCAGAAAGGTCGGCCAGATCGGGTCGGCAACACACGAGCAGATAAGGTACAGAGACAGAAGGCTGATTCGGTAACCAGGGACAGGCAGGGTTGGCAACAGGTAATCAGATATGCGTAGGTACCGAATCAGAAAGCAGAAGGCGAGTCAGGAAAGCAATGGGTCATAACAGATATCAAACAAGGCCTAGTCTTGGGTGTGAGGTCCGTGGTCTCAACACCCTGGAACTAGTCTGAAGTATAACACAATAGTAACTCAGTAATCTGGCTAAGTGTGGATTCCCAGGTCCTCCTGGTTCAACCACACTGAAAGATCTGACTAAGGTCTGAGTGCTAACACATAAGCATTCGCAACGACAGACAACCAGCAACTGACAGGCAAGGAGTATATATAGCAAAGCGCTCCTCAGCGCCGCCCAGTTCCCTTCAGCCAATCTTCTGCCACTCTGGGATCAGCTGATCATCAGCTGACCCCTCTCCTATTGGCATAAAGAGCCTGTCTTGCAGCGCGCTCTCCATCTGTGTGCACTACTAGGTTCAGACAAACCAGGCGCATGTTGCTGCGAAGAAACCGCCGGTCTGAACGCGGAAACAGCCGCCTCACTGTCAGACCGCTCGGCGGTGTCTCCGCCATCCATTACAGTACCCCCCCCCCCCCCCCCCCCCCCGAGGAGTGGACTCCGGACACTTTCCACCAGGTTTCCCAGGATGTAAGTCATGAAACTCCCTCTTTAATTCCTCCGCATGCATGCGACAATCTGGCACCCAAGATCTCTCCTCTATGCCATATCCCTTCCAGTGGACCAGATATTGCACAAAATTCTGCACCAGACGAGAATCCAGGATCTTTTCAATCTCATACTCTGGTTGGTCATCCACCAACACAGGGAAGGGAGGAATCCACGTGCACTGCTGGTTTTAAAAGAGACACATGGAATGATCTCACACCTCTCATACTGGCTGGGAGATCAATCGCATAAGTGACATTATTGATTTTCTTGGCCACTGGAAAAGGTCCTATAAATCTAGGGCCCAGCTTGGGTGACAGTTGCTTCAGGGCCAAATGACGAGTGGACACCCACACCAAATCTCCTGGAGAGAATTTCCACTCTACAGACCGTCTTTTATCTGCCTGTCTTTTCTGGGTTTGAAAAGCTTTCCCCAGGTTCCTCTTGACCATTCCCCAAATCTCCCTCAGGGCCCTTTGCCAATCCTCCAGAGGCGGAAAGGGTGTTGATGCGACCGGCAAGGGAGCAAACTTGGGTGATCTTCTCGACACCACCTGAAATGGGGAAAACCCAGAAGAGGAGCTTTTTAGGTTGTTGTGCGCAAATTCCGCAAACGGCAAAAATTTTACCCATTCGGATTGCGCATCTGCAACATAAGGAACTGTTCCAGGGATTGGTTAACTCTCTTGGTCTGGCCGTTGGTCTGTGGGTGGTAGCCTGATGAAAATGCGAGATCCATGTCTAATTGATGGCAGAAAGCCCTCCAAAACTTTGAAACAAATTGGACTCCCCGATCTGACACTACATTCTCCGGAATGCCATGCAGCCGGAAAATGTGCTGGATGAAGAGATCAGCCAATTCCTGGGCCGAGGGGAGGGACAAAATGAGCCATCTTATTGAATCTGTCTACTACCACCGACTTGCCCTCAGACCGAGGGAGCTCACCCAAGAAATCCATGGAGATATGGGTCCATGGTTCACTGGGAACTGGCAAGGACTGTAAAGTGCCAACGGGGGCCTGACGAGAGGGTTTACTCCTTGCACACACGGCACACACTCTTACAAACTCCTTACAATCTGTTGCAAATGTAGGCCACCAGGCACATCTAGCCAGTAGATCCTGAGTTCTGGTGGCCCTAGGATGACCATCATTCTTGTGTGAATGAAACAGTTGTAGGAGTTGCAAACGGAAAGGCAGTGGCACAAACATGACCCCATCAGGCTTCCCCTCTGGGATATCTTGTTGGTAAGGACTCAAAGTGACTGTCCAATCCTTCCAGGTCTCATTGGCTGCCAGAACTACCTTCTGAGGTATGATGGTCTCAGGGGCTGCAGGCTGCACTGTCTCAGGTTCGAAACACCTGGATAAGGCGTCGGCCTTGATGTTCTTACTACCAGGAGTATATGTAATTATTAATCTAAATCTCGCAAAGAACAGGGACCACCGGGCCTGGCGAGGGTTAAGTCTCTTAGCACCCTCTATATACTCCAAATTCTTATGATCTGTATAAACTGTGATAGTGTCTTCTGCACCCTCTAGCCAGTGTCACCATTCCTCAAAAGCTAACTTAATGGCCAAGAGCTCCCGGTTGCCTATGTCGTAGTTTTTCTCTGCGGGTGAAAAACTACGAGAAAAGTAGGCACATGGGTGGAGCTTGCCCTGCAAGCCTGATCTCTGAGACAATACAGCTCCCACCCCCACCTCTGAAGCATCAACTTCTACAATGAAGGGAAAGGTGACATCAACATGTCTCAGTATAGGTGCGGAACAGAACAGTTTCTTTAGGGTGGAAAAGGCCGCATGAGCCTCTGCTGACCAGTGATGAGTGTCAGCCCCTTTCTTGGTGAAACTGGTGAGGGGAGAGATGATGGTAGAGTACCCCTGAATGAACCTTCTGTAATAGTTGGCAAACCCCAGAAATCTCTGGAGTGCTTTCAGTCCAACAGGCTGAGGCCACTCCAGGACAGCAGAAACCTTCCCTGGGTCCATTGAAAGACCAGAGGTGGAGATGATGTACCCCAAGAAGGCAACCGAGGTTACTTCGAAGAGGCATTTCTCCAGTTTGGCATAAAGCTGATTCTGTCTTAGCTTTTCTAGCACAAACCTGACATGCCTGCGATGTTCAGTGAGATTGGACGAAAATATCAATATATCGTCCAAATAGACCAGGACAAACTTCCCCAACACTTCCCTGAACACCTCGTTAATTAACTCCTGGAAGACGGCAGGAGCCTTACACAACCCGAAGGGCATCACCAGGTACTCGTAATGCCCGTCGTGCGTGTTGAAGGCCGTCTTCCATTCGTCGCCATCCCTAAAACGCACTAGGTTGTATGCCCCTCTTAGATCTAACTTTGAGAAAATCTTGGCTTTAGTCACCTGTGTGAACAAATCGTCAATCAAGGGTAAAGGGTAACGAATTTTCACTGTGATCTTATTTAGGCCTCGATAATCGCTGCAAGCACGGAGGCCTCAGTCTTTTTTCTTTACAAAAAAGAATACTGCCCCTGCTGGTGAACGGGAGGAACGGATGAACCCTTTAGCCAAGTTTTCTCTGATGTATTCCTGCATAGCTAGTTTCTCAGGGCCAGACAGGTTATAAAGGTGACCCCTGGGTGGCATACAACCAGATCTCAAATCGATGGGACAATCGAAGGCACGGTGGGGGGGGGACGTTTATCTGCTGACTTGGGACAGAAAACGTCAGCAAATTCTCCGTATTGTCTTGGCACACCTACCTGAATGTTGGTATGACCAATGGTTACCTTCGCCAAACAATGATGATAACAATGGGACGACCAGCTCGTTAGCTGACCTGAAACCCAGTCTATCTGAAGGGAGTGGAGTTGTAACCAGGGCATGCCAAGAACGATGGTAGAGGTTGCCATACGCAAGACCAGAAATTGCAGATCTTCCCCATGCAGTACCCCAACACAATCTCAAATTTGGAGTACGGGACAAGGGATGTCTACTCTGCAGAGGAGAGTCATCTACAGCAGTGACCAAAATCGCAGGGCTGTGGAGTCGGTCCAAAAATTAACCGACTCCGACTCCTCAGTTTAGGATTCCACCGACTCCGACTCCACGACTCCGACTCCTCTAATTTGCATATTACAATTTTGTTGATTAAAAGTATGTAACATGAAATTCGTCTCTTAACTGCCAACGCTTAGGAATTTTACAAGACAACTGAAGTGAGAAGGATATGTAGACTACTATATTTATTCCCTTTAGACTAAAACTAGTCCTTGGTAAGAGTACTTGTAAAAGGTACAAACCGGAACAAAGAACATCTATCAGGCCCTAGGCAATGTAAGTGTGGGTACATGTAAGAATGATGTCCAGGTACTCTGCAGGGGAATGAGGAGATTGTAAACAGACAACACCTCTGTGTTCAATGTGCACAGCATTCTCAGTGGATCCCCTGCAGCTCTGTGGAGAGTGCATATGTAGAGTATAGTACTACTGTATAACAAAGTAAACCTGAGACAGATGAAATTAAAGTTTTATACATACCTGGGGCTTCCTCCAAGGCTCCAGCCGCCTTCAGGATAATCAGTCCCTCGTTGTCCTCCTCCACCACCTGGATCTTCTGCTATGAGTCCAGGTACTTGAGCCAGTCAGGCGTAGTGCGCATGCACACACTCCGCCGCCAGGAGCATACTACACCTGTGCAGCACTATTGCGCAGGTGCAGAATGTTCCTGGCTGTGGGAGCGGCATGCGGCCGGACAGCGCTGACTGGCTGAATTACCAGGACTCATAGCAGAAGATCCGGGTGGTGGAGGACAGTGAGGGACTGATTAGCCTGAAGGGGGCTGGAGGAAGCCCCAGGTATGTATAAAACTTTACTTTTCATCCGTCTCAGTTACCCTTTAATTTGTAGTCACCAAACCAAATTTTAATAACATATCAAATTATTTTATTTCATCAGCAAAGGGAGTGCATACATTTGCATAAATCAGCATCAATGCAGAATTATTTCCATCTCGTTGACCATCTCTATTAGTGACACAGCTACACATCAGGCTTTATATTTACAGCATAGATGTTATTTAGTATATATAAGAGATTCCTGTGTACACATCATATGTACAGTCACAATCAGATATGTATATCTGACCTTAAAAATACGGGGACTGCTTTATTTAAGCAGCACAAGTAACTAATTTTGATTGGTTTATTTCATTTTTGTGGACTAAGCACAGCTATTACTGTATATATACTGTATATATACATTATTTTTAATGACTATTATCTGAGAAATAGAACATTTTATCATATTTTCTATTTTAATTACAGTTACAAATTCATTAGGAGTCGGAGTCTGAGTCGGTGCATTTTTTCCCCGACTCCGACTCCAGGCACCCAAAATTGCCCGACTCAGACTCCACAGCCCTGCAAAATCGGTTGATTCAATGGGAGCATGGGAATTCCCAATCTCTTAGCAAACTCGTAATCTATAAAATTAGCCGCTGAACCAGAGTCAATAAAAGCTTCAGTGGTAACAGTCTGACCCTCCCATGTGACAGAACAGGGAAGGAGCAGACGATCGTTATCTAGAGGTAAAGACTGCGCGCCTAGGGTATTACCTCTGACTACACCTAGGCGGCAGCGTTTCCCGACTTCCTGGGGCAATTCTGCACTCTATGGCCCTTCTCTGCACAGTACAAACAGAGCAGTTCTGTTTTCCTGCGATTCCTCTCTATCCACGTCAACTTGGACTGACCAATTTGCATTGGTTCTGGCGGAGGCGAGGCGGGTGGAGGAGAGGCATACAAGACATATCTGACCACGTTTCTACCACGGGTTTGTTTTTAATACCGCAACCAGCGATCAACCCGTACTGCTAATGGGATTGCCTCATCAATGGTTTTAGGTTCAGGGTGTCCCAACATCAATTCTGAAACTGCGTCTGAAAGCCCTGATAAACAATCTAGTAATGCAAAAGCCCCCCACCTAGCTGACACTGACCACTTTCTGAATTCAGCTGCATAGACTTCTACTGGATCCTTGCCTTGACGCAAGGTCTTTAACTTCCGCTCAGCAGTAGAGGCAATGTCCGGATCATCATAAATTATGGCCATGGACTTAAAAAATTCCTCTACTGATGTTAGCGCTTCGTGCCCTGTCTGCAGGCTATATGCCCAGGTTTGAGCATCTCCTGATAGTAGGGTCTTAATAAATGTAATCCTCTGTGCCACTGTTCCTGACAAGTTAGGCCTTAGTTCAAAATATGACATTACACGATTCTTAAAATTCTGAAAGTCAGATCTATGACCAGAAAACCTTTCGGGTACAGACATCCGCAGGTTTGTAACTGGAGGAGATCGCACTAAATATACAGTCGTCTGAAGGACCTGTAGAGACCCAGATAAAGCAGAGATCTGGGCCTGCTGACCGTCCATCACTCTGATGAGATTTTCCACCGAGGTGTTGAGTGTATCAAGACGACTGTTAAGTGCATCCATTTTGTTTTTTGGTCTGGCGTTCTGTAACGATCGGTGTCAGCACACAGAGAGAATCTGATTATTGGTGATCTGCAGTATCACCAACAATACAGATATATACCTGATTATTGATGGTCTGCAGAATCACCGATAATACAAGTATAGCTAACCTCTGGACACCTGAAAACGTGTAAGTGTTTGGTGCAACAGTAATGAGTAGAATCACCTGAGGAGCAGGTGACTAACCAAAGAGAGTCGGACTCTACTGCAGTCAAAGGACTCCTAGAGGATGAGTCCCTGACTGGTTTGCAGAGAGGTCCCTCTGAGAGACAGGGGTCCCTGCAGATGGACTGAACACCCAGGGAGCGTGTGACAGCCCGAAGGGTCGGCCAGATCGGGTCGGCAACACACGAGCAGATAAGGTACAGAGACAGAAGGCTGATTCGGTAACCAGGGACAGGCAGGGTTGGCAACAGGTAATCAGATATGCGTAGGTACCGAATCAGAAAGCAGAAGCAGAGTCAGGAAAGCAATGGGTCATAACAGATATCAAACAAGGCCTAGTCTTGGGTGTGAGGTCCGTGGTCTCAACACCCTGGAACTAGTCTGAAGTATAACACAATAGTAACTCAGTAATCTGGCTAAGTGTGGATTCCAAGGTCCTCCTGGTTCAACCACACTGAAAGATCTGACTAAGGTCTGAGTGCTAACATATAAGCATTCGCAACGTCAGACAACCAGCAACTGACAGGTAAGGAGTATATATAGCAAAGCGCTCCTCAGCGCCGCCCAGTTCCCTTCAGCCAATCTCCTGCCACTCTGGGATCAGCTGATCGTCCCGATCTAGTGTAGCCCTAGCACTTGCTACATGGGACTCATAATAATTCCTTTTTTTTTTTTTTTTTTTTTTTTTTGGTGTAATGCTTAGGCGCTGGAGGAGCTCTGGACGAGGCTTGTTTAGTTTATAGGGTATTAAAACAAAAACAAAAAAAACAACAAAAAAAAAGTATTTAGCTCCAAGAATGCCCAATAAACTATATGTAAGGGGCCCAATTATGCAATGAGTAAAAGTTTATCTTGCATCCACTTTATCAGTAGATGCTATTTTGTTATCTTTTTGGATACTTTAGTCAAGCCTCAGGTCTCTTTATCTCTCTGAGTAATCTGCAGATAATCATATTTCTGACTAGTCTCAATACTGTAAAGAAGTTTTGCTTCTCATAACTTTTGAAGAAAAAATAATAATTAAGGTATAAAATTCCACAGTAATTCATTTTCAAACTGACACTTTGTGGAATGCACAGATGATTATCAGCAAGAAGGAGCAAGTGCTTCAGTTTCTTAGGGGAAAAAAAAAAAAAAAAAAGTCGTATTTGCAAACGTTATGACCACAGAGAAAGTGAAACAGTATGAACAGGGAACGACAAATTGTACATGAGAAAGCCATAATGCTTTCCCAGGCATTACTAATGCATGGTACACTCCATGCAATTTCCCGTCAGATTTTAGGTCAAATCACTAATTTCCGACAGGTCCAATCTTATCTCCGATAGTTTGATCAATTTTCTGATCACTTCTGTACAAAATCTATCAGAAAATCGATCGGTAATTAGATAAGACCTGTCGTAGATTATTGATTTGACATGAAATCTCATGGGAAAGTGCATGGGGTGTACCAGACATAAGATTGTCAGTGTTACAATTAACTTTCACAGTGAATGTTACAGATAAAGCCCTTTTCTAAATAAAAATTACCCTTATTTTATTCTCTCCCAGAAGGCTAGGTTTTCACTAGAAGCATGCACATTGCATGCAAATTTCCAGACGCAAAAGCGAAAGAGCATAAGTATGCCATTTTTACATGCAAATTTGCAGGCACAAAAATTCCAGGTGTGATTATTAAAAGGAGGAAGTTCGGACACCATTGATTGCATATGCAACATCGTATTGCATTGGATTTTTATGCATACAACGTCCGAAAAATACAAATATGGTTGTCAGGTTTTGTTTTTTCCTGGATATGTGCACATCCAAACCTCAGAAGAAGCTATTCAAACGAAACGGTCATCAGGCCGTGCACCAGACAGCACCCACTGCTCGTCCCACATCCCCTCTACTTTGCACACGATAAGTATCAATTAGAATATTGTTTGTATTACACAAGATGAACTTTATTGATAAGAATTGAATGCAAGTGTATCAGCAATAAATCAATGTTAGCAGTGCCGAGCTTTTCACTGTGTCTTCTTGTTATAAATTTCGCATTTAGTAGAAACAAGCCCAAAGGAAATTGTGTGTGTGAATTTTTGTATGCCTTACTTTTGCGTTACTCTCCATGTACCCTGGGACATTAAAACACACAAAGGGATCCCTTTTGGGTCATTTAATTTGCTCCGTTAGGTACCTGATAGCTAAAAATTGAAAAATAGATGTCAAACTGGGGGCTCCAGATCTTGTTGAAGCCATGAATGATAAAATGAGGATGGAGGAATTGGTTCTGTCTGCAAAGGATCAGATGGCGAAGTTCCACAGCCAATGGGCAGTATGGGTGAAGTTTAGGGAGAAACTCAGGAGTGACTAATATCAGGAACAAGACGTAGATGGAGGTGGTCTTCTGGGCCCTAAATAGCAAACTAAGATAATATTGGTATGCATTTCCTTTTTTTCTCTTCCCTTTTTTTTTTTTTCTCTTAAGTAGGTCGGTAGTGGGTATTACATCAATGCTGGGGGCCCTTTAGGAGAGAGGGGGTCAATTAGGTATGGGGCGCTATAAAGGGTTTGGGTGACTTTTTCCTTACCTTTTTTTATTTTTGTACCAGCATGGTGGAACGGTGGAATTGTTGTACCTCTTTATATATTAATATATATTTCTGTATTTACATGTACTCCATTACTGTCTTAATAAAAATGTTGTATGCCAAAAAACAAATTCTTACCAGTGGAAATGGGCCTAAACACTTCAATAATACCATACTTAAAGAGTGGTGTCTGAAAATACATTATTTCTGACAGTAAGCAGCATGGTCATGTGACTCGCATAGTTGTGCAGTGGGATGGGGTAAATAAGGTGGAGAGGTTTTATGTTTTTTTTTCAACTAGAAGAAGCTCTCACATGCAGATGAGATTAAAATACAGAGCCTGGAGTAAAAGATTGCCAATTTTGTAATACGGTAGTGAATAAGTTAGTACCTAACTGTGAGTAACCCAAGATTTGGTCATATAAACTGACCCGACTGAGTAGAAGGCATAAACAGAAATCTGAAGCTTGGTCTGCTGCTGGGCGTGCATCATGCAGCAGATAGTAAAGCACACATTGAACATTGAGAAGAATGCCTGGAGCAAAGGAAGCATGTGCTGTAGGTGTGGTTTGAGATAAACCAATCGTGGAACTTAACATGGGGGTGGGAATGGGGAACGATCTGAGTGTAGTTTCAGCAGCACTAGGGAGCAACCTGGATTGCTATATTTCTTAGTATGTGGCCAGACTGAAATCCCTTAGCCTGTTAACAGAGATGGTTTTGATTATACTGTATTCTGAATGGCTGATCCTCAGATGGCTCTGTGGATCCCTCAGCCTGCTGAAAGTCTCTGAGTCAGAGGAACGCACGGGCTAGCTTCACCTCTGCATTGTAGTCTCTTATTTGCTGTGCCTGTCCACCATACACATTACATGTCTGCCAATAGCATCTGACTTGCAATGTAAAGCTTGTGAAACATCTCAAATGCTCACATAGTCCAGTGTAATTAAACATTATCCACACTAATAGCCTGGGGCTGCTGCTTGCTTTACCGGAGGAGGATATTAGGAAGTGTCATTTATGGACTTATAAGCATAGCCTAACCTGACATCATGCAACACACAGAGAAATGGAATCATGCCACTGTCATGAGAATCAAAAAACAAAGCAACCCCCCCCCCCAAAAAAAAAAAACTTTAATTCCAGCAAACTCCTTTCTGCTCTCAGGCCGATAACCCCCCATACTAGTACGTCTAAAGATGACCACTAAATACATTTTTTCATTATATACAGTATATACTAGGCGACTTAAGCCCGCTTGAAAACGGGCACTAGGTCAGTCCTCGCCGCAGCATCATAGCGTGCACACACACACACCTGGCCCTGTCCTGCGTCCTGTCCCAACCGCTGTCAGTGCTTGACATGCGCAGTAGCGCAAAAGCACTGACCCGCAGACAGCACACAGGGACACTTGCAAATTATTGTATAGGATATATCGATAGATTTTTTTTTTTATATGGGTGTGCTCCCTGCCTGCCCCTGTACTCTTTTGTAATGTGGATTTTATTGGCTGGCTGCACAAGCCTGAATTAGAGTACACCTTTTCTTGTGTTTAAAAAGTAGCTGCTTATTTATTTATTTGTTGTATTTATAAAGCGCCAACATATTACGCAGCGCTGGACATTAATTTAGGTTACAGACAATATTTAGGGGTGACATACAGCAATATGACAACACAGGAATACAAGAAAACCAGATCACACAGCACAGTATGAGTACAAGGTAATGCTTAGTCAGTCACTGGATGGGAGCATGGAGTTAGGCAAGTTAGGTTCACTCAAATGCATAGCATGGGTGCACAGTAATAGAGGTGCATGATCAGGTAGGACACAAAAGGAGGAGGACCCTGCCCAAAGGCTCACAATCTAGAGGGAGAGGTAGGGACACGAGAGGTAGGGGACCAGAGTTCGGCTGTGGGTGCTTATGCGCAGGTTCAGACTTCCTAATGCTGCCCATACATATGTGTCATGGCATACACTTGATCTCAAAAGAGATACCTCTCTGGTGTACAATGTCAATCTTTTGTTAGATCAAGTCCTCTAACATGCATCAGTCAATTCCTACTGGATTTCAGCAAACATATTTGAAAACTCATGGGAACTTTGTCCCGTTTAGCTTTGTACTGATTGGTGCACTGGCGCAGTAGTACACATTTGTGTGGTTCGTGTTGCCTGTTGTTTTTAGCTGTTGTCCCACTCATGCATATTTAGGGGATAAAAGTCTATTTTTGGAGTGAAAACTTGGATTGGCTATTAGGCTGCAGAAGCTTACAAACATCACCTGAACATACCGTAGTTGGGGTTGCTGAAAATGAATGAATGTGCTTGCAGAGACAAAGACAAAAAATGTTTTTTGGTTTAATTTGTTGTGTTGGACTTGATTAAAGGTGATACAATTTGCCTAACAATTGTTTACAAACCATTCTTTATATGAACAATCAGCAATATCCTTTGGGACCACTAATGGACAAAAATGTCCTAGCCAATACGATCACATCGATGGGATCAATCCGAAAATTGGATTGATTTCATTATTCTGATCAGATTGATTGGGAGATTTTTTTTCCATTAGTGGTTACAAACGATAATTTCCAATCGTTCATAAGAACAATTGTTCGCAAACAAGTGTTCAGCAAATTGTATGCTAAGTGGCCTCCTTAAAGGGGATCCAAGATGGAAAACTAACTATAACAAGTAACTTGTCTATATATCGTATCTAAAGTTTAGATAGTTTACACAGCATATCTAGCTGCAAAAATCTTCAAAAGTTTATGATTATTTATTCCTGTGATACAATGAGGGCAGCCATGTTCTGTTTGTCACACTGTCACAGGCTGATGACTGGAGATGCTATCAGCTTGCCTGTGTGTAAATTCAGTCCCCTCTCCTCCTTCCGTCTCTGAAATAAATGGCTAGTAACCTCCTCCTCCTGCACAGACTGAGCTCCCATTAGACCTTGCTACAGTGCCAAGGCACAAAAGGTGCTGTGGGTGAGGCTTGTTTACTTTATAGGAAATTAGAGTATTAAAATAAAACAAGTATTTGGCTTGAGGAATGCCCTATAAACTATATGAAAGGAACAAAATTATGCAATGAGTAAAAGTTTATCTCGGATCCACTTTAACAACGTGAGGACCAGGCATGTTTTCTTTGATCTGTGCTGTCCAGCCCACAGCACAGATCACTTTGCAGCCAGGGCGACCAGACTCCCCCCCCCCCCCCCCTTTTTCCCCACTAGGGGGATGTCCTGCTGGGGGGGTCTGATCGCCGCCGTCTATCTGCATTTTGCGGGGGGCGACTCAAAGCCCCCCTCCGCATCTATTTCCGCCCTCCCTGTGCTTCTCTCCCTCCCCTCCTTCCCCTGGGCGGCGCAGGACGGAGATCCGTCCTGCACCGCCTCTAATAGGCTACAGCCTATCAGACTGTGGCGATCCCCGGCCAATCAGAGGCCGGGGATCGCCGATCTCCTTTACGGCGCTGCTGCGCCGTATGATGTAAACAGCGGGGATTTCTTCCCCGCGTGTTTACAATTAGCCTGCGAGCCGCGACCGGAGGCTTGCAGGCTGTTCACGGAGACACCCTCCGTGAACTGACATGGAAAGGCCGCTCGTACGAGCGGCAGTTTCCATGTAATACCACTTCCGACCTGCCGTCGCCTATAGGCGTTAGGCGGTCATTAAGTGGTTAAAGGAAACTTCCAAGCAAAAAATACAATCAAAACCCACTTACCTGGAGCTTCCCTCCAGCCCCTGGCAGACGTCTTGTGCCTTCGCCGCAGCTCCAGTGGCACCCACCGACGTCGTCAGGTCTCTACTGCGCAGGTGCAGAAATACTGTGCCTGCGTAGTACAGACCTGATGACGTCGGCAGGGCCACGTGACATGCTGTGAAGCGCACAAGAAGCAGACCTGGAAGCCGACCTGGCGAGGTCGTCTTCTGCAGCGAAGGACACCGGGAGCCACCGGAGCTGTGGCAAGGGCACAGGATGGTTGCCAGGGGCTGGAGGAAGCCCCAGGCAAGTGGATTTTGATTGTATTTTTTGCTTGGACCATTCCTTTAAGGCTGCATGTCCACTGGGCTGCTTATCCATTTTGGAAACTGATGCAGCAGCTGTACTGATTCAAATGCTGGAGTAAGTGGTGCTCTTGCACAAAGCGACTAATTAGGGTCCAGTCTATAAGAGAAACCAGCATTCATTTTGCTTGACTTTATATGCAGTTTTCCTTGCACTTTGCCAGGTAAATCACTCCTCAGGAATTCTTCTGGACAATCAGGTGGCCAACAAACCAGGGCTGTGGGGGTTGGTACAAAAATAACCCAACTTCAACTCCGACTCATTTTATGAAACCACCGACTTCAGGTGCCCAAAATTACTGCGACTCAAACTAATTCTTGCAAAAGCTATGGATTTGGTCCAAAAATCATCCACCAACTCCGACTCCAGGTACCAGAAAATTGCTCCGACTCCACAGCCCTGCAACAAACATTGCTTTGTCACAAATGTAAAATGCCACTGTAGTTATAAAGGTAAAAATGTAAGCATACTGAGAGAAAATTAGAGGATGTGGTATTGTTTTTATCATAAAAAAAAAAAAAAAAGGTCACTTTCTAGTTCCAGGTTGTTTTTTGTCCTGGGTCAGTGATCAGCAGAATCTACTTAAAGGGAAGGTCCAAGCAAAAAAAAAAATTGAGATTCACTTACCTGGGGCTTCTACCAGCCCCATGCAGCCATCCTGTGCCCTCGTAGTCACTCACTGCTGCTCCAGTCCCCCGCTGGCAGCTTTCTGACCTCGGAGGTCAGGGCGGAATTGCGTACATTTTTACACATTCCCGCTAGTGCAGGAACATTAACACATACATTTTTACGCGTTAGTGGTGAAACGCGTAAAGTTTTGTTCCTGCACTAGCTGGAATGCGTAAAAATGTATGCAATGTGTCCCTGACCTCCGAGGTCAGAAAGCTGCCAGCGGGGGACTGGAGCAGCAGTGAGTGACTACAAGGGCACAGGATGGCTACATGGGGCTGGTAGAAGCCCCAGGTAAGTGAATCTCATTTTTTTTTTTGCTTGGACCTTCCCTTTAAGCCATATTAGTTACAACACTGGTGGACAGTGGTCTTAAGTGACCCTCTCTTTTCAGTACAGGTGCATAAACAAATAAATGTGGTTACCTTGTATTCAAGAAAGCTACAGAAGGTGGTGGCTGTTCTAATCTTTGAAAATGCCTAATCAAAATTTTCATTATACATTCTCTCTTATGGTCCATAATGACTGTCAACAAGAAGCATTCCTTGAAGCTCTCTGAAAGTCATCATGGAGATGATATCCATTTCTGTGTTTAATTCAAGAGACCTTTGCCGTCACCAAGTTCAGTTAAAAATAATTCAGAACACATAATTTTCCTTCTATGTATGACGCAAAGGCTGCCTCCTGGATATTTGTGTATAAGAATGACATCTTGCTTTATGATGAGTTCTTGTCTGCCAGGCTTAGCCCTCAATATAAAATACAACTCATTTGCATACCAGCTGCAGTATCCAAGCACTTAACTCTCTCTCTAAACTGGGTAAAATGTTCTTGGTTTCAACAAAATCTTGAAGGGAATGCTTATGCTCAAAACAGTACACTGTTTGGCCTAAAGTATTTTTTTCTGTTTTTTTAGGTCCAGTTTCCCCCTGTAACCGGCATGCATCTTGTTGGACTTGAAGCAGCATGCAGCAGATCAGGTGTTTCTGACATTGTCAGAACTGACAGCATTAGCTTCATGCTGGTTTCTGGTGTTATTTAGACACTACTGCAACCACATAGATCAGTAGGACTTGCAGACAACTGATATGGTTTAAAAGGAAATTAATACGGCAGCCTTCATATCCCTCTCACTTCAGGTGTCCTTTAACCACTTGAGGACTTTTACCCCCCCCCCCCCCCCTTAAAGAGAATCTGTAACGTCAAAACGTCCCCTGGGGGGTACTCACCTCGGGTGGGGTTGGGGGGGGGGGGGTCTCAGGATCCTAATGAGGCTTCCCACGCCGTCCTCCTTCCCTCAGGGGTCTCGCTGCAGCCCGCAGGCGCTCTGACGGCTGTCGGCTCCGAAGTAGGCGGAAATACCCGATCGCCGTCGGGTCTGCTCTACTGCGCAGGCGCAAGTTTCCGGCGCCTGTGCACTACAGCGGACCCGACTGAGATCGGGTATTTCCGCCTACTTCGGAGCCGAAAGCAGCCACAGCGCTTCCGCTGGAGCCAGCAAAGGTAAATATTGAATTGACAGTCGGGTCTGTCTGTTTTTTATGATCTGTGCTGGGTGGGCTCTGCAGCCCCCAGCACAGATCAGGTTGCTGGCAGAGCGATCAGATCGCCCCCCTTTTTTTCCCCCTATGGGGATGATGTGCAGGGGGGGGGGGGGTCTGATCGCTCCTGCGGCTGGCATGTTGCGGGGGGCACCTCAAAGCCCCCCTCCGCGGCGAAACTCCCCCCATCCCTCTCCTTCCTCTCATCCCTGGTGATCGGGGCTGCACAGGACGCTATTCGTCCTGAGCAGCCTGTGACAGGCTGTCCTCTGTCACATGGCGGCAATCCCAGGCCGCTGAATGTGGGGGACCATTAGAAGCCCAGGGTAAGTTCAACTTATTTTCCCCCGACCCCCCTACAGTGTCCCTTTAAGTGGTTAAATGCTGCTCTTTTTTAAAGTTCTTACACACTCATGAAATCCTCATTCATGGCAGCACACAAAGTGGATGTTTAAGTTAGGGGCTACCCCTTTCCTCTGCATAGAGCTGAACAGCCAAGTTAGCACAGAAACCCCCTAAAAAACAATTGAGTGTCCATACACAGCTTAAGATTAGGTGGTTCTCTAGATAGATGCAAAACCTGAAAGTAAAACCAGCAACTTGAGCTCTAAAACAAAACAAAAAAAAAACAAAAACAAACATAACATTTAAAGCATTTCAGATTGCCATGCATATAGATAATTTAAAAATGGTAGATATAAATTCTTATTAGATTTAGTGCTCTCGCTACACTTTCCCATTATGGTAAAAACAATGCACTACTGCTGTTGGCAAGACTAAGCCTGCCAAAATCTGCACAGTAACTACACAAGGCACTATTCTTCCTATTCGGCAGCTCCCAGTCTGCTCAAACAGCTTCACAGGCTGCATTATTGTAGTGTAATCTGTTCAGTAACTGGACCTGTATATTTAACCAGTTGATGACAGCAACACAGATATTTTTGTGCTGCGCCATCAGAAATGGCAATAGCACATAAATACAAATCTGTGGCTGTCAATAAGTACAGGGGGTGTGCGAGCATGAGCCTGAGCTCATTACTCCAGGGATCAAAATAGGACTTGTCACGGAAGCGCTCCCTGAAGGCCAATCCCCCTCCCCCTCAGCAAGTATTGGCAGCCGGAAGCAATGCTGAAGAATTACATCTACTTCGCCCCATCATTGCAATGTCTTTATTGTAGTAGTGATTGTGGTGCTCCTGTCCCCAGTTGTCCTCCACAACCTCCTCTTTTTGTGTCCCAGCCTATTGAGACATGGTAGAGAGGGCACCAAGAAGGACTGGAGATGGGAACAGCATGGTCAGCAGATGAAGACATTTCAGGAAATGAGAGAGGTGAATATAAAATCATAAAACTGCTTCCTATGCCGATCTGTAGAGAAGAGGGGATGGCACTACATAAGGAGACACTCTTAGTAGGGGCATCTATGTCCACTAAAGAGCACCGGTTCAAATGTTTTAGTCATCTCATGTCTGCAATCCCAAAAAATGGTCAGTGTGCGAGAGTGTGTGAGGGAGAGAGAGAGAGAGTCAGTGAGACAGTGAGAGAGAGTCAGTGAGACAGTGAGAGAGAGTCAGTGAGAGAGAGTCAGTGAGACAGTGAGAGAGAGTCAGTGAGACAGTGAGAGAGAGTCAGTGAGACAGTGAGAGAGAGTCAGTGAGACAGTGAGAGAGAGTCAGTGAGACAGTGAGAGAGAGTCAGTGAGACAGTGAGAGAGAGTCAGTGAGACAGTGAGAGAGAGTCAGTGAGACAGTGAGAGAGAGTCAGTGAGACAGTGAGAGAGAGTCAGTGAGAGAGAGTCGGTGTGTGTGTGCGTGCGTTTTAAGGTGAACCTTAATGCTTCATACACACTTGAGATAAAAAAGTCTTTGGAAAATGCAAGATCACAGACCAATTTTACCCCCTTCCATGTAGTATGAGAGCCATACTCTACACAGTCTATTCTATGGAGCTGCACTCCCCATCAGATAAAATCTTTGCAAGATGCTGCACACAAAGATGCCCATACACACTCAAAAGATCATTATCTGCAAAAGATCTGTTCCTGCAAAATGCATTCATAGTCTATGAGATCTGCAGATCCTCATACACACCTGGTTTAACAGACTTCATCTGCATATCTGGCAATCATCTGCAGATCTGAAAATCCATCCTGGTGGATCTGATCTGCAGATGATTGTCTGTTAAACCAGGTGTGTATGAGGATCTGCAGATCTCATAGACTATGAATGCATTTTGCAGGAATGGATTTTATGCAGGAACAGATCTTTTGCAGATAATGATCTTTTGAGTGTGTATGGGCATCTTTGTGTGCAGCATCTTGCAAAGATTTTATCTGATGGGGAGTTCAGCTCCATAGAATAGACTGTGTAGAGTATGGCTCTCATACTACATGGAAGGGGGGTAAAATTGGTCCGTGATCTTGCATTTTCCAAAGACTTTTATCTCAAGTGTGTATGAAGCATTAGTTAGGAAAAAAAAAAAAAAGTTTTACTCACCTGGGGCTTCTACCAGCCCCCTGCAGCAGTCCTGTGCCCTCGCAGCCACTCACTAATTCTCTGGTCCCCACGCTGCCAGCTAGTTTCGCTTTTGCCGACAGGCCCGTCAGGACTGGCCACGCGTAGCTTTTTCCACATTCCCGACTGTAATTAGCACTATTGCGGGCCACAACGCGTACAAAAATACACGCTCCCCGCATTACGAACGCATAGATATGCGGCAAGGCATATTTTTGTACGCGTTGTGGCCCGCAATAGCGCTAATTACAGTCGGGAATGCGGAAAAAGCTACGCGTGGCCAGTCCTTACGGGCCTGTCGGCAAAAATGAAACTAGCTGGCAGCGGGGGGGGGGGGGGGGCAGAGGATTAGTGAGTGGCTGCGAGGGTACAGGACTGCTGCGGGGGGCTGGTAGAAGCCCCAGGTGAGTAAAACTTTTTTTCTGACTTAAAGAGTAACTGTCAGGCTGCAAAAGCTAATTTAAACCTCTATTCTCCTGTGTTAAACAGTTTAGAAGGAAGCCAAAAAGGCAATACTGAAGATAAAAATCTCTCTTAGTTTTGATGTGTGCTTATCAGCAAAGCTGTTAGACCCAAGCTCTTAAGAAGCCGAGAGCCCCATACCATACAGCAAAGCATTCTGGGGCCCTTCCCTCGGCTGCTATTGATAAGTTACAGGGCTCATGTTACAAAAGCAGCAGCTCACAACATTGAAAAAACTCCTGGCAGAGTACACTGCAGGAGTCCGCTATTGTTCCTAGCCACATGGCTAATTAATATTCACTGCACAGTAGTGTTTTACATTACCGATCTTTTGTGTGAGTCTAATCATCAGGAAGCAGGCAGGACATGACCACACATTTGGCTTCATAGGAGACAGACAAACATGGAACCTGCCATAAGCTGTCAGGAGCATCATTCTCTGCAAATACTATATAAAACTTCTGTGAAATCCAAACGTGGACAGTGAAATGCATATGTAATGTAAGTACAGCCAATGTTTAGCTACTGATATATGTGTTTATTTTCTCTGAGACCCTATACCTAACAGCTCCTCTTTAAGGGTCTTTAACAGAATTGCTCAACATTCATCCATAAATGTTTTTTAAATATTCCTTTATGCTTTTAATTAACTAAAAATACTTATTCAGGCATAATGATGATTATTTTGTTGACTCTCCAAACTCACTGGAATAAATTGCTTATGACATGTGGAAATACCCCCTAAACCCATCCCAAGAATCCCAAGGGGCAAGTGTACCATCTGTTGAGAACGTTGGAAAGATTGTAATGTTTACACAGCATGCAACAGACGTCACTGGCCGGCCGTCAGTCTAGGCCAGTGATCTGCAAACTTGGCTCTCCAGCTGTTAAGGAACTACAAGTCCCACAATGCATTTGCCTTTATGAATCATGACTATGGATGTCAGACTCCTGCAATGCATTGTGGGACTTGTAGTTCCCAACAGCTGGAGAGCCAAGTTTGCAGATCACTGGTCTAGGCCCTGCAATGCAATCCAAGGGATGGGTACTGATCCCCGCCAGGCGACATTGTTCTTGCGTGTGTAGCTCCATAGCTGTGTACAATGGCAGAGAGAGGCAAGTATCAGATTCTGATAAATGATCGATGTTAAAACATCAATTGTTAATCACATTTAAAGTGCTCCTAGCATAAATTACATTAAGGTATCCATAAACAAAATGTTATGGTTGGCTGGCCAATATCAGATGCTTCGGCTGACCATGTGTGGCATGAAACAATGTACTAGGAAAGGATATTTTCTGCCAAAGCATCACAGGAGGTTGCATAACCATGGGCATCCATGGCCATGGAACTTCATGTTTACTAAGAATTTGCTTTGGAATTTCCTGACCCATAAAGGCAATATAACACAGTATAACAAATGCAAACAGCGTGCAGTTTTTATTGTATACAGCTAAGTAGTTCACTTTCTTTTATTTTCACAATTTTCAGCAGCACTCAGTGCTGGGGAGCTATGCAGCTCATTATTTGGGATGGGGGGGGGGGTGTCTATCTACAAAGACATCAACATTTTGACAGCTTTGAATTTCACTTCTAAAGGAAGAAGTAGGAAGTTGTAGTGGGCATGATGGAAATTGATCAGTGTCAAACGCAAGGTCTCTTATTTGCACCCGCTCTTGAAGGTATGCTATAAGGAGAACAGGTTCCAACAATTGGTCTGATCTCCATACCACTTCTATAGTGCACTTGTACCCTACTAGACATTTACTCATGTACAGTCCTCGCCAAAAGTTTTGAGACTGTCAAAAATATTATTTTTCACAAAGTTTGCTGCTAAACTGCTTTTAGATCTTTGTTTCAGTAATTATAAGCACTTCATGCGTTTCAAAGGCTTTTATTGACAATTACATGAGATTTATACAAAGAGTCAGTATTTTCAGTGTTGGCCCTTCCTTTTCAGGACCTCTGCAATTTCGACTGGGCATGCTCTCAATCAACTTCTGGGCCAAATCCTGATTTATAGCAACCCATTCTTTCATAATCACTTCTTTGAATTTCTCAGAATTAGCTGGTTTTTGTTTGTCCACCGCCTCTTGAGGAATAACCACAAATTCTCAATGGGATTAAGATCTGGGGAGTTTCCAGGCCATGGACCCAAAATTTCAACGTTTTGGTCCCCGAGCCACTTAGCTATCACTTTTGCCTTATGACAGGGTGCTCCATTGTGCAGGAAAATGCATTGTTATTCACCAAACTGTTGTTGGATTGTTGGAAGAAGTTGCTGTTGGAGGGTGTTTTGGTACCATTCTTTATTCAGGACTGTGTTTTTTGGCAAAATTGTGAGTGAGCCCACTCCCTTGGATGAGAAGCAACCCCACACATGAATGGTCTCAGGACTGTCGGCATGACACAGGACTGATGGTAGCGCTCACCTTTTCTTCTCCTGACAAGCCTTTTTCCAGATGCCCCAAACAATCGGAAAGGGGCTTCATCAGAGAATTTGACTTTGTCCCAGTGCTCAACAGTCTATTTACCATACTTTCTGCAGAAGATCAATTTATCCCTGATTTTTTTTGGGGGGGGAGGGGGGGGTGGGGGTGAGAGAAGTGGCTTCTTTGCTGCCCTTCTTGAAACCAGGCCAGCTTCCAAAAGTCTTAGCCTCACTGTGTGTGTAGATGCGCTCACACCTGCCTGCTGCCATTCCTGAGCAGCCTCTGCACTGGTTGCACTCCGATCCCGCAGTCGAATCCTCTATAGGAGACAGTCCTGGTGCTTGCTGGACTTTCTTGGACGCCCTGAAACCTTCTCAACAAGAACTGAACCTCTTTCCTTGAAGTTTTTGATGATCCTATAAATTGTTGATTTACGTGCAATCTTAGTAGCCACAATATCCTTGCCTGCGAAGCCATTTTTATGCAACGCAATGATGGCTGCATGCGTTTCTTTGCTGGTTACCATAGTTAACAATGGAAGATCAAAGATTTCAAGCATCACCCTCTTTTTAACATGTCAAGTCTGCCATTCTAACCCAATCAGCCTGACTAAGGCCTGGTGCACACCAGAGGAGTTTTTCTGAGCGTTTTGAGTTTTTAAATCTGCTGCTAATGTTATCCTATGTGTCTGTGCACACTGGAGCAATGAGGTTTTGTAAAAAAAAAACAACATAGCATTACATTGGGAAGAGCTTTTAGAGGTTTCAAAAGCTCTTCCCAATGTAATGCTATGAGGTTTTTTTTACAAAACCTCATTGCTCCAGTGTGCACAGACACATAGGATAACATTAGCAGCAGATTTAAAAACTCAAAACGCTCAGAAAAACTCCTCTGGTGTGCACCAGGCCATAATGATCTCCAGCCTTGTTCTTGTCAACATTCTCACCTGAGTTAACAAGACAATTACTGAAATGATCTCAGCAGGTCCTTTAATGACAGCAATGAAATACAGTGGGAAGGTTTTTTTGGGATTCAGTTAATTTTCATGGCAGAGAAGGACTATGCAATTCATCTGAACACTCCTCATAACATTCTGGAGTATATGCAAATTGCTATTATGAAAACTTAAGCACCAACGCTTCTAATTTCTAATATTTTTGATAGTCTCAAAACTTTTGGCCAGGACTGCAAGTTTCATTTAACAGCAGAAAACTTCCTTTATCATATATGGCAGGTAGGGATAGTCAATGAGATGCAAATAATTCTGAGTTGATACAGGATTATGTAAATGTTTTCACATTTATGCAGCTTGAGGGCTTGTTTCCACTGTTGCGACGCGATTTCGGCCGCATTCCGACGCTTGTAAAAACGCATGCGGATGCGTTTCCACATGCGTTTTTACCCGCGATTTCGCCTGCGATTTCGCATGGCAGGGTGCCATGCGAAATTAACCATGACACTGCCAGGGCTAAATAAAATTGAAAAAGGTGCGAAATCGCACGCGAAATCGCGGGTAAAAACGCATGTAACAAACGCATGCGTTTTTACTATTAAATACATTAGCGGCGATTCGCACGGATTCCCGACGCAGGCGAAATCGTTGGCTCTTTTGTGCGTTTTTTTCACGCTGAAAAAACCGCACCTCAACAACGCTACAGTGGAAACAGGCCCATCCACTTGTATTACATGTGCGGATCTGCATGCGTTGGACGCATGCAGATTCGCGATAGTGGAAACGAGCCCTGAAAATATACCAATCAAGTACCCACAAGGGTTAAAGTGGTCCATTTTCAAGCAGCATATATTTGCATACAAAACTAGCATAATCCTGCATTAGGTCAGAATTATTTGCATCTAACTGACCATCCCTAATGGCAGGTTGAAATATTTCTGCAGCTTCGGGTGGTATGTTCTCACTCATGATGAAGTCTGTGCTGGCTTCACACTTTATTTCCCGGGGGATTATGGACCCCGTAAATTAGAATTACTCTACCTGGTAAAGAGATGATCCATAAGGGCAGTAGTGCATTTTTTTTGAAACCACAATTTTGTCAACTACCAGCCAAAGTTCTTGATCTGAAACAGAAAGGGAGGGACACCGAGAGCCCACTATAGTATGTACTGGTATAAGGATGGATAATGTAAGGTAAGTAAATTTATACTCACAAACCAGGCTTACCAATAGGCAACCACTGTCAATGCAGGTGGGGAGATTAGACCTGTCTCCACTCAGGATTAAGAGGTCACTCTCCATAGATGAGAAGAATAGAGGGTAACACCACTACCCTCCACCAAGGGTGGACTCTGATAACTTATAAACAAAATAGATGCACCAAAAGAGTAAAAATAGCAAAATGGTTAAAAATTGCTGAGGAGGTAGTGGTGGACTTACCTCCTTTAAGACACACAATCACTGTGCAAATTCGATATCACAGAAAATGTATCGATCTACTCCAAAAACAGTGCAACGTGTTTCACAAGCAAAATCAGGCAATCAAAATGAGCAAATAACAGCAATAATTCACAATAACGCCAGGCGTTATAGGATGGTCGCTAGGGATGGTCAAGGAGATGCAATTTTTAACCATTTTAGCAATTTTTACTCTTTTGGCGACTATTTTCTCCATAAGTTGATCTAAAACAGGGACATCAGGAACAGTCTGCATATGGTAGGTCAGCTGTATCTGTAGACTAAACTTAAAGTTTATGGATACCTTGGCCCATATGCAATTAACTTTTCCAACTGAGTTATCTCCTAGGATACTTTTCATCTTCTCTTTAAACTAACTTCCGCATTTTACAATTGAAAAAGTACCCGAAAGTTGTTGAAAATGTACTATCAAATGTATTTTCAATATTGTCTTGCTTGCTGCTGGCTTTATAGGCCTGGCGAAAAACTCAGGAGAAAAGTGAATTGCATATGGGCCCATGAGTACATTCGCTCTAATCAGGCCTGGATTCTGACTACAAAAGTTACCAAAATGTATACTTTTCAACAAGCTACAATGATTTATAGTTCCTTCAGTATGAATACCTCACTGCTCTGCAAGGGGGTAAGTCTATTGCTTAACCGTACCTTTTTAACAACTTACTAAGCTTTCCTATGCTAAAAGAGGCCTTAGCTGTGTCACCTTCAGCCAACTTAACACAAAACAAAAGCTACAGACTGCTTCTGTCTGAATTTCACTGTTCAGCACTTGGTATGCACATCCACTTCTCAAACACCCTCCAGCTATAGAGGAAGCTCTTAGTTAGACCACGTAATCAGTATCATTGTACAGACTGTTCAGCGCTAAAAATTTGGTAACACATTATGGAGGACAAAGACCAAAAATCTATTTGGTTTGTATAAGAATGAGAAAAAAAACAAAAAAACTGAAAACCCTTCACCACTGGACCAAACAAGGTTTTGGATAAGGTCTGGAACGCACTGCTCTTCATATGCAATTTAACATTTTTATAGCCTATTGAACACAAATGTGATGCAACCTTAAATTCCCAGGCTGCCACCAAATAATTCATGGAAAACTGTACCAAAAGTGTATAACTGTTAAGCTGGCCATACACTGGCCCGCTTCGCCGCCCTTTCGACAGCAGATTCGATCGCTGGGATCGAATCTGCTGCCAATCGTTCGTGTTACACGCCGAATTTCGATCCATTTCGTCCGATCCCGTCGATCGCTCCGTGCGGAAAATTACCGTCGATCGCCTGCAGGTAGGGAGCGCGTCGCTAGCGGCGTTCGAGTACCCGACGACTGACGCAATAGAGCCACATACATTACCTGCTCCGCCGGCACGACTACCCCCGGTCACCGCTGCTCCGTGTCCGCGCTGGTCTCCGGCATGCTTCAGTTCCTCCTGCCCGGCAGGAAGTTTAAACAGTAGAGGGCGCTCTACTGTTTAAACTTCCTGCCGGGCAGGAAGAAGTAAAGCATGCTGGACCCAGGGACCAGAGCGGAGAAGACAGCGGAGACCTGGGGGCTGGAGTCGCGTCGGCGGAGCAGGTAATGTATGCGGGCATGTGGGCGGGGGAGGGGCGGCAGCACCACCACCACAACAGATTGTGAACGGTTTCAGGCTGAAATCGGTTCACAATCTGTTTGCAGTAAAGGTAGCCATACGATCCCTCTCGGCAAATCGACCAGTGTATGGCTACCTTTAATATCAGAAAGTGTACATAATATTAAAGAAGCGCCATGGTCGAAGTCGTGACAGGAGACACTTCACATTCCTGACCTATGAATACATCTACTGTGAAGGGTGTGCAGTGCTAGCAGAATTTGTTAAGTTAGGTATTCTTTAAAGTTAACACAGACAGTGAGATCACGGCCTCAATATCTCATACACAACAGAGGAGGCGCTATACAAAATCTTATTAGCTTAAGGCCTGTTCACACGCTCAACTCAACCACCTGATTGTTGTGCGATTTCGGTCTGTTGGATGACAATCAGGCGTGTGTACACGTGGCAAACGACTAGACAAGTGACTGATAACAGGCAGTTTGCCCGATCAATCCGGTAGATCGACATATGGTGCAGTTGGCCATGTGTGTACAACATATATTATATGTGGCAATGTCATGCTGCCAGTCAGTTCGCTTGTGCGCACATTAGGTTATTGAGTTGGTCGTTCAGTTGGTGTTGGTTCTGCACTTCGCTGAACGAGTGTATGTACCTTTAAGGCCAATAATTACTGTCTATGCCGACAGTAAGGCATGTGTACTGCAGCGCCAACCCCCCCCCCCCCACGGGCTTCCATTACATGAGCGATCCGCCGGACATAATCCCCCCCCCCCCCCCAAAAAAAAACAGCCAACTGCATTGTCTGCACCGCTCCCCCGTGTGACATCATGCACGAGTCGCTCAATCATTCCTCTCCATAACCCCCCTCCCCCTCCCTCCACCAACCCTTTGCTACAGACCATGTCAGCTACACAGCTGACACACGTCGAGCCGGCCAGCCATGTCGCCCAAGGGGCCCAGGTCCTGATGCCCAAGGCAACTAAAGTCAAGAGGTGTGCAGGGTTGTGGAGTCGGTACAAAAATCATCCGACTTCAGGTACCCAAAATTGCTCCGACTCCTCAGTTCCACAGCCCTGGAGAAGAGTATGCACCCTTACAGTCACTGCAGAGTCTGGCTGGTCTCAATGACCAAGTTTGCGAGCTTGGCATCAACAACGTGAGAATGGAAGCAGTTTACATTTTTCCATTCAAATCAAATAAACAAATCTGATTGGCTGTTCGAGGATACTAATGTAGTATATTTACTGTGATCACACGATTGAGGAATTTGTAAAAACCCTGCCTCACGTCAAGCCTTTTGGGATAATGTTTATAGACTGATGAGTCAAAAGTGGAAGCCTTCAGACAACACTACTTCTATTATGTCTGGTGTAAAGCAAATGAAGCACTGCACACTACGGCAGTTAAACAAGGCAGTGACAACTAAACATTAGCAAAAACACATAATTAATACAAGTCATTTTGTGATCAGTTTTTATTAACTGTTTTCATTTCAATATGCAGCCAATTACGATTTTCTAGACATACCAAATGATTCAGACTAGGCTTCCCTGCAACCATGACAACAGTAAACCATACGGTAAGCAGCACACCCATAAGTCTCATTTCATAGCACTGGCATGTGTCATGGGCTTACACACCCAGCTACCACTTCCTCTCAGGCAATTATTATGGTCACCTGTCTCTCAGTCAGAGTGAAGCTTACTGCTTTAAAGAGAAACTCCATGTTTAGTTGAGACAATTCAATGTTTTCAGTAAAGAGCTATAGATTGCAAAGTTTTAAAATTTCTTCAATTTAGCTGACTTGAACTCCTTAAATTGCCTGCACAAGCACAATTTGCGTCACCCGCCAAGTTTGAGCCTGACCCTGTTGGTGAAACAGAAGAAACGAGAGAGGAGAAAGCACAACAGAGTGGCAAAGATGGAGTCAGGGAATCTTCACATCAAAAAAAATTGCAAACTGCACACTAGGGATGATCAATGAAATGCAAATATTTACGAGTTGATGCAAAATCCAGCAATAGCTGGAAGTCGAATTACATCATTCCCCACCATCCACATGGACCTGGAGGGGGAATAGTAATTAAAGCCACCGGGACTTGTGCAGGAGCAGGATAAGCCATATTTTGGCTGCATACTGCACCCAAGTCACCCGGCGGCGATTTCTCTTGTACGCAAGTGAAAGACTGATAGCAAAGTGTTTGGAAGCAATTACATTTACTAAAGGTGTTGCAAATAAGTATACAAGCAGATTACTCCACTGAAAAATCCACTAAGTTTGCCGAAACCGTGCTCCTTTACAAAATTAAAATTACCCCCCCCCCCCCCAAGAAAAAAAAAACACAAGGTCACATGATCTAGTTTCCTGTTCATCAGTATTAAAGCCCACATACACCCAATCTGGTAAATGTCCAAAACAGCCAAGCTCATTACTTGGAACTGTGTTATGTTGAAATGTATGAAAATAACTTTTCAAATAAAAGATCCATGAAGGTCTGAGGCAGAGAGAGAGTGTGGGGAATGAACGGTAAGGGGTGTTGAAGGCAGTAGGAGATCATGAAGAGGAAAAGGTAACAGCAAAGGATAAGGGGGGAGGCGGGGAAGCAATGTCAAGGATAGGAGAGAAAGAGTTCGGGGGATGGGAGAAGAAAAAGAAGATTTAAAGAATGAATAATTCTTTAAAATGTAAGTCACCAAAAACAAAGGAGGCAGTAAACAGTAACAGTGAGCCCAAACAAAGCATAACATATATGGTGTCTAGAGAAAAAACAGGAAAGAAAATCAGTGAGTATATTTTTTTGTATTTTAACTCTGGTACTATTAATAGACAGCAATTGAGCAGAAACAAAACACTCAATCTACTTTGTAAATGTTTAAATAGAAAAATAACATAGCATATTTTACAAAAGGAAAAAAAAAACCTTTTTAGAAGTAGGAGGAAAGGTCCAATTGTTTATCTTAGTTTATTTTCACCTCAGGTTCACTTTAATGTACACTTAAAGTCAGCACGGTTATTAAAAGGCAAAAAAAAAAAAAAAAAAAGGGGAAAATGCACAAATAAGAGCAACCAACGGATGACATAGTATGTGCACAGCAACACAAAGGGACTAATATACTCGCTTTGTATTTAAAAAAAAAAAAAAAAGTGATAAAATTGCTGCAGCAATTAGGTTACATATTGACAGAGACAAGGTTCTAAACAGGGCTGTGGAGTCGGTACAAAAATCTTCCGACTCCAACTCAGACTCCTGAGTTCATGAAACCACAACTCCGACTCCAACTCCGGGTACCCAAAATGGCCCCGATTCAGACTCCTCGACTCCCAACTCCTTAGTCTAATACTTAACAGGGCTTTGGATTTTGTACAAAAATCATCCGACTCCTCAGTTTATGAAATCAATGACTCCGACTCCGGGTGCCCAAAATTGCCCCGACTCCCACTCCTCGACTCCGAATCCAATTCTGAATCCACAGCCCTGGTTCTAAATCTGACAAACGTGTGACCAAGTCAAATTACTTGCTTCAGTAAATTTAAAAAGTAAAAAAAAATACCCTGTAAATCAGGCACCATCATAGACCACAATGTAATTTTTTTTGCTATGGTGGAGCCAACTGACTAATTAGGGCATCAAGTTTCAGCTATGTTATTGGCAAGGAGTGGGGGATGTTTGGTGATGCCCAACTCCTTAACGGCCTCCAAGCACATTGTTCTCCTACTCATGTGCCTGCCGCTAGCTGCTCTGGTGTGCATCGTAAATCATCCCTCCTCCTTGCTCCATAGAAACCAGGGCTGTGCAGTCGGTACAAAAATCAACTTACTCCAATTCAGACGCCTCAGTTTAGGAAACCACCGACTCCAGGTACCCAAAATTGCCCCAACTCCGACTCCACAGCCCTGATAGGAACAAAAGTTTTGCTAGCCTCTAGGCTAGTGATGCATCTGTACAGAATTCCCTGACCCAGCGGGCAACAGTAATTTGACATGTGTATGCAGTGTTAGTTTACTTGAAAGAAACGCAAAAGTGCAACTTAGGCATTGACTTAAAATGGCTGCAAACTAAGATCACCAAGAATGAGACCTTGTTCACATCATGACGCGCTTCCATGTGAATTTGGAAGCGTGTATGACGTGCGACACGCAAGAACGGCAGAAGGGCATAGACAGCCCTCCTAACATTTACATCATATGTGCTGCGCAGCAGTGCGCTATCGTACAGCTGCATGCATTCTGTCAGCAAGCGCAGCGGACCCATTCACTGTAGTGAATGGGATCAGCAGTGCAGCACGTAGCGGTGCAGATGACATGCGATCGTACGCGTTGTGGCTGCACGGCCATCAGCACCTCATGATGTGGAAGAGGCCTTAAACTGATTTAAGTGCCAGCTGTTTTTGAAATAGGTTTAACTAGTATACATCATAGAGTCACATATAATTAACACTGGCTATGACTGGTAGAGAGAGTCAATTTTTCCATGAAAATGTTAATACTCATTACATGCAGCTTGGAAATAAGTCAATCTAATGCATTTTATGACCATCTTGTTTGTTCTGCCATGTTCGAAGCTGCATACTATCTGCATGCAAGTTAAGATTATTAAGCAAATCTGTGAAAAAAAAAAAAAAAAAAGTAGGTAGATACCACAGTGGAGGTAAGCCTCTGGGGATCCTCTTATTCGTGGCCACGCTACTATTCATGAATGAGCACAGGTGCACTGATGGGCCCATCTGAACAGAAGCACAGAGCTGCTCATGCTACTGTGAAAGCCCTTTGCTTGAAAGGAAAAATGGACGAGCATTTTATGCTACTGAAGAAGCTGCCTTGCACTTGCGCTCATACACGGAAGGTATCGTGGCCATGTTAACATATTTGACAAGCCCTGGTCTAAAAGGGTTAATAAGGTCCCAGCGCTGAAACGCTTGCGGGTGGTGGTGGGGGGGGGGAGCATTATCCAGAGCGCTTCCTCTACAGGGGAATTTTATCCTTACTTGCCTTCAGGTACAAGTACACATCTCAATGATTATTTCGATTAGCTGGACTTGCCATTCTGTCTGTGAGGTAATCATCTGTCCTGGATTTTGTCAGTGAGGGATATACAGGTAATAGTAGTTGCATTTTTTTTTACCAATAACAGTCAAAGCCATAGCCATTATGAAAAGCAACACTTAAAAGTCACAGTTCTCAGAGACCCGGTTTTCATTTACCTGTATTACTCTCTCCCCCCTACTTGAAATGTAGGCTTTCAGGAAACAGAGCTTTTCTAATATCAGGATCATTCAACCCAAATCAGCAGACACACTGCACACTCACCCACAAAACAAGATACTGGAAGTATCTTGAACAATGAAAGCGCACGTGAAGTAAATATAGTCTTTGAAATCATGAGCACTACGTTCTACTCAGTACACGCAGAGCTTATTCGTGCATGCCCAGTACAGAGAAACTTGGACGGAGTACAGCCACAGGAAGAACAGGGTCCCAGGCAGCAATGGAGGTTAGAAGAGGAGCAGGAAGCCCTCTACAGTCTAGACCATCCAGAAAGGGATGTACATGGTCCACAACACCACTCAGGTAGGCTGTGGCCTGTAAAGAAATTGGTGTTAAGTTGCATTACAATCAGTGTGTAGAAAAATCACTTGTCAGGCCTGCCAGCGGGTCCTCGCTCAGCCCCTGAGGAGTTATGGACGCGTGGAGAGACTTTCGGTGGGCGGAGCCTGGTGACGTGGAAGCCACACAACGTCACTGTGTATTTTGCCGCAAAAGGTCCTCTGACGAAGGTGCGGTTTAGTGCCAAAACACGTAGTGACGTCAGACTGCATCAACGTTGCTAGGCTCCGCTCACTGAACGCCCCTCCACACAACCATCACTCCTGCAGCTCTGGTCAAGCTCAGGGGCTGAGAAAGGTCCCGCTGGCAGGCCTGACAAGCGATTGTTCTACACACTAAGTGTAACTTAACAGCAATTCATTTGATTAATGCACCATTGGAGTGCTGCTCTTCTAATTTTTTACTTAGGACACTGACACCACCCAGTATTTGGAGCAGCACTGACAGCAATAACCATCGCCATAGTTGAAGTGCAGGATTCTTTATCTATTGTTGTGGCATGTAAAGAATGCTCAATTGGTACCATAGAAATGCAAACATAAAAAAAGTCCCACTCATTATTACACCACCACCATCCTAAAACTGTTAACGCAGGATAGATCCATGCTTTCATGTTGTTTACACCCTACTATCTGAATTTGAGACTTACTAGAGCAGGCAACGTTTTTCTATCAGTATTGTCCAATTTTAGTAAACTTGTGCAAATTATAACCTCCGCTTCCTCTTGTAAGCTTACAAGAAAGGTACCTGGTGTGGTCTGTTGCTGTAGCAATTTGCTTCAAGCTTCAACATGTGTGTTCAGTCATGGTATTCTGCATACCTCGGTTATAACATTTTTTTTTTTTAGCCATTTTCAATCTTCTTGAGCCAGTCTGTTCACTCTCTCAGGCTCCCTGCACACTGCAAATCCGTTTTCCGATTCCGATTCCGTTTCCGATTCCGATTTTCCTTGAATACATTCAACAGAAAAACGGATCAAAAAACGCAGCATGCAGTTAAGATTAAAAATCTGAATCGGAATCGGATGTAAAAACAGATTAAAAAGCGGAATCGGAATCTGAAATGCATGCAGTGTGCAAGAGGCCTCAATGTGTTTTCATCCACACATCTGCAGCTCACTAGATACTGTTTTTCAGACCATTTTTTGTAAAATGAACTCGGGATACCCACTTATGTTAAATATCCTGGCTTCAGTATCAGAAACACCTCCTATAGTTATATATTGGTATGTAGCACTGTCCTCCCACTGAGGATTAGCCTACGCTATTGTGTGGAATACCCCCCCCCCCCAAGCATTCTGGGAGACAAGGTATATTTTGAACTGGCTGTACAATCTGAACCAGGTTTATGAGTGATTGAACACAGAGGTGTTGTCTATGTGCACAACATTCTCAGTGGATTCCATGCAGCTCTGTGGGGAGTGCCTATGTAAAGTATAGTATTACTGTGTAAAAGTAAACCCGACACAAATTAAATTAAAATTGTATACATACGAGGCTTCCTCCAGCCCCCTTTAGGCTAATCAGTCCCTTGCTGTCCTCCTCCGTCACCTGGATCTTCTGTTATGGGTCCAAGTACTTGAGCCAGTCGGGCGTAGTGCGCAGACACACACTCCGCCGCTGAGACCGTACTACACCTGCGCAACACTATTGCGCAGGTGCAGAATGTTCCTGGCTGTGGGAGCAGCATGCGGCCCGACTGCGCTGACTGGCTGAATTACTGGGACTCATAGCAGAAGGTCCAGGTGGCAGAGGGAGGACAGCAACTGGATTAGCCTGAAGGGGGCTGGAGAAGCCCCAGGTAGGTATAAGAAAAAAAAAAACACACACACACCTTTTCATCCATCTCAGGTACCCTTTAATTCGTTGTCACCAAACCAAATTTTAACATATCAATTTAATGTCATAAGCAAAGGAAGTGCATACATTTGCATAAACGCAAAATTAATTTCCATCTCATTGACCATCACTATTAGTGACACAGCTATACATCAGGGCTTTTAAAACACGGGGACTGCTTTATTGAAGCAGCACAAGTAACTATTTTTTGATTGGTTTATTTCATTTTTGTGGACTAAGCACAGCTATTACTGTATATGTAAATTATTTATGATGACCATTATATGAGAAATAGAACATTTTATCATATTTTCTATTTTAATACAGTTTAAATTCATTAGGAGTCGGAGCATTTTCTCCCGACCCAGAGTACCCAAAAATTGCCCCGACTCCTCAACCCTGGGTAATACTATTTACAACTACAAGTTCCCAAAGTACAGTTTATTTGTCCTGCAAGCTGCCCTTGCATATCTATCTAGTGATCATTTCTCACCTGGCTGTATACTAAAATGTATCTGACTAAAGATGGCCATACATGGTACAATTTTTCATTTTTTTCTGTTTAGATCATTAGTTCGATTATTCTGTTGGATCGAATATAAAGATTTTTCCAGCAGGTTCGATCAGATTCTTCTGAAAACGGTATAATCGTTCAAATTCTTGAGAAATTTTCATTTGATCCGACCATTTAGATCAAATAAACTGGAAAATCTAACGTTTTTATTGAAATCGAGTATGGGCACCATAAGGAAGAACAAAGTGCTGTGCCTAACTATTTGAATGCTGCTACAATTATTTTTTTTTTTTTTTGGGGGGGGGGGGGGGGTAGGTGGCAATAGATTTTATGCTGTAAATACTTATTTAGAGTGAGAAGGAAAGGCTGAATTTCATTCCACTTTAGAGCCCGTTTCCACTGAATCCGCAGAGTTTCCCCGCAGGCAGTCTCGCTGAGAAACTCTGCCAAAGGGTATAATGGCAACGCTGGCCGAAGATTTGGCTGACCTTTAAGCCAAAATGGTGCGGAAGGCGCAAATCCCATAGCACAGCTGATGGGATTTGTCTCAGTATCCGCACACCAGGAAGTGACGCCGTGCGTCTTGCAGACGCTTGCGTCACAAGTGGAAACGGGCCCAGTCCTAAGATGTGTGTTTATTCATGTTTTCTTTCATAATACAATTTTATTTAGACACCTGCAACCCATCAGTGTTAAAAAAACAAACCCTTAATTCTCAATGTACACATTTACATGACTGAAAATGCACGAATTTGTGGGTTCCAAGCACATGAATTTTTACTACCTACAAACACATAAGCCCTCACACATACTTTGGGAATGAAATCCATGTGCAGAAACGAGTCATGTTTTCTGCATACTATCTCATACTAGCCTACTGCAGCTATGCTTACTTAGCCTGTGTGTTTATATGCCTGATGACTACAGATACCAGTTCAGTTCTACTGTGCAGTTATGAAGTATAGAATTTACTCAACATATTGCAGCTTAATATAGCAATCTTATGGGCAATTTGCTTAGAAACCACATAACCCCTTATCACCAAATACACAGAACTGCAAAACGTTGGAGACGTCTAAATGAAACAGTATGAAGTAATTTTCTTTTTATATATTACAGTGAGAGCTATGTTATTTACCACAAGAATTACCTTAAACCAAGCTCACTCTCTCTCTAGGCCACTACAAAAATATTTATTTGAAAAAGTTTAATTATGTTGACCTATCCATTCTTATGTAGCATACAAAATAAATAAAATATTGACAACAGTGTTCTCCCCAGAGCCTTTTAACTGGGCGGAGCGCCCGGCTGGTGGTCAGGCCCCGCCCGGCTGCTGTGATCACTAATCATATTTGCCGTCCTCTGAGTCCTCCACACTCATCCAGCACAAGTGCGCAGTGGCTGTGGCATTGGAGCTGGCCGCTGTCACTCTGACACAATCTCCGCCCTCCTCCTCAGCTCCTAACATTACAAGCCAGACCGCGGGAGCTTTGAAGAGGTCGGGGCACACAGAGAAAGAGCCGAGAGAACGTGGGCTTACTGTATTCCCTCTGAGTCACTGATCTGCCCGAGTACTAGTGCAGAGTACGAGCTCTCCTGTCTTCCCATCATGCAGGAATTTTCTCAGCACGTGCTCCAGCCTCCCCCGATCAGAGCTCAGAGCACATAGAGTCCAGCGTGGAGCAGCGCTCGTTCATGCCGGGGAGAGCAACAGCAGGGCAGATGGTTATCTGAAATCAGTAATGGTCCCCAGCAAAGGAATCCTTGTGACTCAGCTGCCGTCTCTCAAGACAGGTATTAGAAAACTTTACAGCCACTACTGCTTCCCTTCCCCCACTGCTCTGCCGGACACTTTACATAGCTAGCTGTCCTGAACATCAGTCTGCAGACTTCCTGCATAAGGGCTGGTTCAGACGGACGTTTGCAGAGCGTTTACAGCCAGCGTTCAGGGCTTGGTGTTAAACGCTCCCATTCAAGTGAATGGGAGCGTTTGTACCAAGCTTTCAAGCGCGTTTACACAAACGCGGCGTTTGGGTCCCGATTTTCCCTGGCGTTCAAGGAGCCCCTGGAAGCTACATGTAGCTTTCAGGGGAGGTTAACCGCGACGGCTAATGTCCCCCTAGGGGAAGAAAAAACGCGACCGCATCCAAACGCACACGAACGCTGCTAAACGCGACGCCAACGAACGCAACGCCTCCAAACGTCCATCTGAACCAGCCCTTAGTCTGTTTCTCCCTCTCCCTCTTACACATTTCCCTCTGTCTCCCTCACACACTTTCTCCCTCTTTTTTTCTTTCCCCTTTCCCAGTTCTTTTCACACAAAGACAATCTATCTCCCTCCCAGACTCACACCTATTCCTCTTCCCTTCAGTTTTGTATTCACCTTTTTCTACTCAATCCCCCTCTGTCCTCTATATACTGTATTTCCTGTATACAGTATGTATGTCTGCTTACCAGTACTTGATTTTGTTTAAGGGTAGAAGCCACAGCAGAAACCCCCAAGCACTTTCATGTTTCTTTGTAGTGCATGCTGTTTAGCATAGACAAGCAACACGCATGTCTACACTGGGTTTACTACTACTATGTCAGCCAAAATTATTGTGAGACTTTTTGAAGGAGATAAAACAGTCTGTGGGGATGTGTGGTTTTGGCCCTAAATTAGTCACCCTGTCCACAGCCCCTTTCTGGTATTAATCCGGCTTTTGGCAGCACTTTATCTGATTGCCCATCAAAACAGCACCACTCAGTGCAAGATGCCTCTTTCTCCATTAGCATCATTTAGTGTAATCCTCTACCCCTGTCAGCAGTGGCTTAGCATGACTACCTCACTAGGTAACAACCAGCGTGCTCCACCTACTCTTCTCCCCAGCAAGCAGCATCCAGCATGATCCTCCCTCTCCATTCTCACCTAGTAGTAGCAGACAACATCACCCTCCTTCCCCACCCATGGTGACCGTAAAGGGAACCAGAGAGGAAGGATAGGGAAAAATAGGAAAAAAGGTTTTATACATACCTGGGGCCTCCTCCAGCCCCATAAGCCTGGATCGCTCCCACGCCGCAATCCTCCGCTTCTTGTATCGCTGGTACCGGGCCCCGTCACTTCTGGCGGACGCGACCAATTGTCTGCATGCACAGGGGCTACCGCCATACCCTTACGCATGCAGCTGCTCAGTTTGCAGCTGCACGCGTAGGTATATGGAGGAGAGCCCCTGTGATGTGGACAATTGGCCGCGTCCGCTGGCCGACTTGCGGAAATGACGGGACCCGGTACCGGCAGATCCAGGCAGCGGCGTGGGAGCGATCCAGGCTTATGGGGCTGGAGGAAGCCCCAGGTATGTATAAAACCTTTCCCCCAATGTCTCTGGTTCACTTTAATTTCCCACCCGGCTACTTTTTCATGCCACCCGGCTGGAAAAAAATTCTGGGGAGAACACTGGACAATATAAAATTAGATTTTTTTTTTTTTTTTTTTTTTTTTTTTTTTTTTTTACAAAAGTGAAAACACAAATGCCTCTGAATATAGGTCAGTGGATCTTTTATATGACATTAAAAGTTGTTCTTGCACCTCAAACTGTAACCAATTACCGTAAACACTGACAGGAAGCTCAAAAGTGCCACTTCCTTACAACCACGGTTACAAAACTCTGGAAACATACTGCCAAGAGATTCCTATCTCAATGCATAAGTAATTAGCTGCAAGAGCAGGAGCACTTGTCACTTTTGGGAAGCGGCTTCCTTTACAGCAAGTTAACTGCACGAAATCCTGCAGATGGAATCAGGCAGTACCCGGACAGCCACAGACACTACAATAGCAAGTGTGCATGCCATGCATTGCCATAGCAACATATCCAGTGTCCGTAGCTGCATAGCCCTGTCAGGTCTCCTCTGTTGTGCTGCTGTCACCCCAATTACTGTATTGTGGGTCCCAACAATGCTCCCATGGCTAGGAGCAGTATGCACATGCGCAGTTCATATAAACTTTCCATGCTTTCATGTAGCTGACAGCAGCACAGAGGGGACCTGGACGACACAGGTGGTGCTACTTGAGGTAGGAAGAAGTCCCAGTTAAAGCAATCCCGAGCCGAAGCTCTGGATCAAATTCAGATCCTTACCTCAAGATTTACTGAAGCTTCCCTCACTACTCCGTTGTCCCTCATCGCTGAGCACAGCTCCCCTTCACATTGAGGCCCCGCAGCTCCTCTTCCTTTAGCGTAGCTGCGCAGTAGCCAGGCGGGCCTGCGGCTCTGGCTTACAGGGGACAACGGAGTAGTGAGGGAGGCCTCAATAGGATCCCGAGTTTTCTCTCTCTTTAAGTATCTAATTTTGTACCCAAGCTTTGGCTCAGATATTCTTTAAAGGGGAACTGAAGAGAGAGGTATATGGAGGCTGTCATGTTTATTTCCTTTTAGACAATACCAGTTGCCTGGCAGCCCTGCTCATCCTCTGCCTCTAATACTATTAGCCATAGCCCCTGAACAAGCATGCAGCAGATCAGGTGTTTCAGTGGTTCAGACTTATAAGTCTGATCTGACAAGACTAGCTGCATGCTTGTTTCTGGTTTTAATCAGATACTACTGCAGAGAAATAGACCAGCAGGGCTGCCAGGCAACTGGTATTGATTAAAAGGAAATAAACATGACAGCCTCCATATACCTCTCTCTTCAGTTCCCCTTTAAGCAAATGTCCTCTTGTTAATTTCTGCTTACGGTTCTGCATATTCCCCCTTTTTATAATTATGAAAGTGCACAAATTTGTTATTCTTTAACTATGCACAGTCTCATTTTATATTTTTTTGGGAAGACGGGAGAGTTTATAGTATTGTAAGTGTATTTTTAGTAATAATAATTCAAGAAATCTTGACACAGTGATGTTCTGACACAAGATTGACTACACCAAATTTTACATCTACAGGCTCATTGACTTCAGAAAATACATTGCTTGGGGGTTTTGAATGTTTATGTATTTTCTTGCCACATGCCAAAACAAAAATATCCAAAACCTTAAAACATAGTTGCAGTCTTATTTATCGATCTGGCATTGCAGAGTGTAGCTACAGACCTGTCTCCAACCTCCCCTTCTTGGGTAAAGTTATTGAAAAGGCTGTCTATCTGCAACTTGAAACCAGGCTGTCAGTAAACAACATCCTGGACCCTCTACAGTCTGGCTTTAAGAAACACCACAGCTGTGAAACAGCCCTCATCCAAGTATGCAATGATCTGCTCATGGCAAGGGACAGAGGGGAATGCTCCATCATAATACTGTTGGATCTCTCAGCGGCTTTTGATACAGTTAACCACAAAATCCTGCTTAACAGACTGCAGGAGTACTGTGGCATCAGTGGATCAATACTCCAGTGGTTCAGATCATTCCTGACTGACAGAACACAGAGAGTATCCCTAGGTCCTATAATGTCCAAACCTGCACCTCTACAATTTGGAGTGCCACAAGGATCAATCCTATCCCCTCTGCTGTTTGCAATCTACATGTTGCCACTCGGTACACTGAGCCTACGTCATGGCCTGACCTACCATTGCTACGCCGATGACACACAGCTATACCTGTCCTTCAAACCTGGAGGAACAGACCCTACCCCAAAAATAAACTCTTGCTTAGCTGAGCTACAGGCATGGATGAATGATAACTGGTTGAAACTGAATGCTGACAAAACTGAGGTCCTGTTTGTCCAAAGCCAGCACTCGCCATCAAAACAGCTCTATCCTAAAGCAACACCAATCAGGATTGGGAATTCAGACATAAACAGCTCCAACCTTGTGCGCAGCCTTGGCGTACTAATCGATGGTGAATTAAGTTTCAGAAACCAAATTTCATCTGTAGTTAAATCTTCCTACTTTCATCTGAAGAACGTTGCAAAGATTAAACATCCGATTCCCCCAGAGGATCTTCCAACCCTAGTCCATGCCTTCATCACATCACGGCTGGACTACTGCAATGCCCTTTATGCTGGCCTCCCCAAAAAGGGCCTGCGTTTCCGGCAATTAGTGCAGAATGCTGCTGCCAGATTGCTAACAAACCAGCCTCGCCACTGTCACATTACACCGATCCTACACTCACTGCACTGGCTACCAGTAGAATGGAGAATACTCTTCAAGATTGGACTGCTGACATTCAAATCCCTGCACAATCTGGGCCCTGGATACATGAAGGACCTGCTGAAGCTGCACCACACCTCACAACCTCAGATCAGCAAGTTCTATAAACTTGGTCACTCCCAGAGTGCACCTCAAAATCTGGAGATAGAGCCTTCTGTCATGCTGCCCCTACTCTTTGGAACTCCCTGCCACACCCAGTTAGACAGCACCATCCCTGGAGCTATTCAAATCCAGACTGAAAAGCCACCTGTTTAGCCTGGCATTTCCAGACTTACAAAATTCTTCCTCTGTACCACGATGGTCGGAGCCATGCTTATGCGCTTTGAGTCCCATGGGAGAAAAGCGCTTTACAAATGTTATTTGTTGTTGTTGTTGTTGTTAAAACATGCTTGTCTACCGTAAAAAAGAGAGTGAAAGGGTAATACTAGGTACATGCGATAAAATTTTCTGGCAGATTTACCTGCCAGATCGATTTTTTTTCCAACATGTCCGATCTGAATTAGATATATTTTCCTAATGATTTCCATTCACTATGAAAATCGATCGAAATTCAGAGTGGACATGTTGGAAAAAATTGATCTGGCAGGTAAATATGCAAGAAAATTGTATCGTGTGTACCTATCATAAGAAGTAACCTCTGACCTGTATACAGACTATTTACTGACAGTATTTTTCCACTTCACCACTGAGGGGTTTTAACCCTTGAGCACCAGAGCAATTTTCACCTTTCAGCGCTCCTTCCATTCATTCGTCTATAACTTTATCATTACTTATCACAATGAAATGAACTATATCTTGTTTTTTTCGCCACCAATTAGGCTTTCTTTAGGTGGGACATTATGCCAAGAATTATTTTATTCTAAATGTGTTTTAATGGGGAAAATAGGAAAAACTGTGGGAAAAAATTATTTTTCAGTTTTCGGTCTTTATAGTTTTTAAATAATGCATGCTACTGTAATTAAAACCCATGAAATTTGCCCATTTGTCCTGGTTATAAAACCGTTTAAATTATGTCCCTATCACAATGTTTGGCGCCAATATTTTATTTGGAAATAAAGGTGCATTTTTTTCAGTTTTGCGTCCATCCCTAATTACAAGCCCATAGTTTATAAACAGTGATATACCCTCTTGACAAATATTTAAAAAGTTCAGTCCCTAAGGTAAACTATTTGAATTTTTTTTTAATTACAAAAAAAAATAAATTGGGGAGTGTGGGAGGTAATGAGTTAATTTTTAATATATAGCTAATGTATTTGTATACGAAAAATGCTTTAGGGTGTAGTTTTACTATTTGGCCACAGTGAGTTTTTGTTTAGGCGACCTGCAAGCGTACAGGAAGTACGCTTGCAGGAAGTTCAGGGAGGCTGGGCAACTTTTTTTTTCACAATGATCGCGCTGCTTCTCGTAGAAGCAGCTGATCATTGCCGGGTGCTTAGATCAATGAACAGGAAAGGTTTTTCCCGTTCATTGATCTCCAGGCGAGCGGGCGCGCAGACAGCGGCGGGAGCGGCGTCAGGTACGGATTTCTCCGTCCCTTGGTGGTAACGGTGGAAAAAGGGACTAAGAAATCCGTACGGCTGGGGGTAAAGTGGTTAATGTCTAGAAAACGCACAAGAGATCTGCAATAAACAGCAACTGGCAGTTTATTACAAGGGAGAGAAGGGCCTGTAGTTTTTGATTAAACAATTTATAAAATTTGTATTACTCTAAGTATGGTAATCAATGTGAAGAATAGGAAGCTAAGCTGGTCAATACATTACGCAAAACAAAAAGGCTCGTTACTGGATAGCCAGCAGGCATGGGATCTCCAAAATGAAACATTAGGACAGTGTTACAGATAACCAGCTTTCTGCCTACAGATACAAAGATCGAAAAGGCATGAATGCCCTTATTTCCCTCAGTGCACCTTTGCAGAAAGTCACGTCTCCCTGGAATCACCCCCCCCCCCCCCCCCCCCGCACTGTTTACTTTCCTATCCATCACCATTTTACATCAGTAGTTTATTATGTTGTCAAAGCTGAGGAAGTGGAAGTGACAATGTGTAAAAAAAAAATATAGCTGCTAATTGCAAATGGTTTAACCTTAATGCCTAATTATCAGTATTATGCTACTGAACTTACAACTACTCAGAGCAGCTCAAGCAGGTTGTCTCTTAATTCATCCAGCAACACCTTGCCGCAATAGCAGCATAGGGGGCGATATTGTGGCTGGGAACGCGAAGAATCACTCCCGACCCGCCGGCGACGAAACCGGAAATAGCCGCCGGCGGGTCCAGAAGAATCACTCGCGTTCTCAGCCTGACGGCCGGTGACAGCGAAACCAGAAGTAGCCGCCGGCTGGGACAGGCGGATCGGAGCGACTCTACGTGGGCACAGATCAGCTGCAGGGGGCTGAGGGAAGCCCCAGGTGAGTAAAACTCTTTTTTTAGGCTTAAGGTTTACTTTAAAGAGGATCTGTAACCTCAAAAAATCCCCTGGGGGGTACTCACCTCGGGTGGGGGAAGCCTCCGGATCCTAATGAGGCTTCCCACGCCGTCCTCTGTCCCACGGGGGTCTCGCTGCAGCCCTCCGTGCAGCCGTGACGTAATATTTACCTTCCTGGCTCCTGCGCAGGCGCTCTGACGGCTCCGAACTACACGAAAATACCCGATCGCCGTCGGGTCTGCTCTACTGCGCAGGCGCAAGTTTCCGGCGCCTGCGCAGTAGAGCGGACCCGACTGAGATCGGGTATTTCCGTGTAGTTCGGAGAGGAAAGCAGCCACAGTGCCCCCGCTGGAGCCAGCAAAGGTAAATATTGAAATTACAGTCGGGCCTGTCTCCGGCTGTTTAGAGGGCTGCAGCGAGACCCCCGTGGGACAGAGGACGGCGTGGGAAGCCTCATTAGGATCCGGAGGCTTCCCCCACCCGAGGTGAGTACCCCCCAGGGGATCTTTTTCATGTTACAGAGTCTCTAAACAGTGAGTAGAGTCTCTGTTATCCAGCACAGACAGGGATATAGCTGGATAAGTGTGCTTTCTGGTTGCTTGAGACAATGTTAAAAACAGGCCTTGCTAATACAGAACTATACATCACTCTACTGTATATACATACCATTAACTCTGTATTAAATGTTGAAATACAGTAACTGAAAGTATATTAAAGTGAATGTAAAGCGACACAGCCTGGAGGTGTGCTTAGAGTCATTGTTCTGTTGAAAAATAAATGATGGTCCAACTAAACGCAAACCGGATGGAATAGCATGCCGCTGCAAGATGCTGTGGTAGCAATGCTGGTTCAGTATGCCTTCAATTTTGAATAAATCCCTAACAGTGTCACCAGCAAAGCACCACCCCACCTCCTCCTCCATGCTTCATGGTGGGAACCAGGCATGTAGAGTCCATCAGTTCACCTTTTCTGCATCGCACAAAGACAGTGGTTGGAACCAAAAATCTCAAATTTGGACTCATCAGACCAAAGCACAGATTTCCACTGGTGTAATGTCCATTCCTTGTGCTCTTTAGCCCAAACAAGTCTCTTCTGCTTGTTGCCTGTCCTTAGCAGTGGTTTCCTAGCAGATATTCTACCATGAAAGCCTGATTCACACAGTCTCCTCTTAACAGTTGTTCTAGAGAGGTGTCTGCTGCTAGAACTCTGTGTGGCATTGACCTGGTCTCTAACCTGAGCTGTTAACCTGTAATTTCTGAGGCTGGCGACTCAGATGAACTTATCCTCCGCAGCAGAGGTGACTCTTGGTCTTCCTTTCCTGGGGCGGTCTGCATGTGAGCCAGTTTCTTTTTAGCGTTTGATGGTTTTTAAGACTGCACTTGGGGACACTTTTAAAGTTTTCCCAATTTTTCAGACTGACTGACCTTCATTTCTTAAAGTAATGATGGTCACTCGTTTTTCTTTACTTAGCTGCTTTTTTCTTGCCATAATACAAAATTCTAACAGTCTATTCAGTAGACTATCAGCTGTGTATCCACCTGACTTCTCCACAACGCAACTGATGGTCCCAACCCCATTTATAAAAGGCAAGGAATCCCACTTATTAAAACTGACAGGGCACACCTGTGAAGTGAAAACCATTTCAGGTGACTACCTCTTGAAGCTCATCAAGAGAATGCCAAACGTGTGCAAAGCAGTAATCAAAGCTAAAGGTGGCTACTTTGAAGAACCTAGAATATGAAATTTTCAGTTGTTTCACACTTTTTGGTTATGTACTATACTTTCACGTGTGTTAATTCATAGTTTGGATGCCTCAATGTAAGAGTGATGTGCAGGTACTCTGCAGGAGAATGAGGCGATTCTTCCTCTATTACACATTCTTCATGTACAATCTGAACCAGGTTTATGGGTGATAGACAACACCTCTGTGTTCAATGTGCACAACATTCTCAGTGGATTCCCTGCAGCTCTGTGGGGAGAGCATATGTAGAGTATAGTACTACTGTGTAATTTAAAGTAAACCTGAGACAGATGAAATTAAAGTTTTATACATACCTGGGGCTTCCTCCAGCCCCCTTCAGGCTAATCAGTCCCTCGCTGTCCTCCTCCGCCACCTAGATCTTCTGCTATGGGTCCAGGTATTTGAGCCAGTTGGGCGTAGTGTGCATGCACACACTCCGCCGCCGCGAGCGTACTACACCTGCGCAGCACTATTGCGCAGGTGCAGATCGCTGCTGGCTGTGGAAGTGGCACAAGGTAAATTACTGACAGGGGGGGGGGGGGGGCTGTAAATGCCTCAATGTCAATTCACAGAGATTAAAGCATTCAGCAATACAAGTAAAAGTTTCGATATTTACAGATCTGATCAGTTGGTAACTTGCAATCTTTATGCAGATCAGTTGAAAGATGTAGCAGACAGCCAATAGGAAGAGCCATACGGTACTGCTTCTCACCCCATTTGATCCGATGCACTGGCAGTATGGATTTGGGAAGGACGGAGCAGGAAAAAGAGAGACATTTAAAAAGGTTTTTCTTCATCTCTCTAGATGTGCATATCTATTCCCTCTAGTGAGCATGTATGCACATCTAAAGGGATCCCGGGGATGCACTTAAACTCTTTAGTCTAAAGGTGCCCATACTCTAACCTATTCATTTTTTTATATGGGACTAATTTGAACTATTTTAACTTATGGCCGTGTGCATTTTTGGGCATATCGCATGCATTTAAGGATGTAAATAGCGTGCATGAGTCCTCAGGTCTCAATATTATACGTGCTGCTGGGCACATGCCTGGAAAGCACTCATACGGATCCAGTTGTTTGTGTTTATTTAAACCTTGGAAAGGTATAACTCCGATTTGTTTCCTCCTCGGTACTTAGTTCAGCCCTGCCGTAAGACCTGTCCTCTACCAGTCCTGATCCAACCCACCAGTCCATCTATCACCTTGGCTTCCCTCAGCCCTGTCTGCAGTCTTTTGCCCTGGTCCCATCAGCAGTCTGTCACTCTGTCCCACATCAGTCCTACCGGCAGTCTGACATCAGCCCTGTGCATTATCACCCTCACCCCATCACTCTGGACCCTCATCAGCCCTGCTCACAGTCTGTCACCCTGAACCCCCCACCTGCAGATGGGCTGGCAGGAAAATGTATTAGATATGAGGAAGTTCATTGACTTGCATTGCGTTATAATCCTGCATTTAACAACCAAAAATAACATAAGCATGTGATAAAAGGAGGCAAAATAAAAGCAAATGACCAATGTGCACTTCATTGACAAACATTGTATGTGCCAACTTGTGTAATTCTACAACACTGCATGTTCTGCATTGTAACAACAGAATCAGTTGCATCGCAACTAATGAGGTGTGAATTTTTCATAGACTATTAAACACACCAAGTGACAGTGCGTTAAACAGTGTCCAATACAATACGTCCAAATACAAAGTGGGGTGGTGGGTCAGCCCCAGGTGCGATCAGGCCACCGACTATAGTGCTCGGCTGCTCCCAGAAAGACCACCGAAAACACAATACGTGTCAGTTCTGCAAGTTCTAATGCGCTTCAACGTCACAGGAAAAACGTGAAAGTAAAAAATTTAAGTTTGAAAGAGGATTTCTCTGCATGTGTTTGGTATACCCTACTTATACCCAAATATTTACTGATCTGTTGCCCATAAACCTTAGCAGCTGTAAGGTGTCAAATTAGGTTTTATTTTTAATTTTTAAATGTTGCATAGCCTTCCATCTTTTTGGGTTGCACAAAGATTTACTTTTTTTTGTGAAGAATCACCGAGATTTGGTACCCTAAAGAGATCTGATCAGCAGTTAGGACCTCTGCTGGCTGCAAATTACAAGACTACTTGGTACAATCCGATCTGCAACGTAACCTATATTGGTAGACACAATTCAGTCAACGCAAGTACCAATAAAGCATGGATGATCTTATTTCCCAGCCTAGATCTTGCATGCACAGGGCTATGTGGTATATCCAAGTTCAATAAGCACATAAAGCGCTACATAAACTGTTAGCAGAAACATAAATGCATATTTATACAAATATTTAGTCACGTGTAACCTAGTGAAAGAAGAAGTTCTCATAAAATGTAAATAGGAAATTATTGTTCCGAACAGGGCTGTGGAGTCGGTACAAAAATCTTCTGACTCCGACTCAGTTTCTGAAACCACAACTCCGACTCCGGGTACCCAAAATTGCCCCGACTCCTTGACTCCAACTCAGTCTAATACTTAACAGGGCTGTGGATTTTGTACAAAAATCATCCGACTCCGACGTTTATGAAATCAACAACTCCGACTCCGGGTACCCAAAATTGCCCCGACTCCGACTCCACAGCCCTGGTTCCGAATTATGCCAAATTTCAGTTACATTCCCACAGAACATTGCCCTGTACTGACAAAAGCACAGAAAGGTTCATTTTCCGCCCACTCCTATAGTCAAAATAGGCATATGGCAGTTACTAAGGTTTCCATAGGGAAACATGGTTTAGTTCATGTGAAACTTCAATTAACAAATCCCCTCTTGGCACAACTTTGACCAATTGATAACCTGCTGTACGTTAGTGTAAAGTTTTCAAGGTTTCACTTCAATTGAAATTTTACCTTCTTGACAAGATAAAAACAATTACTGCAAATTAAAACAAAAATGTACATTTTATCAATGTATAAAATACCTGACTTATGAAGCAATGTTACACTGATTTCTTAGAGAGAGAAAAAAAAAGAAAAAAACATTTTCGTGTGTGTGTGTGTGTGTGTGTGTGTGTGTGTGTGTGTGTGTGTGTGTGTGTGTGTGTGTGTGTGTGTGTGTGTGTGTGTGTGTGTGTGTGTGTGTGTGTGTGTGTGTGTGTGTGTGTTCTAAACAAGCAGGTATGCAAACTAGAGTTCAAGCACATTTTAAGAAGTTCAAGCAAATTCAAGAGGTTCAAGCAACTGTTATATTCTCCTGGGCATTAAATAGAAAATCATTCAGTCAGTATTAGGTAAACTAACCTAGCCATGTGACAAAAAAGAAAACCTGATCCTTCTGCGTTTAAAATATAGGAAAAAAATAAATCTACTTTCTCTTCCCTGGAGATGCAGTTTTATTCTTTTAGGGCATTCCATTAAAATGCCCATCATGCAATACTTGGGCATTTCTGTATTGTTCCGGCTGATAAAGCATACATGTTAAAGATATTCTGCAGTCTCTATAAAAGCAGTTATACAACACAACCAAGAAAAGGTTTATGTCCCACAAAGGTTAAATTCTGCTTAATTCCTTTACTGTCAGACAGACCTGCAATGAATTGCAGTACAATGAGTTGCAGAGCCATCTGGCAGCAAAGGGGATTAGCAAGCCGTTTAGTCTCATGCCTAAAACTGATGCCCTCCAAGGTGTGTGTTATTTCTGTCGTTGCTGCAGCAATTGTTTTGCAGTTGCCAGACACCAGCATATACATCTGTGACCATGTAATGGGTGATATTTCACATACGGTACTTTATTGTTTGAGCTAGAATAAAGCTTGGTGCAGCCAGAAACATATCCAGTAGCCACGTACCCTTAGGGTGCACTCACTTCCTCTATGAAGAATAGATAGATTTAGTACAGTGCACTGAGCTCTTTCACTTTGCACTTTTCTGCAAGCATCAAGGGATGGCTTATGTGTTAACTCCACCTTTCTCCATTCTTTAGTATTTGAGCATTTCACCATCAATAGTGTTCCCCAAAATGAGGCAATACACCCAAAACACAAAATGCAACAAAAGGAACCAATGGCATATTTCAAAATGGAACTACCAGAACACTTGAGATGGGAATGAAAGGGATGCAATGACTAGCACTATACTACCATAATTAATATGTTGGCCATTTCCTCAACTATAAACACTTAATAAAACGTATGGGTTAACTGTAAATTTTTATTATTTTAGTCTGACAAAAGCTTCACAGAAATCTTCACACGTGGTGAAGAAAATCTTCTACAGTATATCTAAATATAGGAGCCATCTATCAAGTCAGAAGAAAGATTCTTGTCTGCGGTGACAATATGGAAAAGGCACCAATGTCTCCAACCTAAGCAGGTCAGCAAAGTTGGCTGAGAAGCAGTGTGAGTCTCTAGGTTGGTGGTGGTGGAGGGCAGTGTCTTTCTGAGCTGGTACTTATTGGTAAATAAAGTGGCTCTCCAGCATGGTTCTGATGAAGAAAAATACAGTAGTGGATCTCTGGGATGGCGAAGACCAGGAAGAACAGTGGCTGATGAAGAAAAATAGTGGATCTCTGGGATGGCGAACACCACGAAGAACAGTGGCTCTCTAGAATGAAGCTAAATAATAAAAGTGGGAAGAATGGGATGGGAAGAACAGCGGTTCTCTAGGTTGATTTCGGCCTAGAAGAATGACAGAGAACAACGGTGGCTCCCTAGGTTTATGCAGACTGAAAAGCAAAGTGACCCTCTAGGATGGCGCTAGGTAAGAAATCCAGTGGCTCCCTCGAGTGACACTGGCTGTGAAGAACAGTGGCTCACTATGTTCACCCTAATTGCAAAGAACAGTGTCTCCCTAGGTGACACTGGCTGTAAAGAACAGTGGCTCTATATCTATAGGGTACCAGTGGCTGGAAAGGAGGAGGAATCGATAAGCTGCTGCTGGTTAGAGAAATGGAAGGTTCTCCAATCTGCTCTAGAAGAACAGTTTTTTTTCCAGAGCTACTGCTAGTTGGGAAGGGCAGTGGCTTACTGGGCTAGTGCTGGACGATGATACATCTCTTTCTACGCTGATACTGTTTGGGAAAGGATTGCACTATGCACTGCTGGTTGGTGAGGTGAGGGTTCTCTCTAGGGTGAGAAAGAAGTACGGTAGGGCTCTCTGGGCTGGGGCTAGACAATGATCAGTGACTATCTGAGCAGGCTGTGTAGAAGGGATATCCAGGCTTTAGTTGGACACTAATGACCCTTCCAGGCAGAGATGTGCTGTGTGGCTGGAAGTGTAGAGTGCAGCTAGTAATGAGTCCAGGCAGGTCACAGAAGAGGAGGAGGAAGCCACTTCGCCAGCCACAGCTCGGGACCACTTGAGCAGCTCGCTGCGACTCCTCCAGGATGAAGGAAGCCTCTCCTCTGCTGATGAGTGCTGACAATCTCGGCCTGCCTCCTCCGGACCCCTCCACCCCCCTCCGGGCCCCGTTTAGTCCTCACCTGTCTCTGGGCCACATCCTGCTTTACGGCTCTCCGCACATCCAAATGCCGCCTCCACTCAATCCCGGTATCCTCCCTCACCCGGGGCTCGCTCCCCTCGTCTCTTCACTAGCCTCAGCTCTCTTCCTACAGCTTCTCCTCAATTCAGTAATGGCGGCGGCTCGGGGTACGCGCCTTGCACTCAGCGCACTCCAGCCCGATGCAAGAACCGCGCACACCGCCACGGGCACGCGCATTCCCGGAGAATCCTCCAGTCAGTAGACGTCATCCCCACCGGCTCTGTCACAGGCAGGTTCACGCCCTGTCTCCTAGTCCACGCCTCCTCGTCCTCACCCCTAGCGCTGCTCCACCCATCTTTCTGCAGACTACGTCCCTCCTCTATCCTTCAATGCCAAGCCCCCATTCCACAGCTCTCCCGGCCCCGCCTCAGAGCTTTCCCGGCCCCGCCTTCCTCCTGTCCCTGGTCCATGTATCCTTACCTCAGGGCATTCTGGGTTATGTAGTCTTTTTCCTATTAGCGCAGTACAGTATGCTTGTAGCTGACTGAGATTTCCTGGATTAGGTAGCTCTACTTTGTTCTTAGTCCTGACATCATCTGTGCACTCATTTGAAGCTTGTCTGCATAGAATTCATGCACTGAGCAAGCTCGTCAGTTGAACTGTTTCTAGGTTGTCAATTGAGAAAACAAAGGTGATAAAAGGCTGTTATGCTGAGAATACACTATGAGATTTTTTCAGATTTACTGTCCAATTGATTTTCCGGTCGATTTCCACTCACTTTTATGAGAAATCGATCAGAAAAAGCGATCGAAAATCAGATCGGACATGTCAGAAATTATCTATTGAACCATCTATCTGCCAAAAAATCTCATGGTGTATTCCCAGCATTACTGTGACTGTAACCAACCTGTTTGTCTCCTGGGGCAATGTAGTCAGGGGCGTAGGAATAGGCCCTGCAGCCCCTGCGCCCGCAGGGGGGCCAGGCCCCCCCCCTGGGGCCCGCTCGGGGCCGTTTTGTGGGTGCTGGAGGGGTGGCAGCATGAGGGGAAAGCCTTGCCCACAGTCGGCGGGGAGAGGGGTAGTTCCCCCCTCTCCCTCACCTCGGGGCTCTCCCCTCCAGCTCGTAAGTGTCTGTGGGGCTGTGGTGGGCGGCGGGCAGATACATACCTGCTTCCGTGCGTTCCATCGGAGACTTCTCCCTCTAGCGGCTGACGTCACTTCCGGAAGTGACGTCCGGGGGGGGGCCCGCTCAGAAAATCTGCAGGGGGGCCCGGTGGGGCCTAGTTACGCCCCTGAATGTAGTATTGGAGTTTGATATCAAATTTTGAAACGGCTGTCCTTCTAGTGTAGGGGTAGGGAACCTATAGCTCGGGAGCCAGATGTGGCTCTTTTGATGGCTACATCTGGCTCACAGTTAGGGGTTGATTCACAAGGCTACAATGCTCAAGCAGCGCAGCTTAATGCGGCAGCACAAGTAAAATTTTCAAAGTAAGCTTGCTACTGCTGTAGCATGCACTACTAACTTACACTACCCCAAAACGAACGTCGCTCCAATTGTCCCACCCTGGATCCTGTCAGGTCCAGTGACTTTGTAGGACGAGATCCCTGCACTTTGATTGGCCCAATGGGCTGCCTGTCACTTGACTGGCACCCTATTGGGCCAAAGTGCAGGGATCTCGTTTTACAAAGTGAATCAACCCTCAAGTCAGCTGGCTAATTGTACAAGCTGTTAGGGCTTGTTCACACTGCAGGCATTTTTTCGTCCCGTGTGCGGTTTTTATAAACGCCCCCCGACCATGTGGACAGTGAATGTCTCTGAGAAGGTTCATATCAGCGCGGGTTGTGCGCTGTGCGGCTAGCAAAGTGGTGCGTGTACCATTTTTGAGGCGATTCCGCCTCAATAGAAAGTATAGGAGAAACGCAAAACGCTCACAAAATCGCTTTGTGTAGCGACTGCGTTCACGTTTTTAAGAATAAATACATTGTATTTATTCTTTTCCGGGTCAAAGAGTTCACTTCCTGCCGTGCGTTAGGGAGTGAATTACAAAACCGCTCGGAAAAAACGCTTAGAAAACCGCTAAGCACAAAAACGAATCGCCCGACCAAGCGCCAAGAATCTGAAAAAAAAAGACGCTTTAAAAACAGCCCAATGCGGACGGACACGCGAGCCGAACACAATGTGAACAGGGCCTTAGTCTGTATTCCTCCTGTCTGGCTCTCGGGGAAATTGCTGATGTTGCTGAAGACGTGTCTGACACTTCCGCTGCCTGGAGGATCAACTGTATACACATAACCATGGCAACAGGGACGTGAGCCCTCTGCTGCGCGTGCACACTGTGCCAGTTTGAAACATATTGTATGGCTCTCACAGAATTACATTTTAAAATATGTGGCGTTTATGGCTCTCTCAGTCTCAGCCAAAAAGGTTCCTGACCCCTGCTCTAGTGACAGATTCCTCTGGCACCAAATACCTATTTTCTTTGTATACCTTAGGCTGCCTAAGGTTTACAAAGAAAATAGGTATTTGGTGCCAGGGGAATCTGTCACTAGAGCAGGGGTCAGGAACCTTTTTGGCTGAGACTGAGAGAGCCATAAACGCCACATATTTTAAAATGTAATGAGGTCACACTTGAGCAAACTTGAGATTCCGCGTAGCTCTTAAAAAAAATTACTTTCCCGCACAATGCATGCAGCTTTCAATAGAAATCAATGGCTACTGTAAAAAAAAAAAAATTAAAAAAATGCTTGCAGGGAATCACAATTCCCCAGGAGGAAACCTCATAGGACACAGTACTTCGATCACATTATCCTCTTACAGCACAAAGTGTTGTGACTGGCCAAATAGTGTGGGCATAGTTTACTACAACCTATTGGAAACCTAGCAGTTTGAGAGGGTGCTGTCCACCTAATCACATTACTGGAATTTCCCTAAAGGTGCCCATACATTAGAACTAGTGAAGGGCGAACATCCAGATGTTCGGGGGGTTCGGCCGAACATGCCCCCGATATTCGGCATGTTCGGCCCGAACCCCAAACCCAACCCGAACATGTCCCTTTGGGGCCCCTATAGGGTCCCAGCATAAAGGGAGAGCATGCCCCGAGCGCGGGGGGGGGTCGGAAATGCCCCCCACCCCTCCCCGCTAAGCTCTCCCTTCTGCTGGACCCTATAAAATTAAATAGAAGTCCCCCAAAGTACCTGTAGCAGGCTGGCAGGAAGAGGACAGCAAGCGGGCAGCCGGAGAGCATAGGCGCTAGTACCATCTGGTACTTCCGCCCTCTCTCTGATGCACTTCCTGTTTACATTTGTAAGTCGCGTCAAGAGAGAGCAGAAGTACCGCGATGACGTGTATGAGGGTACGCGTCATCTACATGATGACACGTACCCTCGTACGCGTCATCGCGGTACTTCTGTTCTCTCTTGACGCGACTTACAAATGTAAACAGGAAGTGCGTCAGAGAGAGGGCGGAAGTACCAGATGGTACTAGCGCCTGTGATCCCCGGCTGCCCGCTTCCTGTCCTCTTCCTGCCAGCCTGCTACTGGTACTTTGGGGGACTTCTATTTAATTTTATAGGGTCCAGCAGAAGGGAGAGCTTAGCGGGGAGGGGTGGGGGGCATTTCCGACCCCCCTCCCTCCGCGCTCGGGGCATGCTCTCCCTTTATGCTGGGACTCTATAGGGGGCTTTGTTCGGCCGGACACGGCTGTGTTCGGCCGAACACAGAAGGCCTGATCGGGTTCGGGCAGCGTGCTCGAGCACCCTCCCGAACACCATGAGGTGTTCGGGGGGTGCCGAACCAAACCCGAACAGGCCAAAATCCGGGCGAACCCGAACAGTGGCGAACACTGTTCGCCCATCACTAATTAGAACAAGTATGGGCAGATTAGACCAAGAGACAAATTTATCTCTAATCGAATCTGATTAGAGATAAATTTATCTCTAATCAAATCTGCCCATACACTATAGGTTGTTTCCCGTCCGATTTCAGCATGAAATCCTCAGGGAATCGGCTGAGCCGCCGCTGTCCGCCCCGCCGCTGCCCCCAAAATGTATAAATGTATGTAATGTAGTGCATTTATACATTACCTGTCCTGTAGCAGTTCGTCGGGTCCATCCGTCCATCTCGCCGGGTAAGCCGCATACACGCTAGCGGCGCATAACGACTGACGTCAATCGCTATGCGCCTTCGTGACGTCAGAGTGCCGCCGGCGTGTATGCGGAACCCGGAGATGGACGGAAACCGCATGGAGGCCGACACCGGACAGGTAATGTATAAATGCACTACACACTGCATACATTTATACATTGTGGCGGGGGTTTCGTCATCTCATTGCTCGTTCGCAATTCAGCCGCCGTACCGTCGCGCGCCCGACCAACCAACCTCGGCCCGAAATTTTCCAACATGCGCGATCGACTGTGCAGCCAATTTCTTCCCGAAATTGGTCTCTTTGTCGGTCAGGCATGCACTTGGCAGCACTAATTTTCATCCAATTCGATTATAATAATCAAATTGGAGGGCCGATTGGTTGGTTGGTCGCCTAGTGTATGGCCCCCTTAAGAGGTTTCCTGCTGGGTCCCCTAAAGTAGATTAGCTCCAGAGTGTGTTTGAAAAACCTCATCAAGTGGCTGGGGAAAGGAGCAGTGGAGGATTGAAAGCTACTAGAAATGCCAATGAGGAAATAATGCCAGATTTCAGGCAGCTTGGCATTGGGCTCAACTAAAACAGCAGACAATGTATTTCATTGGCTCAATTACAAGCTGCATTCTGTTTGCATGCAAGCCAGAATTATCGGGGTCATCCGGACAGTAACAGTCATTTTCAATTAAACTAAGAAAATATTTTATTTATTTTATTTTAGACACGGCATATTCTGATTATTTCTCCACATAATCTTTTCCTTTATTTAGGCATTATTTGTCATATCTTTTTACAAGGTTTTCAATCCCTTTGTTGTAGTGGCATTATGCTCTTCATCTACCTATGGGTTGGAGGAATTAAAAGGGGGGATTGAACCCTTCATGTTACTGGCATTGTGCAGTCATGTGACATCGTTTGCATGATTCTGCATTAGCGATTTTTCTAGTCTTGTTTTGTATGAGCTTTTATGTGTGAAATTTAAATGCATTTGTATGCGAAACATCGCAATGCGATTTCTGCAGGAGTACCAATGAAGTTAATTTACATGAAAGATACATTAAGTTAACTTCCAAATCATATGTGATTTTTCATTCAAAACTATTTTGTTTTGTGTGATTTTTCTGTGCTCCCATTGACTTGCCCTGAAACACAAACTGCACATGAATAAGAGCAGACCTGCTGTTCCGAAAATGCAGAAAATTCACACACAATTGGGAACCTAGTGTGATGCCATTGAAATACTTTACATCTGCTGCAAATGTATTTTTGCAAATTTGCACACAAATTTTAGTAAGCGTGACCCCTGCCTTAAAGTGGACCCAAATTAAAAATACAAGATTTCAGAAATAAAATCTATTTTCTAAATTATAATAATAAATAGCAGCCTTTTTTCAGCTGCATGATGACAAATATAAAATATTTTACACTTATTGGAGGAACCCCTCCCTTCCTTTCAAATTGCCGGGACAAAATCCGGCAAACTGGTGGAGTAGGTGGTGTCCGGCAATCAGGGCCGGTCCTGGACTTTCTGCTGCCTGAGGCAAAGATTGTGAAGGCGCCCCCCCCCCCCCCACCCCACCCCGGCCACCACCCCGCCCGCCGTCCTAAAGAATTAAAGAAGACCGCTTCGGTCGATTAGTTTATTTCCAACATGTCCGATTCGCATTTCCATGGATCGTTAGGTCGATTTGGCATACTTTACATGCGAATCGACCTAACGATCCATCGAAATGCAAATCAGACATGTTGGAAAAAAACGAATTGACGGGAATCGAGCGGGAAATAAAGTGCGGGAACGCACCGTGTGTATTCAGCAAGCATGAGAGAGATGTGAATACTTGGAGCACAGCACACAGCCCATGCTTTCTACCGCCTTACCTTAGGCCCAAGCCACTAGGGCTTCAGTCAGTCACTGCACTGGCAATATAGCTAGGCCTAGGTTGTATGGTGCTGTTGTAAACTTGTCTGCAAAGTGGCTGCCACCCTCCTGCATGTCCCAGACCCAACCCCCTTATAGCACACAGTCAATCAATGAGTCAATAAGACAGAGAAAATAAATAACAGCAACAGGATGATATATACCCCCTGCAATGCAGGGCCCCAGCCTGTATATGCAGGGCCTGCATATACCAATACCACACTACCAGCAACATGATATATACCCCCCTGCAATGCAGTGCCCCAGCCTGTATATGCAGGGCTGGGCCTGCACACCAATACCACACTACCAGCAACGCCAACAGGATGTTATATATACCCCCCTGCAATGCAGGGCCCCAGCCTGTATATGCAGGGCTGGGCCTGCATACCAATACCACACTACCAGCAACAGGATTATATATATATATATATACCCCCCTGCAATGCAGGACCCCAGCCTGTATATGCAGGGCTGGGCCTGCATACCAATACCACACTACCAGCAACAGGATTATATATATATATATACCCCCCTGCAATGCAGGACCCCAGCCTGTATATGCAGGACTGGGCCTGCATACCACTACCACATTCCAAATAAATATACCACCTCCACCAGTCAGTCTGACTACATTACATACATAACATTAAAATACAAAAAAGGAATCCGACCCGACCGTGAAGAGCCAGAGCCTGGGGCAGCAGCCGCAGCAAAGTGACTCACCGGGGATGGTGGGGTCCGGCGACGACGATGGCGGAGGGCAGGCCAGGCATCGGGCACAAGCCAGCATCCATCTTGTGCCGGCGGGCAGAGGGCAGCGAGCTTGCTCCTCCATCTCTCGCTGCCGGGCAAAGCCGGGGGGCAACGGCGGGCTCATCATTGTCACGGTTACGGCAGCACTCAGTGACCATGAATATCATGGTGGGCAGCGGGCGGCAGGCAGCGTGACTCCTCCAGTCACTTCCGTCCCGGATTCTGCAGGCGGAGCGGAGGCAGCGCAGCGGTGCAGCCAGGACAGCCTCACAGAGGCCTAGTAAGCGGCAGAGCTCGCCTCAGACTCGGAAGTCCGGCATGGTGGGTGGGCGTGGGCGGCACGTCACGCAAGTGGCAGGGCTGGCGCCGGGTCATTGTGCACACAGGCCAGGGTTACTCACCGATTCGGTGTGCTGCGTGCTGCCACTGCCAGGCAGGGAGACTTCACTGCAGCACTTGAGGTGGCCACAGGGCCAGTTCTAGGTGAAATGGGGCCCTGGGGCAAAAAAAACCAAGGGGCCGCCTAGATGACACTGACATTATATGGGTGCCCCCCTCTTACCCCCAGACATATGTGTGGCAGCCAGCATGCCCCAAACATATAGGTGCCCCCCCTCTTCTCCCCAAACATATGGGTGGCAGCCAAAATGCCCCAAACATATGGGTGGCCCCCCTCTTCTCTCCAAACATATGGGTGGCAGCCAGCATGATGCCCCAAACATATGGGTGGCCCCCCTCTTCCCCCCAAACATATGGGTGGCCCCCCTCTTCCCCCCAAACATGTGTGGCAGCCAGCATGCCCCAAACATATTGGTGCCCCCTCTTCCCCCCCAAACATGGGTGGCACCGTGGCACTGGCAGCCATCATCTCCCCAAACACATATGGGTGGCCCCCCTCTTCTCCAGCTAGGTTCCCCCCAGACATATGGGTGGCAGCTGCTGCCAGGCAGCATCTCCCCCAAAAACATAAAGGCAGCCTGCCCCAACCTCGCCCTAAGACCCCCCCTCCCCCTCCAAAGAATGACATCCATCTATTTGCCTGTCACACTGATGTCTTCTCTTACCATTAGCTGTCAGTGTGTCAGGCAGAGGCAGGCTCCGGGTCAGGCGCACGTTACTACCTCCAGGCCCGCCGCAGCATGTGACCAGGAGGACGTCAGTCTCCTCAAGGATCCTGGGAGCGCTGCGCAGCTACGTCGGTGACGCTGCGTGGAGGCAGAGTCAGGAGCCAAACCACTGGAGATGAGCCGAGAGGAGTTGGAAGAAGACTCAGACAACGCTGGAACCGAAGTGGTTCGGTTCTTCCAGCATCTGTCTCTTCCAAGCGATTCGGTTCCAGACTAGACACTGGAACCGAACCGCTTGGAGGAGACAGATGCTGGAACCGAACCGCGGCGCTTGGAGGAGCCGAGGAGGAGGTGGCTGATGGTGTAATGGTTAAGGGCTCTGTCTCTGACGCAGGAGACCAGGGTTCGAATCTCGGCTCTGCCTGATCAGTAAGCCAGCACTAATTCAGTAGGAGACCTTTGGCAAGTCTCCCTTACACTGCTACTGCCAATAGAGCGCGCCCTAGTGGCTGCTGCTCTGCTCTGGCGCTTTGAGTCCGCAAAGAGAAAAGCGCAATATAAATGTTATTTGTCTTGTCTCTTGTCTTGTATATGATTCGAATCATTCGATTCACTCCCTCCGACTCTCCCTCCGCCAGGTGACGTCACGGCCGCCGCACACAGACACAGACAGTCAGCCACCCCACACACCCGCACCCAGGCAGGCAGACCAGCTCACCCTGGTGGGAGTCGGACACAGGGCCAGGGCGGTAGCCTGCGCGGACATTTGGCTGCCAGGGGCCTAGGGGGGGGGGGCAGGTGCCCCCCTTGCCTTACTGCAAGCGCCGTCCCTGGGCGGCCAAGCGGGCGGCGGCGGTAGCCGGTAGGTTAGGTAGCACACTCCAGTGAGTGACCAGTCCAGTCTCTCCGGAAAGGCGGCAAAAACCAGGCGCAGGCACTACCTCTTAATTACCTGAGGAACCCGCCTCACCCCGCCTCCGGCAATGGAGGAATTGCTAATGGCTGCCCCCTGTATAACCCTAGTTATTAAAAGAGAAGGGTGAAAAGCATGCACTGAAATGCTCATAGGTTTGAAGGCGTGTTTATTTATCTTTGTATGTGTCAGAGTGGTGCAACTAAATATTTTTAATAAAAAAAAATGTTTGGTTTGGGTCCGCTTTAAAGTGATCCTGTAGCGAAAAAAGTGCCTGTAACAAATCGATGTTGTTGCCTTTTTTTACCAGTTATATGCACTTTACTATGTGATTGAAGTCTTTGTATACAAAATTCCGCACTTTTTTGGAATATTAAAAGTAAAAGTGCTTTTTGCAATTTTTGGTTTCCTGCGTTTTCACTTTATCCCTGACTATTGAATAGTTCTGCTTAGAAGGAAGGCGGAAGCCTCTTTAGGATCCAGAGGCAAGTATCAGTTTTTGTCAAGTCACAGATTCGCTTTAAAGTTCCTCAGTTTTCCTAGTGTCTTTTCACATTATCAAATCAATAATATCAAGCGCCCAAGTAATAATTACTGATTAGTGTTACACCCTTAAGCCCCATCTACACGATACGATTCTTTGTGCGATTCGATTACGATTCGATTTACTATCCGATTAAATCCGACATGTCCGATCGGGATTCGATTCAATTCGATTTGCCATTGTTTAGCAATAGTAAATTGAATCGAATCAAATCCTGATCGGACATGCCAGATTTAATCGGATCATAAATAGAATCGTAATCGAATCGCACAAAGAATCGTATCGTGTAGATGGGGCATTAAGAACAAGGGGAGCCACATTGTGGTATCTAATTACAACCTCCAAAACACAATTCCACAATGGTCTGCTTAAAGCACAATTCCTTTATTAAACCTCTGCACAGCAAAAACACCCAGTCCTCCACTAAAAGGTGAGCCACGATAGGTGTATTACAGACTGTACCATACACAGCCGACTGTGTCATATACACTACACATACACACAATGCATGCACACAACTGTCCATAGACTCCCTGGAGTATATCTCCTTAGGTTGAGGACCTCAGTTGTTGTAAGCACTTGTGTCTGGATCACAGACTCCTCATGGAAGCAAGCAGTGTATCATATGCTGCATAGTTGTGTTATAAACAAAGTCCTCCATAGATAAGCATTCACTTTCAGCGGGAAGGTACAACAAGCAGTTCTGATAGTACTGGTAAGCGCCAACAGCTATAGAAAGGTTTGAGACTAGCGTGTGGGAACAGTGCAGTGCCCTAGAGGCCCCTCACCACCTCCCTAGGGCTAACAACCGCCTCAAAGTTCTCCCCTCAAGCCTGGTCACTCCACGGCTGATCGCTGCCTCCTTTCGTCATCTCGCGCTGCCGCGCAGACACAGCCAGAGCCCACGATGTCCGGATTCCTGTGCTGTGTAGCGGGTGACGTCACCACGCGGCTCACTTCCGTTTTTTTACTAGTATTGCCCACCCACCGGGCTTCGACAGACAGTCTTTTCGCATTATGCATGGGGCCCCCTGCTGTCATGCGAACCAGTGTTTGTGATTTTAAATGTCTTTTTTGCAGCTTCCAGGATGCGGTTAACAGGTGAGTGGTTAGGGAGGGGACCGTGTGGGAGATCTGTCTGCACACGATATAATCTACGATTACGTCCAACCGAAGCCTCCCACCTGAATGCTACCTAATTTATGCAATTCCTGCTAGATTTGGTACGGCAGGGAAAGGGTGTATAAGAGTACACCTGATTGGCTGACTGGTGCCTGCTGACCAAATAAAGGTAGGAAATTGCTTTAGCTGGGAGTGAGCAATTGTGTGTGTTACAGTTTGCATTCAGTTCAGAGGCAGGGGGGGGCGAATTTCCTGGTGGTGAGAGGTCCAGGGCCCACCCACACTTCCCTCTAGACATCACATAGTGGTTTGGGGGCCCCGGCCAGTGAGAGAGCACGAGGCCCCTGGCTGTCATGCGAACCAGTGTTTGTGATTTAATTTTTGTTTGCAGCTTCCAGGATGCGGTTGACAGGTGAGTGGTTAGGGAGGGGACCGTGTGGGAGATCTGCCTGCACGGGGCATCCCTGCAAACAATGTAATCTATGATTACATCCAACGGAAGCCTCCCACCTGAATGCTACCTAATTTATGCAATTCCTGCTAGATTTGGTACGGCAGGGAAAGGGTGTATAAGAGTACACCTGATTGGCTGACTGGCGCCTGCTGACCAAATAAAGGTAGGAAATTGCTTTAGCTGGGAGTGAGCAATTGTGTGTGTTGCAATATAAAAAGAACAAACCACTATTAGAGGTTACCTTATTAACGAACACTGCATGGCAAAATGTGATATGCAGATAAGTACTCTGAATATAAACAGGGAGTCTTCCACTGTCAGGAGAAAGTCTCTCCTCTTTGACCTTGCAGTCTCCTTAATTGTTCTTTAATGTGACAAGTTGCTTTATTAAGCGATTGGGATGGTCAAGCGTTCAGCTCAACTTATTCTCAAGTTGGACTCAGCTGCAATCTGTCTTATAATGCAGAGCAATCTCTGTTGACTTAGTTACAGGTGGTAGACAATGGCTTTCCCAAAGTGCAGAGTCTGAGTGGTACCATCACACTCCACAAGGGCCACAGCCTATAGTGGAGAAAGGAACATTTTGCTGCTTCTTAGTCAACAGGACACAAAAGATTGGCATTGCCTCAGCAGGGATGAGAAAGAAAGGACACTGTACTGTGGAACAGTATCTGAAAAGGCAACAAGGTAGTTTGGTCAGGCACAATCTGGGTTAGGGGTGGTAGCAAACTGGCAAAGACAAGAACTGAGTAGACAGATCAAAGTCAGGACAGGCGGATAACTGGGAAAATGGAGGTCACAAGCTAAGGGCGAACAAAGAGATCAGATCAAGGATGGTCAGACAAACCAGGTTGAATAACAGGAACATTATAAGGGGCAGGCAGGCCAAGAGACACTAGTAGCACCTAACCCAAAGTCTGAGGGAGACTTTTAGGGATGGTTTAGATAGACAATTGGCATCATTTATGCCTGGCATTTACTGCTAGGGATCCACCATGTTGTAAGTGAGATGAATAAAAGCTTTCATCATTTGCTGTTGTTTACTCTAGCGCCATGGTCAATTGAGTTTTCCTGGACGCTACATGTAGCTTCTGGAGTCCCCGTCATTTGCAGTTACATTCTATCCCCTCAGAATAGCTCCAAACACCCTCCAGCTTAGAGATTCAGTGTGCTTTCTCTTTTCCAAGAATGGCAGTAGCATTGACTGGAAAGCAACATCCAGTCAGCTGCGAGTGATGTCATTTACAGACAAGAAGTCCCCTGAGGGCTGACTTCTCTAGTAACAACTCTTGTTTGCTAACAAAAGAAAACAATAGTAGCAGACCATCCTTAAGGTGGCCATACACTGGCCCGATACCCGGCCGTTTCGACAGCAGATTCGATCCTGAGATCGAATCTGCTGCCAATCGTTCGCGGTAAACGCCGCCGACGATCCGATTTCCTCCCGAAATCGGATCGGTCCGTCGATCGCGCCGTGCGGGAAATTACCCTCGATCGCCCGCGGGTAAAGTGCGCGTCGCTAGCGGCGGCCGATCCGATGAAAAATACATTACCTGATGCGGGCTCCCGGGCGTCTTCTCCGCATCTTCTCAGCGCTGCACCCGCTCCATCCCGGCGCTTCCTGGGTCACTGCAGTGACCCAGGAAGTTCAAATAGAGGGCGCTCTATTTGAACTTCCTGGTCACGGAGTGACACAGGAAGCGCCGAGATGGAGCAAGAACAGAGCGGTGCAGCGTGGAGAAGATGCCCGGGAGCCAGCGCGGGGGGAGGACAGGCGGCAGGAGCAGCTGAACAGATTGTGATCGGTTTCAGGCTGAAATCGATTCACAATCTGTTTGCAGTAAAGGCAGCCATACGATCCCTATCTGATCAGATTCGATCAGATAGGGATCTGTCAGCTGGTCGATCTGATGGCACATCGACCAGTGTATGGCTGCCTTTAAAGGTTCTCATTTATCTTGTCCAAAATATATCCAAAGGAAAACAAGGCAGTTTCCACAGAACACGTTCTTTTTGAATTCTAAAAGACGACATCAGTAATCCAATCAGTTAAAAAAAATAATAGGAAGTTGCTTGAATTTGTGACAGTGTGCTGATTCATTACCATTTGAACATTTGAAAGGATAGAATACTGGGTGTATCAATGAAGGCTTTTTTTTGCTGCTTTATACATGCATGATTGATTAATTTTGAAGCAAATCTATACCAAAGCTGTGCATGTACAGACATAATAAGTGATAATAAATGTTCCCCAAATCAGAGGCAACCTTAGAGTATGCGGGGCCTGGGGCGAGTGTCACATGCGGGGCCTAGAACCATAAGTGTAGGCCATATACCGTATCGTCACGTTCATGGGCTTGTCCGCCTTTAATGCAGTATTCCTTATTATTATTGTTTGAAAACAATTGTGTCAGGTAAAGGCCACTAAGCCAACCAATATAAAAACAAACATTTACATGGTGGGTTTAAGTGGGGGGGGGGGGGGGGGGCTTTAATTAATTTGGAAATTCTAAGGTTCATGTTTCGCAAAATTCACATTGTTGTAGTAACTTTTGTCTTGCAAAATTCAGCAAATTCAGCAATCATGAGGCCCCCAAAATGACCAACTCAGCAATCATGAGGCCCCCAACAAGACAAATTCAGCAATCATGAGGCCCCAACAAGACAAATTCAGCAATCATGAGGCCCCCAACAAGACAAATTCAGCGATCTTGAGGCCCCCAACAAATCATGAGGCCCCCAACAAGACAAATTCAGCAGTCATGAAGCACATAAATAGATAGCATTTCACATAAATAGGCAGAATGCCCTCTTAATATGGTAGACACGTCTCACTTGGCAGCAGTTCCCCAAAATACACTCAATCTGACAGCAGTGGTTCCCCAAAAATAGGTAGCCCCAGGTCTATAGGTGTCCCCAGAATAGGTGGTCAGCGGTATAGATGTCCCTAGAATAGGTGGCCAGCAGTATAGATGTCCCCAGAACAGGTACCCAGGGGTAGAGATGTCCCCAGAACAGGTAGCCAGGTGTATATGTGCCCAGTATATGTAGTCAGGGGTATATGTCCCCAGTATATGTAGCCAGGGGTATATGTGCCCAGTATATGTAGCCAGGGGTATATGTGCCCAGTATATGTAGCCAGGGGTATATGTGCCCAGTATATGTAGCCAGGGGTATATGTGCCCAGTATATGTAGCCAGGGTTTTATGTGCCCAGTATATGTAGCCAGGGGTATATATCCCCAGTATATGTAGCCAGAGGTATATATCCCCAGTATATGTAGCCAGAGGTATATGTGCCCTGTATATGTAGGCAGGGGTATATGTGCCCAGTATATGTAGGCAGGGGTATATGTCCCAGTATATGTAGCCAGGGGTGTATGTGCCCAGTATATGTAGTCAGGGGTATATGTGCCCAGTATATGTAGGCAGGGGTATATGTGCCCAGTATATGTAGGCAGGGGGTATATGTGCCCAGTATATGTAGGCAGGGGTATATGTGCCCAGTATATGTAGGCAGGGGGTATATGTGCCCAGTATATGTAGCCAGAGGTATATGTGACCAGTATATGTAGCCAGGGGTATATGTGCCAAGTATATGTAGTCAGGTATATGTGCCCAGTATATGTAGCCAGGGATATATGTGCCCAGTATCTGTAGGCAGGGGTATATGTGCCCAGTATATGTAGGCAGGGGTATATGTGCCCAGTATATGTAGGCAGGGGTATATGTCCCAGTATATGTAGGCAGGGGTATATGTCCCAGTACATGTAGGCAGGGGTATATGTGCCCAGTATATGTAGTCAGGGGTATATGTACCAGTATATGTAGTCAGGGGTATATGTCCCAGTATATGTAGGCAGGGGTATATGTGCCCAGTATATGTAGGCAGGGGTATATGTGCCCAGTATATGTAGTCAGGGGTATATGTGCCCAGTATATGTAGCCAGGGGTATATATCCCCAGTATATGTAGCCAGAGGTATATGTCCCAGTATATGTAGCCATGAGTATATGTCCCCAGTATATGTAGGCAGGTGTATATGTCCCCAGTATATGTAGGCAGGGGTATATGTGCCCAGTATATGTAGTCAGGGGTATATGTCCCAGTATATGTAGTCAGGGGTATATGTGCCCAGTATATGTAGGCAGGGGTATATGTACCAGTATATGTAGTCAGCGGTATATGTCCCAGTATATGTGCCCAGTATATGTAGGCAGGGGTAAATGTGCCCAGTACATGTAGTCAGGGGTATATGTACCAGTATATGTAGCCAGAGGTATATGTCCCAGTATATGTAGGCAGGGGTATATGTGCCCAGTATATGTAGGCAGGAGTATATGTCCCAGTATATGTAGGCAGAAAGAGGGACAAATGAGGAGGACGGAGCGACAGGGCTCCCAGAGGGACAGTTGGGACTTTGGAAGTTGGGAGCTATGATCCTACCTGACTGTCTGCTCTGCCTCTCTCTGCAATATGTCCGGCCGGGCAGTCCAGCGGCTCAGTCAGTGAGTCTCTCACTCTCTCAGTCCGGGTCTCCGGGACCAGGTCGGCTCTTCAGGTCAGGCTGCCGCGGGGAGCGCTCTCGGCACATGTGTATGACGTCAATCGTGATGTCACTCGCAGAGCGCACACCCAGCAGCCAGAGGAAGGAACAGTCAGTCATGCAGCGCGCCGTCCGGATGCCGATGTGCGCTCCACTGCCTCCACATACAGGAAGCCATGGGCTTTCATGTGATAGGTCAGTGAGCGATCGGCGGCCCAGCCAGTGGCGGTGCGCGGGGCCTCTTGAAGCGCGGGGCCTGGGGCTATTGCCCCACTTGCCCCCCCCCAAAGGCCGGCTCTGCCCCAAATTAAACCCTGGAATTCCTTGCATTTTAACAGGGCACACAGTCCTTTTCAGTGCAGATTTCATACCATTATTTCTTATGAATGGCAAAAGACATGTGCATCAGTGCACTTACATTGAGCTGTACTTCACCAGAGCAGTGAGACCAGCCCCATTATATATACAGGGCCAGATTTACATCTCAGTAGCCTATAGACACAGAAGTTCTGGTACCTTGGACTCCGCCCTCTGCCAAATCCACAAATCCCAATTTGAGCGTGAGTTCACCCACCAAACTGCATGGCTGTCAGAATCTGCTCTGCTGGCCTTTATTCCCTGGGCAGTTTGTTGGTTTGTAAGTTTGCAAGGCTGACTGATTTGCATTCACTTATCTTGCAATCTGCTTGTTTGCTTCCTTTGAAGGTTTTCAGTATAAATGTCACTTCCTCCCAGAATTCCTTGCTCGTCATAGGTTCTGTTTGGTGAAGACTGACTTTAGAGCCTCAGCCTCTTTGTATCTTATTGCTGAATATTCTAGTGTAGTTAATTATTGGGGACTGCACTTTGCACTCCTACTAGTGCTGTCAGATTTGTATATTATTTGTACTGTCTAGTTTTGTCTTGTCCTGTACTTGCGATTACACTGTCTCCAGTGGTGGCTGATAGTGAATCGTTTAGTTTGTTTTGTCTAAAGTAAACACTTGCTGTTGTCTGGTGTTAGGCAACCGATTAGCAAGCATTCTCGCTATCTGTTTGTCTTTGTCTTCCATGTTCATTTGTTAGTTAGGGTTGGTACGCTTTTGTCACTGTTGCGCTTAACGTGCGGTGACCGTGGTATTAACGCGCGTGTCACTGTTGCGCATAACGTGCCGTGAGCGCATTTAGTTGAGCATTTGTTATTTTCCTTGGCGTTCGGATTGTGGTTGTTTGCTGTGTCTTTAATTTCTTATTCATGCTTTGTCTTTGCTCAGTCTTATGTTTCTGACAGCAATCGCCTCTCTTGCGGTTGGCTTTCTTACTCTGGTCTGTTCAGTTGTGATATGTCTACCGTCGCCGGGTGGTGACTAGATTGGTGGACATTCATATTGTCTGTCTCTGTTCTTACTCTCTATTGGGTTGCTACTTTGTTTATTTCCCAGTGTTGCTTTATCGTGCAATTTCAATTGGCATCTGTGGATGTGCAGAGGACTTGTTCCTCGGTACTCCACAGCTCCACCTGCTGGTTGGAATTCTCCTCTACAAATATATACTGGGTACTGTTTCTGTGATTGTGGGGATTTCCATCTGCTTCAGCGCACTTGGTGTGCTCTGACTCTGGAAATCACCTCCAGATCATTACAATGGCAAATTTGATCACTCTGATCTGATCGAATCAATTTTTGTAAAAAATCAATCGTAAGTATCAGACAGGACCAACAATATATGTCAACTAGGATGTGCCAGGAGTGGTGGTAGATTGATGACCCAAAGCACTGATTTTCAATAGATTCCCTGAACAAAACTACATAAGTTTGGAGTTTTGTGCATGGAGAATGACTTTGGGGTTGCCAGCCTAACAACTTCAACATCATTCAGCCTGTTAGACTACTATAAGGAAACGCGGAAAGGCCGCTGTCTCTCGAGGTGAGGCGGCCGTTTCCGCGTCCAGCATGGCGTCACAACGCGGAAAAAACGCCGCATGCCGCATAGGCAGTGCGGCGGAATCCGCATTGGTAACGGCGGAATCCGCATCAGAGGCGGCCCCCGCACTAGATACATTGCATGACAGTACTGGTGTGGCTGGGACTGATAGTCCACCAAGATTCAGACTTACACGCGGGCGAGCACAGAGGCAGAGTTTAAATAGCAGTTAGAAGGGAGTCGGCTGACCAGCTGGGTCAGCTGACAAATTCCACTGCTCTCATTGGACCAGCAATTAGGGAGGTCCTGGAAAGGTCCTAGAGTATATATACTGCTGGTTGTTCACTTGCTCTTTGTCTGGCGTGCAATCACATATGTGGGAGCACCCAGATCCGTAGTCAGATCCGCAAGTGTGCCGGGACCAGCTGGAGCTGTAATCCTACACTGAGCTAGATTCTGTTGATAGCTAAAGTACTAGTTTGATTGTGATTATCTGTTATGACTTTTGCCTGCCTTGACTATCCTCCTGAACTCTGATCTTGCACCTCGATATTTCTGATACTCTATTGCCGAACCCCGGCTCGTTCCTTGACTCTGCTTCTGCCTCCTGATTTTGTACCCCGATATTTCTGATACCCCGTTGCTGAACCCTGCTTGTACTTTGACTCCGCCTTTGCCTTCTGATCAGGGCCGGATTTACCATAAGGCACACTAGGCACGTGCCTACAGGCGCCTAATTGGTCAAAGGCGGCATTTCTTTGATGTCCCCTTTAAATTTAAAATAGTGAATATGCAATAGCAGCCGCTCATGTACTTATTTACATGATAATACAGCGGGGCCGCATCTACAGTGAGGTGTGAGGGGCGGGCAGCGGGCGTGTAATAATGACAATAGTTCATTACGCCGCTCTCCCCGCCCACCGGCCGCCGTTTCCATGCCTTCACGCAGCGCTGCAAACAGCTGCGTGCATAGGCGGCCGGGAGAGCTGGGAGTTTGAGAAACAACGTGGGCAGCCAAGGCGAGGCGGGCGGGCATAGCATCACTGGCAGCAAGTTGCACAGCGAAATTAGCCTGCACTGGTGCGCCCAGCCCCAGAGCCCTGAAGGAGGGGGAGAATCGGGAGAAGAGGAGATGGAGGACGAATCAAGCGGCAGAGCCGTACTAGAGCACCGCCTTCTCCATTCCTCCACGAACACGAAGCTGACTGTGACAGCTTAGCTGTGCATCCCACATGGACGGCTGTGGCGCGGAATTTGATCCTTCAGAGGAGTGAGGATCACTGCATCACATCCTGAGCACAGGGAGCCCAAGAAGGAGGGGGAGAGCAGAAACCCGGGCGGGCACTTAGCTGTGCACAGTGAGCAGCCTGTCACACGCTGTGAACAGAAACTGAAGCCTGCCAGCCTGAAAGAGACACGGAGAGGATGCAGCATAGTCAGAAGCAGCAGTGTGCACACAGAGACAGCCAGACAGCTGCCAGTCCAGAGCAATGACAGTGAGGGAGGAGGTAATGTATCATGTATGGCCTCTTGTCGTTTGCCATTACTCTCTTTTTCTTTCTTTCTCTCTCTCTCTCTCTCTCTCTCTCTCTCTCTCTTTTACTAGTATACTCCAACACTCTGTCAATCTTGGTACCTACCCTCTGTGTGTCCTCCACTGCCCACCATCTTTGTGCCCCTTACATTCCCACCCCATGTGCATCCTCTGCATGCCCACCCCATGTGCGTCCTCTGCATGCCCACCCCATGTGCATCCTCTGCATGCCCACCCCATGTGCGTCCTCTGCATGCCCACCCCATGTGCATCCTCTGCATGCCCACCCCATGTGCGTCCTCTCTGCATGCCCACCCCATGTGCGTCCTCTGCATGCCCACCCCATGTGCGTCCTCTGCATGCCCACCCCATGTGCGTCCTCTGCATGCCCACCCCATGTGCGTCCTCTGCATGCCCACCCCATGTGCGTCCTCTGCATGCCCACCCCATGTGCGTCCTCTGCATGCCCACCACATGTGCGTCCTCTGCATGCCCACCCCATGTGCGTCCTCTGCATGCCCACCCCATGTGCGTCCTCTGCATGCCCACCCCATGTGCGTCCTCTCTGCATGCCCACCCCATGTGCGTCCTCTCTGCATGCCCACCCCATGTGCGTCCTCTGCATGCCCACCCCATGTGCGTCCTCTCTGCATGCCCACCCCATGTGCGTCCTCTGCATGCCCACCCCATGTGCGTCCTCTGCATGCCCACCCCATGTGCGTCCTCTCTGCATGCCCACCCCATGTGCGTCCTCTGCATGCCCACCCCATGTGCGTTCCTCACATGCTCAACACGTGTCCACCCTCTGTGTGTCCTCTGCATTGCCCACCCCATGTGCGTCCTGCACGTTCCCACACCTGAGTGTCCCTCAAGTGCCCATCCCCTCTGCTTCCCTGCATGCCATCCCCCCTCCGTGCCCACCTTTTGTATGTGTCACCCATGCCCGTGTGCCCACCATGTAGTTCCTACCGTAGTTAGTCTACTGTCCTAGCTCATTTTTATTAAGAATTATATATGAAGCATTAAAATCTTCTACAGCACTTTACAGAATATGCAGGAACAGGGTGAACACCGCTCCACTCGCCCACTCCAACTGCAGTGTCCGGCCTGGTGAGCAAGACCAATTGTACAACACACAGGAGAAGGTCCGCACTCATCAGTTGAAGATAGCCTTTATTGAGGACATGTCAAGATACAAACTAAGCAGGCATCAAGTACTTTACAGAATACATGTTACTGACTGGCCTCAGAGACACTTACAGTCTAACCCTACCATAGTAGTCATAGAAGTCCTGCCATATAATTATGTATTAATATAGCACTGACATCTTCTGCAGCACTTTACAGAGTACATAGTCATGTCACTGAATGTCCGCATGGTAGCACACAGTGAAATCCCTACCATAGTCTAACATAGTCATAGTCTGATGTCCTACCATATTATAATATATGTATATATTACTGACACCTTCTGCAGCACTTTACAGAGTACATAGTTATGTCACTGACCATCCCCAGAGAAGTTCACACTATAATACCCACCATATTCATAATCTTATGTCCTACCATATTATTATTATGTATTTATATAGCACTGACATCCTCTGCAGCACTGTACAGAGTACATATTCATGTCACTAACTTTCCTTAGAGGAATTCACAATCTAATCCTACCATAGTCATGGTCTAATGTCCTACCATATTATTATTATGTATTTATATAGCACTGACATCTCCTGCAGCACATTACAGAGTACATAGTCATGTCACTGACAGTCCTCAGAGGAGCTCACACTCTAATCCTACCATGGTCATAGTGTAATGTCCTACCATATTATTATTATGTATTTATATAGCACCGACATCTTCTGCAGCACATTACAGAGTACATAGTCATGTCACTGACTGTCCACAGAGGAGCTCACTATCTAATCCTACCATAGTCATGGTCTAATGTCCTACCATATTATTATTACACATTTATATAGCACTGACATCTTCTGCAGCACTTTACAGAGTACAGAGTCATGTCACTGACTGTCCTCAGAGCTCAAAATCGAATCCTACTATAGTCCTAGTCTAATGTCCTACCATATTATTGTTGTTTATAGCATGAGCATTTTGTTTCATAAGAATTAGGTGGTGGTGGGGTTGTTGTACTGAGGGGCGGAGTTTAGGGCGCCAGAACTTCTGTGCCTATAGGCTCCTCAGCTGTAAATCCAGCCCTGCTTCTGATCTTGTACTTTATCTGTCCGTGTGTGTACGACCTGGCTTGTCTGACCTCGAGAACCGACCTTACTGTTAGAGGCGGTTCCTCGCTCTGTTAGTGATCCTTCCTCCTGAAGGTTACTTTCAGTCTGTCCTTCCTACTGTCAGTCTGACTCCTCCCGTCTTGGAGAGCTCAGGTCTGCGGAAGGAATCTGTGCCGTACTCCTTGCTGCACTGAGGCCTAGTCCTCAAAGTGTTACTGTTACACCAAACACTACACTCTACTCAGGTGAACAGAGGTTAGCTAGTATATCGGATTATCAGTGATACTGCAGATCACGTATAATCTGGTATACATCTGTATTCCCAGTGATTCTGCAGATCACTGGTAATCAGATCCTCTCTGTGCTTCACCGATCGTTACAACTACCATTAAGAAAAGCGAGGAAAGAAGAATCCAGCTAAAATTCATATAAGCTTATTTCACTTTAGAAACTGGTTCTCAGATCAATAATTTAACATCTGCTGAAATAAAGAAAAACCATGCCTGAATCTCGCTACCTGGGCATTACTCTGGACAGATCACTGATACAAAACTAACATTTTTAAACCAAGAGCCAAACGCAGCACACAGGACAACATACCGTATCATTTGGCGATTAGTCAATGAGGCACTAATCCAACCATGGTATGTGCAACATTAGTGAGTCTCTGTTTAGCAGCTGACAATGCCTGCCTAGCATGGAGAGGTCGGTATGCCCGGAGATCAACACTGTACTCTGCAAGTCTTGTAGATGCATAACTGGATGCCCAAAACCAGTCAATATTAACCCTCCTGGCAGTATAAAAAATTCCGCCAGGAGGGAGCGCAGCAGTTTTTTTTTTTTTTTTTATATCATGTAGCGAGCCTTCGGCGATCTCCGATCAGGAAATCCCGTTCAAAGAATGGGATTTCCTGGAGGGCTTCCCCCGCCGCCATGGCGACGGGGCGGGACGACGTCACCGACGTTGGGACGTCATTGGGAGTCCCGAACCCCCCCTTAGCGCTGCCTGGCACTTATTGGCCAGGCAGCGCATGGGGTCTGGGGGGGGGGGGCGCGGCGCGACGGATAGCGGCGATCGTGCGCGGGGCGGCGGCAATCGGTGTGCTGACGCAGCTAGCAAAGTGCTAGCTGCGTGCAGCAAAAAAAAAATTAAACAAATCGGCCCAGCAGGGCCGGAGAACACCTCCTGCGTGGCTTACCCCGAACGCCAAGGAGCAGGGCCGGCCCGCTCATGAGGCGGGGTGAAACTTTTGCCTCAGGCGGCAAATTTCCAGTGGCCCGCCGAGCTGGAGGGGTAGCTGGCAGGATGGGGGTATTGGGCCAGCGGCGGGGAGGGGGGTCGGACCCCCCCTCCCTCGCCTGGGTCCCCCGTCCTCCGCTCCCCTCCAGCCTAAATAGAAGCAGCCGTATGTGTAAGAGGCACGGGCGGGGAGACACTCACCTCCTCCTCGCTCCAGCGTGCGTTCCACTGACATCACTTCCTGCAGGACGCTGCAGGAAGTGACGTCAGTGGAGCGCACGCTGGGAAGAGGTGAGTGTCCTCCCCGCCCGTGCCTCTTACACATACGGCTGCTTCTATTTAGGCTGGAGGGGAGCGGAGGACGGGGGACCCAGGCGAGGGAGGGGGGGGTCCGACCCCCCTCCCCGCCGCTGGCCCAATACCCCCGTCCTGCCAGCTACCCCTCCAGCTCGGCGCCCCCCCCCCCCCCCCCCCGAGGGGGGGGGGAGGGGCGGCGGTGACAATTTTTTAAAAATTTGCCTCAGGCGGCAAAAAGTCTAGGGCCGGCCCTGCCAAGGAGGTTAACAAACTTCACATACTGGCTTGGATAATTTCACCCAGCATTCAACATACAGCAGCATAGAGAGGGCTAAACAGATAAGACAATTAACATCCTCTTCATGGCCACAGTTCCAATAGAAAACTATTGAAATCACGCAAGAGTTTTGTTTACTGTGAACAGTCATTTCAACCTTCTCCTGAAGTAACTAGGCTTTCAATTTGGTAATAAATGTTGTCTGAATCTGAAGTTTTCTTCAGCACTCTGCAATTGAAAAAGTACCAAAAAGTAGGTGAAAAGTACTGTTGACATTTTCTAAGTATTTTCTTGCTTGCTTTTGACTTAGAGGCATTTTATTGATGAGAGGTCAAAATATCAACTAAGACAAAACCTAGGAGAAAAAGTGAATTGAATATGGGTTTAAGTCTGCAAATAAACATAACGATAACAGAATCTTTATCACTTGGAAAAGGTTGTGATTGGAAAACCTGCATGGCACTGAAGTGACTTCATACTGTAGCTAACAGATGCATACATAATATGCAAAAGTGGCACTTGTCAGAAAATTCTGAGGAATGTCTGTGTAGTGAGATGCAGACATTGGATCATCTACTTCACTGTTTGACTCCACCTTCTCCTTGCTGCATGCAATACTTCCTTTCATTAAGGGCTGAATTTACCATAAGGCAATGTAGGCATATGCCTACAGGCGCCTGATGATGGAAAGGCGGCTCACTCCTCTCCCCGAGTGCCTTCTTCCCTATGCAGAGTCCTGATGAGAGTGTAAATGAGAGGTTACTCACCCTGCTCTTGTCATTCCACTGATGAGATCTCCCTTCATTTAGTGGCACCTGTAGATATTTAATATTGAGATTCTTCTAGCTACCTAATGCTAAGGGACACCTCTAGCTACCTAACACTAAGGTTCCTCTGGCTACCCAATACTTAAGGGCACTTCTAGCTACTTACTACTGAGGTTCCTCTAGCTACCTAATACTTCTGGGTACTTCTGGCTACCTAATACTGAGGGTACCTGTACCTACCTATGACAGGCAAGGGAACTAAGGGAGAAGTGACAGCTAGGAAAGCCAGCATGCTTGCGCTGTGGTTCTGCTGGGGCTTGTAGGTTCATGGAGGACGCAGTCTAAGGTGCCAGGACATCTGTGCCTTTAGGCTCCTGTGAGGTAAATCTGGGCAAGCTTTCATTGGATGATGCTAAGAAAAAAAAATCAAAGACAGTGGTATGACACAAAAGAAGACAAATTTTACTTGATGTAAAAACTACTCAGAATTCTCTCAGTTTGGTGCGAACTCTGCAAAGCATACAAAAAATGTATTGCTCCTTCACATCACTTTATGTATGCTGCTTACTACAATCATGCACTCCTTGCACAGAGAAGATATATATCTCATATCTGTGTTGGTACTGGAATCCAACTGCTTCATTTAGGAGTAATCACTCCAATTTCAGAAACAAGTTTACGCAGTATAAAAATATGAAGAGTTTCAATGGAAACATAAGAGTGATCACAGGCGTATCATTATCATTCAGGTTGTTTACTTACACTCAATAGGGCCGGTTAGATAAAAATAGTTTTTTTCTTAAGTAAAGTAGCAATTCCATTTAGGTGGACATAAAGTGAGAGGTATATGGTGACTGCCATATTTATTTTCTTTTAAACAATGCCAGTTGCATGGCAGTCCTGCTATTCTCTTTAGCTGCAGAACAGTACTGTCGGAATAAACACACCTAAAGGGGCCCATACACCTAACGATTTTCCCGCCGAAATACGGCCGTTTCGATCACAGTGATCGAAACGGCCGTGAAATCGCTGCGCACACCGCTGACAGAACGATGGATTTTTCGTCCGAAATCCATCGTTTCCGTCGACACCCGTCGAACCATCCGTGCGGAAGATTTTTCTCGATCGCCGGCGGGTCGGGAGTGCGTCGATACATTATCTTCTCCGCCGGCGTGAGTCCCCGCTGTCACCGCTGTCACCTCCCGGCTCCCGGCTGGCATCCGGCATAACTTCCTGTGTCACTGCAGTGACAGCGGAAGTACAAATAGGGGGCGCTCTATTTGAACTTCCGCTGTCACTGGAGTGACAGAAAGTTATACGCGGATGCCGGATGTGTGATGCGGAAGGTGATGGGAGAAGATGCCAGCCGGGAGCCGATGCGGAGAAGATGCCGGGACCAGGCGGAAAAGAAGACAGCGGTGGACCGGGGGACTCGCGCTGGCTGGAGCAGGTAATGTATGCAGGGGGAGGGGGGGGGGCGGCAGCAGCGGCAGCTCCACAGATTGTGATCGGTTTCAGGCTGAAATCGATTCACAATCTGTTTGCAGTGAGGTGGCCATACGATCCCTCTCTAATCAGATTCGATCAGAGAGGGATCTATTTTTTGGTCGAATCTGATGGCAAATCGACCAGTGTATGGCCACCTAAAAGAGAAACTCCAACCTAGAATTGAACTTTATCCCAATCAGTAGCTGATACCCCCTTTTACATGAGAAATATAATGCTTTTCACAAACAGACCATCAGGGGGCGCTGTATGACTGATTTTGTGCTGAAACCCCTCAAACAAAGAAGCTCTGAGTACCGCGGTACTCTGGGCAAACTGCCACAATGTAACAATGTTCACAGACAGGAATTAGCTGTTTACAGCTGTCTCTAACAGCCAAAACAGCTAGGAGCAGCTACATAACCTGCCCACAGTAAAAATGTCACCATGTAATAAACGTAGTCCTCAGCCTTCTGTATTGCCGGTCCTGGGTCGCGTAACTTCGGCCAGGCTGCGCAAGAGAAGTGCGCGCAGACTGGCTGCGACTGGCTGAAGTTACGGGATCCGGTACCGGCGATACAGAAGGCTGAGAACAGGGTCGTGGGAGCGATCTATGCACATGAGGCTGGAGGAAGCCTCAGGTATGTATAAAACTTTTATTATAGATCGTCTCTGGTTTCCTTTGAGTGCCACATAGACACCCTTCTGGCAGTTTAAAAATGCTTTGCATTTTATTAACTATTACTGCAGGCACAATATTTTTTAAAAGGAACCTGAAGTGAAAGGTATGTGGAGGCTACCATATGTATTTCCTTTTAATAAATACCAGTTGCCAGGCAGTGCTGCTGATCCTTCTGATATCAGTAGTGTCTGAATCACACACCCGAAAGAAGCATACAACAAATCTAGTCAGATTTTTGTCAGAAACATCTCTAGTGTGCATGCTTGTTCAGGGTCTATGGCTATAAATTAGAGGATGAGGATCATGAGAAACACCAGACTATTTACATTGTTTAAAGTTTAATAAATATGTCAGCCTCCATATCCTTCTCACTTTGGGCTTGATTCACTAAGACAAATAGCATGCATTATCAAAGTTAGCACGCCTTATCAAAGTTAACACGCCTTATCAGAGTAGCGTAGTGAACGTATGCCTGCTAATTGGCAATGACAAGAGCTCCACTTGTCCTGCCCTGAGCCGCTGCGGGTTTGTAGCTCTCGTGATGCTACTCTGGTAAGGCGTGTTAACTTTGATAAAGCGTGCTAACTTTGATAAGGCATGCTATTTGCCTTAGTGAATCAAGCTCTTTGAGTTAATTTTGTTCATATGCTAATTTAAGTGCTGCATTTCTCCCATATCAGCACCTTAAAATTTTAGAAAAAAAAACAGGCATTAGCAAAACAATGACTTTTAATTAATCATCCCAAATATGTTTTCTCTAGAACACACACAAAGAAAAAAACATCCAATTGAATTTGCCTTTTTCCTTTGGCTGGTAGTGCATACAGAAAAATAAGCAAGATGCTTAAAATCAGAAATTAAAAGTTGTCGAAAATACAAAAATAACCAACCCAGAGAGAAACTCTGATGATCATATTGGGTTAGAAGAGGTGTACAGATAATACAATTCGTAGGTGACTTCTGGATAATTTTGTATACGAGACAGTTTTGTCGCAGGTGCTCTGGAGCCAGCAGCCGGTTCCCCATGTGAAATTCAGTTTTGATTAATGGCTTTTGGCAGAAGGAAAATTGGCATATATCAGTTCTTTTGTGTCCGCATGTTAGAAACAGAAGAGGAGCCGATGGTATCGTTACAACTGCCAAAACATAGATGCAGACAGCGAGGTTGGAAGTTAGCAATCACACATCCCTACAATATGCATAGACAAGATGCCAGATATGCCTTCACCAAAGCCAGTATTACTGCCTAAAAGTTAGATAGTAGTACTATGGAAAGAGAAGGGCATATGAAAGGGGTTTTTTCTGCATTAAAGCCCAACAATAGAAAAACAATATCTTATGGGTCCATTTATAAACATTGAAACATTTGAATTTTCATTTCCTTTCCTCTGTGTTGCCAACAATATTTTTTGAACCATTTTTTTTACATTATTTATAAAAGAAAAAAGAAGTATCTGGAAATGTGGTTTAAAGCAGCAGGGACAGCTATACTATTTCAGGAAAAAAACACATATATACGTAGATAAATATATATTCTACTTACATAACATATGTATTGTACTGTCCATCAGGGCCAGGCCGAGGCAGAGGCTGAAGAGGCTCCAGCCTCAGGGCGCAGTGTAGGAGGGGGCACACAATTCATTCAGCTGTCATTCCCAATTGTGTTTGAAGCACAAAGAAATAAGAAAAGGACATACATAGCAGTGACTGCAAGCCAGATAACTAGAGATTGGGGATAACTAGGTGTTGGGAGGTTGGGGGCCCTGTGGCGCCTCTTAGTCTAGTAGCAATCAGTGTGTGGCGGCTGGGGGGGGAGGGATGGAGGGGCGCACTTTGCTGTCTCAGCCTTGGGTGCTGGAGGACCTTGTCCCGGCTCTGCTGTCCATGTTTTGATTTCAGTGGATTTTATATAGTAAATAAAGAAAATTCTGTTCCTGCCATTTGCCATCTTGATTCCCTCTAACTAAAGCGAAAGCTGATGTCATTTCCTCACTTACTTTTTCTTTTACACCCTCAGCCAATCCATCAGCCTTGAACTGCCCTCAGCAAATCAGTGAGGAGCAGCAATGTGGAAGAAATGTGATGATGACAAGCTTCCTTCTCGTTGGCAATTGCAAAAATAGAGCCAGGCTGACTGAGATAAGATTTATTACAGCAGAAACATTTTTGAATAGATTTGAGTGCTTGCAATGTAGGGTAAGGTTTCAGGCTGCATATTAAACATGGAGCAGTGGGTAGATGGAATTTGATTTTGTGGCTGACAATCCCTCTTTAAAAAGTACCAAAAAGTGATGAAAAGAGCTCCTGAATTAAGTAAGTAGTGGCAAATTGTGGAGAAAATGTTCTATACCGTTTTTGCTGTTGTCAATTTTTTTTATCAATGTTTATTAACATTTAAAATATACAATTGAACAGCTGAAGAACACTTGTTAATTTTGTTTGTGAATACAACATCTTATGGTAATTAATTACATCATTAAAGGTATTAACTGTTAACAAAATACCCAGTAGAGATATGAACATAACGTTAAAACAAAACAAAAACAAAAAATCCACAGTGGATGGTCAATTTATAAACAAATAGTGTCACTATGAATCACAATTTTATTTATTAGGTTTTTAACATCAGTATATACAGTATGTACATCAATCAGTTTGTATGCATGATGGATTAGTGTGGCTCTGTAATATTAACAAGCTGACACATCATTGCATTCCAGTGGTTCTGGAGGTGTGGCTAGCTCACAGGGACGACAATGGATAATTTGCATATTTCAGCAGTGATGCACTGGGAGACATCTCGGAGCTCACTCCAACCTGAATTATCGCAAATACTTTGTTTTAAGAAAGCAATCTTTTGTTTTCCATAGCATTTTAGTAAGGGGGCTTTTAGGTCCATTGTAGCCCCTTACACACTCCTAGGAGTTCTGGTTCACCATGAACTTGCTAGGTACTCTGTACCTCTGGGTGTTTGAAGTCCTACCCTATAGAGCCACATTAATCCATGCCATGCACTGATGAGGATCAATCAATCAGTAACAGTCTGTATGCATGTTGGATTATTGTGGCTCTGTAATATTAACAAGCTGACACATCATTGCATTCCAGTGGATTTGGAGGTGTGGCTAGCTTCCAGGGACAACAATGGATAATTTGCATATTTCAGCAGTGATGCACTGGGAGGCATCTCAGAGCTCACTACAACCTGAATTATCGCAAATACTTTGTTTTAAAAAAGCAAACTTTTGTTTTACGTACATCAATCAAACACTATGTATGTTCCACTAAGACAGATACTCATAATAGAGACAGGGAACCAAATTGCGCCCACAAAGATGTCGCCTCATCAAACTTATTTCTCCTATGCAAACGAAGGAGGATCCGCAGTCTCAGTGAAGTGGTAAAAGCTGACTATGATTAAAGAGGCACTTAAGTGAGGAAAAAAAATTGAGTTTTACTCACCTGGGGCTTACCTCAGCCCCCTGCAGCTGTCCGATGCCCACGACGAGTCGCTCTGATGCTCCGGGTCCCGCTGGCGGCCACTTCCGGTTTCGCCGTCAGGACCCGTCAGGCTGGGGCACGCGGCTGATTCTACGTGTTCCCAGCCTAAATAGCACCCCTATGCGGCCATATGTCCGCATAGGGGTGCCTATGCGGACATATGGCCGCATAGGGGTGCTATTTAGGCTGGGAACACGTAAAATCAGCCGCGTGCCCCAGCCTGACGGGTCCTGACGGCGAAACCGGAAGTGGCCGCCAGCGGGACCCGGAGCATCAGAGCGACTCGTCGTGGGCATCGGACAGCTGCAGGGGGCTGAGGTAAGCCCCAGGTGAGTAAAACTCAATTTTTTTTTCTCACTTAAGGTTCACTTTAAGGGCAGACTTTGAGCCCGATACGCGTTAGTCTTTTTGTGGCCTTGTCTGTGTCATTGTTTGTGGCTTTTTTCACTAAAGTATATCAGCTTTTACCACTTCACTGAGACTGCGGATCCTCCTTCGTTTGATGTTACCTGTGGCTTGGCTCACCTGATCCTGCACCGGTGGGGTGGTTTCCTGGGGGTTTTAGAGAGTTTGGACTACTGTCTACTTATTTCTCCTATTCTCTCTAATAGCTATTAAAGTCAATGGGAACCGCTCATTAAAAAAAGAAAACAGATACTTACCTAAGGTGAGGGAAAGCTCTGGATCCTAATGAGACTTCCCCTTTCTCTCCCGATGCCCGCGGTGCTTCGCTGTCCCCTGGAGCAGTATTTGACTAAATTGGAGCAGTATTTGACTAAATTGGTTAAATACTGCTCCATCCGCCGTGACTTCGGAAAGTCTTCGGGAGCCCAAGTACTCCCAAAGATGGGCCGCTACATACTGTGCACAAGTGGGCACCCTCTATCGCGCAATTGCACATGCACAGTATGGAGCCGCCTATCTTCGGGAGGACTCGGCTCCTGAAGACTTCTGATGTCCCCCGCGGTGGGGGATTTGAACGGGGGGCCAGTGCTGCACCAAGGGCACCGGCAGAGGAGAGGGAGGGCTCAATAGGACCCAGAGCCTTCCCTCTCCTTAGGTATCTGGTTTCTTTTTTTAATGAGCAATTCCCATTGACTTTAATCTCTCCATTCTTAACTGAAGGGTCATATATGAAGTCAATTCTGTAAGTGACGGTATATGCTCTGTCCTTCAATTACATAATATCAAGAAGCAATTAGACAGTGTGTAACTAAAAGTCTTTGCACCGGAGGAAATTCCAAAATGCCAATATGTAATAAAGCAAGCTCTGGTGTGACACACATATTAGTATGGGTAATAGAAGCTAGAATAACATTGGTATAATTCCACATTTTTTGTGCCTTCGGACATGCCCACAATATATGCTATAAAGACCCAATTTGCTCACATTCCCTCCAACATAAATTTGTTTGAGAGTCATGAAAATGTGACCATATCTCTGGAGTAAAATACTATCCCCAAATTATTTTCTGTAAAGATTCCCAGTGTAAAACACAGTGAGACAATTTCCTAAAATTGGAAAGATCATCTTCCTATGAATCCATATCAATACTTATATTTAAATTTCTTTCCCAGAGTAAAACAGTAGTAACATCTATATCAATGCCTAGTATTATCTCATAAAATTTGGAGATGCCTGTATTATATGTTGGCATATTCTGTAATTTTTTTTATAAATATCGATAGGTAGGCAAATCGGGTTTGGTAAAGTGTTTAGAAAGTATATTACGTATACTGTATATTCCTGCGTATAAGACTACATTTTAGCTCTTGAAAATCTTCTGAAAAGTTGGGGGTCATCTTATACGCTGGGTGTCATTGATGCCGGGTGTTACACCCTATCCTGTTACCCCCTCTCAGATCTCCCTGCTGAGCGCAATCTATGCTTCCATACCGCTCTGATAAACAGGTAGACAAGGAGACCTGACCAGTCTACTTAAGGAGAGTTGACCAATGCAACAAGTCAATTGACTATATACTGCTATATACTGGGTAACACATACAGTACAGCACCAGTATCTGTTCATACACAGCACCAGTACATGATTTTTTTATTTTTATTTGGTGTGCGTTGGAAGAGGGGTAGTCTTATACGGCGAGTATATCCCAAACTCTATATTTTAACTGGAAAAGTTGGGGGGTCGTCTTATACGCCCAGTCATCTTATACGCCGGAATATACGGTACTTAACCTCCTGAGCGGTATGGACGAGCTCAGCTCGTCCATCACCGCCGGAGGCTGCCGCTCAGGCCCTGCTGGGTCGATTTTCTTCAAATAAAGTGCAGCACACGCAGCCGGCACTTTGCCAGCCGCGTGTGCTGCCTGATCGCCGCCGCTCTGCGGCGATTCGCCGCGAGCAGCGGCGAAAGAGGGCCCCCCTAGCCGCCTGAGCCCTGCGCAGCCGGAACAAAAAGTTCCGGCCAGCGCTAAGGGCTGGATCGGAGGCGGCTGACGTCAGGACGTCGGCTGACGTCCATGACGTCACTCCGCTCGTCGCCATGGCGACGATCTAAGCAAAACAAGGAAGGCCGCTCATTGCGGCCTTCCTTGTTTATTATGGGCGCCGGAGGCGATCGGAAGAACGCCTCCGGAGCGCCCTCTAGTGGGCTTTCATGCAGCCAACTTTCAGTTGGCTGCATGAAATAGTTTTTTTTTAATTAAAAAAAACCCCTCCCGCAGCCTCCCTGGCGATCTCAATAGAACGCCGGGGAGGTTAAATAAGTATAGCATTCTATATCAGGAAGGTAGGTGATATTTGTCAGAGATACGTGAAAATGGCATTATCTTATCATTCTCTAATATCATCTCAACAGTATGTATACCCGCCCTAAACCGATTTTCTAGTTATATATCTTGTAAGAAAGTACACAAAAAAGAAATAGGGATCTGCAGTTTATGCTTTTGTCTATATAAACTTGTAGTTTTAATAGTGTCTTTCCACACCTTAACTGCTGTTTGTATAGTTGGAAACTGAAAGTTCCTTACTTTTTACCCATTAGAATGTGAAGTAAGAGCTCTTTAGGATTATAATGTTGCATTATATGTGATTCAAGTCCTACCCATTTTTTTTATTAAATGATAATAACCCCCTATATTTGATCTGTTCTAGTACACACAACTTATAATACGTTTTTAGATTAGGTAACCCAGGTCCACCCTTGTTTTGCAGGCTGATCATAACTTTTAAAGAGAGCCCATGTCGTTTGTTGCCCAATATGTATTGATTTAGAAGTCATTGAGATTATAAAAAAAAAGTTCCGGAACTAAAATGGGTAATGTCCTATATAAATACAGTAGCTTAGGCAATATCATCATTTTAAAGGACGCAATACGTCCAATCCAAGAAATTAATTGTGGGCTGTGTTAACCAGACACCCAGATATTTTATAGCATTTGAGGCCCAGGGAAAATGAACAGAGTTTTAAATATTTTGTCTTAGAGTCCTATGAATATTGAAACCTAGCGAAAATGATTTTTGAACATTTACTTTATAGTGCTGTTGTCAATTCTATAAACAGGTTTTCTTTACTCGCAAAGTGGTAAAAAAAATTGTTTTGCAAAAAGCACGCTAAAAACGAAGCATAAAAGGAAAAACTTCCGTGGCAGTTTTCAGGAGGGTATGTGGCTGAACAAAACTTGTATTTTCTTGCCCAAAAGGCCAATTTGAAAACATTTATTCATGCCACTCTATTATTACAGCGCTTCGTAATATGTTCAGCGCTGCGTAATATGTTGGCGCTTTCTAAATACAATAAATAATAACGTGCTGCACGCCTCCTCCAATGCGCTTCCGTAGCCAGGAGCATTCTTTGCTTGCATAGTAAGTAAAAATTGCTACTGCACATGCTCAGAACAATCCTGGCGATGGGAGGAGGTCCAGGGCTGTACATGTGCATTGGCCTGCAACTGGCTGAGTCGACCCTCTTTCGGATGGTAACAGTGACTGAACAGAGCAGCACGGAATGATGCGAGGGACCAGGAAGACTTAAGTGGGCTTGAATAAGCTACAGAAAAGTTAAACTGACCAGATTTTTTTCACTTTAGGTACCCGTTAGAGGCAAAACTTTTTTGACACTTTTTTTCTACAATTTGTCCTGGTTTCTAATAGCTATAGGAGCGGCCATGTTCGCTCCTCCCTTTCTAGCTGCCCATTATTTATCCAGGGCAAGGTGTGAAGATAGCATCTGTGAATTCTGTAAAATATTTGAAGCACAGTGGCCTATCTCCTCCCCTCCCCCCCCCCACCCCCTCGATTATTGAATATATTATTCAATGTTATAGCGTCCTTCATTATAATGCCCCTATTATAGTGCCCTTCATTGTAATGCCCCCATTATAGAGTGCTTCATTATATCTTTCATTCATCCACTGTGAAATGTTATTGCAATCACGCTGCAATGCCATTGCATTTCACACTAATTTCCACTTATGTGATTGCAACTGAGCTACAATACTCAGTGTAGGCGCTCAATTGCAACGCAATTGCTACGCGCTAATGGAAATGGCCGCTGCTGTTTCCATTAAACTGTACCATGCATTTTGTGATCTGTTAGCAATCGAAATCAGATCGCAAAATGCAGCATTGTGGAAAAGGGCTCTTACAGTGGTGGCAGTTACAAACACTGGGGGTAGTCATCTCAGAGAGGGCAGAGTATGGAAACTTTATTGAGTACTTTTGGTGGCTTCAAGATGTAAGGCCCCTGCCCCTGCCTCCATTTGTAGTGCAGCAATGACCACCCCCTGGCAGGGCCAGCCCTAGGTTTCACAGTGCCCTGAGCGAAACCTGATTTTGGTGCCCCCCCCCCCCTTTCATCCTCTTCGCACGTACACACAGGGCCGGATTTGTACTTTTAACCGCCCTAGGCCAACTATCACCAGCCGCCCCATGACCAACAGCAATTCCCCCCCCCCCCCCCCCCAAACACTGCCAATTTCTGCCCCTGTCCTTCTTTGAAGTGAAGTAGTGAACCGGAACTCATTTTTTAAAACTTGTGTACCCATTATCAGGTTCAAGAGTAGTTTTTTCACATAGATCCTATAACTATCTGACTGATTCCTCAGTGTGATTACAGCAGAGCGCTCCTTCTCCTTCTCCTCCTACCTAGTTTTTCTAGTGCAGCCACATAAATGGATCTGGTCTCTGAAGTTTTCCATTGGCCTGAAGACTGTCTGTGACGAGTCACTGTGACAAGAGCATGTTCAGGCCAATGGAAAGCTGCACAGATCAGGTCCATTTATATGTGATGAGTCAGCCATGTCACTGGGAAAGAGGCTATAGACATCTCACTTTAAATGTTGCCCTTTGCTGCAGCCAAACACCTCCCTACACACACACACAGAGCGTCATGGGGCCCTAGTGCAGTACCACTGCATGGCCTATTTCCACCACAGCCCTACTTATAAAGGAATACCTGGGGAGGGGGAAGTGCCCTGGGAAGATCAGATCCAGCTCCCAGCAGTCTATCAGATCCCTTGCTTTACTTCGGATTCTCTCCATGGTGCCGCTTTCACATCCAAAAGATCCAGCTACTGCACATGTGATGTACGGGCCTGTCTGCACACCTACTCGATCACGCCTTATAGCCAGGAGCGGTTTGCAAATGCTCCTGGCTATGGGGGGTGATAGAGGAGGCACCCAGATGGGCAGTAGCATTCGACACTGGGTGACTATCAGATGTTTTGGAGGGGCCAGTGGTACTCTGGAGGAGGTCCGAAATACATCTAGTTAGGGACCTGATAGACTGGGGGACTGGAAGAAGCCCCAGGGAAGTAAATCTGAACCAGCCCAAATCATTGTTCATTTAAAGTGAGCCTTTCGCTGCAGCCTAACCCTTCTTCCCCACAGACCCCCCTTCAGCCAGAACCCCCCCTCCCCCCTCCATTAAACATGCCTTAAAGGAAACCTAAACTGAAAGGAGTGTAGAATCTGTCATATTCATTACTTTTAAAAAAGATCAGTTTTTTTCTAGTAGTGCAATGCTTTAGCCTGGGTATATAGTCACACAACTGCAGCAAGCATGCAGCCAGTGAAAGCATATGGGAGTAAGAAAACCTGGTCTGCATGCTTGTTATACCTGAACATAATATCTATGGAAGATATAAAACAATACAACAGCCAGGAACATGTTAAAAACAGACAGACCTCTGCCCCGAGTCCCTGGCAATTCCCTCACATCCCCCCACACCATTCCAGCACAGGCAGACTGCTAATACCATACACTCACCCACATGCACACAGTTAGTTCCATTTGCAGAGCGTCCCTCTCAGCAGGAGATGTGGAGAAGATAAGCCTGACGCTCCGTTCTCCTCCACGTGAAGCTTCAGGGGGCGGGGAGGGGAAGCCTACAAATCACCAGCCACAACACAGAAACTGGAGATGCATGGATGCTGCTCTGCACGTCTGTGTGCGTTATCCTTACTGACTGCTTGCGTCCTTGAAGTAATCCTGAAGAGGGAGGCCCCGCTCTGTTGTGTGCCTCTGTGCATTTGGACTGGTCCATGGGCTTCCGATGCACCTCTGCATCCTAACGATGTCTCTTAGCAGCTTCCCTGCCTCGCCACCGCAGAGTTCCTTCTTCCCCCTGCCGCTGCCAACCACGTGTGCTTTCATCCCCGTCAGCGTGTTAGTCACACATGCCTGCCTCACTTCCTGCAGCCGCCGCTGCTATCTGTAAACTTATGCAGGGCGGCTCTGGAAGGACCAGGTCTGACTGCCTCTTGCTGGCTGCTGCTTCCATCTGCAGTGTGGAGGAGTCAGGACTGAATCGGCATAATATTTAGCGCGATCGGTGATCTTGTTTGCTGTATACAAATGCCTCCTGCCCATCAGCCGCCCTACACAAGGTTGATTTTTCTGCCGCCCTAGGCCATGGCCTAGGTGGCCTAGCCAGAAATCCGGCCCTGCGTACACACACACACACACACACACAGGCCATATGCAATTCACCTTTTTTCCTGAGTTACCTTCTACTAGGACAGTGGTTCCTACTTTTGTGTCTTTTGGAGGGACCTCCAAAAGACACACATACCTCTGGGTTATGGGCCCAGCACACTTCCACTGCACCACTCTGCTGCCACACAGGGAATGCTTTGTTGTAGGAAAAAGTGGCGTTAAACTTCTTGGAGCAGACTTACTTCCTCCCTCCAAAAGACACACATACATCCCCATAAAATCATTTAGCAGCAACAACTAGTCTCTGTGGCACAATTGGTTAGCGCATTTGGCTGTTAACCAAAAGGTTGGTGGTTTAAGCCCACCCAGGGATGGCCTTGCCTTTTGTGTTCAACAGTTGCCCGAAGAGAACCCCAGATAATCATGTACATTCATCTCTCTCTAGTGCAGAGTGGTGCAGCAGAAGCATGCTGGGCCCATAACCCAGAGGTTGATGGATCAAAACCATCCTCTGCTAGGTATGATTTCATTTTTGCACCTCGCTTTATCGCATGGGCAAAATGGTTTCCATAGCCCTGTAAGAGAAAGTGTTATAAGGGCCCTGCCATAACATAGATATAACGGTAGCTAAGACTACTCCTGGGCCTTTCTTGTAGTTAAAGAAATGAGTGAACTGTGACACCACACTTAAAAACAAAAAAAAACAGCAAACAGAGAAGCTTCCCCATAATGGAGCATTGGATTTGGTAAAGTCTTAAGCCAATGTGTTGACTCACCACACAGCCCTGCACCCGGCATGTGTCTCGTATGACTGTCTATAAGTAAGCTTTAGGTTAGCAGGAATGGTTGCATGGCCACCTAGCTTTTCATCCTTCCCACCCTTGCCCTGGAATCTTCCAGACGTCAAAGTGCTGTCCTTTGCTGTGTGTGTGGTTGGTGTTATAGTGGTGAGCATAGCTGCCCTCCAAGCAGTTCACCTGGGTTCGATTCCTGGCCAATGTATGTGAGCTTGCTTCTGACATTCTACAAATCCCTGGAAGACGAGAGAGAGAGAGAGAGAGAGAGAGAGAGAGAGAGATGGTGGGTTTTTAGCTTCTAAAACGCTTAAGAGGCCTTTAAAAGATCATTTCCGGTTTTCAATCCATATCCAACCCGGATCGGGTATCTGGGTATCCGGATCCAAATTAGTTCCAGATAGTGAAAAGTGGTATCCGAGCACCCCTGCATAGGTGCCCCCAATATAGGTAGTCAGGTGTAGGTTTCCTCTTCAATTCTTGGTTAGTTTCTCTTTAAATACTATTCCCCATTTGTGTTGTAGCAAATTGGAGGGCAAAGTAATTCACCGGGTCCCTGAGTTATGCTTGTGCGCGGCGCGTACTATAGCACTAGTGCTATAGAGCTGCCCAGTTACTGAGTGCTGTGCACCAAAACCACCTGCTTCGATGCATTACGCTCTACTCATCAGCAATAAAACTTTATGCACGTAAAGTTTTACCACACAGTGAGTCCTACAATGAGTCCTACAGGAGAAAAGCGTTTTACAAATATTTCTTTGTTGTTGTTGTAATTCTTCTTAACGCATACACCCCAATATAACCAGAGGGCACTGTTAGGAGTATGATTGGGAGCAACAAAACAAACATGGATACACTCATGGATGCTAAGCAGAAAATGAGAAAGCATAAGACACCCTACAACAAAAACATACTTTTTCAGGAACCTAAAGAGGCAGCTGTCTGGTTGGACACCCTTCAAAGACACAATTGAAGCAGAGTCTGTTTTTGCATGTACTGCTTCCTGGGTATGTGGAAAGCTTGCAGTAGATGCTATCCACTTTAAGTACTTTTCAAGTGACTGTCATCATTATTTGAAGTATACCAGAAAATGCATCTTACTAGTAATGCATAAACTTAGGAAACCGTAGTTGGACAACCCTGTCCTTGAAAATGTTACATTAGTACAAAAAAAGCAATGAGTAGTTTGTGCCAAAGTAAAAACAATTTAAATATTAATAAAAAGGCATTTGACAAAATGTCCTTTAACATACACATAATACAATAATAGATTTGTACTTCAATGTATTAGTATATCAAGAGTTAATGTGCACATATTAATGGTCTTAAAACAAAATCCCTTAAAGAAGGAAACATAGCTAAAACTGCATTGGTAGATATAAGTCAGTTTTTATATATACAAAAGGTAAAGTATAATAGCAAATATAGGCTTGAGTAGGCAAATAAATTATTATTCTATTAAATCTCCAGTTATACTTACTCCTCCACCTTACTTTCCTTCTTCCTGCATGTTGTCCCTGTAGCCCTCTCCACTTGCGTGCTCCCTCCAGTTTTCCTATGCCTTCCATCGGGTGCATGCTTGCACATCGGGATGTAAGGGTTTACGAGTATATGCCTGTATTCTGGGGTAGTCATGACAAATTACATACCAAAACACTGACCTCTGCTTATAAGAGGCTTTTATATACCAGCTTCCAGTGCAGATTGACCTGTCAGTTTTGGTGTGCTTGTGTAGCTCTCCAGTTGCAGTTCTGTTCTTGGGCTTGCACTCGGCGTGTCCAACTACTCCCTGATTAGTTGTCCTTGTTTTGACCTAGGCTTGTGAACTTTGTCTATGTTTTGCCTGCTGCTTACCCTGATCTTGGCTTCTGACCTTGATCACGTCTGTCTGCAGCCTAGGAACCAGAATACATTTTTATTCACCAAGCATGACTTGGTCGTGCCTGGAACTGTTTTTAGCAACAACAGGGCACAGACGAAGTAAAACAACACAGATTGTCAATGACAAGATGCTAGGGTAGCAGTACAAGGATAATAGTGAAAATATATATGAGTAGCCACAGCATGGCGTGCAGCAACAGTAGATGCACCTTAATGTGGAAGAGGGTCGCGGGGGGCCACAGGGGGAGGAAGGCATGGAGGGAGTTCAAGAGATTTACAGCAGTGGCAAAGAAAGTGTTCCTGTGCCTTGATGTCTTGGTGGCGATGGCCCGGTACCGGTACCTATGGCGTGATTGTAGCTGACATAAGAAATGATGGTCTGGATGTGAGGGATTGTTGGCAATCCTCACTGCTCTGGTGCAGTCTGGTGTAGTGAATGAGGTCAAGTGGGGGAAGGAGGGATTACCCCCTATCTGATGACCCTTTGAATTTTGTATCTGTTGCTGACGTAGGAGCCGGCATACCAGACCAGGATGGATGAACAGAGGACAGATTTGATGGTGGCAGAGTAGAAGGACCTAAGAAGTTCCTGAGCCATGCCAAACTTCTTCAGTTGCTGAAGGAAGACTAGCTTTTGCTGGGCCTTTGTTTGGTTTAAAATGGTGTCAGAGATGGTTGTGCCCAAGAGAAGGACACTGGATACTCTTTCAACTACAGTGCCATCGATATGTATCGGAAATGGTTTAGTGACATGCTTTCTGAAGTCGATTACCATCTCATTGCAACATCTCTTGTGTTTAGGACCAGCTTGTTCTCTCTACACCAGTGGCAGATTCTATCAACCTCTTGATGGTAAATCAGAAGAGAAGAAGGAGATGGGCACAGCTGCTAAAATACCCTTTATTGTGGCTGGGTTGACACAAATAAGCTTGCAACAGTGGGGGAAGGACAAGTCTGACAGCTGTTTTGCAGGGACTAGCCCTGCTTCATCAGGTTAAGCAGGGCTAGTACCTGCGAAACAGCTGTCAGACTTGTCCTTCCCCCCAGGCCCCCATTGCTGTAAGCTTATTTGTGTCAACCCAGCCACAATAAAGGGTATTTTAGCAGCTGTGCCCATCTCCTTCTTCTCTTTTGATTGAAATCGTGGACTACCGTTGGAGCACGCTGCAGGTAAGTCCAGTGTGGCAGTATCCACCCCTGCTGCATTTTGTGCAAGTGCTTTTTCCTCTCCATATTTGCATCAACCTCTTGATGGTACGCCTGCTCATCATCATTATAGAAAGCAAACAATGGTGGTATCATCAGCAAATGTGATGACTTTGTTAGAGTTTGCTGTGGATATGCAGTTATTTGTGTAGAGAGAGAACAGGATCGGTGACAGGACACAGCCTTGTAGGGCTCCAGTGTTGGTAACTCTTGGTCTGGAGGAGATGTTGCTCAGCTTAACTACAGTGAATAAGTAGTAGTTATTGGTCAGTCGTGCACTTCTTGGCTAAAACTGTCGTATTGGGGCCTCATGAGGAGCTGATGAAAAAGCAGATGCTGCCACCTCTCTTTTTCCCCAAGAGAGTGGGGTTCCTGGAAGGAGTAGGGCGTTGTCTGAAATATCCTCATACAGCCACGTCTCCATGAGGCAAAGGACTGGGATGTTGCTCCCGATCTTCCTCCTGTTGCAGAGGAGGCTGAGTTCTTCTAACTTATTGGGGAGGGAGCCTGCACTGACTTTAGCCACTCTGCAACCTTTTCCTCATTGCAACATTGCCTAATCTCCCTGTCACTGGTGAGGGAATCTCTGGGTCCTGATGACTACTAGCAGCAAAGTAGTCCTTTAGCCAACTAGGGCAGCGGCCTATCTTCCCTTGTGGGCTGCTGTAGTAAACACCAGTAGTCACCTGAACTCCACACCCTGGGCCATATGCAATTCACTTTTTCACCTGAGTTTTCTCCTAGGTGATAAATTCACAACTTGTAAATAAAGCCCCCAGCAAGCAAACAAATACTCAAAATAATTTTGACAGTACTTTTTCACCTACTTTTTGTTACTTTTTTAGTTGAAAGTGCTGGAAAGTTATTTTAAATCGAAGATTAAAAATTATCTCCTAGGAGAAAACTCAGAGGAAAAGTGAATTGCATATGGCCCCCTGAGAGAGCCCATGCCAACCACTAGAGACAGAGTCAACAGCACCTGCAGAAGCACTACTGCATTTTGTCATCAATGATATACTTAATGTGACAAAATAAATAAGCCAATAAAAAAAAAATAGGCGGACCCAGTAGGCTACGTTCACAGGGGTGCATTGCAATGCAGCTTGCCACACTGAAATGCACCATCTTTGTGTCATTCACAGTGCGGCGGGTTCTTTTGGTGTAACAGTGTGCGGCATGTTAACGCACTGCATGCAGTGTGTTACCGCAAAACACACATGTTAACAGTGACAGTGAAGCATACTCTTCATTGGCTGTATACTTCACTGTACTTCACTGTTTGAATCGCAACGCACAGATAACATGCAGTGCTGCTTTCCCAATCCATTGCATTGCTGTTACAGGTATTGATACTCAATGGCCACTGAGAACATGACCTAAGAGTAATTCATAACTCAGAACTCCAAATTAGCAGGAAGATAATTGCATTTGTTACAAGCGTACAAAGCTGTGTTCATCTTGGGACAAAGCATGGCTGGCATTTCAGAGGGAATAAGATAACCTCATGTGGAAAGGCAAACAATGGCAGTTTTTTCATAAACAACATACTTTTAAGTAGGCAACCACTCTACAAAACTGTTAGTTTACCTGGCTTGAAGGAATTAGGAATCTCAAATATGCATACATACATACCAGGGTATGTGATTGTTTTATGAATTCATTATTTACTTTAAACTGTATGACTCCAAGCTGAAGCAATCAAACATGGCAATCTCAGATAATCTAGGCTTGGTGAAATTTGCCTTCTTAAAACAGAAGGAAAAATGCAATAATTCAGCTATAAGTGAACATTTGTGATTACCCACAATGCACCACTACTGAATATGCAAATTATCTCTTTTCGCCCCTGTAAGCCAGGCAAGCATCCAGAACGGCTGGTGTATAGCAAACCTATAGCTTTAAATATTACACAGCCACATCAACCCCACATGTAGACAACCTGTTTCGGACTTTTGGTCCTCATCAGTACATGGCAGGGATTGATATGGCTGTATGGGATAGGGCTTGGACCAGTACAATGGAATAGCCAAGCAGGTAAGAAGGAAACTTTCACCAAGCATTGCTTATCAGTAGGAGGGTTGTTCTGTCTCTTTTATCCCCTTATACATTCCTAGTGGTTTGGGTTGCTTGGTTACTTTCTCAGATAATCTAGCAAATGTAACTTTTCCTCATATATCTGCTGAACTACATGATATGTTGGAGGGAAATGTGACTTTGGAAGAGCACCAAGAGGCAGGGACATCCCTGGCGAGTTACAATGCCCCTGGGACAGATGAAATCTCTATTGAGGTATATAAAGAGTTATATGCATGAACTGCTTCCAGAACCGCTTGAAACCTTTTAACATGTATTTTGCTCTTCCCCAGAGTTTGTTTGAAACCCTTATAATCTTGGTGTTAAGACTGGTTCACACTGGCTCTAAACAACAGTCCAGTCATGGATCATAATGGATGCGAACGTATCCAATGTTAACCTATGGATCCATTTGCGTTGGTCCGTTCAAATGGATCCGTTCCGCACCCTCCGCTGAACGAACTGTAAGTTTGGTGCTGCAGCAATTTTTCCAGACCGCAGAGCCAAGCAGAACCGATATAGATGCTGGAACACTGTATTGAGGACAATGAGAAATGGATCCTTTAATCACACTGGCTAGAAAGTGAACTGTTCTAGCCAGCAAAAATCCATTTTGGTGATGGGGGTCTAGGGGCGATATGGGGTAATGGAACTGAACCAACTGAACGGAAATGGATCTGTTTGAATGGAAATCTTAGCCTTTTTCACGGATCTGTTTTCCTGAAAGTGACAGTGTGAACCGGCCCTTAATGCATGGTAAGGAATCAATGGATTATGCCTTATATCCTGTAGACCAATAATCTTAGCAAATAGCAACCAGGGCCGGGCTGAGGCAGAGGCGAGGGAGGCTCCAGCCTCAGGTGCAGTGTAGGAGGGGGCGCACTCACTCAGCTATCATTCCCCTATTGTGTCTGAAGCAGAGGGATATAAGAAGAGGGGATACATGGCAATGACTGCAAGCCAGATAACTAGAGATTAAGGTGTTGGGGGTCCTGGGGCGTCTCTTAGTCTAATACAATCAGTGTGTGACGGCTGGGGTGGGAGGGATGGAGGGGCTCACTTTGGTGTCTCAGCCTAGGGTGCTGGAGGACTTTGTTTCAGCTCTGATTGCAACTATGAAATATTGGCAAAACCATTTGCTTTCAACTTACAAAAACGTAATTATTACTCATCCCAACCAAATTTACTTCACGCCTGGGATGTCAACCTCCATCACTATACATAAGACGTTCTACAACTTCCTTACCGACCATGACAATAAAAGAGGTAGCGTTAAACTATCTCAAGATGCAGCCAAAGGATTTGATACGATTAAGTGGCTGATGCTTCGGAAAGTCCTGGCTGCATGTGACTTTGGCCTTATATGTATGCAACTATTGTATGCTTCCCCTTCTGTAGTTATCAGTATTAAACTCTCTTGCCTGGGAGTATCTCTGTATCTCTTCACTGTGATAACGGAGGGTCTGGCAATCAAAATAAGATTTAACACTGAGATTATAGGCTTAAAACCCAGTTCCCATTGTGACACTTAAGCTTTATATTCCAATGACCTGATTTCATGCTTGCACAACAGGGAAACCTTAAAAACAAAAAAAAAAAAAATCTAAACAGAGAAATATCCCTGATTTTCTAGGTTACATTTCAGTTCATAGAAGTCTTATTTGTTGTCTAGATGCTCTAGAGCCAAATATCACCCCCCCAGTTGATAAGCTGTAGCAAATCCAATGGGAAAAAAGGGCGCAGGCAGCTAGTGGACAAAAAGGGCGCCGCCATTCACTCCCATAATAAATAACGTTTAATGGGCGCCGAGCAGGAAAAAAGGGCGCCGGAGCTAAATAAAGTTTACAAACGGCGCCCGGAGCTAAATAAAGTTTACAAACGGCGCCCGGAGCTGTTTAATGATTTATAACTGAGCTTGTGTTGATTTACGTTTATAAAATGCACCCGTGCCGAATAACGTTTATGAAAATACTAAATATATTTATCTTATTTAAATAATTAAAACATTATTTAAAGTTTTATCCCTTACTGTTTTTAAAACATTATTCACAAAATAAAGCGATCAGTACGTAATGTAAATTGGAATATATTTTTTGGACTCACAATTTGTAAAACATTATTATCCACATAATAAAAAACATTATTATTCACAAAATAAAGCGATCAGTACGTTACGTAAATTGCACAATATTTTTTGCATCAATAATTAGTAAAACATTATTATCCACATAATAAAGAGGGGTCTTAGGTTTAGGCACCAACAGGGGGGTCTTAGGTTTAGGCACCAACAGGGGGGTCTTAGGTTTAGGCACCAACAGGGGGGTCTTAGGTTTAGGCACCAACAGGGGGGTCTTAGGTTTAGGCACCAACAGGGGGGTCTTAGGTTTAGGCACCAACAGGGGGGTCTTAGGTTTAGGCACCAACAGGGGGGTCTTAGGTTTAGGCACCAACAGGGGGGTCTAGGGGTTAGGGGTAGGTACAGGGAGGGTTACTTAGGCACCAACAGGGGGGGGCTTAGGTTTAGGCACCAACAGGGGGGTCTTAGGTTTAGGCACCAACAGGGGGGTCTTAGGTTTAGGCACCAACAGGGGGGTCTAGGGGTTAGGGATAGGTACAGGGAGGGTTCTGTGTAAGAGTAGGCTTAGGTATAGTTTTAGTAAAATTTTAGTAATAATTACTAATGTTTTACAACACTTATTACGAACGTAGTTATATTTATATCATCGTTATAAAGAATATTTTCAGATTTTATTATAAGAACAAATCATAAATGAAGGTTATTCACAATAATATACAATTATAACAATTAAACATATATTATTGTTTTTTTAATAAACGTAATTATAAGTTTAACTTTACAAATAGGGAAGATTAACGTTTTCACAATTTCCGATTTTATAAACATTATTTAATGATTTATAATTTTGTTAAACTTTATTTGTAAACGAAATATAGCACACTATTTTTATAAACCCTATTAATGATTAATTATTATTTAGAGTTTACACCCCGCGCCCTTTTTGTCCAGGCGCCCTTTTTGTACGTACGCTAAAATACCTAGGTATGCAAATGGTGAGATCACAGAAAACCATTTCATGTAATTTAAACGTTCCAAGTATTGCAATATGCATTTATTAGTCTTTATGTTCTCCCCATGTTTGCGTGGGTCTCCTCTGGGCATCCTTGTTCCCTCTAAAATCCCAAAAATATGCAACTAAGTTAAATGTTTTTTCTCACACCCCCGCCCACCCACACAAACACATACACTATAATTATGATAGGGAATAGATTCATCTGAGGAACGGTCAGCAAGGCAACTATGGAGCATTGTATAAGATATCGGCACTATATAAATATCCTTTAGAATAAAACCCCTGTGTCCCTGCATTCTCCTGTGTCCGTGCGTTTGGGCCAGCGCGCATATATGGCATGCGGGTGGACTGGGGACAGCAGGAGGACGGGTGCAGGGGGCGGGCAGCTGCGCCCGCATGTCGGGGGCTGTGGCCGTGCGCATTGGGGAGCCCGGCCGTGTGTGCCCGTTGGGGAGTGCGCGTCGGGGAGCACGGCCGTGCTGCAGTTGTGACATGGATAAGGTGGGAGAAGGGGGTGAGGGGGTCGCGGCCGAGCACTAGCACCCTTTTTTTTAACAGGCGGGTTTATTTCTAGTATAATAAAAATAACATTTGCTGTGAACCTCCCTGGCGGTAGCCCCGAGCTAAGCTCGGGCTAGCCGCTGGGAGCTCAATGCAAAGCAATAGAGCGCAGCAGGCATTTTTACTCACCTCCCGGGGGATCCAAACGCAGGCAGCCATTCTACTTCCTCTCTACTGAGGCTCTGAATCACTCGTCACCGAATCACCGTCAGTGATCTCACTACAGAGTTATAGCGAGGACGGAGGGAAAATGGCAGTGCTGGAGCCCAGGAAGGTGAGTGAGCTGCTGCTGACTTTCTGACAGCATGATGTTTTCCTGGTTCTAGGGTCTGAAACGTTCAGAAAAGACCCTAAAATCTGGAAATAATCATACTGCCAGGGAGGTTAAATGTAATAGGTTACTTAACTTAAAGGGCCACTATGATGAAAAATTTTGACTTTCAGTAAACACATTCATACTAAGGTGGCCTCTGGCCACACACGATACAATAAAATTATCCAATTTCACGGCAATTCAATCCATTATACAGAAACCAATAAACAAAAATAATAAGTCGGCAGTGGTGGATTTTTCTAATGAAATTTTCTGAAAATTGAATGGTGTGGGGTAGATTGTCAGCTTCTTAAGGGGCCCATACACTGGTCGATTTCAGACATCCATCGATGGATTTGATCTATCTGACAGGATGGAAAATCTAGGTTGATCTGCTGCTGGCAGCAGATCGATTGCCCAAAGAGTTGCATTGAATCTTTAATGATCTAATAATGCATTTAGATTTGCAAAATCTGTTCCTAGTGTGTGGCACACATCAGATAGATTCCTGTCAGATTCGACTTGACAGGCATCTGGTAGTAATCTATCTGAATCTGCTGCAAATTTATAAGTGTATGGCCACCTTTAGACCCAAGCAATCTTTCAGAGTTTTCAATCTTTTTTTTTTTTTTTCATAATTTGGGAAAAATTTAACACACGCATGTGGTACATTGGTCAGATTTTTCAAATGTTACAGTCAATCAGAAAAGTAGATTGTAATTCCTGAATTGAACTGAAATTTTAAAAATTGTATGGTGTGTGTGCCCATCTTACGACGTTCATTTCTCCCAGATTGAGATGCACTATAAAAGACCTTTTACCTATTTTGCTGTCACTTATTGTAGGGGGATCCTCCATATTCATCAGCCCAGCTAATAACATGAGAGGAGCTCACAGGGCAGAGCAGTTCTTTAATGTGGAGTAAAACACTAATAGAAGACTGTCAGTCTTGACATTAAAAACAGCCTTCTGGCTTCAGCCTGACAACTGGAGTGTATTATTTAAATTAGTTCTTTAATCATAATAATAGCTTTGGCGCACAACAACAGATAGTAACAATTAAAGTCAGCAAACAGAGGAAGAAAAGTGGTGCTGTGCAGCTGTCCGCACATTCCACATGTAAATTGCTACAGTACTGATTAAAATAACTTCTGAAATTATATTTGCCAAAAAAAAAAAAATAACAAATAACATGAAATGAAAACTAAGGTCGGTGGGAGTAAATTAAATATAGGTGAGTTTATGAAGTAGAAATATGAATGATAGTAAATCAGTCTCGAAGGTGGCCACACAGGATACAATAAAATGATCCGATTTTACATTAATTCGATAAAAATGATCGCATCTCCTGCAAAAATCAAAAGTTTTTTTTCATTCGACTTAAAGAGACACTGAAGCGAGACTAAATCTCGCTTCAGGTCTTATATATAGCAGGGGCACGTGTGCCCCTGCTAAAACGCCGCTATCCCGCGGCTTAACGGGGGTCCCTTCACCCCCAACCCACCCCCCCGCAAGAGATGGTCGGCAAGTTGGTCGTGGGGATTTGTCTTCCTAGAGGCAGGGCTAACGGCTGCAGCCCTGCCTCCCAGCGCGTCTATCAGACGCGCATCGCCGCCTCTCCCCCGCCCCTCTCAGTGAAGGAAGACTGAGAGGGGCGGGGGAGAGGCGGAGATACGCATCTGACAGACGCGCATGGGGCAGGGCTGCGGCGGTTAGCCCTGCCCCAACCAGGAAGCGCTCCCCTGCTGCACGGAGGGGGTTTGGGGGGACAGGGACCCCCGTTAAGCCGCGCTATAGCGGCGTTTTAGCAGGGGCACGCATGCCCCTGCTAGCTATGAGGTCTGAAGCGAGATCTATTCTCGCTTCAGACTCTCTTTAAAAATCAGATCAGATTTCCCGTTTTCTTCGATTTTAATTGATCCGGAATGCCAAATATTTTTCTTCAATCTTTCTAAAGATTGTATGGTGTGTGTTGGATTGTCAATTTATTAATATACATACCCTAGCAATTTTGTCAGAGTTTCCAATCATTTTTATCATAATTGGGGAAAAATTGAACATACGTGTGGTACATTGGTCACATTTTTGAAATGTTACAATCAGTCAGAAAAATGTATTGCAATTCTTAAATTGAACAGATATTTAAAAAATGGTATGGTGTGTGGCCACCTTTAGTTTGCTTCTTATCTGTTATGGAGCTTTATTGATTTTGCTCCCAACCCAAAGAGATATAAGCCCTGGGTACCTACAAGCATTACCAACCTTTATAGGTGCACAAGCTCTGCTATACTTTCAAGTGGATGCTTTGCTATATCCTCTGTGAAAGTTGCATCCATCACTGTCCATTCTATGTGTGATAGGTATTCTTCACTTCATGTCTAATCAGTAATATCAGCAAACCCATTCACCTCCCAGGTCCTTATATTAACCTTACATCAGGTTTAACTGCATGCACAATCCTTTAGATTGTAAGCTCACAAGGGCAGGGCTCTCTCCCCCTTCTGTGTCTTGGAATTTGGTATACATTTTATTTATCATGTTACATTTGTCATTGTAATTGCCAATTCTGTATTTTGTATCAGTGTCTATATTTGGTGTACACTATTGTCTGTATTACTTTGTACCCCATGTTTGTTTCTTACTTTGTGCAGCACCAAAGAATATGTTGGCAATTTATAAATCAATAATAATAATAATAATAATATTCTTTATATTTTTTTCTGTTGTTGGGATACAGTAGATGTCCCAGAAAATTGCTGAGTTAGGCAAGTGTCCTGATTAACCACCTGCACAGAAAGTGATACGTTGGTGTTTGTAGAAGAACTGCTAATGCTGGCCATACATCTACAGATATTGCGGCCAGATTTACTATCTGATTCAATAATTTTATCGAATTGGATAAAAATTTGGTACTGCAACAAGAATACCCGATCAATGATTCCACATATTTCAGGTCAAAAATTTAAATATCCATCCCAGCAGCGACTCCTGGTCTCCTCCACTGTGTCCGCCGAGCGCCACCAGATGAAGCCGTTTCCTGAGACATTTCATGCTGAAATTGATTGGAAATCAGCCTGCTGTATATGGGCAACCAACAGATCGATCAGTGACAGCTGTCTCTTGGTCAGCCTGCCCATACACTGCTAGATGTATGGGCACCTTAAGATTGAGTGCAAGTAGAGTTTTGTGTTTGTCATTCACCAGTGTATTCCTGTCCTAGTTGCGAGTAAGCATGTTTTTTTGTCACATCTCACATGCCATTGTAGGAAAATTAAAGCTAGCTGTAGACTGAAATGTAATGGAGGTATGTAATAATATTATAATTCAAAACATCTTGCGTTGCTCTGAAATGAATTATTCTAGGTTACAGAAAACTCATTGGTAGTACTTATGTGGCATAGGGTTAGAGTTACAAAACTGCGGTAAGCAGAATAAGGAGCGTCAAATCTTAGGGTTTCCCTTACACGCGGATTCTGGATGCAGAAAAACGGACTCCAATGAATGCCTATGAGCCTGTTTCCACTAAACGTGATTTTTCTGATACAGATTTCCCATTGGCATTCATTGGAGTCAGTTTTCTGCATCAGAATTTCTGCATTCCAGTGTAGTGGAAACAGGCCCTTACTGCACAATGAGCAGAGCGTAATGCAATATATTACATCCAATACATTACGCTTTACTCATCGTGCTGTAAGACTTTATGCAAGTTATTCTGCTTACTGCAGCTTTGTGAATCTACCTCCTGGTCTTTTGGAATTTATGTGGGCAAGACAAGAATGAGTTACGGACACGTACTGTATGTCCCAACATTTTACAAGTATTTTAACTAAAAAAGTTTCAACGATTCTAGGGTGACCATATTTTGATTTCCAAAAAAGAGGACGATCACAACAGCATGTGGGCATGGTCATGGGTGGGGCCAAATATACAAGACCTTAGCAGTGTGCTGTCCAACTTCGTGGGCATGGAGGGCCGTTTTTTTTTTCCAGACCACATGGTGGTGGAGGGCCGGCTGACCACAAAATGCAATCAGATTCGCAGAAGATTTCCCCACAAAATGCAATAAAATCACACAGGCAGGTGACAAATGACAATCATGGTGAGAACTCCAGAGAAGACTGTAAAAACCATGCTAGTTAAGCACAATGATTTAGTATTCTGGCTAAACTGAATTGCTGTAGGTCTTCTGTTCAACCTAAAACTGTTACTGCTGAGAATACATGCTGTACTGAACGTTTTGCCATTCCTTTGCCCATACTGAAAGCTGGATATCTCAGTGATTTAACTGAACACTTTGGGGTTAATTTAAGCTAACAAAGGTGTTTGTGATGAAGTGCAGGAAACAGGAGGCGCTGCCAGTCTCTCACACAAGTCAGAAAGCAGCCCTCCTGGAGTCTAGGGACTGTCAAAAACTTTTCAACTTTTTTAACACCTCATCCACACATGCAGTCCTTAGAACAATGGGGAGAGACCAGACAGATATTTGCCCATGGTAGTGTTGGGCGAACAGTGTTCGCCACTGTTCGGGTTCTGCAGAACATCACCCTGTTTGGGTGATGTTCGGGTTCGGCCGAACACCTGATGGTGTTCGGCCAAACTGTTCGGCCATATGGCCGAACTAAGAGCGCATGGCTGAACGTTCCCCGAACGTTCGGCTAGCGCTGTGATTGGCCGAACGGGTCACGTGTAGTGTTGGGCGAACATCTAGATGTTCGGGTTCGGGCCGAACATGGCCGCGATGTTCGGGTGTTCGAGCCGAACTCTGAACATAATGGAAGTCAATGGGGACCCGAACTTTCGTGCTTTGTAAAGCCTCCTTATATGCTACATACCCCAAATTTACAGGTTATATGCACCTTGGGAGTGGGTACAAAAGGAAAAAAAATTAGCAAAAAGAGCTTATAGTTTTTGAGAAAATCGATTTTAAAGTTTCAAAGGGAAAACTGTCTTTTAAATGCGGGAAATGTCTGTTTTCTTTGCACAGGTAACATGCTTTTTGTCGGCATGCAGTCATAAATGTAATACATATAAGAGGTTCCAGGAAAAGGGACCGGTAACGCAAACCCAGCAGCAGCAAACGTGATGGAACAGGAGGAGGGTGGCGCAGGAGGAGAAGGCCACGCTTTGAGACACAACAACCCAGGCCTTGCATGAGGACAAGAAGCGTGCGGATAGCAATTTGCGTTTTGTCGCCATGCAGTCATAAATGTAATACAGATGAGAGGTTCAATAAACAGGGACCGGAAACGCTAACCCATCACAGATGTTCATTGTTCATGTTACCTGGTTGGGGTCCGGGAGTGTTGCGTAGTCGTTTCCAATCCAGGATTGATTCATTTTAATTTGAGTCAGACGGTCTGCATTTTCTGTGGAGAGGCGGATACGCCGATCTGTGACAATGCCTCCGGCAGCACTGAAACAGTGTTCCGACATAAAGCTGGCTGCCGGGCAAGCCAGCACCTCTATTGCGTACATTGCCAGTTTGTGCCAGGTGTCTAGCTTCGATACCCAATAGTTGAAGGGTGCAGATGGATTGTTCAACACAGCTATGCCATCTGACATGTAGTCCTTGACCATCTTCTCCAGGCGATCGGTGTTGGAGGTGGATCTGCACGCTTGCTGTTCTGTGTACTGCTGCATGGGTGTCAGAAAATTTTCCCATTTCAAAGACACTGCCGATACCATTCCCTTTTGGGCACTAGCTGCGGCTTGTGTTGTTTGCTGCCCTCCTGGTCGTCCTGGGTTTGCGGAAGTCAGTCTGTCGGCGAACAACTGGCTAGAGGAGGGGGAGGATGTCAATCTCCTCTTTAAAGTCTCCACAAGGGCCTGCTGGTATTCTTCCATTTTGACCTGTCGGACTCTTTCTTCAAGCAGTTTTGGAACATTGTGTTTGTACCATGGATCCAGAAGGGTATAAACCCAGTAATTGGTGTTGTCCAGAATGCGCACAATGCGTGGGTTGCGTTCAATGCAGTCCTAGGCCGAAGAGGTCATAGCCTAGGGTCACAAAAACCTGTTTATTTGGGCTATTTCAATGGTAGTGATGGTGACGTACATAAATCTCAGCCATGGCCGCTAGCAACGTCTGAATTTCACGAAATGTCTCATGCAGGTAGAAGACATATTGTTAGACTTGGATTCCAAAGATGGGGTCCCTACATCTCTGCAAACCAGAGTTACAGGGGTCCAAAATTGGTAAAATCCCTGATAGGCTTTCATTGGGCCTCCTATTTACAGTTCCAAAATCTCACATCTTTTCAAAGGGCAATTGATCAGCAGTGGCAAATTTTCTAGCATTGTAGGGACTCTTAAGGGGGAACATGACTGATGAGTTTCGGGCCCCTAGGCCAAAGAGGTCATAGCCTAGGGTCACAAAAACCTGTTTATTTGGGTTATTTCAATGGTAGTGATGGTGACGTACATAAATCTCAGCCATGGCCGTTAGCAACGTCTGAATTTCACGAAATGTCTCATGCAGGTAGAAGACATATTGTTAGACTTGGATTCCAAAGATGGGGTCCCTACATCTCTGCAAACCAGAGTTACAGGGGTCCAAAATTGGTAAAATCCCCCATAGACTTTCATTGCCTCCCTATTTCACTTTCCAAAATCTCACATCTTTTCAAAGGGCAATGGCTCAGCAGTACCAAATTTTCTAGCATTGTAGGGACCCTTAGGGGGAACATGACTGGTGAGTTTCGGGCCCCTAGGCCAAAGAGGTCATAGCCTAGGGTCACAAAAACCTGTTTATTTGGGCGATTTCAATGGTAGTGATGGTGACGTACATAAATCTCAGCTATGGCCGTTAGCAACGTCTGAATTTCACGAAATGTCTCATGCAGGTAGAAGACATATTGTTAGACTTGGATTCCAAAGATGGGGTCCCTACATCTCTGCAAACTAGAGTTACAGGGGTCCAAAATTGGTAAAATCCCCCATAGACTTTCATTGCCTCCCTATTTCACTTTCCAAAATCTCACATCTTTTCAAAGGGCAATGGCTCAGCAGTACCAAATTTTCTAGCATTGTAGGGACCCTTAGGGGGAACATGACTGGTGAGTTTCGGGCCCCTAGGCCAAAGAGGTCATAGCCTAGGGTCACAAAAACCTGTTTATTTGGGCTATTTCAATGGTAGTGATGGTGACGTACATAAATCTCAGCTATGGCCGTTAGCAACGTCTGAATTTCACGAAATGTCTCATGCAGGTAGAAGACATATTGTTAGACTTGGATTCCATAAATGGGGTCCCTACATCTCTGCAAACCAGAGTTACAGGGGTCCAAAATTGGTAAAATCCCCCATAGACTTTCATTGCCTCCCTATTTCACTTTCCAAAATCTCACATCTTTTCAAAGGGCAATGGCTCAGCAGTACCAAATTTTCTAGCATTGTAGGGACCCTTAGGGGGAACATGACTGGTGAGTTTCGGGCCCCTAGGCCAAAGAGGTCATAGCCTAGGGTCACAAAAACCTGTTTATTTGGGCTATTTCAATGGTAGTGATGGTGACGTACATAAATCTCAGCTATGGCCGTTAGCAACGTCTGAATTTCACGAAATGTCTCATGCAGGTAGAAGACATATTGTTAGACTTGGATTCCAAAGATGGGGTCCCTACATCTCTGCAAACTAGAGTTACAGGGGTCCAAAATTGGTAAAATCCCCCATAGACTTTCATTGCCTCCCTATTTCACTTTCCAAAATCTCACATCTTTTCAAAGGGCAATGGCTCAGCAGTACCAAATTTTCTAGCATTGTAGGGACCCTTAGGGGGAACATGACTGGTGAGTTTCGGGCCCCTAGGCCAAAGAGGTCATAGCCTAGGGTCACAAAAACCTGTTTATTTGGGCTATTTCAATGGTAGTGATGGTGACGTACATAAATCTCAGCTATGGCCGTTAGCAACGTCTGAATTTCACGAAATGTCTCATGCAGGTAGAAGACATATTGTTAGACTTGGATTCCAAAGATGGGGTCCCTACATCTCTGCAAACCAGAGTTACAGGGGTCCAAAATTGGTAAAACCCCCTATAGACTTTCATTGCCTCCCTATTTCACTTTCCAAAATCTCACATCTTTTTAAAGGGCAATGGCTCAGCAGTACCAAATTTTCTAGCATTGTAGGGACCCTTAGTGGGATCATGACTGGTGAGTTTTGCCACTGCTGAGCCATTGCCCTTTGAAATGGTGTGAGATTTTGGAACGGTAAATAGTAGGCCCAATGAAAGCCTATGGGGGATTTTACCAATTTTGGTAAAAGGCTGCAGTCATGAGAACATGTGATTTATTGGTTTAGGTCGCATTCACAAAACCATTAGAGGCGGCAATTTTGACCGCCTCCTATTACAGAAAGAGCAGAGATGGATCTTTGACTTGCGAGCAACAGACCCACTGGGCTTAAATGAATCCATCAGTTATAGCCCGTATCTACCGATTTAGTTAAATATTAGATCTTGCTTTTGGGTGGTTGCAATTTTTCTGTGCAGGTCTATGGACACCTTGTGTTCCCCCTTCTTACCTGCGATTTTCTGCCTGGGTTGATACCTGCCGCAGCGTTCCACCTTGCATTATTCCGTAGATATGTGTTTTTCTAATGAAAACATATAGACAAACTTTTCTGGTAGTGATCCAGCTGGGGTTAAGTGTATGACACCCAATATGTAGTATGTGGATTGTTTTCCTCCCCTCTTTCTGAGATATACTCGGAGGGGTAGGAGGCATGATAGATTATACGGATTTACACTAGAGCCTTGTTTAATCTATTAAGCGCAATGCTGCGCATTTATATATTTATTTATTTTTTGTTTATGGATTCGGCTCCCCCCGGGTGCTGTGCCCACCCCCTCCCTCCCCCCCTGGCCCCTCCCTGGGATGAAGTCTGATTGACCGCTTTCACAGCCCCAGGATTGGTGGTGGGGTGGGGGATGGGGCGGACGCTGCCTCCGGTGGTCGCCAAGACATTTTCTTTCAATTACTTTTTGAAGCTAGTGCAGTGTTCCCCTTGCCGTGTCTTTGTGCCCGTCCTTCCCTCGGTGCTGGATGGGGATGTTGGGGTTGGGTCGGGGTGGGGCGGGCGCCGGGCGTGGTGATTGGACACACACTGCACTTATACTGTGCTGAGTGGGAGTGACGTTGCCTGTACGTTCCACTCCCACCTGAGGAAACCGGAAGTGGCCAGTGAAACATGTCGTGGCCAGCGTGGGAATGAGCGAACAGCGGCGGACCTAGTATCAACAAGGACACTCTCTTGGTACTCAGTGTGAAGGAAGGAAGCCAGATGCCGTGGATTCGGTACTGTATGTCTTTTGCTGTGAACTATTGCTGAGAGGATGTGATCCTGCTTACACCAGTATTGCTTTTTACATACAGTGTCGGCTTCCTTTTCCTTTGCTTGACATGCAGGAAGTACTTAACTAATCTCATCATTGTATGTTGCTGCTAATACTAACTCACCTGTACGTGCTTGATATTAATCAGCTGGGATCTACCTTTGAGGCAACACTGCTGTTTTTACATATACTGCTTCCCTACTGTGAACGGCATTAGTGACTGCTGAGTTAGGATTCCTTTCTATTATCTGGAACTATTTGAATGCACAATTTGATGGACTTGTACAATCTTATGGGAGCAATCGCCCCTTTTTTTCAGCATTAAATAGCCAAGTCGAAGATTTAGTGACTAACAGGCACACTGCTGGAGGGTGCACTTTATATATGGGGATTTGAATACAATAGTTGCAGTGAGTTTGCGGTGTGAGTGGAGTGCATGAGTTTGGGGTAATGGTGGCCTGATCAACCACCACTGTTGTTTTAATATTTACTAGCTCTTCTTTGATATAATGAATAAAGTTATGATATTTTAATAGAAATATTTTGTTTTGTGTTGCTTGGGGTATACGCCTTCCTCAATTTTCCTCCAAGATTTTTGCACTGGTCTTTTGGGATGTCTGGTAACTAGGAATGAATAATCAGACTTGATCTACAGATCACAGATATGTGTGGAGCTGTGGAGTTTGCAGGGATCATGGATATTCAGAGCAGTGCACCACAGTGTAGGCACAGCGGCACTGGTGTACTCTATATATACCGTATACTGTACATTGTGGTTGAAGAATAACACTTTCTAAAATAAAACAGCAGAATAAATACACAGATGTACAGCTTATCATTGCAAAAAGACAAAAAATATATTTACACATGTGACTACCTGTTCAGGGAATACAGCTATTTCCTGTTTACAATTATTTCATCTTCTCAAAAAATGAAACTTTATCTCCCTTGTGCAATTAACTGGCAAACAGAATACAGTAGATTCTGCCAGATTTTGTGCAGTGTGCGGACATCACAAGAAGGATGTGGAAATGAACAGAGGTACCAAAAGGATGAAAGTAGCTAAAATAAAAAAAATAAATAAATGGGGGAGGCAGTGGTGGACTCCCTCCAAGCAGACACAAAAACAGGTTGATATTATATCAACAAGTAACTTTATTTATATATACACTCCAAAGGGACGTGGCATTGGCAACACGTTTCGCAGGTGTGGCCCCACTTCATCAGGCAATAGGGGATGGAGCATACAGCAACAAGAGTCTATGTCTCAGCCTAGCGCCTCTGTCTTCCTTTTTTTTTTTTTTTTAAATCTTAGCTACTTTTATCCTTTTGGTGCATCTGTTCATTTCCACATTGTTCGAGTCCACCCATGGGGGAAGGGTGCTAACCCCTTGTTTCCAGATCTACAGAGAGTGGCTTCATAATCCTGAGTGGGGACAGGCGTAATCTCCCCACCTGCATTTACAGTGGTTGCCTTGGTGGTAACCCATGTTTGTGAGTATAACTTTACATACTTGCCTCTCATCATCACCCACATCAATCCAGTACATACTGCACTATATTGGGATCTCGGTGTTCTCTCTCGTTTTTACATCACAAGTAGGATAGTAGAACATAAGGAGAGATAAATTGTGAGTTAAGTCATTTAAGGAGTGATAAATTGTGAGTTATTAAGTAAGGTGAGATAGTTTAACAGAAAAGCTTTGTTAATCAGCCCCCACAACTCATAAGAAAAAAGTAAAAGTTGAAACACACTTTTGTAAGCATGCCTATTACTTCAAGCTGTAGAATGCGTCATATTTTTTCAAGGGCAGCAAATACTTGTAAACAAACAAGGGATCTCATATGTCTGACATGAGTAAGATACAGAAGGAAATGTAACTGCATTATTGATGAAGGGCAATACTGGGATAATTCACTATACTATAAGCTCACTTACAGCATCCTCCAAGATACCCATAGAAATGTATTGTGCACCCCAGTGTGAAATGAGCCTTATTCTTTTTTTTATTCACCACTTTTTTATTTCCATCTGCAGTATTATATGTCATTTGTAATATTTAAATATTCATGAGTATTATTGAGAATTTAAATTGTACAGAGCCCACACTACTTGTAAGGAACATTTTGTGATACTGGAAATTCCCCAGTATGCACAGACCTCTGACGACTACACACGCTTATTAGATGAAAAGGTAAAAAGCTTGCATTGTGTAGTACAGAGCAGCACTATCATATAACATTAGATAAATGCCCTTGCCTTATATGAGACTGGCAAATCTGTGGCAGCATCTGCAGGCTTCAGAGCAGAAAGTGTAAATTATGCAACAGCAATGTGTCGTAAAACTAGTAAACTCCATTTAGCATCAGGTGTGTTTCTGCAGATATTTATATACATATGACAATACAAAACCAAGTTTCAGGCAAATATCTCTTGGTTACCAGTATAGATACAAGGATAAGTACATAGTAAATCAATTGAAGAGACCAAAAAGTTTTTTATAAAGATGATCTTAAGTATTTAATTTATCAAAGAAATGCAAAAATTAGTTCACACATCTTCAAAAAGGTTCATTTTTAGACACAACACCCAATGAAAAGGTGCAAAAACAAAATAGCAAGATCAATTGCTTAGAAAGATGACAACTTGTTTCGGGTAGACCCTTCTTTAGCTCTTCACAAACAATTGTGTACATATAAAACATAATATACAAAAATGCAATATTAAAATACAGTAACCATAGGCTACAAGGTTCCAGCAGCAAAGAAAGATAAGAAAAAGAGAAAAATACCACCAAGATGGAGGTGGGAACAGATGCTGTTCCATTTGTTGCCCCCTTTACATTCCAGGTATTTAACTATCCCTGTGGGTAATTTCTTTCCCCTTGTGGCTCAGTTAAAATATATGATGTAATCCTAATTCTGTGATATGTATCATATATATTATTTTAGATGGACATTCCTGGCTTAGTTTTGGTCCAGATGTCCTTCCATCTTGTGTTGTGTATATAGTGCAGATATTTTTTCATCTATACCTTTACCTTTATCTTTTCCTTGTGGTATCTACTTGGGGGTTATTCTACTTCTGGCTATCACGGCTCCCTAGGGACTCTGCTGATTAGTCTTGCCTCTTTTTGGGGGTTTCTGGGATCTTATATACGGTAGCTCAAATTGTTGTGCAGATAGCTATTTCACATTTCTGCTCCAACCTCCATTTCGGTGGTATTTATCTCTTTTTCTTCTATCTTTCTTTGGTGCTGGAACCTTGTAGCCTGCCCTATGGTTACTGTATTTTAATGTTGCATTTTGTATATTATGTTTTAGATGTACACAATTGTGAAGACCTGAAGAAGGGTCTATTCAAACAAGTCGATGTTGTCGTCTTTCTAAGTAATTGATCTTGCTATTTTGTTGTTGCACCTTTTCATGGGATGCCATGTCTAAAGATGAACCTTTTTGAAGATTTGTGAACTAATTTTTGCACTTTTTTGATACATTAAATATTTAAGCTCATCTTTATTAAAAAAAAAAACTTTTTTGGTCTCTTCAATTAATTTACTATGTATTTATCCTTGTATCTATACTGGTGAATAATTGGTGTAGTGGAGCACCACTAAGGATACATTTTTCTGGTCTCCTACTCAGAGCCGGTTCAAGTAACAATTGGGCCCTAGGGCAAAATTAGCCTGGGGGCCCCCCAACAGACACCCCCTGACCAAAAAGCATCATTAGAGGCCCTTTGTTGCAGCCAAATTTCCCTCCTAGGCCCCTGAGCTGGCTACTGACCCTCCCCCAATCACCTCCCAACTTAACAGACTCTGCAGAGTCCCTGGGGAACAACAGTTAAGATGGGGAAGGGACACCTTGGGGGCCCCTACAGGCTCTGGGGCCCTGGGGCAATTGCCCATTTTTTCCTATGGTAGCGCCGGCCCTGCTCCTAATTTACATAAATACAAATATCTGTTGTTTATCAGCTGCTGCAGTCATTGCTTGTAGTACAGTTGGGCAGCCAAAATGATCAATGTAAGGGGTTGCTAATAAGTTTCTGGCTTTTCCCAGAGAGAGGAGAGCCAGGGTTATGAAATAACATATTTATTCAACATCCCCTTAGACTGATGCACATGGTACAGCTTAGTTGCAGCTTTCTAGAACGTTCAATGGCATGCTCTAAACAGCATGTTTGACATCAGAAATGTCCTCAAAGCATTGCCCGATTCAGGTGTTTCTTCAAGTTTGGGAACAGATAATAGACTTAAAGGGGCCAGGTCAGGTGAGTAGGGGGGATGATAGATCAATTAGAAACCCTGGGTGTTCAATTTGGCAGCCACAACATTTGCCATGTGATCAGGTACATTGTCCTACAAAAAAAGATCCCTTCGGTCAACTTTCCACAGTGTTTTATCTTAATTACCTCCTTCAGCTGTTCTAGAAGGTTAGCATAATGCTGTCCAGTGATACTAGAGCCCTGAGGTAGGTAGTCCACCAACAGAATACTGTCTTTGTCCCAGAAAACAGATGCCATGATTTTTTGGACTGATTTTTGGGTGTGAAACCTCTTTGGTGGTAGGAACCCACTGTAGCGCCATTCCTTTGACTGTTTTTTTGGTTTCACACATATAGATGTGGAGCCAGGTCTCACCTCAGTTACAAACTTAAGAAAAAATTCCTATGCAGCTTCAAAATCGGGGAAAATGGCTTTAAACACTGATCACTGTTCACAAACAAAAACAACAAAGAAATCCCCATGTGACAGCACTAGACTAGTATAGAATGATAAATGCAAATAGTCTTTATTGAAAAGATCAAGATATATAAAACCAATTAAAAATCACCTGACAGTTAATAGGGGATGGTGCACCCATATATAACAAAATAATTTGACAATTGAAGATGACTCCCTTCGGAAAATCCCCCACTAGACAAGATGAACCTCATAATAATGTAAGATACAAATATAAGAAAAATGAAGAAGGTGCAGAAATATGGACCACTGAGATTTCAGGAAGTAAAGTGCTAATGGCTGAACAATAATGGTAATAAAGGTGAATACAAACGTGCAAATAGAAATAAAGAGAAACCGCCGTAGCAGTGCCAAAAAGGGAAAGAACCCCGGTGGAGAAAGTGCTTATGTGCAGGAGGGAGTGAAGAGAGTCAGACACCATGCCACCAGCCATCAAACGTTTTGGCACCCATTTCGCTGAAAGCTTGCGCATGTCTAGGATAGCAGTGTTAACAAACCCAACACACTCCCTCAAGATGTTCAGTATCTTTTTTGTGGATATTTGGTGGTCCTCAATAATCAGCTCATGGACAGCATTGCAAGTTACCAGGTGAGTTGAAGTTGAGGAGCAGTGAAATTGAAGTGAAAAATTAAAGTGTACTTGAACCCTGTACATTTTTTTCTCCTTTTAATACATAAAAGGTATTTGTATCTCTGAGCCAGGTTTATATAAACGTATCTTAGTAGTGTCAGGTTTATATATGCATACATTTGGTTTGTCTCAGTGATATCACATTGCTCCAATATCCTCATCCTGTCAGTTTTATCTCTGCAATAATAGCTGGCACTGACCCTATTTCACCCACTCTTGTGTACAGACTGTTATCACAGACATACTTATTGGGACTGTCACTTCTCTGCAATGTAAATCTGATGTTCATTACAAGTATATTCGATAGTTAGCTGCTTTCTTTGGAACATGGAAGTGTAGTAAGCTATAGCTTTCCCAAGATCTAAATTTTCATTCACCACTTCATAAAAGCTGAGCATGTTGGAGAGACAGGACCTGCCTTTAGTAAACCAATTCTGTTGAAGTGAAATAAGATTATTCTGTGCTCCGTGATTTTGTATAGCATTCCTCATGGTACCCATACACGGTACAATAAAAACGTTTGATTTTCCAGTTTTTTCTACTAAAACAATCGCACTGTAACGATTGTGGAATTCTCTCTGTGGTCAGCGCACAGGATGCGTGCTGACACTGCGGAAATCCTCCACAAGCGTATAATCTGAGAGAACCCAGCAAAAGGTGCAATGCACCTGTAGAGGGGAATTCCTGCTGGCAGATGGATCCGTGGAGTGCCGAGGAACAGATCCTCTGCACAGCCACAGATGCCAGATAGGAATTGTACGAGGGAAAGTGAACGAGTGTACGGCGTGGTCTACGCACGATAAGCGCAACAGAGACAAGCACGCCACCCTAACTAACCAACGCCACACAAACACGAAACAGAGAACGCGAACGCTTGCTTAACGGTTACCCCACCGAGCCTACAGCAAGCGTTCGTATCAGAAAAGACAGAGAGAAGGAGCAGCCAGGAGCAACCGCAGCTCTGGCCTACACTCCCAGACAGAGTTCAAAAGGAACCACCGCTGCTACCGCTAGAGCGAGTGCGATCCAGATAGACAAACGAACAGAAACAGGAATAGGTCAAATAAGATCCACCGCTCTTCCGCCACAGCGAGTACGATCTAGGTTCAGAGACAGAACAGGAAGGATCCACTGCTCTTTCCGCCAGAGCGAGTGTGAACCAAGTAGGGGAACAGAGTTAGCAGGATCCAATGCTCTTTCCGCCAGAGCAAGTGTGATCCAAGTACAGAAACAGAGCTAGTAGGATCCACTGCTTTTTCCGCCAGAGCAAGTGTGATCCAAGTACAGAAACAGGCTAGCAGGATCCACTGCTCTTTCCGCCAGAGCAAGTGTGATCCAAGTACAGAAACGGAGATTAGCAGGATCCACTGCTCTTTCCGCCAGAGCAAGTGTGATCCAAGTTCTGGAACAAACGATTCACCATCGCCCACCGCTGGTGACAGTGCAATCGCAAGGATAAACAGAAGACAGAACAGGCAATACAAATAATACAACCTGACTGTACTAGAGGAATGCCTAATGCAGTCCCCAGGAATACTCTAAGATAATCTTTAGCAAACAATAGCAAGGCTGACACTCCAGGAGTGTTTCAACAGTAACAAACCATGATGACCAGCAAAGGATTGTGGGATCACATGGTATTTATGCTGCAAGCCTTCAAGGGAGGCGACTAGGCAATTTGCATAATCAGTATATACAAATTCCTCAGCAGAGCAGGTCTGAAGCTTGCAAAGCAATGACAGGTCTCTTATCCAGAGACCTGCATCCCACAGACTTAAGGAATGGTCAAACAGCTGTCTGCCTGTGCAGCCAGCTGAGCGGATCATACACGCATTAAATGAAAGTTGAAAAGAATCTTTTTTTTCGATCAAGAAAAACAAATGATTATCTAGTCTTTTCTATAAAAATCCAATCAGACAAGTTGGAAATATCTTAATATTCGAGCTAACGGATTAATCAAATTAAATTAACTAATTAAAAAGAAAAAAAAAGAAAAATTGTACCATGTATGGGCACCTTTAGGATACCTTCAAACAAGTTACACATAACTGATGTTACGCTTATTCACAGTGGGACGTTGTTTTGTAATGCGACATTAAAGTCACAACTCAGCATTACAACGCAATGCAAAAAAAAGGTAGTAACGCACATTAATGCTGCGTTAGCGTCGCATACAGTAGGTACAGTAAAGCATACAGGCAATGAAAAGTATTCTATCCTGTACCTGGTAACGTGTGTGCTTAGAGGCAACGCACTGCAAGCAGTGCATTACCATAACGCTAAACGTTACAATGCAATGCTAACGTCCCACTGTAAACATCCTATACGATTAGCATTGCAGTGTGGTAAGCGTTATAAGACTTTATAATGCCACTCTGCAGTGTCCCTCTGTGAATGTAGCCTATAGGTCTATAGTTTCCAGGTCTACACAAGCCACATTTAACCACTTGCCGACCAATGGATTTTTCACTGATCGGTGCTGCGGGGGCTCTACAGCCCGCAGCACCGATCAGGAGTGCAGCAGGGCGATCAGACTACCCCCCTTTTTTCCCCACTAGGGGGATGTCCTGCTGGGGGGGTCTGATCGCCGCCGGCCATCTGCGTTTTGCGGGGGGGGGGGCTTCTCAAAGCCCCCCTCCGCAGCCATTTCCGCCCTCTTCCTCCTTACCTCCCTGCCTCCCTCTCTCCGTAATGCGCAGGACGGAGTTCCGTCCTGCGCATTGAAGGATAGGCTTCAGCCTATCATATGCCGGCGATCCCCGGCCAATCAGAGGCCGGGGATCGCCGATCTGCCTTACGGCGCTGCTGCGGAGCAGCGCCGTATGATGTAAACAGCGGGGATTTCTTCCCCGCCTGTTTACATTTTGCCGGAGAGCTGCGATCGGCGGCTCTCCGGCTGTTCACGGAGACACCCTCCGTGAACTGACATGGAAAGGCCGCTCGATCGAGCGGCCGTTTCCATGGTAACCCGCAGACGACCAGTTTACGCCAATCGGCGTTAGCTGGTCGTCAAGAGGTTAAGCCCCACTACATTTAAACCTACTCTCACGTTTGCTTTTCCTCCTGTTGGCTGCTGGTAATATATCACCTTGTTGTGGGCTACAGCCCTCCTCAGGTTGGTTTCCTTCATACATCATCCTCCCACAATTCACAGTATTTGTAGTATTAAAACAACCTGCCCCTGCATTCCTCATCTGAGATAGCTCAGAAAACCACTTTATTGTCCTTGCTTAGCCAGGGCAGGGAATGCCCAAAAAGCCCAATGATATTCAGCATTAGACACCAATGGTTTTCAGGGAGACGGGTGGACTGTCGAAACCCTTGCAAGACAACCTCCCCATTCCGATGATGCGTGATATGTGAGCTGATATTATCACACCAGGGGGACAGCATGCTTGCTGTTCCCTTGGTATAGAAATGTCAACTTCCATGTCTCTAGCTCTGAGCAATTTGAAAACTCCAGGAAGCACCCATGTTTTCCCCCTTCCCTTAAATTTTTTTTGGGTGGTGTGTGGAAATGTTGTGTGTGTATTTTCATCACTATTAATTAGTGGTGCACAGAAATAGGATTTACCCTGTAATTCTATGGCGGGGAAAGGGGGGGGGGGGGGGGGGTTCGGGGGTGTTGTGGTACTGGAGCTAGACGGGCCCGTTCCTGTACGTTATTATGCAGAGTGCAGCAGGGCATTATTGTGTCATTGTACATTAACTGATTCTGTTTCCTGGTTAGTTTACAAGTGCTGTGCAGCCAGCCAATCGCCATATGGGGACTTAATCCACATGGTGACTGGCTGGCTGCACAGCAATTGCAAACTAACCAGGAAGTAGAGGAGACGCGTGCACTGGGAGCAGTTAATGTATAATAACCTAATGTGCTGCTATGCTCTGTATAAAAATGTACAGGACTGTCCCCTGAGCCCCCCTCCAGCTCTGCCCCCACCACCGCCACTGCAGAGGTGGCTGGGACGTTTGTTATGCCAGTGAAGAGAAGGGACTTACCTGATGTGGAAAAAACCTTTTACAGACATTTATACCATTTATACTGTATGTGACTGAAAGTTACTAAAGAATTTTATCTTTTCACTGACAAATGTTTTCAGTCACTTAGTGTGCAGAGACCAGTCCTTTACACATAGGCTGTACAGTGTATATAATTTCCATTCTTTTGCTGACAGGGCCACTGGAATGATCTTATGACATTGGCGTTCCTTTGCCAGCAGCTAATGTGGCATTGCAGATAATGTAGGAGGTAGAAACTGACTGGATAATTTCAGTGGAATTTACGATGCACGCAGTGATGAGCACACATTTATAGATGTCATTTTTCAATACAAATTTATGTGTCATGGCATCTTGAAGTTGCAGTGCAGCTTTTATTCAAGTCTTAGTGTTTTGGCAGGTTTTTCAGGGCTGACTGATGTCAGCAGCGGCTGCTCTTTGTTTTATAATGGTACTCAAAAAAAGCACACCTGTTTATCTTCTCTCTAATGATAGAGAAAACCATAATTTTATAAAAGGGTTGCAAGATGCCTGAATAGAAACAGTAACTGGTAATCAGACATACAATTTCCTTTACCTCAGCCATTTAAAAAATGCAATATACCCTCCAAAAATGATACAGAAAAATAAGTAGCCTGTAAAACTCACATTTAAAGTAGAATTACATACAATAAAACTTGTTTTTCTACTTTGTATTGCTCAAAGAGCTATTTTGTCCACAGGATTGTCATCTATGTAACATTGATATGATATAGCATATCATTAATTTAAATCTTTTTGGTAATGACAGCAGGGTGGCGTAGTGGTTAGCGCTCTCGTCTTGCATCGCTAGGTTCCCGGTTTGAATCCCAGCCAGGTCAACATCTACAAGGAATTTGTATGTTCTCCCCGTGTCTTCGTGGGTTTCCTGTAGGTACTCCGGTTTCCTCTCACATTTCAAAAACATACAGATAAGTTAATTGGCTTCCCCTTAAAATTGGCCCTAGACTATGATACATACACTACACGATACATACATAGACATAAGACTATGGTAGGGATTAGATTGTGAGCCCCTCTGAGGGACAGTTAATGGCAAGACAATATATATACTCTGTACAGCTCTGCGGAAGATGTTGTCGCTATATAAATACTAAAAATGATAAAATAAATAATAATAATGACTGCTTTTCTTACAGAGCTGCTCACAGTAACTGAATCCTGCAGATACTACAAAAACTCTGTGCTGTGTTTTTCAGCTTTATCAACTGCAGTTAGTGACAAGTAAAGGCTGAAGCGTTCATATTACATGAAAGACATCAGACATTTATTAAATAAATCAGTATCTAAAAAATGTGCCCATTTGAATAACCACATAAAAATTACAACTAATAATCAGTATATGGTCAAGCCTATTTGTAAGTATAGGAAAGGCCTTAAAGTGAACGTCCGGACTAAAAATTGACTCAACAGCACTGAAAAGGCCTGGTGTTTCTTTAACAGTTTCACAACATCAGAACTTTGTTTCTCTTATACAAGCCTCATTTTTAGCTGCACAGAAGAAAACTGCCCGGGCTTTTTTCCCCTGATGCTGTGCAAAGCATGATGGGATTTCTGATGTTGTTGTTCTCTTTCTGCTGTTTTGGTGCAATTTTTTTTTTTACATTTTTTGAATTTGACATTTTAAGCCTAGCGTGTGCAGCTGGGAGGGGTAATCAGGACACAAGACAGGTGGAACTGTGTCTCCTGCTCCTTGTCACCTCCTTTCAACCAAAAAGATGGCTGCCCCCATGACAAAGATGGCAGCCCCCATGAATCACAAACATTTGCCTGTTCTTTTAAAACAGGGTGGGTAAGAGATGATATTACCTATCTATTCTAATGCACATAACTAATGTAACTTGATGACAGTATGTTTGTTTAGGCTGAAGTTCCCCTTTAAGGCCTTCGACACTGTTCCCCACAAAAGTCTGGTGCAAAAGTTGGGGATGCAAGGACTGGGGAAGAGTCTGTGTGCTTGGAAAGGGAACTGGCTAATGGACAGAAAACAAAGAGTTGAGGTCAATGGATCATACTCAAAATGGGAGACTGTTAGCAGTGGGGTACCACAGGGGTCTGTACTGGGTCCAGTGCTCTTCAATTTATTTATTAATGACCTAGTGGATGCAGTAGTGAGCAATGTTGCCATTTTTGCAGATGATACAAAATTGTGCAGAATCATCAACTCTCAGGAAGATAGTGTCATATTGCAACAGGATCTGGATAGGATGGCTATATGGGCACATAAATGGCAGATGAAATTCAATGTTGAAAAATGTAAAGTCATGCATTTTGGTCGTACCAATGGTCTAGCTCCATACAAAATAAATGGGAGACAGTTGGGGACATCAAGCTTGGAGAAGGACTTAGGAGTACTCATCGACAAGTTAAATAATCGTACTCAATGCCAAGCTGCTGCAGCTAAAACTAACACAATTTTGGGATGCATTAAAAGGGAAAAAAAACTCAAGATGCAAGCATAATATTGCCCCTGTTTAACTCTCTAGTAAGGCCACATCTGGAATATGGAATTCAGTTCTGGGCACCACATTACAAAAAAGATATTGCAGTTTTAGAGCAGGTGCAGAGACGAGCAACAAAATTGATACGTGGGATGGAAGGTCTCACTTACCAAGAAAGGTTAGATAAACTGGGTTTATTTAGTCTAGAGAAAAGACGCCTTAGAGGAGATCTAATTAACATGTATAAATACATCAGAGGGCAATATAATAGCTTGGCGGATGAGCTTTTTGTCCCTAGGCCTTCTCAAAGGACTAGAGGACATGATCTGCGCATGGAGGAAAAACGTTTTAGCCATTTATTTAGGAAAGGGTTCTTTACAGTAAGAGTGATTAAGATGTGGAATGCATTGCCACAGGAAGTCGTTATGGCAAACTCTATACCTGCATTTATAGGGGGCTTAGATGCTTTCCTTGAGTTGAATGACATCCATGGCTACAATTACTAGGTAAGGCAGAATGATGTTGATCCAGGGATTTTATCTGATTGCTATCTGGAGTCGGGAAGGAATTTTTCCCTTTTGGGGCTAATTGGACCATGCCTTGTAAGGGTTTTTTCGCCTTCCTCTGGATCAACAGGGATATGTGAGGGAGCAGGCTGGAGTTGTACTTTGTACTGGTTGAACTCGATGGACGTATGTCTTTTTTCAACTAAAATAACTATGTAACTATGAGGGCCCATTCACACTAGAAATCGCTAAACGCTAACGCAAAACGCTGAGCGTTTTTCTGGCGTTTTTTCCTAGCGATTTTTCACTGTATAGAGAGCGTTTTTCCAGCGATTAGCGTTTTGCGATTTCTAGTTCAATTCAAATACTTTTATTGAAACGCTTATCGCTCCAGAATCGCTCAGAAAACGCTGCATGCAACGCGTTTGCGTTTCAGCAAATCGCTAAACGCTTAGATGAGAACACTTCCATACAATTTCATTGTGCACACGTTTTTCAAATCGCTAGCAATTTTCAGCAAAGCTGAAATCGCTCTGAAAACGCACAAGTGTGAATGGGCCCTGAAAGTTGATTTCTTTACTCTTCTAATTAAATGCAATAACCCAGTTAGCAACTAATAATATAAAATAGTGCAACTGACTAAAGCCTCTCAGAGCATCTGGGTTAGGGATGCATAAAAGAGCTTGAAGGATATTAATGCACATTTCTATATTAAATATCTGCTTAATATTCCAAAATTCATTGGCCTTAGGGCAAGACCAAAATAAGTGAGACAGAGTGCCTAATTTTCTACAGGTCCACAGCCCCTAAAACATTGGCCTGAAGCTGCAGGAAACATTTTATGCAATTTATAAGGAGTAAGGTGCCACTGTAATAGAAGTTTAAAGCTGTTTCTGTAAGCAAGGTACCTCGGTAACTACTTGCGATGCTCTGAGTTGCACTGTTCCAATCATCCATAGGAACATCTGTTTCAAATTCAGGCTTCCAGGTGGTTTTCAAATGTTAATTTGTTAATCTGTAGCAAAAAAAAAAAACAGCCCTTGGGGGGTACTTACCTCGGGAGGGGTAAGTCTCTGGATCCTAATGAGGCTTCCCCAATCCTCTACACCCTCCGGGATCCAGCGTGGCAGCCCCTGAAAAATCAGCCGACAACCTTGTCAGCTGTGGTGCAGGCGCAGTAGCAGCTGAAATATTTACCTACCACACTCCTGCGCAGGCGCAGTAGCGGCTTTCTGATGGGCTCCAGCAGAAATAGCACCAAGTTGCCTGTACCTGCGCAGTAGACCCGACGCGATTGGGCTTAGCTATTTCTGCTCATCGGAAAGCTACTGCACTGGAGTGCGAAAGGTAAATATTTACATGGCCACAGTTCAGGGGTGCCAGCGCTGGATCCCGGAGGGTGAAGAGGACCAGGGAAGCCTCATTATGATCCAGAGGCTTCCCCCTCCCAGGGTAAGCACCTTCCCACCCCAGTTACATACAGTGGCTTGTAAAAGTATTCGGCCCCCTTGAAGTTTTCCACATTTTTTCACATTACTGCCACAAACATGCATCAATTGTATTGGAATTCCATGTGAAAGACCAACACAAAGTAGTGTACACGTGAGAAGTGGAATGAAAATCATATATGATTCCAAACATTTTTTACAACTCAATAACTGCAAAGTGGGGTGTGCGTAATTATTCGGCCCCCTGAGTCAATACTTTGTAGAACCACCTTTTGCTGCAATTACAGCTGCCAGTCTTTTAGGGTATGTCTCTACCAGCTTTGCACATCTAGAGACTAAAATCCTTGCCCATTCTTCTTTGCAAAATAGCTCCAGCTCAGTCAGATTAGATGGACAGCGTTTGCGAACAGCAGTTTTCAGATCTTGCCACAAATTCTCGATTGGATTTAGATCTGGACTTTGACTGGGCCATTCTAACACATGAATATGTTTTGTTTTAAACCATTCCATTGTTGCCCTGGCTTTATGTTTAGGGCCGTTGTCCTGCTGGAAGGTGAACATCCGCCCCAGTCTCAAGTCTTTTGCAGGCTCCAAGAGGTTTTCTTCCACGATTGCCCTGTATTTGGCTCCATCCATCTTCCCATCAACTCTGACCAGCTTCCCTGTCCCTGCTGAAGAGAAGCACCCCCAAGCATGATGCTGCCACCACCATATTTGACAGTGGAGATGGTGCATTCTGAGTGATGTGCAGTGTCAGTTTTCCGCCACACATAGCGTTTTGCATTTTGGCCAAAAAGTTCCATTTTGGTCCCATCTGACCAGAGCACCTTCTTCCACATGTTTGCTGTGTCCCCAAATGGCTTGTGGCAAACTGCAAATGGGACTTCTTATGCTTTTCTGTTAACAATGGCTTTCTTCCTGCCACTCTTCCATAAAGGCCAACTTTGTGCAGTGCATGACTAATAGTTGTCCTATGGACAGTCTCCAACCTGAGCTGTAGATCTCTGCAGCTCGTCCAGAGTCACCATGGACCTCTTGACTGCATTTCTGATCAGCGCTCTCCTTGTTCGGCCTGTGAGTTTAGGTGGATGGGCTTGTCTTGGTAGGTTTACAGTTGTGCCATACTCCTTCCATTTCTGAATGATCGCTTGAACAGTGCTCCGTGGGATGTTCAAGGCTTTGGAAATCTTTTTGTAGCCTAAGCTTGCTTTAAATTTCTCAATAACTTTATCCCTGACCTGTCTGGTGTGTTCTTTGGACTTCATGGTGTTGTTGCTCCCAATATTCTCTTAGACAACCTCTGAGGCCGTCACAGAGCAGCTGTATTTGTACTGACATTAGATTACACACAGGTGCACTCTATTTAGTCATTAGCACTCATCAGGCAATGTCTATGGGCAACTGACTGCACTCAGACCAAAGGGGGCTGAATAATTACGCACACCACTCTTTGCAGTTATTGATTTGTAAAAAATGTTTGGAATCATGTATGATTTTCGTTCCACTTCTCACGTGTACACCACTTTGTATTGGTCTTTCACGTGGAATTCCAATAAAATTGATTCATGTTTGTAGCAGTAATATGACAAAATGTGGAAAACTTCAAGGGGGCCGAATACTTTTGCAAGCCACTGTAAAAGAAAAAAGTAATTGTCCATTGAATGCCTTTTGCTCTCGGACAAATGTACTTCTTTCCTGTATACATATAAATATACATATATTTTAGAATGTACAGTTTTTCATGATAGTGGTTCTTTCAACCATTAATGTATATACTGTATGATGAGTATCAATTAGCTAGACTGTTTGTTGGCGTGAACAGATTTCCTGTATATTAAACTGTTTTAGGTATTTATTTTGCTTAATTTGAATAGAGAAAATTGCACAGTATGGCTGGCCATACACTTACAGATTGCCACCCAATGTGAAAAAATTATTCATTTCTGAAAGGAATTGATACAGAGAAGAATTGATTCCTACCACGCACAGCACATTCATTTGCAATAGATTCCAGCAAGTAATCTGTTGAATATGAATTGAACAGCAGCATTGCACTGTTCGATGCAGTGCAACTCTATGGGCCATCAATCTACTGCTACTTCTGCCCTGCCCCCAGGGGCGTAGCAATAGGGGTTGCAGAGGTTGTGACCGCATCGGGGCCCTTGGGCCAGAGGGGCCCTGAAGGGCCCTTCCTCAGCGAAAATATTAGCTCTCGATTGGTCCTGTGCTGGTAATAATCACTTCTATAGATGCTTAGCATAGTGGTAATCATTAACAAGCTGTTCCCCATCCCCCTATTGCACTTCTGACACTGTAGTTGCCATTGGCAGGTTTTGGTGCGCTGTATCAATTGTTATGGATAGAGTGCTTGGGGGGCCCCATTGTAAAACTTGCATCGGGGCCCACAGCTCCTTAGCTACGCCACTGCCTTCCCCCCAATCAATCTAAATCTTCCGTGCTGTCCAATCAATACATTTAATTGATTTTTGATCAAAATCGATAAAAAATCAATAGATCAGAAATTTTGGAGGAATGGATTCCCAACAGGTAGATTGAATCTTACAGATATCGAATTGGAAAATCGATAAGTGTATGGAAACCTTAAGAGTGGTAAAATGTCTTCTTCCAGAACCAAAAAAAGATGACTAGCTATATATAATGTATTTTATTTAGTATTTGGATATACCATAACCTGGAAAATGCAAACCTTCTCAGAGTTATTGTCACTTCTGCTTTCTAAGTCGAGCTGTACTGTGGCCAGCCATCATATACTTTGCTAGGAGCTACAACTGACAGCGCCTGCAATGGCTGCTAAATTTCTGTCCTGGAAGGGATTGTTTTTATCTGCACAATAGTGGAGTCTAACCTGTTTCTAGAAAAGTGCCCTGACAGGCAGCAGACAGTAAGATACATTAACAATGCAGGCCTGCAGAGATAGTCTTTCTTTTGTCCAAAGTCATCTTAAAATGAATTTTAATAATTATATCTAGTATCCCAGAAGAAATGAGAATACACACCCAGGAAACCTTCTGCTATAGAGAGTCAGTTATTTTACCCAGAACATGCAGTAACAGTCTGAATTTAAAATGTAACGGTGTAGTTTAGGACTACAATATCTTAAAATCAAGAAATCCTAATAGTATCTGCAGTGCACTCACCTAAAAGAAATAAAAAATAATATACCTTAACAAAATTATATAATCTATACAATTCAAATTGTACAAAATCTATACAAATCTAATTAAACAGGCATACCAGTGACTACTATAACACTTTCTTATATAACTGCTCAGTAGCTCTGCATGTTTGATTGTGAACACTGCCTTTCTTTGGTCTGTGCTGTTACTGAGATGGGAGTGATTATGACAGACCCATGGGCTTAGCAATCACTCCTGCGACTCCTGCCATTGCAGGTGGACCCAGAGGGTTTGGGGGGCCCTCCACCTCTCACCCCAACTGCAAGTGCAGCCAATTAGCAAAGAAACCCCCCATTCACTAACAAAAAACGTGTGCAGGAGCGTGTGCAATTTTTTCCTGCTTCCAGAGGCTGCTTCACAGCAGAATACGCTCTGCTGCCATTCACCGGTTCCCAATCCCGTGGGGTTCGGGTACAAAGGGGGCTCCATGCTATCCTTTTTGCAGGGGGCCCTATTAAGTCTAGTTACGCCCCTGGCCAGACCTTAGATGTGTAGGATTCATTCTCCTTGTGTAATAGATGTGTCTTTGCCATAAACCCAGAGAAGCAGTCAAGGGGCAAAGGGATTTAATAAGTCCTACTTCCTCCTTTGTGCAGACTTGAAAACCAATGAAATAAACAGAGGACTTGGATTCTGGCTGTCTTTTATACCACACTATATACTGTTGCTGTGGTACTGGCAAGTTTCCTATTGCAAAATGGCTTATGTAGTGATTACATATGTTATATAGAGTTTTGGACTAAAGGGAAGTAGACCTTTAAAGTGAACCAAGCACCATTTTTAGCACCCAGGGCATCTCAATAACACATTTAATATGCATGCAAACAATGTGGCTCATTAATAAAAAAAAATCTACCTCGTCTTTTTACATTTAAAAGTTTAGCAGAGGGTTTTATTAGTCTAGTGTCTCCTACTTCTGAGATTTGTCCACCCGCAGAAGTTTTAGGCAGATAAGGACTGATGTAATTATTAGCAGAGAGCAAACGAGAAGCTTTTAATTGGGGATGGAAGGGGGTGTAGATTGTACACTGTGCTTCAAAGAGTTTAAAGAAGTCACAGATGCTATCTTCACACCTACCCTAGATAAATAATGTGCAGCTAGAAGGGGAGGGGGGAACTTGGCAGCTCCTACAGCTATTAGAAACCAGGAAACAAAAGTGGTGCTAGGTTCCCTTTAATTCTTTACTTTTAGCTGCCTCATGTAAATCATCACAAATAAAGGAAATGCCTACAAAGAGTTAAATCTCTGGCTCTCAAGTCAATCATGTATTTCTTTTACCCCAGGGATTAAAAGAAAAATTCAGACATAAAATCTCTCTTTCATGCATTGCTGAGAGATTGAGAGATTAAGTTTGGGCTGCACCAGTGAGATCAATTGCTTGGGATCAAGAAGAATAAACTCTTAAAAAGGCAGTAGAAAACAAGGAGGTAAAACAAACTTAAAGTAGACTGTTGTTGAATCTACCAGAAAATCGACACTATGTAATGCTAATAGTGCTGCACTTATATGGATTAATGGAGTGTTCGGCCCAGCAGGGCCAAAACTCAGGATTTGGTAGATCCCAAAATCTATCTCCAGAAAAGACAATAGTGCAATAAATGTAGAAGTTTGGTTTGGTTTCTGAAGAGCAACTACAGCAGCTAAATGCATAAGAGTGGTATAGAAAACCAACAAATATCTGAGGAACATTTTGCTATTAAAAAAAATGGAGGAAATGAGGGTACCTAACCACTTTAAGGGAGTCTAAAACAAATTTAAAAATAAAAAAGCGATACTCGCCTATGGAGAGGGAGGGCTCTGGGTCCTATAGAGCCTTCCTGTTCTCCTTCCGGTCTCCACATTCCCCAGCAGGGTCCCCCGTTTGCAATCCACCACTGTTTGGTGTCTTTGGCAGTCTACGGAACACGTGGGCTTCTGAAGAGGGGTCGCTCCATGCACTCGCCCATGCGCAGTACAGAGCCGCCGATCTTCGGGAGACTTCCGAAGACTGCCGAAGTCTCCCCTAGCAGGAGATTGAAACAGAGGAGCATATGGGGAAACGAGGACACCGGGAGGAGAATGGGAAAGCTCTATAGGATCCAGAGCCTTCCCTCTCCTTAGGTGAGTATCTGTTTTTTATTGTTAAATTTGCTTCAGACTTGCTTTATAGTGTAACTGTCGGACATAAAATAAAAAATCAATTCTTTATTTTTATCTGGTAAACAAGTAATAAGGATGCTAATCAAGCAATCCAAAAGTTAAAATCTCTATTACTTTTCTTGTTTATAAATGATTATTCCCCAGTTTACCTGACTCTTATTTGGTACACACAAAATTTGGTACACAAAAAGGAAGTTGCAGGGCATGCTGGGTTGTCATTTTTTGCTTCTGTACATTAGTTAAGTCTGAGGGGAAATAAAGAAGCAAAAAAAGACAACCCAGCATGCCCTGCAACTTCCTTTGTGCGACAACGTACCAAATAAGAGTCAGGTAAACTGGGGAATGATCATTTATAAACAAGAAAAGTAATAGAGATTTTAACTTTTGGATTGCTTGATTAGCATCCTTATTACTTGTTTACCAGATAAAATGAAATAATTAATTTTTTATTGTATGCCCGACAGTTCAACTTTAATGACAACTGGACATAAAAATACTGTACATTCAGTGTAGTTGTGGAGAGTGCACCACCAGTTTATTACTAAATGAGGCACGTGTGGTATCACTGTAACCCTGACGAGTTGTAGAATACATGCTTGGACCCATGCCACATAAAAAATAGGTCGGGACAAACTATATTAAGTCCAACATAAATAGTCATTTTTAAAATTATGATGAAACTTGGGAAAGTCTTAGCAAAACTATAAGTGACATACGTGGTAACATTTTAACCATGATAAGTAGTAAAATAGAGTTTAGAGAGTTTTATAGTTGAGGCCCATGTCTTGTGTATTATTTTTCAGTCATAAACTGAATCAAAAGCAATTACATTTTTGCATATTCTGTACCAAAATAAAAGACTTGTAAAATGAAAACAAAGTGACAGAATACAGTGGGATGCGAAAGTTTGGGCAACCTTGTCAGGGGAGGACTGGGACCTTTTGGCCTGGGGGGAAAATACAAACTAGAGGCCCGTTTTCACGGCAGCCCCAGCCCAAATGACATCACACACGTGCCCCATGTGCTATACGCCGGTAGTCACGTGGGAAATACAGCAATGACACTCAAGGGAGAGCATGACAGGTAAAGTATAAATGCACTGGCACCGGGGGGCACATTATACATTTTGAGTTACAACAGTAACTCTTACACAAGTTCTGCAAGCAGCCCTTCTGGAGTCTAGAGACTGTTTGCAAGCAGCCCTTCTGGAGTCTAGAGACTGTCAAAAACTTTTCAACCTAGACAATATCTTATGTAGCTGTGCACATGCAGTTAACAATGGTTGGAGACCAGACAGATTTTTTCCCATGGACCCTGCAGGCAAGCCTTTGCTCTGTATCATGCTGTGTATATTTACTAGCTTGCCCGCCCTGCAATTGCTCTTCAATGGGGCGTTTATTTCCCTCATTCAGCCTAGTATTTCACATTGCCTTACACAAAAACCTGAATTCACCAGGCACAGTGCCAGCCCTAAATCATTAAATGAGAGGCAGCCTGGGGGGAAATCTCCCCCCTTCCCCCCTGGCCAGTCCTCCCCTGAACCTTGTTAGTTGTCATGATTTTCCTGTACAAATCGTTGGTTGTTATGATAAAAAATGTCAGTTAAATATATCATATAGGAGACACACACAGTGATATTTGAGAGGTGAAAATACATTTATTGGATTTACAGAAAGTGTGCATTAATTGTTTAAACAAAATTAGGCAGGTTCATAAATTTGGGCAACACAAAAATAAATGAAATCAATATTTAGTAGATCCTCCTTTTGCAGAAATTACAGCCTCTAAACGCTTCCTGTAGACAGGGTCATGCAGAGGTCACTTAAGTGGGGGATGCTCAAATTTCAAAAAGGGGCCTTACACCCCCCCCCCCCACCCCCAAATGCACAGTAGACCTTACCCTGCAGTGAGATGTAAACTCCCCCCCCCCCCCCTCAAGCTCTCCCACTGTCCCAAACCATCCCTGAGCCCCTCCGCTTGACACACATGCAGGCGTGACTCCATTCAACAGTGTGGAGTCATTCAGACCGGTCACCTGCCTCCAACGGCTGCCATTTGCCTATTGTGTGTACTAAGGTTTAGCTCTACATTATTTGTGTGCCTTAAAGCACAGTTCTCCAACCCTGTCCTCAAGGCCCACCAACAGTACATGTTTTGCAGGAAACCACAAACATGCATAGATGAGGTAATTAGTGTCTCAGCAGAGCTAATTAACTACCTCTGCGGATTTCTACAAAACATGCACTGTTGGTGGGCCTTGAGGATAGGGCTGGCGAACACTGCCTTCAAGGTCACCCGAGGACACCTCTGTTCGGCTGCAATCAGCCCGGGTAACTGTCTCAGCCGTACCAGTCGGGCTCCTCTGTGCATGTGCGGAGGGGCCCCGCATGTGCAGAAGAGCCGACTGGTGCGATGGTTTCCGAGCATGGACAGCTCTCTTTAACTCACACCACAGATTTTCAATTATGTAACTGTAAATTAGTGGCTCGTGCGCTCCTCTAAACCTTCAATAAACTTGGTGTTAACTAACTCCTATATGTGTTAGTGTTTTTTAAAGACTAGTACCTACGATGGATCACTATACCGTGGGGGTATCACCACCCTACTCAAACTGTAATTATCTGCAAGATATTGCACAAAGGTACAGCTCTCAACACCAATGGCTATTCACACACTCCAAATTGTCCTCCTATGGGAAAACCTAAAAAAATGTCCTGCAAATGGCTTGCTGCACAGGCACCACAGTCTGTGCAACAATATATATAGTCCAAAATAGGTCCACTTTTAAACCTCGTCTCCAGCTTCACAATCTTCACAAACTGTACGATGAAGTTGAGAGGTAAGTGGTGTCATCTCTGGCACACAGCGTTGGGTCAAGGGTCCATCTGACCATGGATGCCTGGCCTGCCAAGCACGGTCAGGGCAGGTACATTACTTACACAGCCCATTGGGTCAACCTGGTGACCGCTGGCAAGCAGGGAGTATGTGGCTGTGCAGCGGACCAACTTGTGACACCTCCACGGCTTGCAGGCAGGCCTACTGCCACCTCCTCTCCTCCTGCTACATCCTCTTTGCTGTCATCCTCCTCCTCCTCCTTGGCTGAGTGACAGTTCAACTCTATTGGTGCTGCGATCTCCTCTCCAGCTACTCAGCCCCAGCTAGCCAGGGCCTATGCTGCATGCCAGGTACGACGGTGTCACGCCATCTTAGACATGTCTTGCCTCAAAGCGGAGAGTCACACTGGAGCAGCTCTCCTGGCTGCTCTTAACAAACAGGTGGATCAGTGGCTGACCCCGCACCAGCTGGAGATCGGCAACGTGGTGTGTGACAACAGCAGCAATCTCATTTTGGCTTTGAATTTGGGAAAATTGACACATGTTCCCTGCATGGCACATGTGCTGAATCTCATAATTCAAAGATTTGTGTCTAAGAGTACCCATGCTTACAGGATGTCCTGAAGCAGGCCAGGAAGTTGTGTGAGCATTTCAGGTGTCTTACACGGCCATGGCACGCTATGCCGATATTCAGTTCAGCCGGTTAGACGCTTGATTTGCGATACCCCGACTCGCTGGAATTCGACCCTCCTGATGTTCGACCGCCTGCTACAACAGGAGAAAGTCGTCACCCAGTATCTCTACAACTACAGTAGAAGGACACACTCTGGGGACATGGGGATGTTCTGGCCAAAGAACTGGACACTCATGCGAAATGCCTGCAGGCTCATGCGGCCATTTGAGGAGGTGACAAACCCGGGTGAGTCACAGTGAAGGCGCCATCAGGGACTTGATCCGTATGCTTTCTTCCTGGAGCGTGCCATGCGTAGAGTGGTGGATCAAGCTGTGGAGGAGCATGAACAGGAACAGGAACAGGAGGAAGAGTTGTGGGATCAATTCTCATCAGATGATGAAGATGTTTCCTCAACACCTGCGGCAGCACAGAGGGGGGTGGAGGAGGAGGAGGAAGAGTCGTGTGGGGAAGAGGAGTCAGAATCAGATGATGAGGAAGGTGTTTTTTTTTTTTTGAGGAGGAGGCGGCAGAAGAACAACCGCAGCAGGCACTGCAGGGGGCTTGTGCTGCTCAACGTTCCCGTGGTATTGTTCGTGGCTGGAGGGAGGAGGAGAACTTACCTGATGTCACTGAGGAAGAGCGAGAGGAGATGGATAGTACGTCTGCATCCAAATTTGTGCAGATGGTGTCTTTCATGCTGCCCAGCCTGTTGAGGGACCCCCGTATAAAAAAACTCAAGGGGAATGAGCTGTACTGGGTGGCCACGCTACTAGACCCTCGGTATAGGCACAAAGTGGCGGAGATGCTACCAACTCACCTGAAGGCAGAAAGGATGCTGCACATGCAGAACAAGCTGGAAACTATGCTTTATAGTGGATTTAAGGGTGATGTCACAGCACAATGGAATAAAGGTACCACTGCCAGTAATCCTTCTCCCATGTCCATGCAGTCAAGGACAGGATGCTCTAGCAATCTCATGGTGATGTCGGACATGCAGACATTCTTTAGTCCAACGCCTCGCCTTAACCATTCCACCCTCCACCAACGCTTTGACTGGCAGGTAGCCGACTACCTGGCCTTAAGTGTGGATGTAGACACTGTGAGCAGCGATAAACCCTTGGACTACTGGGTGCGCAGGCTTGACCTGTGGCCAGAGCTGTCACAATTTGCCATCCAACTTCTGTCTTGCAGTGCCTCAAGCGTCCTGTCAGAAAGGACCTTCAGCACAGCTGGAGGCATTGTCACTGAGAAGAGAAGTCACCTATGTCACAAAAGTGTTCAGTACCTCACCTTTATCAAAATGAATGAGCCATGGATCCCGGAGGGCTACTGCCCGCCCGCAGACTAAGTCAGTCCCCACACACAGCATCTCTGTCTGCACGCCATGTGACTGCCTGCCCCAAGACTAAGTTGCTCCCCACACAGCATCTCTGCCTGCAGACCACTTGACTGCCTTCTCCGCCACCACCACCAACAGGGTCCAGGACTCCAGGCGGATTCCTGAATTTTTAAGGCCGCTATAATAATTTTTCTGATGCGTGTACATGCCTGCCTAATTTTTCATGCTGCACTGCAGCTGCAACAACAAAACAAAAAGCATGTAAATGTGTCAATTCCCCTTCGTGATCGTTACCTTGCCGCAGTGAAGGGGCTTGCGTATCACAATGAAGCAATAACCGCTGGCTATATGAGTGTCTCGGGGGGGGGGGGGGGAGTGGGGGGGGGGAGTCACAACCAAGATAATAAGGTCGTTGCTTTATTGTGGACAGACCAAATTCGATCAGCTGGACAGTCACTGTTGCTCTGTCATTGAGCTACCTAAGCTCAATCCCCATTGAAGTCTATTGCGGTTTGCGAAAGTTCGCGCAAACTGAACTTTTGGCGAAGGTTCGCGTTTGAGGTTCACGAACCGAAAATCGGAATTTCGAGCCATCTCTAATGTAAACAACTTGTTGTACGGTTGATCATGTTGTGCTGTTGGTTGTGCATTAAGTTAGATGTGTGTATGAGCCTTTAGTAGATTCCACTATAATGTCTAGAACCAATAAAAACCAGGTACAGCTCACTTTATTGCAGAAAAAGATACAAACCAGCAGTTTTGAACAACAGAAAATGATGTGATGTCAAACATTTCCATGGTAACAGAAGAAGCTTTGTACGAAAGTTTCAGAGTACCTTCTTTTTCTTACCTTTTAGGGCTCTTTCACACTAGAGGCTGCGGTAGAAAAGGCTGAAAGTCAGCCTTTTGCTTAACGCCAATACATAGCGTTTTCAAAGCGTTTTTAAAGCGTTTTACAGCTCATATGAAAACGTCCTTTTTTTTTCTATAAAAATAAGTGAACAAGTCAGCTGTAAAACGCTTTGAAAACGCTTTGAAAACGCTGAAGTTGGCGTTTTCCATTGACTATCATTGAAACGCCAACAGCCAACTTCGGCTGTAAACAGCCCTGAAAAAGCTCCTGGGAGCGTTGAAACGCAACGCTCCAAAACGCCGAGTTAGATGTGAAAGGTAAAATGAAAGTCTATGGACTTTCATTTTACCTTAGAAAACGCCAACTTCGGCTGTGGCATTAAAACGCCGAAAAAGTCCTGTGGTGTGAAAGGGCCCTTAGAATTTTCCATTGTTTGAAGAGGAGCTTCACTGCAGTGGAAGCCAGGCAAGTGCCATGGTTAAAGGTTTGCTCACTTGCTAATCATTAGGTTCTGCCAATATTTTTATAGTCACCTTACAGTTAAAACTGATTACATGGAAATAGTCCTTTTTTCACTATGAGATTGGATTCGTTGCCTGACATCACACTTACCTTTTATAATACACCAATAAATCCCACCTCTCAATTTCTTGAATTGCTCTCATTTACATTCACATTGACACACTAGCCAAGTCTTGTCATCTCCACCTAAAAACATCTCTTAGATTTGTTCCTTCCTTACGCAGAAAAACAGCCTGTTCAAACCCTCATATTATCCCAGCATGCAACACCCTGTTCTATGGTCTAGGTGTAAACTGACTGGCTCCACTTTAGTCCAACCTGAATTATGCTCTAAAACTCCTCCACGTCTTTCCTTGTTTTTTTTTTTTTTTTTAAACTCTCTTTATGCAACATATGAATCATGAACACGACCCAAAATATATCAGAAAATAACAGAGAGCCTTGATTGGCATTGAATATAAACAGATCACCATATAAGAAGCAGAGCACCATATAAGAAAACACATCACAAGTAACCCAGTAAATCAAATTACAGAGAAAAAGTAAGACAATTGGTAGTATATTACTATTACAAATACTGTGTTACATAAAGCCATTTATCCCACATTTTGTGAAACTTTTTAGATGAATTACGTTTCTTGTATATATTTTTTAACATAAGCGTTATTTAATTAGATTTGTTCTAGCTGGAAATAGAGGGAGCAGTATGTCTAATCCAGCTCAAAGCTATAGCTTTTCTTCCCATAAACAGCATTTCACACAGAAATGTTTGCTCTTACCTTGAGAACTCATAGTCCCTTTGTAAACCAAACAAGCATAATTCAGTAGAGATATAAAATAGTCTCTCAGGTCAAGTATCTCAGGTAGGAAGGAGATAAGTTCACTCCAGAAAAGAGTAAGATGGGTGCACTCCCACATAAGATGCCAGAAGTTAACTACCGGGGTTTGAGATCTAGGGCATAAATGGTGTGGGAAAAGAGAAAAGTCTAAATTGGGAATTTTAAGAACGCAGTTATCAAAAGCATGCCTAATTCAGAGAGATAATTTGATAAATAATTATACATCATAGAAGTCAGACCACTTGGACCTTGTGTCTTGAGTACTCCAATGAATGGACATTTGGGTATACTGCTTGCACAAGAAACTGAAACTGTACAGTGTGCCCAGAGCCGGGACAAGGTCCTCCAGCACCCAAGGCTGTGACACCAAAGTGAGCCCGCCATCCCTCCCACTCCAGTGGTCACACACTGATTGCTATTAGTCTAAGAGGCGCCCCAGGGCCCCCAACCCTCCCAACAACTTAATCTCTTGTTATCTGGCTTGTAGTCACTGCCATGTATCCCCTTTTCTTATTTCTCTCTGGTTCAAACACAATAGGGGAATGATAGCTGGTTGAGTTGCGCGCCTCTCCTACACTGAGCCCTGAGGCTGGAACCTCTCCCGCCTCTGCCTCGGCCCGGCCCTGAGTGTGCCTCAAACAGAGGTATCTATAAAAATCTCTGGTAGAGATATTCAGTTCAGTTTGCATTCTTTTAAGGCTTCTTTTACACTGCAAATCACAATTACGATTTGGGGTTCTGATTTGCGATTTTCACTGGATGTTAAAAACACAAGAAGAAAAACAAAGAAAAAACGCAACATGCCGGACTTATTTTTAAACAGTAAAATCGCATGAAAATCGAAATGGTATGTAGTGTAAAAGACCATTAAAGGTGAAAATATGTTGTTGTCGTATAAATGACACAAGTATATATAAAAACTTGGGTAACATAATTGTTTAACCAGGTTCATACTCTCTGCTGCAGAAAAGGATGTTTGCTCCAATTTTGCACGTATTTTTAGTGAAGGTAATAAGGAGACAACTTGTAATTCCAATGGAGGGTTAATATTCAAGTGATTTGAACCCAGGTGCATTAGAGCAGATTTTCCCCACTTTATTCAGTGACCAGAATTTTCACCAAATTCATTAATGGTGTTAATTGCATCAGGAAGAGAGCTACCAGCCACGTAAAGATATAATATAATGTCATCTGCATTAAGATTACCATTGCATATATTGCTATTACAAATAGAGCATTGTATGAAGGGTAGCCTTGCAAGGTGAATCTGTACAGTTCAAATCATATAATTTTGGGACCAAACTTAAATCTAGAAAAAGATTTCACAAAAATGGCCATCCAGTGGTGTCAAAGGCCTTAGCAGAGTCTAGCGAGGCCAAGGTCTAACCATTGGAAGCTCTATCTCCTAACTGACATATAATTTGTAACTCTCTAATGTTATCATTGGCAGACTTGCCAGGTGTGAATCTGCATTGGTCTGGATGAATAATAGAAAGAACCACCTTATTTAATCATATGACCAATTCCAATTGCTTCTTTAATGCATGCAAGGATACAATTCAATATGCTTATGTTTACAAAGTACTAAAGTACATTGTAAAGTACTTAATAATAATAATAATAATGCAAAGTTCTTTTCAGACAGAACCCACCATTCAGGACTGAACACTACACCGGGAGACTTCAGAGAGCGAAAAAGAAAACAAAAACAGGAGAAGCAGGAGCCTTCTAAGTGCAGTTTTTTGCACTTCCTGTGATAATAAGTTAGGACAGGCTGTACCCCATCTTGGGTGATGGCTCTAGTGCAACTTAGTTTTGCACTTGAGGGCAATGCCTGTCGCTAACTCCGGTCTCTGTTCTTCACTTGGTTGCACTGCAACTTACAGGCTGGGTAGTTTAGGGGCTAGAGGCTAGAGGGTGGGGAAATGCTACAACTGCAAAGTATGCTGGTTATACGAGGTATGAACGTTTTGGAAGCCACCACAATATGCTTAATAAGAGGTAAGTAATAACTTCCCTCATGAAAATGTCAGGTATTTTCAGAAACATTTATTGGTGCTGCAGACTAATGAAACCACAAAAAGCAGGAGTCTCTCTTTCGTAGGGCCTGTTGCATTTAAACTCAGTAAGGCTGCTATATCCAGCAGCACATTAAAGAGACATTGAAGCAAAAAAAAAAATATGTTATGATTTGTATGTGTAGTAAAGATAAGAAGTAAAACACTTGGAGCAGAGACATAAGTCTAATATTGTTTCCAGTACAAGAAGAGTTAAGAAACTCTAGTTGCTATCTATGCAAAAGCGCCATTGAGCTCCAGGACTTTGAAAGTCGCAGGGATCTCTGTCTTCTGAAGCTTGGTATCTCAACTGTCAGTCATTGTATTGTTATTTTCTTCAGCTGAGGATAGGTAAATAGTTCACTGGCCTGCTCTGTAAAATCATTTAGAATGCTGAGTAGTGTGTAAACTGAAAATATTAGAGGATGATGCAATGTTATAAAACAAACTATATAACTGAAAATAAAAATATGAGAATATTTTCTTTGTTACTAATGTTCTAGTAAATTATCCATACTACACAACCAATTCATTATATCATTTTTTTTTTGCTTCAGTGTCTCTTTAATAGCTGTACATTTTAACACTGTACTCTACATCAAGGTTTAAATCATTATGTGAAATTGCATACAAGTGAGTGTGCACTACCTGGCATATTACTGCTAGAGTCATAACTGTTGGTGAGGAAGTTTACTCACAGTGTTCGGGTTTCCAAGGGTGTAGCCAGAGCCAGGACAAGGTCCTCCAGCACCCAAGGCTGAGACACTCCTACACTGTGCCGAGGCTGGAGCCTCTCTCGTCTCTGCCTCAGCCCGACCCTGGGTGTAGCCCACCACTAAATGCACTTGGAGGGTATGAGGGTTTACTGGTTTGTCCCATGAAGTGACTTACAAGCTGTCACAAATGTTCAGAGATTGTCCTGAGATAAGATGTATTAGCAGTCACATCTGGGTTAGGCTGTTGTGCAGTTGTGTTGAGGAGCTAATTTGAATTATTAAGCAAGCTGACAAAACTGCAAGTAACATAGATAAGCACTTCTAAAGAATAAGAGGCTTCAATTAAGCTACAGGTCAAGATGGAGCTGCAGAGGAGAACTCCAGGACTTCTAGCAACTTACGGAAGAAGTAAAAGTCTTTGATAAAATTTGTCTTTATTGAGTCTAAGTTTTCAAATGATTGCAAATATATGTAAGGGGTCTTCAAAAGACACATTATCTTTGGCAGGGATGCTTATCTAATTGTTCTATTATTTGGGCGATCAGATAGCACCATAACCCGTAACCCATCAATACAAAGCACTCCATGCTACCAGCAGTGGGCACAGTGCTATGTCATGGGAGGAGGTTCTGCTGCCTTTCCATGTATGGCACTCACCACCACCCATTGCCGATGGCCATAGTGAACTGGTGTGTAGGGTTGAGCGGACCTGCAGGCACACGGGTTCTCTCTCTTCTCAATACCAGTTGCTGGAGGCCAGGCTAATACAGATCACAGGAGGAAGACCCACGAACAGTTTTTATTTTATGATTATTATTAGTTTAAATAATTATTATATTATATAAATTATTTGCATGGGTATCAAATATCGCCTTATCCGAGTTAACATGCCTTATCAGAGTTAACATGCCTTGTTAGAGTTAACGTGCCTTATCAGAGTTAGTGTGCCTTATCAGAGTAGCATAGCGAGCGCTACGAACTTATGCCTGCTAATTGGTAATGACGAGAGCTCCACTCGTCCTGCCCTGAGCCCCTGCAGGTCCAATCACTTTAAAGGACATTATCCCCACACTTTGATTGGCCCAATAGGCTGCCTACCAAGTTTCCTATCAAGTGACAGGCAGCCTATTGGGCCAATAAAAGTGCGGGGATAATATCCTTTAAAGCAAGGCTTTTCAACCTGTGGTACCTGTGCGTACCACCGGTGGTACTTTGCTGTTGGCTAGGTGGTACACACCAGGTTTGCCTGCCACTTTATTGCCACTTGTCCTGTTCCTGTCCTGCCTCCACAAAGTTTGGCTCCTCCTCCCTCGCTCCTTGCTGTGCTGCTCTGCAGCATACTTCAGACCTCAGATCAGTGGGGAAGAGAGAGCCAGGCGAACGGTGCCCAGTAATGGCGCTGATACAGAAAGTGACATCACTTCTCACTTCCTGTATTTGAAGTATACGCGCCGTCACCATGCACTGTTTGCCTTCCTGTCTTTTCATTACGGCTGGCTTACCAATGATCTGAGGTGTGAACTATATCGCAGGACAGCACAGCAAGGAGTGAGCAAGGGGAGCCAAACTTTGTGGTGAGTCACTGCCTAGCTCTCATCTCTCTGGTGGTGGGGCTAGGCTACGTATAATTAAGCGGGAGGGGGGCGAGTACTGTAATGGGAATTACAGCTATACCGGCGCACAGTCACTAACTTCGGCGCCGTCAGAAGATGGAGCAGAAGTTGCTTTTAAAACACTGTAATTTGGCTTCCAGCAATAGCCGTATACCAGCTGTATCCTGCACCCAAGTCTCCCGGCGGGCAGTTCATATGTATGCGTGTGGGGGGGCAGGAAGAGAGGAACTTCCAAGGCTACCTATATTGGCAATCTACTTACAGATTGCCAATACTGACAATCTGTCAGCTAGTTATCTTTTTCCCCACCAATGCCTCCTACTTTTCCCCTCTTATATGCCCTCTTTTCTTAAAGTGTACCTGTAAGAAAAAAATGCCCGGGGGGTTCTTAATTCAGGGAAGGGGAGGCCTTTGTTTCCTAAAAAGGTTTCCCCCTTCCTCCACAGTAGAGGGGATCCAGCACTTGGAGCCCCAAAGTTCTCCTTGTCGATGTGTGCGCATGCGCAGTAGCTGCTCTCTGTTCAGGCTCCAGCAGAAACAGCCAAGCCCAATTGCATCCAATCTACTGTGCAGGCACACTGGTGGTACTTTTTAGGTGATGAAAGTGGTAGAATTAGTGAAAAGGTTGAAAGCCCTGCTCTAGTCACACACACACACACACACACACACACACACACACACACACACACACACACACACACACACACACACGCTCACAACACACACACACACACACACACACACACACACACACACACACACACACACACACACACACACACACACACACACTCAGAACACACACACTCAGAACACACACACACACACACACACTCACAACACTCACACACACACACACACACACCACACACACACACACACACACACACACACACACACACACACACACTCACAACACACACACACCACACATACACACCACACACACACACACACACCACACACACACACACACCACACACACACACCACACATACACACCACACACACACACCACACACACACACACACACACCACACACACCACACACACACACACGCGCATACACACCACACATGCACACCACACATACACACACACACACACACACACCACACACACACACACACACACACACTCACAACACACACACACACACACACACACCACACATACACACCACACACACACACACACCACACACACACCACACACACACACCACACACACACACACACACACCACACATACACACCACACACACACACACACCACACACACACCACACACACACACACACACACCACACACACACACACACACACACACCACACACACACACACACACGCACATACACACCACACATGCACACCACACATACACACACACACACCACACACACATTCTCAGCAACGATATGGTTTTCCTTGACTGCAGTGCTGGAGTTTAGGTCTTCTTTAAAGAGGTTCTGTGGGATTCTAAAAATCAAACAAGCTGACAGAATCAAAGGCTTCTATCGGCCCCCTGCAGCTGTAATGTTACGCGCCGTCCTCCTACGATGCTCCGTTCCCTACCGCCGGTCTCGGATTAATATTCATCTAAACAGACGAATAATGCTCACTCTCGCTCGCGTCATCGGGAGCTTTCTGCACAGGCGCAGTACGAAGTTTTCTTGTACTGCGCCTGCGCAATAAGCTCCCGATAATGCGCGCGGGAGCGAGCACGCGCGTGGCCATGGCCGCACAGCCGCAGTATAATCACTCGCGTGATTACACTGGGGCCGGCGGCGGGGAACGGAGCATCTGAAGAGGACGGCGTTGGACGTTACCGCTGCAGGGGGCCGATAGAAGCCCCAGGTAAGTGTCCGCTTGTTTGATATTTAGGATGCAAAAGAACTCCCTTAAAGGGCAACTGAAGTGAGAAGAATATGGTGGCTGCTATTCATTTCCTATTAGACTATATGAGTTGACTGGCAGCCATGCTGATCTATTTCTCTGCAGAAGTGTTTGAATCACACCAGAAACAAGCATGCAGCTAATCTTGTCAGATCTGACAATAATGTCAGAACCACCTAATCTGCATGTGCTTGTTCAGGTGCTATAGCTAAAAGTATTAGAGGCAGAGGATCAGCATGAAAGCCAGGTAACTGGCATTGCCTAACCACTTAATGACAAGCTGACTTATAAAAACGTCCTGCTAGAGCCTCTTAATGGCTCCAGGACATTTTTATAAGTCAGACAGTGCTGCTGCCGCTGTGCGCATGCACATGTGCGCTCCCGCGTGTGCACGTGCACGTGAACATAGTGGGAAAAAAATATCAAAGAAAAAATACACCTTTATTTCCAAATAATATATTGTCACCATACTTTGTACTAGGGAAATAACTAAAATGTTGTGATAACCAGAACAAATAGGCAGATAAAATGTGTGGGTTTTATGCACAGTAGCAGTGTTTATATTAAAACTATATGGGATGAAATTGGAGAAATAGTGTATTTTTTTTATTTTTTTTCCTTGTTTTTCCCTTTAAAATGCATAGAAAATAAAGTAATTGCTGAAAACAAATATCAACCCCAAAAAGCCCAATTGGTGGTGAAAAAACAAGATATAGATCATTACATTGTGATTAGTAGTGATTAAGCTATTGGCAAATGAAAGGATGAGCAGTGAAAGGTGAAAATCGCTCTTGTCCGTTAGGGTAAAAACGCCTTTGGGGTGAAGTGGTTAAAAGGAAATACACTCACCTAAAGGATTATTAGGAACACCTGTTCAATTTCTCATTAATGCAATTATCTAATCAACCAATCACATGGCAGTTGCTTCAATGCATTTTGGGGTGTGGTCAAGACAATCTCCTGAACTCCAAACTGAATGTCAGAATGGGAAAGAAAGGCGATTTTGAGCGAGGCATGGTTGTTGGTGCCAGAGGGGCAGTTACGGGGATTTTCACACACAACCATTTCTAGCGTTTATAAAGAATGGTGTGAAAAGGGAAAAACATCCAGTATGCGTCAGTCCTGTGGGTGAAAATGCCTTGTTGATGCTAGAAGTCAGAGGAGAATGGGCCGACTGATTCAAGCTGATAGAAGAGCAACAGTGACTGAAATAACCACTCGTTACAACCGAGGTATGCAGCAAAGCATTTGTGAAGCCACAACACGCACAACCTTGAGGTGGATGGGCTACAGCAGCAGAAGACCCCACCGGGTACCACTCATCTTCACTACAAATAGGAAAAAGAGGCTACAATTTGCACAAGCTCACCAAAATTAGACAGTTGAGGACTTGAAAAATGTTGCTTGGTCTGATGAGTCTCAATAGAGTCAGAATTTTGCGTAAACAGAATCAGTACATGGATCCATCATGCCTTGTTGCCACTCTGCAGGCTGGTGGTGGTGGTGGTGGTGGTGTAATGGTGTGGGGGATGTTTTCTTGGCACACTTTAGGCCCCTTAGTGCCAATTGGGCATCGTTTAAATGCCACGGGCTACTTGAGCATTGTTTCTGACCATGTCCATCCCTTCATGACCACCATGTACCCATGGCTACTTCCAGCAGGATAATTCACCATGTCACAAAGCTCAAATCATTTCAAATTGGTTTCTTGAACATGACAATGAGTTCACTGTACTAAAATGGCCCCCACAGTCACCATATCTCAACCCAATAGAGCGTCTTTGGGATGTGATGGAACAGGAGCTTCATGCCCTGGATATGAAGCAGAAACCCGAGAGCCCAATATAGTGTAGTATGTATTGGAACCAGGAGGAATAATGAATCGTAAATATTATACTTACAAACCTGGGTTGCCCCTGAGGCAACCCCTGTATAGGCAGGTGGGGAGATTAGGCCTGACCCCACTCAGGGCTAAGATGTCGCTCTCTGTAGATAGAAGAAAGAGGGTGTACCACCCTTCCACCAGAGGTGGAAAACTTGATATAGGAATGTACAGAGGCGCCAAAAGGATAAAATATGCTAAAAAGTTTAAAACGTTCAGGTGGTGGCGGTGGCCCAGCTACACCAACAGACACGATCTGTCGCTTGAGGTAGTAATAATTTATTCACAAACTCCTAGATAAAACTGCAACGCGTTTCATGGGCACAATCCTGCTTCATCAGGCAATAAACAACCGGAGTATCACACAGCTCGGGGTCCAATATCAGCTTGGCACCTCTGTTCATGCCCTGTATGTGCATCCCACCAATCGCCATCTACTGCAAGATGCTATCCTATCAATATGGGCCAACATTTCTAAAGAATGCTTTCAGCCAGGGCCGGGACGACACAGAGGCCCGAGAGGCTCCGGCCTCTGAAAGGCAGGTCATCAGGTCAGGATGGGGAGCTTTCAAAGGCATTTCATTCCACAGGCAGTCTAGAAAATCAATAAGGAATTGGGCGAGTCCCCTGCATCTGCTGCATCCGCCACCACCCCCTAGTGTATAAATGAACCCCTCGTGTGTATATTTATACATAACCTGTCCTGTGTTGCCCACCGTGCTGTGCCCATCCATCTTCCACTTCCCACTCCTCCATTTGCACTTCACACGCTGCTGGCATTTAGCAAACGTGACATCACACATGCATCACACATTATATGCTGGGGGCATGTGAGCCACAAATAAAACAGGAAGAAGCTGAAGATGTATGGGCACCGTGGGGAAAACGACACAGAACAGGTAATATATAAATGCACACATGGGGCACATTTATACACTTGGGGGAACAGTGCCAGTGGTTTTGTGGCGTTCATCACTCGCACCACTTTACAAAGTACATAGTCATATCACTGACTGTCCTCAGAGGAGCTCACAATCTAATCCTACCATAGTCATAGTCTAATGCCCTACTATATTGTTATTATGTATTTATATAGCGCTGACATCTTCTGCAGCACTTTACAGAGTACATAGTCATGTCACTGACTGTCCCCAGAGTAGCTGATAGTACAATCCCTACCATAGTTATAGACTCATATTTTCACTATAGGATTGTTTAGGGGAAACCAGTTGACTTATTAGTATGTTTTGAAGATGTAGGAGAATATGTAGTGTCTGAATGAAATCTGGGGGCACTGATACCTGGCTTCCTATATTGGGGGAACCTATTCCTGGCTTCCTATACTGGGGGCCCCCTATACCTGTACCTGGCTACCTATACAGGGGGCAACTATAACTGGTTACCTATACTGGGGGCACCTATACCTGGCTACCTAAAAACCCACAGCAACAGAAAGACTTCAAGTGATCTCTACTGCTGTTGTACGCATGCCAAATGCAGTCCTATGGCGAAGCTCACTATATACACCACCCCATAAAGAGGAACAATAACAAGGAGGAACTGGCCATGAATCCATGTCAGTGACATAGTTGTGGCCCATGGGGGGGGGGGGGGGGTGGGGGCGCACTTGGGCAGCTCAGCCTCTGTTGGTGGTGGACCTTGTCCCGATCCTGCTTTCAGTACCTTGTTGAATCAATGCCACGTAGAATTAAGGCAGTTCTGAAGGTGGAAGGGGGTCAACACTGTACTAGTATGGTGTTCCTAATAATCCTTTAGGTGAGTGTAAATATGGCAGCCTCAATATCCCTCTCTTTTCACTGTAGTGGTCCTTTAAACAGTTGAAATTTGAAAGTTGGAAAATGACAGTTTAAAAAAGACAGTTATAAAATGATGAACAGTTGAACTGCCATTTTCCAACTGTCACTTTCAACTGCCATTTTCCAACTGTCATTTCCCAACTGTCATTTCCCAACTGTCATTTCCCAACTACCATTTTCCAACTGTCATTTTCCAACTGCCATTTTCCTACTGTCATTTTTAACTGCCATTTTTCAACTGTCATTTTCCAACTTCCACTTTCCAACTGTCATTATCCAACTGCCATTTTCCTACTGTAATTTTTCAACTGCCATTTTCAACTGTCATTTTCCAACTGTCAAATTTTAACTGCCATTTTCCAACGGTAATTTTCCAACGGTAATTTTCCAACGGTCATTTTCAACTGCCGTTTTCCAACTGCCATTTCCGAACTGTAATTTCCCAACTGTCATTTTCCAACTGTCATTTTCCATTTGTCATTTTTCAACTGCCATTTTTCAACTGCCATTTTCCAACTGTCAATTTTCAACTGCCATTTTCCAACTGTCATTTTCCAACTGCCATTTTCCAACTGTCAATTTTCAACTGCCATTTTCCAACTGTCATTTTCCAACTGTCATTTTCCAACTGTCATTTTCCAACTGTCAAATTTTAACTGTCATTTTCCAACTGCCATATTCCAACTGCCATTTTCCAACTGTCAAATTGTCACTGCCATTTTCCAACTGTCATTTCCCAACTGCCATTTTCCAACTGTCATTTTTCAACTGCCATTTTCCAACTGTCAATTTTCAACTGCCATTTTCCAACTGTCGATTTTCAACTGCCATTTTCAAACTGTCATTTTCCAACTGTCATTTTCCAACTGCCATTTTCCAACTGCCATTTTCCAACAGTCATTTTCCAACTGTCATTTCTCAACTGCCATTTCCAACTTCCATCTTCCAACTGTCATTTTCCAACTGCCATTTTCCAACTGTCATTTTCAACTGTAATTTTCCAACTACCATCTTCCAGCTGTCATTTTTCAACTGTCATTTTCCAACTGCCATTTTTGTATCCTAAAGAGATTTCCTCCTTCCTCCTCAGCAGATGGGATCCAGTTCTGGGAGCCCCAAAGTTCTCCTTGTCGCTGTGTGCGCATGCGCAGTAGCTGCTCTCCGTTCAGGCTCCAGCAGAAACTGCCAAGCCCGATTGCGTTCAATCTACTGTGCAGGCACACTGGTGGTACTTAAAAATGTTCAGGCAATAAAAATGGTACAATTGGTGAAAAGGTTGAAAAACCCTGCTTTAAAGTGATTGGACGCGCAGGAGCTCAGGTTAGGACGAGTGGAGCTCTAGTCATTGGCAATTAGCAGGCATAAGTTATGCTACTCTGATAAGGCATGCTAACTCTGATAAGATATGTCAACTCTGATAAGGTGTGTTAACTCTGATAAGGCACGCTATTTGTTATAGTGAATCAACCTGTATATAACATAACTAGCACTGTGCACTGTGGAAACTTGTCATAAAACATAACAAGACTAAAGTCAGCAAAAACCTAAAAAGTGAGAATAAAGTAGGTTATTGCATTAGGCACTAATGTTTTCAGTACTGTTGTGTATACAGGATCTTCTCAAAAAATTAGCATATTGTGATAAAGTTCATTATTTTCTGTAATGTACTGATAAACATTAGACTTTCATATATTTTAGATTCAAATACACACAACTGAAGTAGTTCAAGCCTTTTATTGTTTTAATATTGATGATTTTGGCCTACAGCTCATGAAAACCCAAATTTCCTATCTCAAAAAATTAGCATATTTCATCCGACCAATAAAAGAAAAGTTCTTTTAAAACAAAAAAAGTCAACCTTCAAATAATTATGTTCAGTTATGCACTCAATACTTGGTCGGGAATCCTTTTGCTGAAATGACTGCTTCAATGCGGCGTGGCATGGAGGAAATCAGCCTGTGGCACTGCTCAGGTGTTATGGAGGCCAGGATGCTTCCATAGCGGCCTTAGGCTCATCCAGAGTGTTGGGTCTTGCGTCTCTCAACTTTCTCTTCACAATATCCCACAGATTATCTATGGGGTTCAGGTCAGGAGAGTTGGCAGGCCAATTGAGCACAGTAATACCATGGTCAGTAAACCATTTACCAGTGGTTTTGGCACTGTGAGCAGGTGCCAGGTCGTGCTGAAAAATGAAATCTTCATCCCCATCAAGCTTTTCAGCAGATGGAAACATGAAGTGCTCCAAAATCTCCTGATAGCTAGCTGCATTGACCCTGCCCTTGATTAAACACAGTGGACCAACACCAGCAGCTGACATGGCACCCCAGACCATCACTGACTGTGGATACTTGACACTGGACTTCAGGCATTTTGGCATTTCCCTCTCCCCAGTCTTCCTCCAGACTCTGGCACCTTGATTTCCGAATGACATGTAAAAGTTGCTTTCATCCGAAAAAAGTACTTTGGACCACTGAGCAACAGTTCAGTGCTGCTTCTCTGTAGCCCAGGTCAGACGCTTCTGCCGCTGTTTCTGGTTCAAAAGTGGGTTCATGCTTCCATCTGCTGAAAAGCTTTATGGAGATGAAGATTTCATTTTTCAGCACGACCTGGCACCTGCTCACAGTGCCAAAACCACTGGTAAATGGTTTACTGACCATGGTATTACTGTGCTCAATTGGCCTGCCAACTCTCCTGACCTGAACCCCATAGAGAATCTGTGGCATATTGTGAAGAGAAAGTTGAGAGATGCAAGACCCAACACTCTGGATGAGCTTAAGGCCGCTATCGAAGCATCCTGGGCCTCCATAACACCTGAGCAGTGCCACAGGCTGATTGCCTCCATGCCACGCCGCATTGAAGCAGTCATTTCTGCAAAAGGATTCCCGACCAAGTATTGAGTGCATAACTGAACATAATTATTTGAAGGTAGACTTCTTTTGTTTTAAAAACACTTTTCTTTTATTGGTCGGATGAAATATGCTATTTTTTTTGAGATAGTAAATTTGGGTTTTCATGAGCTGTATGCCAAAAAAATCATCAATATTAAAACAATAAAAGGCTTGAACTACTTTAGTTGTGTGTATTTGAATCTAAAATATATGAAAGTCTAATGTTTATCAGTACATTACAGAAAATAATGAACTTTATCACAATATGCTAATTTTTTGAGAAGATCCTGTATATAGATCTTCCGCCTCTTTGTACAAATTACAGTTTTAGCTCTCATGTTACTTTTGGGTCCTATGAGAGAAAAGCGCTTTACAAATGTTTTATTGTTGTTTGATGTTGTTGTACTATTTGTGTTTTTATTTACTGTTTGTGCAGATGTTTTTATTATGTATCTAGAGTACAGCATCCCAGTAGATGACTGTGCAGTATAAATAATTAATATTAATAGTAAAAGGTCGCTCCATAGAGTTCTGCCCTCTGGCTTGTAAGTCTGTGCTAAACCTGTTAGAGAATTTTTCTTGTCCAGACTTGAAACAGGGCGGGGTCTGGTGAGCAAAAGAAGCTTTGGCTGGAATTCCAGGAATTCCTCCCTGGGTACTCTGTGGGTTGCACTCTAAGTTCAGCAGCAGTTTCACTTCTCCTTTCCCCTACTGCTCTTGTAATATCCTTCTGGGAGGATTGCAGATTGCACATCATTCCTGATAGATGTCTGTACATCTGTCTTTTTATCTTACTTGCATTGCTTAGAGCATACTCTTTGTCTCTGCATTGCTGCTAGTTTCATATTATTAATAAAGATGACCATAAAAGGATTCAGCCTCGTCTGCATTGAACAGCGCCTGTGATGATGTTAATGATTAACAGCATCAATGTACAATTAATAATGGAGATACAGAGTACAAACTTACATGGATAACAGCTATAGAAAATTGTGACACAGCAGAAAAGGAGGTTCCTTTTCAGTTGTGTTAGTCTGAGAAGATTGTTGTATGTAATATACAATAGGTAGGGAAAACTGGACTGTGCTAAGTCAGTAATGGATGGTTAAAACCAGCAATGCACAAAGTATAGTGATGAGGAGAAATTTCCCATAGATGTCATATTTTATCGAACTTCGCAGTTATGATGCAAAATCGTAATGCAAAATTTTGGGAAAAATCCTCATTATTTTTGTCTGTAATTGTAATTATTCATAAGTTTGCGTAATTTTCATTTTGTAGTGAGAAGCAGTGGCGCAACCACCAGGTGATATGGCTCTGAAGACGTGGGGGCCTGGTGTCTAGAGGGGGCTGATCTGCTTTCCTATGCTCCCTCTCCGGCACTCTCCTGGTAGCTGCCATTACAGTCACTGCTGCAAGGAAGAATCCTTTTATATAACCCCACCACAGCATGCTCCTGTGTGCCTCACTCTCTGGCTGGCTCTCCTCGTGTCTTAATCCATATCTTATTGCTGTCCTATCTGCATCACCAGTAGCAAAAGATGGACGACACAAGATCTCTTCACGGATCTGGCCCCAGTCCTCACTACCATGTTTAACCTCTCCCTATCCACAGGCACCTTCCCCTCAGACTTCAAGCAGGCCACTGTACTGCCTCTGCTCAAGAAACCCTCCCTCGACCCCTCGCTACCCTCCAACTACCGCCCGATCTCCCTCCTCCCCTTCGCCTCAAAACTCCTTGAGTGTCTGGTTCACAAACGCCTGACCCAGTACCTCAATGCCAACTCACTACTAGACCCACTGCAATCTGGATTTCGGCCTGCCCACTCAACCGAAACGGCTCTCACCAAAGTGGTCAATGACCTTGCCTTAGCTAAAGCTGAAGGTAAATACACCATTCTCCTCCTCCTTGACCTTTCAGCAGCTTTTGATACAGTAGATCATCCCCTACTCCTCCAGTCCCTCCAATCCATGGGCATTCACGATCTCGCCCTGACCTGGCTTTCATCCTACCTCTCCAACCGCTCCTTCACGACCTCCTTCAATGAGTCCTCGTCCACCCCCAACCACCTCTCAGTGGGAGTCACCCAAGGCTCGGTCCTTGGCCCCCTACTGTTCTCCCTATACACATCCTCCATTGGCAAGGTTATCTCCTCCATGGGTTTTAACTATCATCTGTATGCAGATGACACCCAAATCTATCTCCACACCCCTGACATATCCACCACTACCATGGACAAGGTCTCCTCCTGCCTATCTGCCATCTCCTCCTGGATGTCCGCTAGGTTCCTAAAACTAAATCTAGACAAAACGGAATTTATGATCTTCCCACCCCGGTCATCCCTGGACCTCCCAGATGTGCAGGTCACTGTTAACCACACTACTATTCACCCTACCTCTTAAGCCCGCTGTCTGGGTGTCACCCTGGACTCCGCACTCTCCTTCACTCCCCACATCCAAAACCTCACAAAGTCCTGCAACTTCCACCTTCGTAACATCTGTAAGATTCGCCCTTTCCTGACCCCTGCCACCACCAAACTCCTCATCCATGCCCTCATAATTTCCCGCCTCGACTACTGCAATGCCCTTCTGTCTGGACTCCCTAAGACCCGAATAGCCCCACTGCAGTCCATCATGAATGCGGCTGCCAGAATTATCCACTCCTCCCATCGCTCCACCAGGGCGGCTCCCCTCCGTGAATCCCTCCACTGGCTTCCTATCCAGTCCAGAATCAGATTCAAGATATTGTGTCTGACCTACAAATCCATCCACAAAACCTGTCCAACCTACATTTCTGATCTTACTCAGAGATACACACCAAGCCGCTCACTCCGCTCCTCCAATGAACTTCGCCTGACCGTCCCCCGCATCACCCAGTCCCATGCACGCCTCCAAGACTTCTCAAGAGCCGCTCCGACACTATGGAACTCCCTACCTCCACCCATTAGGGCAGCCCCCTCCTTCAACACCTTCAAGAAGGCCCTCAAAACTCACCTTTTCACTCTTGCCTACCACCCCTCTCAATTGCTCTAAACCCACAGCCGAACTCTGGTCCCCTACCTCTCGTGTCCCTACCTCTCCCTCTAGATTGTAAGCCTTTGGGCAGGGTCCTCACTCCTTTTGTGTCCTACCTGATCATGCACCTCTATTACTGTGCACCCATGCTATGCATTTGCGTGAACCTAACTTGCCTAACTCCATGCTCCCATCCAGTGACTGACTAAGCATTACCTTGTACTCATACTGTGCTGTGTGATCTGGTTTTCTTGTATTCCTGTATTGTCATATTGCTGTTTGTCACCCCTAAATATTGTCTGTAACCTAAATTAATGTCCAGCGCTGCGTAATATGTTGGCGCTTTATAAATACAACAAATAAATAAATAATAAATAAATAAATAAACTTGGCTAAAGAGCAGGTTAAACCAGAGAAGAGGTATTCTCTTTGACAGGAAAATATAAAGCAACTCTTCTCTGTGCTACTTTGCATGGAGGGACGTGGACAATACCAGAATAATGAGGGGGATAAGGCACTGCTTGGGGATATGTCAATACTGTGAGGGAATGTTTCTTCTGAGAGTGAAAATTACATCATTGAAAGTGTGTGTGTGTGTGTGGGGGGGGGGGGGGGGGAGTATGGCTATATTGCAGGGGAAAGTACTCTGCTGGGGATGACAGGACTATGGTGAAGGGGCATGTAGCTACTGGTTGAAACATAGCTATGCTGGAGGAACATGGTCAATGCTATGGAGTGGGGGATGACAGTTTCTAGGTGACCGCACTTGTTCTAGAGGTATTGTAGTGACTGCAATTATTATAAGGTTGAAGAGGGGGTCATGGTGGCTGCACTTGTTACCTGCCCTGTGGCGTATATAGCTCCTAAACATGGGGGTTACTCATGTGGGAAGGGTTAGTTAGGACTCAGGAGCAGCTCCATGAAAGTTTTGTTTGGACTTCCCATGATATGAAGTTATGCTTTGGGGAAGAAGGATAAAGAAGTCTGTCTTCAAGCATTTATTATGGATTTTACAGGCAAGAGTTTTGTAAATTCAATGTCAATAAGAATATATTGCACAATTCCAAGTGAGAGATGATGAGATCATGTACTAGGAATTTTATTGTCTCAAAGGTGTCTTTTGGAGATGTTGATAGAGTGGAAGTGGCTGGATATAGATATTCTGTATTCTTGAAGGAAAATATGAAGTCAAAGGTGACACCAAGGCACAGTGACTGTGGACTGGAATACATGATTGTTCCATTTACTATTACTATTTACTATTACTATTAGAAATGTCAGAAGTTGAGTGTGAAGGTGTGTAAAGGTGTGAGCATGGGGGTGATATTGGGGGTTGCTGCAGACCAGGAGCCAAGAATGAAGCCAACTGGAGGTATATGAAAGAAAAGACGTGTTAAGATATGTACATAGGAGAGAGGGATAAAGTGAGGATTTCTTCAGTGTGGGAAGAACAAGTCCATGTGTGAAGTCTGAGAGAAGACATCAGTGAAGAATGAGACACAGTTTAGGAGCCAAGATGGTAGAGTAGGTATGGAATTAGTCATTTTGTTGATAATGACAGCGCTGAGAAGGTAAGGAAGGAGTTACAAATGAATGAAGTGACAGGTGTGGAGATTCTACAATGTGCAAAGACATACCATCTGATAGAAGTGACTTTTTTCTTTGTGTTGGGTGGAGAATGACCAAATAATATTTTTCAACACCTATGTGGTGCAATCAGTGACCATTTAGAAAGAAAAACCATTAAATCAGGCACTGCAGTTGTTGTTGATTTATTCCTGAATAAATCACAACTGCAGTGCCTGATTTAATTGTTTTTTCTTTTTAAATGATCCATGTTTTGCACCTTTAAGAAGATCATGAGCACCCAGGATTCAAACTAAGGCCCGGTTCACATTTGCGCTCCAGGTCCGGCTTCCCCGGACCCGGAACGCTCCGTACACAGCGGATGGTGAATGGATACATTGTTAATCAATGTATCCATTCACACTCGTGCGACCGTCCGGATCCGGATCTGATCTGGGAACGCAGCTCCGGGACGATCCGGCTTTTTTCCAACATGCTCCATTTTTGCCGTACGTCCCCGTGCGGCTGCGGACCCGGGCCGGATCCTGACCCGAACATACGGCCATGCTGTGCAATGAGAAACGGATGTTTCTCATCACACTGGCAATAGGACCGGATGCTTCCAGCACTGGTCCTATGCCACTTGGGGGGCCTGGACTACACGCCGGTATCCCCCATGCTTGCGGTGCCTTTCTGGCACTGCAATGTATCTAGTTCCGGCTACTTTATTGTAGCCGGAACTGATACATTCCGGATCCGCAACTTGTGGCAACTTGTGGCCACCGCAGAGACCCGTACAGTCTCTTTGCGGCCCCCGGACCCGGACCCCCGGACACTTGCGGACTCGAACCGCAAGTGTGAACGGGGCCAAACACTGAGGTAGTATTTTGTGATGTGTACCACATATCATCCTATCCCACCTTTCAGAAATATAGAGACTGTAAATCTTGGAGTGCCGGCTTTGATACATCTCTCTGATCCCGTGGTGCAGTCAGTGTTGCTGGAAGGATACTCTACAGGTCAGTGTCTTGAACAATTAAATAAATGACCAAACAATATTTTTGAACACCTACATGCTGCATTCAGTGTTGCTGCAAGGATATACAATAGATCAATGTCTTGAACAATAAATAAATGGCTACACAATATTTTTCAACACTTATGCGGTGCAATCAGTGTTGGTGTTGTAAGGATGTGCACCGGGTCAGTGTCTTGAAAAATTACATAAATTACCAAACAATATTTTTTTTAGTCCCAGTCAGGTGTATAATGTATGGGGTATGCTGCACATTATAATGTATACCCCATAATGTATGAGGTATAATGTATGGGCAGCACGGTGGCGTAGTGGTTAGTGCTTTCGCCTTGCAGTGGGTCGAATCCCAGCCAGGTCAACATCTGCAAGGAGTTTGTAAGTTCTCCCCACGTCTATGTGGGTTTCCTCCGGGCACTCCGGTTTCCTCCCACATCCCAAAAACATACAAATAAGTGAATTGGCTTCCCCTTAATTGACCCTTGACTATAACACATGCTATACGATATAGACATATGACTATGTTAGGGACTACATTGTGAGCCCCTCTGAGGGACAGTTAGTGACAAGACAATATACTCTGTACATAAATATTTTGGCGCTATATAAATACTTAAATAAAAATAAATAAAATGGGGTGCAACTCTGTGGAATGCCAAAAGCCGCAATATATAACAGTCAGTCACCCTGAGTAAAAATGTCACAATGGAATGAAATGAAGGTAATTTTTATTGGAGAGGGCAATGGACACAGTATAACCCAACTGCTTGGTTGGACCTTTACAGTAAGATAAAAAGACAGCACACACTTTATTGTTTAGTGTCACATTAAACTTTTTTAACTTTTTTTAAACGTTCAATGTATGACTGCTGCAGCTGTTATAGCAGCAGTCGTTCACTTTTAAACCAGTATACATGCGGAGACGACAGAGGTGCGCATGTGCATGCATTGTAGAGCATGTTCACAAGCGCCCGGCGGCATTAGTGCAAGATGTGACTCTTACACCCTGTATTTTCTTTTGGGGGGGGGGGGGCAATTAGAACATGAGAGCAACTACATCACTATCTCTCCCAGAAGCATATAATTCTCTATGTTTCTAGCTCCTATCACACACAAACCACAAGATAAAATGAATAACTTCTCCCTCCGCCCGCTTTATATCTGCCTGTGGGGGGATCTCTTTCTCATTGGTCCCTGGGCCTTGCTGTGCATCCTGGGAGCAAATGATTCACTCAGAAGACACCCATTCTTTGCTTACAGACAACATTTGTCACAGTTACCACACACCACCCTTGTCCTCCTCTGTCACACCTCTCACAGCTACATTTTCCAGCATCCGGGACTACAAGCTATTTTTCAGCCAGCTGCGAGCAAGCTAACAAGCATTGGGACAGATTGTGATTTTTTAAGTGATTTTGGCGAGGTTGCAATTTTCATGGAGAAGTGAGCTCAAGATGGATGAATATAAGAAAAGAAAAGTATTTACCATGGTTTCAGAAACACAGACCTATCTCATCCATATCCACTTTATTTACACATCAGCCATGTTGCAAGCTGCAACTTTTGAGATTTGAAGTAAATCAGATGTAATTCTTGGTAGGAAATCTGGGCACTGGTCAGCAAATTAAACAAAGATGTAAGGTTAATAATTATAATAAGATAATAATCCTAACATTTGTATATTGCTTTTCTCCTGTTGGACTCCAAACACTTGAGAACTGCAACCACTAATGGTGTGCTCAGTAGGCCACCCTGCAGTGTTAGGGAGTATTTCCCAAGGACTCCTTACTGAATAGGTTCTGGCTTACTGAACAGGAAGAGCTGAGATGCAAACTGCTTGAGAGAGCTGTAGCCACTAAGGGCATGCTCAGTACACCACCTTGCTGGCTTACCGAACACGAAGACCCTGCTGGCTTATGGAACAGGAAGACCCTGCTGGGCTACGGAACACGAAGACCCTGCTGGCTTATGGAACAGGAAGACCCTGCTGGCTTACTGAACCGGAAGCGCTAAGGTGCAAACTGTGCTCTCCTCTCTTTTTAAAAATGCTAATTTCTTAGCTACTACGATGATCTGGGTGCATCATTATTTTCGGAATCATCACCTGCACCAATCATGCAACCATTGGAGTGGAACACAGTTAGAACATGGGGATGTGTATATGCAGACAGAGGTGCCAAAAGAATACAATTTACTAAAAATGTTAAAATGAGAGGAGGTAGATTGTGGACTTACCTCCTCCAAGCAGACACACAAAGAGACTGTTGTATATATTCAAAACAACAAGGGTTTATTTGTATACTCCAAAAAGTTCAAGTGCAACACGTTTCGCAGGAATCTCCTGCTTCATCAGGCAATAAAAAATGGAGCATGTACTCATACAGGTCTGGTGCACAGATCAGCGCCTGTGGGTATGTGATTCACCAAAGCACTGCTAAGTTGCCTATGCCAAAAACCACATGAATGGACATTTATGAAGGAAGAACTGGCTGCTCACATGCATGGGGCACGGCTGATGAGGGCAGAGTGTGAATTAATTCACTAATAAGAATCCTTACTACCTGCACCAGGCAGTTTTGTGTTCTCTTGCTCAATAGCACTCAAAGCTGCTGTACCAATACAGTTACAGTAAGCAGGGATGGCCTCAATTTGGGTCTTGTGATCAGGTGAGGTGTAACAAGATAATGAAATGAATACAGTTACTGTTTGTTGGAAATAGAACACACTAAAAAGAGAAATGAAATGACTGTGTTCAAGAAAAACACCCCTTAAAGGGAACCTTAACTGTGTGCCCAAAAAAAAATCAATTACCTGGGGCTTTCCCAAGCCTCCTGCAGCCGTCCTGTGCCCGCGCCGGTCCTTCGGTGCCCTCCGGTCTCCCTCCGCGGCTAAGTTTCGTTTTCGGCTGACTGCCAGTCGTCTTCCGGCAAAGCTTCCTCTTCTTCCGCATTCCCCGCCGTAAAGAGCCGTAAAGCGCGCCCCGTGTATAGTGTGTGGCTGCGTCATTGTTACAGCCCGTCAATGTGCTAAAATAAAGTGATTGAGTAACTGCATTGTTCGTTAGAAAATTCCCAAAAAGAATAAGTGGACTCCGGAACTCTTCTTACAACAACGTTTAGAAAATTTGTGTCACTTGACATTGTCACTCAAAGCGTTTAACACCAATGTCTTTGGAGTGCGGTGTGACGATTGTTTTTTTGATGTTCATTCATCACTACACACAAGTGGCAACATAAATGGTGACTTTTGGTGCACTGTGGCCATGCATAACAGTGGTGCACTGTGGCCATGCATAACATTGGTGCACTGTGGCCATGCATAACAGTGGTGCACTGTGACTATGCATAACAATAGTGCACTGTGGCTATGTATAACAGTGGTGCACTGTGGCCATGCATAACATTGGTGCACTGTGGCCATGCATAACAGTGGTGCATTATGACTATGCATAACAGTGGTGCACTGTGACTATGCATAACAGTGGTACACTATGACTATACATAACAGTGGTGCACTATGACTATACATACCAGTGATGCACTGTGGCTGTACATAACAGTGATGCACTGTGGCTGTACATAACAGTGATGCACTGTGACTATGCATAACAGTGGTGTACTGCAGCTGTACATAACAATAGTGCACTTTGGCTGTATAGAACATTGGTGCAATGTGGCTATGTATAAGTGTGGTGCTCTGTGACTATACATAACAATAGTGCACTGTGGCTGTACATAACAGTGGTGCACTGTGGCTATGTATAACAGTGGTGTACTGTGACTATTCATAACAATAGTGCACTGTGGCTATACATAACAGTAGTGCACTGTGGCTATACATAACAGTAGTGCACTGTGGCTGTACATAACAGTGCTGCACTGTGGCTGTACATAACAGAGGTACATTGTGGCTATGCATAACAGTGATGCGCTGTGACTATACATAAAAGTGTTGCACTGTGGCTTTTCTTTACATTGGTGCACTGTGGCTATGTATAAGAGTGGAGTACTGTGACTATGCTTAACAGTGGTGCTCTGTGGCTGTACCTAATATTGGTGCACTGTAACTAACTATGCATAACAGTTGTGCACTGTGGTTGTACATAACAGTGCTGCACTGTTTCTGTACATAGCAGTGGTGCACTGTTTCTGTACATAACAGTGGTACACTGTTTCTGTACATAACAGTAGTGCACTGTGGCTGTATATAACAGAGGTGCACTGTGGCTATGCATAACAGTGGTGCACTGTGACTATACATAAAAGTGTTGCACTGTGGCTGTACTTTACATTGGTGCACTGTGGCTATGTATAAGAGTGGAGTACTGTGACTATGCTTAACAGTGGTGCTCTGTGGCTGTACCTAATATTGGTGCACTGTAACTAACTATGCATAACAGTTGGGCACTGTGGCTGTACATAACAGTGCTGCACTGTTTCTGTACATAACAGTGGTGCACTGTTTCTGTACATAACAGTAGTGCACTGTGGCTATACATAACAGTTGTGCACTGTTTCTGTACATAACAGTAGTGCACTGTGGCTATACATAACAGTTGTGCACTGTTTCTGTACATAACAGTAGTGCACTGTGGCTATACATAACAGTTGTGCAATGTGACTATACATGACAGTTGTGCACTGTGGCTATATATAACATTGGAGCAGTGTGACTATACATAACAGTGGTGCACTGAGGCTGTACATAACATTGATGCTCTGTGGTAAAAGAGGTGTAGTCCACTTAAATGGCTGGCCAGACATTGCATTAGTACTTTACATTCTAATTGTGTGCAGACAGTCAAGGTTTGTCAGGTAGTGGTCTCTCATTGCCTTGGGGCAAACTATGAACTGATGATGAAACTACACAGAGATGTGTTTACTATCAGATCACCAGAAGGCTACTGTGTAGTTATGCAGTATTGCTTTCAGGGATGTTTTTCATGTGTTTAGCATATTAATCATGATAATATTTATTTTAATCTTCCATAGTTATACATTTGCTTATTAAAGTTTGCTATGCTCAAAGATTTCTGTAGTTTTACGTGGTGCAGAACTGTACAGATTTGCTTATTATTTAAGGAAATAAAACAAACTTAAACCAAGCTATGTTTTTTTTCGACAAAAGTTGTTTTGGTGCAGAAATGGTAAATGGGACTCTAATATGTCTTATTTTTCTGTTGTGCACTTAAGCCTTAAAAGAGAAATACCCCTGCAAGCAGCAAGTAGCAAGGATCGAACAGAGGCGCCAATAACAGGATCAACCCATTGAAAAATGTTTTAAAGATGAGGTAGTGGTGGACTTACCTCCCCAGTAAGTAGACACTGAATTGGTTGATTTAATAGTCAACAATGAAATATATTTATTCACTCAACAATGCAACATGTTTCGCAGGATCAAACCATCTTCATCAGGCAATAATGGGAGCAATAACTAGTACTGGTCAGTGTAGCTGCCAAGTGCTTCTGTTGGACGTCAAAGTAGCAGACCTTTCTTCGTTACGGTAATCCCAAGTCTAGATGTCCTGGATTGATCAACAAGGGTTTCCATGACAGGATGAAGGCCCTGCAATGTTGTGGAACATATTCTAACCATGGCCCTGTTTGATCAACCTTAGGAAATGCTACAAGAACACCACAAGAACTCCATCACCAGTGCAGCACTTCTAGCACCCTATCATCTATGGAAACACTTTAACCTCCTGTGGACCAGTTAATTCTGGCATGGTCAAAAGAACCTCTGCAAAACTATTTCTGTATCCACTGTGCTTGGAAGGAAATAAAACAAAATTATTTCCAAACAAAACCACATGTTTCTTATTTAAATTCTGTTGGTAATCCCACACTTCAATTCTGGAACCCACAGATCTGTTAGCCGGAAGGAACCTGCACACCACTGTAATAGATAAAGTAATCTGAATAGAACCTACTTAACCACTTCACATCCAGACTTTGTTTACCCCTTATGGACCAGAGCAGTTTTTTACATTTTAGCCATGTCCCTAGTTAATCAGCAATAACTTTATCCCTACTTATGACACCTAAATGAAATATATATTGTTTTTTTCAAGATAAACTAGGCTTTCATTATGCCATTTTTCCCCTCAAACTATTTTGTTTTCTATGCATTTTAATGGGAAAAAGAGGGGGAAAAATAAAAAAACATTTCCCTGTCACCAATTAGTGCTGCATCAGATAGTGCCAGAGGTGTGCACAGGAGCAAGCCTAATTGTGCACAGCTGTGCCTCAGCTACAAGACATATAGCTACGTCCTCGTGGCTTAGATGAAGTCACAGAGGACTTAGATATACTGTAGTGGTGGATAAAGTGGTTAATGAGATAGCATCTGATTGGTGTAAAGCACCTTACATAGTGCTAAATCGCCACTATCCCGTGACAAAATGAGGGGTTTTTACCCCCTAATTCCCTCCTGCAAAATCCACGACTTTCTTGGTCGTGGATTTTGCTGCTCATGGAGGCAGAGCTTTGAGCTGCGGCTCTGCCTCCATGCGCATCTATCAGCACGTATCTCCGCCTCTCCCCCGCCCATCTCTGTGAAGGCAGATTGAGAGGGGCGGGGAGAGGCAGTGATCAGCCGGGATTGACGCGCTGAGAGGCAGAGCTACAGCCATTAGCTCTGCCTCAAGCAGGAAGCGCTCCCCGGACCAAGAAGAGTGGATTTGGGGGGCATAAACCCCTCATTTTGCCGAGGGAAATCTGTGTGCACTATGTAAGGTGCTTTACACTAATCAAATGCTATCTAACTCCCTTCAGTCTCTCTTTAAGCCTTGTACACACTCTAGTTAAAACTTAGCCAACCTGTCACTGACCTGGTAGCAGAGGAGACCGTTGTGCTGAGGGTAGCAACTCTTGCGGCTTGACACCCAGTACTTCTGGAGTGGGAACAGGAGCACTAGGGTGTGCAGGAAGCAGGAGTGCTCGCAGGATCCGATGAGGAGCTGAGCAGACAGGAACCGCGGCACTCCCCTGGCCGGAGTCGGGTGGTGCAAGGACTCAACGACCAGCGTGGACAGTAGCAAGATAAATCCTAGGACAAGCAGGAGTCGGCAACAGAGCGGGTTCTCAGACGAGCGGAGTTCGGCAACAGAGCGGGTAGTCGGAGCAGGCAGAAGTCGGCAACAGAGCGGGTAGTCGGACAGGCAGAGTTCGGCAACAGAGCGGGTAGTCAGGCAGGCAGGGTTCATCAACAGGCGGGCAGTCAGACAAGCCGAGGTCAGGATTCCGGGGTAACACACAGACAGACTATAAGTCACGGCACGGGAGTACACACACTTGCTGCAATACTACAGCAAGGAGGCAATGCACTCTCCAGACTTAAATAGGCCTCCTTGGCGCGCCCAGCATGACGCGCCGCGCGCGCCTGCGCACCGCACACCACGCCGCGCGCGCATGCGCAGATGCACGCACACACACGCACGCACGCCCAGACGCGCACGCACACGTGCATGCCCAGACGCGCACGCGCCCGCACGCGCAGCGCCCGCACACGCAAACGCCAGAACAGGAGATACACAGCAGTCATCCTTGTGCACGCAACGCCACACAACGCCTATGCCAGCGCCCCCTGACGCCAACGCCTACGCCGTGCAACGCAGCGCACACTGGTGAGCACCGACAGGTCGCCCCGCCGAGACCCACCAGGACGACCGCCAGTATCCGTGCGTACTGGCCGCCTCCTCTGAACAGGTAACTGACCGTGACAATGCCCCCCCTCAAGAGGCAGCCTCCGGATGCCCTTAGTGCCTGGCTTCTCTAGGAAATCCTTATGAAACTGGTTAACCAGATGGGTGGCATGGACGTTGACTGCTGATTCCCAGGAACTCTCTTCAATACCATATCCCTTCCACTTGATGAGATACTGGATTTGATTGTACCTTCTTCTGGCGTCCAAGATTGCTTCCACCTCATACTCCTCTTCTCCTTCCACTAAGATCGGTGGTGGTGGATTCATTCCTCTACCAGAAAAAGGATCCATAGTGGTAGGTTTTAGTAATGCCGTATGGAATACAGGATGAATCTTAAGATTATCAGGGAGCTCCAGTTCAAAAGCCACCTGTCCTATCTTCCTTTTGATAGGAAATGGTCCAATGAATTTAGGACCCAGCTTCTTGGAAGGACAGGCCAACTTGAGATTTACAGTAGATAACCAGACTGGATCCCCCACTTTAAAGTCTGGACTGTCTCTTCTATGACGATCAGCCTTCCTCTTGTAATCTTCCTGAGCTTGAGCCATGGTTTGTTGCAAGGTCAGGTTATTCTCCTGTAATGTCTTGATCAAACTGTCGGAAGCAGGTACTAATGTCTCTGAAAACATGTTTGGCAGAAATGACGGATGGAACCCATAATTTGCGAAAAATGGAGATTGTTGTGTACTTGAATGAATGGAATTGTTATAAGCGAATTCGGCTAATGGCAGGAGTTGGACCCAGTTGTCTTGTGTTGATGATAAGAAACATCTCAAGTACTGTTCTAATGTCTGGTTGGTGCGTTCTGTCTGGCCATTTGACTGTGGGTGATACGCAGATGAGAAGTGTAGCTGAATGTTCAGGGATTTGCACAAGGCTTTCCAAAACCGAGATGTGAACTGTGTCCCCCTGTCCGAGATGATGTCGGCTGGAACCCCATGGAGGCGCACAATTTCTTTAATAAAGACTTCAGCTGTCCTTTGCGCTGAAGGAGTACCTTCCATAGGTAAGAAGTGCGCCATCTTGGACAGACGATCAACAACCACAAAGATGGTATTACAGTTCTCTGATCTTGGCAATTCCACAATAAAATCCATAGAAATGGAGTGCCAGGGTCTGGGTGGTACTGGCAGTGGGTTAAGTAGACCCCAAGGTTTTAACTTTGATCCTTTGAATCGACAGCATACGGGACAAGCGGTTACGTATAACCTGCAATCTCTTTTAAGCTTGGGCCACCAGAATGAGCGTTGCACCAGATCCTGAGTCTTCGTGACACCAAAATGACCTGCCAGTACGTGATCATGACAGGATTCGAGGACTATATGCCGCAATTCTTCTGGCACAAACATCCTGTTACCGAACCACCACAGGCCCTCCCTTTCTTCCAAAGAATCCTTGATGACTTCTGATGGGCCGGTTGATGCCTGACGGAGCTGGTTAATTAGGGCTGGTTGAATAATCAAGAAGTTCTGATCGGATAAGATTGTATCGGGTGTGCTCGGATTCTCATCTTCTGGAAACATACGGGATAAGGCGTCTGGTTTTGTGTTCTTTGAACCTGGTCTGTAGGTGATGTGGAATGTAAATCGTGAGAAGAAAAGAGCCCACCTGGCCTGCCTTGGATTCAACCTCTTGGCGGTCTTTAGGTATTCGAGGTTCCGGTGATCTGTAAAAATAAGTATAGGCTGGGCTGCACCTTCCAGAAGGTATCTCCACTCCTCTAATGCGACCTTGATAGCCAGTAACTCTCTATCCCCCACATCGTAATTCCTCTCCGCTTCAGACAGTTTCCTTGAATAGAATGCCACTGGATGTAGCAAAGCCCTGATTCCCTGTCTTTGTGATAGCACTGCCCCTACCGCAGAATCGGATGCGTCCACTTCTAACACAAAGGCCAGTGCCGGGTCCGGATGTCTGAGAACAGGAGCAGATGTGAAATGTTGCTTAAGCTTATCAAATGCCGCCTGAGCCTCTTCATTCCATATGAAGTGACTATTCTGCCGTGTGAGTTGAGTGATGGGAAGAATGATTGCGGAAAAGTTTTTAATAAATCTGCGATAGAAGTTGGCAAATCCCACAAACCTCTGAACTGCCTTTCGGTTAGAAGGAGCTGGCCAGTCCAGGATTGCCTGGATCTTCTGTGGATCCATCGTAAATCCTTCGTTTGAAATGATAAGTCCTAGGAACTGTATGACCTTCTTCTCGAACTCACACTTTTCGGCCTTAACGAACAGATTATGTTGTCTAAGGCGGGACAGTACCTGACAGACCTGATGGCGGTGCTCCTCCAATGAGGCTGAAAATACTAGGATATCGTCCAAATAAACTATTATAAATTGATCGATAAAGTCTCTCAACACGTCGTTTATAAAATACTGAAAGGTCGCCGGGGCGTTGCAGAGCCCAAATGGCATAACCAAATATTCGAAATGTCCATATCGTGACCTGAAGGCAGTTTTCCACTCATCTCCGGCTCTTATTCTAACCAGATTATATGCTCCCCTTAAATCCAATTTAGAAAAAATTCTGGCTTCACGGAGCTTCTGGAAAAGTTCTGGAACCAGAGGTAGTGGGTAACGATTTTTAATAGTTACTTTATTAAGCTCCCGATAGTCTATGCAGGGTCTTAGTGTTTTGTCTTTCTTTTGAACAAAAAAGATTCCTGCTCCTGCTGGAGAGATGGAGGGCCTGATAAATCCTTTTTTAAGGTTCTCTTCAATATAAAGTTTAAGTGTTTCTTGTTCCGGGTCGGATAGGGGAAACATACGCCCAAACGGAATCCTGGATCCTGGAACTAAGTCAATCGGGCAATCATACGGTCGATGAGGGGGTAGACAATCTGCCCTTTTTTTATCAAAGACATCGAGGTATTCGTGGTACTGGGATGGAACGATTTCTTGAAGTCTTTCTGACGTACATAGCAGCGAGCCAGAAGTGATCGGGTTAGCAGGTAAACAGCAACTTCCACAGTAGACTGAATCGAAAGAGATGACTCCTGAGGACCAATTGATACGTGGGTTGTGTGCCCGAAGCCAGGGTAGTCCTAAGATTACCGGAAACATTGGTGAGGCTAGAAGGTCAAATTTAAGTAATTCATGGTGAGTATCGAGGAGAAAAGTGCTGGTGGGAACTGTTTCCATAGTGACTGGCCCTGAACAGACGGCTGATCCGTCAGCTAAGTGAATGTGGAGTGGTTCTTTGCGGAGCTGCATTGGAAACTGATGATGGGTGGCGAATGAGAGGTCCATGAAACAACTGCAGGCTCCGGAGTCAATGATGGCGGTGGTTCTAATGATTCTTCCTGGGAACTGAAATGAAACAGGAATGGTCAGATGATTGTTAAACTTGGGGAGGCAGCTAGAAGATAGACTTCTAGATGAATAAACCTTACCCATGGGTCGGACCGGGCACATCTTGATCAAGTGACCAGCAGCTCCGCAGTAAAAGCATAGGTTCCCTTGCCTTCTTCTGTTCTTTTCCTCGGCCGATACGGGAGGACGCATAACCCCTAACTGCATTGGTTCCTCCGGATCCATCGTTGTAGTAGGAGCTGCGCCAGAAGAAGAAGAAAAAGCAGGAACCCAGAGTGCACGGGAGGAGTTGCCTGCTGATTTTTCCATTTGTCGCTCCCGTAGCCGACGATCAATCTGGATTGCCAGATCAATCAAGGCATCAAGAGTAGCTGGTATTCCCACCCGAGCCAGTTCATCTTTTAAGGTTTCAGATAGTCCAAGGCGGTACTGGTGTTTCAATGCACCCTCATTCCAGTCTGTATCCGCTGACCATCTGCGGAACTCAGAAGTGTACTCCTCTACTGGTCTTCGACCTTGACGTAATTTACTTAATCCTATTTCGGCTGTGGCCTGTCGTTGTGGGTCATCATATAATACTGCCATGTGGGTGAAAAAGGCTTCTGTTGATGCTAAAGCAGGGTGTTCTTGATCCATCAGCCTGTGAGCCCAAGTCTGAGGATCTCCCTGGAGTAATGAGATAATAAAGCCCACCTTTACCTCCTCATGGGGGAAAGTACGTGGCTGCAGAGAGAAATAAAGCTGGCAGGCATGTTTGAAGGCTTGAAATTTCGATCTATCTCCAGAAAACCGTTCCGGTATGGGAACTCGTGGTTCAGGGGCTAGTGGAGCAGGTACAGGAGCAAGGTTGCCTGCTGCTGGTGCTTGTGCTTGTGGTGCTACGGCAGGGGCAGGCGCCTGCCTGGGTGCAGCTGCTGCGAGGGTGTCCATGCGGCCTTCCAGCCGTTGGTGGCCTGCTTGGAGCTCCTTCAGGGCATCTGTCAGTGCGGCCATCTGATTACAGAGGGTGGTTAGAACCGTTGCTACCTCAGCGGTCTCCATTGTTGGCTGTAGTATTATGTCACTGACCTGGTAGCAGAGGAGACCGTTGTGCTGAGGGTAGCAACTCTTGCGGCTTGACACCCAGTACTTCTGGAGTGGGAACAGGAGCACTAGGGTGTGCAGGAAGCAGGAGTGCTCGCAGGATCCGATGAGGAGCTGAGCAGACAGGAACCGCGGCACTCCCCTGGCCGGAGTCGGGTGGTGCAAGGACTCAACGACCAGCGTGGACAGTAGCAAGATAAATCCTAGGACAAGCAGGAGTCGGCAACAGAGCGGGTTCTCAGACGAGCGGAGTTCGGCAACAGAGCGGGTAGTCGGAGCAGGCAGAAGTCGGCAACAGAGCGGGTAGTCGGACAGGCAGAGTTCGGCAACAGAGCGGGTAGTCAGGCAGGCAGGGTTCATCAACAGGCGGGCAGTCAGACAAGCCGAGGTCAGGATTCCGGGGTAACACACAGACAGACTATAAGTCACGGCACGGGAGTACACACACTTGCTGCAATACTACAGCAAGGAGGCAATGCACTCTCCAGACTTAAATAGGCCTCCTTGGCGCGCCCAGCATGACGCGCCGCGCGCGCCTGCGCACCGCACACCACGCCGCGCGCGCATGCGCAGATGCACGCACACACACGCACGCACGCACGCACGCCCAGACGCGCACGCACACGTGCATGCCCAGACGCGCACGCGCCCGCACGCGCAGCGCCCGCACACGCAAACGCCAGAACAGGAGATACACAGCAGTCATCCTTGTGCACGCAACGCCACACAACGCCTATGCCAGCGCCCCCTGACGCCAACGCCTACGCCGTGCAACGCAGCGCACACTGGTGAGCACCGACAGGTCGCCCCGCCGAGACCCACCAGGACGACCGCCAGTATCCGTGCGTACTGGCCGCCTCCTCTGAACAGGTAACTGACCGTGACACAACCCCTTAGATAGATTGGTTGGAGAGTTTGGGCCTTACACATGGTTTGCATAAATTCTGACCATTTAAAGGGACTCCGAGCAGAGCAGAAACTATGGAAAGATGGATATCGCTGCATAATATGTTGGCGCTTTATAAATACAATAAATAGATAAATAATAATAAATATCATTTTAAAGCTCTCTTTCTCCTCTTTCTAATGATATATAAACCGCCACCCTATGCCTTTTAGTTTTCGCTATTTTCGCGATCGAAATTGCAGCGACCACGACTTCGCTCACGAAAATAGAGAAAACTAAAAAGCATAGGGTGACGATTTAGGTGTCGTCAGAAAGAAGAGAAAAAGAGCTTTAAAATGATATCCATCTTTCCATAGTTACATTGTATTACACAGGGCGACTTTTTCCTAAAGTCAGCAGCTCCATTCAGCAGCCGCCCTACGCCTTTTAGTTTTCTCTATTTTCGCGATCAAAGGCGCAGCTGCGGCAATTTCGATCGCGAAAATAGCGAAAACTAAAAGGCGTAGGGCGGCCGTTTATATATCAATGGAAAGAGGAGAAAGAGAGCTTTAAAATGAGATGCATCTTTCCATAGTTTCTGCACTGCTCGGAGTCCCTTTAATGTCAACCCCATAATGCAATTCATAGTCCAAGTCACACCTGAGCATTAAACATTTATAATTTTATTACATAGGACTATTGGGTAATGTCCCGTTATTGTTCTTCTCGATATGCCTAACCTTTTATCTGCTTAATTTTATAGTTCTAGAAATATGGTTATGTTTTCTAGCCCCTGCGTGGATATTTCAGGCGTTCTAGCCTATCTGTTTTCATATACCTTAGTACAGTTTTTTAAACTAAAAAACAAAACACATAACAACAACAACAAATAACATTTGTAAAGCGCTTTTCTCCAGTAGGACTCAAAGCGCATAAGCATGGCTCAGACTAGTAATTGGTTTATCTACTTGCCTCTGCCAAGTATCTAGCTTGTATACAGCAGCCCCTAATGCCCTCTGATGCCTTGTTCAATGATCAGCCTGGCGAATTGTTTAGGTTAAGTACCGTCTCAGAGCATTGTTCTCCCCACTCACTTGCTCATCGTGTGATGACGCTCCCATGCCACTTTATCAATCCTCCTCACCCGCATTACAACAGAACACATTGCTTGCCTGCAGGCTAGCGAAATGTCCTTACAGTTTCAGCCCTGCTTCATCACCTGAGGGATCAAGTCATGTACGACGCTTTAACCTGAACAAATGTGTTATGTGTTACAATGAATATTTTGCCTTACCTTGCTTCAGGCACTGGCAGGATCTGGAACACGACACTCGTTCTTTTCATTTTGGATAACCTTTATTCTCAGCCATGTTTAATAATGCATAGTTTACAGTACAGTCTCAGTACAGTACAGGGACTTTGTGCCCTGCCAGGGGGTGGCTTATGCCTACATAGATAATCACCATCTATTTTTTAATGACCACTTTAAGGTCATATAGACCAAGAAGCGGACGCATTGTGAAGCACTATGGAGGCAGAAGCAGAGGTCTGCAAATGGTGTGCCCAACTATGACTGACTAATGAGGTATATTTAAAATGATTAACAGATGCACATCAAGGACTTACAGTTCTCCAAGCTAGTACTATAATTAAGATTATCTTTATTTTGCTGCATCTGTTTTGCATACTTTGGAACATACTGCATTTTATTACCTTTTTTTCCTCTCTGCTGTATTTTGAATGTCTCATTTCAATAAAGTTGATGTGGTGTACTGAATTAAAAATAAATGTTTAACAGATTTACATGTAAAGTTTTGTTTGCACAAGAGTATCAATCTAAAGGCCCATACACACGTCAATTTTTTGCGAACGACGGGTCGTTTGAACTACCCGTTATTCAGTCGTTCGCCCGCTAAATTGGGCGTGTGTACAGACTGTCATTCATGTGATAAGAGTCGGGCGGATCGCTCAAACTCACTCTTATCACGCGAACGACAGTCTGTACACACGCCCGATTTAGCGGGCGAACGACTGAACGACGGGTCGTTCAGACGACCCGTTGTTCGAAAAAAACGGACGTGGGTATGGGCCTTAAGTAACCTGCGGCTGCTAGATGATCAGTTTGCTTGATTGTAAGCTCCCAGGGGCAGAGGTACCTCCCTTTTGTGTCTTGTAAGATCCTGCATGTTTATAAATTACTATACACTTATTATTATTATTATTATATAGATTTATATAGCATTAACATATTATGCAGTACTAGGCAATAAATAAGGTTACAGACAATAATAATAGGGGTGACGGACAGCACTATTACTATTATATTGTCTACACTTGTGTATTATGGATCAGTTTATATAATTTTATCGGATCAGGTCAATTGGGCACTGAGATCAGTAGGCATTTAACAGACAGCATGGTGGCATAGTGGTTAGAACTCTCGCCTTGTAGTGCTGGGGCCGCTGTTTGAATCCCAGCCAGGTCACTATCTGCACGGAATTTGTATATTCTCCCCATATCTGCATGGGTTTCCTCCCACATTCCAAAAACATACAGGTGAGTTAATTGGCTTCCCCCTAAAATTGCCCCAGACTACAATACATATACTACAGGATACATACATAGACATAGTACTGCCCCTGCTCAAGAAACCCTCCCTCGACCCCTCGCTACCCTCCAACTGCCCGATCTCCCTCCTTCCCTTCGCCTCAAAACTCCTTGAGCGTCTGGTTCACAAACGCCTGACCCAGTACCTCAAAGCCAACTCACTACTAGACCCACTGCAATCTGGATTTCGGCCTGCCCACTCAACCGAAACGGCTCTCACCAAAGTGGTCAATGACCTTGCCTTAGCTAAAGCTGAAGGTAAATACTCCATTCTCCTCCTCCTTGACCTTTCAGCAGCTTTTGATACAGTAGATCATCCCCTACTCCTCCAGTCCCTCCAGTCCATGGGCATTCACGATCTCGCCCTGACCTGGCTTTCATCCAACCTCTCTAACCGCTCCTTCATGACCTACTTCAATGAGTCCTCGTCCACCCCCAACCACCTCTCAGTGGGAGTCCCCCAAGGCTCGGTCCTTGGCCCACTACTGTTCTCCCTACACACATCCTCCATTGGCAAGGTTAACTCCTCCATGGGTTTTAATTATCAACTGTATGCAGATGACACCCAAATCTACCTTCACACCCTATCATATCCACCACTACCACGACAAAGTCTCCTCCTGCCTATCTGCCATCTCCTCCTGGATGTCCGCTAGGTTCCTGAAACTAAATCTAGACAAAACGGAATTTATGATCTTCCCACCCCGGTCATCCCTGGACCTCCCAGATGTGCATGTCACTGTTAACCACACTACCATTCACCCTACCTCTCAAGCCCGCTGTCTGGGTGTCACCCTGGACTCCGCACTCTCCTTCACTCCCCACATCCAAAACCTCACAAAGTCCTGCAACCAAGCCGCTCACTCCGCTCCTCCAATGAACTTCGCCTGACCGTCCCCCGCATCACCCAGTCCCATGCACGCCTCCAAGACTTCTCAAGAGCCGCTCCAACACTATGGAACTCCCTGCCTCCACCCATTAGGGCAGCCCCCTCCTTCAACACCTTCAAGAAGGCCCTCAAAACTCACCTTTTCACTCTGGCCCACCACCCCTCACAATTGCTCTAAACCCACAGCTGAACTCTGGTCCCCTACCTCTCGTGTCCCTACCTCTCCCTCTAGATTGTGAGCCTTTGAGCAGGGTCCTCCTCCTTTTGTGTCCTACCTGATCATGCACCTCCATTACTGTGCACCCATGCTATGCATTTGAGTGAACCTATCTTGCCTAATCTCCATGCTCCCCTCCAGTGACTGACTAAGTATTACCTTGTACTCATACTGTGCTGTGTGATCTGGTCTTTCTTGTATTCCTGTATTGTCATATTGCTGTATGTCACCCCTAAATATTGTCTGTAACCTAAATTAACCTATTTTGGTTCCTGGACGTAGAAACTACGTCCAGGAACCATGCACGCTACCGCGCGCTCCCGCGGTCGATCGCGCGCGTGCACACGCACTCCCAGCCGCGGATTCGGTAGCCACGGAATCAATGTATCGGGCTATGGTGCCCGATCACTGATTCCTCTCCCCTGCTGAAAAAGCGACAGCTTCTCTCGGAAGCTTCGCTTTTTCTGGCCGTTCCCTCCCCGATGCGTCACTCTAAGCGTGTGTTACGCTTTGAGTGACGTCATGTAAACAAACTCATGGCCGCCATCTTGTGGCCAAAAAGTAAAACTACAACAAAAAGTAAAAAAAATTAAAATCAACACATATTTACATTAAAAAACTTTGTTTTACATCCCACCCTCCCAAAAATACCCAAATAAGATGTTTAATATAAAAAAAAAAAACATTATAATAAAAAAAACAAAAACATGTAAATATTTACCTAAGAGTCTAAACTTTTTAAATATCAATGTAAAGATGAAATATTTCTATATTTTTTTTATTTTAAACTTGTAAATAGTGATAGATGCAAAACGGAAAAAATGCACCTTTATTTCCAAATAAAATATTGTCGCCATACATTGTGATAGGGACATAATTTTAACGGTGTAATAACCGGGACATATGGGCAAATACAATACGTGAGTTTTAATTATGGAGGCCTGTATTATTTTAAAACTATAATGGCTGAAAACTGAGAAATAATGCATTTTTTCTGTTTTTTCTTATTCTTCCTGTTAAAATGCATTTACAGTAAAGTGGCTCTTAGCAAAATGTACCCCCCAAAGAAAGCCTAATTGGTGGCGGAAAAAACAAGATATAGATCAGTTCATTGTGATAAGTAGTGATAAAGTTATAGGCTAATCAATGGGAGGTGAACATTGCTCAAGTGAAAACGACGGAACGCGAATGGGTTAATGTCCAGCGCTGCGTAATATGTTGGCGCTTTATAAATACAATAAATAATAATAATAATAATAGACATATGACTATGAGAGGGATTAGATTGTGAGCCCCTCTGAGGGACAGTTATGTGACAAGACAATATACTCTGCAGCACTGTGGCAGATGTCCGTGCTATATAAATACTAAATAATAATAATAAACACCTGTGTTAATAATTGGAAATTGAGTGCCCAAGCAGTGATTTTGGCATCCAATGCCACTAGGCATGAAGTGGGAGGAGGGGGTCTTTTTAGGCATCTACAGCAGAGGGTTCAAGTGAGAATGGGTGCCGGGTAAAGCATAGTAAAATATCAGTCATTTGCATCACTAATATTTTACGAGTAGTGGCACCACCTGGCACCCAACTCATGCGGCAGCGCTGCAAAACATAATACTGTATGTTTAAGTACCCTTAATTGTTTCTTACTCTGTACAGTGCCACAAAAGATGAAGGTGCTATATAAATCATTATTATTGTTAATATAACTAAAAAGGTTATGTGCACTGTAGGCATATCACTAAAATTACAATTCACATGAATCAATGAGCCACGTATAAGATTTACACTACGGTATATTATTGAGAGTTTCTATAAATATTGCATCATAGCTTGAACTTTTTCTGTTTGCCAAGGCAGAAGAGGAGCTTACCAAGGATAGTGTTATGACGAGTGATTTACATCACAAAAGACTGCATACAGAACAAATAAAGTTTTTAGTTTAAAATTAGATATAAATAATTTGGGCTAGATAACAAAGAAGACTAGTTACGTAAATATAAAAAAATGCTTCATGTATGTACAGTCTAAACATGTTACTGTATGCAGTACATGGAATCAAAAGTTTGAAAACATTAATAACTACAATACAAAGATTATTTACATTAAAATAGACCTTATTTTTTGTAGTATGGAATGGAGCCTTTTACACTTTTGCTTGCTTTTTTCTGTATTCCTACTGGTGAGATCTCACTAATTTCCAAACAAACTAGAAGTAAATGAACCTCTTCATTCAGGAGACAGACAGCAGTAAATATCTGGTATGAATTCCACCCTTCTCCCATGCTGTCCACTTACATTAACATTATAAAAGCGTTTAAAAGTTTACATTTTTATTTGGAATGATATTTAAATTGCATTACAACTACTGGTATTTGAAATTCAAGAAGCTCCTCATTTAAAACAAATTCATACGGTTTATAAATTAATTTTCTTCATTCGCTAAATCATGAACGCCGATGTGTGTAAATGTATATGGTGGTCATGAATCCAGTGTGTTTGATGCTGGAACTTTAACAGAGAAGATGGAGGAACACACAGCTTCAAGTACAAAGAAGACTTCAAATTAGCTGCAAAGATGTGAAGAGGAAGAGGAAACTCATGGACCCTGAATTGAAGATGCTCCATTTTTAATCGAATAAAGGATTAACCACTTCAGCCTTCAGTCGTTTTCACTTTATGCATCCGAGCAATTTTCACCTCCCATTCATTAGCCTATAACTTTATCACTACTTATCACAATGAACTGATCTATATCTTGTTTTTTCCGCCACCGATTAGGCTTTCTTTGGGGGGTACATTTTGCTAAGAGCCACTTTACTGTAAATGCATTTTAACAGAAAGAATAAGAAAAAAACTGAAAAAATTCATTATTTCTTAGTTTTCAGCCATTATAGTTTTAAAATAATACATGCCTCCATAATTAAAACTCATGTATTGTATTTGCCCATATGTCCCGGTTATTACACCATTAAAATTATGTCCCTATCACAATGTATGGCGACAATATTTTATTTGTAAATAAAGGTGCATTTTTTCCGTTTTGCATCTATTACTATTTACAAGTTTAAAATAAAAATTTTAGAAATATTTCATCTTTACATTGATATTTAAAAAGTTTAGACCCTTAGGTAAATATTTACATGTTTTTTTTATTGTAATGTTTTTTTGTTTTTTTTTTGTATTAAACAATTTATTTGGGTATTTTTGGGAGGGTGGGATGTAAGCCATAGTTTTATAATGTAAATGTGTCTTGAGTTATTTTTTTCACTTGTAGTTGTAGTTTTACTTTTTGGCCGCAAGATGGCGGCCATGAGTTTGTTTACATGACGTCACTCTAAGCGTAACATACGCTTACAGCAACGTATGGGGGATGTTACAGCCAGAAAAAGCACAGCTTCCGAGAGAAGCTGTCGCTTTTTCAGCGGGGAAGAGCAATCAGTGATCGGGCACCATAGCCCGATTCACTGATTGCCAGGCTAACGAACTGCGGCCGGGAGCGCGCGTGCATGCGCGCGATCGGCCGCGGGAGCGCGCGGACGCGCACATGGCCTCCTGGGCATAGCTACTACGTCCAGGAGGCCAAAGTAGTTAAAGATGGTAAAAAAGTATAATGTTGGATCTTATAAACTTTCTCATTAGTTAATGTGTAGTTCTTCTGATGAAAGATTTCAGTATTTTTCGTTGGTGTTTTTTTTATTTTGACATGGTGGTGGGTGATCAAAAAGGCTGGAAAAAGAACCCTATAGTCATTTACCAGGAAAGAGTGTGTCTATCATTAGAGTTGTCGCAAACTTGCAAATTTTGGTTCGCGAACTGCGAATGCAAACTTGGGACAAAGTTCACGAACCGGCGAATCATTGCGAACTGCAATAGACTTCAATGGTAAGGGCGAACTTTCAAAACTACAAACACTAATTCTGGCCACAAAAGTGATGGAAAAGATTTTTCAAGGGGTCTAACACCTGGAGGGATGCATGGCGGAGTGGGATACACACCAAAAGTCCCGTGGAAAAATCCAGATTTGACGCACAGCGGGGTTATAATCCTTAAAGGGCAGAAATCGCATTGCATTCCTAAATTGAAACACAAAAGCTTGCTTTCCTAAAACAGAAAGAATTTGCGATAATTCAGGTTGGAGTAAGCTTGAGATGTCTCCCAGTGCAACACTGCTGAATATATGCAAATTAACCATTGTACCCTTAGAAGCTAAACACACCTCCAGAACCGCTGGAATGCAATGATGTGTCAGCTTGTTAATTTGTACAGAGCCATAATAATCCAACATGCATACAGACTGTTTCGGATTGTTTGATCCTCATCAGTGCATGGCATGGATTAATTTGGCTCTATGGAGTAGGGCTTGTGAATCCGAGAGGCATTCCTAAATTGGAGGCCTAAAGTGCTTAAAAACATCTTGCATGTGTAGGCATGGATCAGGTAGTGTAAGTAGTGCACTGCTTCACACTGACAGACCAAACTCACTGTGTAACGCACCGCAAACAGATGGTCATGCTGTTGCACACGTTGGCGAGAGTGCAGGCGATGGCGGCTTTCCAGCCCATATGGTCGGGCTGAGGTAGCTCAGTGACAGAACAACAGTGACTGTCCATCTGATCGAATTTGGTCTGTCCACAATGAAGCAACGACCTTATTATCTTCTTGGGTGTGCCCTCCTACACACTCATATAGGTCATTGTGATACGCAAGCCCCTTCACCACGGCAAGGTAACGATCATGAAGGGGAATTGACACATGTACATGCCTTTTGTTTTGTTGTTGCAGCCGCAGTGGAGCCAGAAAAATTAGGCAGGCATGTACACTCACCAGAAAAATTATTATAGCAAATTCAGGAATCCACCTGGAGTCCTGGACCCTGTTGGTGGTGGTGTAGAAGGCAGTCAAGCGGCCTGCAGGCAGAGATGCTGTGTGGTGACTGACTTAGTCTTCGGGCAGGCCTGACCGTGCTTTGCAGACCAGGCATCCGTGGTCAGATGGACCCTTGACTTAACGCTGTGTGCCAGAGATGACACCACTTGCCTTTCAACATCACAGTACAGTTTGGGTATCGCCTTTTTTTGAGAAATAATTGTGGCCTGGTATCTTCCACTGCGGTGTGTGGCTTTGCTTTTGTGTGCTGCTTTTCCTCAGGTGGTCATCCCACTGCTGACGGAGTGTTAAGTGGGGTGCCAGAATCAGAGCAGGAGGGGGAAGATATGTCACGCTTCCGTGCGGAAGCTGAGGAAGATGAGGTATTCTGTGTTAAGTAGTCAACTATGTCCTGACAATATTGGGGGTTGATAGCACGTGCCTTCTTCTGAACACTGTACTTTGGTCGAGGGCCGCACAAAATCACGACAGCACAACCTCAAATAGACCTGCCGGGTGGCCTGCCTCTGGCTCTGCCGCTGCCTGTTGTTTTCTCCATATTGGGGGGGATGAAGTGAAAGGTATGCACTGACTTCACTAATACAATGTGCAGTCACACAGATGCAGTGAAAGGTGTACACCAGTGGTCCTCAAACTAAGGCCCGCGGGCCGAATGTGGCCCCCTGAGGCTTTTTTACGAGCCCCCCACACAAAATGTATTACTTATAGATGCGGTCAGCTACATCTTTAAATATTGGTGGTCCGCATATAGAATAGCAGTGCTGGCACCACCCATCCACATGGAAGCAAGAAAGCAGTCATTCGCTGGTTTCCAATCAAATTCCACATCAGGTGACACTGCTGTCCAATTGGACTGCAGGTTGTCACCTGGGTATGCTTCACTGTCTGGCCCACAAAGACTTCTACATCATTTTATGTATATTCCGCCCCCCCCAGCAGTCTGAAGTATGTTGACCCGGCCCTCGACCCAAAATGTTTGGGGACCCCTGGTATACACTGACTGCTGTATAATGATGAGACGAATACACAAGAATCTATTATGGAGGGCAAGTCTGCCATCCATTTAAGTGAAAGGTATGCACTGACTGGTATAATACAATGTGCAGTCACACGGGTGCAGTGAAAAGGTATGCACAGACTGGTATATAAAACAGCGTGCAGTCACACAGGTGCAGTGAACAGGTATGCAGTGACTGGTATATAAAACTGTGTGCTGTCGCACAGGTACAGTGAACAGGTATACAATGACTGGTATTACAATACAATGTGCAGCTGTCACACAGGTGCAGTTAACAGGTATGCACAGACTGGTATATAAAACAGCGTGCGGTCACACAGGTGCAGTGAACAGGTATGTAGTGACTGGTATATAAAACGGCGTGCTGTCACACAGGTGCAGTGAACAGGTATACAGTGACTGGTATTACAATACAATGTGCAGCTGTCACACAGGTGCAGTTAACAGGTATGCACGGACTGGTATATAAAACAGCGTGCGGTCACACAGAGGTGCAGTGAACAGGTATGCAGTGACTGGTGTATAAAACTGCGTGCTGTCACACACAGGTGCAGTGAAAGGTATATAGTGACTGGTATTACAATACAATGTGCAGCTGTCACACACACAGGTGCAGTGAAAAGGTAGGCACTAAATGTGCTGGGCCTGGCATAGTATAGCAATTAGCAAGAACCAGCTGCGACAGACAGGGCTGTATATGCAAGTGTCAGTGGGCCACACACACAAAAAAACCCACATCACAAGAACATTAGCTCTCAAAAGAGCTGTTTTGGTGGTGCTTTTCAGCACCAAATATCAGCAAGGAGCAAGATAACAGACCTCCTAACTATCGCTTTCCCTATCTCTCCAATGCCTCTTCCTTCTCTCACTAATACTACAGCACACAGAGTGAGAACATGGCCAATGCTGCTGCCTTATATAAGGGGGAGAACGGGGGCTCCAGGAGGGAGTGCAGCCTGATTGGCTGCCATGTGTCTGCTGACTGTGATGTAAAGGGTGAAAGTTTAGCTCAATGATGTGGGCAGGTCAAACCGCCATAAAATTTGCGTTTCGCCGGGAACGCGAATCTGCGATGTTCACGCGAATGAGTTCGCGTGCGAACCGGGAAAACTCTATCCGTCATCCTCTTCCTTCCCCACCCACCAATATTGGCACCAACCTTATTTAGATTTAGATAGATAATGTAGACATTCTTGCCCATCAGTTTTTCTCCTAGAAGATAATTTTTCATCTACGAATTAAAATAACTTTCCCGCACTTTTCAACTAAAAAAGTACCAAGAACTAGGTGAAGAAATACTATCAAAATTGCTTGCTGGTGGCTTAAAAGGCATTTTATCGACAACTTTAGAAATATCTTTAGAAAACTCAGGTGAAAAAGTTAATTGCATATGGGCCCATGTGTCATCTGGGCAAAGGGGTCCTCCCCCTCCCCCTTGCAATACACCCCCAGTGTTGAAACGCATAGATGCTTCTGGCATCTGTGGATGAGACTCACTTGCCATGCCTACTCCTTGTCACCATTAGCTTCTCTGCCTGGGGACCTGACAAGTTTCCATATGTAAGGAAGAGCTATGGTTCAAACAGAATGTAAAATGTTGCCACTTACCTTAAGGCTCATTCATAATGCAATGGCACCTCAATTGGCATAGTGACACATTGTGTAATGTACATGTGTGGCATTTTTGGCCCTACCCTTCAAATACTACAGTATCAAAGGGCATACTTCATGCTTCACAATGCAGCTAATCTCTCCTTTGTGCATATTTCACTTTATGTCCATTGATGATTTCTTAGTTTGAACAGTTTTTGGTTCCAGCTTTTATAGTTTTCCTTTTAATTGTACCTATAGCTGTTTTTTATTTTTGGTTTCATTTGTGCTTTTTCTTTGTATGACTTTATGCATTCCTGTTTAAGTTTGCTTGAAATCCCTTTTCTTTTGGAAGAGAAACTCACAGGCCTAGTTTTCTTGTTTTGTAGTGTCTGGAGATTGGAGAGTGGTGTGCTTGTCATGAAAAGTAGTGTCAGACAGAAAAGCTTAACAGATTGGCAGGATGAGTTGTATGGGGCTTTAGTTAGGGAAAGAAGATTAAAGCGATGGACAGAGTTGGAGATTAGTTAGAAATCAATTGTGTTAGTTAGCATTTTGCTTCATAGTCTCTATTCCACACTTTATTCCTCAACATGAGAAATGTTATCTTGTGCAGAAACGTGTTTATTAGTGAAGCCAGAACATTACTAGAAAAATAGTAAACAAACAACACACTTTATACTGGTAAAGCATTACCCGATACATATGAAATAAATTATACACAAATATATGAACATAGACACACAACAATTTTTCGCTAATCTAACGTCCTCTGAACACTTTTTTCTGAAATGCTCTATTCCAAAGGGAACAAAGACATGGCTAAATCTTTCTGCAAAAATATCCCCCAAACTCCCGTCTCCCCATAAGCATCACTTATTTTAGTGACCGTGGCATTCTTTCAAAGTATATCTCATGCAAAGTTTACTTTTTACTTCCATCTCACACATTAACCCTTATTCAATTCACTTTTTCTTCTATGTTTTCTCCAAGGTAAAATGTTTTAACCTTATTAATAAAATGCCTTTAAGCCACCAGTCAGGAAGAAACTACTTAAAATAAATTTGATAATACTTATCGCCTTTTAGGTAGTTTTTTATATACAGAGTGCAGAAAAGTTATTTTAAACAGAAGATAAAAAGTTATCTCCTAGCAGAAAACTTAGGAGAAAAATTGACTTGAATAAGTGCCATTTTGCTGTAAAGCCAATTGTGTGTTTCTCAACATGTTATTGACATGTACCCCTTTTAAGACCCTGTACTCACCAAGTACCCCCTAGCAAAGTAAACATTATCCCAAGTACCCCTTGACAAATATATATTTAATCATAGTACACGATAATTGGTTCTAAACAATTTCCAAGCAGTTACTATTGCTTTTCATTAACTAAAATAGTAATTTGGCATTGTGTAAATAAGATTTATCATTTTCTAAAACTATAAATGTGTTATTCTTGGTTAAGTATATCAAGCCCGAGTACCCCCTGGAACCATCTGAAGTACCCCTTGGGGTATGTGTACCGCACGTTGAGAACCTATGTTTAGACAATAGTTGCTAGCTGAATACCAAATGTGCAGTCCACTTCATCACCAATGGGGGTCTCCGGAAGGATGGTAAAACAAGGGCATATGCTACTTTTTCTCATTTAATAACAACAGACTTGTTCATTGACTCAATGCCAAAGGCAGGGTAGCACTCTCATCTTGAAGTGCTGGGTCCCTGGTACTAATCCAGCCAGGGCTTTATCTCCAAAGACGTTGTATGTTTTCCCTGTGTCTGTGTGGGTTTCCTCCTACATCCCAAAAACATACAGATACGTTAACTGGCTTTCCCCTATAAACTGTTTCTAGACCAGAGGTTCTCTCACTTTCTTGGCTTGCGAGATACTTCAAGAATTGAAAATTGAAAATGATCTACCAGGTAGAATGCACCTACAAACGCAAGCCACAAGTGCAGCACATGCACATCGCTCAGTTAGGCGGTATGGGATCTACCCAGAGGTCCTTTGAGATCTACCAGTAGATCATGATCTACCCAGTGGGCACCCCTGCTCTAGACTTTGATGGACATAACTACTAGATTGTGATCGCTATATAAATACTAAATAATAATTGGCAGGAAATACATGGATTACATGCAGCTGGGAAAAAGTGATCAGTTCACTCCAATATACAAATCTATGATTATAAACTAGAGGTACTGAAGGAAAGACAAAGTTGTGAGCAGAGTATATGTTTGTTTTCTGCAGAGTTCTTGCTTTTACTCTGATATGGTGAGAGGCTGTTCATTCAGCTATTCAGGTTAAAACAAAGCTGCTGAATTGGATAGGTAGTAGTTACACACTTTTGGAATTTTTTTCCAGATGTCCTCTTGGTGATTTCTGCTGGATCTGTTCCAGGCATATCCACTTGGGAGGGGCAGACATGCCGAAAGAATCATATTTCACTTCTGGTCTGAAAACAACCTAATACGAGCCTGCGTTCTTTGGACAAGCAGAGGGATATCTAAACACCCCTCCACCCTATTCCCAAGCTTAAGCAGAATAAAACTGATTATAATTATCATGGTAACGATTTTTTTAAAAGCTGATATCCAGAGATAGCGCTTGTCTTTAAATATGCAGCAAAAGTATCTGCATTATGTGAAAAAGGATATAGTTTACTTCCATTGTAATAGATGAGTTATAGCTGTATTCATAGTCCATTATATAGCAGATCTGAAAAGGCATAATAACCAGATTTACGTCCTTTCTAAGGCATTGTTACCTTTTTACATTATCCATATTTCACGACATGTGGTTATATTTAGAGGATGCAATGCATTTTCCATGAAAACTAGGAAAGTGAACTGAACTGTTTTAAAATTGGTAAATAGGAAGTGAAAACTGCAAACCAAGGGCAAACAACTAGTCAACGGAAAATCTAATAAGACAACAATACAAATTGGTTACAAACTAAGTCAGAGGAGCAATACACAATATAAAAAAAACTTAATAAAGAGGTTTGATGAAAAACATGGATTACATGCAAGCGGAAATCAATGTAGGGGGGAAAAAGGATATAAATGGTGAAAGCAAAGTCTAAAAAAAATGTATTAAGAATTAATGTAAAAACATATACATTACACCATCCTTCAGGCTATCTTGCAAATTCTGTTTCTATGTGCATTCGGGCTATATTAATGGATCAGATTGTCTATGTAGTATATGGAGCATTAAGATGACACAATGGATGCTTTTATGTAAAATGTATTTTAGCATTTATAAAATATATTGCTATTGATTTTCTCGAGTATTCCGGGATTTGTGACCCCTCTTTTTCCACTTTATAGCCTCTTTTTAATATGTTCTTTTTTTAATTTGTTAATGTACTTGTACTGAAACTTAATATTGAACTTACATGTATTCTTTTTGGAAAATGTCTTTCTTCAGTTTTACAAATAATGAACTGAATAATAAAGACAGGGTAGTAACAAACATCAGCTGGAATCCTAAGAATAACAGTGCACTACAGAGTAGAATAATGAAGCAGCATTTCCTTGGCTGTCTCTTGCTCTGAGCACTCCAGCACAACAGTGTAAGGGTGAACGAGCCAAGGAGGATGAAATATCTAAATCTGGAGAAAAGGAAAAATAGCTGTAGGGATGTAAGGAAAACATATATTAATGACAAGGTTGAAGCAAAAAGTAATTTGAATAAAGGTGATAACATTAAGAAGTGGAATTTCAAAAGACATGAAAAAGATGCAGATACATACAATTTCCTCTGTGTAAAGAGAAAACCATACTAATTAGTTCCAACCCATACAATGACCTCATAAAATGGGATAACATGAATATGAATTACAGTAGTCCCCACAAGTATTTAATTTATTGTTATCTCTTCCAGAAAGTTTCTCTTGCTATTTTTCTTAATCCTTCTGTTATTGTTCTTCTCCATAAGCTGGGGGAAGTCCACCACAGTTGTAGACTCTAGTGGGTGGTGGTGTTCTCTACAAGACTTTAAGTACAAATTTTATTGGTGAAGAATCAGAATCAGGCTTATTTCACAGGCTTCAGGCTTAGCTCACATGCCTCCCTCAACCTGAGATTATCACCCTTCATTCCGTGGAGTCCCTGGTCGGTACAGTATGCCATACCATTTGGTATTCACATGTTAGCCAGCTGTATACCTGCTCACCATCATCTCATTGTTTGCATCACGTTATTTAACTAGCATGTCTATGAGCATATGCCTTATTGCACGTTAGGTGATTGATTTTTGTCACCCATCTATTTTTCCTTTTATTCACACTTTATTAGCAACTGTTTCCAGTGCATGACCCGGGTCTCCATTCTTTACTTGGGGCTCTTATTTTGAGCCTCAGGTTAAAGTGTATTGTTCTTTCAGGCTACCTTCATTTTATTGAGGTGAAGCATTATTTATTATGGCATTATCATGTGTCTTTATAATGGTTTTTTGACTTAGTGGGTTTTAGGAACCCCTTTTATGTGTTTTTATGGTTTTTTGATGTTCAATAAAATTTGTATTTTTCTGAATATTGTTTTGGTGGTGCAGTTTGTGTACAGCCTTGCTTCTCTGTTCACATTACTCTTATTTCTGTACCTTGCATGCCATTCTTTACATATGGGTGTGCAAATGCGTCAGCTTATTGAAGTCTCACCTTGGCAACTGCTACCTTAACCACTTTGTCCTCCTTGACGTATAAAAACGTCAAGGAGGACAGTCGCGCTCCCGCGCGCTCCCACGAACGATCGCGCGCGTGCACGTGCACTCCCGGCCGCAGATTCGGTAGCCACGGAATCAATGTATCGGGCTATGGAGCCCAAACACTGATTCCTCTCCCCCGCTGAAAAAGCGACAGCTTCTCTCGGAAGCTTCGCTTTTTCTGAAGCTATGTCCTTCTAAGCGTACATTGTACGCTTAGAGTGACGTCATGTAAACAAACTCAAGATTGCCATCTTGTGGCCAAAAAGTAAAACTACAAGTAAAAGTAAAAAAACATTACAATACACAAATATTTCCCCAAATAAAACACTTTTATATCCCACCCTCCCAAAATTGGCCACATAAATTTTTTAATAAAAAAAAAACAAAAAACATTACTATAAAAAAAAACAAACCCATAAATATTTACCTATGGGTCTAAACTTTTTATATATCTGTGTAAAGATGAAATATTTCTCTCTATTTTTTTATAAGCTTGTAAATAGTGATGAATGCAAAACGGAAAAAATGCTCTTTTATTTCCAAATAAAATATTGTCGCGATACATTGTGATAGGGACATAATTTAAACGGTGAAATAACCGTGACAAATGGGCAATTACAATACGTGGGTTTTAATTATGGAGGCATGTATTATTTTAAAACTATAATGGCCGAAAACTGACAAATAATGCATTTTTTCTTTTTTTTTCTTATTCTTACTGTTAAAATGCATTTACAGTAAGGTAGCTCTTAGCAAAATGTACCCCCCAAAGAAAGCCTAATTGGTGGCGGAAAAAACAAGATATAGATCAGTTCATTGTGATAAGTAGTGATAAAGTTATAGGCTAATGAATGGGAGGTGAACATTGCTCGGATGCATAAAGTGAAAACGACTGAGAGCTTAAGTGGTTAAACCTCTCCCGTTGGGCCACCAATACAGGTCCTTACCCACCAAGACCACAGACACAGGAACTCCTTCTTTCCCTAACCTTTTCAAAGCTTTAATCTATGCCACCCCTTCATCTAGTGCCCCCACCCGAGGACACAATTAAATGGTGTTTATACATTTTTTTTTTACTGTGATAAAAAGGCACGCTGGCTGAGGCCAAGGGACCACAGATATTCTGTCCAATGAAACCTGATGGAAAGTATCTGTTTTGTTCAAAAATAAATGAATCTATTAGGCAGGTGACATGTAGAAAATCTCCAGTCCAGTCCTTCAAAATGGAATAATTATAGACAATAATTATATTTGTTTAACCAGGGAGCTGGTTACTCCTGTACACTTATATAAAGCATATTTTTATGTTCTAGTACCCCATTTAAAAAAAAAAATCCACTGATTCTTATTGAGAGATGTATCTTCAGTTCATATGCCTACCCTTTGTCTTTTCTACATCACTAACAACCTTTACAAAAGTTCTAGTGGAAGTGATCACTATCCTTTTACAGAAGATACACAGTTAAAGGGAAAGAGGCACCCTGATATGTATAAAATGGATTAAAACCAGTTTAAAATTGAAAAAAGTGAGGTGGCTTACCTCAATAACTAAATTATTGCACGAACAAAGAATTTTTTAGCACAGGCAACGCGTTTCGCGGGTCTCAGCCCGCTTCCTCAGGCCAATCACAGTGCCAATTAGAAGAAAAACCAATAGCAAAGGGAGGCTTTTAAACTGGTTTTAATCCATTTTATACATACCAGGGCGCCTCTTTCCCTTTAACTGTGCTTAATTTAACCCCAGCATCCCCTGTTGTAGGGGTTGAAACAGAACTCCTGTGGTCCTTACCACAGAGGTTTACTGTCACTTTTCATAAGGAGAGCAAACACATTCAGGTCTGGCTGGACCACCCCGAGTCGAGTCAGGTTCATTGTCTCCACCTGCTTCCTGCGGTTGGTTGTCCCCTTGCAACCCGCCTTTGTGAGTAGTAATTCGAATTTTCTTTCTTCACGCTTTTCCTATCTAACATACTACACTATTTGCGCTCCCGTTTTTGTCTCCTGTACCTTTTTTCCTAGGGTGCTGCGACAACCCTCCAACTTTTTACAGAAGATGTAAAGGGTCTTTGACTGTTTGGACAATACATTGCTTTTAGCCAGGTTACAAGAATCCTACTGAGAAGAAAATAATTTCTCTAAGATACATCCTTTAGTTGACTGATTAACTGGTAGAAATGCCATCTGATTATTATTATTAATGATTTATTAAGTGTCAACATATTCCAAGGGACTGCACAAAGTAAGGCACAAACATGGGGTACAAAATAACACAGACAGTGGTATACACCAATATACGAAATACAGAGTTGGTACAAAATGTAGAATCGGTACAAAATATATAATTGGTAATTACAGAGAGAAAATTAATATGAATAAAATATATGGTAGGAATATAAATTAGTCAGAGGCCAAAAGGGGGACCGGCCTAAGGTAGAGCGCATGCTTGACAGATATGGCACTGTGTGGTGTTCCCCTTTAAGCTTTCAAAGTAAAGGATGTCAGTATAATGTATTTTGACTGGCACAGAATTGTAGGATACTGTGTGCCGGACATCAGTGTTTGGTACAGACTTTATCAATAAATATATCCCCACTATGACTAAGCAAAATGATGCTGAACGTCTATTTATAAATGTTCTCATTTAATTTTAAAGAAGAAATCCACTTCTATTATTATTGCAGTACATCTGTGCATGAATATGGGTGTATATTGATTTTCTAACTGAATTGCTCTTTTTCTAGAGCTAAAAGCTGTACTGGAGCTTACAAAAGAATGACTGGAGAAATGAATAGTCTGTGTAAAAGATAGATTAGGTTAAATGGTAGAAGTCTCTACAATTCTGTAAATAATGGAGAAACTCTGTACAATCAATTAACACTCAAATACGCATGATAGCTCCTTAAAGCAGAATTCTGAGCAAATACAAAATTCAGTGAAAAGTTTATATTACTCTTCTTGAAGACTGTCCTCTTTCCAAAAACATGCTGCTCCAACCAGGGAAAGTTCTCTAAGAGGCGCTCCATAATCAAGTGTCCTCGAGTGCTTCCGAAGACATGAGTGCATGCGCAGTACAAGACAACCTTCCATCTTGGGAAGCACTCAAGGACATGAGTGCTTCCAAAGCCTTCCAATGGCTCCCGGAGGTGGCAAATTTGAACAGGGGACAACGGTGGAACGAGGACACAAAGAAAGAACAGGGAAGCTATATGAGATCCCTTCCTCTCCATAGAAATGTATCTGGCTTGTATGCTAGTATATACGGTAGACTGTAAGTCCTTCAGAAGGGCAGGAACTGGAAAAATAATAGTGTGGCTTTCTAAAGCAATAAATACTTCCTGCTACCAGCTTGCTGTGCCTGTCAGCATTTGTGGGTGACTTTCAAGGAGAGGTTTTCTGTATTCCACTTAGAAGTACTTACAAGAAATAAATACATAACTGCTATAATTGCAATAACTGAGCCCTGGAGTTTGAGGCTTGCAAATGGACAGAACTGCATTTCTTCAATTAGCAAGCCAGAAGACTGCAGTCAGGTTCAAGAGACTGGAAGGCAGAGCACAGCAATCCAGATTAGAAGATTCTTCAAAGGATACATCCAGGCAAAAAAATGAAAAAAACCAAACACTTACCTGGGGCTTCCTCCAGGCTCTGGCAGCCGTCCTCCTGTGCCCTCGCCGCAGCTCTGGTGGCTCCCGGTCTCCTCCGCTGCAGATGCCGACCTCACCAGGTCGGCTTTCCGGACCGGCTTCTTGTGCACTCCACCGCACTGGTCACGTGGTCGCGCTGATGTCATCATGACAGTACTGCACAGGCACAGAACTACTGTGCCTGCACAGTACAGTCCTAATGACGTTAGCGCAACAACGTTACCTGCGCGGTGGAGTGCACAAGAAGCCGACCCGGAAAGCCTACCTGGTGAGGTCAGCATCTGCAGCGGAGGAGACCGAGAGCCCCCGAAGCTGCGGCAAGAGCACAGGATGGCTGCGAGGGGCCTGGACGTATCCTTTAAGTAAGCCGGCAGAAAACCTCAAATAAGTCAGAAGAATGGAAGGTGCTTCTCTGCAGGCAAGATGAACAGAGGCTTTAACCAAAAAGATGAACGAGGATGCCAGAGCTGGGGGTCCTGAGAAAAGAACCCTGAAGATATTAACATAACAAATAATTACAATTAACCTCCTTGGTGGTTCATTTCTTTCTGCATTTATAAATCCAAAAGCGGTACATTTTTTCAAGAATTTCAGGCCTCCAAATCTTGTCATAACTCAACAAAATATGTCAGGATAGAGGCCTGGTAGACATTCCGCATATAAATAAAAGACTAGAACACAAAATTGTTGAAATTATTACACTTATGAATAAACTTAAAAAATAGTGAAACTGTACAAATAAGGCACCAGACTATACAGTATGTACATATATACCTAATACACCTCCCGCATGAGGTATATTTTGAAACTGAATGGCACAGAGGGCGACATCACAATCAGGGCAGTAGAAGCGTGATTCCTTCAGGACTTTTTTCCCTTTGCTATCAGTCTTAGGCGGCAGGCAGAGAGTAGTCAAAATCCAGGCAGAGGTAGGTGCAGGCTGCAGGCAGATAGTAGTCAAAATCCAGGCAGAGGTCATTGCAGGCAGCAAGCAGAGAGTAGTCAAAATCCAGGCAGAGGTCAGTGCAGGCAGCAAGCAGAGAGTAGCCAAAATCCAGGTAGAGGTTGGTGCAGGCGGCTGGCAGAGAGTAGTCAAAATCTAGGTAGAGATCAGTGAAGGCGGCAGGCAGAGAGTAGTCAAAATCCAGGCAAAAATCAGTAACAGTAAGGAAGTTCAGCAGAAGTGCTAGCTCAGAAGCAGTTGGGAACCAAATGGCTAAATTGTTAACATCCTGTGCTTTCAAATGAGCTTATCTGCCATGGCAGTCAGGTGACACAGGGGAGAGATAAATTACAACTTGTGATTAGAGACAAATGAGGAGGAATTAGACAGGCTAAACTCACAACATACATACAGGCTGAATTTCTCTATGTTTACCTTCTGCCCTGTGCCAGAGATCGGGTCCAGATGGTGGGATCAGACAGCCTAAACTTGATACATACATACAGCGTGCAATCCTCTATGTTTCCTTATGTGCTGCGCAAGATTGGGTCAAGATGGGGGAATAGACAGGCAAAACTCTCGCATGCATTTCCACTGCACTGTGTGAGAGATCGGGTCCACTTTAAAATGAAGCGCCGCCTGTTGACGTCACGCGGCTCCATACCGCCGCACCACCGCTGATTGGCCACCGGCATACAGGAAGAAGAGAGGATCCCAGTGGCCAGCAATAGGAGCCTGGAGTCCCGCTGGACAGCGCCGATGCGCGGGACCTAAGTTAGGGCTTGGGGTTACCGCTCCTGGCGCTTTTTTCCTGCCACGAGCTCAGCTCGGGGTTACCGCTAGGGAGGTTAAACAATATGAGGTGTTTATATGGATTCACTTTTTTTTACACCTATTGCACATGAGTAAGGGCTAGTTCACAGTGCTCAGTTGTGTTGCAGAATAATTCTGCATGTCAACTCACTGCCCATACAGTTCTATGGGGCTGTTCATTGTACTGCATTATAACAGATAGTGTTATTCAAACTCGCTGCCACTGATCTCCATCAGTCCACTCAGTGAATGCAGTCGGCTTTCTCCCTGTGTGAGGTGATAGATACTGTGCCTGCAGCCACTAGCTCAGCCCACCTTTTCAGCTTGTCCCCTGGCTCCAGATCTTCTGCCGCTCCTGCCGATCCATCCTTCCTCTCCATCAGGCCATTCAGTGGATGCAGTCTGCTGAGCATAAGACCACTACCTCCGCTACCTCTAGCCTCCTGCATCAGTTTGTCCCCTGACTCCAGAGCCTCTGCCACTGCTGCTGCATGCATCCTGCTTGCTATTCCCAGATGTGTGCTGCCATGTCATATGTGACCCCGGCGGACATGCGCTGCCAGGTCACACAGTAAGAGGGCACCAGGAACATAGGACAGAGGATGGAAAGTGGCTGGTGACAAAAGGGGAGACGGGGACTCTGTGCGTGCGGCGGCTTAATTGGTAAGGGCTTCCGCTGCCCACTCTGCCTTACATACTGACTATTTGATGCTGACTTTTTCCTCTCACTTTTGAGGGAGCAAAAGTGCATTTTATAGGATATAGGATTTTTAACCCTTGTCCTATTGAAGGCAGCACATATCAGGCTGAACTAGAGGCCTGCATCTAGTCAGGTACCAGCGGGTTACCTAAAATGCGGCTCGGGTTCGGGTACCCGTTTCAATTTCAATGGGGTTGCGGGTAGGGTGCGGGTCAATTACCAGATTCACCAGAAAGCGGGTTGCGGGTCAGGTGCGGGTAGCGGGGCTGCAGTTGAGGGTTGGGTGCAGGTCTGAAGAATTAGACCCGCACAGGGCATCAGGTCGGGTACCTGCGCATTACCCGAAATGCGGGTCGGATTTGGATATTCGTTTTGATTTCAAATCGGATTGCGGTGCGGGTAGTGGGGCTGCAGGTGCGGGTCTGTAAAATTAGACCCGTGCAGGCCTCTAGGCTAATCGTCCCAAACCTGATTAATACATTAGCAAAGGTATAAACAGTACATTCTGCTCTTTTTTTCTATTTCCCAAACATGGGTTTGTAATTTTACCAGAGTAAGAGCTAGGATGGGTTTGCAATATTTGTCACTTGTGGCAAATACCTCAGAGCTCGAATGTCTGAAGGCACACAGGAAGACCACATTCAGCTTACCAAGAAGAAGACATATGCTGACTCTTACAAGATAGCTGACATGATTGTGGGATCGTCTGTACATGAGTTAATCTTGCAAACAGGAAATGTTTATGATCTTGACATTCGGAAGGCATTTTGTGAGATTCTGCATTTGGTGGGTCAGCATACATTATAAAAAAAATGAGGAGAAGAAACTTCTTGGCAGCAAAATAATCTGCTAATGGGGCAGGAAGTGAAAGTGTCATCTACGCTTGCTTTGTTTAAAAAAACAAACAACTGTATATTTTTTTATATTTTGAAACAAGTATCAGTATTGTTTGCAAGATTTTTGTTATTAACCACTTCACCACTGAGGGGGTTTACCCCCTGACCACCAGAGCAATTTTCACCTTTCAGCGCTCCTTCCATTCATTCGTCTATAACTTTATCATTACTTATCACAATTAAACGATCTATATCTTGTTTTTTCCACCACTAATTAGGCTTTCTTCAGGTGGGACATTATGCCAAGAATTATTTTATTCTAAATGTGTTTTAATGGGAAAATAGGAAAAATCTGGGAAAAAATTAATTATTTTTCAGTTTTCGGCCATTATAGTTTTTAATTAATGCATGCTACTGTAATTAAAACCCATGAAATGTATTTGCCCTTTTGTCCCGGTTATAAAACTGTTATAAAATTGTCCCTATCACAATGTTTGGCGCCAATATTTTATTTGGAAATAAAGGTGCATTTTTTTCAGTTTTGCGTCCATCCCTAATTACAAGCCCATAGTTTATAAAGTAACAGTGTTGTACCCTCCTGACATAAATATTTAAAAAGTTCAGTCCCTAAGGTAACTATTTATGTATTTTTTTTTTATTGTACATTTTTTTATTTTTTTTTAATTACAAAAAAAAAAAAATTGGGAGTGTGGGAGGTAATGAGTTAATTTTTTGTGTAAAAGTAATTTATTTGTATGTGAAAAATGTGTAGGGTGTAGTTTACTATTTGGCCACAAGATGGCCACAGTAACTTTTTGTTTTAATGCGACCTCCAAGCGTCCTTCCGGAAGCTTGGAGGAAGTACTTGGAGGCTGGGTAAGATCACAATGATCGCGCTGCCCATCGGAGAGCAGCGGATCATTGCGGGGCTTAGATCAATGAACGGGAATGGATTTTCCCGTTCATTGATCTCCGGGCGAGCGGGCGGCGGCGTGTTTACTAGCGGCGGGCGGCGTGTTTACGAGCGGGAGCGCGGACAGCGGTGGGAGTGCGCAAAGTACGGATTTCTCCGTCCCTGGGGGTTAAAGGATGGAAAAAGGGACGGAGAAATTCGTACGGGCGGGGGGAAAGTGGTTAAAGGGGCACTATGGCGAAACATTTTACAATTTAAAATGTGTGCAAACATAGACAAATAAAAAGTATGTTTTCTCCAGAGTAATATGTGCCATAAAGTACTTTTCTCCTATGTTGCTGTCACTTACAGTAGGTAGTAGAAATTTGACAGAAGTGACAGGTTTTGGACTAGTCCATCTCTTTATAGAGGTTTCTCAGGAAGGCTTTTATTCTTTATAACGATTATCCCTAAAAAAGATTTAAAAAATGATGTTGGCCAGCTTCCCTGCTCGCTACACAGTGTTTTGGCAGTTGGACAGAGCAAATGCCATTCACTAATTGCTTTTGAAAATAAATAAATCCCTGAGAGTCCCCTATGAAGAGATGGACTTGTCCAAAACCTGTCGCTTCTGTCAGATTTCTACTACCTACTGTAAGTGACAGCAACATAGGAGAAAAGTAATTTATGTCTCATTTTACTCTGGAAAAAATGCACTTCTTATTTGTATATGTTTGCACATATTTTAAATTTGACAATTTTTCGCTGTAGTGCCCCTTTAAAGTAGAATGGAACTCAGAATTACAGTTTTTCTCTAAAACATTACACACAGTAAAAAAACATATGGACATGAAACAGTATAAGACTGCTCTAATGGCATCTGAAGTCATTACACCTCACTAAAGCTAATTGATAACATTGCCAGTTTTAGGGCAAGATATTAGATTGAATTATAATTAACTACTGAGCAAATAAGCAGGAGAAACGTTTCTGCATTGTTTACACATCTTGATTCACTTCAACGCAATGTGATAATTCTGGATGGCAATCTTATCATCGGTTAGCTGCTAAGTGAAAAGTTTGAGTATTAACTAGGGATGTCGTCGAACGGTTCCCGAACGGTTCGCCGGCGAACCCCTCACCCTGTCCTACTTCCGGGTCGCTATGACCCGTAGTAGTACTGCTGCGCTGGGCCGGCGGTGCGCGTCCTTGATCGCGCGCCTGTTGCCGGGCACTTTCTGCGCATGTGCGTGACGTCATGCTAATGCGCAGACAGTGCCCGGCAACAGGCACGCGATCAAAGACGCGCACCGCCGGCCCAGCGCAGCAGTACTACTACGGGTCATAGCGACCCAGAAGTAGTACAGGCACATAGAGATTCACTTGCGAACTGTTCGCTCGCATCTCTAGTATTAACCCTTCCAGTAACTTGGAAATCATTTATATCTTTTTTTTTTTTATTACTATTAGTTTATGCTGTTTTTAATGCTTTAGATCATAGATGAAATCTGCGTTTCATCCCACTTTAAATGGGGCCCTGAACAGTATGGGCTGCAGTGTTGCTGTAAAGGCCAGCCATGAAGGGACATCATTATCCTTCATATTTGGTTTGCTAAACTTCAGGACTGACTGGTTTACACCACAGACATCTTCACTTGCTCATTTCTAAAAAGGAACATGTAGCATCTGACAAGTGACAAGAAGTAAAAGTCAGTTTTAAGTCTAACGAGTTTATTTGCTACGGCTGTATGCATCTGCCTACATAGGCTGGTGATTTTCCACTTTCTTGTAATTTCCTTAGCTGGACTGGGAATTGCCCAGACTATAAATATGTATCTCATTCTCTTACTCATCTTTGCAGACTAAAACACTGGTGGAATCGGTAAACACATTCTTCTGCAGTACTGACTTCTCTATGAGATTAGCTACAGATCTGCAATGAAAGAAGCAATAATGTACTGTTTAAGGCTGAGTCCTAGGTGGCCAGTATGAATGTGGATTTTGCTGCAGAAATCTGGTGCCAGGTATTTTTAATAGTCATAATATCAGTTATGTACTGTAACCAATATTCTGCTATCACCTGTACAACAATACCGTCATCTAAAACTAACCTAAACACCTACAGTATATTTACACCCTAGGTTTTAACTTCAACTTCCCCCTACCATGTCCTCTTACATTAACCCACCTAAACTGAGACTAAATCTAAACAGTGACCCTAATGGACACTTACCTTCTGTGGTTTTGGGTTTGAGTTCCAGCATTGTATACAGCCGATAGCCGGTGACTATATAGTAGCTGAGCTCTGACTATGCAATACTGGATAGCTAGCACTTGGCTATACAATCGCAAACGCTTGCTATGCAATGCCTAGATGCCTGCATCGGAATGAAACCCCTGCATCCCATAGCTGGTGGTATTCAGTACCCAGCTATACTATAGCAGAGCGCTCTGCTTTGGCACTCAAACCTAGTACCTGCTGTACTTTAATCGAGCATCAGCTATACAATAGGTGATTGCCTACACTCAGCTCATGTCAGCAACCTATCCTCTCCCCAGGGGCATTGTTAGCATCCAAAAAGATCTGGGGCATTGTGTGACATGCTATGGCATAGTGGGTGTAGCAATGATAAGTCATGGGCATGGCCAAATAATGGGCATAACTTACAGTATATTATAATACTAATAAATAAGGCTAGATGTCCCCCACATAGCACGTAGGTAGCATCACTCCCACATAACAGCCAAAATATCTCCCACATAGCAATTACGCAGCAAATCCCACATTTAGGGCTCATTCACACTTTGGCTATCATTCATAAAGGAGCTGTCGGTAAGGGGAATCAATGCAGGAAAACACCGCTGCCGGTATTTTAGACTTCTGGGTGGGCATTCATAAAAAAGTATCCATGTGCGGTAGCAGTGCGGAGATTCCCCGAACTAGGCTGGTGGTAGGCAGGCGGTAGGCTTGCGGAGACACGTAAGCTGCCGAGTTGATACATTTCTCCGTGTTCCGCTCTGCTGCAGCTGCCTGGAAGGTCTGTGTGTCTCCATTCACTTACATTGTTATGGCCACATCAGAGTGAGCGGTACTTCCCGACCTCACACCGCTTGCGGTGATCTTCATGAATTAACATTTTGCTACATTTGTTCCGATAATCACCGCACAAGGCGGTGATTTATCACTCTGCTCGGTAGTGTCATTTTTTCATGCGGAAAGAGCCTTTATGAATGCTGACTTTGCCGAGTGTTCGGTAAAGTCAGCTGTTTTAAGCATTTCCGCATGTGGGAATGCTTTATGAATGATAGCCTATGTGAGTTGCAATTAGTTTTATCTCCCTGCACACAGTGTATGTTTTACTTGGTAGCATGACATGGTAGCAAGTCTATAGACTGTCATTTTATCATTCACACTTCAACAGTGAGTTGCTGTGCAGTGCATTTCAACTTGTCAGGATTTAAAACTCATGGAAATGCGTGGATATGCACAGAAAAACAACAACTCACACAAACCCATTTGTGTGTTTTTATTTATGCATTTTAAGGCTTCGTTCACATTGGGTGTCTTCAGAAATGTATTTAAGCACATGATAAAAAAACGCACGCATCGATGCATGTTTCATAACATGTTTCAATGCATTGCTGTGCACTTTTTTAAGCTGACCTATGCGTTTTACATGCGCTTAAACACACTTGAAGGCATTTTTGTTCGGCATGCATTTTGCTTAATTGATGTAGCAGTTGTCAATAAAGGATTGTTTTCATTTGAAAATCGATTTTTTTTCTCCCTGCTTACTCCCTTGAGGAAGAAATAAGGGGTACAAAAAACATCTCCAAAGCGCATTGCTGTGCACTTCTATGCGCTAAAAAAGCACACCCATTCACTTGCATTGCTGTGTGCATCACAGCGCAACGCAGAGAAATGCATGCAATACCATGGGCTTGATTCACTAACCGGCACTAAGCCGGTTAGTGTGCCCTAAGTGTTAGTGGGCGAAAACCACGGCGTTAGGTGGTTTGCGCCCACACAGTTGAAACAATCCTGCTCACTGACTGCGTGCGCAGCGCGGGTAATAGTGCGCACTGCTGGCCTTTAAAAGCCGCACCCGATGCGACAAAAATGATGCATCGGGTGCCCGTTAAGCATCGCTATGATGCGCCACTCTGGGGGCACCCGATGCGTCATTTTTGTTGCATCGGGTGCGACTTTAAAAGGCCAGCGGGTGCAACGTTATCCTCGCACCTTGCACTAAGATCAGCGCACCCGCGCTGCGCACGCAGTGCACGGGGCCGCGAACAAAGTAGCTTTGCGCACACTAGTAGCCAAAAAGGGCTTTTCACTCCGGCGCTAACACTTAGCGCTGGTTAGTGAATCACGCCCTATGTTTCTCAAACGGACAGTAACGCAGTGCATACATGTGAACGTGGTACAATGGAAAAAGCTGTACCTAGTAAAGAGCATAGCACAATGCGCTGTGAAAAGCGTACAGCAACATCCTAAGTGTGAATGAGTCTTTATGCATTTCCAACTCACTAACTAGTGTGAATGAGCCCTTAGCAATTAGGCACTTTATCCACCACATAGCAATTAGGCAGCATATCACCCACATAATAATTATGGTAGGCACCATATCCATCACATAGCGTTAAGACTGCATATATCCCCAATTTAGCAGGTAGCATATACTCCAAAGGCAGCGTATCCCCCACATAGCAGTAAGGCAGCATAACCCCCTACATAGCCATTAGGTGACATGTGATTCACTTAAAGCGGAACTATAATGCGAATATGATTTTTTTTTACATAACAAAGGAAAGGAGAGTTATGAGGAGAAGAACCAAAAGAGGGAAAATAACCATAGCCAAAAGAGGGAAAACAAATTCTCTTACCCTGTCAGTGTCGCGTTGAACAAGTGCCTCATGCAGCATGGGAGGAATCATGTTTACTTCTGGCACGCAGGACTAGAGGGTTTTATTTTTATTCCCTTAGTTGAAGACATGGCCCTTTTTTCCTTATATAGATACCCAAGTTTATGCAGAATGCTTAGGGCCCCGTTTCACACTGAAAATCAGTGCAAAATCCCTGCTATTTTGACACAATTCTGTTTGCAATTCTCCTTCAGGGATTCTCAATTTGCACACTGTGCTCCCTTCCTTATCCTACCTGCCAGAAGCTGCACCACTGTGCACCATGCCATATTCCCACAGAAAACTATACGTACAGAGTGACGCATGGGTCATTGTCCATCTGCAGTATCCCCCACAGGAACAAGCTCAATCCAGATGGATGCCACTCATTGTGCGTGTAAACCCAACCTTTATTTATCAGATTTAGCACTGCACTGCAAACAACAATGCTAAGTCAAATTCAGTAATGCTACTGGAACCCATCTGTTGTCATTGATCTTCAGGAATTTTGAGCTTTGGGATATAATTCAGATCTAGGGAGTTGGCAGTTTCAGTGTCTGCTTCACACAACTTATTTTCTGTCTTTATCCTCCAATTCTTGAAGAAAAAACTGTGAATAAAATATTCATATACAGATATGCAGCACCCAAGGCTGTATAGCTAGATACTCATACTAATGTGATGACTATGACACGCCTTTGGCCCTTCACCAAGCACAACATTTGCATGTTCTCGATAATAACGTTTTTGTTTCTTTCTTATAATTTTGCAGTGGGGTTTAAGAGCACTGGAGGTATATGCAATTCACTTTTTCACCTGAGTTTTCTCCTAGGTGAAATTTTAACAAATTTTAAATACAATGCCTTTGACAACCCCAGTAAGCAAACAAATACTCAATATAATGTTGACAGTATGTTTTCACCTACTTTTTGGTACTTTTTCCATTGCAAAGTGCTAAAGAGTTAATTTAAATTGAAGATAAAAAATTATCTCCTAGGAAAAAAGTCATGAGAAAAAGTGAATTGCATATGGCCCCTGGTCTCATTAACTAATCAGTTATAGGAAATCTGAGATGGGCAAATTAAAAGATTTTATACTTACCCGGAGCTTCCCCCAGCCGCATGAGCAATGATGCGTCCCCTGCTGTCCCCCCCGAGAGCCTTCGTTTGCCTGGTATCGGTCCCGGTAACTGGCTTAGCCGACTGGTATAACTGAGCCAGATTATCGGGACTGATGCCAGGTGAATGTATGCACTCGGGAGGACGGCGAAGGTAAGTATAACATCTTTTAGTGTAATTGTCTCAGGTACACTTTTAACGTTTTTTGTGGTTGGTTCTTTCCAATTTTCCACAAGTTAAGCTCATTGCTCATACAGAGGCAGAAGAGATATGGTCATCGTGTCAGAACATAATGTATACTTGAAGTAGCCACTTACTGCAAGGACTGATGATTCCGGGTTATACACCCCACAATTTTCAACAATTGCATGCAATAGCCCTAAATATTCTTTCAATGTGTCTATTAAATGAAACTCTGGACAGTCTGTTTTCAGACCTTAATACAAACTTTGTTAATGCTTTAATGGACTTTGGCTTAACAGTTTTCTGTCAGTTTCAATATACTGTACTAAGCTTTTTAATATAGATTAGAGCATTAGAGCCAAATACAGAGCAAAGCTGCGGTAATGCTTTTGTAAAGCAGATGTGTTTAAGAAAGCTATATTTCTTGCTTAAGTGGCCATTACAAAATTAAAGAGTGTTTAATTTAGTATTATGTTGCAGTGCTGTGTTGACAACAATCCAGCAGAGAGCACAGAAATCAGGAAATGATCCCATGCCCTGTGTAGCTATTGTAAGCTTTTACAAAGGTAGGATTTTTCAACAGGCTTCCTAGGCATTTGTCTAGAGGAGACTGAAGAAGAGACTGAAGAGGGGGCTGAACATGGTGACCCCTCCACCCACTGATTGCTGCTGCCTAACTGCTACCCCTTCCTTCATGTGCAATATTTATACAATGAAGCACACAGAATTGTACATAACTGCCTGAACCTGCTTCAATTATGCCCACTGCAGTGTTTTTGTGATTATAATTGGTCATTCCCAAGTGTGCTTCAGGGAAAAGTGTACATGATGCATTAATGACTGCAGGGACTCAGACAATGCAAGAGCAGATAACTATGCATAGTTAAGCTTGGTTCCATGCACAAACTCTGCATTTGAAGCTGCACTTTTTATTTGGGGATATTGATGGTGCATATGTTATAAGGGGGCATGAGAGATGAAATTGTCATATATAGAAAATTACAGCTGCACATGTTATATAGAGTACATGATGAGTGCACTTGTTATATGGGCCACTTGATGGCTGCACGTTATACAGAGCACATGATGACTGCACTCATTATATGGGGCACATCATGGCTGCACTTGTTATATGGAGAATATGATGGCTGCACTTGTTATATGGGGCACATGACCACTGCACTCATTATATGGGGCACATCATGGCGGCACGTGTTATATGGGGCACATCATGGCTGCACTTCTTATATGGGACACATGATGGCTGCACTCATTATATGGGGCACATCATGGCTGCACATAAGGCCCAGTTCACATTAGCGTTCCAGGTCCGGCTTCCCCGGACCCGGAACGCTCTGTACACAGTGGATGGTGAATGGATACATTGTTAATCGATGTATCCATTCACACTCGTGCGCCATCCGGATCCGGATCCGATCCGGGGCGGTCCGGCTTTTTTTCCAACATGCGCTATTTTTCAGTCCGTCCTGGTGCGGCTGCGGACCCGGGCCGGATCCTGACGCAAACATGCGGCCCATGCTGTGCAATGAGAAACGGATGTTTCTCATCACACTGGCAATAGGACCGGATGCTTCCAGCACCGGTTCTATGCCACTTGGGGGGCCCGGACTACACGCCGGTATCCCCCATGCTTGCGGTGCCTTTCTGGCACTGCAAAGTATCTAGTTCCGGCTACTTTATTGTAGCCGGAACTGATACATTCCGGATCCTCAACTTGTGCCGCCCTGTGGCCACCGCAGAGACCAGTACGGTCTCTTTGCGGCCCCCGGACCCCCGGACACTTGCGGACTCGAACCGCAAGTGTGAATGGGGCCTTATATGGAGAACATGATGACTGCACTTGTTATATGGGGCACATCATGGCTGCACTTGTTATATGGGGTACATTATGGCTGCACTTGTTATATGGGAAACATGATGGCTGCACTTGGTATATGGGGCACATCACAGCTGCACTTGTTATATGGGGCACATAATAGCTGCACTTGGTATATGGACAGGGGCGTAACTAGAAATCACTGGGCGGCTCCAGCTTCAGATTTTTGGGGGGGCTCAAAGGGGGCACGAGGGCTGGCAGGCCGGGCTCGGGGGGGAGGGGAATTTGCGCCGCGGCGAAAAATTGGGCGTGGTCATGATGTCATGTGGGCGGGGCTAACTGTAATGTAGTTGTACCAGCTAACGTAGTTACATGGAAAAAAAAAATGAAGTAAACGCACATAATGACAGGTAACCTTTCACCAGTAAATGCACATAAGAATCAGCTTTTCAGCAGTTAATGCACGTAATGACAGACTGCGTTTCTGCAGTAAATGCACATAAGAGCCTGCTTTTCACCAGTTAATGCATGTAATGACAGACAGTTTCCCCATTAAATGCACATAAGAGACAGCTTTTCACCAGTTAATGCACATAATGACAGACTGCGTTTCTGCAGTAAATGCACATAAGAGCCTGCTTTTCACCAGTTAATGCATGTAATGACAGACAGTTTCCCCATTAAATGCACATAAGAGACAGCTTTTCACCAGTTAATTCACATAATGATAGACTGCGTTTCCGCAGTAAATGCACATAAGGGACAACTTTTCACCAGTTCATGCACATAATGACAGACAGCATTTCCCCAGTAAATGCACATAAGAGACAGCTTTTCACCAGTTAATGCACATGACAGACAGCCTTTCACCAGTTAATGCCCATAAGAGACAGATTTTCACCAGTAAATGCACATAAGAGACAGCTTTTCACCAGCTAACGCACGTAATGACAGACAGCCTTTCACCAGTAAATGCACATAAGAGACAGCTTTTCACCAGTAAATGCACGTAATGACAGCTTTTCACCAGTAAATGCATGTAATAACAGACAGCATTCCCCCATTAAATGCACATAAGAGACAGCTTTTCACCAGTAAATGCACGTAATGACAGACAGCGTTTCTGCAGTAAATGCACATAAGAGACAGCTTTTCACCAGTAAATGCACGTGACAGACAGCATTTCCCCAGTAAATGCATGTAATGAGAGACAGCATTTCACCAGTTAATGCACATAATGGCAGACAGCCAGTGTCCCCAGGTGTATAGATGTCCCCAGTATATGTAGTCAGGCTAGTGATGGTGGACTGGGGGCCCCAGGGCACCTCAGGCCTGGCTAGTGGTGGGCTGGAGGCCTCAGGCCTGGCTGGTGGTGGTGGGCTGGGACCCCCAGGGCAGCTCAGGCCTAGCTGGTGGTGGGCTGAAGGCCTCAGGCCTTGGTGGTGGTGGTAGGTTGGGGGCCCCAGGGCAGCTAAGGCATGGCTGGTGGTGGGCTGGGGGCCGCAGCACAGCTCAGGCCTGGGTGGTGGGTGTTCTGAGGCCCCCCAGGGGGGTGCTCAGAGTCAGGCCTGGTGGTTGGTGGTGGTGCCTGCTGAGCTGCCCTAGGCCTGGGTGGCTGCCTGGTGCACAGTTGCAAAAAAACAATTTAGCAGTTGGCTGGCTGGAGTAAACAGGACAGGACACCCTGACCCACCACACCCACCTTGTCGGAGTTTCGACTCCTGAGTCCTGCTGGCTGTCTAGCTGACTGACTGGCTCGGCTCCAGAGTCCAGCCTTCAGTCCTGTGCGCTGTCCGTGGGTGCCTGGGTCACTCACTGCCACTGGATGTGACTGAGTGTTACTGACTAGAAGTCAGTGACTCTGCACCCAGTAGGTGGTAAGGTGCCCCCCCCCCCCCCCCAGTACAGGTAGTAGGGTGTCCCCAGGTGGTGGTTAGGTGGGTAGGTAGGTAGCAGTGTGTGGGGTTTAGGTAGGTGTGTAGCAGTGTATTAGGTAGGTAGATAGCACTGTGTGGGTAGGTAGGTAGCAGTTTTTTTTTTTTTTAGGTAGGTAGATAGCAATGTGTGGGTTAAAGTAGATAAGTAGGAGCTTGTGGGGTTTTAGGTAGGCAGGTAGGTAAGTGTGCGGATAGGTAGGTAGGTAGCAGTGTTTGGGTGGGTGGTTATTTGGGTAGCTAGGTAAAGTTTAGGTAGCAGTGGGTGGTTAGGTAGGTTGGTAAGGTTTAGGTAGGTAGGTAGGTAGGCAGGCAGCAGTGGGTGGTTTCTGGTAGGTAGAGAGGATAGGTAGGTAGCAGTAAGTGGTTATGTAGGTAGGTAGTGTTTCTCTCCCCCCTCCTCCTCCCATCAGACCTGCAGATCAGCGCGGCGAGCAGGGACAGAGACCTCAGATCAGCGTGGGACCCGGCTGACAGAGCGGCACACAGTGAGCAGCCGCGCGAGTCAGTTCATATGCAGGAGGAGACGAGTGACGTCACTTCCGCATTATGACGTAGTCGGGTCCCACGCTGTCTGTCTGTAGTTCTGCTTGTTCCGCTCGCCGCGCTGATCTGCAGGTCTGATGAGAGGGAGGGGAACATGGGGGGCAGGCGGCAGCCGCCCAACCCGAGCACCCTGCATCGGTTGAGGCCACAGGCGAGCCAAGCAAAGCGGCAGGGGCAGCAGCGACTGGGGGGGCTTTCATAGGGGCTTACAGTTTGTCAGCTGGGGCTTCAGCCCCGGCAAGCCCCAGTGTAGCGCCGCCACTGCCCCCTGCGAATATTTGGATGGGCCCCCCCCCCCCCCCCATAGGTGCCAAATAATCGTAATGGGGCAGCGTTTCACTGTAAATTAATTGTAAAGTGGGCAGCATTTTACCAGACAATCGTAATGTGGGCCAGAAAATCGTAATGTGGGCAGAGTTCACCAGAAAATCGTAATGTGGGCCTTTAGAAAATCATAATGTGGGCAGAGTTCACCAGAAAATCGTAATGTGGGCAGAGTTCACCAGAAAATCGTAATGTGGGCACCAGTCACCAGAAAATCGTAACGTGAGCAGCAGTCACCAGAAAATTGTAACGTGGACAGCATTCACCAGACAATCGTAATGTGGGCAGCGTTCACAAGAATATCGTAATGTGGGACAGAAAATCGTAATGTGGGCAGAGTTCACCAGAAAATCATAATGTGGGCAGCGTTCACCAGAAAATTGTAACATGGACAGCATTCACCAGACAATCGTAACGTGGGCAGTGTTCACCAGAAAATCGTAATGTGGGCCAGAAAATCGTAATGTGGGCAGCGTTCACCAGAAAATCGTAACGTGGACAGCATTCACCAGACAATCGTAACGTGGGCAGTGTTTACCAGAAAATCGTAACGTGGACAGCATTCACCAGACAATCGTAACGTGGGCAGTGTTCACCAGAAAATCGTAATGTGGGCCAGAAAATCGTAATGTGGGCAGAGTTCACCAGAAAATCGCAATGTGGGCAGCAGTCACCAGAAAATCGCAATGTGGGCAGCAGTCACCAGAAAATCCTAATGTGGGCAGCAGTCACCAGAATATCGTAATGTGGGCAGTAGTCACCAGAAAATCCTAATGTGGGCAGCAGTCAGTCACCAGAATATCGTAATGTGGGCAGCAGTCACCAGAAAATCCTTATGTGGGCAGCAGTCACCAGAAAATCGCAATGTGGGCAGCAGTCACCAGAAAATCGCAATGTGGGCAGCAGTCACCAGAAAATCGCAATGTGGGCAGCAGTCACCAGAAAATCGTAATGTGGGCAGCATACACCAGAAAATCGTAATGTGAGCAGCATACACCAGAAAATCGTAATGTGGGCAGCAGACACCAGAAAATCGCAATGTGGGCAGCAGACACCTGAAAATCGTAATGTGGGCAGCAGACACCTGAAAATCGCAATGTGGGCAGCAGACACCTGAAAATCGTAATGTGGGCAGCAGACACCTGAAAATCGTAATGTGGGCAGCAGACACCTGAAAATAGTAATGTGGGCAGCAGACACCTGAAAATCGCAATGTGGGCAGCAGTCACCAGAAAATCGCAATGTGGGCAGCAGTCACCAGAAAATCGTAATGTGGGCAGCATACACCAGAAAATCGTAATGTGGGCAGCAGACACCAGAAAATCGCAATGTGGGCAGCAGACACCTGAAAATCGTAATGTGGGCAGCAGACACCTAAAAATCGTAATGTGGGCAGCAGACACCTGAAAATCGCAATGTGGGCAGCAGACACCTGAAAATAGTAATGTGGGCAGCAGACACCTGAAAATCGCAATGTGGGCTGCAGTGACCAGAAAATCGCAATGTGGGCAGCAGACACCAGAAAATCGTAATGTGGGCAGCAGACACCAGAAAATCGCAATGTGGGCAGCAGTGACCAGAAAATCGCAATGTGGGCAGCAGTGACCAGAAAATCGCAATGTGGGCAGCGTTCACCAGAATATTGTAATGTGGGACAGAAAATCGTAATGTGGGCAGCGTTCACCAGAAAATTGTAACATGGACAGCATTCACCAGACAATTGTAACGTGGGCAGTGTTCACCAGAAAATCGTAATGTGGGCCAGAAAATCGTAATGTGGGCAGCGTTCACCAGAAAATCGTAACGTGGACAGCATTCACCAGACAATCGTAACGTGGGCAGTGTTCACCAGAAAATCGTAATGTGGGCCAGAAAATCGTAATGTGGGCAGAGTTCACCAGAAAATCGCAATGTGGGCAGCAGTCACCAGAAAATCGCAATGTGGGCAGCAGTCACCAGAAAATCCTAATGTGGGCAGCAGTCAGTCACCAGAATATCGTAATGTGGGCAGCAGTCACCAGAAAATCCTAATGTGGGCAGCAGTCAGTCACCAGAATATCGTAATGTGGGCAGCAGTCACCAGAAAATCCTTATGTGGGCAGCAGTCACCAGAAAATCGCAATGTGGGCAGCAGTCACCAGAAAATCGCAATGTGGGCAGCAGTCACCAGAAAATCGTAATGTGGGCAGCATACACCAGAAAATCGTACTGTGGGCAGCATACACCAGAAAATCGCAATGTGGGCAGCAGACACCAGAAAATCGCAATGTGGGCAGCAGACACCAGAAAATCGCAATGTGGGCAGCAGACACCTGAAAATCGTAATGTGGGCAGCAGACACCTGAAAATCGCAATGTGGGCAGCAGACACCTGAAAATCGCAATGTGGGCAGCAGTCACCAGAAAATCGCAATGTGGGCAGCAGTCACCAGAAAATCGTAATGTGGGCAGCATACACCAGAAAATCGTAATGTGGGCAGCAGACACCAGAAAATCGCAATGTGGGCAGCAGACACCTGAAAATCGTAATGTGGGCAGCAGACACCTGAAAATCGTAATGTGGGCAGCAGACACCTGAAAATCGCAATGTGGGCAGCAGACACCTGAAAATAGTAATGTGGGCAGCAGACACCAGAAAATCGCAATGTGGGCTGCAGTGACCAGAAAATCGCAATGTGGGCAGCAGTGACCAGAAAATCGCAATGTGGGCAGCGTTCACCAGAATATTGTAATGTGGGACAGAAAATCGTAATGTGGGCAGAGTTCACCAGAAAATCGTAATGTGGGCAGCGTTCACCAGAAAATTGTAACATGGACAGCATTCACCAGACAATTGTAACGTGGGCAGTGTTCACCAGAAAATCGTAATGTGGGCCAGAAAATCGTAATGTGGGCAGCGTTCACCAGAAAATCGTAACGTGGACAGCATTCACCAGACAATCGTAACGTGGGCAGTGTTCACCAGAAAATCGTAATGTGGGCCAGAAAATCGTAATGTGGGCAGAGTTCACCAGAAAATCGCAATGTGGGCAGCAGTCACCAGAAAATCGCAATGTGGGCAGCAGTCACCAGAAAATCCTAATGTGGGCAGCAGTCACCAGAATATCGTAATGTGGGCAGCAGTCACCAGAAAATCCTAATGTGGGCAGCAGTCAGTCACCAGAATATCGTAATGTGGGCAGCAGTCACCAGAAAATCCTTATGTGGGCAGCAGTCACCAGAAAATCGCAATGTGGGCAGCAGTCACCAGAAAATCGCAATGTGGGCAGCAGTCACCAGAAAATCGTAATGTGGGCAGCATACACCAGAAAATCGTACTGTGGGCAGCATACACCAGAAAATCGCAATGTGGGCAGCAGACACCAGAAAATCGCAATGTGGGCAGCAGACACCAGAAAATCGCAATGTGGGCAGCAGACACCTGAAAATCGTAATGTGGGCAGCAGACACCTGAAAATCGCAATGTGGGCAGCAGACACCTGAAAATCGTAATGTGGGCAGCAGACACCAGAAAATCACAATGTAGGCAGCAGACACCTGAAAATAGTAATGTGGGCAGCAGACACCTGAAAATCGCAATGTGGGCAGCAGTGACCAGAAAATCGCAATGTGGGCAGCAGACACCAGAAAATCGTAATGTGGGCAGCTGGGCAGCAGACACCAGAAAATCGCAATGTGGGCAGCAGTGACCAGAAAATCGCAAAGTGGGCAGCAGTGACCAGAAAATCGCAATGTGGGCAGCAGTGACCAGAAAATCGTAATGTGGGCAGCAGACACCTAAAAATCGTAATGTGGGCAGCAGTGACCAGAAAATCGCAATGTGGGCAGCAGTGACCAGAAAATCGTAATGTGGGCAGCAGACACCTTAAAATCGTAATGTGGGCAGCAGACACCTGAAAATCGCAATGTGGGCAGCAGTGACCAGAAAATCGCAATGTGGGCAGCGTTCACCAGAATATTGTAATGTGGGACAGAAAATCGTAATGTGGGCAGAGTTCACCAGAAAATCGTAATGTGGGCAGCGTTCACCAGAAAATTGTAACATGGACAGCATTCACCAGACAATTGTAACGTGGGCAGTGTTCACCAGAAAATCGTAATGTGGGCCAGAAAATCGTAATGTGGGCAGCGTTCACCAGAAAATCGTAACGTGGACAGCATTCACCAGACAATCGTAACGTGGGCAGTGTTCACCAGAAAATCGTAATGTGGGCCAGAAAATCGTAATGTGGGCAGAGTTCACCAGAAAATCGCAATGTGGGCAGCAGTCACCAGAAAATCGCAATGTGGGCAGCAGTCACCAGAAAATCCTAATGTGGGCAGCAGTCACCAGAATATCGTAATGTGGGCAGCAGTCACCAGAAAATCCTAATGTGGGCAGCAGTCAGTCACCAGAATATCGTAATGTGGGCAGCAGTCACCAGAAAATCCTTATGTGGGCAGCAGTCACCAGAAAATCGCAATGTGGGCAGCAGTCACCAGAAAATCGCAATGTGGGCAGCAGTCACCAGAAAATCGTAATGTGCGCAGCATACACCAGAAAATCGTAATGTGGGCAGCATACACCAGAAAATCGCAATGTGGGCAGCAGACACCAGAAAATCGCAATGTGGGCAGCAGACACCAGAAAATCGCAATGTGGGCAGCAGACACCTGAAAATCGTAATGTGGGCAGCAGACACCTGAAAATCGCAATGTGGGCAGCAGACACCTGAAAATCGTAATGTGGGCAGCAGACACCAGAAAATCACAATGTAGGCAGCAGACACCTGAAAATAGTAATGTGGGCAGCAGACACCTGAAAATCGCAATGTGGGCAGCAGTGACCAGAAAATCGCAATGTGGGCAGCAGACACTAGAAAATCGTAATGTGGGCAGCTGGGCAGCAGACACCAGAAAATCGCAATGTGGGCAGCAGTGACCAGAAAATCGCAATGTGGGCAGCAGTGACCAGAAAATCGCAATGTGGGCAGCAGTGACCAGAAAATCGTAATGTGGGCAGCAGACACCTAAAAATCGTAATGTGGGCAGCAGTGACCAGAAAATCGCAATGTGGGCAGCAGTGACCAGAAAATCGTAATGTGGGCAGCAGACACCTGAAAATCGTAATGTGGGCAGCAGACACCTGAAAATCGCAATGTGGGCAGCAGTGACCAGAAAATCGTAATGTGGGCAGCAGACACCAGAAAATCGCAATGTGGGCAGCAGACACCTGAAAATCGTAATGTGGGCAGCAGACACCTGAAAATCGCAATGTGGGCAGCAGACACCTGAAAATCGTAATGTGGGCAGCAGACACCAGAAAATCACAATGTAGGCAGCAGACACCTGAAAATAGTAATGTGTGCAGCAGACACCTGAAAATCGCAATGTGGGCAGCAGACACCAGAAAATCGTAATGTGGGCAGCGGGGCAGCAGACACCAGAAAATCGCAATGTGGGCAGCAGTGACCAGAAAATCGCAATGTGGGCAGCAGTGACCAGAAAATCGCAATGTGGGCAGCAGTGACCAGAAAATCGTAATGTGGGCAGCAGACACCTGAAAATCGTAATGTGGGCAGCAGTGACCAGAAAATCGCAATGTGGGCAGCAGTGACCAGAAAATCGTAATGTGGGCAGCAGACACCTGAAAATCGTAATGTGGGCAGCAGACACCTGAAAATCGCAATGTGGGCAGCAGTGACCTGAAAATCGCAATGTGGGCAGCAGTGACCAGAAAATCGCAATGTGGGCAGCAGACACCAGAAAATCGTAATGTGGGCAGCGGGGCAGCAGACACCAGAAAATCGCAATGTGGGCAGCAGTGACCAGAAAATCGCAATGTGGGCAGCAGTGACCAGAAAATCGCAATGTGGGCAGCAGTGACCAGAAAATCGTAATGTGGGCAGCAGTGACCAGAAAATCGCAATGTGGGCAGCAGTGACCAGAAAATCGCAATGTGGGCAGCAGTGACCAGAAAATCGTAATGTGGGCAGCAGACACCTGAAAATCGTAATGTGGGCAGCAGTGACCAGAAAATCGCAATGTGGGCAGCAGTGACCAGAAAATCGTAATGTGGGCAGCAGACACCTGAAAATCGTAATGTGGGCAGCAGACACCTGAAAATCGCAATGTGGGCAGCAGTGACCAGAAAATCGTAATGTGGGCAGCAGACACCAGAAAATCGCAATGTGGGCAGCAGACACCAGAAAATCGCAATGTGGGCAGCAGACACCTGAAAATCGTAATGTGGGCAGCAGACACCTGAAAATCGCAATGTGGGCAGCAGACACCTGAAAATCATAATGTGGGCAGCAGACACCAGAAAATCACAATGTAGGCAGCAGACACCTGAAAATAGTAATGTGGGCAGCAGACACCTGAAAATCGCAATGTGGGCAGCAGTGACCAGAAAATCGCAATGTAGGCAGCAGACACCAGAAAATCGTAATGTGGGCAGCGGGGCAGCAGACACCAGAAAATCGCAATGTGGGCAGCAGTGACCAGAAAATCGCAATGTGGGCAGCAGTGACCAGAAAATCGCAATGTGGGCAGCAGTGACCATAAAATCGTAATGTGGGCAGCAGACACCTGAAAATCGTAATGTGGGCAGCAGTGACCAGAAAATCGCAATGTGGGCAGCAGTGACCAGAAAATCGTAATGTGGGCAGCAGACACCTGAAAATCGTAATGTGGGCAGCAGACACCTGAAAATCGCAATGTGGGCAGCAGTGACCAGAAAATCGCAATGTGGGCAGCAGTGACCAGAAAATTGTAATGTGGGCAGCAGACACCTGAAAATCGTAATGTGGGCAGCAGACACCAGAAAATCGCAATGTGGGCAGCAGTGACCAGAAAATCGTAATGTGGGCAGCAGACACCTGAAAATCGTAATGTGGGCAGCAGACACCAGAAAATCACAATGTAGGCAGCAAACCAGGGGCCCCAACCGTCCCGTTTTCGCCGGGACCGTCACGGGTTGGGGGAGGGGTCCCGCTGTCCCGGGATAGCCCCCCTTGTGTCCCGGCAGGCAGCAGCTCCTCTCCAGCGGAGGAAAAAAGAAGGATCGAGGCGCCAGCCGCGGCTGTGGTGTGCAGGATGCGGGCCAAGCTTGTCCCCCCTCCCTCCGAATGTGCCCCCCAGTGTCCCCCTGTATGGCGCAGCGCAGCAGAGCGGCAGTCTTACCATCTTCCTCGCGTACTGGCATCTCGTCTTCCAACTACTTCCTGTGACGTCACAGGAAGCGGAGAAGACGAGATGCCCATATGCGAAGAGGAATGGTAAGACTGCCGCTCTGCTGCGCTCGTATATCTCGCCATACAGGGGGACACTGGGGGGCACATTCGGAGGGAGGGGGGACAAGCTTGGCCCACATCCTGCACACCACAGCCGCGGCTGGCGCCTCGATCCTTCTTTTTAGCTGGGCACCCTCACCCTTCTCCCCACCATTCATATATATATATATATATATATATACATATATATATATACATATATACATTTTTGACTAGGGGTGTGTCAGGGGGTGTGGTTGGGGGCGTGGTCGGGGGTGTGGCTTAAGTGTCCCGGTTTCTCATCTCAAAAAGTTGGGAGGTATGAGCAAACACAAGAAAAAAAAATGCACCTGTGAAAAAAGACCAATTCACTTACCTGACAGAAGTCTTCTCCTCTCCCGGCATCTGGCTCGCAGCTCCCCGAGTCCTCCTGCAGCACATCTCCCGCGCTGACAGGCAGAGTGCAGGGCTACGGCAAGATGGCTGCCGAAGCCCTGTACTAGAGACACAAATAGTCTCCAGTGTAGGGCTTCTTCGGCGGCCATCTTGCCGTAGCCCTGCTCTGCCTGCCGGAGACTATGCAGGCTGCTGGAGCAGGGCAGCAGGGAATGAACTGGCGCAGCGTCTATTAGACGCTGCGGGCAGTTGAGCACCTTGCTGGGGGGTCCAGAGCAGCGCTCCCCCCACGCACAGTGAGCGGGCCCCAGAGCAGCCCCGGGCCCCCCTGCGGCTGAGGGGGTCGCATCCCTGGTAGGTACGCCAGTGTATATGGGGCACATCACAGCTGCACTTAGTGCACATAGAGGCTGCAGGTTATATGAACATGTGTCAGCATTTTTCTTTTCAAAAAGTTAGTTAGGCTTGGTTCACACATAAATCTGCACATTTCTGGTCTGGTCCAGTACTGTCCTATCCTGTGAGTTTTGCATCAGTTTTCTATTAGTTTTACCTGACTGGACCGGAAATGGACACCTTGTTTGTCTGAACACACCCATAGAAACACATACAAAACTGACAGGACTGGACCGGAAATGAACAGATTTATGTGTGAACACAGCCATAGAAACACATGCAAAACTGATGCCAGTTGTCAAAAACTGACAGGACAGGACTGGACACCTTTTTATGTGTGAACCAAGCCTTACTGTTTTTTTTTTCATGTTGTAGTTCTTTAACCCAATGGCAGCTTCAAACAAAATGTTTTGTTTGAAGCTGCTTGTATAGTGATTGTGTAGTGACAGCCTCTGTCGGGTCTTGCCTAATGCAGCTAAATGAGTGCATGGCAGTGACAAATTCTATTTACCTACTCTGGACAGCTTCCTCTCTTCCTCCACAGATGGCTCTGAACGTCCAGCAGGTCTTCTGTAAGAATCTGCACACCTCCCCACACATTAATATAGTGTCCAGTTTTTTCCCATATGATTCAGGAATTCTTTAAAGGGGCACTATGGCAAAAATTGTAAAATATAAAATATGTGCATATACAAATTAGAAGTACGTTTTTTCCACAGTAAAATGAGCCATAAATTACCCTTCTCCTATGTTGCTGTCACAGTAAGTATTAGGGCCCGTTTCCACTATTGCGGTGCGGAATCGCCTGGATTCCACCGCTGATGAAATCGCATGCAGGTACGTTTTTTTACACGTTATGTTACGCGATTACGCATGCGATTTTGCATAGGTTAGGCTATATGCCTTTTTAACCATGTCACTGCCTGTGTTAATTTACATTGGTTCCTATGCGGAATCGCACGCGGAATCGCGTAAAAAAACGCGCAAGAAAACTGCATGCGATTTCCCTATTAAATACATTGCCTGCGATTCGCATGCATTCCACTCGCATTCCACTGGAAAAAACGTACTTCTTATTTGTATATGAGAAGCAGTAAAGTGTTGTACCGTGTTAGCCATGAGTAAAAGCAAGAAGTTTTGAATCAGGATGATACCATTTATTGGCTAACTTAGAGATGGATAAACAGTGAGCTTTCGACTTATAAAAAGCCTTCGTCGGACTGGTTCCTGAGCAAAACTGAAAAACACAGCTTATATACACTGACATTTATCAAATATTACTGCGCACAGTGTCCCGAATGTCCCTTGAACTCCCGGCAGCACACTATAAATGAGAGTCAGATCCCAAATGCAAGTCCAGTAATGATAGCAGCGCCAATAGAGTCTTCTTACAAGGATCCTGGCACCTTAAATATAAACATACGAGAGGGGATTCCCCCTAGCGAGTACCGCTTGGTTACTTCACCCCTGTGCTCAAGAAAGGGAAGTGCAAGGGCTATTACCAAGTGGGAGAAGGGAGATGACACACTCCCCCCCGCTTTCCCCTGCTCACCAGATGTAAGTCTTGTTCAGAGCATATCACATCTCAAGCCGCAGCATCTATAAAGTGCAATGAAAGCAGCTTTTCATAGCGTAAAACAGTTTTAATAAAGCGCCAATGGCCCCAATAAAATTACACGTACATAAATACACTTGTAAAATTGCATATAGTTACACCATCGTAGCTCCGGACGCCTCCTGCGCCTCCCCGGCTTCTTCCTGTTAGCAGCGTGCGTGCGTCCTTGGGCGGAGCTTGGGAGGACGCACGCACGCTGCTAACAGGAAGAGGCCGGGGAGGCGCAGGAGGCGTCCGGAGCTACGATGGTGTAACTATATGCAATTTTACAAGTGTATTTATGTACGTGTAATTTTATTGGGGCCATTGGCGCTTTATTAAAACTGTTTTACGCTATGAGAAGCTGCTTTCATTGCACTTTATAGATGCTGCGGCTTGAGATGTGATATGCTCTGAACAAGACTTACATCTGGTGAGCAGGGGAAAGCGGGGGGGAGTGTGTCATCTCCCTTCTCCCACTTGGTGATAGCCCTTGCACTTCCCTTTCTTGAGCACAGGGGTGAAGTAACCAAGCAGTACTCGCTAGGGGGAATCCCCTCTCGTATGTTTATATTTAAGGTGCCAGGATCCTTGTAAGAAGACTCTATTGGCGCTGCTATCATTACTGGACTATATACACTGACATACAGAGGAGAAACATTCTTTAGCAAACATAAATGTAATTAGATGCCCTAACTGTTACTGAGGAGGCTTTCCCAGGCATCCTATCTAAATTGATAAGATCAATAGAATCCTCAACATGACATAAAGCAGACTCTGGTGATGGGGAGACATCGTAAATTCCGAGTTCAAATGGTAACTGGCCTGGTTACATGCACCATTAATTCTAAGCTTAATGGCCCATACTCACGGGCAGCAAAAGTTGCCTATCGCCAGCACACGTGAGCGTGTGGGCGACAGGCCGGCGACAGCTCCTCGCCAGGTCCCTCCGCGTACACATGCGGAAGAGGGACCAGCGGCGCGACGGAAGCTGTCGCCGACGTTCCTCCTCCCCCCGCCGGCAGCTCTGCATTCTGAATGGAGGTTGCTGTCGCTAGTCCGCATACTCACGCGGACTAGCGACAGTTGCGGCGGAGGTGCGGCGGCTACTGTCGCCGGGCGATTGAAACTTTCAATCGCCCGGCGACATCAGCGGCGGGCGACAGTTCGGGGTGCGCGCTCGTGCGACGGCCCATACCCATGGGCGACAATTGTAGCCCGTGAGTATGGGCCATTAGAGAATTGTGGCATTTAAAGCCAGCACCTGAAAGCAAATAAAATGAATAGTGACAGTGAATTCCATCTTACACAGCATATGGCACAAAAATGAATGAAAAGATAGAAAAATTTAAATTAAAGGAATTGTGGCATTTAAAACCCATCGTACCAGCACAAGAAGTTAGAGTCCTTGTTTAAACCATCTTCTACAGTTTTGAACCAATGTATAAACGTAGTTTCTTGTATTAGTCTCATGTTTCCCGATTTGAAGCCACCCATTAATACAGTGACGCGAAAATCGCTTAAACTGTGTCCAGGTAAACAAAAGTGTGTTGGTATTGGGAGATCAGTATATTTTGTAATATTCTTTTTAATGCCACAATTCCTTTAATTTAAATTTTTCTATGTTTTCATTCATTTTTGTGCCATATGCTGTGTAAGATGGAATTCACTGTCACTATTCATTTTATTTGCTTTCAGGTGCTGGCTTTAAATGCCACAATTCTCTAATGGCCCATACTCACGGGCAGCAAAAGTTGCCTGTCGCCAGCACACGTGAGCGTGTGGGCGACAGGCCGGCGACAGCTCCTCGCCAGGTCCCTTCGCGTACACAGCTGTCGCCGACGTTCCTCCTCCCCCTGCCGGAAGCTCCGCATTCTCAATGGAGGTTGCTGTCGCTAGTCCGCATACTCACTCGGACTAGCGACAGTTGCGGCGGTGGTGCGGTGGCGACTGTCGCCAGGCGATTCAAACTTTAAATCGCCTGGCGACATCAGCGACGGGCGACAGTTCAGGGTGCGCGCTCGTGCGACGGCCCATACTCACGGGCGACCTGTCGCCGCAACACGCGCGGGCCGCGTGTTGCGGCAACAATTGTAGCCCATGAGTATGGGCCATTAAGCTTAGAATGAATGGTGCATGTAACCAGGCCAGTTACCATTTGAACTCGGAACTTACGATGTCTCCCCATCACCAGAGTCTGCTTTATGTCATGTTGAGGATTCTATTGATCTTATCAATTTAGATAGGATGCCTGGGAAAGCCTCCTCAGTAACAGTTAAGGCATCTAATTACATTTATGTTTGCTAAAGAATGTTTCTCCTCTGTATGTCAGTGTATATAAGCTGTGTTTTTCAGTTTTGCTCAGGAACCAGTCCGACGAAGGCTTTTTATAAGTCGAAAGCTCACTGTTTATCCATCTCTAAGTTAGCCAATGGTATCATCCTGATTCAAAACTTCTTATTTGTATATGTTTGCACATATATTACATTTTACAATTTTTTGCCATAGTGCCCCTTTAAGCACTCTACCTAGCCAGTAATACAAGTAGCATAACTTGCATTATACATGTAATGCCTGCAGTGATTATACAACAGGCAACAACAAGCAAGTGTTGCATGTATAACGCGAGTTACGCTAATTGCGTAAATTGCTGTGTGGATTGTGTAAAGTCTAGTAAACATTCTGTACACTGTACGCACACGTACATTTTACGGATATTTTATGAATATACCTCAGTGTATGGCAGTGCATTATTGTAATTACTGTGTGTTCTGCTGGTTTCCGCCAGGAAAATGCAGAATTTCAGCAACAAAATGGATTGCTTTAATAATGGGTTTTACAATAGGTTTGTGATGTATTTACATGGGGTTGCCAAGACTTTTTCTGACACAGCTACAGCTCAGCTTGATTGACAGTCATACAAGAAACACTGCGGCTGAAAAGCCTTTTCTGCTGCTGTATAAGATCTAATTCAAATTCAACTTTCGAGATCTTTCAGCTTGCTGCATAAATATGGGTACACAAACTCTAAGGCCTCATTCACACAATGCTCACTTTATAATGTGCACATGCTGCAACCTATACTGCATCCGTTATAATGTGTGCTTTATTACGTGTACTGGTGGTCAATTCCCACAGTGGGTTAGTTTCTGCGCACATTATCCAGAAATTCACAGGAGACAGTGTTAGGAAAATGGAATCGATTAGAACGCATATGTTTAACCGCTTCACATTCCTGGGTTTTTACCCATTAAGATTTCTGACTGTCAATTGAATTTAGCTGTTTCAGCTGTCGCACTATTGATACATCAGTAACTTCTTTATTTATGCCATCAAAGTGATACATTGTTTCTTGTTTTTTTTTATTAGGACACTCTAGGCTTTCTTTGGGTAAATAAGCGTAAATGCAGAAAATATACTTTTCTATATTTCTCCCTTCTTGATGATTGCCATAGTTATAAAATACCTCAGAATATATTATTTGGCTTGTCCCGGTTAACCTTCTTAGCGGTAATCCCGAGTCAGGCTCGGGCTGGAAATCCATAGCTCAAAGCGGTAATCCCGTGTCTCTGTGTCTCTCTGTGGTATGCTTTTTATCTTGTTTTTAGGGTCTAATAGCTCGTCAAAAAGCTTGCATGGATTTTAGACCCTAAATCTGGAAATAATCATAACGCCAGGGAGGTTAAAATGATACCACATATGCCATATTCAACCACTAGCTGGGCATGTCCACTAGCTGGGCGTGTAGCATTCCATTTTCTCCAGCGATATATTAACTTACCTATGGGGCTGCTCCATCTCTCCATTTTCCATTTTTGAACTACAGTGTCATTTAAGTTGTACAGCAGGCTTCTGCATTGCTGGTTTCCAGTGGTCCTATGTGACGTTATATGGCAGCCTTCATGAGTGTATCTGGCATGTTAATTCATTGCAAGGCATGTCCTACTATTAGGTGCTAGAATAAGTACCATGGTTAAAACAGGATACTTGTGGTTACAATTTTAGTATATGTTCTGCCAAAGCCACAAACTGATCCTGCCTATTAATGGGAACTTAGGTTAAACTGCGCTAGCCTCCAATAATTTTAATGTCTACATATTTGAAGCCTTTAATTATGTTGTCATACATGGATTCAAGGATTTTCTGTCACATTCCATGCATTTTTTTTGGTCTACATCAATACTTTAACTGTAAAAATTGTATCTTTTTAAAATATTATTTTCTTACTTAACTGCCAGTATTTCATTATATTGTTTTAGATAACTGTTGAAGAATGCTGGTTTAAAACATCTATAAACTATGATCAAGGTACAATGGTGTAAACCTAAGGTTACTTAGCAACAGGCTTCTGATAAATAAATACAGTAAAAGTCAAAACGAAACATGTTCCAAAGAAAATTGTAATCTATACAGTATATTTATAGATATATTACAAATATGAAATATATAAAAAAAGGAATGTGGCCCACTATACAGCAAGGTTATACAAGAAAAATATTATCACAACATTACACCAAACGTTGCGCATCCCATAAATGCCGATGTTTGCACTGTATGATACTGCTATCCAATTGTACAAGTTTAAAGTTAATATTGTATGGCAAATAAAGCTCAGTGTAACTTTACCTTAAAATAAAAAAGTGGACCTGAACTCATGCACAGGAGACATGAAAAACACAGAGAAATCCACCCTGTGTCCACCCTATGTGTGTTTATGGAGAACAGCCTAATGCTTCCTTCTCAGTGTAATTTTAGCTGTTAACTGTCTGCTTAGTTGTGAGCGAATATTTAAACACAGGAGGTTAACCCTTTTTGTGCCCCCAGCAAACCAGAAAGTAAATACATTGCAGGATCATTGTGCCAGTTCTGTAACATGTAATGAAGAAATGTTTTTTTTTCTTTAAAGGTTATTATGATGTTGCTTATCTTTTAGAGCAGATAGAATGTTCTGAGTTCAGATCCGCTTAAGTGAAGATAAACTGCTAAACTTTGTAAGTTAGTATGTTTGTCCTGATGTATTTTGTGGTCAAAGATCCTCCTTATTGGACGACTGAACAGGTGAGATATAATGATAACTGCAAAATAATGGAGGAATTAATATAAATAGTGTAAATGTGTGCTTGTATGTATGCTCCCCAACAGTGGATGGAGGCAGAATTGCCGGAATATAAAAACAGAGTAAAGTTCTGTGAATGAAAAAACAAAACATGGGCAGGTGTCAACACATAACAGATGGTGCACCAAAGGGGCATGCAGGAGGGATTTTTCTTTACTCTGTAAAGGGACAGTCGAGCTCAAAGAGCAGCAGTGTGATCCATGATAATTGAATTATGTACAAGATCCCATTCATTTATGTGGAAATATGCATACTTTAAGTAAGACACCTCTTTCATTGAAAATTGCTTCACCGTTATTAACCACTTCGCGTCCCTGGGGTTTTCCCCCTAAAAAACCAGAACAATTTTCTACATTTCATACTCCTCCCATTTATTTGCCAATATCTTTATCACTACTTATCATACATAAATGATATATACCTTGTTTTTTTCCGCCACCAATCAGGCTTTCTTTGGGTGGTACTTTTTGCTAAGAATTATATTATTTTCTATGCATTTTAAAGGGAACAAGGGGTAAAAAATGAAAAAAAGTCATTATTTCCCAGTTTTCAGCCATTATAGTTTGAAAATAAAAGTTGCTGCTGTAAGTTAAACCCACACATTTTATTTTTCCATTCGATGTGGCTATTTCACCATTTAAAATTCAATCCTTGTACAATGTATGATGACAATAAATTATTTGGAAATAAAATGCATTTTTTCAGTTCGTGTCCGATTTTTATTTAGTTAATTTTTTCCTCCTTTATAATTCAATCCTCCCCCCAGTTAGTCAGATGTGCACCTACATATGCCTCCCTCCCCCATAGTTGGTCAGATGTGCCTCTGGATACCCCCCCCCCCCAGCCCTTAGTACCCCTCCCCCCAGCTAGCCAGATGTGGATATTCATCTATTCACCCCCCCCCCCAAGCTGTCTGGATGTGTCTATTTCCCCCCCCTCCCCCCATAGCCAGGTGTGTGTGCGCCCCTTAACTCCCCCCCCCCCATGTGTGTTGCTCCCCGACCGCCCCCCCCCTCCCCTCCCCTCCCACAGAGCAGCGGTGTTTTTTCAATCCCCATCCACCCACCCCCTTGCAGAGATCGGCGGTGCAGGGAAGCTATGAAAAGTCTCACCTAATCTTGTTCCTGCGGCGGCGATCGGCTCCCCTCCATTCAGTACCGCTGACAGCCTCCATGTGCAGAGTGGATCGGGTCCCGGTTTGATGACGTCATCAAGCCGGGACCCGATCCATTCTGCACATAGAGGCTGTCAGCGGTACTGAATGGAGGGGAGCCGATCACCGCCGCAGGAAAAAGATTAGGTGAAACTTTTCATAGCTATCACCGGCGATCTCTGCAAGGAGGGGGGGGGGGGCGCAGGGGGTTTTAATTACAGGGGATCGCGCATGGGGTGGGGGGATCGAACACCTGGGAGGGGATCCCTCATTAGTGTAGTTAGACAGAGGGGGGTTTATGAGCCCAGGTGCGTGCTAGCACGCACGCTGTGCTCATTTAAAGGGAATAACGTATAATCACGTCATGTGGCTTTCACAAGCCACTTGCAATGACGTGATTATACTGTACTTGGGACATGAACTGGTTAAAAAATAGATTTCACCTTTCAGCGCTCCTTCCATTCATTCGTCTATAATTTTATCATTACTTATCGCAATGAAATGAACTATATCTTGTTTTTTCCGCCACCAATTAGGCTTTCTTTAGATGGGACATCATGCCAAGAATAACTTTATTCTAAATGTGTTTTAATGGGAAAATAGGAAAAAATGTGGGAAAAAATTTATTATTTTTCAGTTTTCGGCCTTTATAGTTTTTAAATAATGCATGCTACTGCAATTAAAACTCATTAAATGTACTTGCCTATTTGTCCCGGTTATAAAACCGTTTAAATTATGTCCCTATCACAATGTTTGCCGCCAATATTTTAATTGGAAATAAAGATGCATTTTTTTCAGTTTTGCGTCCATCCCTAATTACAAGCCCATAGTTTATAAAGTAACAGTGTTATACCCTCTTGACATAAATATTTAAAAAGTTCAGTCCCTAAGGTAACTATTTATGTAATTTTTTTAAATTGTAAATTTTTTATTTTTTTTTTAATTACAAAAAAAAAATAATTGGGGGAGTGTGGGAGGTAAGGAGTTAATTTTTTGTGTAAAACTAGTTTATTTGTGTGTAAAAAATGCTTAGGGTGTAGTTTTACTATTTGGCCACAAGATGGCAACAGTAACTTTTTGTTTCATGCGACCTGCAAGCGTCCTTCCGGATGCTTGCAGGAAGTAGAAAGAGGCTGGGAGTTTGTTATTTCTCACAATGATCGCGCTGCTCAGCCGAGCGGCAGCGGATCATTGCGGGGCTTAGATCAACGAACGGGAATGGATTTTCCCGTTCGTTGATCTCTGGGCGAGCGGGTGGCGGCGTGTTTACTAGCGGCGGGCGGCGTTTACGAGCGGGAGCGCGGGCAGCGGCGGGAGCGCGGAAAGTACGGATTTCTCCGTCCCTGGGGGTTAAAGGATGGAAAAAGGGACGGAGAAATCCGTACGGGCGGGGATAAAGTGGTTAATGTGAGCTCAACCACATTCGTACCTACAGTTAGCGCTCCCCATCCTTAACCACCTGGGCGGTTTGGACGAGCTCAGCTCGTCCATGATCGCCACGGTGGATTGCTCAGCCCCTGGTGGGTCTTTTTTTTATATATATATTTTTTAAAAACACGCAGCTAGCACTTCGAGACTTCCCCTGACGTCATGACGTCATTCCGATCGTCGCCATGGCAACGAGGGAAGCCCTAACAGGAAATCCCATTCAGAGCTGGATTTCCTGTTGGGTATGATCGCCGGCGGCGATCGGAGGGGTGAGAGGGATGCCGCAGGGGGGAAGGAACCTTGTAGCTAGCGCTAGGCTAGCTACATGATTAAAAAAAACCACCCGCAGCCAAGCGCCGCAAATAATCAAAACGCCAGGGTGCTTAAAAAGAACCCGAGCCGGGTCTACAAGTAAAAAAAAACATTCTGCCTGGTCAGTGGGGGTTGCTGGACCAGGCAACACTCTTTACCTCCTCTCCCCGCTGCTCCTAGCTGCTGGAATCCATCACTTTTACTTTGGTGACTGTCACGGAACAGCCGTGAGAAACGAAAACGCAACCGCAGTCGGTTTCCTGTCTCGATTGCCAAATCAGAATCTCATGTCTGTGGATACCAGGCAGTCCAGCCTGGAGGGTCTCTGCTGTCTTCATAAGAGCAGCAGAATTCTTTTCATGAAACCTGGTGCCTGTGACCTGTTAGCCATAGGTGTAAACTCAAAGCTTGTCCAAGCTGATTTCACATTCAGATGTTAATTAAAGGAACCAAAAGGTCCTTTTCATACAGGGAGATCCCAGGAAGCTAGTCACAGCTTGACACCAGACAGCCTGGCTGCAGCCTTACCAGGAAGAAATTAGTGTATTATATAATTTTTTGCCTATTTACAGAATACAGTAAATAGGGTAGTTAGGAGAGCGGTATCATTGGATCCGTAGGGTCATGCTGAATCTCTTGATACCAGTCGAGAGGGGCCCGGGGCCCCTACAACCCAGGTATGAATCTTCTCAGGAACCTGACCCGCTGCCCTAGCCATGTCTGATGTCATATTAATCTGTATTTTCAGACAAGTATGAATCTGTTATCCCCCTAAATATAACGTGTATCGTTCATGAGTTACGGCATTTTATAAGTTTAGCCCTAAAATCTCTCAGAGGGAATGAACTGTCATTGGGGGGTAACTCAGAGGGGGCCGGCATTGCCACACCCCCAAACCAGCTTCATCAAAAGCACAAGGCCGGCAGGCGGACCCTCAGTCCTCCAAATTCCACCTTCACGAAAGCACACTGCCAGCCAGGGGACCATGTGGTTGGCGGCCATCTTGTCTGAGCTGAAACAATGGACACATGGCTAGCGGCCATCTTGATTGGCCATCTTGTCTGAACTGAACAAAGGACAATTTCCATTTTTCTTGGATTTTAAATTTTGCTGAACTGAACAAAAGGAACTCTACAAGTTTTCCCAGAACGGACATATTTCCACAAACCCTAAGTATTTTCTCCTTTTTTATTTCATACTGGCTATTACTGTTTTAATAATTGTTGATTTTAATAATTGTCTGTATATATTAATTATTTATATTGCCGTGAATAGAAGACTTCATCAAAGTCCTTCACTGTTCCGCTACCCTGCTTATCAGCCCCACAACTGAACCAGACTTCTGAAGAGACGCTACTATTGTTGAGATCTAGACAGAATAGAGTGTGTTTAACCGTTTTTATTTGCAGGTCGAGAAATAACCAGTTAGTGAGTTCCTCTGTCTCAGGTGGTGGCAGTTATGCCCTGAAATAGTGTGTAAAGTTGTAATTACTGTACCTCACAGGCTCCCGTCTGGTTTGTCTGTGGCCAATTCCCAACGGTTCCTGCGCATTGACTGTGACCAGAGTTCGCACGATCCGTGTGCTGGCACCGTTTGGAAGGCATTTCGTGGTCTGACCACTAGGGCTCCTGTGACAGTGACCTTTGAGGTCACAACGCTGGAGAGGAAGCGCCTGTGCTCTCCTCTGTGAGCTCAGCACTGATTGATGTGGAGGGGGTGGGGGAGAGGCGGGAGCAGGCAGCGGAGAGCCTGTTAGAAGGCTCTGATAGGCAGGGAAGGGGCGCTTTGCAGGCGTTCCTTAGCCTGTAGTGGGAAGCCCCTTCCCCGTAGTCTATCGACATTATGAATGTCGGCAGATTCCGTGGGGGCTAGTAGGGTGCAGGGGGCACGGAGAGCGGCGATCAGGGCACACAGAGGCATGTCCTGCAGATGGGGACATGTCTCTGTGTCCCTTTTTTAGATTTAATAACCCACCTCGGGTACTCTTTAACCAAGTTGAGCATGTCTGGGAGGATCTTGATCGATATGTTTGAAGACTGGATCCTCGTCAGCAAATGCTGGACAGAATGCTGTCTGTATGGCTCCAGATACCTCTAGAAACCACCCAGAAACCTCAAATGGCATCTAACTGTAGTCTGTGCTGCCAGATCTAGAACAATTTTGAATTATTATGGAGGGTTCTACTGTATATTATAATAAATAACTCCAAGTACTATAAAACTTTTGACTGCATAACTGCACTCTACTTATGGTTGTGTTGGTGTGTCTGGATTAATAATCTTGTTCAAGAGATTCTGGAGTAAAGAAGTTCTATAATCCTTTTTGCATCTTTTATTCTTTATTTGTGTCTATTGAAAGCATATTTGGATATAGGATTGATCTGAGTTACCTCAATAGTTATTTCTACAGTGAGTTTTCTAATATGTTTCTGGAAACTTTATACTGGTGGTTGTGAAAATACATACCATATCTTTATACATTACATATATTTTAAACACAGGGAATTTCTGATAAATGTTAACAGATTGAATTGGTTGACCTCGTCCCATAAAGTACATACAAATGCACAATTTATTTTAAATTTGTGTCAAATTCATCTTCTATAGGGATGTCAATGCTTAGGAGAACTCATGGAGAAGCACGTGATCAGTTTGATTAGCTGATATATTTGTAAGGTTCTGATTTGCTGTGATGACTTCCTGGTTTAACACAAACACTTCCTTAAAGGAGAACTGTAGTGAGAGGTATATGGAGGCTGCCATATTTGTTTCCATTTATGCAATACCAGTTGCTTGGCTATCCTCTGCCGCTAATACTTTCAGCCATAGGCCCTGAACAAGCATACAGCAGATCAGTTGTTTCTGACAATTTTGACAGATATGGCAAGATTAGCTGCATGCTTGTTTCTAGTGTGATTCAGACACTTCTTCAGCCAAATAGACCAGCAGGGCTGCCAGGCAACTGGTATTGCTTAAAAGGAAATAAATATGGCAGCCTCGATATACCTCTCACTACAGTTCTCCTTTAACACTACCACTTTGCCTGCTTCCTCAGGTGAGTGAAAAAACAGGTGCCCTAACTACCATGGCTGTGTAGCAAGCATGAGCGCCTCTCTGAGACAGAGATACAAATTCTTCAAGTGAGGTAAGATTACCGCTCTGTTTATAAGATTAACAGCTTAATTATCTTTTATGCATTGGGCGCCTTTGTGGTGATATATTGGGGTGCTGATGATGTTAGGGAATACAGGAACATATTTCTGTCATTTTTCTGTCTACTATGTCTGCTAAAAGCTAGTCTGGCTCTTGAAGGTGCCACCCGGCCCCAGGAAATGGTTAATGTGATTGTGTGTGTGTGTCAATAGACCGACATTAGCATACAGTTCCTCTGGACCATGCACGGTGGTTTGACAGCTCACTAAAGGACATGAAGAAAGAAGTGCGCAGACTAGAAAGGAAGTGGCGAAAATCCCAGAATTCAAAAGATAAACACACCCTTGTCTCTCACCTGGAAAACTACCAAAATGCGATCACCAAGAAAAAATCCTTCTACCTATCACAGGAGATCGCAAAGGCCGCCAACAGACCAGCCCAACTATTCCGCACAGTTGATAGACTACGTAATCCATCCTGTCTAAAACCTACTATAACTCCCTCAAAGGAGCTATGTGAGAAATTTCCGTGCTACTTTGCTGACAAAGTATCCTCCATTCGGTCTCTCATTCAATCCACAGCACCCAAGACTCATGCAACTCCTGGAAATAGCTGCAAAAACAACCTAACACCCTGGACTGACTTCAAAAGTATTAGTGAGGAAGAGATCTCAGACATCCTCCGTCGCCTCCGCCAGACAACCTGCGACCTGGACCCTGGACCAACTAAACATATGCTGAAATGCCCTGACCTGCTTGGTCCAGCATTTCACAAAATAGTATATTGCTCTCTACAAGCAGGGAGGTTTCCTACCTCTCTAAAAGAAGGAATCATCAAGCCCCTTCTTAAAAAACCTTCCATGGATCCAGATGCTATGAGCAGCTACAGACCTGTCTCCAACCTCCCCTTCTTAGGTAAAGTTATTGAAAAGGCTGTCTATCTGCAACTTGAAACCTGGCTGTCAGTAAACAACATCCTGGACCCTCTACAATCTGGCTTTAAGAAACACCACAGCTGTGAAACAGCCCTAATCCAAGTCTGCAACGATCTGCTCATGGCAAGGGACAGAGGGGAATGCTCCATCCTAATCCTGTTGGATCTCTCAGCGGCTTTTGATACAGCTGACCATGAAATCCTGCTTAACAGACTGCAGGAGTACTGTGGCATCAGTGGATCAGTCCTCCAGTGGTTCAGATCATTCCTGACTGACAGAACACAGAGAGTATCCCTAGGACCCATAATGTCCAAACCTGCACCTCTACAATTCAGAGTGCCACAAGGATCAATCCTATCCCCTCTGCTGTTTGCAATCTACATGTTGCCACTCGGCACACTTATCCAACGACATGGCCTGACGTACCACTGCTACGCCGATGACACACAGCTATACCTGTCCTTCAAACCTGGTGGAACAGACCCTACCCCAAAAATAAACTCTTGCTTAGCTGAGCTACAGGCATGGATGAATGATAACTGGTTGAAACTGAATGCTGACAAAACTGAGGTCCTGTTTGTCCAAAGCCAGTGCCCGCCATAAAAACAGCTCTATCCTAAAGCAACACCAATCAGGATTGGGAATTCAGACATAAACAGCTCCAACTTTGTGCGCAGCCTTGGCGTACTAATCGATGGGGAATTGAGTTTCAGAAACCAAATTTCATCTGTAGTTAAATCCTCCTTCTTTCATCTGAAGAACATTGCAAAGATTAAACATCTGATTCCCCCAGAGGATCTTCCAACCTTAGTCCACGCCTTCATCACATCACGTCTGGACTACTGCAATGCCCTTTATGTTGGCCTCCCCAAAAAGGACCTGCGTCGCCTGCAATTAGTGCAGAATTCTGCTGCCAGATTGCTAACAAACCAGCCTCGCCACTGTCATATTACACCGATCCTTCGCTCACTGCACTGGCTATCAGTAGAATGGAGAATACTCTTCAAGATTGGACTGCTGACATTCAAATCCCTGCACAGTCTAGGCCCTGGATACATGAAGGACTTGCTGAAGCTGCACCACACCTCTCACAACCTCAGATCAGCAAGTTCTGTAAACTTGGTCACTCCCAGAGTGCACCTCAAAAAATCTGGAGATAGAGCCTTCTGCCATGCTGCCCCTACTCTCTGGAACTCCCTACCACACCCAGTAAAGACAGCACCATCCCTGGAGCTATTCAAATCCAGACTGAAAAGCCACCTGTTTAGCCTGGCATTTCCAGATTTATAAAATGTCTTCCTCTGCACCACGATGGTCTGAGCCATGCTTATGCGCTTTGAGTCCCACGGGAGAAAAGTGCTTTACAAATGTTATTTGTTGTTGTTGTTGTTGGACAGCCAGAAACAGGTAATTAGGTTCTCTTTTGTCTGCCACCCTGCAAATGTGGGGCATTGCTTTGATCTTTTGTATTAATGTAGACGGCTGCCTGTCGGTCAAAACAATATCCGACTAAGTGGGTCTGCCAAGTTCAAAGTGGACAGGAATGTTTGACATTTACATATGACAGGCCTGCTGGAAGGTTGAGGAACCCTTAATCAATGGTCACCTGGCGTGGGGGAAGTCCTTTTTGATGACCTGAAAACTGAGACAGGAAAAACCTTGAAATTCACATATCACCCCTAGCCCAGATGTGACAAGTGGCTCGGCAGACCGTGATGTCACAAACGGGGAAATTGCGTTAGTCTTGGGGCAAGAAACTGCCTCTGGCCAGGAAATGGCTTATTATGCCAAGAGCAGTCAAGTCCCCACCTTTGATCTGCTGCGAAATATACTTTTAAAACTAGTCCCTCCCCTCCCCAAGGAAGTTGCAGCCTCCGGGCGTATCTCACAGTATAAAAAGCAGAGCCAGATGCCTAGAAAGAATCGTCTCTTGGAGGTAGCGCATAGCTAGGGTGATCACGAGCGAATCGGAACGGCGTTCTCCTGCCAAACCACGTTCTAACCTACGCGGTAACGTTATATCCCATTTTTATTTTATGCAAATATCCTTGTGTGTATTTTTGTAACTTTTATCTTTGTAACTTTTTTACATCTTTTGTATATATTAAGTTCTGCATTGTTCCACGTTTTCCTGGAATATTAAATCGTTATTTAAATAAGTTTGACTTCTGCTGTACTAAACCAACACTCATAGCCTAGAAGAGACTGAAGTGCAACTGTGTATAAATCCATGCCTAATTGTACGTTTGAGTAACCCTACCGTATGAGATTGTAATTGCATTGTGTGTGGGGGCATTTGTCATACGTTGGCCTAAAGCACGCAGCTGACCCAACGTACGAAAACGCCAGTGCGAGTAGCTCGACAGCAGAGTAGCTAACAGTATCGTTCGGAACGACTGTTAGTGGTTTTGCTTCACTACAGTGTAAGATTGCAACTGTGCGTGTGTGTGCGTGGCGTTCCTGTATTCGGCCTAAAGCGCAAAGCTGACCCGAATACGAAAACGCAGATTGCGTGCTGAGCACCCGACAGCCGAGTGGACGTGTCTAGCAAACCGCTAGTGGTGGCAGTAAGGAGCTTTTGAGGGGTCACAGCCTTGTTTGTAGCTTGAATAAGGCTGTTCCCCGCTTGATCTGGTCAAACCCGCAGTTGGGAACCGTATACGCAGGAGTGCCGCGGGCCGGTTCCCCCAGAACCGCTTAATGTCGATTGGCGTCAAGTCCTGGGGAGTGTGTTGCAGGGGATAGCGCACACCAATGCGCGCGCACCCCTGCTTGAGCTCCGCTCCGTCAACAGTCTGCCATCTATTTACATTGTACAGAGCTGCGATCTAATGCAGCGCTGCACTGGGGACAGGCCTGTCACTCGGCTGTTCCCTGGAGAGGCTCCAAACGCGATCCCCTCTCATAGGCTTATGCCTATGAGAGAGGATCACTGTGATTGGCCATCGGGGGGAGGGAGAGAGGGGAAAGGGAAAATTAAATACAAAAATAATCAATTTTATTTAAAAAAAAAAAAAGAACTTTTACATTAATAATAAAAAAAGCCTGCAGCAACGATTAGAGCCCACCAACAGAAAGCTCTGTTGTTGGGTAGAAAAGGGGGCAGATCGGTTTGTGTGCTGCGTTGTATGGCTCTGCAGCAAGCTATTAAAGCTGCAGAACCCTGAATTGTAAAAAATAGCCTGGTCACTGGGGGGTGTAAGCCTATGGTCCTTAAGAGGTTAAGGGCTTCATTCACTAAGACAAGTAGCATGCCTTATCAGAGTTAACATACCTTATCAGAGTTAATACATCTTATCAAAGTTAACGCACCTTATCAGCGTTAACATGCTTTATCAGAGTAGCATAGCGAGCGCTACAAACTTATGCCTACTAATTGGCTATGACGAGAGCTCTACTCGTTCTGCCCTGAGCCACTGCGGGTCCAATCACTTTAAAGGGCATTATCCCACACTTTGATTGGCCCAATAGGCTGCCTGTCACTTGACAGGAAACTTGACAGGCAGCCTATTGGTCCAATCAAAGTGATAATGGGGGATAATGTCCTTTAAAGTGATTGGGCCCGCAGGGGCTCAGAGAAGGACGAGTGGAGCTCTTGTCATTGCTAATTAGCAGGCATAAGCGCTCGCCATGCTACTCTGATAAGGCGTGTTCACTTTGATAAGGCATTTTAACTTTGATAAGGCATTTTAACTTTGATAAGGTGTGTTAACTCTCATAAGGCATGCTATTTGTGAATCAAACACTAAGGGCCATATGCAATTCACTTTTTCACCTGAGTTTTCTCCTAGGAGATAATTTTTCATCTTTGATTTGGAATAATTTTTCAGCACTTTGTAATGGAAAAAGTACCAAAAAGTAAGTGCAAAAATACTATCAAAATTATTTTAAATATTGTTTTGCTTTCTGGTGTTTTAAAAGGCATTTTATTGACAGGTTTTAAAATATCACCCAGGAGAAAAGTCAGTAGAAAAATGTAATTGCATATGGGTTTAAGGGCCATATGCAATTCACTTTTTCACCTGAGTTTTCTCCTAGGTGATATTTTTTAATTTGTCAATAAAATGCCTTTTAAGCAACCAGCAAGCAAGAAAATACTCAGAATAATTTTGAAAATACTTTTGCACTTACTTCTCAGTACATTTTCAGTTGAAAAGTGCTGGGAAATTATTTAAAATAGAAGATGAAAAATTATCTCCTAGGAGAAAACATAGGAGAAAACTGGAATTGCATATGGGCCTAAGTGTCTTGTCATACCTCTTTTAGAGGTGATCGTTTTTTTTTTTAGTTGTGAACTTCCGGAGTGCGACCACCCAGTTCATGTCACAGACCTGAAAAACTGAGCGGGACGGTTCATTTCCCGCCTGCTCTGACGGTGGTTGCAAGGATTTGCAACCCACCTTTTGAGTATATACATCCTCAGGGGCGCCTCTAGCCATTTTGTCACTCCAGGCAAGAAAACCTGTGGCGCTCCCCCCCCCCCCCCATGAAAATAATCTTAAAGTACCCCTGACACACACCTTGGTCCCGATATTTTTAACATCGTTTACGTTATTGGTGCTGTGTGACTAGCACACAGCACCATCCTCCCCCCTCCTGTGCCCCCTGTAGACCCCATTCTGCTCAGTCGTAATCTTCGACTGAGCAGAACTTCAAATATGGACGGGGACATCCATAATGCACATGCCACTTCCTCCCTGCCCATATGTGATGTCAGAACGGGAGCCGCAGGGAGTGCTCGAGGTGGGAGGATGACGCTGTTTGCTAGTCACACAGCACCAGGGAGGAAAACATATTAAAAATACTGGTGTCAGGGGTACATTAATGCAGCAATGTTTCACCATAAAATAATCATAATGCAGCAATGTTTCACCATAAAATAATCATAATGCTGCAATGTTAAATCTTAATGCAGCGATCTTTCACCAAAAAATAATGGTAACGTCAGTATACGTTACCTGTCTGTGTCCACCAATGGCTCCGTCTCCGCACTGCCTCACATACACATGCCCCACGTGGTTACCAGCGTATATGTGGGTGCCTGTGTGATGTCACATACACACGCACGTATACGCCGGCAACCACATAGGGCGCGTGTATGTGAGGCAGAGACGGACACTGCCAGGTAACCTCTACTGCACAGGGCACCTGGGGACACAATTTACATTACGGGATAGCGTCGGGCGGTCAGATGCGGCGTCACAAGTCCAATTCCTGATCAGTTTCAGCATGAAATTGATCGGGAATCAGACTGTGGTATATGGGCAGCTGACAGATCTCTCTCTGATCAGATTCGTTCAGAGAGAAATCTGTCTCTTGGTTGATCTGCCTATCATGGCTAGATGTATGGGCACCCAGAGCAAAGTCCTAGATAGTTGCTCTTACTTTGTGTGCCCTTGTTCATCCCCCCCCCCCCCCCCCCCCAGGACAGGAGTGACGATCTCCTGGCAGCAGCAGAGCTGATAAAAGCAGCAGGGGTCAGGAGATGTGTGTCAGTCTCCAGACAGGCAGCTGTGCACTATGAGCTGCTCAGAGCTGTGTATACCAGCATCGTACAGCTCACATGTTACAATGCTGATATACACAGCTCTGGGCTCACAGTGCACAGCTGCCTCCTCCTCCTCTCTTCTCTGCACTGATCAGCATTGCTGCGCTGATCCCAGTCTCTCCCCCCTGCAGCTCACCTCTGCCTGCTCGTCACACACTCAGGGGGACACAGGCGAAGCTTCAACGGGTCAGACTGCGGGAAGGCCAGGGACCCAAACTTCTGGCTGGCGGGTGGGCGGAGTTAGAGGCGGAGCCGCACGCAGTAAACAAATCATGCGGCTGCTGCTAGGAGAGGGGCAGGATAGGCGATTAGGAGGAGGTTGAGTGGGTGGGGCTCTAGGGATTTCCTGGCTGCAAGTCTATTGGCTGGGCCAGGGCGGGGGCGTGGATACAAGCGGCAGAAAACGTGGTGTAAATAAACCACGATCAGAGCAGCCGCAGCTGATTGCAATAGCGCCGATCAGCCTCAGTCTCCCCCCGCAGCAGTGCGCCCCCCTTCCTTCATGCCGCTCCAAGCAGCTGCCTTTAGTGCCAGTGGCTTTAGGCGCCCCTGTACATCCTTAGCTATTTGCTTTTCTGAATCTTACATGATTCTGCACCATTGGGCTCCTTTTGTCTTTTAGATGAACCGGGGGTTGTTACAACCACAGGAACCATCGCCATAAGCTACCATCTGTTTAGTGTTAGCAGAGATGGTCAATGAGATAAGGTAATAATTCCAAATTGATGTGTTACTTGGAATTATTGTCAAGTGTCGTTGCTTTTATGTAAAAAAACATGAGAGTGGAAAAGGACTGATTAAATACAGCAGTGGATGATTTTGATTGGTGCAATTCCAAGCTGCATGGCTGTGCATAAAATTTGCATCAGCTCAAAATTATTAGCATCTCACTGACCATTTACATTCCTCTATAGAGATGTAGCGAACGGTTCGCCGGCGAACGGTTCCAGGCGAACTTTGGGGGTTCGCGTTCGCCTGGACCAGGCGAACTTTTGCGGACATTCGATTCGCCCCATAATGCACTATGAGGGTCAACTTTGACCCTCTGCATCACAGTCAGCAGGCACACTGTAGCCATTCAGGCTACACTAAGCCCTGGAGCCCCACCCCCCCTTATATAAGGCAGGCTCGCTGGCCATGACACTCACTCGTGTGCCTGCTGCAAATAGACAGACTAGGGAGAGCTACTGCAGATTTTTTCTCCTAGGGAAAGATTAGTGGCTCTTGGCTTGCTCCTGGATGATTGTTATTGCTAAAATAGCACCCTTCAGCTCTCTTTTGAGAGCTAATGTTTTCCTGATGTGTTTTTTTTGTGTGTGTTTCTCACTGACACTGACATTATACAGCCCTATCTGTTGCAGCTGGACCTTGGTAATTGTTATTACTGAGCCAGCCAGGCCCTGCCTAACTATCTATACTGGGACACCTACCTATGCCTACCTAACTACTGGGGCACCTACTTACCTATACGGGGACACCCACCTACCTACCTATACTAGGGGACCTACCTACCTATACTGGGACTCCTACCTATGCCTAGGTAACTACTGGGACACCTACCTATGCCTACCTACCTATACTGGGTCTCCTACCTATGCCTAGCTAACTACTGAGGCGCCTACCTACCTATACTGGGACTCCTACCTATCTATACTGGGTCTCCTACCTATGCCTAGCTAACTACTGGGACACCTACCTATGCCTGCCTACCTATACTGGGTCTCCTACCTATGCCTAGCTAACTACGGAGGCACCTACCTATGCCTGCCTACCTATACTGGGACTCCTACCTATGCCTAGCTAACTACTGGGACACCTACCTATGCCTACCTACCTACCTATACTGGGTCTCTTACCTATGCCTAGCTAACTACTGGGACACCTACCTATGCCTACCTACCTATACTGGGTCTCCTACCTATGCCTAGCTAACTACTGGGACACCTACCTATGCCTACCTACCTATACTGGGACTCCTACCTATGCCTAGCTAACTACTGATGCACCTACCTATGCCTACCTACCTATACTGGGACTCCTACCTATGTCTACCTACCTATACTGGGTCTCCTACCTATGCCTAGCTAACTATTGGGACTCCTACCTATGCCTACCTACCTATACTGGGTCTCCTACCTATGCCTAGCTAACTACTGAGGCACCTACCTATGCCTACCTACCTATACTGGGACTCCTACCTATGCCTACCTACCTATACTGGGACTCCTACCTATGCCTACCTACATACAAGAAGATAATAAGGTCGTTGCTTCATTGTGGACAGACCAAATTCGATCAGCTGGACAGTCACTGTTCTATCATTGAGCTACCACAGCCCGCTGACCATATGGGCTGGAAAACTGCCACGGCCTGCACTCTGGCCATGGTGCGCACCAGTCCAGCACGGCCATCTTTAAAAAACAAAACACCAGGAAAGCAATGGGACCAGACGCTGTGTCTGCGAAATGCTTGAATCTCTGTGCCGACCAATTAGCGCCTGTATTTACAGACATATTCAAAGCATCTCTAGAACTCTCAATTGTTCCTGCCTGTTTTAAAAGCGCAACTATTGTACCAATTAAAAAAAAAAAAAAACCTGCATGTTTAAATGATTACAGGCCTGTTGCGCTGACATAACTGGTCATGAAAGCATTTGAAAAACTGATAATGACTTATCTGAAATCCATCACAGATCCCCTGCTGGACTCTTTGCAATTTGCCTACAGGCCTAACAGATCCGCAGACGATGCCGTGAACATGTGTATGCATTATGTACTACAGCATTTAGATATCCCAGGAACCTACACCAGGATTTTATTTATAGATTTCAGCTCTGCATTTAATACCATAATTCCATCACTGCTGCACAGCAAGCTCTCCCAGCTACATATACCTGAATCCCTCTGCAAATGGATAACCGACTTCTTAACCGACAGAAGACAGCGTGTTAGACTTGGTAAACTCACATCAAGCTCTCTGACAGTCAGTACTGGTGCACCCCAGGGCTGTGTGCTTTCCCCACTGCTGTACTCACTTTACACCAATGACTGCATCTCCACAGATCCATCTGTTAAGGTTCTGAAGTTTGCAGACGACACAACAGTTGTTGGTCTCATTCAAAACGGGGATGAGTCTGCATACAGGCATGTGGTGGGACAGCTTTCCTCCTGGTGCAGCAGCAACAACTTGGAACTAAATGCTCTCAAAACCATGGAGATGATAATAGACTTTAGGAGATCTCCCCCCCAGCACCTCCCCTTAACCATAAATGGATCCACAATAACCCAAGTAGAGTCATTCAAGTTTCTTGGGTCCACGATCTCAAACGACTTAAAATGGGACAACAACACTGCCACTATTGTCAAGAAAGCACAACAGAGAATGTACCATCTACGGCAGCTGAAAAAGTTTGGCCTACCTCAAAATCTAATGGTGCAGTTCTACACTGCAATCATCGAATCAACCATAACATCATCTATGACTGTATGGTTCGGCTCCTGCTCAGCATTAGAAAAGGGGAGGCTGCAGCGCATCATCCGATCAGCGGAAAGGATAATTGGCTGTAGCTTACCTTCCCTGCAGGATCTTTACACTAGCAGGTGCAGAAAGAGAGCAACCAAAATTGCCTCTGACCCCTCTCACCCAGCTCACTCCATCTTCCAGCGCATGCCTTCAGGAGTAAGATTCCGGTCAATCGCTACCAAAACCTCTAGACACAGGAACAGTTTTTTTCCTCAAGCGGTAGCCATACTTAATGCTGAACCACGTTAGAGCTGCTAGGACTGAAAGTAATCAGCACAGAACTAAACATGAACAATTCTCACATTGCTTACTGCCACTATACTTATAATGTCCTTAACTTGTAATATTCACACTATCTGTCCTTGTATTGTTTTTGTTTGTGTTTGTTAAGCAACTGCCAAGACAAATTCCTTGTAGGTGCAAACTTACTTGGCGAAAATAAATTGATTCTGATTCTGATTCTGATCACTACGCAAACAGCTGTTTGTGGTGTGTTACACAGTGAGTTTGGTGTGTCAGTGTGAAGCAGAACTCTAATTACACTTCCTGATTGATGTATACACATGCAAGATGTTTGAAAGCACTTTAGGCCTGCAATTTACCAATTAATGTGATTTCTGCCCTTAAAACGCTGCTTTGTGTCAAATCCAGATTTTTCCCCGGGGCTTTTGGTGTCTATCCCACTCATCCATGCCCCCCTCCAGGGTTTAGACCCCTTGAAACATGTTTTCCATCACTTTTCTGGCCAGCATAATTTTTTCTATTTTTCAAAGTTCGCCTCCCGATTGAATTCTATTGCGGTTCGCAAACTTTTACGCGAACCGAATCTTCCGCGGAAGTTCGCGAACCGAAAATCGGAGGTTCGCGACATCTCTATTCCTCTATTATTTGTTACCTCTGCACAGTTGTTGAGGGTGTCCATTCTGTTACCTAAGGAGGTGATCTCCTTCATGGGAAGTTTGGTGGTTTTGGTGAGCTCCTTGTGCAAAAGGTTGGTCATGTTTGGTGTTACATTGAATTGAGAGCATCTGTCAGATCTTGTTTAGTGAGTGTCATTCTGTCTTTTTTCAGCTCTCTGTTTTTCTCCTTCAGATCTCAGATCCTGCATGGTAAGCTTTTCATTTCTGGTGTTGTGGGCATCTTCTTGTCCAGTAATTCTGGTGTTTAGATTTTCCTCTACTCGTGACATATCAACTAGTGCAGCTGAGTAATATTTTAATATTGTGGCTGTCATCAATGGTAATTTTGGTTTTGATTAATGCTTTTCTGTATACAAGCTTTTTGTCTTTTATGGGTAAAATATATTTGGCAGTGAAAATCCGTTTCTATGACCTAGAGAGAGTGGCAACATTCTTGTTGGACATAACTTACATCATTATACGTCTTTCACTGCTCAAGATTAGTGTTGGGCGAACAGTGTTCGCCACTGTTCGGGTTCTGCAGAACATCACCCTGTTCGGGTGATGTTCGAGTTCGGCCGAACACCTGATGGTGCTCGGCCAAACTGTTTGGCCATATGGCCGAACTAAGAGCGCATGGCCGAACGTTCCCCGAACGTTCGGCTAGCGCTGTGATTGGCCGAACGGGTCACGTGGTTCGGACCCGAACGCGCTCTGACTGGCCGAACGGTCACGTGGTTCGGGTAAATAAATACCCGAACCACGTCATATCTCCGCCATTTCTCTGTGCGTTTAGCTTTGGGTAGGCAGGCAGGGTAGTTCGCTCTCCAGCCACGCTAGCCAGGGTCCCCCCCAGTCATTGTGTGTTGCTGCTGGGAACAGTAGTACACCGCTCGCTCAGCCACACTATATATAGCATTGTTTACTGCCACTGTGTACCTCGCTCAGCCACACTATATATAGCATTGTTTACTGCCACTCTGTATACACGGCTCAGCCAGACTATATAGCATTGTGTGTACTGCCACTGTGTACCTCGCTCAGCCAGACTATATAGCATTGTTTACTGCCACTCTGTGTACACCGCTCAGCCAGACTATATAGCATTGTGTGTACTGCCACTGTGTACCTCGCTCAGCCACGCTATATATAGCATTGTGTTTACTGCCACTCTGTGTACACCGCTCAGCCAGACTATATAGCATTGTGTGTACTGCCACTCTGTGTACACCGCTCAGCCAGACTATATAGCATTGTGTGTACTGCCACTCTGTGTACATGGCTCAGCCAGACTATATAGCATTGTGTTTACTGCCACTCTGTGTACACCGCTCAGCCAGACTATATAGCATTGTGTGTACTGCCACTCTGTGTACACGGCTCAGCCAGACTATATAGCATTGTGTGTACTGCCACTCTGTGTACACCGCTCAGCCAGACTATATAGCATTATTTACTGCCACTCTGTGTACACCGCTCAGCCAGACTACATAGCATTGTTTACTGCCACTCTGTGTACACCGCTCAGCCAGACTATATAGCATTGTGTGTACTGCCACTCTGTGTAAACCGCTCAGCCAGACTATATAGCATTGTGTGTACTGCCACTCTGTGTACACCGCTCAGCCAGACTATATAGCATTGTGTGTACTGCCACTCTGTGTACACCGCTCAGCCAGACTATATAGCATTGTTTACTGCCACTCTGTGTACACGGCTCAGCCACACTATATAGCATTGTTTACTGCCACTCTGTGTACACCGCTCAGCCAGACTATATAGCATTGTGTGTACTGCCACTCTGTGTACACCGCTCAGCCAGACTATATAGCATTGTGTGTACTGCCACTCTGTGTACACCGCTCAGCCAGACTATATAGCATTGTTTACTGCCACTCTGTGTACACCGCTCAGCCAGACTATATAGCATTGTGTGTACTGCCACTCTGTGTACACCGCTCAGCCAGACTATATAGCATTGTGTGTACTGCCACTCTGTGTACACCGCTCAGCCAGACTATATAGCATTGTTTACTGCCACTCTGTGTACACGGCTCAGCCACACTATATAGCATTGTTTACTGCCACTCTGTGTACACCGCTCAGCCAGACTATATAGCATTGTGTGTACTGCCACTCTGTGTACACCGCTCAGCCAGACTATATAGCATTGTGTGTACTGCCACTCTGTGTACACGGCTCAGCCAGACTATATAGCATTGTGTTTACTGCCACTCTGTGTACACCGCTCAGCCAGACTATATAGCATTGTTTACTGCCACTCTGTGTACACGGCTCAGCCAGACTATATAGCATTGTGTGTACTGCCACTCTGTGTACACCGCTCAGCCAGACTATATAGCATTGTGTGTACTGCCACTCTGTGTACACCGCTCAGCCAGACTATATAGCATTGTTTACTGCCACTCTGTGTACACCGCTCAGCCAGACTATATAGCATTGTTTACTGCCACTCTGTGTACACCGCTCAGCCAGACTATATAGCATTGTGTGTACTACCACTCTGTGTACACCGCTCAGCCAGACTATATAGCATTGTGTGTACTGCCACTCTGTGTAAACCGCTCAGCCAGACTATATAGCATTGTGTGTACTGCCACTCTGTGTACACCGCTCAGCCAGACTATATAGCATTGTGTGTACTGCCACTCTGTGTACACCGCTCAGCCAGACTATATAGCATTGTTTACTGCCACTCTGTGTACACGGCTCAGCCACACTATATAGCATTGTTTACTGCCACTCTGTGTACACGGCTCAGCCAGACTATATAGCATTGTGTGTACTGCCACTCTGTGTACACCGCTCAGCCAGACTATATAGCATTGTGTGTACTGCCACTCTGTGTACACCGCTCAGCCAGACTATATAGCATTGTTTACTGCCACTCTGTGTACACCGCTCAGCCAGACTATATAGCATTGTGTGTACTGCCACTCTGTGTACACCGCTCAGCCAGACTATATAGCATTGTGTGTACTGCCACTCTGTGTACACCGCTCAGCCAGACTATATAGCATTGTTTACTGCCACTCTGTGTACACGGCTCAGCCACACTATATAGCATTGTTTACTGCCACTCTGTGTACACCGCTCAGCCAGACTATATAGCATTGTGTGTACTGCCACTGTGTACACGGCTCAGCCACACTATATAGCATTGTGCGTACTGCCACTCTGTGTACACGGCTCAGCCACACTATATAGCATTGTGTGTACTGCCACTCTGTGTACACGGCTCAGCCACACTATATAGCATTGTGTGTACTGCCACTCTGTGTACACCGCTCAGCCAGACTATATAGCATTGTGTGTACTGCCACTCTGTGTACACCGCTCAGCCAGACTATATAGCATTGTGTGTACTGCCACTCTGTGTACACGGCTCAGCCACACTATATAGCATTGTGTGTACTGCCACTCTGTGTACACGGCTCAGCCACACTATATAGCATTGTGTGTACTGCCACTCTGTGTACACCGCTCAGCCAGACTATATAGCATTGTGTGTACTGCCACTCTGTGTACACCGCTCAGCCAGACTATATAGCATTGTTTACTGCCACTCTGTGCCTGCTGGGAACAGTAGTACACCGCTCACCCGCCACTGTATAGCATTGTGCTCTGTGTCGCTGCTGGCAATAGTGGTACACCGCTCACCCACCACTGTATAGCATTTCTGTACTGCCACTGTACTGCTACCAGTCAGTGTGTACTTTAAGGATAAGTGAAATGAGGAAGAAATCCGGTGAAAGAGGGAGGGGCAAGGGAAGAGGTGTTTCCCCTGACGGTTCACGTACAGGCCACAGGGGAGCACCCAAGAAAACCCACTCAATACCGCCCATGTTGTCCAGGACAACAACCCTCACAGATCCAAAAGAACAGGACCAGATAATTACTTGGATGACCTCTCAAGCGTCCAGCAGTGGGTTAAGCAGCACCAGCACATCACGCACGAGGTCCGAGTCCTCAGCCAGTTACAAGGAGCCAGTGGGCACAAAGCTGACACAACCGGCAGCGACACCACGCACACAACTGCCAGATAACCAGTCCGATGAATTACCTCAGGACACAATGGGGTATTCGCAGGAGCTATTCCCAGGCCAACAAACTTCCACCTTTGAAAGGTCAATGGAGGAACAGCCAGAAATGTTGTGCCCGGATTCACAACCATTAACTGTGGGAAATGCACCGGGCACTGAAATACAAGGCGAGTCCGAGGACTTTGAAACCCAAATCCCAGAGCAAGTTGGGCAGGAGGGGTTGCAATTGCAGGAGGTCGGCCGAGAAGCTCTGGAAGACGACGTTGGAGTGAGCTGCGCAGAGGTTGTTCTGGGGAGCTCTACTCCACGGCGGCGGCCCCCCACAATGACATATGACGAGTTTGAGGAGATGGAAGAGGAGAGTATGGACAATGTGGACATAGACCCAGATTTTGTTTGTGAACGAGAACATCGCCGTCGTAGCAGCAGCACAGATGAGTCTGTTGAAGAACCCACTGCTGCACGAGTTCGCCTTGTGCCACAAGGTAGGCGGCGCGCAATTTCAGGCACCACAAGCGTGGAAGTTCAAGTGAGAGGCAAAAGAGGAGCAAACAGAAATCGCCAGCAAGGCAGGTGCTCCAAAGTCTGGGCTTTCTTTGAAGACTGCACTGAGGATGTTACCATGGCGATTTGCAAGGTGTGCAAGACCCGCCTGAGCAGGGGGAAAAGTATTAACAACCTCTCCACCACCAGCATGAGCCGCCACATGCTATCCAAACATCCCACTCTGTGGGCAAACGCGGCAGGACAGGGTACCAGCAACACTGCCTCCCTTGGGTTCACCAGACTCACCACCAGACCCGCCTCAGCAGCAGCAGTAGCCCAGCCATTGCATGGTTCACAACATTCACAAACATCAGACGACGCTGACACTGTCACTTTCCGGAGTCGTGCTCTTGAGGTCTCCCAGTGTTCATCAAACACAACAACCAACAGCCCTTCCGTGTGCAGCGCTACGGTTCAGTTGTCTGTGTCGGAGATGTTTGAGCGCAAGAGGAAATTGCCAGCAAATGACCCCTGGGCCGTGGCAGTAACAGCCAGCATAGCCAAGCTTCTGGCCTGCGAAATGCTGCCATATCGAGTGGTGGAGACAAACAGCTTCAAGGGCATGATGTCAGTGGCCATCCCACGTTACCTGGTTCCCAGCCGCTACCACTTTGGGCGCTCTGCAGTGCCTGAGGTGCATGAGCACGTGGTCAGCAAAATAACCCGTAGCTTGAAGAATGCCGTTGCCTGCAAGGTTCACCTCACCACTGACACCTGGACGAGTGCGTTCGGCCAGGGTCGATACATCTCCCTTACCGCGCACTGGGTGAACCTTGTGGAGCCTGGCAGCGATTCCTCACCTGCTACGGCGCGGGTGTTGCCCACGCCGCAAACAGCTTCACCGCCGTCCCTCCCACTGGATAACAACAGCAGCACCTACCTCTCTGACTCCTTCTCCTCCAACGCATTTCAAAGCTGTACCTCATCCGGAAACGCTAACCCAGCACCAGCAGCAGTAGGATCGTGGAAGCAGTGCAGCACAGCTGTTGGCATGCGTCAGCAAGTGTTGCTGAAGCTGATCTGCCTTGGGGATAAGCAGCACACAGGGGAGGAAATTTGGAGGGGAATAAAGGAACAGACGGATTTGTGGCTGGCACCGCTGGACCTGAAACCGGGCATGGTTGTGTGTGATAATGGGAGTAATCTCATTCGCGCTTTAAAATTGGCTAAGCTGACACACATCCCTTGCCTGGCGCACGTGATGAACCTAGTAGTTCAGCAGTTCCTGAGGACATACCCAGGCGTGGCCGATCTTCTGTTGAAGGTGCGTCGAGTGGCCAAACATTGTAGAAATTCCAGTACTGCTTCGGGGGCACTCGCCAAGAGGCAGGAGCGCTTCAATCTCCCCCACCATCGCTTGCTGTGTGATGTCCCTACGCGCTGGAATTCTACGCTGCACATGCTAGCCCGCTTTTGTGAGCAGAAGAGTGCAGTGGTCCAGTACATGACGGCGCAGTACCGAGGCGCATCCGGACAGCTGCCAAGCTTCTGTGGATCCGATTGGGCCAACATGTTGGATCTCTGCCAAGTCCTCCAAAATTTTGAGCAATCCACGTTGCTTGTGAGCAGTGACAACTCTTCAGTCAGCATTACCATACCACTGCTGTGTTTACTGAAGAGGTCAATGTTGAAAATCAAGGAAACAGCTGTCATGATGCAACTGGGGGAATCTGAAGGAGAAAACGATCAGCGTGATGGTACCAACATCAGGCCATCCGCCTCAGGAAACGCTGGCCCCAGCAGCTATGACGAAGAAGAGGAGGAGGAACAGCTGGAGTTGGAGCAGGAATTTCATGCCACCACTGACGAGGGCCAGAGCAATTCAGCGCGAATGGTCAGCAGAAGCAGACCAGGAGGAAGGTGACGACTATGATGCATCACAACAACTATCACAACGCTCACAAGAGGATGATGAGGATTCTGGTAGGACTCTGGCACACATGGCTCAATTCATGCTAGACTGCATTGAACGCGACCCACGCATTGTGCGCATTCTGGACAACACCAATTACTGGGTTTATACCCTTCTGGATCCACGGTACAAACACAATGTTCCAAAACTGCTTGAAGAAAGAGTCAGACAGGTCAAAATGGAAGAATACCAGCAGGCCCTTGTGGAGACTTTAGAGAGGAGATTGACATCCTCCCCCTCCTCTAGCCGGTTGTACGCCGACAGACTGACTTCCGCAAACCCAGGACGACCAGGAGGGCAGCAAACAACGCAAGCCGCAGCTAGTGCCCAAAAGGGAATGGTATCGGCAGTGTCCTTGGAGTGGGAAAATTTTCTGACACCCATGCAGCAGCAGCCCACTGAACAGCAAGCGTGCAGATCCACCTCCAACACCAATCGCCTGGAGAAGATGGTCAAGGACAACATGTCAGATGGCGTAGCTGTGTCGAACAATCCATCTGCACCCTTCAACTATTGGGTATCGAAGCTAGACACCTGGCACGAACTGGCAATGTACGCAATAGAGGTGCTGGCTTGCCCGGCAGCCAGCGTTGTCGGAACGCTGTTTCAGTGCTGCCGGAGGCATTGTCACAGATCGGCGTATCCACCTCTCCACAGAAAATGCAGACCATCTGACTCAAATTAAAATGAATCAATCCTGGATTGGAAACGACTACGCAACACTCCAGGACCCCAACCAAGTAACATGACCAATGAACATCTGGGATGGTTTAGCGTTTCCGGTCCCTGTTTATTGAACCTCTCATCTGTATTACATTTATGACTGCATGGCGGCAAAAAGCATTGCTGCTATATCCGCACGCTTTTTGTCCTCATGCAAGGCCTGGGTTGTTGTGTCTCAAAAAGCATGGCCTTCTCCTCCTGCGCCTGCTCCTGTTCCATCACGTGTGCTGCTGCTGGGTTAGCGTTGCCGGTCCCTGTTTATGGAACCTCTTATCTTTATTACATTTATGACTGCATGGCGGTACAAAGCATGCTATCTGCACGCTTTTTGTCCTCATGCAAGGCCTGGGTTGTTGTGTCTCAAAAAGCATGGCCTTCTCCTCCTGCGCCTGCTCCTGTTCCATCACGTCTGCTGCTGCTGGGTTAGCGTTGCCGCGTGGTCCCTGTTTATTGAACCACTTATCTTTATTACATTTATGACTGCATGGCGGTACAAAGCATGCTATCCGCACGCTTCTTGTCCTCATGCAAGGCCTGGGTTGTTGTGTCTCACAAAGCGTGGCCTTCTCCTCCTGCGCCTCCTCCTGTTCCATCACGTCTGCTGCTGCTGGGTTAGCGTTGCCGCGTGGTCCCTGTTTATTGAACCACTTATCTTTATTACATTTATGACTGCATGGCGGTACAAAGCATGCTATCCGCACGCTTCTTGTCCTCATGCAAGGCCTGGGTTGTTGTGTCTCACAAAGCGTGGCCTTCTCCTCCTGCGCCTCCTCCTGTTCCATCACGTCTGCTGCTGCTGGGTTAGCGTTGCCGCGTGGTCCCTGTTTATTGAACCACTTATCTTTATTACATTTATGACTGCATGGCGGTACAAAGCATGCTATCCGCACGCTTCTTGTCCTCATGCAAGGCCTGGGTTGTTGTGTCTCAAAGCGTGGCCTTCTCCTCCTGCGCCTCCTCCTGTTCCATCACGTGTGCTGCTGCTGGTGCTGGGTTAGCGTTACCGGTACATTTTCCTGGAACCTCTTCTCTGTATTACATTTATGACTGCATGGCGAAAAAAAGCATGTTACCTGTGCAAAGAAACATGACATTTTCCACATTTAAAAGACAGTTTTTCCTTTGAAACTTTACAATCAATTTTCTCAAAAACTATAAGCTCTTTTTCAAATATTTTTTTTTCCTCTTGTACCCACTCCCAAGGTGCACATACCCTGCTAATTTAGGGTATGTAGCATGTAAGGAAGCTTTACAAAGCACGAAAGTTCGGGTCCCCATTGACTTCCATTATGTTCGGAGTTCGGCGCGAACACCCGAACATCGCGGCGATGTTCGGCGAACGTTCGCGAACCCGAACATCTAGGTGTTCGCCCAACACTACTCAAGATGAGCGGACGTGCATAATATCTGGTCTTTCTTGTATTCCTGTATTGTCATTTTGCTGTATGTCACCTCTAAACATTGTCTGTAAGTGGCTGGAAAGTGTAATGGTTAAGGGCTCTGCCTCTGATACAGGAGACCTGGGTTTGAATTTCGCCTCTGCCTGTTCAGTAAGCCAGCACCTATTCAGTAGGAGACCTTGGGCAAGACTTCCTAACACTGCTACTGCCTATAGAGCGCGTCCTAGTGGCTGCAGCTCTGGCGCTTTGAGTCCGCCAGGAGAAAAGCGCAATATAAATGTTCTGTGTTTGTTTGTTTGTTTGTAACCTAAACTAATGTCCAGTGCTGCGTAATATGTTGGTGCTTTATAAATACAATAAATAATATTAATAATATCATATGTGAGAGGCAAGAACAGCGATTTAGGAACTTAGATTTCAGGTAAATTTATAGTTAACAACCTTATTTTCAGTCTACATGGGTCAACAAAATAAAGTAAAAATCCAGATGTTAATTTCACTCAAAATAATAACAGGGAACAAATGAAAAGTCCTTTTCTTCATTGTTTGTTATTTCCTCGAGTGTCTGGGCTGATATAAAGAAGTAGTTCTATTGGGACTGATTGTGTTGCTTTTCTGCCACTTGGGAATTATCTGAATGGCCTGTAGCCACGGGTTCCATAATTATATGTAGCACTTCTTTTCCAAGCAGTAAAGCAACATGTTGTGGACATGAAAAGTATTGGGGTAAACTCTCCATGTGAAAGGGGACACCACTGGAGTAAAGATAGATTTAAAGAACATATAGCTGAAATAACTGTAAATCTATTTTGCAGCTATAATGCCTAACACATAAGTAGACTGTATTTAATAGTAAGGACAATTTTATAGCCTCCTCATTTTTGCTGTAGCCAGATTTAGCTCCTTTCTGGCAGAACTTGCTTGCATTGGATTGTACTTCTTTATTATAGGTCAATAAATGTTTCACTACACAAAACTCTCAATAAATAAAAACATCTTGGAACCTCAGCCTGGAAAAACCTATCAGTAAAATGGCAGCCTTCCAAGATATCTGTGGTCTTTACCTGACTGACTGTATGCTCCATATTGTATAATATTCTATTACAGAGAAGCAAACAGTTGTTACTTATAAGTTCTCCAGGATTGAGAAGAAATGTAAGGAAGGCCAAGACATATGGAGAATCTTCTCCTGGTGTGATATATCCAGAGAATAGTGGGGTATAATTTTCTATCGGGCGTTCAATTATGTGAAGAAAGTGGATTTGCATCCACAAAAATGAGACTGTAGAGCTTTCCGTATGTATGTATGTATGTGTGTATGTATGTATGTATGTAGGTAGGTATGTATGTAGAGGCTGAAATGTAAATCCTGGTATTACATAGAATATTGTTTTAAAGGTAATCTGAACTGAAAATAAACTTATGTTTAGTACAGCTAAGCAATAGAACATTAGCAACAAAGATACGAGTCTAATTTTTTTTCCAGTACAGGAAGTGTTGAGAAACTTCAGTTGTTATCTTTGCAAAAGAAGCTTCTCTGCACTCTAAGTCCGCTACAGTGCTATTTTCTGAAGCACTTACACGTCAAGGAAACAGTGAAAGACAAAAAAGATTTTACTGCAGGGATGTTTAAAGGGTGATTGGCTCCACTCTGTTTCATAGTTTAAAATGCAGAGTGTAGTTTGTGAACTGCACATATTAGAGAATGATGCAACGTTATAAAAAAAGGCTATATAACTGAAAATAAAAATATGAGACGCCTCTTTGCTACTAATGTTCCTTTAATTATCCGTACTACACATACAATTCATTAAATCATGTTTTTTCTGCTTAAGTGTCACTTTAATTTGATCATGCAAATGTTGTTTTAACCTGTTAACAGCCACAAATGAGTTCTCTCACTTTTGGATAATGCACTGCTTTTGCCTTCAGCCAGGAGAACTCGTGCGGTAAACATGTGGCTTGCTTTGATCTCTCTTCTCCAAGCAGAAAACATAGAAACTGAAAGCAGAAGTCCTCTTTTATTGTCTCACACTGCCCCATAGTGACAAGTGGACATAAATACAAATTACAGCAGTACTAATTAGAAGCTAGGAAATCTAACAAGGAAGAAATAAAAGAAGTGCTAAAATAAACTGACCAGGAGCACTTGCAAGCCTCTAAATAAATTGGCTGCTAAAGGGTTAAAAAGAGCTGCAGCTATGTCATATGGGTATATGTTCTATGACACCGAAATTCTGCATTGGGTAGGTGCTAAAAAGCTGGTCAGAAAATGAATCCCCTCCATCTTCTCTCAAGACTTTTGCCCACATGTTGCAGGAGCTGAAGGGAGAGTCTTATCTGACTTTACCTCCCCTTTACTCACCCTATCACATCGATAAAATAGGCTGAATGAAAAGACAACATTCAGCAATCCAAAGAAAATTCTGAAGAATTCCACTTGCCCTGCATGTTAGAGTCTGCAAAGAGCTACAATGATCTAACTTATTCTGCAAATGTGTGCTATTTAATTTATGTAGGTGGTGGAGGAGCAGATGCACACAAAGCCTTGAAAACTATCTGTATGACTTTATGGGCACGCTTGTAGGATAAAACATACTTCATCCCAATTACAACACAATGTCATGCCAAAGTAAATATAAGAGCACCTCTTTGTCTCCTGCTCACAATCTTTTAGACTTTTTTTCTTTTCAATTCCTCATATTTTATGGAGAATATATATCAAACAGAAGTACAAAAAGATGCATTATTTCAACATAACAAAGGCTGAATAAATGTGGACCCACAGAGAAATTCAGAGAAATCTGTACCGATTTTCTGATAAATCCCTTTTTAACTTTTTTTTAATGGTTTATGAGTACCTCTTCGGATTTCATGTAATTGCTATATGTTCCTTTAAAAATAATAATAATAATAATGCTGCCTAAAACCGATTCCTGCAAGCAAAAAACAGAACGCCAACACTGTTATTTGAACACATGTGGTATTTTTTGTACTGTCAGATATGGATACAAGAATAACTACACATATGACGCACATTTAACCACTTCCTAAAGAACAAATGTCTGTTATCACTTTTTAAATGTAACTTGCAAAAGTGTGAAAAGGCAGTTTTGGATTTTACTTGCAAAAGTAGCATGCTTAATAAAAAATATATACAAAACTTACTGCAGAGTGCAGCCATGATAATTTAATTGCACAGTATCTCAAGATTTATATTGAAAAAGACCAACAAGGTCTGGCAGAGCAAGTATTCTTGTTCTGTCAGTTTACTGTGCAGTGAGAAAGGAGGGTGAGAGTGTTTCTCTTATGTGAATTATTTTGTATTGCAACCTGATATGCCCTGCTCAACAGCTAAAGTATAACCTCCAATTCTTACTAAGTTACCACCTGAAATTTCCATGTTTTCAGTGATCAAATATTAAAAAATGACATCCTACAGACTAATACTTTAAAAAGACCATGGTTACAACTGTGACAAATGCATGGTGTTGCCACCTGAAGAGCTGTAACCATGTGATGTGTTACAGGGTAAAATGTTATGCGATCATAAATGTCAGACTAAAGAGGTGGCTATTCAGTTTTTATTTAAATGCCTCCAGGGCTGGAGCTGTCTTAATTGGGCGTGGCAAGGCTTTCCAAAGGGTAGGGGCAGCATTAAAGAAGACTCTAGCTCCAAAGGTTTTGTATTGAACTCTGGGTGTGTTCAAGCTACTTGATCCTGTTGATCTGAAGTTGTGGGAGGTGTGACACAGTTGCAACAAATGCTTATAAGGGCTCTTTCACACCAGAGCCCTTTACTGCGTTGTAACGCAAAGGCAGTTCTTTGCGTTAACCAAGGTAAAATGAAAGTCCATAGATTTTCATTTTACCTTTCACACCCGACGCTGCGTTTCGATACATTGCGGTTCCGACGCACCCGGGCACGTTGAACCGTTTTCCCGTCGGGCTAATTAATTACTACCGCCGCTGATTGCATTGCAACGCAGATATACCGCAGGCTATCAACGCGTGCAGGAGAACGGCTCCAGCACGTGTTGTCTGGTGTGAAAGAGCCCTTAGGTATCCGAGGCCTAGGTTGTGTAGAGACTTGAATATTAGCATGGCAATTTTAAGTGGATTCTCTATTTTATGGGTAGCCAGTGCAGTGAGCAAAGGGTTGATATGTGGTAATGGCAGGGTTGGCTTGTTACCAGCTTTGCAGCAGAATTCTGTACTAGCTGGAAGGCATGCATAGAGGGTATTGTAATAATCCAGCCCTGATGTGATGAAGGTGTGAACTAGGGTTGGAAGATCCTCTGAAGGAATGAGGTGCTTCATTTTTCTTATATTCCCCAGGTTAAAAAGGAATGTTTCACAACAGCTGAAATTTTATTTCTAAAGTTTAATCACCATCTTTCAGAAGAATACTGGAAAAGAAAGAAGATCATGAATCTAAATTTCACTAGTTTCCAAATATCACCCCAGCCACAACCTACGCTCTGAACACAACTTTATGTCCTCCCCCAGAACCCACATCCTCACATTTGCTTATACAAGTCCTATCACTTCCTCTAGAATTCACTTCCAACACTCTGCACCCTTTAAGTGCAGCCTTAAAGAGAATCTGTATTGTTAAAATCGCTCAAAAGTAAACATACCAGTGCGTTAGGGGACATCTCCTATTACCCTCTGTCACAATTTCGCCGCTCCTCGCCGCATTAAAAGTGGTTAAAAACAGTTTTAAGAAGTTTGTTTATAAACAAACAAAATGGCCACCAAAACAGGAAGTAGGTTGATGTACAGTATGTCCACACATAGAAAAATACATCCATACACAAGCAGGCTGTATACACCCTTCCTTTTGCATCTCAAGAGATCATTTGTGTGTTTCTTTCCCCCTGCAGTTCTCATGCACTGAAGTTTCAGGCTGCTCTTTTCTTCCTGCAAACAGCTTTGCCCTTGTTTGTAATTCCTCAGTATGTGAAAGCCCAGCCAGCTCAGAGGACGATTTATCCAGCTTGTAAAAGATAAGAGAGAAGAGAGAAGCTGCCCTAATCTAAATAATACACAGGCAGTGTGCATAGAGGGGCCTGGAAGGGGGAGTTCATAGCAGAACCACAACACTGAAGAACTTGGCAGCCTTCCAGACACAGGCCGACAAGTCTGTCAGGGGAAAGATACATTGATTTATTACAGAGACTGTGATAGTAGAAAGTGCTGCAGTTAGCCAGAACACATTAGAATAGCTTTTGGAACTTGTAGGATGATAAAAAACAGGATGCAATTTTTGTTACGGAGTCTCTTTTAAACTCACCTTTTCAAATCCGCACAGATGTGTATTCTCTCTACCTCTACTCATCTATATCTCATAATTAAACAACCACCAGCTTTTATGTGAAATATAGTTATGAATAGTTAAGATTTATAGTATATTTTATTATTCTGTGTATTGTGGGATGCCATGTCCCTGTTTTCAGTACAATCCTGTATATTATCTTCGTCGCTCAAGGGTAATGTCTGTTCTTATCAGAAGATATTTATGTACACAGATTCTCATGCTCTTGACTCTATGTTGAACTTTTCTGACCATGTATATATATGTAGTTGTTGCACATCTTTCAATAAAAGATAATAGTTTAAAAAAAAAAAAAAAAACTCACCTTTTCAGACAAGCATACATTCTATTCTAGGCTATTTCACTGCAACCTCTGACCAAGCTCTGCTTTTTGCAGAATATAATTTAAAGTGTACCTGTAGGGAAAAAGTGCTCAAAGCAGATATTCACCTTAGAAGAGGGAAACCTGTGAATAATCCAGAGGCTTGCCGTATCCCACTCGAGTTTGCCTTTCCAGCACACGGACCTACCGAAACTCTTCGACAACGACTTGCCAGAGAGGTTTGCACAGGTGCAAGATGGCCTGTGGCTGCGCAGAAGCATGGAGCCACTTTAGAGGGTCCCTGGCCAGTGGCGCAGCTACCCCTATTGCTACGCCACTGTCCCTGGCAGTGCCAGTGGTTTGGAGGAGGACATGGGAAGCCTCTGAAAAAAATCGAGAGGCTTCCCTCTACCGGGGTAAATATATATGACTCTCCCTATGGTATTAGATTTGATTTAAAAAAAGCACAACCTTCTGATATACACCTTATATATTGCCCAAAATATACAGGTAGACTGCTTGATCATCTTCCAAATACAGGCAAAACTCAAAAAATTAGAATATCGTGCAAAAGTTCATTTACAGGTGAAACATGAAAAATGTACATATCATGCAAAAGTCAATTTATTGCAGTAATTCAACTTAAAAGGTGAAACTAATATATGAAATAGACTCATTGCATGCAAAGCAATATATTCCAAGCCTTTATTTGTTATCATTTTGATGATTATGGCTTACAGCTTATGAAAACCCCCAAATCTCAGAAAGTTAGAATATGGTGAAAAGGTTCAATATTCTAGGCTCAGCGTGTCAGACTCTTAAAGGACAGCTGTATTGAGAAGAATATGGAGGCTGCCATATTTATTTTCATTTAAACAATACCAGTTGCCTGGTAGCCCTGCTGATTTTTTTGGCTGCAGTAGTGTCTGAATCACACCAAAAATGAGCATGCAGCTAATCTTGTCAGATCTGACAATGATGCCAAAAAACACCTGATCTGCTTAATGCTTGTTCAGGGTCTATGGCTAAAAGTATTAGAGGCAGAGGATCAGCAAGGCAACTGGTATTGCTTAAAAGGAAATAAATATGGCAGCCTCCATATCCCTCTCAGTACAGTTGTTCTTTAATCAGTTTTAGTAGTAAGTTACTAAGTTCAGAAGTATTGAAATAAATTAACTTTTGCATGATATTCTAAATTTTCCGAGTTTCATCTGTATAGTGGAGGCAATGTAATAGCCAGAGCCTTCTATAGTAGAGGCAAATTCCAATGGCTAGAGGCTGCTTTAGTGATGGTTAAGTGGGAGACCTGTACAAGGTAAAGGGAGCAGTCCATTTTATCACATGCTGTATCTGTGGATGGAGCTTAAAGAGAACCCGAGGTGGGTTTGAAGAATATTATCTGCATACAGAGGCTGGATCTGCCTATACAGCCCAGCCTCTGTTGCTATCCCAAACCCCCCTAAGGTCCCCCTGCACTCTGAAATCCCCCATAAATCACAGCCACGCTGCTGACAAACAGCTTGTCAGAGCTGGCTCTGTTTATCTCTATAGTGTCAGTCTGCTGTTCTCCCCGCCTCCTGCAGAACTCCAGTCCCCGCCTGCATCCCTTCCCTCCCTGCTGATTGGAGGGAAGGGACGGGGGCAGGTACCGGAGCTATGCGGGAGGCGGGGGAGCAGCTGAGACTGACACTACAGATGTAAACACAGCCTCACAGCACGGCTGTGATTTATGAGGGATTGCAGAGTGCAGGGGGACCTTAGGGGGGTTTGGGATAGCAACAGAGGCTGAGCTGTATAGGCAGATCCAGCCTCTGTATGCAGATAACATTCTTTAAACACACCTCGGGTTCTCTTTAACTAAAGCCAGTTCCATCCTACAGGAAATGACCAGAAGAACACAGCTCCAACCTATGCTTATGACTATGTCTTGGTCATGTTCTTAGAAGGGCTTGATCCACAAGCCAGGGGTGCTAACCACTGAGCCATCTACTGCCCTTTAATCATAATAATCACTCACTGGATTTACAGTATGTGGTGTTTTTCTAACTTTTATAAAAAAAACACCACATTTTTTGTGTGTTTTTCCATGGTCGAGTGAGATTATACAAACTATCATGGATTAGTCATGCAATGGTTAAAGTCACATACTAACCCCACAGTCAGCAACAGAAGGAAGTTGTGTTTTCTTTAATAATCGCATGAATTTACATTTTGGCAGTTTGGACAATATATGAAAAAAGATCCATAATAAATAAAAAAAACTAGTAAAAATTCATATACAAAATCTTTTTAATACAAAATTAGAAAACAAAAACATTTTCATCCAGCTATCATTTTCTGAAAATAAAAGAAAAAAAATGACATTTTTTTCCTCTTTACAACCATGACACCATTTACAACCATGCACACATTCTCGTTATTGACAACCATGACAATAACCATGGACAAACTTGGCGTAAGTCTCACCTCCCTGCTTGTGTAATTGGCACTTGGCTTTCTGAGACGTCTGCAGAAGTTTAGCAATCCAGATACTGTCCTTATATTTATTGCAGGAAGAGGTTTTTCAGTTCTTGTCAATTACATTGCATTATACATCTGTATAGAAGTTAAGAATATCAATTTTCTATCTGTTTAACATTAATATAACCATGTGATTACAGCAAGCAGATCCTCCTACTTAGCACGCATTTTAAGTCTTCACTCACTGTATTAGCATATGCCAGCATATTTTTGTTTTTCTTTTGTTCTCCCTTACAACACAAGTGGAGCTCTAGATTAAATCAGTAAATATAATATATACTCCAAACTGGAAATGAACGTCAAATGCGACGATCTGAAGGCATTTTAATATTCATAATTTAGACAACAGAGTCATCAGTCTATATGAAGGTCTGACCAAAACAGCAACCGAACGTGTGAATCCTCAAGGTAACTGCAGTTACTGAACTGCTCTATTTTAACACAATATTGTTGCCAAGCGATGGCCCATGGACCCTTTTTGTCGTGGAGCACTGGCTTGGAAGTCCTTATTTCTTGCTCTCCATTTGGCAGCTTTATCTTAGGAAATCCTCTTCATGATTTCTTCAGCAATGGTCAAGTATGCCTTGGCCTGCAGAAAATAAAAAGTATGCCACTGATAAATTGTAAGTTCAAGTATAAATCAACCACCCTAGCCAATAGCATGACTCTCACTCATCGAGTAATATCACACTTCAGCAGACAACAAGATACGCAATGCTGAAACTGGTGGCTCTTGGGAAAACCAGGGAGAAAGGAGGGGGGGGGGGGGAGTTAATATTCTATGTACCAACAGAATACTTTATAAAAACCCCACAAAATTTTAGAAGGCACCTTGTATGTTTTTAGAAATGGGAAATGGACAGCTATGGCACTGCTGAGTTAGTTCAACAATGTAATGCAAGTTGAAGAGAACTGCAATGAAACATGTAACCACACATAACAGCGTTGAAGTGGAGGTGGAGGGCACATGGCCGCTTCCACTGGGACCAAAATTTGCAGTGAGCGTATTCTAGTGTGGAGAGTTGAGGCACCGGCCACTGACGTCACAATGGCACTGCCTCTTTCTTTCATGCTATGGTGTTGTAGATTAACTAAAAAAAAACTTTAATCTTAACATGTGCAGATAACATGCACCACTTACAGTATGTTGCATGTTACACAGGCAATGTGTAATGCTTGTGTGCATAAGCAATACTGTCTGTCTACAAATCACAAGTGTAATGCTTGGGGGTTAAACTTTGACCACCCAGAGCAACAAGACTGGTAGCTGATTAATGGAAGAGGCTACACAGGCTGCCCAGAGCAACTGCAGCTCTGGGCTTCCGATATCGCTACAAATAAGACACAATGGCAGCGCAGTGCGATGTTGCGCTGCCCTTGCGATAGCAAGCATTCAGATACAAGACAGGACTATAGATTGGAGTGCAACTAGACAAGTAAGACACAATGGCAGCGCAATGCGATGTTGCGCCGCCTTATCGATAGCAAGCGTTCAGACAGGTACAAGACTAGATTGGAGCGTAACTAGTGGGAAACCACAGCTCACAGTCACGTCCACAGAAGCAGAGCAAGCAGGCTAAAAACAATCACCAGCAAGCATTCACACAGACAAAACTACAGGAAAGAACATAACTAATACCAACCACAGCCTATAGTTATGTTCCCAGAACTAGAGTAGTAGGAATACTACCAGTCACCAACGTGGTGATGGCAGAATCCAAGCTATCAGGTTAATGGACTCCATTGACCCACCGCGGATGCAGCGAATGTCCATCAGGCATGGGCACTACACAAACAATAATACAGAAAAATAATAAACTGCTCAACTAATGGATAAATATATATCAGGAAGTCTCCATATATATTTATCAAGATATATCTAAAGCACAAGTAATAAGGTCGCATTGAACTACAATAACAGAACTATACAGAGTAGCACAGTGCCCAGCAGACCAACAAAGTGATCGCTATGATGGGCGAGGTCTAAAAGGGGGGACAGACTTTTATGCCGGCATCGACCAATGGATGCAAGCATGCAAATCTCCACACAGCTGAATGGTAATCATTCAATCCTGAGCTGGCTTGATTACCATTTGCTAGCTGGTTGTGAATGCAAAGGACTCCCATAGGAAATACATGCAGTATTATGTAACAACATGCCTGCAGGAAATCCAGGGCTATCTGGCCGCAGCTCAGCTGTAGTAAGCCATTGGTGGAATGATGACAGCATCCTGAGACCAATTTTCCTGAGCTGCCCATAACTGCAGAGCAATTGCAAATGACAATGTGACTCATTGCGAATGCACAACTGAATGCAAGCAGATAAGGCAGAACTGTCCGTTTGCGGCTCCACCGCAACGGACAGAACACGCCACAGGAGGAATCCTTACACAACGTAAGTGGTGCATGTATATAGTGCATTACGCAATTTGAGTAACAGGCTACACAACTTACGTAAATGGCAGTAATTTTGACATGTGCTATCTGCACACACTGAGATTAGCGTTCTGTAGTGAATAAATCTGGCTATCTCCTATTGTTGCCATAGTAAGGACACTGTTGGCCATGCACTCCAGGCACCCACTTGCACTACAGTGCTGGTATGTGTGGTCACAAATGTTATTGTAGTTCACTTCAACTTGCATTAAATTGTGTTGAACTAGCTCAGCAGTGCTGTATCTGTCTACTTTCCATTTCTGTGAACTAATCTGCACCTATTGGTCCTGAGCATTATGATGTTCAAAATCCCCTACACCCAGCATCCAACCTGCTACAAACTGTGCACTGAGTGCAATTTCACCCGCTCACACTGGTTTACCTTGTACATTTTTAAAGATATATTGAGCTTGGGCTGAGAAAAAAAAAATCCTATCAGTTCACATCTGTGCATTATAAGGATTTTTGCACGCCACAGGATTTCTCCACAGGATGGCCAATAGGCAGCTTGCTGATTACAGAAGATGATTCTTCTTCCAGGCTTCCTAAGTGCCTTGTGGATGATCAGGCTTTGTGTGCATCCATCTGTCCTATGTGCCTCCTTCTGTCCCCCTTTGTTCCTCCTTCTTTCCCTCTTTGTGCCTCTCTCTATCCCCTTGTCCCACTATCTGTTCCTGCCCCCTCCTGTGCTCCCCCAGACCAGTGTGTAAAGGCAGAGTACAGCACTGCAGATCCTGTGCTCTAACCTCCCCTCTGGAGTCCACCAGTGCTGTGCCTGTGCGACCATACTGTCTGTTTTCTGCTCCCTCTAGTGCTGGCTCTCCTCATGAAGCGTGTACTCATGCTACATGTGGTAGGAGATGCTGGGCACTAGGGCTAGTGGTGAGCGGATGGCAGAAGCACAGTACTGGACTCCAGCAGAGAGGTAAGAGCACAGCTTCTGCTGCGCTATATTCTGCATTTACACTCTAAGTTGGGGTAGTGCAGAAAGGGTGTGTGTAATGAAACACAACAGGATCAGTGGGTTGTTTGTATCTCAGGGACCATACGGCACATGGATTATTTTCTCTAGAGTGTGGGTGTGTAGTTTTTTTTTTGGGGGGGGGGGGGGGTGTCACAGGAGCCCTAGTGGCTGACCGCACTTAGCCTTCTAAACGGTGCCAGCGCACAGATCGTGCGAACTCTGGTCGCAGACAATGCGCAGGAACCGTTAAGAATTAGCCGCAGACAACTCAGAAGGGAGCCTGTGAGACACGGGTAATTACAACGTACACACGATTCCACGGTATCTGCCACCACCACTGGTATGGGCCAGTGGACCCGATTTACTGACTGACTAGTCCTGCGAATAAAACGGTTAAACACACGGTATTCTGTCTAGCCAACAACAAACAAACAGTAGCGTATCTTCAGAGACCCGGGATCAGTTCTGTGTGTACTGATAAGCAGGGTAGCGGAACAGTGAATGACTTGGAGAAAGTCTTTTATTCACAGCAATATAAATAATTAATATATACAGACAATTATTAAAATCAACAATTATTAAAACAGTAATAGCCAGTATAAAAAAATAAAAGAAGGGAGAAAAATACTTAGTTCCTGGAAAGATGTCCTTTAGTGGGAAAAATCAGAGTTCTGGGTTTCAATCAAAGTTCAGAGTTCAGACCAGGTGGATGCCAGCATATCCTCAAGCTGGCACCGATGAGTTCAAGATGTTTTCAGGGTGGAGGACACTGAGTTTGGGTCCTCTGCCATTCTTATGCCCCTGATTCAGTAGGAGGGAGTGAGGGCGGGGAGCCACACACCCCCTTAGAAGATGAGATGAGCCCTCCCCTTGTCCTGGGGACCAGAAATCATATCTACCCATATATGGGCTCTATCTCACAGAACCGTACAGGTCAGGGCAGATTTATTAACATTTTCAGGTCTGTCTCGATTTACCCAGCGCCCTGATACCAGACATGAGGGGTTGGACCCCTGTAGTATCATCAGGGCACTTTCAAACTGCCTAACTGGCAGTCCTTACTGCAGAATGTTCTGAAACTTCCTCAGAACCAGCATCGGGACTCATGCTACACTTCCCCCACGTTTGGCGAAGCTGCCATCTCAGGAACCCCAGAAATATGACAGATCTGGGAAGTTATGGATTATGCTATGAGACTCAGGTTATTCAGGATGTGTTCTAGCTGCTAACAGCTGACTTCCCTTTGATCTTTACCAGAGAGCAAGGTGTCAAGACCTCCCGAGGATTCGTAGCCTGCCTGGCTGCACCTAGGCATCCTGATCACCCTTTGGTTAATTAACATCTACATGAGATCAGCTAGGTGTCACCTGGTTCCCAGAACAGAAAGGGGAATTGTGCCTTCCACAGGAATATGTCCAAGCTAATTAACACCTCCCCCCCAGGCTTTCACTTCAGCTAAGACAGATCCCCCAGCTGTTCCTAGGCAGAGGGATACTACACATCAAATCTTGGTTCTATTGATCTAAAGCGCAATCGATGCAGGGAATCGAGTGCGATCGTTCTTTTCTTCACGGGCGGTTCCAGGACGCGCCTGCGGCCCCGCAACCGGCCGTGACATGTAGTATCCCTCTGCCTAGGAACAGCTGGGGGATCTGTCTTAGCTGAAGTGAAAGCCTGGGGGGGAGGTGTTAATTAGCTTGGACATATTCCTGTGGAAGGCACAATTCCCCTTTCTGTTCTGGCAACCAGGTGACACCTAGCTGATCTCATGTAGATGTTAATTAACCAAAGGGTGATCAGGATGCCTAGGTGCAGCCAGGCAGGCTACGAATCCTCGGGAGGTCTTGACACCTTGCTCTCTGGTAAAGATCAAAGGGAAGTCAGCTGTTAGCAGCTAGAACACATCCTGAATAACCTGAGTCTCATAGCAAAAGCCATAACTTCCCAGATCTGTCATATTTCTGGGGTTCCTGAGATGGCAGCTTCGCCAAACGTGGGGGAAGTGTAGCATGAGTCCCGATGCTGGTTCTGAGGAAGTTTCAGAACATTCTGCAGTAAGGACTGCCAGTTAGGCAGTTTGAAAGTGCCCTGATGATACCACAGGGGTCCCACCCCTCATGTCTGGTATCAGGGCGCTGGGTAAATCGAGACAGACCTGAAAATGTTAATAAATCTTCCCTGACCTGTACAGTTCTGTGAGATAGAGCCCATATATGGGTAGATATGATTTCTGGTCCCCAGGACAAGGGGAGGGCTCATCTCATCTTCTAAGGGGGTGTGTGGCTCCCCGCCCTCACTCCCTTCTACTGAATCAGGGGCATAAGAATGGCAGAGGACCCAAACTCAGTGTCCTCCACCCTGAAAACATCTTGAACTCATCGGTGCCAGCTTGAGGATATGCTGGCATCCACCTGGTCTGAACTCTGAACTTTGATTGAAACCCAGAACTCTGATTTTTCCCACTAAAGGACATCTTTCCAGAAACTAAGTATTTTTCTCCCTTCTTTTATTTTTTTATACTGGCTATTATGTTTTAATAATTGTTGATTTTAATAATTGTCTGTATATATTAATTATTTATATTGCTGTGAATAAAAGACTTCCTCCAAGTCATTCACTGTTCCGCTACCCTGCTTATCAGCACACACAGAACTGATCCCGGGTCTCTGAAGATACGCTACTGTTTGTTTGTTGTTGGCTAGACAGAATACCGTGTGTTTAACCGTTTTATTCGCAGGACTAGTCAGTCAGTAAATCGGGTCCACTGGCCCATACCAGTGGTGGTGGCAGATACCGTGGAATCGTGTGTACGTTGTAATTACCCGTGTCTCACAGGCTCCCTTCTGAGTTGTCTGCGGCTAATTCTTAACGGTTCCTGCGCATTGACTGCGACCAGAGTTCGCACGATCTGTGCGCTGGCACCGTTTAGAAGGCTAAGTGCGGTCAGCCACTAGGGCTCCTGTGACACTACACATCAAATCTTGGTTCTATTGATCTAAAGCGCAATCAATGCAGGGAATCGAGTGCGATCGTTCTTTTCTTCACGGGCGGTTCCAGGACGCGCCTGCCGCCCCGCAACCGTCCGTGACAGGGGGTGTGACCCAGGACTTCTTGCCTAGAATGACAAAAAGGCTAGAAGAGCTCTTGCTATGTAAGAACTTACCAAACCACCACCCACAACACTGTGTTCAGTGTGCTCTGGTCAGAGTCCTTGTGCTCAGCACTCATTACCTGTTTTAGCTGCACCTGACTGACTAACAGAAGTTTCAAGAGATACACACTCCTTTCATCGGGCTAAAACAATTGTTTTAGCCTGATGAAAGAGTATGTATCTCCTGAAATGTGTTACAAACATTTAGCCATACAGTTTTATCCACAATCATTGTTGAAGCCATTTATTCAATGTTACACTCATCATTCCAAGCAAACTACACTTAAGACCAACCCGGCTTTCTGCGAGCCGAATAGTGTGGTCACACCGCATTGCCTGGTCAATTGGTGTCCTTAACGCTGTTCTCCACTCCCCCCGGCATCTCAACGCATCAGAACCACCTGCCTGCTGTGCACTCTGTAGGTCAAGCAAGCGGGACAGGATTACACACCACTTGCAGCCTCCAGCATCTGCCGTGTTCTCGAAAGGGAGTGTGATCAACAAGTCCGGTTCCTGGCTATCGGGACACAAGTGCGTCTGCTGGTCTATTTCCATATGGGCACACCAGCTACACCTAAAAGGTGAGATCTGTCTACGGTCGGCTGGCCACCCAACACCACCGACCACTCTGAATCTTTTAAGATTTTAAAGCAAATAGGACATTTTTATAAGTTCAACTAATCCGCTAAAGCGCATGTGCTCATGTGCTATGAGAGCACTAATGCACACACACATATTTAAACCCTTCAGCTTATGGCATGAAGTGATTAAAGCACACTTTGAGTACTAAAAAGACAACAACAGTGTATGATAAAAGTATTGTGTCAGTACTCACCTCACTGCTGTCAGGAGCAGATATCACCACTGGCTTTCCCAAATCACTGGTTTCTCTAATGTTAATATTCAGAGGGATGTCACCTAAGACAAAATTAATTTAGAAAATCAAGAAAGGCAATTGTGAAACAGCCACATTCTTTATTTTACTACTACGTATTACTTATATAAAACAGATTTGTTGGAGGTGTGGTTGATGCAAACAAAAATAAAGAGGGACCTTAACTACTTCGCCGCCAGGGTACAGTATATCTACGCTCCTTTGGACTTCACTTCCCCGCCCGGAGCGTAGATATACGCACCCCCCGCTGCTACCGCCGCTGTCCGCGCTCCCGCTCACACTCCCGCGATCGTGCACGCCGCTGCCCGCTCGCCCGGAGATCAATGAACGGGAAAATCCATTCCCGTTCGTTGATCTCTGCCCCCGCAATGATCGGCATGCTTCTACGAGAAGCAGCCGATCATTGTGAAAAAAAACTCAGTTTCCCAGCCTCCCTTCCTGCAAGCGTCCTTCCAACGCTTGCAGGACGCCTAAAAAAAAATGTGGCCATCTTGTGGCCAAAAAGTAATACTACACCCAAACATTTTTTTCACATACAAATAAATTATTTTTACTATTAATTTTAACTAATTAACTCCCACACTCCCCAATTGTTATCAATATTTTATTTTTGAAATATTAAAATAAATAAAAAAAAAATTACAATAAAAAAACAACTTAAATAGTTACCTTAGGGATTGAAATCTTTAAATATTTATATCAAGAGGGTATAACACTGTTACTTTATAAATTATGGGCTTGTAATTAGAGATAGATGCAAAACTGAAAAAAATGCACCTTTATTTGCAAATAAAATATTGGCGCCAAACATTGTGATAGGGACATAATTTAAATGGTGTAATAACTGGGACAAATGGGCATATAAGTTACATGGATTTTAATTATAGTAGCATGCATTATTTAAAAACTATAATGGCGGAAAACTGAAAAATAATGTTTTTTCTTCCAAATGTTTTCCTATTTTCCCATTAAAACACATTTAGAATAAAATAATTCTTGGCATAATGTCCCACCTAAAGAAAGCCTAATTGGTGGTGAAAAAAACAAGATATAGTTCATTTCATTGTGATAAGTAATGATAAAGTTATAGGCGAATGAATGGATGGAGCGCTGAAAGGAGAAAATTGCTCTGGTGGTCAGGGGGTAAAACCCCTCAGTTGTGAAGTGGTTAATGACATATAGTATCATAAATGCTTTTTATATCTATATATTGCTATATCTTGGTATACAGCCTATCAAAGTGAACTAAAATTCTAAATGCCACATATATTTCCAGTCATTACTAGCAAATAGCAATACATAGGCTTTTTTCATCTTTTCATGTTTATGTGAAGAAAATATGACATTTACAGAGACCAGTTTTCACTATGGGCATTACTATGGAGGACTGTGTCTAGCACACCCAGCATAAGGAAAAATCTTCACTGGCTCTAATACTGTGAGTAAAATGTGCTCAGAATGATAGAAAGCAGAAATATAGCTTCAAATGTGTGTAAATAACCTTAAGCTGCAGAGCTCTGTGTGCCTGATCCTCTGCCTCTCTCTCTGCCTCACAGTGTAAAGTAAACAGTCTACAGCCAGGGAGATCTCATTATTAACGAAAGGGGGGAGGTGGGGGGGAGGGAAGCATCCAAGTAAGGAAAAAGTACAGGTCTTCTTTTCAGATCCTTCTCTGTATTTATCTGTAAAAACCCTCAGCTGTTTGCATATGATATGTGAGAAAGCAGTCAGGGCAGTAACAAAGTAAATCATTCCTTTGTGAATAGTGACAGAGAAGTGTAACCTAGCTACATGGTATAGCTCTAGCATCGATGCCGACACAAATTGTTACAAACAGCTGGTAAACAAGGCATTTTTTTCCCACACAGGCTGTGATGAGAGACCTCTAAAAAGCTTTCTAGTGCTGCTGGCTAAATGCTCTATAGATATATGGGGTTTACAGAAGAACAGTTTCTTTGATTGTTGTTCTTTAAAATCAAAATAAGAATCAGGGACTTCAGAAAATTCCATTTAGGATCATTTCTACAGATAGTTATTTAACCCATAGGTTCAATTTCACTTCAGGTTACCTTTAAGTATGGGAATCTGGTTTAGTTTTTGATGTGCTATGGAAGCAAACAGATAATGGTACTTTTCTGCATAAGTACAGTTTTCCTCGAAGTATGCTTGCCGCAAACAGACCTGTGTAATGAAAATATCTTTCTGTTTTAACTTTGGATTGTCATGTTATTTAACTGTATTGACACTGCAAACTCCCGCCCAGCATCACGCTGTAAGCTGTATGGCTGTTTAGCGCAGTGCTGGACTTCAGGGCCGGCAATTCATATTTTTCTCTGCTGCCCTTTCAAATTATTATCATTTTGAGAAACTTTAAACTTCATTTCATGTATTCTTGACATAACCTTTGATATGTAACAGGTTTATGAGCTTGTTTTATCAATAAAGCCAGGGAATAGATAAGACCCTTTCTCCATGAGGCTGAAGGCACAGACAGACATCAAGCATTTTATTGCTAGAATGATCTTCCAAGATGATTTCAGCAGACATCAGACTTTATCAGCTGACAAATGCTTCAGGTCTGTACATACTGTAACTACATACCTTTAAACCCAGAAAACGCTCAACTGACAAAATACAATGTAAGCAAATAAAAAGCATCAACATCCCGAGAGGTGAAACTTCATCGTTATACTTCTGGATTATGTGAGGAGCCAAAATATTATAAACGTTGTACAGTATATCCACACTTTATTCATAGTAATCCTACCTAGAACATCCAGCCCGATGGAAGCAGCTAGCCGCCGCGCACCGTCTTCTCCAAAGATATGACTTTCATGATTGCATTTTGGGCATCGAAAAACACTCATGTTCTGTACAATGCCCAGCACCTGCGAACATACAGAAAAAATATCTGCAAAAGGATTTATTTCAAAGATAGCCACACTCTACTACATTTGAAGACATTCTCAACACATAGATGGTCTCAGAAGCACTGGGTTCCTGGTTTCCAAATAATTAAGAAAAAAAAAAACTTGCACTGGACAAGCCTATATAAACTCTTTTCCTGCAACTAGTGGTCACTAACCCATCTGCTCACTTTTTATGCCCTCACTTTCTTCTCACCAAGTCTACTCAAGTTAGGCCTAGTCACAAGGGTGACTTTGTTACAGTGACCTGTCACTAGATGATGTGACTAGTAGTTAGACTTGAATTAGGAGTGATCTGTGATAGGGTTACTCCTTCATAGCGCTAGTAACAGCCAGCTGGCAACTGGAGAAAAAATGTTTACAAATATTATGCATGCATGTTATTATTGATTTCTAAAGCGCCAACATACTGTGTGGTGCTGTACAGAGTAAGAAACAAACACGGGATACATAATATTACACATAATATGGCATGTACAAAATATCAACATAGTATATAATACTATGAAAAGACAAAAGAGAAGAAGAGCAGAAGAGCGCACACTGTGACGTGTATGAAAGGAAGGGCTAAATCACCAGGAAGCTGAAATCCAGAAATATGGCTGGTGCAATACTTGGCGATCACGGGTATTTGTTGTGTGTGTAAAATTGAATTTTTTCTTAATACACGGAATTGATATATCATGTTTGATTTCTGGGTCATTTGTTATATATGGTGAGTGAGTTATGGCTAGGACCCCAACTCTTTAAGCAAGAGGCTCCAGTAATGGCCATCTGACAGGTATGTACAGTATGTCACATACCACTGTTCAACATATTTACTTATTATTTAGCAGTCTTCAGTTACTGCATGTAGCAGAACCAAGCCATAGTCTTTAGTGTATGGGCCTTACAGAATTCCACTTCTTTAGGAAAGTCACCCAGTTTCAGCCAGTCACAAGGCAGACTGTTGTGTCATTTACTGAAGGAGTTCTGTTTCACAAAGTGACATGACTCGAGGGAAGGGAGTGCAGAGCCAAGTTCACAATGCTGGAGTGAATTGGAAAATAAGTAAATATAAGAGACAAAAACTTGGCAAAGGTACCCTAAGTAACTGGAAGGACTGGTCAATATACTACCTGAGTACTGACACTCCAAACCCAAAGACCCAAAAACATATTGGGGGGGGGGGGGGGGGGGGCGTAAAGAGCAGCAGTGGTGCTGACTCAGTCGGCTAATTAATTTTTGGTTGATTTGTGTACATGAGGGCTTAAAATTTTGCAGCTGCAGAGACAAAAAAGATTGGTGAACTTACATCAGTACTGGAGAGGATGTCCGAGGCCTACTGAGACTTACAGTCAGCAATTCTCAGTACTGACAGCACATAGATGGGTAATATGCTTCTTTGTTTACACTAATAGATACAAGCTGCCAATTCACTCTCTAGTTACAAATTAACAGCTCATGTATATAAAACGATCATGTGTCATGTCAGGTTATAAAGCAGCAGCTGAACAAACTAAAGACTTCACTCAGCATGATAAAATATGTTCCTCGCATGGTAACTATCTGCTCTATAACCCAATTCCAGACAAAGCTTATAGTTTTGTGTAGCGATCTGATAGAGCTTATACGTTTTCCAGCTGTTTGCTGGGAAACTATCTTTAGCTCTTGTTCTGGTGAGAGATGAAGAGAAACAGGAAGTCAGGGGTAAATATTTCCAACAGAGACAAAGACAGAATAGGGTTATTTTTTTTTATTTTTTAGAAGAGTGTAGAAGAGCTAAACCATGTAGACCTGCTCTTTGAACTTTTGTCATCTTTCATTTATTGCTACAACTCTATTGCTATGCTACTTCATCTGCCACCATTCAGTTGAGCTACATGTAACAAAATTGTGGCATTTAGTATGTTAAATATGAACTTTATGTCAGCATTTGACAAGCCATGCAATGAATAAGTGGCTGACAGATGCTGCATGTAGCTTCTAACAGGCACTCTTGCATGTTATTGCATGCATCCCACTGCTAGTCCCGGAAGCCTCAGCTGCCCTTAATGAGGAACTGTAGGGAAAACAAAAAACATCAAAAAAAGGTACAGAGAGGCATTAATGCAATCCAAAAAAGTGGACAAGGACCACTACACATCAAAGACCTAATTCCCGAAATTAAATAGTCACAAAAAGGTATGCAGTTAGGCCCAATCTGCTACTTACTCTAGATGAGGGTCCCAGGGGGATAGAAGATATATAAACCAGGGCGGCAGAAAAGGGGAAAACAGGAAAATGACCCAATCTGCTATTTACTACAGATCTGGGTCACAAGGAAGGAGGAACAGCCATAGATATCCAAACCATTAAATATTCAGAGGTCCACCAACCGGATCCATGTTTTTTTAACAAGTTTTTAATTGTTTTTTTAATGTATCAGAATTTGTTAAATAAAGTTTACTACATTGTTTCATGGCATATGGGAGTTGTAGTTCTTCCAATTAAGGGCACTTTTTGTAGTTTATGTGTATGCGAATAGCCCTGGCTTTGGTATTTGATACCTTTCGTATTATTCTTGATTTGCTCATATGTTAAGTTTTTTTCACTGCTTTAGCGTCACCCTGCGTTAAAAATGGGTAATGCAACGCAATGAAAACGTGCCACTATGAAAGGGGCCTGAGGAATCAGGTGTAAACTCATGTAATGCATTGTCTTATGTGTTAAATAAATGGTCTTATTAGGAAATGCCAACAATTATTCATTTTATTTTTTTGCTTTTTGTAGTCTTCGTTGGGCATATAGGTGTTATTACTTATTAGTTTACCTCTGCTGGAATATATATTTCATATTCTAATAATTATAATTTATTTTTCTGGAGAGTGACTGTATAACAGAGAGTGTCCACATTAATGATTGTTATGTCTAGGAGAACTCATGGAGAAGCATGTGATTTATTCAATCAGCTGATAAATTTACAAAGCTCCTGCTTTAGCACATGATCATGACTAGCAAATCAGAGACTTACATATCTATCACCTGACCAAACTGATCACATGCTTCTCCACAAGTACTCCTAGACAAGACCATCACTAATTCACATACCCAAGTGGGGTCAGGCATTCCCCACGTGTTCTTTGCGGCTGCATGTCTGTCAACCTAAATTTATGAGTACCCATTCAAGTAATTATTTTACCTATTCCTGCTACAACAGATTGACCTCTTGGGGTTTTATGTATTTCGGTTCTCTGGGAGGTTACTGGAAATGCTTTAGGGTTATCTCTCATAACTAGCCTGTACCCCATTCTCAATGTTAGTTAAAGTACTGTTGGGATGATTAATGCTGAAAAATAATTTACACCCAGGGAGGAAAGAGAGAACACAAACAGAAGGAATATTTTAGAAGAACTATTTTAGAAAGGTGGATCAAAACAATCTCACAAATTTTAGGCACAGAGCAACAGCTTTTAATGGACATACGAAAGGTGACAGGCCTGTGTTATAAAATAGAATGAAAATAGGTATAAGAAGTTCTTAGGCGTTTTATAAATCAACTAGTAGACCTAAGCCCATTTAAAAACGGGCTCTCAGGGCTCGTTTCCACTATTGCGGTGCGGAATCGCCTAAATTCCACCGCTGATGAAATCGCATGCAGATGCGATTCTGCGTGCGTTTTTTGCCGCGAATTCGCATGCGTGAGGGTATATGCGATTTTAACCATGTCACTGCCTGTGTGAATTTACATTTGTACCTATGCGAATTTGCGGCAAAAAACGCATGGGGAAAACGCATGCGATTTCCCTATTAAATACATTGCATGTGATTCGCATGCATTCCACTCGAAGGCAAATTCTGCGGCTCTTTTGTGCGGTTTTTCACCGCTGAAAAAAAACGCACCTCAACAACGCTACAGTGGAAACAGGCCCATCCACTTACATTACATGTGCGAATCCGCATGCGTTAGACGCATGCAGATTCGCGATAGTGGAAACGAGCCCTCAGTCTTTCTCACCGCCGCCACCGCATGTCAGCGTGAAAGCACATGCACCCTCCGCACGTACCTGCCCATAGCTGTCCGCACCCCCTTGCCCGTCCTCCTCCTGTCCCAACGGCTACACATGCGCAGTAGCCAAAACACACGGGACACGGACAGGAGGATGACTCAGGGACAGTTAGGGTTTTATTACATAGGATACTAATAATATTGATCAAGGTGATATTTTGAAGGAAATCTTCAACCGTTCTCTCAAAACACACCTGTTCAGACAAGCCAATAATTTGGTGTAGGTAGCATTGGAGGTTCACTGCCTCATCCGCTAACCCGTGTCTTCTTTCCTAATGTTTCCAACCCACTACCCTCTAGATTGTAAACCTGCAAGGGCAGAGTCATCCTCCTAGTGTTTCTTATTCTGCTGTAATTCATTATATGAACATGCACCAGTATTTGGTGGTGTCTGAAACCACACATCAACTCTGTATGTATTTGTACCTGTACCGCTGGATGCCCCAATCGTATAGAGTTTTGAACTTCTCATGGATCTATGCTCCACATGATTTGTTTTGTACTATGTACAGCGCTAGGTAAGATGTTTGCGCTATATAAATAAAATAATAATACTCTAAAATGCTAATCCAAACAACACATCAGATAAAACTAGAGAAAAATGTAACAGCTGTTGTGAATCATCGCCCTTCCTCCACCATAAATCGCACAACCTTTGTACTTTTGCAACATCAAAATCAAGTAAAGCAGCCACACAGAGACAAAAAGTAACTTACAGGAACGTTGACTTTGTGAAACATTTCAGCCCCTCTGCGAGCATCCAGCAGTGCAATGTCCTGGGGAGTAGAGACTATCACAGCCCCTGGGAAGATGAATCATTCAGTTACTGCTCTCCCACTCACTGCCTGGAATGAGCTCCTCTCCCATTGCCTCTTGCTTAGAACATGTACTGACCAACATGCTGGGTCACAGGAATGGAAAGAGCTTTTAACTAAACAAACACTGCAGCGGCATACAAAACTTCTGCATGTAATAACAGCGCCAGATGCTTGACTATAAGCCTACATTTTATTTCAGAGCCTACAACACACAATAAAAGCATGCCAGATGCAATGTACGTGTTTTCAGCTTGCAATATTTTTGCGTGTTTCTTTCCTGAGATGTCAATGGGGATTGTTTTCAAAGGTAATATCTACAGCTTTATATTCCTTGCACACAGCAACCCAGGAAGGCATTACGTCACATATTTGTGCTATAGTTCAGCAGGAATGCGGATTACTGAGTGATGTTATGGTGTCCGAGAACCGCCTGGATTTATGCAATGGGCTGAGAAAAATCTAAAATAATCTTTAATAAATAAAAAATGCAGAGTGCAGTATTACCTTCTTAAATTAGGTTACTGCATCCTCATTTCTAAAATGAAACTCCCATAATGCATCACTTCAGGACAGTGGTCAGACCTTATAATTCATTCCTTTATGCACTGCAATCCAAGAATACTTCCACAATGTGCCCTTAAAGTGAACCTGAGATGAAATCCATGTAAGGTTTCATACTTGCCTGGGGCTTACCCCAGCCCCTTGAGGCAGCTCGGTCCCTCGTCGTCTCCCCGAGACAATCCTGTCCCCTGCAGGATGGCCTGGTACTATGCTCAAATTGCACATGCGCAGCCTGGCCATGCGTGCGCCCCCGTTGCGCTCCTGTGGCCAGAAGTGTTCTGCGCGTGTTCCTGATCACAAATCATCCTTTATACTAAATGACGCTACAACTGCTGCCATGACACTAACACCACTGCCGCCCAAAGCCTGCACATGCACACCACAACCACCACTTACAAAGTGAACACCACCGCCACCCAAAGTCTACACGCATACACCACAACCACCACTTACAACGTGAACACCTCTGCCACCCAAAGACTGCATGCACACACCACAACTGCCACTTACAGTGTGAACGCCTCCCAAAGCCTGCATGCGCACACCACAGCTGCCACTTGCAACATGAACGCCACCCAAAGCCTGCATGGGCACACCACAGCTGCCACTTGCAACGTGAACACCACCCAAAGCCTGCATGCGCACACCACAACTGCCACTTACAGTGTGAGCGCCACCCAAAGCCTGCATGCGCACACCACAGCTGCCACTTGCAACGTGAACACCACCCAAAGCCTGCATGTGCACACCACAGCTGCCACTTGCAACGTGAACACCACCCAAAGCCTGCATGCGCACACCACAACTGCCACTTACAGTGTGAACGCCTCCCAAAGCCTGCATGCGCACACCACAGCTGCCACTTGCAACATGAACGCCACCCAAAGTCTGCATGCGCACACCACAGCTGCCACTTGCAACATGAACACCACCCAAAGCCTGCATGCGCACACCACAACTGCCACTTACAGTGTGAACGCCACCCAAAGCCTGCATGTGCACACCACAGCTGCCACTTGCAACGTGAACACCACCCAAAGCCTGCATGTGCACACCACAACTGCCACTTGCAATGTGAACACCACCCAAAGCCTGCATGTGCACACCACAGCTGCCACTTACAATGTGAACACCACCCAAAGCCTGCATGCGTACACCACAGCTGCCACTTACAATGTGAACACCACCCAAAGCCTGCATGCGTACACCACAGCTGCCACTTACAATGTGAATGCCACCACCGCCCAAAGCCTGCATGCGCAAACCACAACTGCTGAAATGTGCCTGTGCATAATTACAGCCTTCCTTTAGTATATAGGTGCTGGGGGAGAGCAGGGTGAGTGATATATTATTTATCTAATCTGAAACATGGCATATCTATTGAGTGTAAACTCAGCAGCCTATTTCTAAAAAGTTAAATTATGGTCAGTTTTTGTGCGTTTCTCAGTCACCCACCTTTACCTTTTTGCCCCTTTTTATAGACTTTGCAGTAATGTTATGTTTTAAAAGAGAGTGTAAAAACCTTCTATGTGGCAGTTTTCACTCATCACAGCTTTTTTCCAGATTCCCTTTTTTATTTCACTGAATTTTTTTTTCTTTACAAGACCTTTAACAATCAGCTCTTTTTATTTGGAACTTCAGGACTAAATGAAAACAATGTGTGTGATGTAAAATAGTGCTGGGTACACTACATCACAAGAGGGGGAATAGGAGGATTTTCCTACATACGGTAGCTCCTTTGCATGAATAATCAGACTGTTCATTTTCAGCAAACACAGATATATCAAGTACACCATGTAGCTCACATATGGAAATGAGTACAAATGAGAAACAGTGGTATTTATTGCCATAGCAGCTAATTTAACATTTTCTAAGTTAAGCTAGTAAAACATTAGTTGGTATCTTTTTAGTTGCTAGGCAAAAGGTTCCCACCTCCGCTGCACTAATTCTCATAGCCCAGGGAATGAAGCCACAGCAGATCACAGTGTGACTTTTAAGGCAGCCATACACTGGTCGATGTGCCATCAGATCGACCAGCTGACAGATCCCTATCTGATCGAATCTGATCAGAGAGGGATCGTATGGCTGCCTTTCCTGCAAACAGATTGTGAATCGATTTCAGCCTGAAACCGATCACAATCTGTTGTGGTGGTGCTGCCGCCGCTCCCCCCGCCGGTATACATTACCTGAGGCTGGCTCCCGGGCGTGATGTCCCCGTCATGTGGCACCTCCGGCTCCGGCATCCGCATAGAACTTAAGCTATCACACCAGTGACAGCGGAAGTTCAAATAGAGCGCCCTCTAGTTGTACTTCCGCTGTCACTGGCATGACAGCGGAAGTTATACGAGGATGCCAGAGGTGCCATGACGGGAGCAGTGACGGACGGGATGCCCGGGAGCCAGCCTCAGGTAATGTATACCTGATCGGATCGGCCGCCGCTAGCGACGCGCTCCCTACCCGCGGGCGATCGAGGGTAATTTCCCGCACGCCGCGATCGACGGACCGATCCGATTTCGGGAGGAAATCAGATCGGCGGGTGCGTGTTGCGCGAACGATTGGCAGCAGATTCGATCCCAGTGATCGAATCTGCTGTCGAAACTGCCGCAAATCGGGCCAGTGTATGGCCACCTTTAGGCTATGTTCACATCTTCCTGTGTGCCTTTTGCAGTGTTTGTTCATGTTTGTAGGGATTTAAATGTACGCATAGGTTACTGCAGAAGATGCACTGAATCTGAAATTCGCATAGCATCTATAAAGAGCAGCAAGCCTCCAGTTTTTAATATGTAAGCAGAATGTGTACAGCATGTGATTAACCCACTGCTGTGTTCCTGTGCAACAAGTTTATAAAGGAAAAGTATCATATACATGTATATACTGTGAATGAGGCCGTATACAATGCAGGGTAGGTAGGCATGAAGGACTACTGAAACCACCAATCAAACTGCTAAGAATGACCATGATCACCCATACAGGTGGCCAAATGTGATACAAAAAATGCTCTGGGCAGGCAATGACTGTCATGTTAGATGGAGGGCAATGACAGAGTGTATGACAGCTATATATATTTACTAGCTGATGGCCCGGCATTGTACCAGGTTTGATGCAGTGCGAGAATGGCAGCAATTAAACGTAGCCAGCAATTAAATATTGCCCTTAAAAATCAATAGGTGAATTTTGATTGGCTTTTGTAAGCTCCACCCACTTTTCTGAATATTATTCCCAGTCACCCAGTGACCAACTGTGCAAAGTTTGAGAACCTTACCATTCACAGTGTTAGGCCTCTTTCACAGTAAAACGTTGCGTTAAAGTCGCACTGCAAATGACATCGCAATGCCCCCAAAAAGTCGCACAGCAATACTAAGTCTGTGCGACATTCACAGTGCACACGTTGCGTTTGTGTGTAATGTGTAGCGTTATTAGAAAGTGCTGCATGCTGTGCGTTATACACGTTATTAGCAGGGATGCTCATCCAGATCCCAGGTACCAGGGAAATTCGGGTATCCGACCATTTTTACCCTATCCGGTCGGATCCAGATTCCAGATAGTTGGGCAGATATCCGGATAGCTATCTGCAGATAGTTTCACCACCGACCCGGATATCCGCGGATTTCTCCCAGATATCTGAACCCGGATTAGCTGGATTCAAGGTTCACTAACAAAAAGCACCACCACCACCACCACCACCCTCTCTCTCTCTCTCTGGTCTTCAGGGATTTTTCTTGCAGGGATTTGTAGTATGTCAAAAGCAAGCTCACATACCTTGGCTGGGAATTGAACCCAGGTCCACTGTGTGGAGGGCAGCTATGGGTTTGGCTGTGTATACACACAATATAAAAATTCCCCCTAGCAGGGTGGCTCCCAGTTGCACTCCCCACACCTTTCTGTACAGAACAGAAATGGCTGTTTAGCAGATAGCTGATCAGCGTGTCCACACAGTAATCATTCCAAAATGGTCACCAAAAGCATTAACTAGTGATTGTTTCCAGCAAAAAGAAATTTAAGGTGTGCATACATCTCAATAAACCTGAGGCAGAAAATACTTGCTTCTAGCACAGCCCAATCACGCAGTTGTTCTACCTCAGATAGCCCCTTTAAGTTCCGTATACTTAAAAGTTCATAAATCTACTCTTCCTTTAATTCAACTTTCATGGATATGTAGAAGTAAGCTTTAGACATACACGTTTTTAAAAGGTTCTGGAAAGTGTTTAAATCATACCAGAAATTGGACCAGTACAACAGTGTAACCAAGCAGCTCGAGGTGACCCAAAACATTGCATTGTGGGTAACCACAGTCACACACTTAAATCTGAATTATCACAAGTATCTTGTTTTAAGAAGGCAAATCACACTAAGAATTGCTTTTTAGTAGGAGGGCTTTTTGGTCTCTTTTAGTCCCCTATACTTTCCTAATGGTTTGGGGTCACCCCAAGATGCTTGGTTACTCTGTTGTACTGGACCAAGCCCTATTCCATAGAGCCATATCAATCCCTGCCATGCAATGAGGACCAAAAGTCCAAAACAGGCTGTCTGCATGTTGTGTTGATGTGGCTCTGTAAAATTTAAAGCTATAGGCTTGCTATACAGCAGTGGTTCTGGATGGAAGCCTGGCTTCAGGGGTATAAAGCATTCAGCAGTATTCAGCAGTGTGCATTGTGGGTAAGTCACTTAAAACACTTAAATCTGAATTATCGCAAGTACATTGTTTTAAGAAGGCGAACCACACTAACCAGAAATCGGGATATTTTGAGATATAGACAGCTGCACATCTCCAGTTCCAGGTGGCATATCTACAACCAAGTAATCCAAGTCTCCCCAATCCACCTGTAATAGATTAAATAACAAGCCACTGAATACCATATTGTAAGTTTGAACAGATAACTAGTGATCTTTACAACTCTGACATATTCAAGGATTCTCACCTGCCTTAGTAAGCGCTCTATTGCAGACATCACCATCAGGCCTCTCCACACAATCGGAGCTGTCTCTTCCACTAGGAATCCCATTGACATGCTGGCATGGACACACACAAAGGAGTCAGCAGACTGTGCAGCTCTCAGCAGCTACTGACACACACTTAGATACAGCACTAATGAATCATTCTTTGTGGATACATATTAATAAATTGGTGAGTCAGAAACCGTGTTTGATTCTGCTCGGATCATATTGAGTACATCTGTTAAGCAAATATGTGGGTAGATCTGATTTTGTGCTTGTGCTGGATGAATCAGTGTGTTTATCTGTGACTGAACAGGTTTATTTATATGTTTATGTGAAAAACAGAGTGATATGTGACTAAGCAAAGAAACAAGCATCCAGAGAAACGTAATTGAATCTTCATCCAAAAGCCGAAATTAATTAGTATGCGGTTCTCCTACACCGATTACATTGATCATTCAATCCCATTTTGTGAAGCAGTGCTGGACAAATCCCAGAACTGGGACAGTCAATGTGCCTTAATATATATACTAGCTGCCTGATTGGAACTTTTTGGCAATGAAAGAAGATGTAAAATGGTCTATAGCAAGGGCGTAGCAACAGCCATAGCAGCTGCTATGGGACCCTGGAGCATAGAGGGCCCAGCTGGTACTTTATGTATTCACCATTAACTTTCTTTTATTCCTCTACCCTCAAACTTTGTCTCAGTGCCAATGAACTATGTGCGGTGATGATTGCATGAGAATGTAAGTTGCCCAATTAACTCGTATCCATAGGGTGGGGGCAGGTGGCATTGCTTAAAGAGACTCTGAAGTCTCAAAAAAAGCTTTTTATTTAATAAAAGGGTTTAACCTAATAGCCCTAACTAAACTGCCGCATTCCCGCCGCTGTAATCTAACTAAATCCCCCCAAACTCCCAGGGGGGCAATCCAGGTAGCGCTTCTGTGTGAGGCAGGGCTATGAGCTGCAGCCTTGCCTCACACGCGTCTGTCAGCCCGGATCACCGAGTCTTCCTTCGCTGAGAGGGGTGGGGAGAGGCGGAGATCCGCCGCTGACAGACGCGTGTGAGGCAGGGCTCCAGTTTATAGCTCTGCCTCACACGGAAGCGCTTAGGGCATCAAAATCCACGACCAAGAAAGTCGTGGATTCTGCAGGGGAGGGAGGGGGGAGTTAGGGGGGATTTAGATAGTTTACAGCGGCGGGGATGCGGCGGTTTAGTTAGGGCTATTAAGTTAAACACATTTATTATATAAAAAGATTTTTTTTTAGACACTTCAGTGTCTCTTTAAATAGACTCTGAAGCCTCTATGTCTTTAACATAGTTGCCCCACCTAAAACGCTGCATCCCCGCAGCTGAAAACTAAATTAATCACCCTTAACGCCCGGGGCAAAAATCCACAACTTTCCTGGTCGTGGACTTTGCTGCCCAGGGGAGGCAGAGCTTTGGGCTCTACCTCCATGCGCGTCAATCTGCGCTGATCGCCGCCTCTCCCCGCCCCTCTCAGTGAAAGAAGACCCGGGGGGCCCGGGAGAGGCGGAGATCCGCGTAGATGGACACGAGTAGAGGACAAGCTACAGCTCAAAGCTCTGTCTCACGGAAGGAGCCTCGAAATCAGCCCCAGGGAGTTTGGGGTGATTAATCGAGTTTTCAGCCGCGGGTATGTGCCGCTTCAGGTGGTACAATTATGTTAAAGAAGTTAAAGTAAAAACCTGTTTTTTTGGAGGCTTTAGAGTCTCTTTAAGTGTGCCTACAACGGAGAGCCCCATGAAAGTTCTGCTATGGGGCCCCATGATCTCTAGCAATGCCACTGGTCTATAGATTGCTTTTTGGCTTCTAGACTAGACTGACTGGTCCCTGAAATCCAAATGAATCTTGTCTGTACCTGGTTTATGGCAAAGAGAGACATATAAGTCAGATGTTGGCAATTCCATTGATGTGGTATGCAGAGGGGGAAGAGGAACAATTAGAACAACCTTTTAGGCCGGATCCACACTAAGCGCTTTTGTGAGCGTTTGTGTTTGATGAAAAAAAAAAATCGCTGCCATTCACATTCATTTAAAAATCGTAGTGATTTTTATCGTCATTACACAGCCATAGCAGCCATTGTAGAAGGTACAGAGTGTAGGAACCCAGAGAGCTCAGTTTGTCTCTAACCTGCTCAGTGTTCACTACCTTTTTGGTCCCCCGTGACCATCGGACATGTTGCATTATGTAGACAGATGAATATTTCTGTCTTTTTAGTAGCTGAGCAGCACTGGGCCAATACATATTTCAACAAACATGATATTCAGGGTGGTTAGGTGGGGGAACTCTGCTAATCTCTATACAGTCTAGTCTTGAGTAACAGTACATCCTCTGCCAATTTTAAGGTTAAATATACCAGAACATAACAAAAACATTGGTTATTTGCAGTTGCTAAACTAATTTCACACACAACTTCAGGTGTACAACAACAAAAAACTGTTTCCACTGTGTCGTTATTTAGTTGAAGGACACCTGAAGTTAAAGGGCTATGGAGGATGCCATATTTATTTCTTTTAAGCAATACAATTTGCATGGCATCCTGCTGATCTTTCTGGGTGCAGTAGTGTCTGATGCACACACACGAAACAAGCATGTGGCTAATCTAGTCAGACTTCAGTCAGAGACATTTGATCTTGCATGCTTGTTCAGGGTGTATGGCTAAAAGTATTAGTGGAAGAGTATCAGCAGGACAGCTGGGCAATATGCATAGTTTAAAAGGAAACACATGTACTTTGGGTGCACTTTAACAAAAGTGAAGCCAAAATGGATAAGCCATGTATGAAAAATGAAGTAAACCTTGTGATTCAAGATTATGTACTACCACCTTGAACAGCAATAACTGCTTTTCGGCTGTTAATTGTTTTATTATTATTTATTGGATTTATATAGCACCAACATATTATGCAGCGCTGTACAATACTTAAGATTACAGACAATGATAAATGTGACTGACAACACAGTACAGGTAATAAGCAAAAAGATACACAACACAATACAGGCCTATGACCTTATCAGTCTCTCACATCATTGTGGAGTTACTATGACCCACTTTGCTTCTTAGTTCACTAAGGTTTACAGGCTATGGTTTATGTGCAGGTCTCTTAACCTCCCTTAGATGTGTGATTCTTCCCAGATATAGTTTCTAAAAGGGGTACAATTCTTTCTCTGGAAATAAACATACATTAAGTATGTTTATTAAGTATGTTTATTTATTTATTGTATGTTTACAGTCCTCTAGATTGTAAGCCTTTGGGCAGGGTCCTCCTCCTTTTGTGTCCTACCTGATCTTGCACCTCCATTACTGTGCACCCATGCTATGCATCTGAGTGAACCTAACTTGCCTAATCTCCATGCTCCATCCAGTGACTGACTAAGCATTACCTGGTACTCATACTATGGTGTGTGATCTGGTTTTCTTGTATTCCTGTATTGTCATATTGCTGTATGTCACCCCTAAATATTGTCTGTAACCTAAATTAATGTTCAGCGCTGCGTAATATGTTGGCGCTTTATAAATACAATAAATAAATAAATAAATTAAGTATAGACATCTAGAGAGGCTCCCCCGTTTAGGCAGCCAGATAGTGAACCCTGAGTGTACGTAGCCAGAGTGTACCCCCTGTTTTAGGTAGCCAGAGATTCCCCCCAGTTATGGGTAGCAAGAATGTGCCCCCTTCCCCAGTATAGATAGCCAGAGAGACCTACAAAAGTATAGGGAGGCAGATAGTACCCCCTCTCTTAAAGGTAGCCAGGCACTACCCCCCGATTAGGCAGACAGAAAGTGCTCCCCCCCCGTTATAGGTAGCCCCACTAGTGTAGGTAGTGAGAGAGTGCTCCCCCCTTGTTTCAATATAGGTAGCCAGTGTGTGCCCCCCCATTCAGTATGGGTCCCTCTAAAAAGCTCCCCCATCCCTCATGCAAAGCCAAAGCAGAGCCTACAGTACTCACCTCAACAGATTCCATCCACTTCCAGTTAGTCTTCCTCGTGTCCTCCATGGGCAATCTATCTTTATGCTGAGATCGCACTCTGTTGCCATGTGACAGCGATCTCGGAATAGAGATGGGGAGCCTCAGGGGACACAGAGAAAACAGGCTGCTGCCGCTGTAGACCAGTGAGGTGAGTAATCGAGCACTCAGCTGTAATCTCTGCACCCGGCCCTTCTGGCGGTATCCACGAGTGTAGCTCGGGGTGACCACTAATTGTTGTGAAAAATAACCCCAAGCAACACTCTGGAATACTGCCAAGGAGGTTAAGGTACCACCCGCCACAGCAATACGTTTGGGTTGAGGTCTGGAGTTCGACTTGGCTATTGCTAGACCTTGAGTCATTCCTTTTTCAGCTATTTTGTAGTGGATTTGCTAGTTGTACCTATGATCCGCCCGGCGGATCGCTCCAAATCAGTCTTATCACCCGAACGACGGACTGTACACATGCCCGATTTGGCGTGCGGATGACTGAACGACGGGACGTTCAAACGACCCGTCGTTCGGAAAAATCCGACGTGTGTATGGGCCTTTAAGCGCACCATGCACTGACCACCAGGCAGACGCGAGTCTACGCTCTATACATTTACAGAGCTTGTCCCAGCGTACACCTTCGAGGTAAAATACATTAAAAATCTATTTGTAGAGCGTGGTAGTAATAGAGCCCTCTCTGATCAGATTTTGATCGGAGAGGGATCTATCTGTTGGTCGAATCACGTGGCCATCTACAAATGTATGGCCACCTTAATTGCTTGATCCTGATCAGACTCTCTAATGCAAGTAAACTCATTGTCAAAGAAGTTCAGAGGCTGAAATATCCCTTTAGTGTCTGCAAGAAGCATCAGATATTTCTCAGGAACATCAGCTATGCAGGTAAAGCAATGTTTAGATAGCAGTGCCCATGAAGCAGATACAAAACATTCTGCAGCTCTGGCCAGTAAGCAGAGATGACACTAAGCACTATAAAAATGATTTTATTTAGATATGTAGAAGGATTTACTTTAGTCTCTATGTAATCCATAAAATGATCTAGTTATAATATAAACAAACCTAGGCCTTGATAGCAGGTGGGATTCAAAGATTTTGGACCCTAAATTGTTAAAATGTTCTTTTGGTTTGCTATCATTTCACAGAGACATTGACATCGGTGGCCACAAATGAAGCAGTGCACTGATAGCTCCTAGAAAATGTAGCACTACACGAGTCACAGCACAGAGAGGATGAGCCCCACTGATCTCTTTCTGAGAACACAAAGTTAAAAGTAGTTTGAGTCACAGAAACAAGACAATACTGCTTTAGATGCAGCCAGGCAGAAATTAAGCAGCCTGTAACGAAAAATCCGCAACGCCGGATGGATTGCAGAAAAATGGTCGCATCCAGTCCAGCAAGCGGACCTTCCAACGCGGGATGCGGAAATTCGTCCGCATCCGCTGCGCAAACCCGTCCGAGCGCTCTGCTCCAAACTCACCAGCATGCTGCTCACCAGGGCTCTGCCATCTTGCCTCTAGGGGGTGTGCGCGCGCGCCAGGCACGCCTTTATACTCTTAGAAAGCATGTCAGCTGACCTGGAGGTTGGCTGACATTTTAGCCTGCTCTGATTGGTTGCTGCCTGGGGTGGAGACTTCTCTTCCAGGCAGTATATAAGGAAGTGCTTTTCAGTCACACTTCGTCTGTGTTTGCGATACCCTGTGTCAGCACTCAGACCTAGTCTGCCTTGTATTTGAGATTGTGTTATATATTGGTTTATCGCCAATATATACACATATTATACTGTCTTAATTTATCGTGTATGATTCTGTGCCTGTCTTGACTACTCTTCTGCTTCCTGATTCTGTACTTCACCAGCCTGTACCGTTATCGACTATTGGCTTTGTTTCCGACTATTCTCTTGTCTCACGTTTCTGTACTGCTGCCGCCTGATCTGTTGCCGAACCTCATTTTGTCTGACCTTTCTCCCTTCAGTGGAACGTCTCCCACTGTAGGGTTCTATCAGAGGCTTGCCTCTTGAGACGACCGCCACTAGCAAACCCTTGCTGCTAGAGGCCGAGATTCCTCCACTCCATCCTTTGGAGGATCTCACACACCGGGTTCCCATTCAGAGGTAACCACACCTCTGAGGAATTACTGTGTGGTGGATTTTTCCACAGACTTGTATTTACGCTGTATATTATTGTTGTCTGCTGTTCCAGCTTGCTTGGAGGTTGTATCTCTGTGCCCTATAGAGATACTCGATTGTACCAAGCACCCTCCTGCTTACGATTGTACTGTGTCGTGCTATACTTGCATCATTGGTGATTCTGCAGATCACCATATAATCAGGTATAGCATCTGCATTATTGGTGATACTGCAGATCACCAATAATCAGAATCTGTGCTTGCTGACATCAATCGTTACACAGCCCTTTACTACTAGAAAAAGCCATCATGGACAACTGGAGAGAATTTTGGTCACCCCCAGTTTGAGGTTAGCTGAGGTACGTGGAGGGTTGATGTGGTCATGTTTTTCAGCAACAGGAAATGGTATAGAAATGTATTTTTTTGGGGGGGAATCCTAGATTCCCTCCTGCGTTTTATCCTCCCCAGGACTTTTCCTGGTAGAGTGAGAGAGGTTTGACCTCTGCTTCCAGATTTTGGCTAGGGCATAGATTTATCTTGTTCCAGCAATTTAGGTTTGGTCGTGATGCTCCTTCTGGCAAAGCATTTAGGTTTTGCCAAATTATGCATTTCTATACTTCCCAGTTTTAATCGCCTCCCTTATTGGAGCTTAAAATGTTTGAAAATGTATACTTCTGCTTCTCCAGACGTAAAGGCATCATATCCATGTTGTATGTTCTCTTATTATCTAATAATACTGGTGATGGGATGTCATACATGCGAGCCTGGGAGCATGAACTAGGTCTACAATTGTCACAATCTGAATGGTCCTCTTGTTGGGAGGCAGTTTCTAAAGTTCTAAGGTCCAATTTCCTTAAAGATACGGCCGTGAAATTGCTCTTTTGGTGGAATTATACGCCTGTTAGGCTTCATTAATTTTACCCTTCGGTTTCCTCAGGTTGTTTCCACGCTTGAGGATTTGAGGGTACTCTTTTACACATTTTCTGGGCTTGTCCTTTGGCTAGTCAGTTTTGGGCAGCCTAAAAATGTATGGTCCGGGAAGTATTCACAATTCCTATTTCATTAACAGCATCCCAGGCTCTCATGTATGTTCCTAATGATGAGATCCCCCCCTGCTTTTCGTACCTTATACAGATATATGCTCCTTGCTGCTCAGTGGAGGATTGCTTTTCAATGGAAAACCTCATCCTTGGACATATCCCTCATTCAGCAATGGTTGGATATGATAATGTTAATGGACAGAGTATTTTACCTTAGTGTGGAAAATCTCACTCGTTCTGATACTATCTGGAAGAACTGTAAATCTTCTAGAACTATTTAGGCCTAGAGCCATTTTCATACCCTTTGGTTCTGGTTTGTTAATGAACCCTAGGACATATCTGCATGAGTTAATGCATGAAATTATTCTGTTTGCCCATTTTTGAGGTATGATGTATCCTTCAATGTTTTAGATACTGGAGTGTTCAACTTTGCTTGATGTTGAGACCCCTCAGTTTTTATTGGCTCTGTTTGTGTAGATAGGTGTATGTATTATTGCTTTTTATAATAGTGTGTATGCACATGTGCGTGTTAGGGCTGGTTCAGACGGACGTCTGCGTAGCGTTGCGGTTTGGGGGCGTTGCAGTGGCTGCTCGGTCAGGCTTTCAGTAGCCTTCGCATCGCGTTCCGATGCGGTCGCGTTTTTTGTTCCCCTAGGGGGACATTAGCCATCGCGGTTGGCCGCCTCCTGAAAGCTACATGTCGCTTCCAGGGGCAGCTCGAACGCTCGCGAAAATCGGGACCCGAACACCGCGATTGCGCAAAAGCTCGGTGTAAATGCTCCCATTCACTTAAATGGGAACGTTTACCGCGACGTTCCGAACGCTTGCGGTAAACGCTCCGCAAGCGTCCGTCTGAACCAGCCCTTACTCTTGAATTGCTCCCACTTTTCAACAGTTATCCTGGAGTTTTCTTTATTCAGTTATGTTGTTCCTATTTGTATTTTTCATGAACGTGTCTCTAACTTTGTTTGAATAATAAAAAATAATTTTTTTCCCCAGATATTCTCCAATTCCCTCATACTGTTATGAACAGAAGTAGAACAAAAAAATTGGATTGCTGTCCAAACACTGATTGGCTAACTTTGTGGTTGAGAAAGGGTGGTAAACAAACAAAACAAAACAAAAAAAAAACAAGAATACAGTACCTTCTTAACTGAATGCTGATGTCATATTAGTTCTATGATTGTATGACTAATGATCAATGGCAATTTCCAGCAAACATCTGCAGCAGAACAGGTTTTCAGTTTGAACCCAAGCACTGTGTTTAACCTCCAGACAGTAGTCAAACTAGAATAGTTGCATCATGTGACTGAGATAGGATACAAAGACACAGCTGGGAAATAGTTCCCATGTGACATCTCTAAGGCAGACATTCATAGGTATTGGGATCGTGCCTCCAGGGAAAACGTCTCAGACAATTAGGGTGTTACAGCCTATTAGAGCAAATATTAATGTTTAAATGTTACATACATAGGAAGCTGTGAAGCCTTGATGGAACTTTAGCTTTCCATGTACTGTATTTACGATTAAGCACAGTTGTCATCCTTGCATTTAATATTTGAGTCAGGGGAGACAGATCTTCTTGCTGGTATGCTTGGAGAACTGAGAACCTCTCTTTATCTTGGACTTATTAAACTGCCCCTAACAGTGAGATCCTCCTTTCAGATTTACTTAGCAAATTTAAAACTAGGTACTGTAAGAAATTAACTACATTAGCAACTAGAATGTCTGGTCTTCAAATCCACTGCACCCTGTGAAAGTACAGGGTGGCATCCTAGTATTTCTGAATAGTAGCTGGAGAGTGTACTGATTAAAAGCTCTGCCTCTGACACAGGAGACCTGGGTTTGAATCTCAGCTCCTCCTGTGTAGTAAACCAGCACCTATTCAGTGAGAAGACCTTGGGCAAGACTCCCTAACACTGCTACTACCTATAGAGTGCGCCCTAGTGGCTGCAGTGATATAAATGTTTTGCGTCTTGTCTACTTACAACTTACAGTGGGTTGCAAAAGTATTCGGCCCCCTTGAAGTTTTCCACATTTTATCATATTACTGCCACAAACATGAATCAATTTTATTGGAATTCCACATGAAAGACCAACACAAAGTGGTGTACACATGAGAAGTGGAACGAAAACCACACATGATTCCAAACATTTTTTACGAATAAATGACTGCAAAGTGGTGTGTGCATAATTATTCGGCCCCTTTGATCTGAGTGCAGTCAGTTGCCTGTAGACATTGCCTGAAGAGTGCTAATGACTAAATAGAGTGCACCTGTGTGTAATCTAATGTCAGTACAAATACAGCTGCTCTGTGAGGGCCTCAGAGGTTGTCTAAGAGAATATTGGGAGCAACAACACCGTGAAGTCCAAAGAACACACAAGACAGGTCAGGGATCAAGTTATTGAGAAATGTAACCACTTCCAGATTCCGGGTGGTTTGGCTGATCTGTGCTGCGGGGGCTCTTCAGCCCGCAGCACAGATCAGAAATCAGGCAGGGCGATCAGACCTCCCCCCTTTTTTCCCCACTAGGGGGATGTCCTGCTGGGGGGGGGTCTGATCGCCGCCGCGCTGCTGTGCCTAGCGGGGGGGGCTCCTCAAAGCCCCCCTCCGCAGCACTAGTCCTCCCTCTGCCTCCTTCCCTCCCTCTCCCGTCCCCTGTGTGTGGCGCAGGACGGAAAGCCGTCCTGCGCCGGATAGGATAGGCTTTAGCCTATCAGATGCCGGCGATCCCCGGCCAATCAGTGGCCGGGGATCGCCGATCTCCTCTACGGCGCTGCTGTGCAGTAGCGCCGTATATATGTAAACACCGGGGAGGATCTTCCCCGCGTGTTTACATTTACCCTGCGAGCCGCAATCGGCGGCTCGCAGGGTGTTCACGGAGACACCCTCCGTGAACTGACATGGAACGGCCGCTCTTACGAGCGGCCGTTTCCATGGAAACCACTTCAGGATTCAGGGGCGTAGTTAAGCGTACGCAGAATCCTGAAGTGGTTAAAGCAGGCTTAGGCTACAAAAAGATTTCCAAAGCCTTGAAAATCCCAAGGAGCACTGTTCAAGCGATCATTCAGAAATGGAAGGAGTATGGTACAACTGTACACCTACCAACCAAGACAAGGCCATCCACCTAAACTCACAGGCCGATCAAGGAGAGCGCTGATCAGAAATGCAGTCAAGGGGCCCATGGTGACTCTGGACGAGCTGCAGAGATCTACAGCTCAGGTGGGAGACTCTGTCCATAGGACAACTATTAGTCATGCACTGTACAAAGTTAGCATGTATGGAAGAGTGGCAAGAAGAAAGGCATTGTTAACATAAAGCATAAGAAGTCCCGTTTGCAGTTTGCCACAAGCCATGTGGGGGACACAGCAACCATGTGGAAGAAGGTGCTCTGGTCAGATGAGACCAAAATGGAACTTTTTGGCCAAAATGCAAAATGCTATGTGTGGCAGAAAACTAACACTGCACATCACTCTGAACACACCATCCCCACTGTCAAATATGGTGGTGGCAGCATCATGCTCGGGGGGTGCATCTCTTCAGCAGGGACAGGGAAGCTGGTCAGAGTTGATGGGAAGATGGATGGAGTCAAATACAGGGCGAACTTGGAAGAAAACCTCTTGGAGACTGCAAAAGACTTGAGAATGGGGCGGAGGTTCACCTTCCAGCAGGACAATGACCCTAAACATAAAGCCAGGGCAGCAATGGAATGGTTTAAAACAAAACATATCCATGTGTTAGAATGGCCCAGTCAAAGTCCAGATCTAAATCCAATCGAGAATCTGTGGGAAGATCTGAAAACTGCTGTTCACAAACGCTGTCCATCTAATCTGACTGAGCTGGAGCTGTTTTGCAAAGAAGAATGGGCAAGGATTTCAGTCTGTAGATGTGCAAAGCTGGTAGAGACATCCCCTTACATATAGTTACATAGTTATTTTGGTTGAAAAAAGACATACGTCCATCGAGTTCAACCAGTATAAAGTACAACACCAGCCTCCTCCCTCACATATCCCTGTTGATCCAGAGGAAGGTGAAAAAACCCTTACAAGGCATGGTCCAATTAGCCCCTAAAGGGAAAAATTCCTTCCCGACTCCAGATGGCAATCAGATAAAATCCCTGGATCAACATCATTAGGCATTACCTGGTAATTGTAGCCATGGATGTCTTTCAACGCAAGGAAAGCATCTAAGCCCCCTTTAAATGCAGGTATAGAGTTTGCCATAATGTCTTCCTGTGGCAATGCATTCCACATCTTAATCACTCTTACTGTAAAGAACCCTTTCCTAAATAAATGGCTAAAACGTTTTTCCTCCATGCGCAGATCATGTCCTCTAGTCCTTTGAGAAGGCCTAGGGACAAAAAGCTCATCCGCCAAGCTATTATATTGCCCTCTGATGTATTTATACATGTTAATTAGATCCCCTCTAAGGCGTCTTTTCTCTAGACTAAATAAACCCAGTTTATCTAACCTTTCTTGATAAGTGAGACCTTCCATCCCACGTATCAATTTTGTTGCTCGTCTCTGCACCTGCTCTAAAACTGCAATATCTTTTTTGTAATGTGGTGCCCAGAAAAGAACCCTAAAAGACTGGCAGCTGTAATTGCAGCAAAAGGTGGTTCTACAAAGTATTGACTCAGGGGGCCGAATAATTACGCACACCCCACTTTGTAGTTATTTATTTGTAAAAAATGTTTGGAATGATGTATGATTTTCGATCCACTTCTCACATGTACACCACTTTGTATTGGTCTTTCACGTGTAATTCCAATAAAATTGATTCATGTTTGTGGCAGTAATGTGACAAAACGTGGAAAACTTCAAGGGGGCCGAATACTTTTGCAACCCACTGTACATATTGCTATACAAGTCTAACTGTGAACTGTGGAATGGTCACTGACTGCAGCAATTTACAGGGATGTCTTAATGGGGTATTACATTGTACTCTTTACAATTTACTCTATAAATTGCTGTGAGCTATGTACTATACATGAATATTAATGAGGCCTAATTGCTTTCCATGTACCTGCACACAGATTTAACGAAATCAAGTATTTAGCTACAATTAATCCATGCATAACATTCGTATTCTAAAACACCTGAAAATAAGATCATTTCTGTAGTGCATTTCAAAATGTACCATTCAAGCAGAGGCGTATCTAGAGGGGTACAGGCATGGCTCATGACACATCTGAAAATTTGCGCATAGAAAACGCGATTGCAAACGCAGAGCAATGCAAATTCCAAAATGCCAGGAAAAAAGCGAAGATAAGTTTGCTCCCTGCCTAAGACACAAAAAATAGACTATGATCAGTAGTTAAAGAACACCTGAAGTGAGAGTGATATGGAGGCAGCCATATTTGTTTCGTTTTCAACGATACCAGTTGTTTGGCATTCTGCTAATTTTTCATGCACCAGTAGTGTCTGAATCTCGCACCTGAAGCAAGCATGAGGCAAATCCAGTCAAACTTCAAACATCTGATCTGCATGCTTGTTCACGGTCTATTGCTAAAAGTATTAGAGGCAGAGGATCAGCAGGACAGCCAGATAATTTGCATTGTTTAAAAGGAAAAAAAAACAAAAAACAATATGGTGGCGTCCATATCACTCACTTTAGGTGCCCTTTAGGCCTCTTTCACAGTGCGACGTTAAAGAAAATGTTTTAACGTGGACTAACGCACAGCAATACTAAGTCTGTGCAACATTCACAGTGCACACGTTGCGTTTGTGTGTAACGTGTAGCACTATTAGAAAGTGCTGCATGCTGTGCGTTATACACGTTATTAACTGCGTTGGACTGTTTGCACATGCTCAGTAATGACTTGGAAGCATACTTTTCATTGCCTGTATGCTCTACTGTATACTACGATAACAGGGCATAGAGTTGCGTTGTGACATTTGTGGGATGTTGCGTTGTTAGTTTGCGTTGCATCTTTAACGTTGCATCATAACGCAACGTCCCACTGTGAAAGTAGCATTAAGGAGAAAAAGCAACAATTTTATACTATTTTATACTGGAAAAGTTGTACATAAATTGAAAAAAAAAAAAAAAAGGGCTGGGAAACATAGCTCTGGAAAGCACATTGTAGCAAAACAAAGCACAAATGTAAGTAATTATATGGAGTAGGTGTACACTTACATTCAAGGTTTTCAGATCAATAAAACGTTACAGAGCAAGTTCTGCTCATACTTTGAATTGGTAATCAAAGGTACCCATTAATTTCAATCATTGCCTGGAGCCTAACCTGAAATAAGCTCACTGAAATTGTACACCAACATAAAAGATGAATCAATATTACTATAATCTATAAAAACTGCAAGATTTATTTTTTTAGCCCCTGTTTACAGCACTAGAGCCAGATTTTTAGAAAAAAAAAAGTATTTTGGTTTTGGATAGTTAGTGTGAAAAGAGGCAAGGACATCTTTTGGGATTTTAGTGTTCTGGGCTTTTTGGTCTCCTTTAGCTCCTTATACGTTCCTAGTGGTTCAAGGTCAACATGAGCTGTCTGGGTATTCTGTAGTGCTCTCTGTGTTCCCATATTTCCCATAAACTAACAACACTTTCTGTCCTAACAGTAGGTGGATACATTTCTCCTACAGGAACAGACACAGCAACAAATGAAACCTTTCTGTAGCATGGGGAAGAGAGCAAGTAGTAGTCAGTTGGGGTTAGTGATCACACTCTGCCTGTCAGTGGTCAGTTGGGTTAGTTGTCACACTCTGCCTGTCAGTAGTCAGTCGGGTTAGTGGTCACACTCTGCCTGTCAATGCTCAGACTCTGCTGTCAGTGATCAGTCGGGTTAGAGGTCAGTCGGGTTAGTGGTCACACTCTGCCTGTCAGTGGTCAGTTGGGTTAGTGGTCACACTCTGCCTGTCAGTGGTCAGTTGGGTTAGTGGTCACACTCTGCCTGTCAGTGGTCAGTTGGGTTAGTGGTCACACTCTGCCTGTCAGTGGTCAGTCGGGTTAGTGGACACACTCTGCCTGTCAGTGGTCAGTCGGGTTAGTGGACACACTCTGCCTGTCAGTGGTCAGTCGGGTTAGTGGACACACTCTGCCTGTCAGTGGTCAGTCGGGTTAGTGGACACACTCTGCCTGTCAATTTCAGTGGGGTTAGTGGTCACACTCTGCCTGTCAGTGGTTAGACTCTGCCTGTCAGTGGTCAGTCGGGTTAGTGGTCACACTCTGCCTGTCAATGCTCAGACTCTGCTGTCAGTGATCAGTCGGGTTAGAGGTCAGTCGGGTTAGTGGTCACACTCTGCCTGTCAGTGACCACTGACAGACAGAGTGTGATCACTACTCCAACAGACCAATAACAGGAAGAGTGTGACCCCTAACCCGACTGACCACTGACAGGCAGAGTCTGAACAATGACCGGCAGAGTGTGACCACTAACCCGACTGACTACTGAGAGTGGTCAGTTGGGTTAGTGGTCACACTCTGCCTGTCAGTGGTCAGTTGGGTTAGTGGTCACACTCTGCCTGTCAGTGGTCAGTCGGGTTAGTGGACACACTCTGCCTGTCAGTGGTCAGTCGGGTTAGTGGACACACTCTGCCTGTCAATTTCAGTGGGGTTAGTGGTCACACTCTGCCTGTCAGTGGTTAGACTCTGCCTGTCAGTGGTCAGTCGGGTTAGTGGTCACACTCTGCCTGTCATTGGGCAAAATAGTCTCCGCCAATCACTGGTCTTTATTTTGCTTCTCATTGTGTAAAAGATGCAGATATGCCAAGGAATGAATGCAGTGGTGTCAGTACCCGCTTTTGGGCATTTGCCTTAAACCATAAAAAAATGGCATGGCGAGGTGGCAAACAATACAATCCCAATGCCCAAAAATTGGGGTTTCCATTCAGTGGGGTTAGTGGTCACACTCTGCCTGTCAGTGGTTAGACTCTGCCTGTCAGTGGTCAGTCGGGTTAGTGGTCACACTCTGCCTGTCATTGGGCAAAATAGTCTCCGCCAATCACTGGTCTTTATTTTGCTTCTCATTGTGTAAAAGATGCAGATATGCCAAGGAATGAATGCAGTGGTGTCAGTACCCGCTTTTGGGCATTTGCCTTAAACCATAAAAAAATGGCATGGCGAGGTGGCAAACAATACAATCCCAATGCCCAAAAATTGGGGTTTCCAAGTAAAGCTGGACTCCAACTGGAAGCGGAGACTTCTGGCAAAACACGAAAAAGGGGCACAGGAGCCCTTGTGGAAAAAAGGCACCCATTATAAAGGCAGCGATTTGCTGAAAAGCAGGAACATTTGGGCACCCGGAGGCGCCCAAAAAAATTGCAGGCCCAAAGGCCTGCTAATTTGCAAATTGCAGCATTACGCTAGCTATGCAATGCCACAATTTAAATACCGACATACCTCGGCACGCACTATTTTATCCAGCGCCTCCGAGCGCCCATATTTACTTTCTTTGCCGCGAATTGCAGCTGTGCAGTGGCACGTCTGGTGTTAGGCACCACCTGGGGAGTTAAGAGTTAGGCATAGGTAGAGGGAGGTCTTAGGGTTAGGCATCGGTAGAGGGAGGGTTAAAGTATACCAGAGACGACTGATATTAAAGATTTTTTACTTACCCGGGGCTTCCTCCAGCCCCATAAGCACGGATGAGTCCATCGCCGTTCTCCTGAGTGCCTCCATTAAGCGGCAATCAGCTCCGGTGTTCAGCTCAGTGACGTCAGCAGGGGGCCTTCTGCACATGCGCGGACCTTCTGCACAAGCGCAGAAGACCCCGGCTGATGTCACAGAGTCAGACTCTGCCCGACTGAGCCGAATATCGGGAGCTGATTGCGGCTTAACGGAGGCATTCAGGAGGATGGTGAGGGACCCATCCGTGCTTATGGAGCTGGTGGAAGCCCCCGGGTAAGCAAAAATCTTTAATATCCGTCGTCTCTGGGTCACTTTAAGGGTTCTGTGTGAGAGTAGGGTTAAGACATAGTAAAATATTGGTAAAGATTACCAATAATTTACTATTGGTATTAAAGGGAACCTTAACTGTAAAAAATGTAAAGTGTTTCACTTACCTGGGGCTTCGACCAGCCCCCCACAGCTGTCCTGTGCCCACGGCATGAAGAACCGATCCTCCGTTCGTCTGCTGCAGCCAAGTTTCGGTTTAGCCAACTGATCAGTCGGCGGTCCACTGCGCCTGTGTGGACCTTGGAATGCGTAATCTGGTACATATACATGACATCGAATGCATCCTGCACAGGCGCAGTAAGAGATAACTGTTTACTGCACCTGCTCAGGATGCGTTTGATGACATGTATGCGTACCAGGATACGCGTTCCAAGGGCCGCACAGGTGCAGTGCGAGACCGAAACTTGGCTGCGGCGGGTGAACAGAGGATCGGTTCTTCTTGCTGCAGGCACAGGACAGGGGCTGGTCAAAGCCCCAGGTAAGTGAAACTCTTATTTTTTATTACAGTTAAGGTTTCCTTTAAAGGAATACTGTAGGGGGGGGGGGGTCGGGGGAAATTGAGTTGAACTTATCCAGGGCTTCTAATGGTCCCCCGCAGACCTCCTGTGCCCACGCAGCCACTCACCGATGCTCCTGCCCCTCCTCCAGTTCACTTCTGGAATTTCAGACTTTAAAGTCTCAAAAACCACTGCGCCTGCGTTGCCGTGTCCTCGCTCCCGCTGATGTCACCAGGAGTGTACTGCGCAGTCCCAGTATGGTCTGTGCCCGCGCAGTACGCTCCTGATGACATCAGCGGGAGCGAGGACACGGCAATGCAGGCGCAGTGGTTTTCAGACTTTAAAGTCTGAAATTACAGAAGTGAACCGGAGGCGGGGCCGGAGCAACGGTTAGCGGCTGCGTGGGCACAGGATGTCTGCGGGGGACCATTAGAAGCCTCGGGTAAGTTCAACTCATTTACCCCCGACCCCATACAGTATTCCTTTAAGTAGTTGAATATTGGTAACTTTACCGATATTCTACTAGGACAATCCCTAGTGCTCTTTTTTACGGGTGGCTTTTTTTTTTACATGTACACACTTCAAAGTTTCCCTTATCTACACACTCAGACTTCCAAGGTCCAGCTTTGCTTGCACAGGTTTGCTGGTTGGAGAACTTCTAACCCACTCGGACGTCTATGACGGCATCAAGTATTGTAGTAAAAGTGCCTCTCATTTAATATAATATCATGGTTACAGCTAAAACTTTATTGGTGATGGGCAAAGAACGTTCTGTATTTAATACAGTGGTCATGGTAAATTATGTAAATCTATCCAACAAATATCTATTTATATGCAGCATCAACATACCAACTGTAATCTTTCAGGCAACCGATGTCTAACTTGTAAAATTCAACTCCAGACACAGTTCTAAATACATTATGTGGTTGGTTGTTATATTTTTGTGTTAAAATGGGTTTTTGGAATACAGATCCTGTTTTAAAGAGACAGCTACCAATTCTTCCTGAAAGCTCTAAATATTGAAATAGTTAAAGGCAAACATTAAATCATGTTAAGTTAATTAATTCCCCACAAAACTGGCCTTAGACTGTGTTATGGACATTAGACTATGGTAGGGATTAGATTGTGAGCTCCTCAGAGGGACAGTCAGTGACATGACTATATTAATTCTGTGAAATGCTGCAGAAGACGTAAGTGCTATAAAAAATACAAATGCATCCAGAGATTTTATCTGATGGCCACCAGGAATTGGGAAGGATGGTTTTCCGATTTACAGGTTCATCGGCCAAACCTTTTTTTTTTTTTTTTGCTTTCCCATAAATCGACTGGGATATGTGAGGGTGCTGGACAGAAATGTACCCCCCCCTTTTTATTTTCATGGTTGAACTTGATAGACTAAGGTCTTTTTTTCAACCAAACTCTGTAACTAGGTTGTAGACAAAAACACACGGTGGCCCATATGCAATTTCATTTTTCACCTGAGTTATCTCCTAGGACAGTGCTGTCCAACTTCATGGGCATGGAGGGCCATTTTTTTTTCTGACCCCATGGTGGAGGGCCGAAGGTTCTTGCTGGAGCCGCAGCCCCCCCCCCCCCCGCAGTAAAAAAAAATGCAATTAAAGGACAATTAGATTGGCAGCACTTTCCACAAAATGCAATGCAATTGGCAGCAGATCCCCACAAAATGCAATTCAAGAGGTCATTGAAGTTGCGCGCGCTGAAAAACAAGGGTACCGTTCTGCGTAGAGCGGCGGGTGTGGCCATGGACCAGAATGTGGGTGTGGCCACGGGTGGAGACAAATTTACATGAAGTTAGCAATGTGGGACATTAGATCAGGACAGTGGTGACAAACCTTTTGGAAGCCGAGTGCCCAAACTGCAACCCAAAACTCACTTTATCGCAAAGTGGCAACAGCAATCATGATGCCCCCAACAAGACAAATTTAGCAATCATGAGGCCCCCAACAAATCATGAGGCTCCCAACAAGACACATTCAGCAATCTTGAGGCCCCCAACAAGACAAATTCAGCAATCATGATGCCCCCAACAAATCATGAGGCACCCAAGAAGACAAATTCAGCAATCATGAGGCACATAAATAGACAGCATTTCACATAAATAGGCAGAATGCCCCCTTAATATGGTTGACACCTCTCACCTGGCTTTTAAATTCTCCTCTACTGGCTGCTGTGCCTGGCAATAGTGTTTTTGGCTGGATTGGGGATGATGTGTGGGCTGAAAGGCCTTGCGGTGATGCTGTGGCCGGGCTGGCGGTGATGCTGTGGTGTGGCCAGCTGAGGTAGTGACAGGTGCCCCCCAGTTAGATAGTGACAGGTGTCCCCCCAGCTGAGGTAGTGACAGGTGCCCCCCAGTTAGATAGTGACAGGTGCCCCCCAAGTTATATAGTGACAGGTACCCCCCAAGTTAGAGACAGGTACCCCCCAAGTTAGAGACAGGTGCCCCCCAAGTTAGATAGAGACAGGTGCCCCCCAAGTTAGATAGAGACAGGTGCCCAAGTTAGATAGAGACAGGTGCCCCCCAGTTAGATAGTGACATGTGCCCCCCAAGTTAGATAGAGACAGGTGCCCCCCAAGTTAGATAGTGACAGGTGCCCCCCAGTTAGATAGTGACATGTGCCCCCCAAGTTAGATAGTGACAGGTGCCCCCCAAGTTAGATAGTGACAGGTGCCCCCCAAGTTAGAGACAGGTGCCCCCCAAGTTAGATAGTGACAGGTGCCCCCCAGCTAGATAGTGACAGGTGCCCCCCAAGTTAGATAGTGACAGGTGCCCCCCAGCTAGATAGTGACATGTGCCCCCCAAGTTAGAGACAGGTGCCCCCCAAGTTAGATAGCGAGGTGTCCAGTCCCCGTTACCTGTCATCAGCGCTGTCCTCTCCCGTGTCCCCGCTGGCGCTGCCTCAGCTCAGACCTCACAGATCGCGGCGACTGAAGAGAGCAGAGTGCGCATAGCACCCGCGCGGAGGAACTTCACATGCGGAAGTGACAAATGAGGTCACGTCCGCATGTGAAGTACTCCGTGTATGCGGGTACTACACATGCGCACTCTGCTCTCTTCAGTTGCCGCGATCTGTGAGGTCTGAGCTAAGGCAGCGCCAGCGGGGACACGGGAGAGGACAGCGCTGATGCAGGCCAGCGGGGACACGGGAAAGTGCATGTTTTGAGATTGCAGGCATGGCACCTATAGCGGAAGCCATGCCTGCAACTCAGGGAGACGAGCGGGCCGCAGCTGGAGGTCTGGCGGGCCGGATGTGGCCCGCGGGCCGCCAGTTGGACAGCGCTGTCCTAGGAGATAATTTTCATATTCTCTTTAACCACTTCAGCCTTCAGTGTTGTTTCACCTTATGCATCCGAGCAACTTTCACCTCCCATTCATTTGCCAATAACTTTATCACTACTTATCACACTGAAAATGATGTAGATCTTGTTTTTTTTCCACCACCATTTAGGCTTTCTTTGGGTGGTACATTTTGCTTAGAATTATTTTATTATAAATCCATTTTAACAGGAAGATTAAGAAAAAAAAAAACATTATTTCTCAGTTTTCGGCCATTATAGTTTTAAAATAATACATGCCACTGTAATTAAAACCCATGTATTTTATTTTTCCATTTGTCCCAGTTATTACACAGTTTAAATTATGTCCCTATCACAATGTATGGCGCCGATATTTTATTTGGAAATAAAGGTGCATTTGCTTCGTTTTGCGTCCAACACTTATTACAAGCCCATAATTTAAAAAAATAACAGCAATGCATCTTGCTACATACATACATACATAAAAAAGTTCAGTCCCTAAGGTAACTATTTATGCTTTTTTTAATTGCATATTTTTATTTTAACCCCCCCCCCCCCCCCCCCCCAAAAAAAAAAAATGTTGTGTAGCTATTGGGGAGTGTGAGAGGCAAAGGGCTAGTTTTAAAAGTAAAAAATAAAAATGTAATTATCTGGAAATTTTTATTTCCAGATGTAAATGTTACTATTTGGCCACAAGATGTCCTCGCAGCTCACTTCTGCATGGGTAGCATTACTACACAGAGTGGAAGTAATGCGTGAACAAGACAGAAGGGGCTTTGTGAAAGACGAAGCCGTCTCATAGATGGCATCGGTCTTTTATACAGGGAATTAGATCAATGAATGGGAACTGTGTTCCCATTCATTGATCTCTGGGCTAATGGAAGGCGGTACAAGGGCGCACGTCCGGCTCACCGGCAGTAGTGTAGGCTATCTGGACAGAAATACCCCTCCAGATAGAATTAAATGGTTAAAATAACAAGCATTTTACAATTTGAAAAAGTACTAAAAAGTTAAGGAAAAAGTACTATCAAAATGATTTGGAATATTTTCCTGCTTGTTGGTGGTTCCAAGGGCATTTTATGATAAGGTATGAAAATATCACTTAGGAAAAAACTCTGGGCCTGAGGCCCATAGGCAATTCGCTTTTTCTCATGAATTTTCACCTGCGTGATATTTTCACACCTTGTGATAAAATGCATTTTAAACCACCAGCAAGCAAGAAAATACTCAAAATAATTGATAGAATTTTTTTTTGAACAACTTTTGGGTCCTTTTTAGTTTCAGAGAAAACTCAAGAGAAAAAGTTAATTGCATATGGGGCTGTATTTAATTTATGATAGTAGAAGTTAAGTCTTAGTTCTGCCCTCTCCCTTTGCCAAGCTTCACCACTGGCCTTTGATTGTTAACTTCCTGGACCAGTGGGAAAATCCCACTACCTCCTTGTTAAAAGGGAATCTTAAAGTGTACCAGAGATAGTTTAAACTACAGATTTGATACTTACCCGGGGCTTCCTCCAGCCCCATAAACACGTCTGAGTCCCTTGCCGTCTTCCTGTGGTCTGCCGTTCAGCCGCAATCAACCCCGGTAACTGGCTCAGTTGCGCCAGTCGTGGTCTTCTGAACATACATGTACTGGGGTCTACAGACAGCTGTGGACACTTGTAATATGTCATACCTCATAACTTAATATTTTGAGAGGTTGTGGGCGAAGGGAATAGAGATATACTAGTACCAATGTTAGAAATATATTTATCTATCTATATATCTATATCTCTCTATATCTATCTCTCTATATATCTATATCTATATATCCCCATGCACCATGCCAACAAACAAACAAAAACAAATTAACAATCAAATGAATTGGCTCTTGGGTGCATGTGGATATAAAATATATAACCTTTATTAGTATAATACCATGTAAAAAAAAAAACACACAATTCATAGAAAAAACCCCTATACAAAAAATCCCACCAAACCTAAAAACGCCACCTATCAATAGCTCTAACACATGTGACTGCAGTCCCCAATCATATGATGCTGATCCCCACACTGCTGGTATAGCTGTCTATATGCTGTAACCGCACACAAATGGAATAGTATTAGTGCATAAGGTCTATACAGACGTCAGACCAACTGATTCCAATTGCAGATCGGCTGCAGGCTACCAGACATAACCGGTCTTGTAGTACCGATGCTGTACTAGTCCAGTTTCCACTAAGCATAAATCACAATGCTCGGATCTCTCCCATGTCACAACTTAGATGCAAGGTGTGTAGCTGGGCTAATATGGTCCTCAGCTTACAGTTCTAAAAACACTGCCACTTGCAGGGTGAATATGCCCTCTTAAAGTGGAAAAATCAATTTTGGATAGTGTTCTGCATAACCAAACTACTCTTAAAGACCTAAACAAATAAAATTGGAACAGTCCGTACATTTCTTACCATTTTATTCCATAGTTGATGAGAGGAATCATTAAATTTTCTGTAAAAAGAAATACATTGTAGTCAGAATGTTTTCTGCTGTCCTGTGTATGAAACAAGAGGTGATTGATTTATTCTGTATTACGGTAATTTGTCTTGAGAAGAACTCATGGGGAAACGTGATTGATTTCATGAGTTAAATTGACTTGCTAAGATGGCCATACACTTCTCGATGTTTCCCATCGATAATATCAGGAGTGGCGGCAGATCGACTGTCCATACCATGCACAGTATTGAATAGTACAACACTGTGGTTTGATGTATTTTGTTATATGCTTTATTTTTTTTCTATGTGGAAGGAATTGATCTTTCTTTAAACAGATTTGATCTGAGAAGGGTCTATTTAATAGTCGAATCTAGTAATCATCCATCAGTGTATGGCCACCTTTTGTCTCAAAATGGCTAGTTTCAGTCTCATGATCACATCTTGCCACTGATTTCTGGTTGAACCCACAAAGGAAATAAAAAAAGAGCCATGATCACGTGATCATGACCAGCAAATAAGAGACTGATAAATTAGATAATTGATCAAGCTGCATGAATTTATGTATACATTTATCATAGTTGCGGTAATTAACATGTGTACTTCAACTTATACTCCAGTAGTATGCAAAAAGATTTTCCTAAAAGGCTTTGCATCACTTACTGGTTGTAACCTCTGGGTTTCCTTTCAGATTCATCATTCGAGGGATAGATGGCCCATATACATCTGCATCCAATAAGCCCACTGCATTTACCTAGATTTAATAAAATGCATCTATTATATATCTGAATACACACATATGTAAAGAGGCAGATATATATATATTCTTACATGTAAGCACCCAGGAGGTCCCCACACAAGTTGTTCTCAGATTTATTCTAGAAGCTACATGCCATTGGTTATTGGTAGCTGGGCTGCAGATTTAAAGGGCCTGTACATACCATCCAATATTCATTTTAATTAGCTTGTTTGTTGCTTCAGGAGTTATTGGGTTATTTGTTGATTTGGAGTGAATTCTTCTGCTGCCTAATCAGAAAGGAGGAGGAATTGCTGTATTTTGGTTATTTACTGATCAAGCTTGTTGGTAAATATCAATCAGTCCTCCACAGGTCCTAGTATATGTTTGTGCAGGACTGATTGCTAGGAGTATGGATGTGGGCAGGACAAGGCTGATGACCAAGTTTGGATCCTGTCCATGCTTTGGGCTTTCTTCCCCAAGTTCCAGCCCCAGCGTGCACAAGAGGGGATTTGGGGAACACGAAAGTTTGGATGGTCACACCACTGTTTGAATATGCACAGTTGTTTCTGTCCAATTTATTACAGATAATACTCTTGTGTGTACAGCCTTAAAGGGACTCCGAGCACTTCTCATGGGCATGCCTTTAAGACAGACGACTTCCAACAAAGTCGTGCTATGACACCTCTGGAGGAGCCTCTTGCAATGGCCATGCGGGTCACTTCCTCTTCCTGCTTCATTCAGTGATGCACTTCTCTAACTGAGAACAACAACAAATAACATTTGTAAAGCGCTTTTCTCCCATGGGACTCAAAGCGCATAAGCATGGCTCCGACCATCGTGGTACAGAGGAAGAATTTTATAAGTCTGGAAATGCCATGCTAAACAGGTGGCTTTTCAGTCTGGATTTGAATAGCTCCAGGGATGGTGCTGTCTTTACTGGGTGTGGCAGGGAGTTCCAAAGAGTAGGGGCAGCATGACAGAAGGCTCTATCTCCAGATTTTTTGAGGTGCACTCTGGGAGTGACCAAGTTTATAGAACTTGCTGATCTGAGGTTGTGAGAGGTGTGGTGCAGCTTCAGCAGGTCCTTCATGTATCCAGGGCCCAGATTGTGCAGGGATTTGAATGTCAGCAGTCCAATCTTGAAGAGTATTCTCCATTCTATTGGCAGCCAGTGCAGTGAGCGAAGGATCGGTGTAATGTGACAGTAGCGAGGCTGGTTTGTTAGCAATCTGGCAGCAGCATTCTGCACTAATTGCAGGCGACGCAGGTCCTTTTTGGGGAGGCCAGCATAAAGGGCATTGCAGTAGTCCAGCCGTGATGTGATGAAGGCGTGGACTAGGGTTGGAAGATCCTCTGGGGGAATCAGATGTTTAATCTTTGCAATGTTCTTCAGATGAAAGTAGGAAGATTTAACTACAGATGAAATGTGGTTTCTGAAACGCAATTCCCCATCGATTAGTACGCTAAGGCTGCGCACAAGGTTGGAGCTGTTTATGTCTGAATTCCCAATCCTGATTGGTGTTGCTTTAGGATAGAGCTGTTTTGATGGCGAGTGCCGGCTTTGGACAAACATGACCTCAGTTTTGTCAGCATTCAGTTTCAACCAGTTATCATTCATCCATGCCTGTAGCTCAGCTAAGCAAGAGTTTATTTTTGGGGTAGGGTCTGTTCCACCAGGTTCAAAGGACAGGTTTAGTTGTGTGTCATCGGCGTAGCAGTGGTACGTCAGGCCATGACGTAGGATAAGTGTACCGAGTGGCAACATGTAGATAGCAAACAGCAGAGGGGATAGGATTGATTCTTGTGGCACTCCGAATTGTAGAGGTGCAGGTTTGGACATTATAGGACCTAGGGATACTCTCTGTGTTCTGTCAGTCAGGAATGATCTGAACCACTGGAGGACTGATCCACTGATGCCACAGTACTCCTGCAGTCTGTTAAGCAGGATTGCGTGGTCAATTGTATCAAAAGCCGCTGAGAGATCCAACAGGATTAGGATGGAGCAGACAGGGGTGACCCGGAAGTTATAACATAGCCAAGATGGCAGCCGCGATTTTTAAAATGAAATCAAACGAAAACTATTTGGTGTAGAACGGCGATTCAGGCATCAAATGAAAAAAGCAGAGCACAAGCTACATAAAGGTATGCATCTTTAAGTACTTTGCAGTACTGGTCGGAGTCTTAAAGGCATGCCCATGAGAGGTGCTCGGAGTCCCTTTAAACCAAACCTGAACTGAAAAAAAGTCAAAACAAACATACACACATCATACTTCCTGTTTAGTCTACTCCTCAATCTCTTTCTCCTCTCCAGTGTCCTGTTTGTCCACTGTGACCAATGGAATTCTCCGTCCTTTGTTTTAAAAAACGGAAATGACCCTTTAACAGCTTCCGGGTCAGCACAATGTTCAACTGTAATATTGCCCACTTGAGCCATAGGGAAACATGGACATTATCTTGCACACCATTTTTCCTTTCAGCTATAACTGACAGCAACGGATATATAACTGACAGCAACTGATATATAACTGATATATTTGAGTTCTGACAAAATCTTGTCAGAACTGTAAGCAATCATGGTTACAATGGAATGGTGAGCTTCTGAGACAAACTGAGGCGAAGTAAATATGTAATATTAATTTGCAGGTAAATCATGTTTTTATTTTAAATCATGTTGCTTGGTTCAGGTTCACTTTAAGCAGGTCATACAAACTTCCATTTTCCGGTTTGATACCTGGCAGATTTGAGTACTGTGGAAAAAAATGTGCTGGGAATGGATGCCACAAAAATGCCAGATTGATCAATTTCTGATCCATTTTAGCCTAAAATTGTTCCTAAGTACAGAGCGGATGCATAGGACATTTTGGTTGATCAGGGCAGGGCAAGAGTGGTAGTACATCATAGCACTTCTTATCATCGAACAGTGCAACACTGTGGTTTGATTAATATTTCAATAGATTCCCTACTGGAATCTATTGAAAACCATTCTTCAGTGTATGGTAGAAATCAATCCCACTCTGAATCAATATCTCAATATCAATTAGAGAGGAATTGATCATTTGGGACTATTGGGTAGAAATCAATATGTATATTGACCTGCCTTAGCTTTTGCTGTGTGGGAATGCATATACTGTAAACTATGAAGATTCACATTTATGACAATGCTGTATAGGCTAACTGTAAGTCAGATTCAAGTAGACTTCTTGATTAATCTAGAACACATTTCACCTTTTTCCGAGTAACTTTCTTAGTTGAAATAAGTAGTACGATTTTCCCTAGCAGTACACCTGCAGGATAATTCAGAAACCTTGAATTGTAGATCTGTAATAAGGCAGATGTGACTGTACTACAGGACTATAGGTGTAACTCAAATCAGCCCAATCCAGGCTCTATGGTGTCAGGAAGGCAGACATTAGTTGCTGAAGTTACAAAGCTGTAGGTGAGAATCATTTTTAAAGTGTCAGAGAAAAGATGTGAAAGCTGCACATTAGATCACATTATATGGCTAACAAGCGGTGTCAAGGGCCCCATCTTATAAAGTTTATAAAATGCAATTTTTAGACCATTTTCTGTATCTTCAACTGCACCACAGCCCCAGGAAGTGCTGCTTTCACATCCGTAACCTTTCCGCCAGCTTAATAGTCATTAAGACCTCCATCCATGTAACTCAAACATTTACACTGTCTTAATGAGTCTCATGGCACCATGGTGATGGGATTAGAGAAACTGAAGTTTTACACCTCCAGTCACGTACTTGGACGATCATTTCAAAGTCTAGAGGCCATGGTAACGGAGACAATACATCAACAGATTCAGCTGGTAGTACACTCCTCACATCTTTACTGAAGTCATGATAAATCACATTACAAGCAGGGCAATAACATCACTAACACATTTTCAACGTACCACATAATATGAAAGATGTGACTGTTAAATTAATGAAGAAAAACAAAATATTAGTACATTTTTTAACACTTGCAGGAAATCAAAAATAGGTATACACAAAACTGTAAATAAAACATTAAAGAGACTCCGTAACAAAAATTGCATCCTGTTTTTTATCATCCTACAAGTTCCAAAAGCTATTCTAATGTGTTCTGGCTTACTGCAGCACGTTCTACTATCACCATCTCTGTAATAAATCAACTTATCTCTCTCTTGTCAGACTTGTCAGCCTGTGTCTGGAAGGCTGCCAAGTTCTTCAGTGTTGTGGTTCTGTGATGCATCTCCCCCCTCCAGGCCCCTCTCTGCACACTGCCTGTGTGTTATTTAGATTATGGCAGGTTCTCTCTGCTCTATTATCTTTTACAAGCTGGATAAATCCTCCTCTGAGCTGGCTGGGCTTTCACATACTGAGGAATTACATACAGGCAGAGCTGTCTGCACTCTGCAGGAAGAAACAGCCTGACACTTCAGTGGAAGATAGCTGCAGGGGGAAAGAAACACACAAATGATCTCTTGAGATTAAAAAGGAAGGCTGTATACAGCCTGCTTGTGTATGGATGTATTTTCTATGTGTGGACATCCTGTACATCAACCTACTTCCTGTTTTGGTGGCCATTTTGTTTGTTTATAAACAAACTTTTTAAAACGGTTTTTAACCACTTTTAATGCGGCGAGGAGCGGTGAAATTGTGACAGAGGGTAATAGGAGATGTCCCCTAACGCACTGGTATGTTTACTTTTGTGCGATTTTAACAATACAGATTCTCTTTAAGGGCTTGTTTCCACTCAAGGGGATTCACAGCATTTCCCTGCACACAAATTTGGACAGAGGAAATGCAGCCTATTGAAATTAAGTGCAGTGGAAAAAAAAAGGACAGAAGGCAGCAAAATATTACATTACGCATGCGAATGATAATAGGCATGATTTGGATGTGTACTTGCATCAGACCGAGTGTGCTTCTCGCAGACGCGCACTGCCACTGCTGGAAATGGGCCCTAATTTAAATTGTCCAAAGCTACTTATCTAACATTAAGCCAGAATTAAGGCCCTAAAATTATTTTACCACATTTGATGGGTGTGAGGACTCCTAATTTGTACAGAGGAATAAAGGCTTGGTTTTGCCCTTGTATCTGAATACTGTGTAAGTAAATGAGATGCATAGGTTCATGGGGAGGCATATTTTTTCCCCAGTAGAAGATTTGCAATAAATTTGCATTTCTATTTTATTTTTTACTCTCGACCCTGATATTTGTCCTGTCACAAGGGGTTGATATACTTTCTATGCGACCATCTGATCACTCTTGGCTTCTCACCTGTTTGTTAAAGTTAATCTATGTGTATGCTACTTACTCGTCTTGGAAGATGTCAATGCCACAGAGCAGAGTTGTCGATCTAAAGTGTTGTGGTTTTCCGACCCCCTTGCCTCACATAACTATGCACCTGCCTGCCTCTCCCCATTCATCTGATACATCATCCTTACCCCCTCACTGGTGTTCAAGTCCTGGGCATAAGTGTCCACAGAAGAAGGAAGAGAAGCAGCTGGGAGAAACGATAAGTTACTACTATGTTTCCAGGGGTTTAGGCATCCTTTATAGAGATCAGGACCACAAGGCTCCTGATGGACTTACTGGCACATTAACATGACGCACAAACCTGGTTCACTTGGGAGCTGACCATCTCATATCTCTGACACCACCGCTGCCCATGCGATTAGATCCGAAAGTGTAAGCAATGTTGTGATTGTAACGTGATTAATTAGGACATTAGGAAAGGTGTGAAGAATTTACCACTGAGTGAGTTATGGACCCGATATTGTTCCCTGTGTTGGAGAGGTTTCTTCTGCACCACCAACATCTTGTTGGGTTTAGCATTCACCCTGAGGCTGAATTACCCATGAAGCCATAATTGCTGAAGAAATTCCCATCCACTTATTCAGCCTAAAGAAGCTGCTCACAGCCACTTTCTATTTTGAGTTTTCTCACAAAGATCATTTTCCATCTTATCTAAAGAATAACTTTTCAGAACTGAAAAAGTACTAAAAATTAATTAAAAAAAAAAAAAAAAAAAAAAAAGAAGTACTATCAAACTTATTTTGAGCCAATCGTGGCATGGTGTGAGCTTTGAGAGTATTTTCTCGGTAACGTTTGAAAGCATCGCCTTTGAGAAAACTCAAGAGAAAAAAGTTATTACATAACCTTTTTCATGGTCCTATGTGAAAAAAAATCAATAAAATATTTAGTTAGCTGGAGAGAGCATCACACCTCCAGATAATGAAATTGATATCCACTTATCTACATTACTTCTACGATTTGATTTCATGAAATTATCACAGAATGCTGAAAGGGTCTGGCTGTACTGACCTTTAAAAATCTTCATCTTACATTGAGCTGCCCTGACAGTACTTCGGGAGCAAACAAGTGACCCACAATTTCTGTTTTGCTCAAAGAATCTCCTCCAAAGTTCTGAAAAATACCTCATCTGCTGGTAAGTCTAATGAGTATCTTGCAGCTAGTGCACTCCACCTAGTGGCCACGATTATTACTACAGCAAGGACTTGATTCAAACACTATAGGTAATTGCTACATTTAAAGGAAATCAGAGACAAACAATATTAAAAGATTTATACATACCTGGGGCTTCCTCCAGCCCTATCCGCACGGATCGCTCCCACGCCACCGTCCGCAGTCTTCCCAGTCTTCTGTACCGGGTCCCGTAACTTCGGCTAGGACTGCTCCGAACCATTGTATTGTTATACCTATGTGCCTTATTTAAACAATAAAAATAACAATATAAATTATCTGTGATAGCGCAGACCATCATCTTTCTTCTGAATACACTCCATGATCTACGCATGTGGTACAAGTCGGTAATATACAGACCTTTAAAGAGAACCTGAGGTGGGTTTTAAGAATCCTATTAGGACACAGAGGCTGCAGAAGGCATACAATGACCAGCCTCTGTTACTATACTATGTCCCCCCAGCCCCCCCGCCCCCCCTGCACTCTGCTGTCCCCCAGAAAAAAAAACGCTGTGCTAGCGACATGCAGCTTGTCACTAGCTGGCTGTTTACATCCAGGCTGTCATTTACCTCCGCTCCCCGCCTGTGTCCCTTCCCTACAATCAGGCGGGGAGCGGCGGTAAATTACAGCCTGGATGTTAATAGCCGGCTAGCGACAAGCTGCATGTCGATAGCACAGCGTTTTTTTTCTGGGGACAGCAGAGCGCGGGTGGGAGGGGGGGCACAGTATAGTAACAGAGGCTGATCATTGTATGCAGAACCAGCCTCTGTGTCCTAATACAATTCTTAAAACCCACCTCGGGTTCTCTTTAAAGGTTACAGACCTTTGACCTGCCCTGAGACTACAGAATCCAGGCCACCTCCAACCTCTGCCTCTCTCTGGATTACATTACTGCAGGCTGCCTTTAGAGCTAGCCTCAGTTTTTGTGCAGTCTGCCAGTGTGTTTGGTGGTTGCAACCTGTAGCCACTCCCACAGTCCATCCTTTCCTGCACGGTTTACTAGTGACACCAGGTGTCAACTACTTTGTTCTTGTGTACACAGCTATATTAACGGGTTGCCTTCTACAGAGCTGTATTTTAACCTTTTTGGAATACATTGAAACAAAGATAGATAAATTGGACTTACATGTTTACAAGCTGCAATTCCCAATGCCAGGTTAACTAAAGAAAAAAAATAAATAAATAAATATCTGAATACTGTACTGTATATACAATTTACACTACAGTTCCCCAATAAACAAATGTCAAGCAACAACTAAACTTGAAGTTTTTCAAATGAAATTCTGGCTGAAACCAGTCTGGGCATTAAAAACAACTAAGGGATTGTTCCCATTAGAAATGTTTGCATCTCCTTTTTGTATTGCATATGTTTTGCGTTCTGCAAGACTGTGGCTTCAATTCACTAAGCATTACTGCATTCGATAATGCAGAAAACAGCTGATTTTACAGATCATCTTGCCAATTCACTAAACCTATTACTGCACTGAAAAGTAAAATTACCGACTAGTAAGTTAAATTACCGACTTGTGCAGTAAATACCTCAAGAAATGGTGATAAATGGCAATTCACAAAAATTAAAGCTTTCGGTTAATCAAGTAAAAATGTTGGGTATTTATCTCCAGCTCTGACCAGTCGGTAACTTACAATTTCCATGCAGTGAAGTTGACAGATGTAAAGGCTTTTCTGTATACCTTTAGGAGTGCATATCTACACTGCATTCCAAATGAATATGCAAATTGTATTTAAGTGTCATAAAGATTAAAATATTTTTTTTTTCAATTAAACTCATGGATAGTATTGTGTCTCAGGGCTCTTTTTATCACTTAAAGCGGACCCAAACCAAACATTTTTTTAATTCAAAATATTTAGTTGCACCACTCTGACACATATTAAGATAAATAAACACTCCTTCAAGCCTATGAGCATTTCAGTGCATGCTTTTCACCCTTCTCTTTTCATAACTAGGGTTAAACAGGTGGCAGCCATTACTTCTGAGCTTAGTAGGAGGTTTTAAATCATGGGTGTGTTTGTCATCAGCTACCCTCCCTCACAGGGGCGTCGTCTATGTGAAATCTCACACAAGCTGAGATCACCTCCCCTGTGACATCATCAGTAGCAGCCTGTGTTTTTTTTTTTATCTCCTCCACCAGTCTGCCGGATTCTGTCCCGGCAATATGAAAGGAAGGAAGGGGTTCCTCCAATAAATGTAAATTATATATTTGCCATCATGCAGCTGAAAAAAGGCTGCTACTTATTATTATAATTTGGAATATACATTTTATTTCTGAAATCTTGTATTTTTAATTTGGGTCCATTTTAAATCAATCTTCGAACACCTCTGACCATTAGTTTGCCAGGTGAGCCCCGACTAAAGGAAAAACTACAAAAAAAAGGGCGTTCCACGTTATTAAGCAGACTACCATTTTCAAGCAATATGAGAAAGAAAAAATGATCTCTCTGCTGCCAAAAGAGTGAAATAGTTGATTGCCTTGTAATGTTAATGGAGGAAACACCGCTCTACCCCACCAATGGATAGTTGTGCTGGACCAGGTTAGCAAGACCTCAGAAATACTTCGACAAAAGGAAGGTCCGCATCAATTCACATCGAATCTCAAGCTGACATGTTTCGGACCTACTGGTCCTTAATCATAGCTATGATTAAGGACCAGTAGGTCCGAAACATGTCAGCTTGAGATTCGATGTTTTAATACAGGACATGTCCTGACAATAAAGAGGATTCGTGGTGAATTGGTGCGGACCTTCCTTTTGTCGAAGTTGATTGCCTTGGACAAGATATGAAAACCTTTATATTTCACGAAAACTCAAGCATTATCATCGTACTGATAAAAGATTTGTGGCTAACTCAGAGCACACACTGGATTGTGCAGATAAAAGCAAAATGAGAAAGGGTTCTGCCAGGTAAATACATCAGATTAGGAGAGCAGCTGCTAAAATGCCATAACAAGGCAGCAAACAGGTATTTGAAGCTGCTGGTGCCTCTGGAGTCCTGTGAGCAAATGCATAAACCTTCTATTAACCACCTGGGCGTTACGGACGAGCTCATCTTGTCCAGTAACGCCGCGGTGGATTGCTCAGGTCCTGGTGGGCCGATTTGCATAATTTTTTTTTAAAAACACGCAGCTAGCACTTTTCCACATAAATCACCCCTCCAAGGAGAATTTTTATTATTGCTATACAGAATACATACAGTATAAAGTTGAAGCCAGTAAAGTAATTATGGCCACACCTAGTTATTAGCTAGATATCGTAAAGAGAGATCAAACAAAAACAGTCTGTCAAGTGTTCATAAAACGTAACATTTATTATAATGATATAAAAGTCAGGTATGTGAACATCAATAAAACATCAGTTCCATAAACATGTCAATGTATCAATACAATGTCAGTGTATCGAATTGATACAATATACAGCCTAGGCTGCATATTGTATCCGAAACAAAAATGCAACTGATGTTTTATTGCTATTCGCATACCTGACTTCTACATCATTATAATAAATGTCAAGTTTTATGACTACTTGACAAACTTTCACTGGGCCTTTAAACCCTAAACCTTTTTTTGTTTAGCTCTCTTTACGATATCATACTTTATAAAGTGGCAACAAATTCCGTGGTGCTGTGCAGCATAAGAAACCAACATGGGATACACACAGGGGCGTAACTAGGAATTACTGGGCCAACTTGCAAAACTTTGGATGCCACTCCCTCCCCCCCCCCCCCCAAAGAAAAAAAAGATTATTCCCTTTAAAGGAAAACTGAGATAAAATCCAGCCCCATGTAGTCCATTTGCTTGATTGCCACCCTGCTGCAGTGGAGTCCACGATCCAGCCCAGTTGCACTTCCTTATGCTTGCGCAGTCCTGGATACGCATGCACCCACGACCACCCTATACAAGCACAATTACAGGCTTAGCGGGCTGCACATGTGCAGATTGCTCCTGGCAGTGGGAGCACAATTGGGGGACATGCACAGCTGGAACCACGCATGAGCAGTGGAGTGCGACTGGGTAGTCTGGTAATTTACTGCTAGAAAACGTAGTGGCCCAAGAGGACAGCGATCAAGAAGACAGACTACTAGGGGGTGAAGGAAGCCCCAGGTAAGTATAAATCTATACATCTATCTTTAAATCAATCACAGGTACACTTTAAAAGATACCAGAGCCTAAGTGTCCAGCTAAAATGGTGGCTACACGCATGTGTGTGCAGATGTCCTCATCCTTACCACTCCTCCCATTTACCGCCACCCCACCTTTCGTTTTGTATGAAAAAGACCCCGTTAGTTTATGTTAGTCGCCTAAGTCGCACACTACTGAGCGTGCGCAGGCCTCATGGCACGCCTCCTTGACTACGCTTCTATGGCCCGGAACATTCTGCACATGTGCATGTACAAGGCTTGTAAAGACATGTGGAGAGCGTTCCCAGCAACGGGGATGCGGTCAAAGAGGCTTGCCACCAGGCCGGTGCATGTGCGGTAGTGCGCAACTTGGGTGTCTCATTCAAACGGAGGGGGGCAGGGGTATGAGGGAGGAGCGGTAAGGATGAGCATCTCTGAAAACACATTACATGTAGTGGCTGTAGCCAGGGCTGCAGAGTCTGAGTAATTTGGTGTACCTGGAGTCGGTGGTTTCATAAACTGAGGAGTCGGAGTTGGAGTCTGATTTTTGTACCGACTCTACAGCCCTGGCTGTAGCCACCATTACAGTGTACAGAGGCTTTAGTATCCTATGTTGACATAGAGCACCCCTGGCCTTGCCTCACAATTGCTCCTACACACACACACACACATACATACATACACACACACACACAACCCCCCCCCCCCCCCACACACACTGTACATACAAGCGCACACACCACACCTCCCCCCCAACACCACACTACGTTCCCCCCCACACACACACACCAAACATTAGGAAAGGCACAAGCAGATTAAAAACAGAACAAACACCAAAGTAATATATTCACACCCACACTATGATCACCACTCCTTCTACAGGCAGCCTGCATGAGCCCTCTGTCTCTGTCTTCCCTCTTAGCTCAGGCACAGGCAGGCACGCTGTAATACACTGGTGGTCTTCTTCCTTTACAGGACAGGACCACCATGTGCATGAGGGAGCGGGGCAGTGAATTAAGAAAACCTTGCCGAAGTCTGCATGACTGGATGTGCACTGTGTCCTAGTGCCCAACCCTTGCCCTGCTGCTGGTAACAGCAAACTGCACAGCCTGCCTAAGTCAGGCAAGTTACACTTACAGATGCCAGCCTGTGTGTTAATCTACAAGGGCAGACGGCCCCTCCACTCGGGCCCCCCACGTACTCCCCTCTACCCGGGACCCCTGCGATTGAGGGGCCTGCAGGCCGTATTGTTACAACACTGGATACACAATAATACAGACAATGATAAACACAAAATATAGACATTGGTACAGAATTCAGAAAAGGCAGGCACAAATGTAGCATGATTAGCAAAATGTATAGCAATTTCCAAGACACAAAAGGGTGAGAGAGCCCTGCCCAAATGAGTAAGACAGCCCGAGGTGGGCTCATAAAAAAAACAAACAAAAAAAACAAACAAACTGTAGGCTACCTGATCCGGGGGGCTGAGTGGATCAGGTAGCTGCAAAAAAACCCAGCTCCCCGCCACGCCCGTTGGCCACACTGGCCCACTTTCACTTTTGTGACCTCTGGGTCACAACGCTGAGAGGAGAGATTGATTCTTTCATTCACAGCGTGCAGGGAGGCGGGGCAGCGACAGGGGGCATGGCCAGGGAGAGAGAGCTGCCCAATGGCAGCTCCGGAAACCCAGTTGGATCACCCCAGGTGGGCATTTTAAACAGGGAACCCCTCCCCCCATGTTTGCCTCCGAGATAGCGACAAATATGGTCACTATTCTCGGGGGGCCATAACGTGGTGGTGGGGGGCAGAGAGTGACGGTGTGGGAACGCAGAGGCATGTCATTAGGCAGAGAACATGCCTCTGTGTCCCATCTGCTCCCCCATGGAACTGCCTTGGGTTCTCTTTAAGGGTACATTAGTACACTATACCATAAATGTGTGAATAGTAAATAAACACTCAACTCTTTGAAAAGATAGTTTAACAATAAAAGAAATAGTAAAAAACAAAAACAAAAAACTTCTGAGCAAGGAGAGTATCAATTCAGTACTGAAATTGGAGTGGTTAAGATGTAGTTTTTGCTTCTTTTATTGCGGAGCCACCCCTATCTTCCTAACTTTTGTGTGTAAATGCAGAGTGGTGAATGATTGGGATGTGCACAATCAAGGGCGTAGCAATAGCCATAGCAGCGGCTATGGGGTCCTGGAGCATAGGGGGCCCATTGGGCACTTAATGTATTCACCATTAACCACTTCACAACTGAGAGGTTTTACCCCTTGAGCACCAGAGCAATTTTCACCTTTCAGCGCTCCTTCCATGCATTCGTCTATGACTCTATTATTACTTATCGCAATGAAATGAACTATATCTTGTTTTTTTGGCCACCAATTAGGCTTTCTTTAGGTGGGACATTATGCCAAGAATTATTTTATTCTAAAAGTGTTTTAATGGGAAAATAGGAAAAAATGTGAGAATTTTTTTTTTTCAGTTTCCGCCCATTATAGTTTTTAAATAATGCATACTACTGTAATTAAAACCCATGAAATTTATTTTCCCAATTGTCCCGGTTATAAAACCGTTTAAAATTATGTCCCTATCACAATGTTTATTTGAAAATAAAGGTGCATGTTTTTCAGTTTTGCGTCTATCCCTAATTACAAGCCCATTACAAGCCCATAGTTTATAAAGTAACAGTGTTATACCCTCTTGACATAAATATTTAAAAAGTGAAGTCCCTAAGGTAACTATTTATGTATTTTAATGTAATGGTTTTTTTTTTTTAAATCACAAAAAAAATAAAAAAAAAATTGGGAAGTGTGGGAGGTAAGGAGTTAATTTTTTGTGTAAAACTAATGTATTTGTAGATGAAAAATGCTTTAGGGTGTAGTTTTACTATTTGGCCACAAGATGGCCACAGTAACTTTTTGTTTATGCGACCTGGAAGGAAGTAGGGACGATCGGAAAAGAGCAAATTCCGTTCCTCCGGATTTCGCGGATTTAGCCAGCGCTGAATCCCGTCTCTATGAAAATTCTGCCGGATTTTTGCGAAATTCCACGAAATTCCGGCGGAAAAATTAACAGCACGCAGTTGCTGTTGAATGATTTTATGGGGATGTATGTGTGTCTTTTGGAGGGAGGAAGTAAGTCTGCTCCAAGAAGTTTCAGCATGTAATGTTGGTGGTATAATGGTTAGGATAGCAGCCTACCAAGCACTAGACCTGGGTTTGATTCCCGGCCAATGTATGTAAGCTGGCTTTTGAAATCCTACAATTCCCTAAGCAAGCTCATTTTCTCTTGGATATATCGCAATGGTACATGCTAGGCTGGCTTCAGCATGTAGCATAGTGTGTTGTGTTGGTGGTATAATGGTTAGGATAGCAGCCTACAGAGCGGTAGGCCTGGGTTCGATTCCTGGCCAATGTATGTGAGTTGGCTTTTGACATCCTACAAATCCCTAAGCAAGCTCATTTTTCTCTTGGATATATCATAATGGTACATGCTAGGCTGGCTTCAGCATGTAGTGTTGGTGGTGGTATAGTGGTGAAGAGAGCTGCCTACCAAGCATTAGACCTGGGTTCGATTCCCGGCCAAGGTATGTAAGCTGGCTTTTGAAATCCTTCAATTCCCTGGAAGACAAGACCCTCCTCCCAGAAATACTTATTAGGCAGAAATCAGTTCGGTGGGAAAAAAAAATTGAATTCCGCGGAATTTCATATTTTTCTGCGGAAATTCCGCCATAGTGATATAGCAAGTCCGTTCCGTCACAACGGAACGGAATCATCAAATTCCGGCCGGAATCACGGAATTTTCAATTCCGCAGAATCCAGCGACCATCCCTAGTAGGAAGTACGCTTGCAGGAAGTCTTATGAGGCTGGGAAACTTTTTTTTTTTCACAATGATCGCTGCTTCTCATAGAAGCAGCCGGTCATTGCAGGGGGCTTAGATCAACGAACGGGAACGGTTTTTCCCGTTCCATTGATCTCCGAGCGGGCGGCGGCGTGCACGAGAGCAGGGATGCGCGCACATGCGAGCGGGAGCGCGGGCAGCGGCGAAAGCGCGGGAGGTGCGGATATCTCTGTCCCTGGGGGTGAAAGGATGGGAAAAGGGACGGAGATATCCGCACCTATGGGGGTAAAGTGGTTAACTTTTGGGGGTTTCTCCACACTCTGACTTTGTCTCAGTGCAGTTTTGATTGCATGAGAATGTAAATTGCCCAATTAGCTCACATCCATAGGGTAGGGGCAGGTGGCAATGCCTGAGAGTGCCTGCATCTGAGGGCCCCATGAAAGTTTTCCTATGGGGCCTTATGATCTCTAGCTATGCCTCTGTATGCTTGTAGCCAAGACCTGTTATTTCTTTCTTAACTAGAATTTTTATATTTATTTATGAGCAATAAACCTTTTATAAAAGTTATCATTGTAGCAAAAACGAATATTTGGTATTTGGTTTTAGTACATTAGAGTTGGGATAGGGGAATCACCCTTTAGTTTCACTGTGCAGCTTTACCAGTGATTACATCAATCTATTTATGGCCTCTGAACGCCATCTGTTGATTAACTGCAATTATGACTGATGGTCAGTTAAAGAAAACCTTCTATAAAGAATATACAGTATGTTTTATTTGAAATGTAAGTTAAAGGCCTCCTGCACACTACATGCGATAATGATTTTTTTAATCTAACCCGATTTTTGATTCCGATTAAAAAACGTACTGCATGCTGCCACGTTTTTTTAACTGGAATCAAAAATCGGCCGTATGAAAAAAAAAAATCCCATGTAGTGTGCAAGAGGCCTAAAGTTGCTCTGTGATCTCTGAAATTAACCACTTCAGCCCGCAGGTGTTTTCACCTTTAGGGTGAAGGCAATTTTCCCCCGTCAGCGCCCCTCCCATTCATCCACCAATAACTATCACTACTCATCACACGTAAATGATCTATACCTTTTTTTTTTTTTTTTGCCACCAATTAGGCCTTCTTTGGGTGGTAGATTTTGCTAAGAATTATTTTATTCTAATGCATTTTAAACCAGAATAATAAGAAAAAAATTGAAAAAAAAGTTCATTATTTCTGTTTTCAGCCATTATAGTTTTAAAATAAAACGTTCTACTGTGGATAAAATCCTCACATTTTATTTGCCCATTTGTCCCGGTTATTGCAACGTTTAAAATATTTCCCTAGTACAATGTATGGCGCAAATATTTTATTTAGAAGTAAAGGTGCATTTTTTCAGTTTTGCGTCCATCATTAATTACAAACCCATATGGGCTCAAGGTAATAAGGTGTACAGTAATATACCTTCACAACATACATATTTTAAAAGTTTAGTCCCTAAGGTAACCATTTATGTATTTTTTTTAAACTGTAATTTTTTTAAACGCGTTTTTTTTTTTAAAGTTAACCTTCCTGGCGGTAACCCCGGGGTAAGCCGCGCAGGAGGTTTTCTCAGGCCCTGCTGGGCCGATTTGCACAATTTTTTTTTTGCTGCACGCAGCTAACACCGATCGCTGCCGCCCCGCGCCGATTCGCCGCTATCCACCATGCCGTGCTGCCCCCCCCTAGACCCCTTGCGCAGCCTGGCCTATCAGCGCCAGGCAGCGCTGAGGGGTGGATCGAGACTCCCGATGACGTCACAACGTCGGTGACGTCATCCCGCCGCGTCACCATGGCGACGGGGGAAACCCTCCAGGAAATACCGTTCTTGGAATGGGATTTCCTGATCGCCGGAGGCGATAGAAGAGGGTAGGGGGATGCCGCTGCACAGCGGCTATCATGTAGCGAGCCCTAGGCTCGCTACATGATTTAAAAAAAAAAAATTACAAAAAAACGACTCCCTGCCCCCTGGCGGTTTTTAATAGGCTGCCAGGAGGGTTAATGGGCAGGGTGGGGAGTCAATAAGTTTTTATTGTGTACTTTTTGGCCACTAGGTGGCGTTAAGCACGCACCAGGAAGTGCAAGATCTTTTGTTTTAAATTTCACTGTTCATGAATCATATACCTCCTGATTGGAGGCATTTGATTCATTTGCAGGGAATCGTTTGCCTCTGGGGAACACTGGTTCCTCTTCAGCAATCGATCCCCTGTAATAGTGTCAGGGAAGGGGCTGCCTGCATGCAGATGTGCGTGCACAAGGGCAGCAACACTGCAACAAATTGTCCAGATTGCCTTTGAGTGGCGACTTTTGGACAAATATATCTGTCCAGATTGGCTTAAGTGGTTAAAGTGAACCAGAAACAAAGCACCCTCATGTAATTTACTAATTTATCAGTGGGAATATTAGAGAAAACACCTACCCTGCTTTTAGTTTCATCCTTCTCTGCTTAGTCTGCCTGTTATCAGCTCTGATAAGAATCCCCGACTGAGCATTCAGTCTAGGTTTGACCCTGAATCATTATAGCCGAGTCAGTCTTCTGAGAAGTCTTTTCAAGCCCAAGCCAGCCCCCTCCTGGCTCAGCTTTCCTGCTTTACATACTCACAGCATCACAGAGAGCTCTGTGATGGGAGGAGCTCCTCCTGCCGAGGAAGATGCTCTGAAACAATAGACAAGTGTGGCTGCTGCAGTATTTCATCTGTGATCTGTGTGCAGGGCCGGATTTGTGGGCAGGCCACATAGGCCGAGGACTAGGGCGGGGCAAGGGCTGGGGCGGTGCTGCAGGCAGCCATTGGTAGATACTAGATCAGCTGTTCTGTCATTGCTTCTCTGCACGCAACTGTTTTCTTTCTCCAGCGTCTCTCCTTCAGGCACTGCTCTCTCTCTTGCCTCCCGGGGTAGGGGCTACCTTCACTCTGAGACTGAGGGGCGTGACTGAGCAGGTCAGAGGAGACCCGGGAAATTGGAGATTAAGGTGGACAGCACTGTTTAGACTAGTAATGCAACAACTTTCTGCTTCCAGCTTCTGTGCTAGTCTTGCTGAGTGCCTCTAAACACTCTGTGCAAGTCTCAGTCAGTCCAGACATCCCAGTGATCTTTTCCTGCAGAACGTTACCCTGTAAAGTGTCACCCTCCTGCATACCTGGAATTCCTTAGCACACTAGCAATGATAGCAGAAACATTGCTTATCATTGCAGTGTAATGTAAAAGAACAGGATGAAAGCATGGGGGAATGGAAGTGAGAGCTGGCTGTGTCTGCAGAGACTTGCAGAGTTGATTAGTGGTCCTCTGTGCTGCTATGATTGCACCCTTGTGACAAAAGGTGTCTTCTGACATGAACATTAATGTGGAGCTATGTTTGATTTTTATGCTGTGTTGTAGTTAGGTGTTAAAATTCCAGCACAACTGCAAAGGTTTGTTAGTCCATTCATTGCTGAAGACACTATTTAGTTGGCAGTTGGGATTGCTTTAGGGCTCATTCACACCATGGGCTTGATTCACGAAGCCGTGATAACTCATATCACGGCCGCGCTAGCGTTTTGTGCGCGCTGTAACGGCCGTGTTTTCATGTGAAAATTCGTGATTGCGTGTGAAAACCGTTACGCGCGTAATAGCGTACGCACAACTCCAGCGCGACCGTAATAGGAGTTATCACGGCTTTGTGAATCAAGCCCCATGTGCAGCGTGTCATGACGGACAGAACTGCACATAGTGCCCACAACGCAAGTAGCATGAAAGTCTATAGACTTTCAGGTTACCCTTCACACTACAGTGTGCTTTCCTGTGTGCTGCGTCGTAATGCAGCCAGGAACAGCCTAGCACAGACACATGCATTTTTTTTTTAATAGAATAAAAGCTGCTGACCTATGTGATTTAGCACATTTCGATGCATGTATGAAATCACGTTCATGCATGCATTGCCTAGTGTGAATGAACCTTTTGTATCACTTTAAAGGTTTTGAAAAGACTGAGTACTAGCTGTTCCTTTTACAGAGGAAGCCTTATTTGAGACTGATGTACTGATCTATATACTGACAATATATGTACCCTTCTACTGGAATGAGTTCATAAGACTTGAAATTTGTTTCTATCCTCTGAATTGATATGTAGCTTATTATTATTATTTAGTATTTATATAGCGCCGACATCTTCTGCAGAGCTATTCATAGTGTATATTGTCTGGTCACTTAAAGGGAACCAGAACTGAAAATATAAAGAAGTTAGTTATACATACCTGGGTCTTCCTCCAGCCCCATACGGGCTGATCGTTCCCACGCCGTCAGCCTCTTCTGCCCGCAGCTATGAGAACCAGCTCTGCGCTGATCCGTCAGTCGGAGCCAGTCTAAGCGTAGCAGAGGTGCGCTCTTTGCGTATCTCTGCAGGAGTGTATGGAGCGATACGTAGAGGGCGCACTTCTCCTGCGTAGGCCGGCTCCGATGACGTCAGCGACAGGAGCTGGTTCTCGTAGATGCAGGCAGCGGTGGATGGCGGCGTGGGATCGATCAGCGCGTATGGGACTGGAGGAAGCCTCTTTTTCATTTTTTCACCTAGGGTACATCTCTGGTACCCTTTAACTGAGGGACTTACAATCTAATCCCTACCATAGTCATATGTCTATGTATGTATCATGTAGTGTATTTATCATAGTCTAGGGCTAATTTTGGGGGAAGCCAATCAACTTCTCTGTATCTCTGTAGGTATTGGGGTGTGGGAGGAATCCGGAGTGCATGGAGGAAACCCACGCAGACATGGAAAGAACATACAAACTCCATGCAAATGGTACCCTGATGGGATTCGAACTGGGGACCCAGCGCTGCTAGGCAAGATTGTTAACCACTATGCCACCATGTTGCCTTTCTATGAAGGAAACTCAGGAGTTGATGCACTAACCAGCAGTAATATTGCTGTGCAGAGATAGCGCACACATGCAGTTGGCAGTACTATTACCTGCAGTGTACTGCAAGTTATGCTATTTAGAAATGTTAACACAATTCCTTATCGGGCATGTGATGTTGGGAAAATATAATTACCCCAACCCACCATGTGACCAGCTTTCGTTTTGTGTTGTAGCTAATCAGATGCAGGGCTGTTTCACATGTACAGGCTTTATTGCCACACGGGAGGGGCGGTTGGTGAAAGTGGGCCTTGGGTAGTAAAAAGTACAAATCCGGCCCTGTCTGTGTTCAGTCATCATCGTTCTCTCGTGCAGTTTCATTCCTACTAGAGACACTTCCTACAGGCAGCCACACAGCATACCAGAATAATGAAGTTGAATGCACACAGATGAAAGGCTGCAGCAGCAGCCCTGCTTGTCTACAGTTTCATAGAGCCTAGACAGCGCATCCAGAACAGCTCATAACCTGGAAGCAGAACAGGTATGAGCCGGCCATATTGGACTTTTCCTGGAGCAATAATGGATAAAAAAAAAAAAACAAACTCAAAAAGGCACACCAGAGCGGCGAAATTATCAGGTAGAGCATTTATTGTTTACAAGCTATTGATTGATATGTTTATTTTCTGTGAAACGTTCATCTGTTCATTTGTCTACAAAAGCTTCATACACATGCTAGATGAAACACAGGCAAGGAGGCCGATAACAGTGCCCCCTGTTGCCGCCGCCGCCCCCCCTCCATAGCAACAGAACTAGCCTGTACAGTACCTGCCTATAATTTCGTATTTCTATTCCATCACACCCAAACACTTGCCACAATGTAGTGACTGTGAATGGCAGCAATAAATAATCACTGCATTCCAATTGCATGTATGAGTACTGAGGATGCTGCTACTGTGTTACTCTAAAAATATGGTACCAAATATGGTACCCTGAAAATAAACTCTGGTGTGACTTTTTCAGTATTTTTCCAAATGCTCAAAAATAAGATATTCCATTCATGTGGCAACCCTGTTTCTTTACTTTGTAAAGGGTCTGCTGTTTTCTTTTGCCAAGTGATTTTTTACATGAAGGCGGCCTGAACACTATGACTTTGACTAAAGGTTGATTTTTTGTTGTTGAAGAATATAAATGTAAATTTTTAATGGAAAATATAAAACATCCCCTGAAAATAAGCCCCAGCTCATCTTTTTCAGCAAATAGTAATATAAAACCTTGTCTTATTTTTGGGGAAAAGGGTAGTATATCATCTGATATTAAGATTATTCATCCACTAGGATTTCAAGATTAAAATCCAAAACTGATCAAGTGAAATCCATTTCATTAGTTAAAAAAAAAAAAAAAGTATAAGGATTAAAAATTAACTTTTCACAGTGAAAAATCGTTTGTGCAGCTATCCATGCAGGTTTAAAGGGACCCGGTACAGGTTGTAAAATCAGAATTTGCACTTACCTGGGGCTTCCTCCAGCCCACCGTAGCCCACGAGTTCCCCCGGTGTCCTCCTGGCTCCTCTCCCGGTTCTGTTGGATGCTCCATTATTCTACGACTTCAGCCTGAAGTAGTCAGGGCTGCTTCCCGCTGAGGACGATATGCGTCATCACACCAGCCGGCTGTGCATCATGACGCCTGCCAGCTTGACAGTTCTGCGCTTGCACGGTTCAATCTTAGTGAACCGCGCATGCGCAGGACTCTCACACCGACCGGTGTGATGACGTGTATCGTCCGCAGCGGGAAGCAGCCCTGACAACTTCAGGCCGAAGTCATAGAATAATGGAGCCGCCAGGAGGATGCCGGGGGACCTCGCGGGCTACGGTGGGCTGGAGGAAGCCCCAGGTAAGTGCAATTTCTGATTTTACAACCGGCTCAGGGTCCCTTTAAAGCAAACCTAAAATTAAAATAAATGTACAAGATAAATAATTTCATCCAAAGAACTAAATAGTCCCTGATTCATATTTTCATTATAAGGGCTGAAAACCTACACCTGAATTTTCATCCAGACATAAAGTCAAACTGGCATAGCTGCTGTTCATTCAGTTACGCAGCACAGAAATTATGACCACACCAAAAACACTCATTGCTTTCATCAGAGAGACTGATATGTAGTCAGCAGGGCTGTGGAGTGGAGTTAAAGAGTTGGAACATTTTTTAGGTACCTGGCGTCGATTGTTTCATAAACTAAAGAGTCAGATTATTTTTGTACTCACTCCATAGCCCTGCAAGGGTTGTGGAGTAGCATCAAGAAATCTGAACAATCTTGGGTACCTGGAGTCGGATGATTTTTGTACTGACTCCACAGACCTGGTAGCCAGTACTCTGACTATGCTATGATGTCAATTTCCAAAAATGGACAGAAGTTTGTGTTTTGAGGTCAAATTGGTTAGTGGTCTCACCAACTCAATCCATACTGTAAATGGTGATATTAAATCATTCCAAAATCCAGTCCTCCGTCCTATAACCCAATTATAGGATGATTGCATACAGTATGGGACAATTTACATATTCAGCAGTGATTCATTGTGGGAAACCTCAAATGCTCACTCTAACCTGAATAATGGCAAATGCCTTCTGTTTTAAGAAGGCAAATTTCTGTTTTGCATAGCGTTTTAGTAAGAGGGCTTTTTGGTCTTTTTTTACATACCAGGGTATGTAAACTTTTGATCAGTGTAATTTGAGTAGTTTCTGTAGTGATTATGATAAAAAAAAAAATAGAGTAAACACAGTTGTTTGACAATAAATGGTTTCAGCCAACCACTAGTGCAAGAAAAAAGTTTTTTGTTATCTATCTATCTATCTATCTATCTATCTATCTATCTATCTATCTATCTATCTATCTATCTATCTATCTACACACACACACACATATACACACACACATACGCACCTGCAGTGGTTGACTTGCCAACGCCTCCTTTGCCTGAAGCTACAACCAGAACGTGTTTGACACCTGGAATTGGCTTCTGCTTTGGTAGACCACGTGCCATCATCTGGCTCTGCCTGTCCTTCAGCTTGTCTTCATGAGGGGACTACAAATAAAAGATTCAGTAAACCAAACACATTACATACTGGCATATGGAAAATTCACATCCACATTAAATTTATCTAAAGTGGATGACAAAGAAGAGAACTATTCTGATAGTCAATTGTAACGATTGGTGTCAGCACACAGAGAGAATCTGATTATTGGCGATCTGCAGTATCACCAAGAATGCAGATATATACCCAAGGGGTGGGTGACAGCCAGCAAGGTCGGGCAGGCCGGGTCGGCAACACACAGACAGATAAAGTACAAAGGCAGTAAGCTGATTCGGTATCCAAGACAAGCAGGGTTTGGCAACAGGTAATCAGAATGGCAAGGTACCGAATCAGTGATCAAAGGAGTGGTCAGGAAAGCAATACGTCATAACAGATATCAGAACAAGTTCTAGTCTGAGGTGTGAGGGCCGTGATCTCAACACCCTGGAACCATGCTAGAGAATAACACAGATGATATACAGTATTCCTAGTCTGGGGTGTGAGGGCCGTGAACTCAACACCCTGGAACTATGCTAGAGAATAACACAGATGATATACAGTAACTGGCTAAGTATGGATTCCCAGGTCCTCCTGGTTCCACCACACTGAACGATCTGACTAAGGTCTGAGTGCTAACACATAAGCATTCGCAACGCCAGACAACCAGCAACTGAACAGCAGGAGATATATATAGTAAAAGCGCTCCCCAGCGCCGCCCAGCTCCCATCAACCAATCCCTGAGTGAGCCGGAATCAGCTGACCGCACTGATCAGCTGATCTTCCTCCTATTGGTATAAAGAGCCTGTCTTGCAGCGCGCGCGCGCATAGCTCTCCATCTGTGTGCACTACTAGGTCCAGACAACCCAGACACATGTTGCTGCGGGGAAACCGCCGCACTGGACGCGGAATCCGCCGCCCTACTGTCAGTACATGCGGCGGCCCCCACACCATTCTTCCCATGTGCACTATTAGTTCCAGATAGCCCAGCCGCATCCTGACGCGGACAAACCGCCACATCAGACGCGGAAACAGCCGCCTTACTGCCAGAACACGCGGCGGCTTTTCCGCTATTCATAACATCAATGCAGGAGGTGTAGCCAGGGAAAACAGCGCCTATGGCAAACTTTGAAATTCACCCCAAGGAGGGGGCCCTCCAAATATTTTAATATGTGGTCGCAATAGGTCTGCCTATACATATCCCCCAAATAACAGGCAGCTTTTCCCCCAAAAAAGATTTAGCCAGGCAAAAGAATGCCCCCCAGATAAAAACTAGAATCTGTACGGAGAACCCCAAGGATGCTACGGAGCAACACCCCCCCCCAGTAAGAAACGCACATGGCACATGCCATACTTGCACCCCTGTAGACACGCCTCTGTCAATGGCCTTAATAATGTGTCCTAATACTGTATTGAGTGCCATAATATGCAAGTGTTAAAACCCAGCCCTGCAAGATTGTGAGTTAAAGGGTAGCAGGCCAAAAACCGAGTATAGTGCATATGCTAGATGTAGAAGTAAGATTTTCTTCCACCGTCTTCAGCCAGAAATAGAAAAATCTGGGTCCCTACCTACTTTTAAACAGAAAATGTCCTTTATTTATTCTATGAGCACCACAGAAAAGGGTCTGTGTGACCAAAACATTATACATCATTCATCAACAAGTCTTGATTCATATAGTGAAATAATCGGCAATATTCACAGATATTTCACTATAACCTAAACTCTCCCTACTCTCACACATAACCCTCCCCTGGTGGTGCCTAACCCCAAGACCCTCTTGGTGGTGCCTAAGACTCCCTTGGTGGTGCCTAACCCTAAGACCCTGCTGGTGGGGCCTAACCCTAAGACCCCCCTGGTGGTGCCTAACCCTAAGACCCCCCCATCCCCCGGTGGTACCTAACCCTAAAACCCCACCGGTGATTAATAACCCTTCCTCCCTGGATAACTAACACCACCCCGTTTTTAAAGATAAATAAATTAATTGCAGCCGCCAGCTAAATAGCATAGCGGCTGGCCCCGGCGCCTGCTATTTAACTGGCGCCCATTTTTGGCCATGCTTTTATTAACTGCTCCGATTTGAAAGGGTTGAGAAATATTAGACACTTTGCATTGATTTAGCCAAAAATACCATAGGCTAAAAAGACTGAGGTAGTCAGAGGGGCCTGTATATTTAAAGAGGAATTGTAGTGAAAATAGTATAATTAATAAAATCTTATTTTTTACAATATTCATTTTTAAATTAGTTATTGTTTGCCCTTTGTAAAATATTTCCTCTCTCCGATATACATTCTGAAATTTAGCATTGGTGGTGACCTCTTTATCGGTCTGCTAGGGGATCTGTAAGGAATGTTCGTTACTGAGAGTTCTATGCACAGAGGGAGATACTGTTTGCTTGGCAGTTGGAAAAATGTGCTATTTCCCACAATGCAACAAGGTTTGCAGACAGAAATAGGTCAGGCCCATAGCCATAACATCACACTGTGGGGGGTGTTTCACAACAATATCAGCCATACAGGTGTCCTTGAAGATCTATGGATCCTTGGAAAAAAAGTTAGCACATGTGAGGACCAAGGTAACTTTACATAATCAGACAGGAAAAATCTCTGAAAAACTTGCCAAGACCAATCCAAAAAGAATAGGCCCGAGTTATACTCAAAGGACAGCATGACTTTCAAAACATGGATGAAGGGTGCTATCCAAATTCTATGAGCAAGAACAGTAGCAGAATTAGGATCTTAAAAGTCTCCATTAAAAGAAAAAACAAAACAAAACAAAACAAACTTTGCACAAGCGCATCATCACCTCACAAGTCAATTGTTCATGATGGGCAAGGCCCACACCACCCCCAACACAATCCACAGAAGAATACAGTGGATGATAGTGAAGAGAGAAAAGGAGAAAAGATGAAGAAACCTAAATCCACCAAATTTTGCCTAATAGCTAAAGTGAAGTAAAACTGCCTAAGTTACTAACTGCCCACAACACCAGGCCTAGCTGGAAGTCACATAACGCAATCCAAAAGCCCTCACTGTACCTCTGAAAGAAGCCAGAAGATATTAGAGAGCCCAAACCCCCAGACTGGTTGAAACGTCAGGCACAAGTATGCATATATTGGGAATTCCTGTCTGGACTGGTATTACTCATGACAAAACAAATCCAGTGAGTCAAAACTGCTGTTTTTCCAACAATAAACAGCTAGGCAATGCTGAGTTCAAAATGGTACTCACAAGACTGGGATGCCCAACAGACAACCATTTCAGTTGAAAGGGTCCGCACCGTCTAAAATATAAGTATTTATTGAAGCTCTTTAAAACATCATAGGCAAAAGATGAATGTGTGCCGGGTCACCATTGACGCACGGCGTTTCGGATACAATCCTTCCTCAGAATGGTTCCAATACACACTATCGTATTCTCACCAACATTGTCCATTATATACACCTATAGAGGACCTGATAGAGAACTACAATCACTCCCAACAATTTGCATATATGCATATTCACATCTGCACGAGCCAATGAAAATAGATCTAATATTTGTAAACAGTATAGAGATCATCATGTGAGAAACAGCAGGAAAACTCATGTCAGGCTTATCAGGTTTTGGAAAGCTCCAGCGGATCCGCATAGTGTCGCACCAAAAGCACTTCTTATTCATCCCAAGATGTGTAACACACATCTATTGGATTGATCCAATCATCGTGCCACTAGGTGTTACATAGCGGAGTCGGCTGATCCCAAGCTCTGCCGACACCTTTACCCATCCCAGCAGGGGCACTAGATTTAAGATACAAGGTTTCTTTACTTGTGATTCTTTACTAGATATGTTGTTTATATGTTGAAGTGCCCTTGTGGGATGGGTAACATTGGAAAGACTACCCAGGCCTTGCGGGATAGAATGACATCCCACAAGTCTAATATTAGAACTAAAAATATGGATTTGTCAGTATCTAAGCATTTTGTGACTCATCATCACAGTTTTACACAACTTAGGGTGCAGGTTTTGGAAGGAATCCCAATTCAGAGGAGAGGGGGGGATAGACATAGACAGTTACTTAAACGTGAGAATTATTGGATCAAAAAACTGGAGACTCTAGAGCCTAAAGGATTAAACAGGGAATATGTGAATATGCAGATGTGAATATGCATATATGCAAATTGTTGGGAGTGGTTGTAGTTCTCTATCAGGTCCTCTATAGGTGTATATAATGGGCAATGTTGGTGTTAATACGATAGTGTGTATTGGAACCATTCTGAGGAAGGATTGTATCCGAAACGCCATGCGTCAATGGTGACCCGGCACACATTCATCTTTTGCCTATGATGTTTTAAAGAGCTTCAATAAATACTTATATTTTAGACGGTGCGGACCCTTTCAACTGAAATGTACAATCCCTGTGACTCCAGTGGTGGTCACAGCACGTCGAATCCATTGGTGCGGATGTGATTGAATCATTGACAACAGACAACCATTAAAACATTTTCAGCTGTATTTTTTTTCAATACTGCCCCGATCCCCACACTTGAAGGTGGGATTTTAGTCAGGCCGCTCTCTATTAGGGGTTGATCCTTTTGTCTGCAGTTTTGGGCCTCTAAAACATGTTTGTAGGTATAAGGAAATACCACCAAACATGCCCCCTATGGGTGTGCTATAGATTACTAAGGCAGGGAATACACTTGTCAGAATTGTGGGCTTTTTGCTGTGTATGGACAAACGTGCATCGCTGCACTTCCAATACAAGTCAATGGGCCGTTTGGCAATTTGAGTTTTTTCACATTTGTACCCATAAAGCTTTTTGCAAATGTCAATCTACTTCTTTTACCTGCATATCGCACGCGATTGTAATTCTATTGTACTTTATTTGAACCCCAAAATGAAAATTAAAAATCATGTGCAGAAATGGCAATTGTCGAGTAGTGGAGAAATTAAAAGATGCCCACGATATTGCAGGGATAAATCAATTAACCCTTCGCACACTCACATGCAAGTGTTCAAACAAATGCATTCACAGATTTACTCATCCAGGCACAACTGTTATCCCTACAGCTAAATTAAAAGCCAGGGTTTTAGTTCACAGAAGAATGCATTCTTATGCTTAGTCACCTATACTGCGTAGAAGTACCCAGGTAAACATAGGTGTCCTAACTCTGGCCCTGTAACATGCATAGTGCAGACATGCAAACACATTCATTGCATCAAACCTATCAATGGATTAGGAGCACACATCCTAACTTCCTCTCCTGGGAAAGACAGTGCATCTTACCAATCGCACAAGGGAGCTAATGTTATGTGTCCATGTGCACCATGCGCATACACCAGCATAAGCTGTCTGCATGCTGACAAACATACAGGGGAAGGGGGGAGTGCACCGAATTGGACCCTAGCCACAGGGGTCAATGATAAGAATAAACATACATATATCCAGGCACATCGCCTCTAGTTAGGACATTAAATAAATTATTAAGGAAAGGGAGGTGCTGAAGGGGGTGTGGCTAAAAACAGCAAAAATCAATTAACCCTTCGCACACTCACATGCAAATGTTCAAACAAATGCATTCACAGATTTACTCATCCAGGCACAACTGTTATCCCTACAGCTAAATTAAAAGCCAGGGTTTTAGTTCACAGAAGAATGCATTCTTATGCTTAGTCACCTATACTATATTGCAGGGATAAGTGGGCTCTGTCGAGAACCGGCCCGCGGCACGCCTGCGTATACGGTTCCCGACTGCGAGTTTGACCAGATCGAGAGGGGAAGCAGCCTTAGTCGAGCTACCACAAGGCTGTGACCCCTCAAACACTTCTCACTGCCACCATTAGCTGTTGCTAGACACGTCTACTCGGCTGTCGAGTGCTCAGCACGCAATCCGCATTTTCGGATTCGGGTCAGCTTTGCGCTTTAGGCCGAATACGGGAACGCCACACACACACAGTTGCAATCTTACACTGTAGTGAAGCAAAACCACCAACAGTTGTTCCGAACGATACTGTTAGCCACTCCGAGACTTCCCACTCTGCTGTTGAGTGCGGAAGTGCCCCATACACACAATGCAATTACAATCTTATACGGTAGTGTTGCTCAATCATACAATCAGGCATGGACTTATACACCGTTACACTTCAGTCTCCTCTACTAGGCTATGAGTGTTAGTTTAGTACAGTGGAAGTCAAACTTATTAAATAACGATTTAATATTCCAGGAAAATATGGAACAATGCAGAAAACAATATATACAAAACAAAGTAAAAAGTTACAAAGATAAAAGTTACAACAATACACTCAAGGATATTTGCATAAAAATAAAACGGGAATCAAAACGCTACCAACTTGAAGGCCTAAACGTTGTTTGCGGGAGAACGCAGCTTCTGGTCAGACCAGGTTAGCCCTAGCGTTTGCTATCTCTAAAGAGCTTTCAGTTGTGACTATCCTAGCTGCTGTTTTATAGCAAAATTGGTGCCCCGGGGCCACCCCAATGTCCCAGGTCCAGGAATAATCCAATTTCCTGTTTAACGTGTGCAACTTCAAAGCGTTCCTGAGTTAGTGTTTGATCTTTTCAGAGATTTCACAACACTTCCATAAACCCAATTTCCACAGGTAAAACTATAGTCTAATCCATACATCAAAATATTGTGAAGTGAAGATTCTTGGCTGTCATATGTAAATTCCTGGCCCTGTGCTGGTGTGAGCTGCGTCAAAGCACACTGCAGCCAGTCCAGGTGACAATTGCTCCCAAGCACAATACACATCGGAGACAGTATTTCCCAGAAGATCAAAAGGTAAGGACATGACTGGCTATGGGCATAATTAGCCATCTCCTAATTAGAGGCTAGGTAGACAGTCCCTACTTGAATGTCTAGGTTCATTTGCCTATTCAACGTAATTGACCTATTCAAATGCAGAAAATGGTAGAATTAATTTACATGTACATACAGGAACTCCATGAAGCCAGCTGCCAGCCTGGCATACCTACACCTCTGACATAATATACAGCAGATAGAAAAATGAAACATATGGCTTCCATGCGATACGGCTGCTATGTTCTGCATATTACCGTACATATCATCATCATCATCACGTATATCCTCACAGGCTCCCTGCCTAAAATGGCAAGAGGTGCTTTGAAATGTCTAAGGAAGTTTAGCTCACTTTCTCAAGAATGATGACAATTATTTGAAATGTACCTTTACCGGCACAATGCATCTGGCTTCCTTATGGTACCTCTGTAAACCAATAAGGCTATACAGTATATAGTAAACACCAAGATGAATGTGAAGACAACTACTCTACTTATCAAATAAAATCAAGCCAACAGAGTGAATACAGTTCCTTTATTATTACTATAACAATATTTATATAGCGCCAATATCTCCCTTAACAATATCCAGAGTATATTGTGATATAACTGTGGTCCTGACAGTTTGTCATCTGTGAACCTCATTGCATTGTGGGAAATGATGGATTTTTCCAACTGCCAAGCAAGCAATAGCTCCCTCGGTGCATAGCACTCTCTGTAACAAATATTCCGTACAGATCCCCTGGTAGAACTAAAAATGTCACCACCAGTGATACATTGCCGAATGTAAATCAGGGAAAGGAAAGATTTTACAATGGGCAAACAATAAATACATAATCTATAAATGAATATTAAACAAAATAAGCAACTTTATTCATTATGTTATTTTCACTACAGTTCCTCTTTGCACTCTCTCAGAAGCACAGAGGAAGTGAGTACAGTCAGCTCTGTGTTCACAGGGAAAGGCCTTCCCAGTCAAAGCAGGTAAAATGTCAAAAGCCAGAACTAGGGTCTATAAACAGTAATTTGAGCGCTGGTAAACTGGCAGGCACCGGAGCCACCCGCCATGCAAATTGCTGCTATAAATCGCGGGTGTGCAGCGCCCTGTGTTTCCAACCGTCAGTAAATTTACAGGCATTCCACAAATTTACATACAAAATTAGCTGCCCATGAATTCCGTAAGGAATTCGGCAGCGTCTGTAAAAGGGCGGCCAGTCGGCTGCCCTGTGAACAGGAGGGGTGGCAGCACAAGGAAGAGGGAGTAGCGGGCACAGCGGCAGGGAAGAGAGGCCGTCTCCCCCCTTCTCACATCTGGGGCTCCCCCCTCCAGGACTAAGCATTCTGGCAGCCGGCGGGGACTTACCTCTGTCGTGTTCCAGGCGCTGGAGGGAGCTCTGCATGCCGCTGCTCTGGTCTACTCAGAAACTGAGCTCCCTCCCATGCCTGCAACAAACATGGCAGAGGTAAGTCCCTGCCGACTGCCAGAATGCTTAGTTCTGGAGGGGGGAGAGAGGAAGGGGGAGCCCCAGGTGAGGGAAGAAGGGGGGGGGGGAGATGGCCCCCCTTCCCTGTCGCTGTGCCTGCCACTCCTCCTTCCAGGCTAACTAGATGGGGGGACACCTATAGACCTGGCTACTTATACTGGGGACACCTATAGACCTGGCTACCTAAACTGGGGCCACCTATTGACCTGGCTATACTGGGGACACTTATAGACATGGCTACCTATACTAAGGACACCTATAGGCCTGGCTCCCTATTCTGGGGAAACCTGTAGACCTGGCTCCCTATTCTGGGGACACCTATAGGCCTGGCTACCTATACTGGGGACACCTATAGACCTGGCTATCGAAACTGGGGATACCTATAGACCTGGCTATACTTGGGACACCTATAGACCTGGCTATACTTGGGACACCTATAGACCTAGCTACCTATACTGAGGGCAACTATAGACCTGGCTACCTATACTAAGGGCACCTATGCCTGGCTCCCTATTCTGGGGGAAACCTATAGACCTGGCTACCTATACTGGGGGCACCTATAGACCTGGCTATCGAAACTGGGGATACCTATAGACCTGGCTATACTTGGGACACCTATAGACCTGGCTATACTTGGGACACCTATAGACCTAGCTACCTATACTAGGGACACCTATAGACCTGGCTACCTATACTGGGGACACCTATAGACCTGGCTACCTATTCTGGGGACACCTATAGACCTGGCTACCTATTCTGGGGACACCTATAGACCTGGCTATCTATACTGGGGGCACCTATCGACCTGGCTATCTTAATTGGGGATATCTATAGACCTGGCTATACTTGGGGCACCTATAGTTTTTGCTATCTATACTTAGGGCACCTATGCCTGGCTCCCTATTCTGGGGAAACCTATAGACCTGGCTCCCTATTCTGGGGGCACCTATAGACCTGGCTATCGAAACTGTGGATACCTATAGACCTGGCTATACTTGGGACACCTATAGACCTAGCTACCTATACTAGGGACACCTATAGACCTGGCTACCTATACTGGGGACACCTATAGACCTGGCTACCTAAACTGGGGCCACCTAGTGACCTGGCTATACTGGGGACACTTATAGACCTGGCTACCTATACTAAGGACACCTATAGGCCTGGCTCCCTATTCTGGGGAAACCTATAGACCTGGCTACCTATATTGGGGACACCTATAGACCTGGCTACCTATTCCAGTGACACCTATAAACCTGGCTACACCTATAAACCTGGCTACCTATTCTGGGAATACCTATAGACCTGGCTACCTATTCTGGGAATACCTATAGACCTGGCTACCTATTCTGGGAATACCTATAGACCTGGCTACCTATTCTGGGGACACCTATAAACCTGACCACCTATTCTGGAAATACCTATAGACCTGGCTACCTATTCTGGGGACACCTATAAACCTGGCTACCTATTCTGGGGACACCTATAAACCTGGCTACCTATTCTGGGAATACCTATAGACCTGGCTACCTATTCTGGGAATACCTATAGACCTGGCTACCTATTCTGGGAATACCTATAGACCTGGCTATCTAACCTGGGGACACCTATAGACCTGGTTACTTCCACTGGGGACACCTATAGACCTGGCTACCTATACTAGGGGCACCTGTATTTTGGGGAACAGCTGCCAGATTGTGTATGTTGGGGAAACCTCTGCTGCCAGATTACATGTATTTTGGGTATTCGCTGCCAGATTGTGTATGTTGGGGGAACTGCTCCTTCCAGATTGTGTATTTTGAGGGAACCACTGCCATATTATCTGTATTTTGGAGAAACCTCTGCCAGATTACATGTATTTTTGGTGAAATTCTGTCAGATTACATGTATTTTGGGGAGAAACACCACGGCAGAGTTCAAGCTTCCCCCGCAGACCTTTTACACTACTGCTAAGGTCACATATATTTGGCCCCACCCATGACCACGCCCATATTTCTGTTGCATGACCATGGCCATTTTGGATTTTGTCAGTAAATTTTTATATCTTTGTCAGTAAAAAAAATAATGTGAAAAGTTGGCAACACTGGCGGCGCCCAAATTAACATTTCGTCTTTGGCAGGGAAAATATTGGCAAAAAGGGTCGGATGGCGACGTGTTTGTGTGTGTGTGTGTGTGTGTGTGTGTGTGTGTGTGTATGGGGGGGGGTGATGTTTGTCTGTACTGGTAGGAGAGAGAGTGTGTGTGTGAGTGAGTGTGTGTGGTCCATAGTGTTAGGCATGGGGGGTGGTTTAAGGTAACCCTCCAGGGGGAGTGTTAAACACCAACTGGGGGTGGGAGTGTTATGGTTAAGCACCAGTAGACAGAGGGTTGTGTGTGAGAGTAGCTTTAGGTTAGGTCATAGTAAAATATAGTTTTTATAGTATTTTACTATTGGACTAAGCAGTAGAATATCAAGGTATTTTTAATTGCTATTCTACTAGCGGCTATCTCTGGTGCCATTTTTACATGCCTCCCAAATTTTCCTCGACTACATAATGTGGGTGATGGAGGGATTTAGGAAGTTCATAGTGACTCATAGTTAGTTGAGCATCTCACATCACATCTGACATTCGCACATGAAACCAGACTTGCAAATCCAGCAAGTCAGATTATAAGTGAATAATATAAAAATGCACAAAACCTGGTGCTTTACTAATAAGATAGTTCATACAATATGCATAAGAAAAAAAAAAAAAAAAAAAAAAAAAAGCATGAGCCTGGATCACCCCTTATCACGCATACCATAAAGATTTCATAAGAAAAATGTGTTGTTTTATTATTCAAACAGCACTGGTCCTTTCTATCCTGGTTAATTTTCCTTCATATTAACATTTTAAAATTAGTAATATATCAATGTAAAGGATGGGATTAAAGATTAGAGTCAAACACATTTTTAGTAGAGAAATATATATATTTACATAGAAAGTGGGACAAAGTCCTGAAAGAGGGACAAATGAGGAGGAAAGAGGGACAGGGTTTCCAAGAGGGGACTGTCCCTCCGAAAAAGGGACAGTTGGGAACTATGCGAGATATTTATTCTACATTTAACACACCAGCACATTTCCACGTCCAGATCTCAAATGCCAGCCCCTGTCATACAAGACGAGGACGCACTACCCAGACTTTGCTAGTCACACACAGCTACGGTGACATTACACCGGTAAGTCACTTGCAGAAGTGCAGCAGCCACACCACGTGCACAGGCGGAAGTGCCGTAAAGATGGGCTGAAAGGTCACCGTCACCTACCGAAGACAAGAACAGCGCACTGCGGTACACATGCTTCTTGAACCGAGGACACGATTGTGACCGCAGAGAGCTGACTCCGTAAAAGAGGCCTCTGCTCACCGCCATGACCGTCTCCTAGCAACGAGTGTCAGGCTGTCAGATCAAAGTGCGTTCCATGCTGCAGCAGTGTGCGCTCCACGCCTCCTTTTGACTTCTCCAATCGCGGAGCGGAGAGTGTAAGCGTTTTACAGCTCTCCGGGAACGGTGAGTAGTAATTGTCAGTTCTGGCCAGTGTGGCCACTTCCCTTTGCCTTACGGGCGGATGTTAGCGCGGCTTTCCCGGTTGCGTGATTCTACAGCTGTCAAATTGCTGGGTTGTATTGGAACAGAGTGATTGAAATGTAGCCTTTGCTATTAACCCGTACAAATTGTAGGGCATGAGATAGGATAGATAGATAGATAGATAGATAGATAGATAGATAGATAGATAGATAGATAGATACGTAGGATCTGGATAGTTGCTTTAAAGGGGAACTGAAGAGAGCGGTATATGGAGGCTGTCCTGTTTATTTCCTTTTAGACAATACCAGTTGCCTGGCAGCCCTGCTGATCCTCTGCCTCTAATACTATTAGCCATAGCCCCTGAACAAGCATGCAGCAGATCAGGTGTTTCAGTGGTTCAGACTTATAAGTCTGATCTGACAAGACTAGCTGCTTGCTTGTTTCTGGTTTTAATCAGATACTACTGCAGAGAAATAGATCAGCAGGGCTGCCAGGCAACTGGTATTGATTAAAAGGAAATAAACAGGAAAGCCTCCATATACCTCTCTCTTCAGTTCCCCTTTAATGCACAATTTTTTTAATCCCTTGTTTACAATTTTATTGCTGACAATAGTACAATGTCACAGTATTAGACGCCTCTGTGTTATTTATTCCCCTCTCACTATAAGAGTTAAAGAGAAACTCCGACCAAGAATTTAACTTTATCGCAATCAGTAGCTGATACCCCCTTTTACATGAAAAATATAATAATTTTCACAAACAGACCATCAGGGGGCGCTGTATGACTGATTTTGTGCTGAAACCCCTCCCACAAGAGGCTCTGGTACCGTACGGTACTCTGGGCAAACTGCCACAATGTAACAATGTTCACAGACAGGAAATGGCTGTTTACAACTGTCTGCAAGGCCAGAACAGCTAGAAACAGGTACATAACCTGCCCACAGTAAAAATGTCACCATGTAATACATGTCAGAATGTGAATCTGGGAGAGGAAAGATTTTACAATGAGCAAACACTGCCTAAATCATTTATACATAATTATGGTAAAAATGAAGCACTTTTTTTTATTACATTATTTTCACTGGGAATCTAAAGGTTGGTACACACAGTGCAATTTAGCATCAGATCGACTGGTGTAATCGATAATTTCCGCCATGGCGCATCAGCTACCATTCAAGAATGGGATCGATTGTTAAATCAGTACAAACTCGATCCAGTTCTCTATCGGAAGCAGATTGGACATGCTGGAAATTTAACCCATAAACTGTCACCTGTCCTGATGCCTGTTGCTCCGCCCGTTTTCCTTTCTGCCTCCCGCATCATAGCTAAAACCCCTCCGGGACCCTCTTCCAGGTCGCAGAAGTCAGGATTTACTGTGTACGTGATGGCTGGGCTGCGCTCGCTCTACAGCTTCCATCCGTGGCGCTATGCGTATGATGCCATGCGCATGACGGGCTTTTAGCTACAATGCGGGGGGGGGGGGGGGGGGGTTCGAACGGGAACGGGGGAGTTACAAGCATCAGCAGGGCTGTGGAGTCGGTCCAAAAATCCACCGACTCCGACTCCTCAGTTTAGGATTCCACCGACTCCACGACTCCGACTCCTCTAATTTGCATATTACAATTTTGTTGATTAAAAGTATGTAACATGAAATTCGTCTCTTAACTGCCAACGCTTATGAATTTTACAAGACAACTGAAGTGAGAAGGATATGTAGACTACTATATTTATTCCCTTTAGACTAAAACTAGTCCTTGGTAAGAGTACTTGTAAAAGGTACAAACCGGAACAAAGAACATCTATCAGGCCCTAGGCAATGTAAGTGTGGGTACATGTAAGAATGATGTGCAGGTACTCTGCAGGGGAATGAGGAGATTGTAAACAGACAACACCTCTGTGTTCAATGTGCACAGCATTCTCAGTGGATTCCCTGCAGCTCTGTGGGGAGTGCATATGTAGAGTATAGTACTACTGTGTAACAAAGTAAACCTGAGACAGATGAAATTAAAGTTTTATACATACCTGGGGCTTCCTCCAGCCGCCTTCAGGATAATCAGTCCCTCGTTGTCCTCCTCCGCCACCTGGATCTTCTGCTATGAGTCCAGGTACTTGAGCCAGTCAGGCGTAGTGCGCATGCACACACTCCGCCGCCAGGAGCATACTACACCTGTGCAGCACTATTGCGCAGGTGCAGAATGTTCCTGGCTGTGGGAGCGGCATGCAGCCGGACAGCGCTGACTGGCTGAATTACCAGGACTCATAGCAGAAGATCCGGGTGGTGGAGGACAGCGAGGGACTGATTAGCCTGAAGGGGGCTGGAGGAAGCCCCAGGTATGTATAAAACTTTACTTTTCATCCGTCTCAGTTACCCTTTAATTTGTAGTCACCAAACCAAATTTTAACAACATATCAAATTATTTGATTTCATCAGCAAAGGGAGTGCATACATTTGCATAAATCAGCATCAATGCAGAATTATTTCCATCTCGTTGACCATCTCTATTAGTGACACAGCTACACATCAGGCTTTATTCTTACAGCATAGATGTTATTTAGTATATATAAGAGATTCCTGTGTACACATCATATATACAGTCACAATCAAAAACAAATCTTTTAGAGGAGCGAAGAGGAGGGCGTATATCCCAGAGACATCAAAATAACACCGTTTCTCTCATTAAAATATCATGCTTTTATTAGTTTCAATATACAAAAATAGAAAAACATTAAAAAGCCTGGCGTAATGGATCACATCACCCCGTACACACACACATCTCCCATCTCACTCCAGACTCTCACACCTCCCCATATGCATATCAGTAAATACTGGTACCAGTAGAAAGGGGCCTTCTATGTAAATAGACCGCCTGCTGGTAGTTGGATTGTTTCCAACAGGCGCGGTTTGTTCTGATAGGTATATGCGAGTAGAAGGGGCAAAAAATCCAACCTCAAGCTACACCACACAGCAATAGGTGCAATCAGTTTTTAGTAGCAAAGCAGCATGGTAGGTTAGCAAGGCACAGTCTCCGATAAGTGCCTCAAAAACATCTAGCGATCCGGACTGCTGTGAAAGATGCAGGCAATGTTAGTAATAAAGTAGCAAAGCAGGTAAGTAGCGTTACCACCACTGAGGGTGCTCCAGAGTCCTCCAACACAACAAGCCGACACTGATGGATGGTGGGTCACAACCACATGCCGCCAGTCGCGGCAGATTAGCAATAGCACAGAGGCATATATAAAATCACAGAGTCATCCGGCAGAGCAGGCTTAGTAGCTGCATAATCATGTGGCATCAATCAGAGTTGTAAAATACGATACCAGATTGTTGGTGTCCGGCTTCTGGGAGTCCTGCAATGCAGCCAATGATATATGAAGTCTCAGGGCAGTCAGCTCATTGCCAAATCACAAACTGTGTGGTGAGCAAGACATCGCTGGGATGAGTCAGGGTGACGGATGTAGTCCAAGACTAGTGAAGGAGCAGTGAGGGGCAACGGGGAGAACATCGAACACACGCCAGGCAAACCACGCTAGCCCACGACATGTTTCACCGGACACTTCCGGTTTCCTCAGGTGGGCGTGGTGCAAAACTTTCAACGACATACAGCTTCCTTCCACTACTAAGTAGAAGCATCTAGCCAATCGCCGCGCGCGGAGACCGCCCGCCCACAGCCCCGCCCCCAAGGGTGGGGGAACAGAGGAGAGACCAACCGTCACTCCAGCTCGGGGCGGTGGAGGGAAGGCACAGCGGCCCGTGCGACCAGGAGGACGCACCAATCCAAAGCAACACATTGCCGTCCAGGCGTCCACGGAGGCGGAGCCCCGCACGCCCCCCCCCCGCCCCGCCCCCCCACCCACGAAGCCACGCCCACCCGGAAGAGAGGCCAGAAAGACCCCATCCGAGAGACGTCAGGCAAGAAGTCACAATCAGATATGTATATCTGACCTTAAAAATACGGGGACTGCTTTATTGAAGCAGCACAAGTAACTAATTTTGATTGGTTTATTTCATTTTTGTGGACTAAGCACAGCTATTACTGTATATATACTGTATATATACATTATTTTTAATGACTATTATCTGAGAAATAGAACATTTTATCATATTTTCTATTTTAATTACAGTTACAAATTCATTAGGAGTCGGAGTCGGAGCATTTTTTCCCGACTCCGACTCCAGGCACCCAAAATTGCCCGACTCCACGACGCCAACTCCACGACTCCGACTCCACAGCCCTGGGCATCAGGACAGGTGATAGTATATGCCTGCTCGTCCCCCGTTTCTCTTATGATTTTGACACCTGGTGTACTTTAAAGAAGAACAATTAGCCATGCTATGCCAGGACAAAAAAAAAACAACACATATGTAAGTGGATAAATACTTGCTCTTCTTAAATAACAGATATATTGCACTCTCCATGTTTTGATTTCAGTGAATTTTATATAGTAAATAAAGAGTATTCTGTTCCTGGCAATTTACATCTTGGCTCCCACAAGTTGAAGCCAATCCTGATGTAATTTCCTCCCTTACTCCCTGCATCCCCCTCGGCATCCACTCTCCTCCCCGCAGAATTAGAGAGCACAGCGGGAAAGAAAAAAGGCTGTGCATACAGACTCTCCTCATCATGATTTCAGGCACTGAAGTTTGTCTATTCTCTTTGCACTACCCCCGACGGTAGTATGCAGCGAGCTGGGAAGCATGCTGCCCCCTTCCTGTCTGCTACTCCCTCCAGTTCGGCCCACCCGACGGCCAGGCCTAAGGATCCATTTTTTAAAACCGTAAATGGATCTGAAACTTATGCTTTAAAAGGGCAGCACAGATAAGTTTGCGTTCAGGTTTTAGAAAACCGGAGCCCAGACCGCAGATTGCGTTCTGCAACCACATCTAGTGTGGCCTGACCCTAAGGGAGGAAATGATCCCAGGATTGGCTTCAGCTTGCAAAACCAGAATGCATCTGGTTTTCTCACCATCAGCGATGGCGATTAAAGGGCCAGTGCTACTGAGGTATGTGATTCATCCAACACAGAAATTTTGAAAGTTTGTAATGCTGGATTATAATCTTTGTCACTTAATAGACTCAAACAGTTGCTGTTTGAAATTTGATTTTTATGGTGACCTTCCCGCTTTAAAGCCTCTAACTTCAGTGAGACAGTAGTGTAGCTCTGACCAAAAACTAACTAGGTCCTTAATGTTGAGAACATGGAGTTGTAGATCAGAATAATTGAGTAGCAAGGGCAAAACTAGAACAATTAATTTATTAGTTCATTATAAAACTACTAGTGGACCTAAGCCCGTTTAAAAATGGGCTAGGTCTTCATTGCGCATGCGCCCGCTCAGCACACACCCATGCCGCGCACACCTTGGCTGTGCGGCTCACGTCACTCCCCCTCACTGTCTCTGCGGCCCTGCACATGCGCAGAGTTCAGATGGGACACTCACAGGGACACGGGACGCAGAGACAGTAGGGTTTTATTATAGAGGATACACAAATTCACTAAAAATATACATTGGCGTTGGCCAAATAAATATATCTGGCAGCTGTAGAGATTGTTTTGGATAGAATAGGCAAGAGATTAGATATAAGTAAATGCTGGAGAAACCGCGTCACTAAAATATCAGCTGCTCCAGTGGACTAGGTATTTCTTAAAACACCTTAGTACTTAATTGATTAATGGATGTCCACAGCGCTAAATCATATATGAATCACTTTTATTGTTTTCCAATAAAAAAACAATGGTATATTAAAGACCTTCGACTATAACAATAGCACCTGTCCCTTTAAGCCCCATTTTTACGGATGACCTCACTGCAGTGAGTCTGAGTGAATGGTGTGTCTGTGATTTTGAAAGAGATTAGATATGCTGTGCCAGTCTCTCAGTGCTTGTAGGTAATTTTATCAAATGGAGTGTACACCTGCATTTAGTGGGTCATTACGAATCTGCAGATATGAGACATGAGTGCTATTACGTGAGTGTTATTACAGTGTTACTTTGAACTTGTATTACTCCAGGCTCGGATGTCCAGTTTGTCTGGAAACGTCCCAGAACTGGTGTCTGGCTGAGCCTAACATCTTCTGTGAAGATGGGCACCACAGGAGCCTTCCTTGGTTCCCACATAACTACACTTAGATACCTTCCAACCTATCTAAAACAGAAATAAGTGTACTGTACTTTTACGCTTTTCAGACAAGCTTATAACATTCTATAGCCCTTATTTACTTCTCTGTCACAATGTAATCAGAGGCAAAGAATCACTGCCTTATCCATCCTCTACCCCCTTACCTAGTGTGTCCCTCACAACCCATTAGATTGTAAGCCCGCAAGGGCAGGGTCATCCTCCTAATGTTTACTGTTCTTGTAACAATATTTGTGCTGCTTGGAACTCTGCTGTACATTTGTTAGTTGTATCTATGTTCCTCTTGTCGTCTTATTGTGCTTTGTAAAGTGCTGCGGAATATGTTGGCGCTATATAAATAAAAAATAATAATAATAAAAAAAATAATAATACCCTACCGACCTCTTCCCTCAGCTCCACCCAAGCTATGTCGTTTGTCTTCACCCTGCAGATGTATCAGAACAAAAGACCTATAGTGTTTGCCAGGTTTTAAAAACATTCTCTCCTCCTTGGTTGCCTGACTGCTGATTTCTATATGAAAGTTCTCTCAGTATATATGTATACAGTTCATTGTTTTGATTATTTTAATGCTTTGTAATATTGCTACATAGAAATGTTTGCTGAATGACTTGTTCGACTTTGCAATAAAAACCTAGTCAAAGAATGTTCTCTCAGTAGAACAAGTTCTGGTGGCCATACACTAAAACAGTATTCCCACTCAAGAGTAAAATTGTAATTTTTTTTGTACGTTTTACTGCATCGCAAAACTGACAGTGAACTGCTCCTATTTTATATTTAGCAGCTGTTCACTCTTGTCCGTCTGCAACACACCCATTGGATCCATTGCGGTAAGCAGACCACACTTGTCTGCGATAATCCCAAATTGTCGGATGCTTTCCCATTTAGCCTATGATGGTAACACATCTGCCCCTGCCGCCAGCCAGACCACAGTGGACCATTAGATCAGACACTAAACTATCTGCTTCCACTGGCTGCGTGTGATCCGGATGCAGAACCTGCATATGGGAACCAAGCCTAATAGATAGCCACCAGATATGGCCAAAAAATAAATCCATTTGAGATCACAATCTGATCAGAAATCTGTTAAAAAAAAAAAATCGAACTGCAATGTTACTCTATGGGCCATCAATCTACTGTGGCTCTTTTTTACTGACTCATTGACGGGCTGGCATGTTGGTGCATCGATTTCTTGCAGATTTTTTTAGAGCGATTGAATTTCCCGGGAATTGATGGAAATGATCTACTAGTGAGCACCTTTAGAGAAGTAACCCATAGATTCTACTCTCATTTACCGTAATTGTCTCCTTATACCTTCTTAGTAGGGATGACTTCCCTCCCTAAGCTGCCCTGTGCTTTTGTAATAAGGCGTGATACACTAATCAATAAAGGGGTGGGGAAAAGGGAATCTAGAGCATTAAAGAGACTCTGTGACAAAATGTTCAGCCTTAGTTCTTCTATCCTGTAAGTTCCTTTGCCTGTTCTAATGTGCTCTGGCTTACTGCAGCCTTTCCTAATTGCACAGTGGCTGTGTTATCTATGTTATATGATCTAATCTGTTTTCTTCTGTTGCCTCTGTCGGGCTAAGGCTGGAATGTGTGGAATGTGCAGGGCTGCTTGTGATTGGATAGCAGCGATACACACCCTCTGCAGGCTCTGTATGACTCACACACTCTGCTTATGTGAGCCTATCACAAGCTGGTTAGTTTGTTTGTAAACACTGCCTAAAACTGTTAATTACAAGCCAGGTTTGCAGCAGAGAGTGGCAGAAACAGCACAGAGGGGCCCAGGAGAACATAATGAATTGAATGGTATGCTTTTTGCTGTAAAAATTTTAGAGTACAGGTTCTCTTTAAAGCAGACTGAGGATTTTTCCAGACAGAAGTTTTGCTGGTCTTTGCTAAGTTCATATAACAGCAATGTTGGGCTTGAAGGTGGGCCATTTTTTTATCACTGTGATCGAATCGGTTGTGAAATCGTCGCGCAAACGCTGACAGAACGATCGATTTCCGTCCTAAATCAATCGTTCCCGTCGATCTGTCCGTGCGGAAGATTTTTCTCGATCACCGGCGGGTCGGGAGTGTGTGGATAGCGGTGTTCGAATGCCCAACGACCGACGCAGTACAGCAGAGATACATTACCTGTTCCAACCGGCGTGACTCCCCCGGTCTCCGCTGACTTCTTCTCTGCTCCGGGCTCCAGGACTGCAGCTTCACTGAACTTCCTGTCCCGGCAGGAAGTTCAAACAGTAGAGCGCCCTCTACTGTTTAAACTTCCCCTGGACCGGAAGTTCAGTGAAGCAAGCCAGCCGGACCGGAGACCAGCGCGAAGAAGAAGACAGCGGAGACCGGGGGTGTCGCGCCGGGCAGATCAGGTAATGTATAACTGGTGGCGGCAGCAGCAGCTCCACAGATTGTGATCGGTTTCATGCTGAAATCAATTCACAATCTGTTTGCAGTAAAGGCAGCCATACGATCCCTCTCTGATCAGATTCGATCAGAGAGGGATCTATCTGTTGGTCGAATCTGATTGCAAATCGACCAGTGTATGGCTACCTTTAGAAAAATATCCATGTATTTTATCTCTCCCGTCCTCAGAAGTTGTATTCTGCCAGGAAGTTTTATGGTTGTAATTTGCTTATCAGTGATATTTACTATATTCCTGACAAAGTGCAGACAAGACAGAAACTGTTACTTCCATGCCTAGTAATTAACTATTTCAGGCAGCAAAATAAAAGAAGTAAAACAGCCTGGTTATTAATAAGTTTTGTACTGTACATACACATGTTTATCTCATCATGTCACATGTAGCCTCAGGTACACTTTAAGTTCACATAACAGCAACATTCAGTCCTAAGGTAGGGAATTCACTTTTAGATTTGTGCACGTGTCGCTAAGTATGGGAAAACGCGTATTGCCGCACACGCCATTATAGTCAGACAGGGAACACACGACTGTGCACTTTTCCCTGTGAATCCTGGATTTCCGTCATTCTCCGTTTGAATCACCTTTTCCTGTATGTTCTTTTTCGGATGCAGCCGAATACATTGTAACTGCAAATGCATGCTTTTGCGTGGAAAAAGAAAGCTTTCCGTTTTAAAATTGCATAGAAAATGTGAATGCGGAATGTGAACGTATGTGCAATTCCAGAGCGGGCTATTCACTATAATGGCCATTGCTGCAGTACACGTTTTGCCTTACACAGCAAAAGGCGCACGTATCTGCAAGTGTGTTCACTGCTTAAAGTCACATAAACGCAATGTTGAGTCTCAAATAAGAGTGCTGCACAATATAAATAATGGCTCGTTCCCACTAGTGCGGCGTGCGTCTCGTAGACGCACGCCGGCACTGAGCGGGTGGGCGGGATCGCAGGCGAATCCCATGAGCCGTGCAGGAATCGCAGCCTCCGCCGCGAATTCTGTAGGGGGTTCCGGCCGAATCGCTACTGCAAGCGATTCGGCCGGCGGCGCCGTTATCCCCTATGGCAGAGTTTCCCCGCGAGAGTGGAAACGGGCCCTAAGGGAGCAGATTTAGATGTTCCCTGTTGAGTTGAGACATCACTTCTGCTTACCAATGTGAGGTCACTTCTGTCTGTCTCATCACTTTTACCAGCCAGCGTATTCTCTGTATTATGAGGCAGCACATCCACAATCCTGCTCTGCATCCCATCTCTAGAGAAATAATTGACTTGGTTTCTATTTGAGGCAGAATGATTATGTGGCTTAATCACAAAATATCAGATGTGTAATGTGACCTGATTACAAAATCTTACATTGCATAGAATAAAACTATAAACATTCATCAACATAAAATCTTATTAAAATAATTGATGAGCAAAACCATTTCCAGTAAATTACATTAATAAAGACATTTACAATGAATAATATCAGTTATTACACACAAGAAGGACTCCACCTAGTGACCAAAGAGGAATGTTTCATCATAAACACAATTCGTACCTTTCATCCAACATGGCAAAGAGACAGAAGGAAAACCTGTAGTGAGAGTAAGGCCCAGTGCACACCAAAACCGCTAGAAGATCCGCAATATGCTAGCGGTTTTGGGAGCTGATTTCAGAGCGATTCTAGGTATGTTTAGAGAGGTTTTCTAAACATACCTAGCGGTTTTGGGTGCGTTTTTGTGTAGCAGATTACACATATTGTTACAGTAAAAGCTGTTACTGAACAGCTTCTGTAACAAAAATGCCTGGCAAACCGCTCTGAAGTAGCGTTTTTCAGAGCGGTTTGCGTTTTTCCTATACTTTACATTGAGGACGAAACGCTTCCGAAATCCGCAAACGCGCAGCAGGAGGCGCGTTTGCGGCTTGGCAAAAACCTCAAACCGCCGGTGTGCACCATCCTGTTGCAATACATTAGCCAAGCGTTTTTCCAGGCGGATGCGGCCGGCGGATCGCTCCAAAAACCGCTTGGTGTGCACTAGGCCTTACAGAGGCTGTCGCCTTTATTTTCCTTTTAAAAATGATAATAGCTTGTCTGTTTCACTACTTAATTGCCTTGAATTCTGTGTTGCTAACCCAGAACAAGCATGCAAATTTGGTGTCTTAACTACAGTGACTGCATATTTGTTTTTGGTGGGGTTGAGACTATTTTTGCCAAAAGATTTGCATGGTAGACAGCCAGCTGGTATTTTTAAAAACACATAACCTTTATATTCCTCTGTCACTAGGTTTTTCTATAAGCTGGGCTCTTGCACATAATATAAAGGGAAACTGAAGTGAGAGCAATATGGAGGCTGACTTTTTAATATTTTTTTTTTTTACTTTTAACCACTTAAAGGATACCTTAGCGCTGTTAAAAGTTTAAAAACGGGGAGAGCAGGCATCAGTAGGAAACTTTACTCATCCTCATGCCCACCGCGCCCCCTGTTGTCCTCCGTCCCCCTCTGTAATGTTCTAAAGGCCCCACAAAGCTACTTCCAAGTTTGTGAGCAGTGCACGGGCTCTGCCCGGTGAAGCACATCCTTGATCATGCGCCAACAGCTGGGAGCACTCTGCGCATGCGCACAACGTTACAACGCACGGCTCCTGGCCATGCAATCAAGAAAGCGCGGCACCAAGTGGCGCCAGCACACTTCTCACCGACTCGGTCGACCCAGAAGTAGCTTCCGGGGACCTTTTAGAACATGACAGGGGGGGGAGCCATGGAAATTAGGTGAGCGTCCTACACATGACTGCTCCCCCCCCGTTTTTTTTTTTTTTTTTTTAACAGCGCTAAGGTATCCTTTAACGCCAGCCCATTGATGGCAAAATGCGGCCACACATGCACATATTCTAAACAACATTTGTATGACACTTTTCTCCTGTTTGACTTAGGGTGCGCTGAAGGAGCCACCATGCAGTGTTAGGAAGTCATGCCCAAGGACTTCTTAATGATAGCTACTGACCCTAGCCAGGATTCGGCCCCCTTGAAGTTTTCCACGTTTTGTCATATTACTGCCACAAACATGAATCAATTTTATTACAATTCCATGTGAAAGACCAATACAAAGTGGTGTACACGTGAGAAGTGGAACAAAAATCATACATGATTCCAAACATTTTTTAACAAATAAATAACTGCAAAGTGGGGTGTGCGTAATTATTCAGTCCCCTTTGGTCTGAGTGCAGTCAGTTGCCCATAGACATTGCCTGATGAGTGCTAATGACTAAATAGAGTGCACCTATGTGTAATCTAATGTCAGTACAAATACAGCTGCTCTGTGACGGCTTCAGAGGTTGTCTAAGAGAATATTGGGAGCAACAACAGCATGAAGTCCAAAGAACACATCAGAGAGGTCAGGGATAAAGTTATTGACAAATGTAAAGCAGGCTTAGGCTACAAACAGATTTCCAAAGCCTTGAATATCCCACGGAGCACTGTTCAAGCGATCATTCAGAAATGGAAGGAGTATGGCACAACTGTAAACCTATCAAAACAAGGCCATCCACCTAAATGCACAGGCCGAACACAGAGTGCTGATCAGAAATGCAGTCAAGAGGCCCATGGTGACTCTGGACGAGCTGCAGAGATCTACAGCTCAGGTGGGGAAATCTGTCCATAGGACAACTATTAGTCGTGCACTGCACAAAGTTGGCCTTTATGGAAGAGTAGCAAGAAGAAAGCAATTGTTAACAGAAAAGCATAAGAAGTCCCGTTTGCAGTTTGCCATAAGTCATGTGGGGGACACAGCACACATGTGGAAGAAGGTGCTCTGCCCAGATGAGACCAAAATGGAACTTTTGGGCCAAAAATGCAAAACGCTATGTGTGGCGGAAAACTAACACTGCACATCACTCTGAACACACCATTCCCACTGTCAAATATGGTGGTGGCAGCATCATGCTCTGGGGGTGCTTCTCTTCAGCAGGGACAGGGAAGCTGGTCAGAGTTGATGGGAAGATGGATGGAGCCAAATACAGGGCAATCTCAGAAGAAAACCTCTTGGAGTCTGCAAAAGACTTGAGACTGGGGCGGAGGTTCACCCTCCAGCAGGACAATGACCCTAAACATAAAACCAGGGCAACAATGGAATGGTTTAAAACAAACCATATCCATGTGTTAGAATGGCCCAGTCAAAGTGAATCTAAATCCAATCGAGAATCTGTGGCAAGATCTGAAAACTGCTGTTCACAAACGCTGTCCATCTAATCTGACTGAGCTGGAGCTGTTTTGCAAAGAATGGGCAAGGTTTTCAGTCTCTAGATGTACAAAGCTGGTAGAGACATACCCTAAAAGACTGGGAGCTGTAATTGCAGCAAAAGGTGGTTCTACAAAGTATTGACTCAGGGGGCTGAATAATTACACACACCCCACTTTGCAGTTATTTATTTTTTTAAATGTTTGGAAACATGTATGATTTTCGTTCCACTTCTCACGTGTACACCACTTTGTATTGGTCTTTCACGTGGAATTCCAATAAAACTGATTCAGGTTTGTGGCAGTAATATGACAAAATGTGGAAAACTTCAAGGGGGCCGAATGCTTTTGCAAACCACTGTATGTGTATGTTTGCATGCGCCCCTCCCCCCCCCCCCCCCCCCCCGCAGGTGCACTATGATCCTCCCTCCATGCAAAATGATAATTTTACAATGTCCGTTTTGCACTGAAAAGTGCACAAATTCAGCATTTTAAAACACCCGTTTTTAATTAACTGGTTAAACAATGCAAATGCTGATCTTCTGTCTTTAATGCTTTTAGACATAGACCCTAGATAAGCTTACATATCAGCTGTTGCAAGCTGCATGCTTGTTTCAGGTGTGTGATTCAGACACTACTGATGCCAGAAAGATCAACAGGCTACCAGGTATTGTTTAAAGAGAACCCGAGGCGGGGTTCTTCCGTCGCAATCCATATACAGAGGCTGGGTCTGTCTATTGAGCCCAGCCTCTGTTGCTAGTAAGTTCCCTCCAAACCCCCCCCTGCGCACTGTCAGACCCCATAAAACACAGCCGCGCTGGCGACACGCAGCGTGTCGCAGCCGGCTGTGTTTACCTCACTACTGTCAGTCTCGGCTGCTCCCCCGCCTGCTGAATCGCTCCGGTCCCCGCCCGCGTCCCTTCCCTCCAATCAGCGGCAAGGGAAGGGACGTGGGCGGGGACCGGAGCGATTCAGGAGGCGGGGGAGCGGTGAGACTGTCAGTAGTGAGCTAAACACAGCCGGCTGCGACACCTTGCATGTCGCCAGCGCGGCTGTGTTTTATGGGGTCTGACAGCGCGCAGGAGGGGCTTTGAAAGAAACTAGCAACAGAGACTGGGCTCTATAGACAGACCCAGCCTCTGTATATGGATTGCGATGGAAGAACCCCACCTCGGGTTCTCTTTAAAAGGAAATAAATATGGCCGCCGCCATACCACTCTCACTTCATGTTCCCTTTAATGCTGGGAATACATGAGGAGTTTTTTTGGCAGATAGATGGCCTAATAAATAATTTTTAAAATTTTAAACAGGTCCGATCTGATTTCCTTCTTTTTTTTTTTTAATCAATTTTCTAATAGAAGTGAATGGAACTTGTTTGGAAAATTGATCGGCCAGTAAATCTGCCGAAAAAACTCATTGGGTATTCTCAACATAAGAAGGCCTAGATCTTGTTATGTTACAAATCAAAATACAAAAATATGTGAAATGTGATATACCAGTTGAGCTGTGAAGTTGAAAGCCCTATGTAGAGTAAAAATGTAACATTTTCCTTCCCCATACCTATTCTAATTAATAGAATACAATTATCTAACATATTTGATGTCATAAGATGCTCAGAAATTATAGAATACAATTATCCAATATATTTTATGTCAGAAGATGCTCATAAATGCCACTTTTCAGTGTCAGAGCCCTTACCTATCAGCAGGACTGTTGACTGAGACATAGATTTTACTTGGTCAGTGGCATAGCTAGGGTATTTGATACCCCTGCTGATTATTCAAAGACAACCCCCATAATCAAACACATCATTTGAGGGCAGGGGTGTAACTAGAATAGATGGCCATTTATAGGTGCCCCCAGTATAGTGTCCCAGCACTATCGGTGTTGTGTGAGGTGACGGACTGAGCACTGTGGAGAGGTGCTGGGTTATTCTGAGTCTCGCAGATATACACCATATATGTGTTTTCTTTTGCATGTAACGTGGAACATGACTTGTACGGATTGGAGCAACTGATATGGTTAACCCTTTCTTTGGATTGTCTACGAAAGACAGGAATAAGGGATGTGAGAACTTTCTGTACTGTTAGTCTATGTTTTTGAGCGCAGACTTTTTTATTTTATTTTACTTTTGATTGTTTAACACAGCAATTTTGGAACGCGAACCACGTTTGCAATTTGTGATCCTAAGCGCATAAGAATTTTTTTAAGAAGACAAAGACATGGCTATGTTCTGAGGATAGTCAGTGACGTGGCTATGTATTCTGAACAAGCACTATATAAATACATAATAATAATATTGTAGGACAGTAGACTATGACTATGGTAGGATTTGATTGTGATCTCCTCTGTGGACAGTCAGTGACATGACTATGTACTCTGTAAAGTGCTGCAGAAGATGTCAGAGCCATATAAATACATAATAATAATAATAATATTGTAGGACAGTAGACTATGACTATGGTAGGATTAGATTGTGAGCTCCTCTGAGGATAGTCAGTGACATGACTATGTACTCTGTAAAGTGCTGCAGAAGATGTCCGTGCCATATAAATACATAATAATAATAATAATATTGTAGGACAGTAGACTTTGACTATGGTAGAATTAAATTGTGAGCTTCTCTTAGAACACAGAAGGTGCGTGGGAAAAGTCACTGGGTGCTATTGGAGGGATTAGAGAGATCACTGGTGTAGGGTGGGGGAGGTCACTGGGTGCTAGTGAAGGGTGGGAGGCCATTGGTGGTAGTGGTAGAGGTCACTCAGTACTAGTGGAGGGTGGAAGGTCACTGGTGGAAAGTGAGAGGTTGTTAGGTGCTAGTGGAGGGTGTGAGGTCACTGGTGGAGAGTGTAAGAGATTGTTACTGGGTTCTAGTGGAGGATGGGGGTCATAGGTAGAAGGTGGAAGAGGTCACTGGGTGCTAGTGGAGGAGGCGGTCACTGGTGGAGGGGGGGAGAAGTTACTGGGTGCTAGTGGAGGAGGGAGAGGTCACTAGTGAAGGGTTGGAAAGATTACTGGGTCCAAGTGGAGGGTGGGAGAGGTCACTAGTGAAGGGTTGGAAAGATTACTAGGTGCTAGTGGAGGGTGGGAAAGGTCACTGGGTGCTAGTGGAGGATGGGAGAGGTCACTGGGTGCTAGTGGAGGGTGGAAAAGGTCAATGGTGGAGGGTGGGAGAAGTCACTAGGTGGTAGTGTAGGGTGGGTGAGGTCACTAATGGAAGGTGAGAAAGGTTACTGGGTGCTAGTGGAGGGTGGGAGAGGTCACTGATTCACTGGGTGGTAGTGTAGGGTGGGCGAAGTCATTGGGTGCTGCTGTCAGGGACATGTGCAAAGGATCTTACCTGCTCTGCTCCCAGACAGCTAACCACCCATGTTAGCTTGTACGTGGGCATTGCTTACACAAAATGGTAAACCTTGCTGGTCACCAACCCAAAGGTAAATACTGGGAGTATCAGCTGTTCTAGCCAGGTAACTGATGGTACGACACCCGTGGAACAATCCCTGCTGGCAGCAGCGAAGTTCAAAGGAGACCGTTTGTCACCCTGTCTTGCTAACGTCACATACACAGCACATCGTTCCGTTGCTCCGCCCAATGTGTTTTGTTGCTTAGGAACTCAACAGGGGATATGCCATCTTTCATAAAGGGGTACATACAGAATACTGTTGAGAAACAAGCCATTCCCACTAGATCAGGTATATAAATTGTACACATTTAACATGTGTGGCCCCACGGCCGTCCATGTACTCTGCCTGGATTAACTTCCTGAAGATGAAGTGATTAGTGTGTGTATAAAATATTGTATCCCCCTACATTATGAATAGATTGATGCTGTAAACCTAGACATATGAGAATGCCTAATATTTTACTTCCTGTTTTGTAAAGTCTTTTTTGTGAATCCCAAATCCATGACACAGAGAGACATGAGAAGTCTTGAAAGATGTATACACTTAAAGTGAACCAGAGACGCTGCAGCCTCATTTATTTTACCATATAGATCAGTGGGAACATTAGAGAAAACACCAACCCTGCTCTCTGTTTCATTATTTACTGTTCAGGTTGCTTCTTATCAGCCCAGATAAAATCCCCGACTGAGCATTCAGTCTGGCTTTGCTATAATGACTCAGCTATAATGATTCCTGAGCAGAGCCACAAGGAGGCAGGCTTGGGCTTGAAAATACAGCACAGAAGACAGACTCAGCTATAAAGATTCCTGAACAAAGCCAGACTGAATGCTCAGTCAGGGATTTTATCAGGGCTGATAACAGGCAGACTGAGCAGTGAAGAATGAAACCGAGAGCAGGGTAGGTGTTTTCTCTAATGTTCCCACTGATATATATGGTAAAATACATGAGTGTGCTTCGTCTCTGGTTCCCTTTAACTATGAACTGTTGCCATGGTTTTGTGGCTTAGTACAGGACATTACCCCCCTTGAGAGGAGGGAATCAGGCACGCCTCCTGTTGAGGAAGAAATCTTTAATCATTATTAAAAAAAAATAAAAAAAAATTTAAGCCCTTGGACCTTTAGTTTCAACAACCAAACAATTTAGCTTGCTTCCTAGAACCTTAGAGCTTTTAATTGTAATCCTTGTGTGATTCCAAAATGGTACTAGCTATTTGTTCAGTAGATATGCATAGGGTAATTATTGAACAGTAAGGAAGTCTTCTTTTAGCACAAAATCAAACAGATGTTCTCATTGTTCCATTGTTTTCCTGGTCATTAAAGTACTGTATTTTATTGTCTAAGTTCAAAATTGATAAGGTTTATTGCCACACTTATCCACCTGTAGGTGTGGCTAGATGGCTTCCCTTTCGTTCTTTGTTTATCCAGATGCTGTCAATGCGTTCCTGCAATCCATTTAATTGCGGAGCTTAGTTTTTAAGCTAATCTTGCACTTAACATTTGTGTTTACACTATACTCTTTGCAGTCTGTCAGGCTATCAGATTTGCAAGACTGGCCGCCGTGTTGTTAACCCCTCCTAACTGCCTAACGACGAATTGGCGTCAGGTCCTGTAAGCGGAGATTAGCAGGGATAGCACATGTGGAAGCGTGCTGCTGAGTTACAGAGTGGCGCTCAGTAAACAGCCTGCCAGCTGCGATCGGAGCTGGCAGGCTGTTAGGTAAAATAAAATAGCTTTATTTATTAAAATAATAATAAAATTGATTAAAAAAAATTCTCCCTTTCCCCACTCTCCTTTGTTGAGAGTGTAGATACCCGCCCAACCACACGCCGTTACGCAGGCGGAGCTGCAATAGGCGGTGCTACATGTTCTGCCCTCCACCCATGTGATCCAGGAAATAAACCTGGACACATGCTGCGTATTAGCGTGGAATAACCTCAGAAGAAGCGGCTGCCCATTTTTGCCCTGCACCCACTGCAATCTATCTCACCTACGATAGGACTCTATCTGCTATATGCAGCCACATTTATTTGGCTGGAAATGCCATCATCCTGCCCTACATGAACTTTGCAGCATTTTTGTGCATAACTTTACATTTGTTTGGGATGAATGGATATTGATTAAATGCACAATTACACTGCAGTGCCAGATCTTTGTTTGTTTTTGCTTCACATTGAAATCCTGCTGTGAGACATCCTGAGCACACAGAGTGATCTAAGGTGAGAAGTAGTGCTTTATGCCTCATACCTCCACCCCCTCCACGCACAGAAACCACTTTGTAGTGCCTGCATCCATACTCTCTTGTTGAATACATATGAAGAGACATGAGAAGTCTAGGAAGTAGTATACACTTAAATATGAACTGTTGCCATGGTTTCAGACAAGCTCGGAATGAATGTTTTCCTAGCATTAGAAATTTAAAGCAGCAGGGGCAGCCATACTATGTCAGGAAAAAAAACACATATATAATAGATAATTGCTTGTTCTACTTACATAACAGATGTATTTTACTGTCCACATTTTGATTTCAGTGAATTTTATATAGTAAACAAAGAGAATTCTGTTCCTAGCATTTACAATTTTGATTCCCTCTGACTGAAGCCAATACTGAAGTCTTTTCCTCCCTTACTTTTTGTTCTACTAGAATCTGCACTGTCGTAGCTAGCTTGCTTTGTAAACACATGAGAGCACAGACATAGATCGTATTTCAGCAGCACTGAACTGCCCTCAGCCAATCAGTGAGGAGCAGGAATGTGGGAGGGGAGATGACAAGCTTCCTCGTCAGCAATGTACCAGATAGAGCCAGTCTAACTGAAATTAGATATTTTTACAGTAGACACATTTCTGATTAGATTGGAGGACTTGCACTGCAGGGTGAGGTTCCAAGCTGTATAATGAACATTGTGTAAAGGGTAAATGTAATTTCATTTTGTGGCTTATAATCCCTCTTTAAAGCAGCTGCAAACTGGAATGGAAATATCATTTTTAAAAACAGTAAGTTACAAGTAGTTTGTGAAGCATTTATACTGTATGTTACACTAATATTTAATAAAAGCTGTGACTACCGTATGTGTTATCTTTGCAAATTCTTTTCAATTTCAGTTTCTGACAGGTCCTGTGGGAGAAAAGCGCTTTACAAATCTTTCATCTTTCACTATTGTTGTTGTCAGTTGTAAAGTCTTCTTCACTGTATGTTAATTTCTTGTGTTGCTGAATTCCAGATGGCAGCTGCTGACAGAGAAGTTACTGCCCGTGTCATCCTTCAGCAGTGTTTACATGCCAAACTGCAAGTCAAACCGCCAGATGAACACTCCGCTGCAGAATGGGTAGAGGTAACTAGTCTGTGTACATTATTCATTATGTACAGCAAACTGCAGTACAAACTGTTCTGTAGAGCCACAAAAGCTGTTCCTCCTCCTGAATAGATGGTAAAAGCTGTTAATATTGCTATCTGTTGAAGAGGAGAAACAGCTTTTGTAGAGGAAACAGTTTGTATTGTGAGGAGCTTCATATTAATTGCTACATAGATGGCTTGAGACAGTCACCTTTTACACATTTTCTGCTTTTTTCTTTACAGATACAAAGGGGTATGGTAATGTATGTGTGCTTTTTTAAAGGATCAACCCAAGATGTAGTACCAAAAATGGGTAAGACCTGGATTCAACAAGGTTTATTAAGAGCAAAAATATTGAGTGTTTTTGTTGCATATATAAAATTAATCGATTATTTCTCTGTAGACATACTTATAGGTTGTATTTTTTCTCATTAAAGAGAACCCGAGGTGGGTTTGAAGAATATTATCTGCATACAGAGGCTGTATCTGCCTATACAGCCCAGCCTCTGTTGCTATCCCAAACCCCCCTAAGGTCCTCCTGCACTCTGCAATCCCTCATAAATCACAGCCACGCTGCTGACAAACAGTTTGTCAGAGCTGGCTGTGTTTATCTCTATAGTGTCAGTCTGCTGCTCTCCCCGCCTCCTGCAGAACTCCAGTCCCCGCCTGCATCCCTTCCCTCCCTGCTGATTGGAGGGAAGGGACAGGGGCAGGGACCGGAGCTATGCAGGAGGCGGGGGAGCAGCTGAGACTGACACTACAGATGTAAACACAGCCTCACAGCACGGCTGTGATTTATGAGGGATTGCAGAGTGCAGGGGGACCTTAGTGGGGTTTGGGATAGCAACAGAGGCTGGGCTGTATAGGCAGATCCAGCCTCTGTATGCAGATAACATTCTTTAAACACACCTCGGGTTCTCTTTAACTGCAAATTATTTTTCAATGAGTATTGTCAATAGTGCCAAAAAAATACATATTGTGTAATTATTTCACACTTAAATGATAAGTGTTATAATGGTGACCGTGTCCTTACTGGAAATAATTCACACTACTTGAACAGTAATAATGTAGAAGTTTCTCCAAATGAAATCCAGAAAATAACAAAAAGAAAAAGCCATATGTTCTTCCCCTATCTATATCACTCTTGTCAAAACTAAAATGGAAAATAAAAATAGATTTTGAGAGCAGGCATACATGGGTACATTGGGTAGGTGATTAGTAATCTCAGCTTGCAGCACCAGAGTCTCAGGCAGGTTTAACCATCAGCCAGGACATTATCTGGCTGGAGTTTGTATGCTATGTCTTTGTTTAATTGGGTTTCCTCTGGACATTCTAGTTTCTTCTTACAATCCAAAAACATATTGGTAAGTTAGTTATTGACTTCCCTAAAATCAGCTTTGTATTATGGTAGGGACATTAAACTAAGACTATCCTTGGGGCATTAGATTGTGAGCCCCACTGAGTTAGAAATATGAATTGTTTAATGCAAAGCACTATGGTAAATGTCAAAACATTATAATTAACGTTAAAAAGGAACTCAAATAATTACATAATTACAATTACAAATAGTTCAATTTCAAATACCTGGGGAAAAGCCCAACCTTTGTTTTACAAACCCTTGCTAAAAGGCACAGATTTTCATGTGACAATCTGTGTATTTTGCATACATCACTTGCATTATGCAAAAGAGCATGTAACAAAGTCAGGGCAATGCACCAATCCAGTTCATGTTGGAATGGGTGCATTTTAGCCAGCTTTCAGATATTTTTGTATGTCAAAACCCTGCCTACTGAGTTTTTACAGAAAGAGTACAAGATTATAAACAGTAGTGCAGATTTTTTTTTAATCTTCTTGTCAGTGATATTTGGAGCCATGTGAACTTCAAAGTAGTATGGACCCCATCCAATTCACTTTGGGTCCAATTCACTTTTCCTCCGAAGTTTTCTTCTAGCTGATATGTTACATCTTACCAATAAAATGCCTTCTAAACCACCATCAAGCAAGAAAATACTCAGAATAATTTCCACAGTACCTTTTCAGAGTGCAGAAAAGTTATTTTAAACAGGAGATTAAAATTGTCTCCTCAGAGAAAACTTTGGAGAAAAAGTGAATTGGATCGGGCCCACTTTCTCAAAAATTTTCTTCTAGGATTTTTTTTTAAATCTTCTGTTTAAATAACTTTTCAGCACTCTGGAATTGAAAAAGTACCAAAAAAGTACTGTCAAAAGTATTTTCTTGCTTGCTGGAGGTTTAAGATATTTTATCGATAAGTTGTGAAAATATCACCTAGAAGAAAACGTAGAAAAAAAAAGTTAATTTTATCCGATGTGTTTCCTCTTTTGACTCCCTGGCCTTTATTTAATTCACTTTTTCTCCTAGGTGATATTTTTAAACCCTTCGTTATAAAATTCCCTTTAAGCCACCAGCAAGCAAGAAAATAATTTTGACAGTACTTTTCACCTACTTTTTGGTACTCTTTCAACTGCAGAATGCTGAAAAGTTATTTTACACCGAAAATGAAAAATTATCTCCTAAGAGAAATCTTAGGAGAAAAAGTGAGTTGCATTGTGTAATGACGCAATCAGGAGAAGCTGGCACTAGGGAAACAGTGAGGGTGAGACAACATTCACTGCTGCAGGCGACCATGAAGAAGGAGACAAAAGTTTGGCCGCTTCCGCTGCCCATACTTGGCTGAGGAAGGGACTTGGCTGACGAAGCACAGGGGGACCTAAGAGGCATAGGGGGACATGGGAGCTACAAGAAGGACATAAGGAGGCACAGAGGGGGGCGAAGATGCCGGAAAGTGGGACAATGGAGGCACGGGGAACACTGGAGGCACAGGACAGAGAGGGTGCATTGTTCTGTCTTAAGAACGGATCTCCTTCGTTTACTCGGGACTACCTGTAATACTCTTTTATGTCTCTAGCAATGGAGAAGCTTATCGATTTTTGTGTTGCTAATAGCAGAGCAATAAGCTGCTTTTTCACTGAAAAACATATTTTGGTAAGTGGACCAGGTCTGGAGAATGGGGGACTATTTATAAATGTACTAGCATGGCATGCCTAATCCACCGTGAGCTCAATACCTTGGGGCATAATTTGGTCATGTTTCTTCTTATGGGAATAATGTAAAAATAGATTTGGTATGCTTAAAATATGCATTTTCTTTCAGTAAACTCATTGCTGAATGTGAAACTGAGTGAAACGGACACAGGGAAGCATGTATCGATCACAGAGCTTCCTGGAGACATCCTCATTGTCCCACAGGCAACACTCGGAGGAAAGGCTAAGGGCCGCTGCATGCAGTACCATGCAAATGCTAATAAGGAGTTGGGAATGGAGCTATATCGACAGTTCATATCTCAATCCCAACAAGAACTCCAGTCTCATCCAAAATGGGCAGAAGCTGGAACTGTGCTGCGTTATGGAACTTATGGCAACAGGCAGGTTTTGCAGCTTGATACTAATGGACCTTATACACACTTGCTGGAATTCTGAAGTCTTCTGATTGTTTACACTGGCAAACTTGCACAGCCTTTACAGGTGGATCCATAGTGGTTGTGGGATGTGATTCAATGCTGCAAAGAGTAAAATAAACTTTAAAAAAAAGAAGAAGAAAAAATGGAAATGCCTCTTTTTTGCCACCTGTTTTGCTTCATTCATTAACCTTCTGCTATTTCCTTTCATTCACTGATCTCCATAGGTTTTCTGTACTATCACATGTCTGGTCCAGTACTGCCCTGTCCAGTTTTTTCATTAGTTTTCTATCAGTTTTACCTGACTAGACTGGAACACACCTGAATAATGTAAACACATACAAAACTGACTAGACTGGACCGGAAATGTATACCTTTTATGTGTGAACTTAGCTATAGAAACCCATACAAAACTGATGTCAACTGTCAAACACTGATAGGATAGGACACCTTTTATGTGTGAACCAAGCCTAAACAGAGTAGCATGAAAAAATGTCTAAAAACTTACCACTTGTGCCACTAATACAAGTTCTTTTGGTTAACCACACCCGCTTTATGAAAAACTACCATGACAATTTTCTGCCTTTGCAAAATAAAAAATACAAAATCCAGGCTCCTCCGCAAAACAGCAAAGTCAAAATGAACTTACGCACACCAATGCAAATCCTCATGCGAATCCATTCACAAAAATCATGTAGCAATCAATGCTGTCTCTACAGCTAAGTTAAAAGCTGGGATCTTCGTTACAAGAAAAAAGTCTCTTGCGTAGTCACATACACCGCGTAGAGGTAGCCCAGTGTCGTATGGGTCCCAACTCTGGCCCTGTAACATGCATAGCACAAACATGCACGCATTTAGCGCATCAAAACCTATCTAAGGAATAGGAGCACATACCCTTACCGTCCTCCCTGGGACAGATAGGACAAATAGTGCATCTAACTAATCCTGCAAGGGAACTGCTAGTACCTACATATGTACCATGCAAACACACCAGCAAGCTGTGTGATCTTAGCACACAGCTTGCTGGCAGGGCCGGATTTGTACCTTTTACCGCCCAAGGCCCATTGTCACCAGCCACCCCCCCCCCCCCCCAACAACATCCCAACACGCCCAAGCGTGCACACACTTTTTCAAGCAGGAGAAAGTCTTAAAGTGAACCTGTGAACACACAAAAAAACTCAAACTCTAAATGAACCCGAGGCGAGAGTGATACTGTATGGAGGATGCCCTATTTATGTCTGTTTAAACGATACCAGTTACCTGGAAGTCCTGCTAATCTATTTGGCTGCAGTAGTGTCTGAATCACACCAGAAACAAGCATGCAGCTGATCTGACAATGTCAGAAACACCTGATCTGCTGCATGCTTGTTCAGGGGCTATGGCTAAAAGTATCAGAGGCAGAGGATCAGCAGGGTAGCCAGGTAACTGGTATTGTTTAAAAGGAAATAAATATGGCAGCCTCCATATCCCTCTCACCTCTGGTTCACTTTAATAAATCCTCCTGGTGCCCACTGTTCCTGCACTGGGATCCTGTGAACATATTCAGACCCCTAACTGCTGCCTGGACCCTCTTCTTCCTTGTAGCTGCACTCCCGTCTGTGTGCAACCATACTGGATCTGTGCGAACATGGTCCGCACATGCCCAGTAGCACAAAGCCTTTTGTGCATGTCTGTTTTTGTGCTAACGGGAATGTGAGAACCATACTTGGGCTTGCCCAGTACAGTTGCACTTGTACATGGGAGTGCAGCCATGAGTAAAAATAGGGTCCCGGGCAGCAATGGGGGGTTAAATATATTCAGGACCTTCCTATAGATAGCCAGATGCTGCCTCCCCCCCCCCCCTTAGTATAGGTAGTCAGGTGCTGCCCCCTCCCCCAGTATAAGTAGTGAGGTGCTGCTGCCCCCCCCCTTAGTATAGGTAGTCAGGTGCTGCCCCCTCCCCCAGTATAAGTAGTGAGGTGCTGCTGCCCCCCCCCCTTAGTATAGGTAGTCAGGTGCAGCCCCCTCCCCCCAGTATAAGTAGTGAGGTGCTGCTGCCCCCCCCCTTAGTATAGGTAGTCAGGTGCTGCCCCCTCCCTCAGTATAAGTAGTGAGGTGCTGCTGCCCCCCCCCTTAGTATAGGTAGTCAGGTGCTGCCCTCTCCCCCCAGTATAAGTAGTGAGGTGCTGCCCCCCTTCCTTTAGTATAGGTAGTCAGGTGCTGCCCCCTCCCCCAGTATAAGTAGTGAGGTGCTGCTGCCCCCCCCCTTAGTATAGGTAGTCAGGTGCTGCCCCCTCCCCCAGTATAAGTAGTGAGGTGCTGCTGCCCCCCCCCCTTAGTATAGGTAGTCAGGTGCTGCCCCCTCCCCCCAGTATAAGTAGTGAGGTGCTGCTGCCCCCCCCCTTAGTATAGGTAGTCAGGTGTTGCCCCCTCCCCCAGTATAAGTAGTGAGGTGCTGCTGCCCCCCTTAGTATAGGTAGTCAGGTGCTGCCCCCTCCCCCAGTATAAGTAGTGAGGTGCTGCTGCCCCCCCTTAGTATAGGTAGTCAGGTGCCGCCCCCTCCCCCAGTATAAGTAGTGAGGTGCTGCTGCCCCCCCCCCCTTAGTATAGGTAGTCAGGTGCTGCCCCCTCCCCCCAGTATAAGTAGTGAGGTGCTGCTGCCCCCCCCCCTTAGTATAGGTAGTCAGGTGCTGCCCCCTCCCCCAGTATAAGTAGTGAGGTGCTGCTGCCCCCCTTAGTATAGGTAGTCAGGTGCTGCCCCCTCCCCCAGTATAAGTAGTGAGGTGCTGCTGCCCCCCCCTTAGTATAGGTAGTCAGGTGCTGCCCCCTCCCCCAGTATAAGTAGTGAGGTGCTGCTGCCCCCCCTTAGTATAGGTAGTCAGGTGCAGCCCCCTCCCCCCAGTATAAGTAGTGAGGTGCTGCTGCCCCCCCCCCTTAGTATAGGTAGTCAGGTGCTGCCCCCTCCCCCAGTATAAGTAGTGAGGTGCTGCTGCTCCCCCCCTTAGTATAGGTAGTCAGGTGCTGCCCCCTCCCCCCAGTATAAGTAGTGAGGTGCTGCTGCCCCCCACCCCTTAGTATAGGTAGTCAGGGGCGAATGTTGTCCGACCTCCCACCATGTCCATTCTCTCACCCCCACCCCCCAGAGACCAGGAGCCAGTCCTTGTCTTCTGTCCCTCTCCCTCCCTGATCCTCCCCTCGCACGTACCCGCAAAGTAGCAGTAGAGAAAGTCACTTTACCTCTCCAGGCTTCCAGCACCGAAGCTTCCTGTGTGCCGCTGGGCGCCTCTCTCTTGTTGGAGATTCCCATCTTGTGACTCGCTGGTAACCTGCCGGCGAGTCACATGGGAGAGACGCTGGCTGGAGAAAGAAGCCTCAGCGGCAGCGGGACACAGGAAGCTTCGGCGCTGGAATCCTGGAGAGGTAAAGTTACTTTCTCTACTGCTACTTTGCGGGAATATGCAGGGGGAGAAGGGGGGAGAGAGGGGCGCTGCGCAAAGTGATGCGGCCACTGGCCATTAACAGGAAGCTGGCTGCACAATGCTGCCTGGCTGGCCACAGTAGACAGCCTGCCTTGCTCGCTTGCTCGCTCCACCCGCGTGCATCACTCTAAGCCGGCATAGTGAAGGGGCAGCTGTGGGCTAACCAAGTGGCTCCTCTCAGGGCTGGCGACGGACAGGTGCAGTCAACCTGTCACCACCCGCCCCTGGGATTCCGGTAGATTCTGGCGCCCTAGGAACTGGCCTTGGAGGCCTTTCCCCAAATCCGGCCCTGCTTGCTGGTGTGTTTGCATGGTACATACGTAGGTACTAGCAGTTCCCTTGCAGGATTAGTTAGATGCACTATTTATATTTTGACAGTTACTGTGTTATATTTTATCCTTTTGGCACCTCTGGAACAGAGTGCATTATCTGCAGTGATTATCTACAACAGCCCAGTGTAGAAAAAAAAAAAAAATAGAACTCATGTGGTGTCCAAAAATGTTTTGCAAGCTTCCTAACATTTTTCCCCACGTGTATTGCAAATGAAAAAAAAATTGCACAGAATGGGAACTTCAATGAACCTCCAATAGGTAGGTACACATCGGTTCATGTTTTACAATACTGAAAGATATGCCTGGAATTTAGCAAGCCATCTTACGCTGGCTTTCACCTTAACTTGTGCCTTATGCCTTAGCTGTAGACCATAGATGAGCCGACAGGCACAATGGAAAAATATAAGGTAAACAACCTGGTTAAAGCAATAATAAACAATCAGATTCTGTTTCATCACGATGCAGTGTCTCATCACAAATTATGCTGTTTTTCTGCATTGTTATATTTTCTTCCTAATTTTTTTAAATGGTGAAGAAAACTATTTTTATATTATATGAAATGTCTGTTGCTATGGATATAACAGTGAGAATTTAAGTAAATGCAGCTGAGACTACCCACTTTGATGTAGCATTGACGCAGTACTCCCCATGATGCAGTGATTAGGTCATATTTAAAAAGTACATGCAGTACTCCTGTGCAAAGTTAAAGGGATCCCTTCAACCTGCAAACACCTGCATGTTTCCTCCTATTAGCTGTTTCAACTCATTCAATCTCTTCAAGTGAGGAGATCCGCACCACACCGTCCGCTAATAAAGTGTTCAAACATGGCATGGTGTGCATTTCCTTCCTTGAAGAATTTCTACCACTGGGTTTGGCCTGCCTTGATTCAGCACTGCCCATTTGTGGTGAGTGGTAGCGGTCTCGTCACCCTTTTTTTACTGTGTCATTCAAACTCAGTTGGTAGGAGAATTTACAGATGCCCTATGATAGAATTAAGCTTTTTCATTGGCTTACATTTGTACTTTTTATATAACGGTAATGTTCTTATTGCTTTTTTTCTATACAGTTTGATTCGTTTTTATTCATTTTCGTTTTAGTGGGTCTTTTTACAGAAAGAGGTTGAACTGTTGCTTAGCTTTTTTCTCTTTGTTCTTTCCAGCAACTTCTGAAACACAATATATTTACCGTATATACTTGCATACAAGCCATATTTTTTACCCCCAAAAAGTGACCCAAAAGTTGGAGGGGTCGGCTTGTATGTGAGTCATGTATGTAGTGATCCCCCCAGTGAAGCACCCACCGCAATGTAAAATAAAAAGCTAGGCAACAATGGGCGCGTGATCCCCGCCAGTCATGTGCTCACTGTTTAGTGCTGTTAGTGCTGCACATTCAAGCAGGTGGCCGTGTTATCCCCCTAGCGCGGCCAGACATAAATGTCCGACTCTTTGATGTGTCCGCTGTGTCTCTCCCCGCCCCCCCGGCCAGTGTCTCCGCAGATGTGTGCATAGTTAAGCGGCTTAATTTGCTTACCGCTAAGCTGCCGACATTCCTCTGTAACTGAAGTCCATAGAGGTCTCTATGACGCCTTCTAGTGGCGCCTTGTGTGACGCAAGTATCATGGAGACGAGACCTTTATGGACTTCAGTTACGGAGGAATGTCAGCGGCTCAGCGGTAAGCAAATGAAGCCGCTTTACTATGCACACATCTGTGGAGACACTCGGGGGGGATACACAACAGCATAAGCATTACAGCATAATACAGTAATCTTTAAATAAAAAAACGTTTCTTTGTTACAGCTAATATGAATCCAATCAGATAAAATGTCATTGTATTACAAATACATTACAAATATAATGATCCGATCAGATCATCTCCATCTGCCCCAATCCAGCATTTCCTACCCCCGGCTTATATGCGGGTCAATCATTTTTTCCTGGTTTTTCAGGTAAAAGTTTGGGGGGTCGGCTTATACGCGGGCCGGCTTATCTTCGAGTATATACGGTATTAATAAAATCTTAGCTTTTACAGCTTTTTTCTGTACATCTTAGAACCAAATTAATGCATTCAAGTGATTTTTTTATTATCCCCCCCCCCCCCCATGGATCTCTTCTTAAATTAACAATATATTTCCCTTAAAGAACAACTATCAAAGAAACTGTTCTTCTGTAAACCCCACATACTTCATAGAGATTTTAGCCAGCAACACTAGAAAGCTTTTCAGAGGTCTCTAAGCACAGCCTGTGTGAAAAAAAAATGCTGTGAAAAAACCCAACTGTTTGTAACAATTTGTGTTGGCATTAGAAATAGACAGAGCTATACTGTAACCTGGCTGTAAACTGTATACTTTACACTGTGAAGCAGAGAGAGAGGGAGAGAGAGAGAGAGACAGGAACACACAGACAGAGCTGTAGCTGATGAATATTTACACACATTTAAAGCTATATTTCTGCTTTCTATCATTCTGAACACATTTTACTCACAGTATTAGAGCCAGTGAAGATAGTTTCTGTATGCTGGATGTGCTAGACACAGTCCTCCATAGTAATGCCCACAGTGAAAACAGTTCTTTGTAAATGCCATATTTTCTTTTCATAAGAAATGAAAAGATGAAAAAAAGCCTTTTGGTTGCTATTTGCTAGTAATTATTGGAAATGTTTGTGGCATTTAGAATGTTAGTTAACTTTGATAGTTGTCCTTTAAACCAAAATATATCTCCTATCACCTTTTATCCCTTTTCCATTTATATTAATCCTGGTTACCTATACAGTATACTAGTTTACTGTATTGGTGTTTTTGCCACTTTTTTATGCATATTGCTTTCAATATTTGTGATGTTTTAATAATAAAAGATAGCTTATCTTATATACATTTATTTAATATGGATTTAATATACATTTATTTAATATGGATTTAACATCTTTTTCTATTGCTCTTGTCACAATAAAGTAATAAACAGCCCTGTCTTCACAAACATGGCTGGTTCATGGCTGAGAGACACGTCAGCTCATTCATAAGCACCAATCATGGCTAACCCTGCCCCCTTCTTTGCCCCTAAGCCGGCCCCAGCCAAGCACCTGGAGCCATTATTTAAGAGGGAAATGATGGGCCGGGCAGTCATTGAGACGCTCAAGTCTACCAGATTTCGGATAAGAGGTATGCAAGATTAATGTCAGCACAAGCAGACAGCTTCATACGCCGCCTGTTTATACACGCCTTGCACAGCGCCTCTGGTATGACTTCAGGCAGCTTCACATGCTACCTGAAGACGCCTGACTAGCTATGGCTCTTCTATACAGCAATGCTTACACATATCTATCCTTGCGCTAGTGCATGTTATTATTCTCTGAGACACCATTGCACTTTAGAGTATTGCTTATTTTTATCCCTATATAACCTCCCAATAACAGAGACACTATTGCACTTAGTACATTGATCCCTCATTAAATGACCACTGAAGTGAAAAGAATATGGAGGCTGCCATATGTGTTTCCTTTTAAAGAATACAGGTTGCCTGGCTATCCTGCTTATCTCTTTGTCTGCAGCAGTGTCTGGATAACACCAGAAACAAGCATGCAGCTAATCTTGTCAGATCTGACAATGTCAGAAACACCTGATCTGCTGCATGCTTGTTCAGGGGCTATGGTTTAAAGTATTGGAGGCAGAGGTTCAGCAACACAGCCAGGCAACTGGTATTGCTTAAAAGGAAATACATATGGCAGCCTCCATATCTCTCTCAATACAGTTGTCCTTTATATAACTATTCTACTCAGGCACTTGGCACTTCCCAATGAATTTTGCACAATTAACTAGATACCTTACGCACCTGAAGTAAGCTCTGTGAGCATAGTTCCACCCTTTTGTTTTCACACAGACACCTAATTAATCTCTACCATCATTCTTTATATTAGAACATTTTTTTATGCATGAATGCTTTTGATGCATACCTGTATACTAATTAATTTATTGGCTTATTAATGTATAGGTTATTAAGCAAATATATACTTTTTGGAAGATCAATTCAGGTTTGCATGCACTGGCAGCTACACATGTCCCTGCAGGGAATATCTATTACTATGAATTTAAGTGGGATAGTGTAAGGCTTGGTGGTGTATTCTCCACAGTCAGCATGCAACGCATGAGCTGACGTGGAGGAGGTACACACACTAGCACAAGGAAACAGGCTATCCCTAGTATAGTGGAGGGGAGGACCGACTCCAATAGGAGATTGTGGCGCACAGAGCCGGTGCAGACTTTTGCTATAACGTCTCAGCGCAAGGTAGCGCTGAGCGCATAAACCAGAACTGAGGAGATCAGGACAGGTAGACAGAATGAACGCTTGCTAGCTAGCCGCTACTTAGTGACAGCAAGCGTCCACAACAAGACAGACTGGAATGAGGCAGCCAATGCGTTGCAGCGATGGCGTGCCTCACAAAGACAGGACAGGATAGTCAGGAAATAGCAGGATCGAGATAGATGAACGTAACACAGATAAATATACAATAAGTATGTTTTCCTAGCGTATTACAATTACAGCTATCAATGAAACTATTTGTAACGTCTGACTAACATATGTATATATCGGCAATGAACCGATATATGACATAAGCAGGAACACTGACTTAGACTGGAGCAATACAGGGAACAGGACTCAGAAGGATTCGCTATCTCTTCGCAGAGATGAACGCAATCCACAAATGGTAACAGAACAGAATTCAGAAGGATTCGTTATCTCTTTGCAGAGATGAACGCAATCCACAAACGGTAACAGAACAGGATTCAGAAGGATTCGTTATCTCTTCGCATAGATGAACGCAATCCACAAACAGAACCAGGAGCAGGGTAACTACCTCAGCACGGGTGATCACGGTACGCGCAACCTACCAAAACGTGCTGGAAAACTGACTAACTGCACACAGGATATAAACAGTTCGTGTACGTATACATCAGCGACACTGATGTATCAACGTAACACGAATACAAGGAAAATAATAAACGTGCTGGTATGCATATATATTGGCAATGAACCAATATATGATGCAAAGACCAGCAAAGTATCTTTAGAACAAGAAACACGATCGGGGGCTGAAGCGACAGCAAGACAGGCTTAAACTGAAGCTATGAAAACCCGAGGAAACCCTGCAGGAAGCAGATCTTTATACTGAGGTCATCCAATGGGAGCAGACATGCAGATTCCCACACAGGTGAATGATAATCGGTCACAGGCTGACAGCAGGGAAAGGCAGACAAAGCTATGCAGTTTGCATGGAAAGATATCAGAACTGCCCGAGCTGCAGCACTACTATTTCTAGCAATACCTGCTGCAGCAGCGATCATGACAGTACCCCCGCCCTTAAAAGCGGATTCCAGACGCTTTTTAAACCTGAAATTCCCAACAAAACAGTCTGACTGATAATTCATGATGACCGGGACAGCCCGGCAAGACCGAATTCCAGAATCAGTCCCCACAAGACTGGACCCATCAGAACCAGAACCTACAGAACCATGCCCATCAGTACTACAAGCCCCAGTGTGACACCCATCAGAACCATGATTTCCAGAAGAAAGCCCTCTGAAACTCCCTGAGCGATACCCACCGCCTTCCAGGAACCGTTCAAAAACGCCAAAGCCTTTGCAATGCCCACCGGGACTGTCTTTACCAACACAAAACCTACTGTTGAACCAGTCCAAGGCACCAGGACAAGTTTTCTCAGAGACCTCCCAGAACACCTTGAAGCTCCAAAGAGATCCCCATAGGTCAGAACGCCCCTTAGGCTCACATGGAGAACTATCAAGAACCCCTATGGAACCTAGGGCAATTCCCGAGTCAGGGCCACAAGGACAACCATCAAGATCAGGGCTTTCAGGGACCAGAACCATCTCTGGGCATGCAGGCAGACTGGCAACATCAGAACATGTTCCCACTAAGGAAGCATCAGAGCACGCTAACACCTTAGACACATTTGGGCATTCTGGCACACAAAGAACATCTGGGCACACTGGCACAAGAGAAACCTCTGGGCATGTCAAGGAACTGTGAGCCTCAGGGTCAGCCAAGACAGGACCAAAACCAGGACTGGCCAAAAAAAAAATCATCATGACTAGACTTCGCAACTACTGGACTTTTACACGAGAATGCAGGATCAGACTTAGATGTCGCTGATTCCAGCAAAGTCAGTAACAAATCAGATTCAGGGGCACTAACAAGACAGGACAAATCTTCTGATGTATGCACTGAACCAGATAGGGACTCCACAACTACCTCTGGACTGGACAGAGACTCATCTAATACACTGGATTGGAGCTCATGAGGCGCTGCAGAACAAGTCAGTATTGCAGCAGCCCCCACTGGACTAGGCAAAACTGAGGAATTCCCTGGACAGGAAGGGGACTCTGGAACCTCTGCCACAGCGGCCAGAGAACCAGAATCTTTCAGGATACAGGGCTGGGTTTCAGGAACACTCATTAGACCGGACTGAAATTCTGAGATTTCTATTATTTTGACCAGAGAATCAGAATTATCCATGTTACAGGGCAAAACTTTTGAAACATTCAGAGGACAGGGCTGGAGTTCCTCGGCTGTTACAACACTGGAGAGGGACTCAACAACATTGGTTAAATCAGACTGTGTACAGGGCAAGGTATCTAACACACTTGCTGACGAGGACAATATTTCAATGGCTTCTGCTTCGCTGGGCAGAAATTCATCAAGTTTTATTAGAGCAGACTGTAATTCCAAAACAGCTGCTAGACAAGTGAATATTACTGCAACACCAACTGAGGTAAGCAGTGCCTCAGACTCCTCTGCTAGAGGGTTTGAAGTATCCAAAGTACTGGGTGAAGCATAAGACTCTGTGACCACAGCTTCACTGGACAGGATCACTGAACAGTCCATATTGCAGGGCAAAACCATGGAAGCACCTGCTGGACAGCATAATGATTCTGTGACCTGAGTTTCATTGGAGAGGTCTACTGCACAATTCATGGTACAGGGCAAATTTACTGGAACATTTTCTGAACAAGGTAATAATTCTGCGACTTCAGGTTCACATCGCAGATGCTCTGAGCTATTCATGATACAGGGCAAATTCACTGGAACATTTTCTGAACAAGGTAACAATTCTGCGATTTCAGGTTCACATAGCAGATGCTCTGAGCTATTCACGAAACTAGAGCGAGGTGTAGAAACAGGAAGATCAAGACACAATGTTTGCGCATCTGAATCACCATTCATTTGTAAAATTGGAAAATTCAGATGCTGGGGTTCTGAGGTTTCTAGACAGGTTTGCTGGGATTCGGAAACTGATGTAGTGCATCTATTGGCATCTGCTGGATCAGACGGGAGTTGAACTTTATTAACACAGGTAATTTCTGCAGAAGTGTTTGCAGAGGCAGGCAAGATTTTTCTGGTGTCTGTTTCACTGAACAAAGACTCATGAGTACTGGCTAGACTGGACTCGGAAGTCAGCAGGACCTCTGGATTCTCTGCTGAGAAATTTGTGCAGGGCAAGGTTAAGAAAGTATCAGTGGCTTCTGTTTTACTGGGAAGTAACACTGAGTTATCCATGGTACAGGGTGGAATTGCAGGAACTTCAATTTCACACAAAAAGAGCTCCGAATCACCTGCTGAATCAGCGAAAGGTGCTGAAGCAGGCGGGTCAGAACGCCATATTTGCGAATTCGGAGTCACATAAAAATCATCCAAAATCAGTTCCCACACATCAATCAATGGAGCCACAAAGTCATACCCACACACACCAGTTTTTATTAGGTTATAGGCAGACTTAATGCATGCATTCAATACTAATTCACTTTTTGCACTGTAAAATTGACAAAATGAACTTGAATCATTCTTCCATTCATTGACCAGAGCTTCCATCTCTCCTTTCTCAAATGGAGGATTGCAAGCATACTTAACAGGCAGATCACAGTTTGCAGATATGATTGTGGCAGGGACATATATTGGGTTAATTAGCAGGTGATTGGCAGATTCCTTATTCTTAAGAATCTCCAATACCTGTAGCAAGTGCTGAACTGTAGTGTATGCAAACTTTCCTTGCTTCACAAATAAGTTGATTTGTTCAATACTCTGTAATATCTCCTCATAATCATACTCAGATAATTCTTTTAAACAAAAATCTTTATTTTCCCTAGCCAGTGATGAAAGTTCATTAGTAGTTTCATAAGTCCATTTAACTCCCCTGAAAGACAATTGCATTTCATTATCTGTTAATGGCAGAATCTCATTATAGGTCTCAGTCGCTAAGGATAACGACTCTGCAGATCGGACACGTTTCTTAGAACGTTTGCGTTTTGCCTTAGACCCTGCTGTTTTTGGTGATTTATTCAAGGCTGCAGGAAAATTATCAGTAACACTTTCTGCTTGCTGATCATTTTTGCAAGCAATTGAAGGAGAAGCTGATTGGCCTGCTGCCAGGAGTTCATTTAGAGGAAAAGGCAATGGATCTATGCGCAACCAGTTATGGATCACAAACGCTAGAAATTCCAGCGGTCTCTCTTTCAAATCGGAATGATTGAGAACATCAAATGCCCACTGAAATAATTCCCCTTTAGGCTCCCTGCACACTGCAAATCCGTTTTCCGATTCCGATTCCGTTTCCGATTCCGATTCCGATTCCGTTTCCGATTTTTCTTGAATACATTCAACAGAAAAACGGATCAAAAAACGCAGCATGCAGTTAAGATTAAAAATCTGAATCGGAATCGGATGTAAAAACAGATTAAAAAGCGGAATCTGAATCTGAAACGCGTGCAGTGTGCAAGAGGCCTAAAACAGAATATAACTTAATTGGAGTGCCCAGGTTGAAACAGGAGTCGCTTGGAGATCGGGATTGGCCAGGAACCTGGCACATTCAGAGAAAAACTCATTTTCTGTTTCAGAGTTAAGTTCTTCAAATTTCTTAAAGGAACAGGAACCATAATTAACAGTGTCATACTTTCTGGGAATCCCCCCCACAATGGGGATTGGTAATGGGGTTTTCATAATGTAAGGCTTGGTGGTGTATTCTCCACAGTCAGCATGCAACGCATGAGCTGACGTGGAGGAGGTACACACACTAGCACAAGGAAACAGGCTATCCCTAGTATAGTGGAGGGGAGGACCGACTCCAATAGGAGATTGTGGCGCACAGAGCCGGTGCAGACTTTTGCTATAACGTCTCAGCGCAAGGTAGCGCTGAGCGCATAAACCAGAACTGAGGAGATCAGGACAGGTAGACAGAATGAACGCTTGCTAGCTAGCCGCTACTTAGTGACAGCAAGCGTCCACAACAAGACAGACTGGAATGAGGCAGCCAATGCGTTGCAGCGATGGCGTGCCTCACAAAGACAGGACAGGATAGTCAGGAAATAGCAGGATCGAGATAGATGAACGTAACACAGATAAATATACAATAAGTATGTTTTCCTAGCGTATTACAATTACAGCTATCAATGAAACTATTTGTAACGTCTGACTAACATATGTATATATCGGCAATGAACCGATATATGACATAAGCAGGAACACTGACTTAGACTGGAGCAATACAGGGAACAGGACTCAGAAGGATTCGCTATCTCTTCGCAGAGATGAACGCAATCCACAAATGGTAACAGAACAGGATTCAGAAGGATTCGTTATCTCTTTGCAGAGATGAACGCAATCCACAAACGGTAACAGAACAGGATTCAGAAGGATTCGTTATCTCTTCGCAGAGATGAACGCAATCCACAAACAGAACCAGGAGCAGGGTAACTACCTCAGCACGGGTGATCACGGTACGCGCAACCTACCAAAACGTGCTGGAAAACTGACTAACTGCACACAGGATATAAACAGTTCGTGTACGTATACATCAGCGACACTGATGTATCAACGTAACACGAATACAAGGAAAATAATAAACGTGCTGGTATGCATATATATTGGCAATGAACCAATATATGATGCAAAGACCAGCAAAGTATCTTTAGAACAAGACACACGATCGGGGGCTGAAGCGACAGCAAGACAGGCTTAAACTGAAGCTATGAAAACCCGTGGAAACCCTGCAGGAAGCAGATCTTTATACTGAGGTCATCCAATGGGAGCAGACATGCAGATTCCCACACAGGTGAATGATAATCAGTCACAGGCTGACAGCAGGGAAAGGCAGACAAAGCTATGCAGTTTGCATGGAAAGATATCAGAACTGCCTGAGCTGCAGCACTACTATTTCCAGCAATACCTGCTGCAGCAGCGATCATGACAGATAGTTTGCCTATATTGTACTATAATCTGGATTAATTGATAACGAAGCTGATGTATATGCATATATACTGTATATGCTGTCTACAGTTTTATGTACATATATGTACATATAGTTATGCAAATTGCTAACAAACATGCATTATGTTTTATTTGTCACCTCAATGAATTTGGGTTATTGTATATTATATACTGTACACTGTATACCTTAAGGCCTTGTTTACAGTGCTTAGTTGCATTGCTAAACAATTCTTCATGTCAATTCACTCCCCATGTAATTCTATGGGTCTGTTCACAGTACTGCATTGTAACTGATCACATTATTCTAACTAGCTGCATGCAGGCTTTGTATTAAAGGAACACTGGTGCGAAAATTTAAAATATATATAAACGTATACAAATAAGAATTACGTTTCTTTCAGAGTAAAATGAGCCATAAATTACTTTTCTCCTATGTTGCTGTCACTTACAGTAAGTAGTAGAATTCTGACAGAACCGACAGGTTTTGGACTAGTCCATCTCTTCATGGGGGATTCTCAGGGATTTATTTATTTTCAAAAGCACTTAGTGAATTGCATTTGCTCTGTCCAACTGCCAAAAAAGTGTGCAGCGAACATGGAGGCTGGCCAGTATGTTTTTATAATCTTTTTCAAGGAGTATCTTTATATATATATATATGACATAAGCAGGAACACTGACTTAGACTGGAGCAATACAGGGAACAGGACTCAGAAGGATTCTCTATCTCTTCGCAGAGATGAACGCAATCCACAAATGGTAACAGAACAGGATTCAGAAGGATTCGTTATCTCTTTGCAGAGATGAACGCAATCCACAAACGGTAACAGAACAGGATTCAGAAGGATTCGTTATCTCTTCGCAGAGATGAACGCAATCCACAAACAGAACCAGGAGCAGGGTAACTACCTCAGCACGGGTGATCACGGTACGCGCAACCTACCAAAACGTGCTGGAAAACTGACTAACTGCACACAGGATATAAACAGTTCGTGTACGTATACATCAGCGACACTGATGTATCAACGTAACACGAATACAAGGAAAATAATAAACGTGCTGGTATGCATATATATTGGCAATGAACCAATATATGATGCAAAGACCAGCAAAGTATCTTTAGAACAAGACACACGATCGGGGGCTGAAGCGACAGCAAGACAGGCTTAAACTGAAGCTATGAAAACCCGTGGAAACCCTGCAGGAAGCAGATCTTTATACTGAGGTCATCCAATGGGAGCAGACATGCAGATTCCCACACAGGTGAATGATAATCAGTCACAGGCTGACAGCAGGGAAAGGCAGACAAAGCTATGCAGTTTGCATGGAAAGATATCAGAACTGCCTGAGCTGCAGCACTACTATTTCCAGCAATACCTGCTGCAGCAGCGATCATGACAGATAGTTTGCCTATATTGTACTATAATCTGGATTAATTGATAACGAAGCTGATGTATATGCATATATACTGTATATGCTGTCTACAGTTTTATGTACATATATGTACATATAGTTATGCAAATTGCTAACAAACATGCATTATGTTTTATTTGTCACCTCAATGAATTTGGGTTATTGTATATTATATACTGTACACTGTATACCTTAAGGCCTTGTTTACAGTGCTTAGTTGCATTGCTAAACAATTCTTCATGTCAATTCACTCCCCATGTAATTCTATGGGTCTGTTCACAGTACTGCATTGTAACTGATCACATTATTCTAACTAGCTGCATGCAGGCTTTGTATTAAAGGAACACTGGTGCGAAAATTTAAAATATATATAAACGTATACAAATAAGAATTACGTTTCTTTCAGAGTAAAATGAGCCATAAATTACTTTTCTCCTATGTTGCTGTCACTTACAGTAAGTAGTAGAATTCTGACAGAACCGACAGGTTTTGGACTAGTCCATCTCTTCATGGGGGATTCTCAGGGATTTATTTATTTTCAAAAGCACTTAGTGAATTGCATTTGCTCTGTCCAACTGCCAAAAAAGTGTGCAGCGAACATGGAGGCTGGCCAGTATGTTTTTATAATCTTTTTCAAGGAGTATCTTTATAAAGTATAAAGGCCATGCTGAGAATCCCCTATGGAGAGATGGATTATCCCAAAACCTGCTGGTTCTGTCAGATTCTACTACCTATTGTAAGTGACAGCAACATAGGAGAAAAGTAATTTATGGCTCATTTTATTCAGGAAGAAACTTCTTAATTGTATGTGTTTTACATGTATTTTACATTTTAAGATTTTTGCGACAGTGGTTTTTTAAAGTCTATGTCCAGTCTCCATTGCAGTTCACAGTCATAATAATGCATAATGTGGGTGTTATCCAGTGTTTCTCAACAATTTCTTGGTATGTACCCCTTTTAAAACCCTGTACGCACCAAGTACAGCCTAGCATAGTAAACATTATCACAAGTACCCCTTGATAAATATATATTTAATCGTAGTACATGATAATTGGTTCTAAACAATTTCCAAGCATTTACTATTGTCAGATCTGACAGATTAGCTGTGTCCTTGTTTCTGGTGTTATTCAGACACTTCTGCACCCAAACAGACCAACAGGGCTGCCAGGCAACTGGTATTGTTTAAAAGGAAATAAACATGGGAGCCTATATCAGCCTCTATAGTCTTCTCACTTCAGTTGCCCTTTAAATGTATTCTTGGTTCAGTATATCAAGCCCGAGTACCCCCTGGAACCATAAGAAATACCCCCTGGGGTACGCGTACCATACGCTGAGAACCAAGGTGTTATGCAACTGACCACTGTGAACCTAGCCTTACTATTGGTTGAAATAGTGTAGCTACATTGTGAGCACTGTTCTATACTTATGAACTATATTTATGACTCTGTACTTTTTGTTTGATTGTTTTTATTGACCTGATGAAACTGGAAATGCTTGCGTTTTTGATTGCTACATTTGCTACTTCACCACAGGAGAGGTAAGCTTCCCATACCTTTCCTTTTTATATTGTTTTAATTATTTCATACCCTTTGGATGCCTCCATTTTATGTTTAGAAAGCACACTTATCCAGCATCAGCTAATCTGCATTGGTGCTGGATAGCAGAGACTCTATTGTAAATAGCTTGTGTACAGCTGACCAACAATGCTGTTTAGTGAACTGGCATGCCAGATAGCAAGAAGACAAGATGCACAAGTAAAACAAAAACATTATTCACGCGCACCACAGGATGCTTGTCAAATGTGCGCTACCTGTCCCTCCTCCTCCATTAAAGGACAACTGAAGCAAGAGGGATATGGAGGCTGCCATATTTATCATTAGAATTTACCGTATGTTTGCCAAGTACAACAGGTGGTTGTACCAGGAATTGGTTTTGGCTCACAGGGTTGGTGATAAAACAGCAAAAGCGTACACTTAAGCATGGTACACAGAAACATACAACATAGACAGTATTACAGCAAGCAGCATAAACATACAGTTAACTACTTGCCGACCGCTCCACGCCAATTGGCGTGAATGAGCAGGAGATTGTGCGTGCCGATGCGCACGCATCTCCACTTGGTCTCCCAGCGGCGATCGCAGCTCGGAGACTGTTAGACGGCAAAATCGCCATCTAATTAGGCTGTACAGCGCTGCGATCTAAGGCAGCGCTGTTCTGGGGACAGCTGTTTGCCTGGGGGACACAGAAGCGATCAGCGGATCGCTGTGATAGGCGGAGGGAGGGACCTGGGGGGGGGGGGGGGGGGGGGGGGAAGTAAATTTATTTAAAAATAAATACGAAAAATATTTATAAAAAAATAAATAAACAGCCATGGAGAGATCAGACCCCACCAACAGAAAGCTCTGTTGGTGGGGAGAAAAGGGGCGGTTCACTTGTGTGCTGAGTTGTGCGGCCCTGCAGCGAGCCCTTAAAGGGACTCCAGAATTTAAAAGAATACACTTACCTGGGGCTTCTTCCAGCTCACTGTAGGCGGCAAGGTCCCGCGGCATCCTCCTGGCTCCTCTCCTTCAGCCTCCGCCGCCCTCCCCCCCCCCCCCCCGTTACCGGCGACACCCGGGCTTGGTGTCGACCGGCTCTTCCTGGTTGATGACACAATGCGTCATCACGCCGGAGCTGGAAGAAGCCCCAGGTAAGTGTATTCTTTTAAATTCGGGCACTCCTCGGAGTCCCTTTAAAGCTGCAGTGGCCCAATTGAAGAAAAATGGCCTGGTCTTTGTGTACCCAGTCTAAACTTTTAGCCATAGACCCTGAACAAACATATGCAGATCAGGTGTTTCTGATTATAGTCATATTTGACAAGATTAGCTACATGCTTCTTTCTGGTGTTATTCAGACACTATTGCAGCCAAATAGATGAGCAGGGCTGCCAGGCCTGGTATTGTGTAAGAGGAAATAAATATGGCAGCCTCCATATTTTTCTCAATACAGTTGTCCTTTAAGCACTACACACTGCCTGACTATAGCTGAACAGCATGTCTGTACAGCACTTGCTACTCAACATTTCACTCTAATTGTGATTCAATTGTAAAGGGTGATACTGTATTTATAGAAAGTGTCAAGGCTTTAGACCCTCTGAGTTCCGATCATGTGTCATATTATGTGATCGGGACTCAGAAAAGGATGTCGGGATTGCAGCCCCGCTGGTGGAGAAAGAGGAGGAGCTGGTCCAGCGTCGCGACGGGTAAATATGACGCCAGGCTCTTTCCTCATTACCGCCAGGATCCCTTAAACTAAGGACATGGGAAGTGAGAGGGATATTTATTTCCTTTTAAACAATGCAAATTGCCTGGCTGTCCTAATTGGCCCAGGCCTTGTAAGATTTTTTTCCTTCCCCTGGAATCTGGATCAACTGGGATATGTGCAGATTCAGGATGGGGTTTTTTTTTTTGTTTTTTTTTCTGCTTGGACTTGATGGATTGATGTCTTTTTTCAACCAAACTGTCTATGTAAAGCAAACTGGAACAGTTGTGTGAGAAAGATGGAAATGGAAAAGGAATGGTTTGTTAGAGATTACCACTATTCTAAGCAGATATAGAGGTGCCAGTAAGTAAATGGAAGATGACCCTATGTGGTTCTCTCAAGTCCATAGGCCCTTATCCCCTGTCGCCACTAATGCACTTGCAGTGTAATGTTTCAGCAGTGCACTATATGGTAACAGAACAGCTAAACAGTAAAAGATAGAAATCGGCATGATTTTCTTTCAGCCACTAGATGGCAGCAGAAGACCAAACTATATTATTTTTGAACATTTTATATTATACAAAGAAAAATAAATGAAGTTGGTCTATTGTAGTGACGATCATAATCAGCTAATTACGATAACGTGTAAATTTTCACAATTACACCCATACGAAATTACAAATTGTTAATTCAATTGACTTTATATCATCATTTGCAAATATGCATGAATTTACACATACTTTCGTGCTGACTTTGGCAGTGAATTGCAAAGCCCCCATACATGCTATTGCTACCAAAATTGCTACATATGTTAAGGAGAATAGTGGATACAAGTCAAAAAAATAATTTTCAAAAAAGATCTTATATTCGAAAAATTACAATTTAAATACCATTTTTTAAAAATCTATTTTCTCAAAAACTCTTTTTGAATTTTTTTTTTTTTACTTCTACCCACTAATCTCCTTAACATACCGTATATAACAATAGCATGTATAGAAGCTTTGATATTCATCGCCAAAGTCGGCACTGAATTACGCATAAATTCATGCGTAATTATGAATGCTTACAATTAACTACCAAATTAATTACGCTTTTCCCCGAAATTTCACATTACGATGCGTAATTGTGAATTACGATGCTTAATTACGCATAGGTGTAATTTCTGCTCATCACTTGCCTATTGTTAGCCTGTGCCATTTCTATTGTGTTGTTAGGAAAAGCACTATTGCTGCACCGGGTAGATATGAAATAGAATTAACTCTGCATGTGGGAATTTTTCTTTTTATTGCAAATTGTACAAATTGGGAGCTTATAACATTGGTCTATCAATAGCTGGTGTAGCCCTTACAGGGAGGGGGTTATGTTATATGACCCACCTAAACCAGACTATGGCACTAACCTGTAGGTAATACAGAAAACCTGAGTCTTTGCTAAATGGAAGCGTGAGGCTACCCAGGATAGGACCCCTGATGGCAGGGAAGGGATTCCCTTCCTGGGGAATGAACTAGTGGCTCTAAACAGTGTAAATGTGGAGCACCAAGGAACCACTGTGCCCAGCAGTTGATACCAATGCAATAGCATACACAGGATTAGAAGTTAACCATCTTTACAGTGGCTTGCAAAAGTATTCGGCCCCCTTGAAGTTTTCCACATTTTGTCACATTACTGCTACAAACATGAATCAATTTTATAGGCATTCCACCTGAAAGACCAATACAAAGTGGTGTACACGTTAGAAGTGGAATGAAAATCATACATGATTCCAGACATGTTTTACAAATCAATAACTGCAAAGTGGGGTGTGCGTAATTATTCAGCCCCCTGAGTCAATACTTTGTAGAACCACCTTTTGCTGCAATTACAGCTGCCAGTCATTTAGGGTATGTCTCTACCAGCTTTGCACATTTAGAGAATGAAATCCTTGCCCATTCTTCTTTGCAAAACAGCTCCAGCTCAGTCAGATTAGATGGACAGCGTTTGTGAACAGCAGTTTTCAGATCTTGCCACAGATTCTCGATTGGATTTAGATCTGGACTTTGACTGGGCCACTCTAACACATGGATATGTTTTGTTTTAAACCATTCCATTGTTGCCCTGGCTTTATGTTTAGGGTCATTGTCCTGCTGGAAGGTGAACCTCCGCCCCAGTCTCAAGTCTTTTGCAGACTCCAAGAGGTTTTCTTCCAAGATTGCCCTGTATTTGGCTCCATCCATCTTCCCATCAACTCTGACCAGCTTCCCTGTCCCTGCTGAAGAGAAGCACCCCCAGAGCATGATGCTGCCACCACCATATTTAACAGTGGGGATGGTGTGTTCTGAGTGATGTGCAGTGTTAGTTTTCTGCCACACATAGTGTTTTGCATTTTGGCCAAAAAGTTACATTTTGGTCTCAACTGACCAGAGCACCTTCTTCCACATGGTTGCTGTGTCCCCCACATGGCTTGTGGCAAACTGCAAACGGGATTTCTTATGCTTTTCTGTTAACAATGGCTTTCTTCTTGCCACTATTCCATAAAGGCCAACTTTGTGCAGTGCACGACTAATAGTTGTCCTATGGACAGATTCCCCCACCTGAGCTGTAGATCTCTGCAGCTCGTCCAGAGTCACCATGGGCCTTTTGACTGCATTTCTGATCAGCGCTCTCCTTGTTCGGCCTGTGAGTTTAGGTGGGCAGCTTTGTCTTGGTAGGTTTACAGTTGTGCCATACTGCTTCTATTTCTGAATGATCACTTGAACAGTGCTCCGTGGGATGTTCAAGGCTTTGGAAATCTTTTTGTATCCTAAGCCTGCTTTAAATTGCTCAATAACTTTATCCCTGACCTGTCTGGTGTGTTCTTTGGACTTCATGGTGTTGTTGCTCCCAATATTCTCTTAGACAACCTCTGAGGCTGTCACAGAGCAGCTGTATTTGTACTGACATTATATTACACACAGGTGCACTCTATTTAGTCATTAGCACTCATCAGGAAATGTCTATGGGCAACTGACTGCACTCAGACCAAAGGGGGCTGAATAATTACGCACACCCCACTTTGCAGTTATTGATTTGTAAAAAATGTTTGGAATCATGTATGATTTTCATTCCACTTCTCAGGTGTACACCACTTTGTGTTGGTCTTTCATGTGGAATTGCAATAAAATCGGTTCATGTTTGTGGCAGTAATGTGACAAAATGTGGAAAACTTCAAGGGGGCCGAATACTTTTGCAAGCCACTGTATGTGATATGGTATATGTCATATTACAAGGTACCTCCTGATGAGAGCTATAGCAAAGTCCAGGCGATGAGGCCCTTAACAAGGAGCTGTAGTAACAATAACATAATGAATTAAATTGCTTAGTGTTTAAAATATTCATTTAAAAATTATTCAGTCAGTGTTTGCTAATTGTACATTTTTTTTTCTCTCCCTGATGTCCATTCTGAAACTTATCACAAGTCGCAACATCTTTAGTCTTGTCAGGTGATCTCTGGGGAATGTTCGTTTACTGAGAGTTCTATGCACAGAGTGAAATACTGCATGCTTGGCAGTTGGAAACAGATGCCATTTCCCACAATGCAATTAGGTTCACAGACAGCAATGGCCCTGACAACACACTGTGGAGAGGGGTTTTCCTACAAAATCAGACATACAGATGTCCCTCCCTGATAATCTATTCAAGACGAGGGAAAATTATTGGCTACCGATTGGATTGAAGTTCAGTCCTGCGTTAATGTTCCTCTTTAAAGATGGTAGATAATTATACAGGTAGTCCTCGGTTAACAAACGAGATAGGGACTGTCATCTCGTTCTTAACCTGAATCTGTCCTTAAGTCAGGACAGCGTCGGATTGCTGTGATTTAAATGTTTTTAAGTACTTTAACATTGATCTAAAAACGCCATGTGTGTGTGGGGAGGTGAGCAGCTACATACCGCACACCTCCTGTGCCCTGGCGTCACCCTCTGCCTCTGAAAACCACCTCCGTATCATTAAACAGATCCACGCCCTCTGACCCGGATACTGTACACGCTGTGCATGCGCAGTATGCCGGGTCGCCTCCTGGCCTGCGTCAGAGGAAGCCGATCTGTTTAATGATACGGAGGTGTTTTTCAGAGGTGCAGGGTGATGCCAGGGCACGGGAGGTGTGCGGTATGGAGCTGCTCACCTCCCCACACACACATGGCGTCTTTAGATCAATGTTAAAGCACTTAAAAACATTTAAATCACAGCAATCTGGCGCTCGCAGTGACGTAATCGATGGGGCGGAGCTATCGGCGGGCCGTTCGTATCGGCGGGGTGTTCGTAAAGTGGGCGTACGTAACCCGAGGACTACCTGTATGGTTGGAAGGGTGGATGCACCTCTTAATTTTCATTGTTTAAAATCAAAACAGAAACAAAAGAGAAAAATGGAAGTCAAATTTGTTTTTGTGTGAATGTATATATTGAGTGTCATTTGGACATGTTAATTACAATATCCTTGATCTCCAATAAAGATTTGTTTAAAAAAAAAAGATGGTAGTAGAGATGAGGTATGTTGCCAATTCCAAATAGATGAGTCTGGAGATCGTAGTGATGAGGAGATCCATTGATCTATTGCTCATTCAGGATACTTTGTAGTCCTTTATTTTTCATCGAAAGTACAATGCAGTGTTCTCAGCAGCCAGGGATGCCTAACTACACTACTGCTTGGTTAATCTGTCAGTGCAACTGGACCTCTACTTTCTATGGGCCATCAGATGCCTAACCTGACACTATCCTGTGCTATATAATAATCCATAATCTAGAGCTAAGTAAATGGTCCATACCAGGGGATACTGACAAGGAGAAAGATAATCGATTGGATCTTTCGATTCGGTACGAAAATATACAGAGTACTATTTTCATAAATGTGATCTCTGATCACTTACAGTAGCACGGATCTGCTAGTACTGAGTACCAGGGGTGTTGCTAGGGGGTCCTGGGAGATTCAGGCCACCTCTGGGCAACATGTCAGTAAAAAACGGGCATGGTAGAGAGGAATGGCATCGCATCTAAACCAAGCTGCACCTGACTGGCAAAAGCTGCATAGGGCTGCAAGGCCTGTTAAAGACACAACTGAAGTCATTACAGCTGAGACTCACCTACACTAATGGAGGATGTTCCCTTCCAAAATAATTTGCATGCAAAGGATTTCGTACTAGACTCTTCCACCACGATGAGGTCTCTCCCTGGCCCTTTCGATAGGATGACCTTACCATGGTAGAACAATCTAGTATGAAATCCTTTGCGAACATCTTCCATTAATGTGGGTGAGTAGCATCTGTCTCAGCTGTATTGAGTGCAGTTGTGTCTTTAACAGGCCTTTCAGCTGTACTTGTAAAACAAAAACAAAGACAGAGAGCCCAATATAGTGTAGTGACTTTATGATCCACAGTGGTATAATGTAAGCAGTAGTAAATATGCTCACAAACGTGGGTTACCACACAGGTAACCACTCAAACAGCAGGTGGGGAGAATTATGACCTGAACCCACTCAGGTTTTAAGAAGTCGCTCTCTGTTGACAGGAAAAAAGTGGGGATAACACCCCTCCACCAAGGGTGGACTAGACTAAGTACAGAAGTTTGATCAGAGGCGCCTAAACAAAAAAATAACATTTATTTGTAGCTCCAGTTTGCTAAACTGGAGCTACAAGTAAATGTTATTTTTTTTTGTGATAAAAATAACGAAATCAGTTAGTCAGCATTTAGAGCTAGTGTGAAAGTAAGAAGCAGAGTGAGCTCCGATCGCCCATCCGGGCTTTAATACCGACTAGGAAAGAGTTAAATGTGACATCATCTTTGCCATCCCCTAGACCAGACTATTGGTTGAGCCCCCTCGTGGTATCATAATACCCACCTACTCGATTAATATTCAATGTCACTTTTCCTTTACTTACTGGAATTTGGTATTTTGGTAAACATGGCCTATGTTGATTGTTCTTGTGGTGTACGTGTTGAGGTCAGTGTAGGCCTGTGGCCTTCTTTCAGGAACATGTTCTCAGTATCTGCGTGTATCCTCTGCTACACGCAGACCCTGAGATGCCTCTGCCTGCATCACAAGAAACTCTATTTATTTTGAAGACATACTCTGCGGACAAGCCTTTTACATAAAACTCAGGCCAAGTAACTGAGGCCTACTTAAATTCTAACAATCCCCCCTAAAATGGCTTGATCCGCAGATCCCAGCTTCTGAACCCCACAGTACCTGGTTTCGTTTCTTTATGTTTCACTTTTCGATGTTCGTGCTCACACAACTTCTCTGCTCTAGGGGGTTATCCCTGGGAGAGAGGGCAAGACCTCTTGGTCTTCCTGTAACCAGGCTCTCTGGGGAGGCCCTACTTCTAAGTCCCTCTATACCACATGCTCAGCATTTGCGTCACTTGCGTATCACTCACAAACTTGCATGACCACAGAAACGTGAAACTCGTCTGTTTGTTACACAACGGAGCAGTGCCAGGTGCCTTCTAAAAGAGCGCCTTTATACAATCAGCTCCATCACCGGTACTACTAAACCTATACCCGTAACCCTGTATATCCCTTAATTTGGAAATATTGGTTCATGAGATTGTTTATGAGGCACCAATCTCTTGGCCATGTTAATTTGTTTTGCGTAATTTAACACGCGACCTCACATGGATAATGATGCCTAAAGTTGTCATCCCCATCCAGACGACCAGTGGGTGTAGGAAGAACTTGTGAACTGCAGAGGCCCAGTCCGAGTGTCCCTGGAACATCGCCGGAAACCTTTTCCACCAGGTCAGACTGGAACTCACCTGCTTATTTTTGTGTTCTACCTCGTTAAGATCACCTGGATCATGGTGAAATCTTACCTCTAACTTAGTGTACTGTCTGTTTAACCGTTGTAACAAAGTGTGGTCGTCTTGGATCAAACCCTGTTCCCCTTTGTCCCATGTCGTGTTCTCTTTCAGGATGGGAACTTCACGTGAAACTTTGAACTTTAGAGTTCTCTTAACAATTTGAGAAATAAAGTCATCCAACTTGGATGACTGGATCCATATGGGATCTCCTCTCACCCAATATGTTCCCCTTGACAGATCCCCCTTATCGGAACAATTATGAAAATGTACCTTGAATGTGTCCTTAGACATGATGCTAAAAAAACAAACCTTTCCTTCAGCCACCGGAACTATCCGTTTGGCTTCAGGGTGGATCTTTTGAATGGTAGCCTCGCATTCTGTGTTATTGAGCCAGCAGGCTTCTTCACTAAATTTGACTTGCCCCGGCAAACACAGGTACCTCTGGGAGAATTGCCCGCATGAGGACAACTCTACTCGTTTCACCTCCCCGTCTAGCACCAAAAAAGGTTGACCTCTCAGGTCATGGTGTAAGACATGTGTTGAGGTGGGAACTAAGGAAGTGGCGGTGCCTAAAGGAATGTTGCACCGTTTCCATTTGTTCACCCAAACATCTCGAAGCTTCCATGCAAAAGATCCTTCTCCAGAAAAATCAATATACCTCCCCTTGTCCAATCTCAGTTGTACAGGATCTATTTGCATCTCCCTGACAACATATGTCCCCAACTGTCCTGATTGGACCTCTTCCCCCCTTATGTCCTGAGGCACAATGTGTACCTGAGGTCGGGAAGACTGTACTCTCTGCCATCTTTCAATTAAGAGTACCTCTTCACTTATCCAACTAGCATGAGGAGAAATGGCTGCATATGGACTGTCAGGGGCGTAGCAATAGGGGGTGCAGAGGTAGCAACCGCACCGGGGCCCTTGGTCCAGAGGGGCCCCGAAGGGTCCACCCTCTATCACAGTATTAGCTCTCTATTGGTCCTGTGCTGGTAATAATCACTTCTATAGATGCTTTGAATAGTAGTAATCCTTAACACACTGTTCCCAATCCCCTTCTTGCACCTCTGACACTGTGGTTGTCCTTGGCAAGTTTTGGTGCGCTGTATCAATTGCTATGTATAAAGTTCTTGGGGGGGCCCCATGTAAAACCTGCACCAGGGCCCACAGCTCCTTAGCTACGCCACTGTGGACTGTGTAATATCGTCCCCTGTTGTGACCCGTGTAGTGTGAATGGGGTTCCCTGTGTGGGCTTTCCCTCCCCCGGGACCGCTCTCCCCACCCTCTTTGTCACCTGGAAATGTGGCTTGATCTCGATTTTTACTTCTTGTTTCGAGAACCACCAACCCTTGGCTTTCCAGCCTTCACGTGTATATAGTTGTTTCAGAGACACCCTCTGTTGGCAACCCCAGAGTGTGATGTTGTCCCCTGCATCTCTCTGGTAGGAGAATTGACGCCTCCTGCTCATTCCTCTCCAATCTGGACCCATCTCACTCTGGATAACCAAGACAAGGTACCCCGGAATCACACACTCCACCTTTTGCATGTACCCATTGTACTGCCGCATACCTTTTAACCAACCTTTGGATCGGTGCATCGATTCTGGGAGTGTGACATTCAATAGCAGATTTACACTGCCATTCAATTCATACTGCCCGCACACCTGACCCTTCAGACCTGTCACCCACCTTGTACCATGAAATTTGTTTTCACCTGGCACAAGTGCTCTTTTCCTCCATCCCTGCTTGGTCCATCTGTGCCAAGCGGAGGGAGGTGTGAAAGGATTAGTACCTTTGTCACCAAACATTAACATGCTTGGGCCTTGTGTTCTCATTAACCCCTTATTATACATGAGAATGTCCTCTCTTCGTTCTCCTAGGACGAAATGGCAACCTAGGATCACCATCAGCACGGTACTCTTCATTATAAAAGCACCTCCTTGGGAAAGAAAAACATTAGCAATTTGCACTATGCTTTGCTCCGTCAGTTTTTTTAGTCGTTTTCCGATCTCAGGGATCTCGTGTTTTAGTCTCTTTCCAATTTCAGGAAGGTTCTCCAACCTCAGATTGGCATCTGGAACCTTTCGCTTATCCGACTGACATCTCCATCTTTGCTGCCAGCGCTGCAGCTGTCTCGAGTCCATATTGCCAAACTCCTGAAATCGAAATACAAACAAATCAATTCTTATTAATGATTTGGGATTCGCCCTGCGGCTTGTACTCTGTACACTTTAAATTGATCAATATATACCGTAATTGATCTCGTTGCTTTATGGTTCTCATCTCATGAACTCTGTTTACTCTTTTTGGTAGATTGGAGTTAACCAGCTGAGCGGTCTGGACGAGCTCAGCTCGTCCAACACCGACCACCGGCTGCCGCTCAGGCCCTGCTGGGCCGATTTGCACCAAATAAAAAGCAGCACACGCAGCCGGCACTTTGCCAGCCGCGTGTGCTGCCTGATCGCCGCCGCTCTGCGGCGATTCGCCGCGAGCAGCGGCGAAAGAGGGTCCCCCCAGCCGCCTGAGCCCAGCGTAGCCGGAACAAAAAGTTCCGGCCAGCGCTAAGGGCTGGATCGGAGGCGGCTGACGTCAGGACGTCGGCTGACGTCGATGACGTCACTCCGCTCGTCGCTATGGCGACGATATAAGCAAAACAAGGAAGGCCGCTCATTGCGGCCTTCCTTGTTTATTCTGGGCACCGGAGACGATCGGAAGATCGCCTCCGGAGCGCCCTCTAGTGGGCTTTCATGCAGCCAACTTTCAGTTGGCTGCATGAAATAGTTTTTTTTTTATTTAAAAAAAACCCTCCCGCAGCCACCCTGGCGATTTAATCAGAACGCCAGGGTGGTTAAACTTCACTCCCCTACCTAAGTACTAAAGTACTATCCTCAGTACTTACCTGTTTAAAATATGCTCCCGCGGACTTCACCTTTGGAAGCTCTCACCTCCTTGCAAGCTCCCTCCACATCCCCCCCCTATCTGTACATGCGCAGCCGTTGCATGCACAGATTACGGATGCCACACACCTGTTGTTGCTTTGCAGGTGAGCCTGCAATGCTCTTACTCATTATCACATTTACTTATCTAGAACCTCATTGCGATACCAGCTCTGCTAGAAGTTCTGTGTGTTGTACCCTCTGACCAATGTTTGCCGTGCTACTACCCCCATACTACAAAAAAAATGGCTGCCTCCCTGTAGGAAGGAGCCCTTTGCACTTAAACTACACAGGGTGCAGGGCTAAGCATTCCAGCATCAAATGCCTGTATGCAGATCCCTGAATGCCCACTTGGTAGGTAGTCGTATGGCAAACCTGTCCTGATACACTGTCACTCCGTAAGTGGCAATTCTTTCATCTTTATAATTGCCCCCTGAACTGCTGCCAGTTCTTGTTGTTTGTGCTACACTTGATAGGAGCTGAAAAAAACATATTTGACCAATTAGTGGACGGAAAAACGCATAAAAAAAGCCCAAGCCCAGCATTGACCTCTTAGTCAAACTCTGGACCTGTTCACGACAAAAACCGGAAAAAAACGTTACCGCTCTGCAGCCGCGGCAATGGATCCCTGGATTGGTCAACTCCCTTTTTTCCAGCTCCGGCACCCCCTGATGCACTGTCCCCCCTTTACTCTATTGTGAACTCATGCTGCACCACCCGTTAAGGTGCCTCACTTAAAGGAATAATCCCATAAGCAACTCAGTACAGACACTTTCCTGATCTGCGCTGCTACGTGTCTCCCTGCACCTAGCTGGGAAACACTTCCTATCCGTGACCATGCGAGTCTCACATCAACAGCTTGGTGCACGTATTCTGGCATTCCTTTCCCTGGACCCAGGCTCTGGGGAAATACTTCCTATCCTTTCAGCTGCTCTGCCCGGAGCCGTGAGCACAGCCTGATCCCCCCCAGCCACTCCTCCCCCCCTGCCATGACGTGTGGGGGCCATGACTCTTGGTGGCGGGCCCTCCCCAATGCCGCCATTTTGAGTCCTGGACTGCCAGCTAAGATGGCTGCTCCCATAGCAACCTCTCAATCCTATAAACATTAGGAGAAAAAACAAACTCAAACAGAACACATTTTATGCAGAATTACACACAGCATCGATACACATTGCAGAGAATCAGCATTCCGCTACATACACTCTTGGATGCCTGCAAAAACCTGAGAAAAAACCCCGTCACAGCTGTAATCCTAAATGCTATCAGCCCTAAGGATTCCCAGTGACGACTTTCCCCCAGCCTGCCAAACAGCTCACAAACACCCCTACGGACAGAGGAAAGATAAAAAAAACATGCTGACTAACCAAAAACGCCAGAGTACAGTGGCACCTCACCCATTATCTCAGCTGTAGCTATTAACTGTTTCCCACCTTCAAAGCGACCCAGAGACGTAGGCTGTGCATTCCTGTCTACCCAGCTCACCGAAAAAAAAGAAAGAAGAAAAAACCTACTTCAACAGCTAACTCGTGCATTAAACCTTACACACTTCTAACAGGAGCGCGTAGAATCAGCCGCGTTCCCCAGCCTGATGGGTCCTGACGGCAAAACAGGAAGTGGCTGCCAGCGGGACCCGGAGCATCAGAGCGACTCGTCGTGGGCACCGATAAGCTGCAGGGGGCTGAGGTAAGCCCCAGGTGAGTAAAACTCAATTTATTTTGTTCACTTAAGGTTCACTTTATAGCTCCTGGTTTGGTTAATTTCCAGTCCCAGGTAGGTGTAACTGTTTGTGGTCACCAGTGGGCAGCCATTTAATATAAATGAGAAGGTGGGCGTTTTCAGATTTTTCCTCTGGAACACCATCACTTTTGTCTTCTTTGGGTTGATGGGCAATGCCCATGTGGTGCAGAAACTCTCCAGTACTGCGTCTCTCTCTCTCTCCATCCATCCCCATCTGTGTCCTTCTCTCTCTCTCTCCAATCCAAAAAAGCTTTATTGGCAGGACCAAATACATTTAGCATTGCCAAAGTGAAACAAAACATTAACATGGTGGGGGGGGGGGGGGGGGGATTGTGGGAATAAGGGAAGGATATAGGTATACAGTCCATAGGAGTGTGGAGGATGTAATGGATGGTATGGGGGGATGAGATATATAGTCCATAGGGGAGGGGGGTATAGGTATACAGTCCATAGGGGAGGGGAGTATGGGGTTATACAGTCCATGTGGTATCATCTTCCTCTCAATTGGTGGCAGGCAGTGATATATCGGACTGCTATTTGCACAGTTTTTTCCTCTTCCCCCAGTAGGATATAGAGTTTCCTCATCTGTGGAGGTGAAATCTGGGATGTGGGCGGAGAGTCTTTGGAAGTGGGCGGTCCTCAACGGTGTATATTTGCTGCAGTTTAGCAGGAAGTGGGCCTCATCCTCCAGGACCCCCTGGTCACATTGCCTGCACAGTCTCTCCTCCCGGGGCTTCAATGTCTGTCTGTGTCGCCCTGTCTCTAACTCCAGGTTGTGGGCGCTCAGACGGTACAGGCTCAAGGCCGGTCTTTCTTTGTGGTGGTGTAGCCTCTCCTCTCTCTCTCTCTCTCTCTCTCTCTCTCTCACTCTCTCTCTCTCCATCCATTCCATCTGTGTCCCCTCTCTCTCTCTCAATCCATCCCTATCTGTGTCCTCTCTCTCTCTCTCTCTCTCCCCATCCATCCATCCATCCATCTATGCCTCCATCCCTATCTGTGTCCTCTCTCTCTCTCTCTCCCCATCCATCCATCCATCCATCTATGCCTCCATCCCTATCTGTGTCCTTCTCTCTCTCTCTCTCTCTCTCTCTCTCTCTCTCTCGATCCCTATCTGTGTCCTTCTCTCTCTCTCTCCATCCATCCCTATCTGTATCATTCCCCCTCTCTCTCTTTCTCTCTTTCTCCATCCATCCATCCATCCATCCCTATCTATGTTTTCTCTCTCTCTCTCTCTCTCTCTCTCTCTCTCTCTCCATCCATCCCTATCTGTGTCCTTCTCCAAATCCAAATCCTGCAGTGTAGCAGGAAGTTGGCCTTATCCTCCAGGACCCCCTGGTCACATTGCCTGCACAGTCTCTCCACCCGGGGCTTCCATGTCTGTCTGTGTCGCCCTGTCTCTATCTCCAGGTTGTGGGCGCTCAGACGGTACAGGCTCAAGGCCTTTCTGTCTTTGTGGTGTTGTAGGCTCTCCAGTTATGGAGCCATTGTGTACTCCCTCTGTAGTGATTGGTAGACAGTGAGTTTCTGGGAGTTCTTTATGTCACTTCTCCACACCTCTAGGTATCGGTCCTTGCAGCTATCTATCGTTCCTTTTATTTGGGCTTTTGTCAGCCTGTGTTGGTGGTCTTGGCTGGGCTGGCTGTTGACGCTTTGTTTCAAAGCAGGTGGTATGGCCTCGTCACCCTGGCTCAGTGAGGCTTTATGGTGGTAAGTGCTGGGGCTGCTACTCTGTATATGCGCCCAGTATGAGAGAGCCCTCTGCTGGACAGTCAGCCATAGTGGGAATCTGCTTAGCTCTGCCCGTCAAGCTGAGTTCGAAGTGCTGCGATGGACTTGGAGAAGATACTTGCAGAACTCCAGATGGAAGATTTCTGTTGGGCTGAAGTCCCATTTTGATTGGTCAGGGTAGGTGACCGGGCCCCATACCTCACTGCTATAGAGCAGTATTGGGGTGATGATGCTGTTGAATATCTTTACCCAGACTCTCACCGGTGGTTTTAGGTGGTAAAGTTGCCTTCTGATGGCATAAAACGTTCTGCAGGCTTTTTCCTTCAGGGCCTCTACTGCTGGTTTAAAGCTCCCGGTTTGGTTAATTTCCAGCCCAGGTAGGTGTAACTGTTAGTGGTCACCAGTGGGTAGCCATTTAACATAAATGAGGAGGTGGGCGTTTTTAGATTTTTCCTCTGGAACACCATCACTTTTGTCTTCTTTGGGTTGATGGGCAGTGCCCATGTGGTGCAGAATCTCTCCAGTACTACCAGGCTTTCCTGTAGGCCCCTTTCTGTTGGGGAGAACAGCAGGAGATCATCTGCATACAGCAGAAACTTCACCTCAAGGTCATGCAGGAGGAGGCCTGGTGCTGGGGAGGATTCCAGGGCTACAGCCAGTTGGTTAATGAATATGTTAAAGAGCGTTGGGCTCAGACTGCAGCCCTGCCTGACTCCTCGACCCTGCTTGAACAACGCGCTTCTCTTCATGTCCACTTTCACACTGCATTGGTTCCCAGTATATGAACTCTTGATGACATCTTAGGTTCTACCTCCTATTCCGCTCTCTAGGAGTGTTAGGAAAAGGCCTGGGTGCCACACCGAGTCAAACGCCTTCTTAAAATCCACAAAGCAAGCGTGTATTTTGCCGCGTGAGCTGTGGACATGGGTCTTGATAAGACTGTGCAGTGTGTAGATGTGGTCAGTTGTGTGGTAGTTTGGCATGAACCCAGCTTGGCTTTTGCTGAGTACGTTCTGCTGTGTGAGGAAGGAGGGGGTCCTTTTATTGATGATGCTGTTAAACAGTTTCCCCAGTGTACTGCTGACACAGATTCCTCTGTAGTTTGCTGGATCGTATCTGTCCCCATTCTTGTAGATCGGTGTTATGAGGCCTTCTCTCCAGGCCTGAGGAAAGGAGCCCGCACTCAGGATAAGGTTGAATAGTCTTGCGAGTGCCTCATGTATGTCCGGGGGACTGTATTTGATCATCTCTGGCAGGATGCCTTCTTACATTTTATCAGCTTTGTTCTTTCTCTTATTTCCTGCACCGTGAGTGGTGTATCCAGAGGGTTTTGAAAGTCCTAGATTGTCTCCTCCATGTCCTTCAGTTTTGCGGCTATTTGTTTCTGTTCCGGAGTTTGGGCATTTTCTGGGATGTCTTTGTAGAGGTCCCTGAAGTAGTGGAGCCAGATGTGGCCATCTTGGACACGAAGAGGGCTTTTCTTGGGCTTTGTCCCAATATGGTTCCAAGTCTCCCAGAATGAGTTGTCTTGGAGGGAGTCCTCCAGCTGTTGGATTTTGTGGGAGATATGGTTTTGTTTTTTCCGCCTGAGGGTGTCTTTGTATTGTCTCTGTAGGTGGTCATGGGCTTCCCTTAGGTCCCGGTTGTTGGGGTCTCTGTGCTTTTGGTTAGCGGCTGCCCTTAGAGAATTACGTAGAGCCTTGCACTCACTTTCAAACCATTTTTGGGACTGTTTATTTGTGAATCTCTTAGGCCTAGTGCCCACCAGAGCGTTTCCGCTGCGGTTTGCGATCCGCCTGCGGATCCGCTAGGGTAATGTATTTCAATGGGCTGGTGCACACCAGAGCGGGAGGCGTTTTGCAGAAACGCATACTCCCGGGCTGCAGCAGATTTTGGATTGCGGATGCGTTTCTGCCTCAATGTTAAGTATAGGAAAAACGCAAACCGCTCTGAAAAACGCCTGTTCAGAGCGGTTTTGCCGGCATTTTTGTTACAGAAGCTGTTCAGTAACAGCTTTACTGTAACAATATATGAAATCTACTATACTGAAATCCGCTGCAGCAATCCGCAAAACGCTAGCAAAACGCCATAGAAAAATAAGAAAAAGCGTTTCAAAATCTGCTAGCATTTTGCGGATCTGCTAGCGGGTTTTGGTGTGCACCAGGCCTTAAAGTTGGTCTGCTTGAGGCCAGCGAGTACTGCCATGTTATATAAAATGTTGCTGAAGTCCTTCACAGCATGGTTGACACCTTGTTGGTTTGGTTCATGTAGGTTGGTATGAAAGTTTGTCAGCAGTTCTTGGATTTTGGCAGTGTTGGTCATGTTGGTGAATTTAATGGCAGACTCTTTGGGCCATTTGAAGGATGGTGGCAGCTTGTAGAGACCGGTCTGGTGAGGCTCCTGTGTGGTTGGTTTATCGGTGAATTTCAGGTACAGCAATATTTGGTTGTGGTCTGACAGGTGTGTTTCAGAGGTGACTATGAGGGCATTGATGTTTATGAGGTCTGTGTCTGGGACAGCATAATCTACCACACTGCTGCCTACGTGGGAGTTCATTATATAGGAGAGAACAGAGGCGCCAAAAGGATAAAAAGGGTTTTAAATGAGCTTAAAAGCCAAAAATTTGGTAATTAGAGGAGGCAGTGGTGGACTTACCTCCTCCAAGCAGACACAACACGACTGTACATTCAGTCTATTTATTAACGAACTCCAGATAAAACGTGGGAGTTCATAGTAAATCTCCCAAGAGAGTCACCCCTAGTTCGCCCATTAATTATGTGTAGGCCGAGGCTCCGGTAAAGGTTCAATGGGGCTTTCCCACTTTTGTTTACTGTCTTATCTTAACTATTTCTCGCTGTCTGTATTGGTTCCTGGTAATAGCTCTCTCCTCCAAGTATGTATGTGTTTCCCTCAGAGGTCAGATAATCCTTCTCTGTGCCTGTTGTGGCGTTGAGGTCTCCATAGATGAGCACTCTGCCCTGAGACTTGAAGTGGCTGGCTTCTCTTTGTAGGTCCTCATAGATGTCAGGTTTTTAGTAAGGGGACTCTGTTGGGGGGATATATGCTGCACACAGGTACATGTCGGACTGAGAGGTTAGGATGGAGCTGTTTATTTTGATCCAGATGTGGCTGTCTCCTCGTTTGATTGCATACCTCCCAACATTTCAAAATTAGAAATCAGGACACAGGCCACACCCCTAACCACACCCCCAACACACCCCCTAACCACACACCCAAGTCACGCCTACCATAAAGTTTTTTGAAGATTTTTTTTTTTAATATTGATGCCCATATATTTTTTGCACATAATAAGAGACATCTTTTCACCACTAAATGCACATAAGAGACATCTTTTCACCACTAAATGCACATAAGAGACAGCTTTTCACCACTAAATGCACATAAGAGACAGCTTTTCACCACTAAATGCACATAAGAGACAGCTTTTCACCAGAAAATGCACATAAGAGACAGCTTTTCACCAGTAAATGCACATAATAAGAGACAGCTTTTCACCAGTAAATGCACATAAGAGACATCTTTTCACCACTAAATGCACATACAGTAAGATACATCTTTTCACCACTAAATGCACATAAGAGACAGCTTTTCACCACTAAATGCACATAAGAGACAGCTTTTCACCAGTAAATGCACATAAGAGACAGCTTTTCACCAGTAAATGCACATAATAAGAGACAGCTTTTCACCAGTAAATGCACATAATAAGAGACAGCTTTTCACCACTAAATGCACATAAGAGAAAGCTTTTCACCACTAAATGCACATAATAAGAGACAGCTTTTCACCAGTAACTGCACATAATGACAAACAGCCAGTTGTCCCCAGTATATGTAGCCAGGGATATATGTGCCCAGTATATGTAGCCAGAGGTATCCAGTATGCTCATGTAAGAAAATAAACACAGAGAGGGAACATAGGGTGTAACGTATGGTCTATATCACCCTTAGTGTAACTTCACACACTACCAGAGCAAGTGAATAAGTCCCAAACGTGCCAAAAAAGCAGCCTCCACCTCTCCCTATGAAGTGGCCGCTTACCCTCAAATTTCTTGCTATCATGCATAAAAACCGGCAGCCATTGCCATCAAAGAAAGTCCTAGAGTCAATATAAAGTTGAACATCGCGTAATACAGTTTATTAAAACATTAAAACCCTGCTAAAAGTTCTGCTTACAGTGTAATTTCTTGTTTGCATAGCATATAAAAGTACTGCACCGTGAGCCTCAGCGCGTCCGCCGGCCTGGTGTAGCCAAGTCCTTGCTTCCTGAGCGTCTGTGCGTGCGTCCAAGCTCCGCCCAGGGCTGTATTACGCGATGTTCAACTTTATATTGACTCTAGGACTTTCTTTGATGGCAATGGCTGCCGGTTTTTATGCATGATAGCAAGAAATTTGAGGGTAAGCGGCCACTTCATAGGGAGAGGTGGAGGCTGCTTTTTGGCACGTTTGGGACTTATTCACTTGCTCTGGTAGTGTGTGAAGTTACACTAAGGGTGATATAGACCATACGTTACACCCTATGTTCCCTCTCTGTGTTTATTTTCTTACATGAGCATACTGGATACCGGTGGAATACAAGCGCAGCAGTATTGGATTACTTAATTGGGCAACGTCTACACAGAGGACACTGTTTGCAGCTGTGACTTTATACCAAGTACTTTTATACCGTGCGCAGCACTATCTATGAGATTATATGTAGCCAGAGGTATATGTCCCCAGTATATGTAGGCAGGGGAATATGTCCCCAGTATATATAGCCAGCGGTATATGGGCCCAGTATATGTAGCCAGGGTGTATATGGGCCCAGTATATGTAGCCAGGGTGTATATGGGCCCAGTATATGTAGCCAGGGTGTATATGGGCCCAGTATATGTAGCCAGGGTGTATATGGGCCCAGTATATGTAGCCAGGGTGTATATGGGCCCAGTATATGTAGCCAGGGTGTATATGTCCCAGTATATGTAGGCAGGTGTGTCCCCCCCCCCCACCCCCAGGAGGAGAGCAGCGCAGAGAAGAGGGAGAGCGGTGAAGAAGGGAGCCATCTCCCCCCCTTCGCTCACCTTAGGGTCCTCTCCCTCCCTCCTCCGATCTGTGTGTGCGGTGGCTGGCAGAGGGGCGGAACTTACCTTCCGTGTCTCCTCCGTCTGGTCTCGTCGCAGGCGCTGCGCGGGATGAGTTGCCACTACTCTGGTCTGATCCAGACCAGAGCAGCGGCTGCGGCACCAGAACTTCCGGCCGGCGCATGGAGCGACACGGAAGGTAAGTCCCGCCCGCTGCCAAACGCTGCCGCACACACAGATCGGAGGAGACAGCGAGGGAGGCAGAGCACCTAAGGTGAGAGAAGGGGGGGAGATGGCCCCCTTCTCCGCCGCTGCTCACCGCTCTCCCTCCACTGCGCTGCTCTCCTCCTGCTACAGGCGGGCAGGCGGCTGTCAATACTGACAGCCGCCCGGGACTTGGGGGGCTCTTACCGGGATAGAGAGAGAGCCCCCCAAAATCGGGAGAATCCCGACGAAAACGGGACGGTTGGGGACTATGTGATTGCTTTGATGTGCTCTGTAAGCTCCTCCTTGTACCAGATTAGTATGCCTCTTGAGCAGCGGCCATGTTTAATGTTCCTGTTTTTCTGGGCAGATATGGAAAATTCCTGGTACCCCATGGGTGCAAGAGAATCATCCTCTGCCCGGGTCCATGTCTCCAGGAGGATTTGGATATCAATGTTTTTAAGTCTCATTTTAAAATCTGGATCATTGGTTTTGGATCCAAAAGCTGAGGCGTTCAGCCCTTGGATGTTCCAGCTACTGATGATAAGGGATGTCATTTTGAGTCGGTTTACCTTGTAATGAGCAGAAATTTTCATAGGACTATTTTCAGGGGGGAAGGTGGACACTATTGTGGGTGTCACCTCAATATGCTATGTAGGCTGATAAGCAAAGTTCTGATTTCCGCCATGATGCTACCCTCTGTTGCTTTGTGTTGCCATTGTGGGGCAGGCGGTTTCCTACATGTTTTCCATGCTTGTGGGCTCTCTCTGGTGTTGGGACATTTTGATTTGCTGTCTGATTGTTGAGTTAGGGCTTTCTTGGAGTCTCTGGGGTCTATTTAGCACCATGTCCTTTAGTTCCTTTGTTAGGCGGCTGACTCCTTGTTTGTTAAGGTGCTTGTTGTTGTACAGATGGTGGGTTGTGATTGTGGTGTGCTGTGCCAGTTGTTTGTCTGGTGAGGATCTGAGATGGGAGGCCAGCTCTGCATTGATTTGTTTAATTGTCTGGTGAGGAATGTCTTTTCTTGGGAGCAGGGAAGAGAGGATAATCTTTGTGCTGGGGAATTTCTGCTGTGCCCTTTTAACCATTTGTGACAATTTGTATGTGATGGTTTCTTGGTCTGTGGTGTTTTCTTGATTAATGTCATTGGTGCCAGTGTGCAGGATGAGATGTTTTGGGTCGGTGAAATAAGGCTCATTAATGACCTGTGTTACTTGTTCAATAGTTGAACTGATGATTTTGATGACATGCATCCCTGGAAAGAGTCTCCTTATGTCCAGGTATTTTCCATTAGAGTCTATAACCAGCACAATGTCAGGCCTGCGATGTTTATAGGAGCCATTTGCTTGGTGTTTAGGCTTGGGCTGTGGGTTGTTGGGTGAGGCTGTATTGGCAGTATTTGTGGAGGGGGCTGGATGGCTGTGATTGTCACTAGTCTCTTGGGTGATTATTGCATCCCGTGTGTTGTGCGAAGCACTGTCTTTGGTCGGCACAGGTTTTGTGGGGGCTTTGTGCTTTTTGCTGTCTCCTCTAACTTTAGTGGCTGTTTTAATATTTTTAATTTCCTGATCTCCTCTTTAAGTTGTGAGTTTTCCTCATGTAGTTTTTGTAGGGAAATGTTGATATCATTCAAGGCTGCAGTGTGCTCAGCTTTCATCCTGGCTATTTTTTCTCTCAGTTGATCATTTGCATTTTTCACACCTTGGCTGCTTTTAGCTTCTTCCCTGAAAAGAGTGAAGTCTCTTTCTAATTGGGACAGACAGTCTCTGAGAGTCTCCAGGGAAGGGTGTGAGGGGCCTGGTGCCTGGTCTTCTCTGGAGGGGGTCTGTTTCTGTTGTGTTGGAGTTTGGTCCTCAGCCTTATCTCTGGGAACAGTCCTTGCAGATGATTTACGACCATTGTTTGTGTTGACAGAGTTTGTCTGGTTTTCTTTAAAGTTAATTGCAAGTTTTTCAATATCAGGATAAAGCTTTTCAAATATATTTAAGTAACATTCTGCCCCCTGGATCAAGACACTGCCATTGTGGTATACAGTCACTGTAAAGGTGCCCATACACTCGTCAGATTGGCAGCAGATAGATAAGAAATGCATCTGATGATCTATCTGATGCGTTTTTAGAACATTTTTTACCAGGATAGAATTCCAATAGATTTCAGTTTGAAATCTATTGAAATTCGATCTGATGGCATTTTTTTGCCATCAGATTTCCATTAAGGCCAATGCAAACTGATAAGCAATCTCATCAGATCGACCTAAATTTTCCACCCTGCCAGTTCGATGGAAATCCATCGAAATCCATCGAAATCGGCCATCGATCGGTCGATTGGCCAACCGATTTGCAATCGATCGATAAGTGTAGTAACCTCTGGGTCCTCCTTGTGTTTTATTCTGATTTGTCTCCCATTCGTGATACCATTTTTTAAAGATTTTTTTGAATTTTTTTTACAAATGGCAGTATGCCAGGCTTGGGTGTCATGTGTAAAAAATATCAGGTTTGTTTTTACTCTAGGGTTAGAGGAATAGTCAGCAAACAGAGTCTCTGGCATGCTTTTAGCTATCTTCAATCTTTCTTCTTTCTTTGCATCATTGCTTTTATTGCCAGGAGAGTAAACAATCTCCCGAGTGCCAGACCGCCTGCTGCTAGACGTGCTGGGCTTATCTGCATCCTGGCTTGCCTTTTGATCTGCTGGCTTCAATGTTTCCATTGTGAATCCCTTGATAAACTTTTTCTTATTTCTATAAGTAATATTCAGCAGAAATGCCCTTACCTTGTTTTCTGCAGGTTTGGTCAGTTCTGGGGTTACTCTCTGCTGGTGTTAGGATCTGTTGGTTGGCTGGAGCTGGCTGCTGCTGCTTGTTGCTTTTCCTCTGAGTGACACAGCTTGTTTATCCTTTTATAAGTTGTTATCTTCTCCATTCAGAGCATTTGCTTTTTAATCTTTAGTCTTTTTATTCTTTAGACTTCCATAGGCTCCTCTGGTTTCCATGTTATGTCTTGGTTGTGTCCTTTGCATCCTTTCAGTTGCCCATTACAAGGTAAAATTGGTAAAGTTTCAGGAGCTCATGTTCAGTGCTGTCATTCTCTCTGCCTTTTCTCCTCTCTCTCTCGCTCTCCATCCATCCCTATCTGTGTCCTTCTCTCTCTCCATCCATCCATCCATCCATCCATCCAGCCATCCCTATCTGTGTCCTTCTCTGTGTCCTTCTCTCTCTCGCTCTCTCTCTCCATCCCTATCTGTGTCCCTCTCTCTCTCTCACCATCCATCCATCCATACCTCTCTGTGTCCTTGTCTCTCTCTCTCTCTCTCTCTCTCCATCCATCCCTATCTGTCCCCCCCTCTCTCTCTCTCCATCCATCCATATCTGTGTCCTTCTCTCTCCCTCTCTCCATCCCTATCTGTGTCCTTCTGTCTCTCTCTCTCTCCATCCATCCATGCATCCATCCATCCATCCCTATCTGTGTCCCCCCTCTCTCTTTCTCTCTCTCTCCATCCCTATCTGTGTCTTTCTCTCTCTCTCTCTCTCTCTCTCTCCATACATCCATCCCTATGTGTGTCCTTCTCTCTCTCTCTCTCCATCCATCCATCCATCCCTATCTGTGCCCTTCTCTCTCTCTCTCTCTCTCTCTCTCTCTCTCTCTCTCTCTCTCTCTCTCCATCCATCCATCCATCCCTATGTGTGTCCTTCTCTCTCTCCATTCATCCATTCATCCATCCCTATCTGTGTCCTTCTCTCTCTCTCTCTCTCTCTCTATCCATCCATCCACCCATCCTTATCTGTGTCCTCTCTCTCTTTCTCTCCATCCATCCATATCGGTGTCCTTCTCTCTCCCTCCCTCTCTCTCTCCATCCATCCATCCCTATCTGTGTTCTTCTCTCTCTCTCTCCATCCGTGTGTGTGTGTGTGTGTGTGTGTGTCATGCGTGTGTGTGTGTGTGTGCGCTCAGGGCGCTGTAAAACCTAAGGCCTGCCCTGGTCAAAAACATAATTTCAGTAAAAATGTGGTGAAAGATTAAAAACCACTTTTGGGTTTTTTCATTGTTGCCCTGTGTCCACACGTGTGAGAAATTCAATGATTTCCTATCCAGACAGGAAGAGGGGAAGGTCTTTCCAAGAGTAATAGATAAAATAAATAATGGAATAAAATATTTTGTAGATAGGGGGAAAGTTCTAAATTTCATTAGTTTTGTGGTGGTGAAAGGTGTCATAGGAAAACATGGGCATTACTTTGAAAATCAGTTTTCCTTCAGTTATTACTGAGAGCAACTGATTAAGTGTAAAAGGACCCTATGACAGCCTCTCAATGTTACATCACAGAGGAAGCCTCTCCCAGCTGCATTCTGGCTGTATCCTCACAGACACCATGCAGCCTCGGAGTAATGCTGTTCTGCTTCTTTTTATCTCACTATTCATGCATCAACTACCTCTAGGTAAGTTTAGTTACTTGTGTGTGTTTTCCAGTTGGGCAACAAAAGATGATGTATCTTTGTTGAAAAGCAGCCATTTCCTTTGTGATGGGCTCTCACCAGCAGCAGCTGTGCTTTGTCTGGCTACACTGTTGTTTTTTACTTGTTCTTTTTCTCTTGTGTGGCTATCAGTAATGTACCTATAGTGCAGAATTAGCTCACGTCTGATAATGTATTTGTTAGCAGGTAGGTAGACCTAAAATGACAAAGTTAAACATACAATCTGGTAGTTCATGTTTGTGTTACTCACTGTTTTCTTAAACTTTTCCCAGACCAACAGTGGAAGTGATCTGCATCAGCCAGTCTTCTTCTATAAAAAGGGCTGGGTTGCAGATCGGTAAAGAGCTGTTTTGTGTAATGGATGAGAGAGGCTTGGCACTGGACACTAACTCTGTTATCAGGGTGTGTACTAGACAGGGGCATAGCAATAGGGGTTACAGAGGTTGCAACTGCATCGGGGCCCTTGGGTTAGAGGGGCCCGAAAGGCCCTCTCTCAACTACAGTATTAGCTCTCTATTGGTCCTGTGCTCATAATAATCACTTTTATAGATACTTTGAATAGTGGTAATCATTAACAGACTGTTACCCATCCCCTTCTTGCACATCTGACACTGTAGTTGCCTTTGGCAGGTTTTGGTGCGTCATATCAATTGTTATGTATAGAGTGCTTGGGGGGCCCCATTGTAAAACTTGCATCAGGGCCCACAACTCCTTAGCTACGCCACTGGTACTAGATGCTAGTTTTGTGAAACAAAAAAGTACACTGGAGATTAAAGCTATTTTAAAGCTGTTTAAATGAACATTTTAGTCGACCATCTTTCTGTATGTACAACGGTCACCAATCAGTCCCACTCAAGTGTCTGGAGTCGTTAAGGAGCCATCGTGTCAGATCCTTAACGACCCTAGATGCCCAAGCAGGACAGATCACAAAGTTATTTTTTGCCAATCCCCATCCCATCCACAGGAGTCTGCTCCATCATGTGCTGGTCAACATTCCTCCTCAATAGCAACAGAACACATCAGATGCGTCTGTACAGCATCAGTCCCCAAATTGTCACCCTGAGGGATTTTTTTCCTGATGGGCAACAATTATCGTATGTGTGTACTTAGCTTTAGGCTGTATTTACAGTTTTTACCATGACTGTGTAAATGTTTTCAAACACATCTTCATTGCATACCATTCATTAAAATGCAAGCATTGTTGGCAGGAACACGTTGCAATGTGTATATGCCGCACAGATAAAGATGTGATCTAGCCAGCTGATTTACATGGTCTGTCAGATCTAACACATTTTTTGTGTGCAAGAAAATACAGAAGAATGAGTGTGATGGAACCTGTTTGTAATGTAGTTCAGGACACTGAATTTATCAAAAACATTTCAAGGAAACTTGGAGCAGTTCCTTAAGTCAGACGGATCAGCTATTTATAGCGCTAATAGATTTGGGCGCGGCTATCTTTTTAATGTTAATTATCGTTTTTTGTAATTTTTCGCTCAACTTAGCTAATGTTTGGGTGCTGTTGTGAAATATCGACTTTTACGTAAAACGATAACATATGATTGATAAATAGAGGTTTGTAATACTAAATCTAGACTTTCAGCGTCTGATATTGTGTATGTTTATTAGGGCTGCTCAAATCCGGATCCGGGAGAAACCAGGATAGTTGCTATCCGGATATCTCCCAGTAAACCTGTGCGGGCTGGGCCGGGAGGCCAAGCTTACCTGTCTGACGTCTTCTTCGTCCGTCCCTGGCGCCTCCCACGGTGCAGTCCACGTGCATCACGCGACTACAAACACTTCCTCCTTCAACCCGGAAGGAGGAAGTGTTTGTAGTCACGTGACCGCCGCATGGACAGCATCATGGGAGGCGCCAGGGACGGATGAAGAAGACGTCAGACAGGTAAGCTTGACCCCCCCCCCCCGATAATATGTGTTATTACAATATTATTCTTTCTATGTGTAAAAGGGTGTTCATGCAGGGGAAGTGGTTAGGGCTAGGCACCACCGGGGGGTGGTGGTTAGGGTTAGGCACCACCATGGGGGGTGGTTAGGGTTAGGCACCACCAGGAGATTTTTAGGGTTAGGCACCACCAGGGGGGGTCTAGGGGTCAGGGATAGGTGCAGGGAGGGTTCTGTGTGAGAGTAGGGTTAGGTATAGTTAGGTTTAGGCACCAACATGAGGGTTAGTTAGGGTTAGTCACCACCATAAGAGGTTAGGGTTAGGCACCACCAGGGGGGTGGTTAGGGTTAGGCACCACTAAGGGAGGGTTCTGTGTGAGAGTAGGGTTGGGTTAAGCTGTATTGTTGAATTACATTACGATATTTAAAGAAAACCTGTACTGAGAAAAACCTCCCCTGGGGGTACTCACCTCGGTTGGGGGAAGCCTCCTGTTCCTATTGAGGCTTCCCCGGTCCTCCTCGGTCCCACGGCGGCGACGAAAATCCTCCCAGAGCGGCAGTGATGTAAATATTTACCTCCTTGGCTCCAGCGCAGGTGCAGTATCCGCTCTCTGCACGGAGATAGGCGGAAATAGCCGATCTCCGTCGAGCCGCTCTACTGCGCAGGCGCAAGTCTCCTGCGCCTGTGCAGTAGAGCGGACCCGACGGAGATCGGCTATTTTCACCTATCTCCGTGCTTAGAGCCGCCACAGTGCCCCCGCTTGAGCAAGGAGAGGTAAATAAATCAGCGCTTGTAAGCCTTGTCGAGGGAGGATTCCGGGACTCTTCGGGGGAGCAATCGCTGGATTCCCTGCAGCTACAGGAGTGGGGGAAGCCTCATTGGGACCCTGAGGCTTCCCCCTCCCAAGGTGAGTACTTTTTTTTTGTTACATGTTCTCTTTAACGTTAATATATTTTCGTTATCAACTCCAATCTGTTTTAAAATGGTATATTTCGTTAATACATTTAGTTCACGTACCGGTAATAATCGAAATTAACGATTTTACATTACAAATACCGTTATTTACCAATAATTCTAAATTACAATTTTTTAATTAATATTTTTATTTTTGCCGGTAAATCATGCTCAAATTTGACCGCAACTTTTTTAAATGTATGCAAGTCAGGGTTGCTCTGTGCATCTGCTTCATTTCTACCCGTGTTTGGCAGGTGCATTTCTGATCATTTTTATGCACCAGCCCAGACTCACTATCATGCATCCTGGGAAGTTTCTTTCATAGAAAAACGTATGATTAACAGCTACCACATGAAGGAGCTTGTGGAATTATACAAATGGATTGTGGAAGTGCTAATGCCAATTACTAGATCACAGATTGCCATACCCTAAATGTAAAGTGTTGAATATAGTGACCATAGTGTTGTTGGTATATTTAAAGTAAACCTGAGATCAACAATAATAATAAAAAATTATACATACCTAGGGCTTCGTCTATCCCTCTTCAGGCTAATCAGTCTCTCACCGTCCTCCTCTGTGTGATTCCTCCATTAGAAGCCCCATTCTAATTAGAAGCTCCTGTTGTCAGGAGCATTCTGCGCTGGCCATAAGAGTGCAACGGGGAAGCGCACGCAGCCAGACTGCGCTGCACTGACTTGTCCTGACTGGTGGGCTTACCGGGCCGGCTAGTGGGAGATTCAGGAGGCGGAGGAGGATGGTGAGGGACCAATTAGCCTGAAGGGGGCTGGAGGAAGCCACAGGTATGTGTAATTTTTTTTTTATTATTATTGTCGTCTCAGGTACACTTTAAAGGCTCTAATGTGTACCAGGTGCACATTAGAGCCTCAGAAGAAGCTTGTCCAAAGCAAAATGGTTGTCAGGCCGTGCACCCTATGGCGCCCACCACCCACCTTGACACTCCTCCACTGCCAGATATAAGTATCAACCTTTTGTATTTTGAATTTTGTTACATTGGGTATCATTTTTTCATTTAATGAAGCAATAAACACTCCAAGTAGTGCCAAGCAATTCTGGAATCCTGTGGTTTTGCAAAAACGAAAGTGTGTTTAAGGGCTCGTTTCCACTAGCTGCGAATCACAGCAAACCTGACACTAATGCAATGCAATGGAGTAGTTTCCATTTCATGCAAATTTTGTGATGCGACCCTGGAAAAGACTCAGATGCATGCTTCTGATATCCGCAGCACGCATCCAATTCCCGTAGGCAGTAACAGGTGGCCGAATGAGGACTTCCGGAAGCCATCTGAGGGTGGTTGTGGCACAATGTAATCGCCCCTGGGCAGTGGAAATTACCCAAAGTGCACAGCTGCATTAAAATCCAGGTGGAGTCCCCATCTAGTTCCATATGCAGCTGCCATTCTCTTATAAAATGTGTATCCCCCTCTTCCACATTTAACATCAGTGTGCAGCTGCCTCTCTCTTTCATGTATAGCTTCCTTGGACAGCAGTTCTTCTCTTCCAGGTGTTGCTCCCAATTTGCAGCCTCCCTTTTTTTCCTCCCTGACCAATGCAATCAATATATAAACAATGTGTATGAAAAACTGGAAAAAGTAGCCGAATTCTGTACCCACACTAGAGAAGTTTAAAGTGATATGCCAGATAAACTGGTACTGAGAGTGTAAAATGCCAGATGTACCATCAAAGAAAAAGCGCGAGTGCAAAAATATATAAAGAGTCAGAAAGTTCAAGAAATAACATCACATATATTTTACATAAGCAACCCCCTCCCCCCCCCCCCAAAAAAAAAATTGTGCTAAAAACGAGTAGAGCAGCAGGTAGTGATAAATACAATGGGGTGCAATATAAGGAGTGGGGAACAGCATATTGGTGTATGATTCACAGAAAAAAACACCAATAGGCTGGTGACATTTAAATACTTATCCCAGGAGGACAGTAAAGTGAACCACGGTCACCTCTGTGATTTATACACCTGATGACACACCTGGCTATTTACCCTCTCTTAATATCAGTTTATCTGGCATATCACTTATCACTAAATCACTCTAGAGTGGGTACAGATATTTTTGCTGAATTCTGCTACTTCTTCCAATGTTTTGTACAAATTGTTTATGTATTGATTGCATTGATCAGAATCCAGATATGAGTGGGGTCATTAGAACCACAAAGATGAATTTATTGCAATGTTTTTTTTTTAATTATATGTGTATCATATTGTTTGATTATTATAATACTATTATAATGCAAGTGGGGGAACATTAATAGACTTTTGAAGTGTTTTTAATATTGAGTTGTTATTTGAATTGAGGAGAAAAAGTTTGTTTTTGATGTTTTTGATTACACTTGAAACATTGGTGTTTATTGGCCTCATCTTTTGGGAGCAAAATATTGTTTAAAGTTTATAGAGGCCACAGCACACTGTCCAGTGTTTTTGGTGCAGATCAATTCTTGTTTTCTATACTCAGCTATTTCCTGTAATTTTATAGGCTCAGTAGGTCTAAGGCCCATTTAAAAATGGGAGCTAGGCTCTGGCCGCGACCTCCGTACTAGCTCTCCTCGAAAAAGCCATGCGCGCGCCGCGTGCACAGGCCCCCCCTCCTTTCACCCGGTCCTGTCCTCCTCCTTTTTTTTAAATCACCCGAGAGCCGCATCATGTCCCCAGCTCTGTGCACTGTGTCCCTGTTGCCCTAACAACCACAGGGACGCGCACAGAGCTGTTAGAGCCGGCTGAAATGCGCGCACATGTGCAGATGGTTTTCAGCACGGACACAGGGACATGGGACGCAGAGACACAGGGATATTATTATATAGAATAGCCCAGGACGGTAAATATAAAGTTATTTACAGCTGCTGTAAATTCCAACTCAAAACTTAGAACAGATGTAGTATTTTCCTTTCTACAACATTACTAAGTATATGTGATACAAACCGGCCTTGACTTATTAAAATGACTGCTATTAAAAAATTGCAGACTTTATTTGGGACACATTCTTCACATTGATTAGTGAAGTAGTAGCTGTTATTGTGTCCGAGACATCTTTGATCTAATAAAAACTACTGCGGGCACTTGCAGGCGATATCCACCATTATTGTTAAATATGATACAGGCACAGGCTGCAGACGTTTCCTAATGATTTTTACTAAGTCCAGGTCAAGTTTGTGGCTGGAACACTTGTGTTCTTCAGCGCTTGTAAATTGCAAGTTGCGTGCTATGTGTGAGTGATGTGTCACCATAGATCACTGGTTTTACACAGCTCTGACTAAATAGAGCTTTCAGTTTCAAAATGCCACACCCACAATGTTTCTCCCATCCTCCATTTCCATGGGTTCTACAGAAAGCGTAAAACCCTTGAGTGATTTCCTACCCATCCACGACCACAAAGCACAGATGTCTGCAGAATCTTTGAAAAAAAAAAATACTGTGTGGTTTTGAACTAGAAAACCTGAGTCACCCGACTGCAGTCTGCTAAGCGTTTATCAAATTTCTGTAGAATTGGGCCCTGTGTGGTTGATGCGCCTCCAGTATGTGTCAATATTTTGTGACCCAGAGGACTTACTCTGTTTTTTACTTTACCTGCTCCTGTTGGTTTGTAATTAAATTTAAATTATGAGTTTATCATCCTTCCTTCCATTTGTATTTACACTATATAGTATCACTGCCTTAAAGAGAAACCGTGACCAAAGATTGAACTTCATATCAATCAGTAGCTAATACACCCTTTCCCATGAGAAATCTTTTCCTTTTCTCAAACGGATCATCAGTGGGATCTGTATGGCTAATATTGTGTTGAAACCCCTCCCACAGTGTGATGTCAGGACCATGGTCCTGACATCACACTGTGGGAGCCTTGTTGCATTGTGGGAAATAACAGCTGTTTCCAACTGCCAAAAAAAACAAGCAGCAGCTACTTCCACTGACATCACCTGCCAGCAGTAAAAATGTCACCATATGATACATTTCAGAATGTAAATCAGGGAGAGGAAAGATTTTACAATGGAATAAAACTAACTAAATCATTTATACATACCGTATATACTCGCATATAAGCAGACCCGCGTATAAGCCGAGGTACCCACTTTTCCCTCAGAAATCAGGAAAAAGTGATGGACTCGCATATAAGCCCCTCCCCAGTAAAGCCTACTCCACAATAGCCAGATGTGCCTCCAGTACAAGTCAGCACCCCTACCCTTAGCCAGATGTGCCACAAGGATGATAGTTGTCTCAAGATGCCACTAGATGGGGTCATAGATATGCCACACAGGAAGAATGCCTGATTATTGCATTGCTGACACTTTGCTTGCACACTCTGCTCCACAAGCAAGGAGACACAGGTAGTCTTGAGCAATGCACTCTGCATGCCATTTTGCAGGAGATGAGGGGCATGGGCACAGCAAGGAGCCAGCTGACAAGTGCAAAATTACTAGTGCACGATACTTACGCTCCTTTGCCAGTAAAAAAACCTGCTCCACCATCCATTCTGCTCAACTGACTCGCATATAAGCCGAGGTAGTAACTTTTCAGCACATTTTTTGTGCTGAAAGATTAGGTTTATACGCGAGTATATACAGTAATAGTTGTAAAAATTAAGCAATTTGTTCATTACGTTATTTTCACTGGAGTTCGTCTTTAAAGCACAGTTTTTATAAATTGTACAATTATTGCCACTGGTACACTATAGGCACCAGTCCATCTCTACCATCTACTTCATTATATTTTATATATTGCCACCTGCTGTATTTGCCTATAAGTGATTTAAATATTATATAACAGCACATGAGGGCAGTTTAGCAATAGGACACGTTACGTCACCATGTATTTATAGAGTCTCAAGACTGTAAAGAATTCCTCTCTCCTTAATAAAAGTGCTATATATGATGTGACAAGGCACTCGTAGTACTATTTAAGGACATTAAAACACCTTTACTGGCCACATTCCATTATGTGATCAAGCAACATGAGAAAGGCAGGGTGCTGGCGTACATGCACACAAGGGCTATCATTCATAAAAGCAATGCGGGAAAATACCGCATTCGGTAGTTTAGACTTCTGTGTGCTCATTCATAAAAATGTTTACAGTTGCGATACAAGTTCGGTATTTTCCCGAACTAGGCAGGCGGTAGGCTGGCGGTATGTTTGTGTAACATGAGAAGCTGCCGAGTTGATACATTTTCTCCTCCAGAGACAGCATCCCTTTACATGTGCATTTTTTAAAAACTGCCTCTCCTTGCCCTGAATCTACCGGAATCTGTCTATTAGTCTTTCTAAACAATCTATTTAATTGCCACAACTTAGAGGAAGTTCAAAAAAATGTTACACATGCAGGATTTCTGATGTGAAATATATCTGAAAACAGGTACCCAAGGGGTTAATAAAACACAGCCTTGGTATTCCAATGCCTTTTTTTGCTCTGCTCTCACTGCAGCTGCTGCTGGGAGGTCTGTCTAATTAGCTTAGCTGTTCGCCGCATGGTTATCGCTACTTCAAAGGGAGCGGTAATCTCCGTGCTGACACCGCTTGCTCTAATCTTTATGAATTGACATATGGTGACATTTGTTAACATAAGCACCGCACATGGCGGTAATTTATCGCTCTGCTCAGGAATGTCAGCTTTTCATGTGGAAACAGCTTTTATGAATAAACACTTTGCTAAGTGCTCGGTAAATTCAGCTGTTTTCAGCATTTCCGCATGCGGGAATGCTTTATGAATGATAGCCAAGGTATCTTGACCACCATCTCCATGGAAACTCGATGCAAATGTCAAAACACCCTCTCATGGCAGCCGTCCTCTTGGGAATCTAGATATGGCCCCTAAGTGATGAATCATCCTCTGACTTGCAGCCAAATAGCATAGCAATAGCATGGTGATCTAAGGGCCGTGTGTTTGACACGTGATCGAGGCAGATCAGGGGAAAAAAAATTCTGCACTCCTTTTTGCTGATCAAGAATGCAACCCACATCTAAAAATATCAACTGAAGCAAGATAAAATAATGGGGGACCAATAACATTTGATTATTTCTCTCAAGCAATTTTTTTTTACACATGACACTGTTTGTACAATTATCATTATTATTACCGTATTATTATTTAGTACTTATACAGTCTGACATCTTCTGCAGCGCTGCACAGAGCATATCGTCACTTAAAGGTCCCTCATATGTCCATGTACAGTATGTGGGGTGTAGTGTATGTATTGTAGTCTAGGGCCAGTTTAGGGGGAAGCCAATTAACTTATCTGTGTTTTTTGAATCATGATAATAAAATTTGTATGATGCAGTCACTACCCATAATTCTAGCAACAGTCCCATCTGAACCAGGACCGCTATCTCCTCTATATGCTTTTATACAAACTGATGGGAGATTACTGATTTTTTTTTTTTTGCTTTATTTTTGACTGATGTTTAATTTACAAGAATGCATGGCAGCCCCTAAGCTATAATGCTGTCTCATGTCTTTCACAATTTTTTAAAAACCAAAGAGAGACTCACAGTTCTATTTTCTGTGCGGATGCAAAACCTCAGAAATTACAGAAACCGTCTTCTGAGGGTCTCCACAGTTTCTGCATTTTACTTCCAGACATGTCTGTGAAATTGGTGGTTAGCAGTAACACGAATAACCCTACCTCGGGGGCTCTGCTATGTATTTCAAAGAAATAATTATATATTTTTTTATACTGTATTTTAAATAAGGTTTTTTTACACTCAAATCACTGTGTGATCCTTCTTCTAGTGTAAGACTGTACACCAGCCACTGCAGTCATTATCTCTCCTAAATAATAATGGTTCTAATGGCAATGCTGCTTAGCTTTCTAAATGTAACCTACTATCAATCTTACATAGCGTTTACCTGGAATATCCAGTAAACCCATTAAAAATGTAGTTATGTCAACTCTGCAAATAGAGTGGTCATGGGATTTTTTAGGGGACTTGATAAAATAAATATGTTTTAGTAATATAACAATAAGGTCATACAGAATGTAACAGTTACAACTTTATTTTAACATATTAGTAAAAAAAATGCACATAGAACATACAATATATAAAAATACAACAACTACAACATAGATCTTGGAGTTGTTGTTTATCATACAATACTACACATGGTCGGTATATAACAATATTAATTGTATAGTAGTAAGCATACACTTATCCACTTCAGGGGACATATTCAGAGGTCTCCAAGATTAAAGGATTACATTTTACATCATCTGTTGGACTCGACGTGTTTCATGAATAGTTACGGTATTTCACTTCTTCAGGAGGAACATCTCAGGTCTTGAATAAAATACAATATATGGACCTTTAAGTAATTGGAACATTTTTTTGTACTAGTTGAATGTTTGAACCAGGAAAGGGTGAAATCCAAGGCGTGTCCTTACCAACCAATGGGAGAAATTAGTGTAGGAAAAAGGGTAGCTGAGAAAAAAAGCGGCTGGGTGGGGTGGAGAAAGGGAGAGGCGGAGAAACATGGGGAGAGGAGGAAGGGAAGGAAGGGAAGAAAGAGGAAAGGAAGAATATAGGTAGGGAAGGGGGGGGGGGGGGGGGGAGAAAAAGCGGGGAAAAAGGGGTAAGGGGAGGGGTAAGGGAAAGGGTGAGGCTGGAGGGAAAAGGAGAAGAAAACAGAAGAAAGGAAAGAAGGAGTGGAAAAGGGATGAGCAGGAAGGGAAAAGGGAGAGAGTAGATGAGAAAGAACTGTACCCATTGCAATTTGATAAGGTGGGTGGAGGTAATATTAAATATATTCAATATTACAAGAAAAGACGGTTCTCTGGTGGCTGTGAATGCTTATGCTGCACTCCGTTTGTGGTGTAATTTATATCCATTGTGTCAGTTGACTGAAGACCTTCATAAGACTCTGCAATTGATAATTCATGTGAACTTACTGAAATTTGCAAATTAGAAGTATGATGAGAGTCCCTTTTCAAGAAAGTGGATCCAATAACAGTTACTGGATTAGTATGGATCACATATATATGTGAACTCACCTCCATCTACTCTGGTGAAAGGACTGTAGGTACATTTATCTAAGGTATAGATAAGTCTAGCGGAACGCTCTACCATCCTGCAGGCTTCAACTTCATGGTTTATCAAAATCACCAAACACATGATTTATTATTCCTCGGCACTTGTCTATCTATTGTATAGCAGCAGTTATTCTCCTCAGTGAGCTTCTACAGACATTCTAAACCAGAAGGTCCCACTAGCAACAAAGCAAATCTATAGGGGATATGCACCCCTGCAGCTTGTACAGGGGAGACTTATACATGTTCTCTATATACTCTGTAGATAATTATGTTTTTCAGCGTAGATTAGCTTCTCACCAATTATCATATCATGTGACTTTTCATTAGCAAAAAGGAACTAGATATGAGCCAAAATTACATCATCAGCCTAATTAACTCATCACGGAACGGTTGATCAAATTTAAAGGAAGCTTAAAGAGACACTGAAGCGGAAAAAAAATATGATATAGTGAATTGGTTGTGTACTATGAATAATTACTAGAAGATTAGCAGCAAAGAAAATATTCTCATACTTTTATTTTCAGGTATATAGTGTTTTTTCTAACATTGCATCATTCTATAATATGTGTAGATTACACAACACTCAGCATTCAAAATGAGTCTTTCAGAGCAGTCTGTAAACTAATGACCTCTCCTCTAGCAGAGAAAAAGTAAACAGTTATCTTACAGTTGAGATAATAAAAGTCAGATAACAGCCCTCTCCACTACTAACTTAGTCGGAGAGCTTAATGGCTTGTTTGCATAGAGATAACAACTGGAGTTTCTCATCTCTTCCTGTACTGGAAACAATTAGACTGATGTATCTGATCTTAATGTTTTATTTCTTAGCTGTACTACACATACAAATCCTAATATCATAATTTTTTTTTCGCTTCAGTGTCTCTTTAAAACGTAACATTTTCCTAAAATTAAAGGCATATTCAAAGCAGTCTGAGGGATCTTGTACATCCCCAGTATATGACACATTTGGGAATATCCAAGTGTCCATGATCCCTCCATTCATTGTGATGGGAGATAACCTAAAACCACCTCCCAGTTCTGTTGTTGACCAGCTTAGTAACAGAGTCCAGACTGGTGACATAAATGGACATTCCCTGCAGTGATTTAAGGGAAATTCCACTTTTGATGGGAAAAAACAATGTTTTCAGTTCAGCTCTGTATATTGAAGGAATTAATGGCAAATGTAATTTCAATATTTACCCTCATATAAATCACAGCCATTCTACAATGTTTGACTGATAGGGTGCTTTGTAGGGGCATAACCATAGCCCCTGCAGCCCCCGTCAGTGCAAGGGGGGGGGGGCTCACAGAGGCTCGTCCATGCTGGCTGCCTATAGAATAAAAGAATAAACATGAATGCATGTACTGTTATGTACTAGGTTAGATTCTTGTTGTGCTTTGGATGTTTTTAAACATTTTATTCAAGACACACTGGGGTGTATGCTCTGCACTGAGCAGAATTGCATGCGTAAAGTCGTATACAGTAGGGGGTAATGCTTTGCATGTAAAGTATTGCATTTGTATTTTGCTCATCTCATTGTGTTGTAATACTTTACACACGTTACTCTGCTTACGGCAGTTTAGTACATATACCCCAATGTTCATTTTCCACATAACTACCTCCTTTATTTAAGCATTATCACATCTTCTTACAAAGATTTCAAACCCTTTGTTGTAGTAGCATCACATTCCTCACCTGATGATGTTGATCCAGGGATTTTATCTAATTGCCATCTGGAGTCAGGAAGGAATTTTTTCCCCTTTTGGGGCTAATTGGACCATGCCTTGTAAGGGTTTTTTTCCTTCCTGGATCAACAGGGATATGTGAGGGAGCAGGCTGGTGTTGTACTTTGTTCTCTGGTTGAACTCGATGGACGTATGTCTTTTTTCAACCCAAATAACTATGTAACCTATAGGTTGTATGGTTTGGAGGGATGGGGGGCTTCATGCTAATGCTGCTGAATTAACAGTTAAAGAGAACCAGAGAGGATAACATAAAGGCTTTTATACATACCTGGGGCTTCCTCCAGCCCCATACGCATGGATCGCTCCCACGCCGCCATCCTAAGCTGCCTGGATTCAGCCGGTACCGGGTCCCGTCAATACCACCAGTCGGCCGGCGGATGCGGCCAATTCTCCGCATCACAGGGGCTCCCTCCATATACCTATGTATGCGGCTGCCTACTGCGCAGCCGCATGCGTAAGGGTATGGAGGTAGCCCCCGTGATGCGGGCAATTGGTCGCGTTCGCCGGAAGTGACGGGACCCGGTAGTGGCGATAGAGGAAGCGGAGGATGGCGGCGTGGGAGCGATCCAGGCTTATAGGGCTGGAAGAAGCCCCAGGTATGTATAAGAGCTTTTTCTATTTTCAGGCTCCATTCCTCTCTGGTTCCCTTTAATGGCGTTATTTAGTCTTGTGACAAGTGGTGCAGTTAGAGAAGACGTTAACCTGACAGATGCAAGTTAAAGCAAACCTGTAAGTTATTTAGGGGAAAAATTGAGATACTTACCTTGGTAGTGGAGGCTTCACCCATCCACCTCCACCTCACCTTTCCAGTGTTGGGATCCCAAAATTCATGGCTGCATACCCGTATGAGAATGAGTGTAGCCGCACTGCTACGCTGGCACTGTAGCAGGGAGCCACTGCTCAGGCTCAGCGAAAAAAGCAGAGCACGTACTTCTCCATGCTAGTGCATAGGTGTGAGCCGTCTGTGTCAGCGCAGTGCGACTGAGCTCTGTAAACAAGCCCTTGTAGACAGGTTTTGGGGGGTCCCAGCACCCAGTGCTTGAATGAGGAGGAAGGGGAAAGGGAAACCCTCTGAATAAAGCTTCCCTCTACTGAGTCAAGCAGGGCCGGTTTTCTCATGAAGCAAGATAAAACATTTCCATCAGGCGCCGAGATTACAGGGGCAGCATGCTTGTCAGAGTAGGAGGAGAAGCAAGATTAGAGCAAGGTGAAGAGGTCACCATTGTGGAAAAGCAGCTTCTTCTGCTGTGTGAGAAGTCTGACCGTGAGTGAGGAGAAGAAGGCAGGAGAGCAGCAGTGATTGATTTGCACAGCAGAAGGGAGGAGGTGGCACTGCTGTCCTGACTGAGGAGGAATAGAGTGGCTGAGGGTGAGCAGTTTGCTTGTCACAGACTCACAGCCAGCCAGGGTGCTATTGTGTTGAGCTGCAGCATGTCATGTGAGAACATCAAACGAAGCATTGTAAATTGTCAGGTGCGGTGCGATCATTCTAAATTGGGGGGGGGGGGGGGGGTCATCCTTACAAGTTTGCCTCTGGCAGCAGAGAATCTAGAACCGGCCCTGGAGGTAAGTACCCAAAGTGGGCACTTTTTCCCCTTCAGGTGCACTTTAAAAGCAAATGGGTGTTACTTTTTACATGGCCTTATTTTAAAAACATAGGTACTGCAGATGCTGTAGTTTTCAGCATTTGTTGAAAACAAAATCACTGTAGTTTCAGAGATAATAATACCTTCTATCAGCTTTTTTATTACTATTTGAGTCTCCCTTTGAAATATTCTCTCACTTCCTTTAGTGTTAACAGGGAAGGGGAAAAGGGAAATACTGTACATCTAATGAAAATATAACAATACAAAATCAGAAGTAAGTTTTAACTCTCCCCAGCTTATTCCAGAAAAGGTGGCCAATGGCCATTCATTATGCAACCATGGTCCAATTTGGTGGCAACCATTAATTGCTTACTGATCAGAAATTGAGATGCACGGCAGAAATGTATTTGAAATGTAATCAAAATGCTGCCGATCTTAGCATTGTACCTCTCAATGCCGTATAGAGCAATTGGGATGATGTGTGAATATAAAAAGTGTATGGAAGCTTAACGGTAGACAAAATTCCTGTACAGCTTGCTTCCTACCCTGTCTGAATTTAGCTGGTGGGTAGGTCAATCAGGAGTGACCATTCGTCTTCCAAAGGTAGAAAGAACAATGGAGACCTGACTACACTTCCTAACATTAGTAGAAAACAAGTTATTGAAGGGGATGGGAAAGGCAGCGACAAGGGTGGAGCATGAAACTATTTTGAACACTTCTTACTGTGATTTGCCTTCTTAAAACAGAAGGAAATTGCAATAATTCAGCTTATAGTGAACATTTGTGGTTACCCACAATACACCACTACTGATTATGCAAATTATCTCTTTTTGCTCCTGTAAGCAAAGCTAGCATCCAGAACAGCTGGTGTATCCTAGTGGTTTGCAGGGCCGGGCCGAGGCATAGGCTGGAGAGGCTCCAGCCTCAGGGCGAGGTGTAGGAGGGGGCGCACAATTCATTCAGCTGTCATTCCTAATTGTGTTTGAAGCAGAAAGAAATAAGAAAAGGGGATACATAGCAGTGACTGCAAGCCAGATAACTAGATATTAAGGTGTTGGGGAGGTTGTGGGCCCTGTGGCACCTCTTAGTCTAATAGCAATCAGTGTGTGACGGCTGGGGTGGCAGGGATGGAGGGGCGCACTTTGGTGTCTCAGCCTTGGGTGCTGGAGGACCTTGTCCCGCCTCTGGTGGTTTGGGTCACCCTGAGCTGCTTGGTTACTCTGTTGTTTTTCTTAATTGCACAGTTTACTGCCAGCTTTGTCCATACTTAGTTTTATTCACAGGACACACACACACACACACACACACACACACACACACACACACACACACACACACACACACTCTCTCTCATACTCATGGGGCCCTAGTTTAGTACCACTGCACAGCTTATGTCTACTTAGCCCCTGTAACGATCGGTGAAGCACAGAGAGGTCTGATTACCGGTGATCTGCAGTATCACAGGGAATACAGACGTATACCAGATTATATGTGATCTGCAGTATCACCGATAATCCAATATACTTGCTAACCTCTGTTCACCGGAGTAGAGTGTAGTGTTTGGTGTAACAGTAACACAGAGGACTAAGCCTCAGTGCAGCAAGGAGTACTGCACAGATTCCTTCCGCAGATCTGAGCTCTCCAAGACGGGAGGAGTCAGACTGACAGTGGGAAGGATTTGTCTGAAAGTAACCCACAAGAGGAAGGGTCACTAACAGAGCGAGGAACCGCCTCTAACTGCAAGGTCGGTTCTCGAGGTCGGACAAGCCAGGTCGTACACACACGGACAGATAAGGTACAAGATCAAGAGGCAAAGGCGGAGTCAAAGTACAGGCAGGGGTCGGCAACGGGGTATCAGATATATCAGGGTACAAAATCAGGAGGCAGAAACAGAGTCTAGGAACGAGCCGGGGTTCGGCAACAGAGTATCAGAGATATCGAGGTACAGATCAGAATACAGGAGAATGGTCGAGCAGGCAATAGGTCATAACAGATAAACACAATCAAACTAGTACTTTAGCTATCAACAGAATCTAGCTAAGTGTAGGATTACAGCTCCAGCTGGTCCCGGCACACTTGCGGATCTGACTACGGATCTGGGTGCTCCCACATATGTGATCGCAACGCCAGACACTAGACAAGTGAACAGCTGGCCGTATATATACCCGGAGGCCTCTTCAGAACCTCCCTAAGTGCTGGACCAATCAGAAGGAAAGCCAGAGTCAGCTGACCAACCTGGTCAGCTGACTATCTCTGACTGGCATATGTTCTGCCTGAGTGCGCGCGCGCGCGTCACTCTGACTCCGGAGGGACTACATGTCCCAGCCACAGCAGCCCTGTTCTGTGCCTCCACAGCGGAGGTATCGGCATTAACCGCCGCATCCAATGCGGCGGCCTCCCCACGCTCCGCAGATGCCTGCACGGAGACAGCCGCCTCATGCTGAGGGGGAGCGGCTGCCTCTCCGTGTGTGGCGCGTCTGCGTGCGGAAAGAGCCGCCCGCCGCTGGGTCACGGCGGCGGCTCTTCCGCTCTGTCTCACAGTACCCCCCCTCCCGAGGAGTGGACTCCGGACAGCTCCTTCCAGGTTTTTCCGGATGTAAAGCATGAAATTCCCTCACTAATTCATCCGCATGCATACGATTCCCAGGTACCCATTGCCTCTCCTCAATGCCATACCCTTTCCAATGTACGAGGTACTGTACCGAGTTTTGTACCCTGCGAGAATCTAATATTTTCTCCACTTCATATTCTGGTTGGGCATCTACCAACACGGGAGGAAGAGGAGTGGGACCCACCTGGACTGCTGGTTTAAGAAGGGACACGTGGAAGGACCTTAAGCCCCGCATGCTGGTGGGAAGGTCAACAGTATACGTAACATTATTAATTTTTTTTGCTACCGGAAATGGACCGACAAACCTGGGGCCCAATTTCTCTGAAGGCTGTTTCAGGGCCAAATGACGTGTGGACACCCAAACCAAGTCTCCTGGCTGGAAGCTCCACTCCACTGAACGTCTTTTATCCGCTTGACCCTTTTGACTAAAAAACGCCTTTTGTAAATTATCTCTCACCGTGCACCAAATGTCTTTAAAAGATCTCTGCCAGGCCTCCAGAGCTGGAAACGGGGTGGAGGCCACTGGCAATGGTGAGAATTTGGGCAATCTTCCAGACACAACCTGGAACGGAGAGAATCCGGTGGAAGAGCTTTTCAAATTGTTTTGTGCGAACTCCGCGAAAGGCAGAAATTTGACCCAGTCATTCTGTGTCTCCGCAACATAGCACCTCAAAAATTGCTCCAATGACTGATTGATCCTCTCCGTTTGCCCATTGGTCTGTGGGTGGTAGCCCGATGAAAATGACAGCTTCATACCCATTTGTTGGCAGAATGCCCTCCAAAATTTAGAAACGAACTGGACTCCCCGATCCGACACTATGTTTTCCGGAATGCCGTGCAGCCGGAACACATGTGTAATAAACAGGTCAGCCAATTCCTGGGCCGAGGGGAGTCCTTTCAAGGGCACGAAATGGGCCATTTTACTGAAACGGTCGACTACCACCCAAATGACCGACATGCCTTCTGACTTGGGAAGTTCACCTACAAAATCCATGGACAAATGAGTCCATGGCTCACTCGGGGTGGGTAAAGGCTGCAAGGTACCCACAGGTGCCAGCCGGGAGGGTTTACTCTTGGCACAAATTGCACATTCCCTCACGTATTCCTTGCAATCAGCTGCCAAAGAGGGCCACCAGGCGCATCTGGCTACCAGATCCTGAGTTCTAGATGCTCCAGGATGTCCAGCATTTTTATGCGCATGGAACATCTCTAGAACTTGGAGACGGAACGGTAGCGGAATGAACAGCACCCCTGCGGGTTTTCCATCCGGGATGTCTTGTTGAAAGGGAATTAAAGTCCCCTTCCAATCCTCCCAAGTCTCTGTTGCGGCCAGTACCAACCTCTGGGGAACAATAGTCTCTGGAATGGAGGGCTGTGCTGTCTCTGACTCAAAACACCTGGACAAGGCATCCGCCTTGACGTTTTTGCTACCTGGGGTGTACGTAATAATGAAAGAGAACCGAGAAAAAAATAATGACCAACGAGCCTGGCGAGGGCTCAACCTCTTAGCCCCCTCGATGTATTCTAGATTTTTGTGGTCAGTGTAAGCCGTGACCGTATGCTCCGCCCCCTCTAACCAATGTCGCCATTCCTCGAAGGCTAATTTAATGGCTAAGAGCTCTCTGTTGCCAATATCGTAGTTCCTTTCCGCAGGGGAGAACCTACGGGAGAAGTAAGCACACGGGTGCAATCTACCCTGCAAGCCAGATCGCTGAGACAGCACAGCCCCCACCCCGACCTCCGAGGCATCCACCTCAACAATAAATGGAAAAGACGTATCTACATGTCTGAGGATGGGTGCGGAACAAAATAGGCCCTTCAGTGTGGCAAAAGCCTGTAACGCCTCAGGAGACCAGTGAGTGGTATCTGCGCCTTTCTTGGTGAGACTGATAAGTGGGGAAATTACCGTAGAGTACCCCTTTATGAACCTCCTATAATAATTGGCGAAGCCCAGAAACCGCTGAAGTGATTTCAAGCCTACCGGCTGAGGCCATTCTAGCACAGCGGAGACCTTAGCCGGATCCATGGACAGGCCTGTGGTAGAAATTATGTACCCCAGAAAGGCGACAGACGTTACCTCGAAGATACACTTTTCTAATTTTGCGTATAATAGGTTCTGCCTTAGCCTGTTCAAAACGAACCTCACATGGGTCCTATGTTCAGAGAGATTGTTGGAGAAGATAAGAATATCGTCTAGATAAACTAGAACACATTTCCCCAACACCTCTCTGAAAACCTCGTTGATGAGTTCCTGAAAAACGGCCGGGGCATTACATAACCCGAAGGGCATCACCAGGTACTCATAATGCCCGTCTGGTGTATTAAAGGCCGTTTTCCATTCATCGCCCTTTCTTATGCGTACCAGGTTGTACGCACCCCGCAAATCCAGCTTAGAAAAGATCTGAGCGTCAGTGATCTGGGTGAACAAATCGCCTATCAGGGGTAGCGGATAGCGATTCTTTACTGTAATTTTGTTAAGACCGCGGTAGTCGATGCAAGGCCGCAGGCCTCCGTCTTTCTTTTTTACAAAAAAGAAGCCTGCCCCAGCAGGCGACTGGGACGGGCGGATAAAGCCCTTGGCCGGATTCTCCCTGATGTACTCCTGCATAGCCAATTTTTCGGGCCCCGACAAATTGTACCGATGACCCCGGGGGGGGGGTACACAACCAGAACGGAGATCAATGGGACAGTCAAAAGGGCAATGTGGAGGCAATTTATCGGCTGCTTTAGGGCAGAAAACATCAGAATATTCAATATACTGGTCTGGCACACCTCCCACCTCAACTCTGGTTTGCCCCAATGTTAATTTCCCCAAACACTGTTGAAAACAATGGGGAGACCAGGAGGTTAACTGACCTGTGGCCCAGTCTATGTGTGGTGAATGGATTTGCAACCATGGCATACCTAAGATAATAGTGGAGGTTGACATGTGTAATACGAAAAATTGTAACTCTTCCCCATGCAATACCCCTATGGTGAGTTTCACCATCGGAGTCTGTGACAGGGCACGATCCCATTGCAAAGGGGAATCGTCCACTGCCGTAACCTGAATGGGGGGTCTCACAGGAGTGAGTGGAAGGCCCAACTCCTGAGCAAATTCAAAGTTCATAAAATTAGCCGCTGAGCCAGAGTCAATAAAGGCTTCAGTGGCTACAGATTTATCCTCCCATGTAACAGTACAAGGGAGAAGTAATTTTTTCTCTTTAAGGGGTGGAATTTGTGTGCCCAGGGTGTCACCCCCCACTACTCCTAGGCAAACTCGTTTCCCGACCTGTTAGGACAGTTTCGCACTCTATACCCTGCTGCTGCACAATACAGGCACAGCTGTTCACTCATTCTCCGCCTTCGCTCCACCTGGGTCAGTTTCGATCGACCAATCTGCATTGGTTCGGGCGGTGGCAAGGCCGGGGAGGGTGAGACAGGCGGAGAAGGTGTTACTAGGGGTGTAGCAGACGGTGCCGCGTACGATGTCACCCTGACACGGTGACTGCCCCTAGCCTGCCTCTGATGGCGCAACCTGCGATCTACTCGAATGGCCGATGATATGGCCTCATCAACTGTCTTGGGCTCGGGTACGGTCAACATCAGATCAGAGACCTCCTCTGACAACCCAGACAAAAAGTAATCCATTAGGGCAAAGTTGTCAAATCTAGCGGTGACTGACCACCTACGGAATTCTGCCGCATAATCCTCGACCGATCCTCTGCCTTGCCGCAAAAGTTTGAGCTTCCGCTCCGAAGACGCAGCAAGGTCAGGGTCGTCGTAAATTACGGCCATAGCCTTAAAGAATTCCTCTACTGAGGTCAAAGCAGTATCAGTAGGAGGTAGGTTATATGCCCAGGACTGGGAGTCGCCAGTCAGCAAAGTCTTAATAAAGATGACCCGTTGGGTCTCAGTCCCCGAGGATCGGGGTCTCAACTCGAAATATGACAACACTCTACTCCTGAAATTCCGGAAGTCAGACTTGTGGCCGGAAAATTTATCGGGTACAGGCATACGTATGTCATCACTAGGAGGGAATCGCACTGAATCAACTGACGTCTGGAGGGTTTTCACAGAGCCTGATAGAGCATCAATTAAGGCTTTGTGCTGGCCCAGTGCTTGATGGATGTTATCCACCGAAGTGGCAAGCACAGTCAGGGGATCAGTGCGTGATTCCATCGTTTTGTGGTCTGGCGTTCTGTAACGATCGGTGAAGCACAGAGAGGTCTGATTACCGGTGATCTGCAGTATCACGGGGAATACAGACGTATACCAGATTATATGTGATCTGCAGTATCACCGATAATCCAATATACTTGCTAACCTCTGTTCACCGGAGTAGAGTGTAGTGTTTGGTGTAACAGTAACACAGAGGACTAAGCCTCAGTGCAGCAAGGAGTACTGCACAGATTCCTTCCGCAGATCTGAGCTCTCCAAGACGGGAGGAGTCAGACTGACAGTGGGAAGGATTTGTCTGAAAGTAACCCACAAGAGGAAGGGTCACTAACAGAGCGAGGAACCACCTCTAACTGCAAGGTCGGTTCTCGAGGTCGGACAAGCCAGGTCGTACACACACGGACAGATAGGGTACAAGATCAAGAGGCAAAGGCGGAGTCAAAGTACAGGCAGGGGTCGGCAACGGGGTATCAGATATATCAGGGTACAAAATCAGGAGGCAGAAACAGAGTCTAGGAACGAGCCGGGGTTCGGCAACAGAGTATCAGAGATATCGAGGTACAGATCAGAATACAGGAGAATGGTCGAGCAGGCAATAGGTCATAACAGATAAACACAATCAAACTAGTACTTTAGCTATCAACAGAATCTAGCTAAGTGTAGGATTACAGCTCCAGCTGGTCCCGGCACACTTGCGGATCTGACTACGGATCTGGGTGCTCCCACATATGTGATCGCAACGCCAGACACTAGACAAGTGAACAGCTGGCCGTATATATACCCGGAGGCCTCTCCAGCACCTCCCTAAGTGCTGGACCAATCAGAAGGAAAGCCAGAGTCAGCTGACCAACCTGGTCAGCTGACTATCTCTGACTGGCATATGTTCTGCCTGAGTGCGCGCGCGCGCGTCACTCTGACTCCGGAGGGACTACATGTCCCAGCCACAGCAGCCCTGTTCTGTGCCTCCACAGCGGAGGTATCGGCATTGCGGCGGCCTCCCCACGCTCCGCAGACGCCTGCACTAGGACAGCCGCCTCATGCTGAGGGGGAGCGGCTGCCTCTCCGTGTGTGGCGCGTCTGCGTGCGGAAAGAGCCGCCCGCCGCTGGGTCACGGCGGCGGCTCTTCCGCGCTGTCTCACAGCCCCGTTTATAAAGGAATACTGGGGGAGGGGGGAGGGAATGGGAAGGTCAGATTCAGCTTCTTCCAGCCCCCAGCATTCTATCAGACCGCAGCTGACAGCTGACCCCTCCAAAAGATCTGGCCCACTGGCCTGTCTTATAAAGGAATACTGGGGGAGAGGGAAGGGAATGGGAAGATCAGATTCAGCTTCTTCCAGCCCCCAGCATTCTATCAGACCGCAGCTGACTGCTGACCCCTCCAAAAGATCTGGCCCGCTGGCCTGTCTGGACACCTCCTCGATCATACTCCCATGGCCAGAAGAGTTCTGCGCATGCGCAGCTTAAAGAGAAACTCCGACCAAGAATTGAACTTTATCCCAATCAGTAGCTGATACCCCCTTTTACATGAGAAATCCATTCCTTTTCACAGACTATCAGGGGGTGCTGTATGACTGATATTGTGCTGAAACCCCTCCCACAAGAAACTCTGAGGACCGTGGTACTTCTGGCAGTTTCCTGTCTGTGCACCTTGTTGCATTGTGGCAAATAGCTGTTTACAGCTGTTTCTAACTGCCAAAAAAAGCCTACAGAAGCTACATTAACTGCCAACAGTAAAAATGTCACCATGTAATAAATGTAAGAATGTAAATCAGGGATTTAAAAGATTTTACAATGGGCAAACACTGACTAAATCATTTATACATAATTATTGTAAAAATGAAGCACTTTTTTATTACTATTTTCACTGGAGTTCCTCTCTAAGTCTTTGTAAATTGCAAATGCTTCTGGCCATGGGAGCGCAATTCAGGAGGCACCCAGATGGGCCCACGCATGCACAGTACAGACACTGGGTAACTACTAGATCTTTTGGAGGGGCCAATGGCACTCTGGGGGGGGGGATCAGAATTACAGCAAAGGAAGGGACCTAATGGACCGAGGGGCTGGAAGAAGCAGGCAGGCAGCTTTAGGCAGCCGGAAGCCGTGTTGTCCTGTGACATCTCGATCGTCAGCTTCCTGTCGCGATTGGCGTTTCTCGTCCCCGCAAGGGGACATGAAGCCGCGGCGGCTAGGCAACCCTGGGTGCCGCATTCGGCTTCTAGGGCCAGCTGAAATGACGCGGTAAATCGGGATCGGAACGCCTCATTTGCGCAATCGACGGTAATCGCACGATGCTAAATGCTCCCATTCACTTGACTGGGAGCGTTTAGCCGATGAGTCCCAAACGCTTGGTGGTAAACGCCACCCTAGCAGCCATGTCAGGGCTGTGGAGTTGGAAGCCGAGGAGTCGGAGCAATTTTTGGGTACCTGGAGTCGGGAAAAAATTCACCGACTCCTAATGAATTTAAATTGTACGGTAATTAAAGTAGAAAATATGATAAAATGTTCTATTTCTCAGATAATATTAATCATAAATTATACATACAGTAATAGCTGTGCTTAGCCCATAAAAATGAAATTATCCAATAAAAAATAGTTGCTTGTGCTGCTTCAATAGAGCATTCCCCATATTTTTAAAGTCAAATATACATATCTGTTTGTGACTGTATATATGATGTGTACACAGGAATCTCATATATACTAAATAACATCTATGCTGTAAGAATAAAGCCTGATGTGTAGCCGTGTCACTAATAGAGATGGTCAATGAGATGCAAATAATTCTGCGTTGATGCTGATTTATGCAAATGTACGCACTCCTTTTGCTCATGACATCAAAAAATTTGATATGTTGTTAAAACATGGTTTGATGACTATGAATTAAAGGGTACCTGAGACGGATGAAAAGAAAAGTTTTATACATACCTGGGGCTTCCTCCAGCCTCCTTCAGGCTAATCAGTCCCTCACTGTTCTCTTCCACCACCTGGATCTTCTGCTATGAGTCCCGGTAATTCAGCCAGTCAGCGCAGTCCGGCCGCATGCCGCTTCCACAGCCAGGAGCATTCTGCATCTGCGCAATAGTGATGCGCAGGTGTAGTGCAGGTGTAGTACGTTCCTGGCGGCGGAGTTTGTGCATGCGCACTGCGCCCGGCTGGCTCAAGTGCCTGGACTCATAGCAGAAGATCCAGGTGGCAGAGGAGGACAGTGAGGGACTGATTAGCCTGAAGGGGGCTAGAGGATGCCCCAGGTATATATAAAACTTTCATCTGTCTCAGGTTTACTTTAAGTTACACAGTAGTACTGTACTCTATATATGCACTCACCACAGAGCTGCAGGGAATCCACTGAGAATGTTGTGCACATAGAACACAGAGGTGTTGTCTATCACCCATAAACCTGGTTCAGATTGTACATGAAGTATGTGTAATGGAGGAAGAATCTCCTCATCCTCCTGCAGAGTTACATTGCCTAGAGCCTGATAGATGTTCTTTGTTCATGTCTGTACCTTCTACAAGTACTCTTACCAAGGACTAGTTTTAGGCCTCATTCACATCTACCCGCTGCACTGCTGATCCCAACCATTGACCGTGAATGGGTCATCTCTGCGCTTGCGGGCAGAATGCATGCAGCAGTACGCAAGCTCATCATGGCGCATTGTACTGCTGCGCAGCGCATTTGATGTGAACGGCAGAAGGGCTGTCTATACCCTTCTGCCGCTCTTGCATGTTACCACATCATATGCTCTTCTAAATGCGCATGGAAGCACGTATGATGTGAACGAGGCCTAAGTCTATGGCTAAAAGTATTAGAGGCAGAAGATCAGCTGGAGAGCCAGGTAACTGGTATTGTTTAAAAGGGAATAAATATGGCAGCCTCCATATCTCTCTCAGTACAGTTGTCTTTTAAAATTCCTAATCGTTAGCAGTTAAGAGATGCATTTTATGTTACATACTTTCAATCAACAAGATTGTAATATGCAAATTAGAGGAGTCGGAGTCGGTGGAATCCTAACCTGAGGAGTCGGAAGATTTTTGTACCAACTCCACAGCCCTGGTCCATGTGAACCAGCCCTTATATAGGTTATACTTTAGATTGTATTAAAGAGTAACTGTCAGGCTACAAAAGCTAATTTAAACCTCTATTCTCCTGTGTTAAACAGTTTAGAAGGAAGCCAAAAAGGCATTACTGAAGATAAAAATCTCTCTTACATTTGATGTGTGCTTATCAGCAAAGCTGTTATTCCCAAGCTCTTAAAGCGGATCCGAGGTGAAAAACTAACTATAAAAAGTAATTTGTCTTTATTTAGTTTAGTTAAGTTTAGATGGTTTACAAAAGTAAACTATCAGCAAACACCTTCATCAGTATATAAATATTTTTTCCTGTTATACAATGGGAGCTGCCATGTTCTGCTTGTAATCATTACACAGGCAATCTTATCTTTATCTCCACACCTCAGACTGTGCAAACTCCACTCCCCTACACTCCCCTCTCCCTCCCCTTGCCTCCGAAATCCCGTGCATGCTCAGTGTGTGCTGGAGCTCTCCTGTATGAAAGGAAGCAGGGTATTGGAACACAAACTGTGGAAGAAGACAGGCATAACTGCAGATACAGCTGTTCCTGTCCTAGATTTACACAGATAAAGATATATATATATATATATATAGCACCAAAGTGTAGCAAACCTCAGTTCAGATATATATATTTATTGTATTTATAAAGCGCAAAAATATTATGCAGCACTGGACATTAGGTTACAGACAATATTTAGGGGTGACATACAGCAATATGACAATACTGGAATACAAGAAAAAACAGATCACACAGCACAGTATGAGTACAAGGAAATGCTTAGTCACTGGATGGAGCATGGAGATCACACAGCACAGTATGAGTACAAGGTAATGCTTAGTCAGTCACTGGATGGAGCATGGAGATCACACAGCACAGTATGGGCCTGATTCACAAAGCGGTGCAAACTTTTTCGCGGACTTTTGCGCGCGCAAAGTGCCGCGATTCGCGCGATCACTGACTTTTGTGCGCGCAATTTGCCCAAATTGCGCGCGCAAAAGTCCGCGATCGCGCGAATCGCGGCACTTTGCACGCGCAAAAGTCCGCAAAAAAGTTTGCACCGCTTTGTGAATCAGGCCCTATGAGTACAAGGAAATGCTTAGTCAGTCACTGGATGGAGCATGGAGATCACACAGCACAGTATGAGTACAAGGTAATGCTTATTCAGTCACTGGATGGAGCATGGAGATCACACAGCACAGTATGAGTACAAGGAAATGCTTAGTCAGTCACTGGATGGAGCATGGAGATCACACAGCACAGTATGAGTACAAGGAAATGCTTAGTCAGTCACTGGATGGAGCATGGAGATTAGGCAAGTCGAGTTCACTCAGATCCATAGCATGGGTTCACAGTAATGGAGGTGCATGATCAGGTAAGACACAAAAGGAGGAGGACCCTGCCCAAACGCTTACAATCTAGAGCAGGCATGGGCAAACTCGGTCCTCCAGATGTTACGGAACTACAAGTCCCACAATGCATTTGCCTTTATGAGTCATGACTGTGGCTGTCAGACTCCTGCAATGCATTGTGGGACTTGTAGTTCCGTAACAGCTGGAGGGCCGAGTTTGCCCATGCCTGATCTAGAGGGAGAGGTAGGAACATGAAAGGTAGGGGACCAGAGTTCAGCTGTGGGTTTAGAGCACTTGAGGGGTGATAGGCCAAATCGTTCAGGTGTATGTATGTATATATATATATATATATATATATATATATATATATATATATATATATATTCATACTCCCCAACAGTCCCTAATTTTGCGGGACTGTCCCGATTTTGGGGGGCTCTCCCGCAATCCTGATGTGGCCCCCTTATGTCCCGGCCACCGGCAATGGGCAGAGAGCGGGGAGAAAAGATAAAGGCGCCAGCCGGCAATATAAGATGCAGAATGCCAGTAATCACAATGTATAATAATTCGTACCTCCCTCCAAATGTGCCCCCGTGTCCCCCTGTTTGCAGAGTATAAAGTGCGCAGCGGAGTGGCGTTCATCTTACCGTTCATCTTCGCCGGCATCGGCTTCATTCTGCTTCCTGTGACGTCACAGGAAGCAGGAATCAATAGAGCCAGATGCCGGCGAGGATGAACGGTAAGATGAACGCCGCTCCTCCTCTGCGCACTTTATACTCTGCAAACAGGGGGACACGGGGGCACATTCGGAGGGAGGGAAGTACGAATGAATATACATTGTGATTACTGGCATTCTGCATCTTATATTGCCATCTGGCGCCTCGATCATTTTTTTTTTTTTTTATTTCTTTAAACCTTCTTTATGGAATGCAGGACTAGGGGTGTATTGGGGGCGTGGTTAAGGGTGTGGCCTTAATGTCCCAGTTTCCCTTTCCTAAATGTTGGGTGGTATGAGATATATATATATATATATATATATATATATATATATATATATATATATATATATATATATATATATATATATATAGTCTGATCTGAGGTCTGCTTACACTTTAGTGCAAAATAGATCAGAATATATATATATTTTATCAATCACTAAAGTGTAAGCGGACCTCAGATCAGACTATCTATCTATCTATCTATCTATCTATCTATATATATATATATATATATTGCACTAAATTGTAAGCGGACCTCAGATCGCATGTGTGTGTATTTTTTTTTTCACTAAAGAGGGTGCCAGTGGGTTGGGAGAAGGGTGCCAGTAGGTGAGGAGAAAGGTGCCCGTGGATGGGGAGAAGGGTGCCACTGGGTGGAGAGTAGGATGTCCATAGGTGGGGAGGAGGGTGCTACTGGGTGCGGGGGAAGGTACCCATGGGTGGAGAGTAGAGTGCCCAGGGGTGGGGAGGAGGGTGCCACTTTGGGTGGAGAGTAGGGTGCCCAGGGGTGGAGAGGAGGGTGCCAGAAGGTGGGGAGAAAGGTGCCCGTGGATGGGGAGGAGGGTGCCAGTGGGTGGAGAAGTGGGTGCCACTGGGTGGGGAGGAAGGTGCCCGTGGGTGGAGAGGAGGGTGTCCATAGGTGGGGAGGAGGTTGCCATTGGGTGCGGGGGAAGGTACCCATAGGTGGAGAGTAGGGTGTCCATGGGTGGGGAGGAGGGTGCCCATGAGTGGAGAGTATGGTGCATGTGGGTGGGGAGGAGGGTGCCACTTTGGGTGGGGAGGAGGGTGCTCAGGGGTGGAGAGGAGGGTGCCCAGGGGTGGGGTGGAGGGTGCCACTTTGGGTGGAGAGTAGGGTGCCCAGGGGTGGGAAGTAGGGTGCCCAGGGGTGGGGAGTAGGGTGCCACTTTGGGTGGAGAGGAGGGTGCACAGGGGTGGGGAGGAAGGTGCCACTTTGGGTGGAGAGTAGGGTGCCCAGTGGTGGAGAGTAGGGTGCCCAGGGGTGGGGAGTAGGGTGCACAGGGGTGGGGAGTAGGGTGCACAGGGGTGGGGAGTAGGGTGCATGTGGGTGGAGAGTAGGGTGCATGTGGGTGGGGAGGAGGGTGCCACTTTGGGTGGGGAGTAGTGTGCCCAGGGGTGGGGAGTAGGGTGCCCAGTGGTGGAGAGGAGTGTGCCACTTGGGGTGGAGAGGAGGGTGCCCAGGGGTGGGGAGGAGGGTGCCACTTTGGGTGGAGAGTAGAGTGCCCAGGGGTGGGGAGTAGGGTGCACAGGGGTGGGGAGGAAGGTGCCCATGGGTGGAGAGTAGGGTGCATGTGGGTGGGGAGGAGGGTGCCCAGTGGTGGAGTGTAGGGTGCCCAGGGGTGGATAGCAGGGTGCATGTGGGTGGGGAGGAGGGTGCCCATAGGTGGGGAAGAGGGTGCATGTGGGTAGGGAGGAGGGTGCCTGGGCACACAGGAGGTGAAAAAACATGATCGAGGCACCAGCCGCACAATGCGGGGAGGGGGGGCTGCGTCATTCCTCCCTCCCTCCGGCTCTCTGCCTACTGTGTGTGTGTCCCCGGGATGCAGTTTGTGTTGTGCAGCGGAGCGGTGTCACCTTACCCATCCAAGCACTCGTACCGGCAACCGGCTCTTCTCTGCTGGTTCCTGTTTACTATGACGTCATAGTAAACAGGAACCAGCAGAGAAGAGCCGGTTGCCGGTACGAGTGCTTGGATGGGTAAGGTGACACCGCTCCGCTGCACAACACAAACTGCATCCCGGGGTCACACACAGAGTAGGCAGAACCCGGGACAGTTGGAGGGCTTGCCAACCGCTCCGTCCTGATACCGCCGGACCCCGACTCCTCTGCTCTAATCGCCGGCTTGAAGATGATGCTGCTCACGCTAGTATCGCGTGACTTCAGCAGCCCCTGTCCGGAACGCCCATGCCTCCTCCTAAGCTTGCCCCTTCGCAGAAAGCCTCCTCCTCTCCACAATCAGGTCCCATGATTCATAGCTGCATGGGACCTGACGCCGCGGCGTTAGGAGATCTAAGGGGGCGTGGCTTAGTTAGTAAAATCGAAATTAGTCATTATTAGCAATCACAAAAATTTTCAGAAGGTTCCCCATACAATTAATTTTTTGTAAGGGGCTCATTACTGATGAATGCAAAAGTTCGTCTCGGATCCACTTTAAGAAGACGCAAGCCGCATACCATACTGCAAAGCATTCTGGGGCTCTCCCCTCGGCTGCTAATGAGAAGTTACAGGGTCAAGTAACAATAGCATGTATTTCAGTCCAGCGCACAGCACTGATAAATCTCCCGGCAGAGTACACTGCAGGAGTCTGCTATTGTTCCTAGCCACATGGTTAATTAATATTCACTGCACACACTAGTGTTATTCAGTACGAGTTTTTCTGTGATCAGGAAGCAGGCAGGACATGACGACACATTTGGCTTCATAGGAGACAGACAAACATGGAACCTGCCATGAGCTGTCAGGAGCATCATTCTCTGCATATACTATATAAAAATTCTGTGAAATCCAAACGTGGACAGTGAAATGCATATGTAATGTAAGTACAGCCTATATTTAGCTACTGATATATGTGTTTATTTTCTCTGAGACCCTATACCTAACAGCTCCTCTTTAAGCTCAAAACAGATCCATAAATAGTATGGCTGTGTACACAGTAACAAGAGACGCATTCCTGGAAAGAAAACACAGCTGGCGGCAAGCTGCCTGTATGGAAAGGAAGGAAGGGGATGTGCTGGATCATAATTGCTGAAAGCTGTGTCCTCACTAGTGCTGGATAGTGTACTGGGCCTCTGCCTCTAACACAGGAGACCAGGGTGTGAACCTCCCTAACTGTCTAGGGCTGATCGGAACAGCTGAATTCCGATTTTGCCGAAATTTGGTGTACCACAGGCGAAAACTGAATTTCTCCGTGTTCCGAGGGCATTTTCTATTACCGTATTTTTCGGAATATAAGACGCTCTGGAATATAAGATGCACCTAGGTTTAGAGGGCAAAAATCTGGGGGAAAAAATGTATACAGTATATACTAAACCTGGTGCGTTCATATTCCAGGAGCGTATTGTACAGTACATGTTCTCCCCATTGTCCTCTTGTGTCCACTATGTGTCCCTTTCTGTTCCCCTGTGTGTGGCATCCCTTTCTGCCACCTTGTGTGATCCTCTTGCCCCATGTGTCCCCTCATGTCCTGTGTGTCTCCTCCAGCCCCCCTCTGTGGTCCTCCAGGCCCCTTGTGTCCACTCCAGTCCCCCTGTGTGTGTGTGTGTGTCTGTGTCCCCTCCTGCCCCCCTTGTGTGTGTTTCTGTGTCCCCTTCACCCACCTTGTGTGGTCCTCCAGTCCCTGTGTCCCCTTCACCCCACCCTGTGTGGTCCTCCAGTCCCTGTGTCCCCCTCCTGTCCTCCTGTGTGTGCCCCCTCCTGTGCATGTCCATGTGTTTGCCCCCCCAGTCCCCATCCTGTCCTCTGTTCCCCCCGCTCTCCCCTGGTAACAATAACTGCAGAGAAACTCACCTTTCTATGGATTCCAGTGCTGTGTAGTCTGCTGTGTGGTCCTCCGCCTCCAGCATGTCAGCTACACCTGTAAATGAAAAGTTAGCGCAGAGACACTCACCTACTCAGCGGCGGCGGCAGGATCTGCAGACATCTCGGTCCCGGGAGGCCGAAATGTCTGCTAACCTACTCGGCAGCCGCGGCGGTGGCAGCACGATCTGCAGACATCTCGTCCCGGGAGGCTTCCCCTAGTGACGGCTCCTGTTAATGATTCAATGAGTCATTCCCCATGACTCAATGAGTCCTTAGCAGGAGCCGTCACTAGGGGAAGCCTCCCGGGACCGAGATGTCTGCAGATCCTGCCGCCGCCGCTGAGTAGGTGAGTGTCTCTGCGCTAACTTTTCATTTACAGGTGTAGCTGACATGCTGGAGGCGGAGGACCACACAGCAGACCACACAGCGCTGGAATCCATAGAAAGGTGAGTTGCTCTGCAGTTATTGTTACCGGGGGAGCGGAGCCGGCAGACCACACAGGGGGACAAGGCAGGGAGTCCCCGACAATGCGGCGGATCGGCGGTTGGCATCGGCTGGCGGTTCTGAAGTCGGGGATTCCCTGCCTTTGGAATATAAGACGCAGGCACTTTTTCTTCCTATTTTTGGGGGAGAAAAAGTGCGTCTTATATTACGAAAAATACAGTATATTGAATGGCACAGATTTGCCACTTATATTAAGTATGTAGGAACATGGTAAAAAAAATGTGAAAAGACCTTACAGTTTTTGAGAAAATTGATTTCAAAATTTCATAGGAAAAATGGTTTTTAAACTGTGTAAAATGACACTTTGCTGCAGTCAAGCCTCCCCATCTCCCCTAGAGCCCTTGTCCAAACTATGGAGGTGGGGCCAACAACATCTTGGTGGCATCTGGGGGCCCCCTTTAACAAGCGGATCCCCAGAATCCTGCCCCCTCCCCAGGTGAAATGAGTATAGGGGTACTTAAGTACCCCATACCCATTTCCGCAAAGGGTTAAAAAAGAAATAAAAACACGACGACGAAAAAAGCCTTTATTGTTCTAAATTTACTAGGGATACTAACCTTGCGATAATCCCACGCCAGTTTCCTCAGAAGTGTTCCCACGCCGGTATCCTCTTGGGAGGATCCGCACACCCACTGATCCCACCAAACTCTTGGGGCTGAATGGCTGTAGACAGCCTCTGTAATCTGTGTTGCATAAGCTGGAAGCAATTTTTTTTCTGAAACAAGAATTTTTGGCAAACAGTTCCAGAAACAAATGGCTGCTGGGAAATCCCCGTTCCCCGGAGGCCACGTTAGAGTGTCAGAATGTGCATTATTCACATGAATGGGTGGGTCCAGGGGACCAGGGCACCTCCTGCTCTGGTCACCTGGACCCACCATCTATGTGAAAAATGGTTTCTTTCGCCACTCTAGGGTGGCCTTCAGAGATGTGGGAATTCCCAGTGGCCATATTGGTTGTGTCACTGTTTGCCAAAATGTCTTGTTTCAAAGGCAAAATTTTTATGTTCCCAGCCTCTGCTATACAGATACAGAGGCTGACTGTCACCATTCAGTGGCGGGAGTTCGTCGGTGTGGAAGGGTGGTGGGATGTCTTGGAGGATACTGGCGTGGGACCACTTCAGAGGATAATGGCATGGGATTATCTCAAGGTAAGTATCCCTGGTTAATTTAGAACAATAAATGACTTTTTTTCATTGTTGTGTTTTTATTTATTTCTTTTTAACTGTTTGCGGAAATGGGTAAAAAGGGGTACTTTGTACCCCTATACTCATTTCTCCTGGGGAGAGGGAAGGCCTCCGGGGATCCGCTTGTTAAAAGGGACACCCGGATGCCACCATGACCCCCCTCCAGAACGTCTGCGGCTCCCACCTCCTCCTGGGGCACCAGCGGTGGGGAAGAGCCCCTTGTCCATGGATTGGACAAGGGCTCTGGTGGGGAGGGAGCGGGGGAGGCTTGGCCGCTTGACCCCACACTGTCTGTTTTCATGAAATGTATACAATATGTATACAGAACTCGGAATGCAGCACCATGTCCCACAGTAAAGTGTCATTTTTCACAGTTTAAAAACCATTTTCCTCTGAAACTTTGAAATCGATTTTCTCAACAACTATAAGGTCTTTTCACAAATTTTGTTTTTACCATGTTCTCTACTCATCTGCATAACATACATGGCAAATTTGGTGATGATAGCATTTATGGGGGCTTTACAATTAACTACGGAAGTTGGCACTATTGACTTCAATGGAAAACCGAATTTGGTACTCGGAAATGCCGAATTTTCAAGTTTCGAGTATTTACTCAGAACTGCCAAATTCTGATACCAAACTCGAAACTCGTATTCGGAGAGCTCACTGAGCTCCCTGCTAACTGATACTGCCTATAGAGCATATCCTAGTAACTACAGCTCTGGCTGAGAAACTTCATCTCGCTAGAACACATCAGAAAATAGTGATTGTTGTTAAAAGTTAGAGAATAAGCAATTAGTCTCATAAAACCCCCTGTTACACTGCGGATCTTTGGGCCAGCCACCCATAACTCTTACTATGGTGAGAGAAACATAAGGGCCACCAGTGACTAGGGATTGCATAATTGTGACTGCAAGTAGGGATGGGAAATAATAGGCAGTGGAGGAGGGCACCTGTAACTGCAAAGAGGGATTACATACTGTGACTGCAGGTGTAGATAGGCGTTTGCTTTAAATGGCTGGGAGAGATGGAGGGCCACCTACGAGATGGTGGTCACTTGTTACTCCATAAAGAGATGGTGGCTGTAGAAGAGATGCAGGAAGGCACCTGTGATTGCAGGGTGAGGCGTGGCAGGCTGGGGCCATCTATGACTGCAGGAAAATGTTGGTGTGACTACTGTGAGAGATGAGGAGGCACTTGTCACTCCACGGAGACATCGGGGCCACCTCTGAGAACAGGTATAATAGCTTGCTGGTTTTTCATTCGAGAAGTCATCCACACTGACATCCCACATACCAACCTGAAAGGAATATTAGTAATTTGAGTGGCATATATTTTGGCATATAAGATGCACTTTTTTCTCCCCCAAAAATTGGGAGAAAAAGTCCCTGCATCTTATATGCCGAATATAGGGAGTTCCCAACTTACGAATGGCGGCCAATACAAACCGCCGACCTGCTGCGATGTCGGGTACTCCCTGTTAGCAAAAAACAAAATAGATCAGCACCATGCAAATCACATGCTAAATTACATGTAATATTTGAGGATAATAGGCACAGAGTGTGCTAAGGGCAATTAGGACATTAATCATGCAAAAGGAAAGTACTTATATAACGGCACCAAACTGACCAATAATAATTTCAAAAATAATCAATAATCTTTATTTGAACAAAGCTTTCAACATACAATTAAAAACAATTAAAATATCACCGAAATTGTGAGAAGACAGTATCCTGATACAAGAATAAATAAATACAAAAAATTGCAGATATGATATAGGGCCAGAAAAAAACAAGCAATCTCCAGCAAGAATAATGAAATTGGTTAGGAAAATAAATTAAATTAGTATAAAACTACATGTAAATTCATGGATGTAGAATGAATCAAATGATAAATAACTGGCACTAGAGTGCAGCAAGTTCAATAAAGTGCAAAAAATAGGTACCAAAAAAGTGATAGTGTGAACACAGCCAAAAATTATATTGAAATGGCATCAAAGTGGCAATATGTAGTGAAAAGGTAGCAGTGTGAACACAGCTATATATTAAATTGAGGTAGAGAAGTAAAAGTTAGTGAATAAGAACACTGGGGTAAATGCAGGCAAAGAAAGCCCTGAGCATAAAGTGACAAATTAGTGCAGGAGTTTAGTAAAGAATGACAGCGCAACCAGGATACCTAAATGTAGAAATCCGGAGGAGGACAATGGTGGCCGAACAGGAGACCGCCTAGTGGCCTTAAAGGATTCCCAAGGTGACATGTGACATGATGAGATAGACATGGGTATGTACAGTGCCTAGCACACAAATAACTATGATGTGTTCCTTTTTTTCTTTCTCTGACTGAAAGAGCGAAATATCAGGTATGTAAGTGGCTGACTCAGTCCTGACAGTCCTCACAGGAAGTGACTTCAGTGTGACCCTCACTGATAAGAAATTTCAACTATGAAACTCTTTCCTAGCAGAAAGTGGCTCCTGAGAGGAGGAAAGAGATAAAAGGGGTCAATAGTTCATAGATTCTAGCTCTGGCTTCAATGAATGTGTCATTGAGCAAAAACAATAAAACAGTTAAAAGTTAAAAAGCAGCTTTAAACATAAAATAAAACTGTGGACTATCTTAAAAAGTCATTTCTGAGAGAAGGAAGATAGATACAACTGTTTATTTCATTTGTTTATTTTCGCCTCCTTTAATGCATCTCTGTCCCCCCCCCCCCCCCTCCCCCCCTCCCCCCCCCCCCCCCCCCGGTGTCCTCCTCTGCCCTGAGTATAACTATGAGAAGCGGCAGCATGGCGCACTTAATCCACGGCTCCAGCGGTCATCACAGACCTCTCTTTCACGGCTCCTGTGGTGCCGGCTTCTACTGATGACATGATCAGCAGAAGCTGGCACTAGGGAGCTGTGAAGGAGAGGAGAGGTCTGTGATGGCCGCTGGAGCCGTGGATTGGATGAGTCACGCTGTCGTTTGTCATAGTTATACATGGAGATGGAGGAGGACACACTGGGGGAAGGGGGATTGGAGGACAAATGGTGGGAGCAAAGGACGAAAAAGGGGTGTGGAGGATAAACGGGGGGGGGGGGGAGGGAGCAGAGGACAACCAGTGGCAGAGGAGGACACATGGGGACAGAAGGGGACACATGGGGTCACAGGAAGATATATGGGGACATAGACAGGAAGACACATGGGGGACACAGGAGGACACAATGCTTGGGGTAGAACATCTACAAGATGCTCCTGGACCATGGATGCACTAGGTTTAATATATTTTTTCCCTGGTTTTGCTCTCTAAACCTAGGTACGTTTATTGTCTAGAGCGTCTTATATACTGAAAAACATGTTATATCCACAGAAACCTCATCTGATGTGTGCACACAACTTTCAGCCGTCACTCACTTACACCTGGATGGCCAAATTGGTCTCTTATTGGCTTAAAGGGAACCTGAGATGAGAAGCATCTCAGGTCCCACACTTACTTGGAGCTTCCTAAGCGCCCTTGAGGTTGCTCGTCCCTCACCGTCTCTCCGGGTGGCTCCTGTCCCCTCAATTCAGCTCGAAAGCCTGGCCCAGTCACGCTTCATTGCATGCATGGCCTAGGCTTAGAGGACAAAAAGAGGTCCCTATTTGTCCCCTGCTTTTAATTTTTTTTACCTGGTTTGTGTGCGTTCACTGAAATGTGCCGAACTGCAGTGTGGGGCTGTCTGGCATGAGGAAAGGCCAGAAGGTCTGAAACAGCTGGCTGTCGCTGGGAAGCAGCCCCACACAGTTTGTCACCTATTATGGATTTTTAATGGATACTTAAATAAAGAGCTATGTTTTACTTCTGAAAGAGCTGTATTTGCTGGAGGTGCTGACCCATATAGCGGATTACATTCTATTGTCCAAGGGGTACTGAATGGCGGCCAGGTCAAGGCACTCCGTTTTTCCACTGCATGGGTGCTGATCACACCAGGACTAGCTGCCTGCACAGCGCAGGCCTATTCCCAATTCAATTTCATGCTGAAATCGATCCGGAATCAACCTTGCATCCACCGCCTCATGCTGTCCCCCCTAATGTTCCATTTGCCCCTCCGGTTCCCAATGCACTATATTTTACCTCCCCATGGCTGCCATTTACTCCGGGATTTGTCCTCACAAACGCCCCACATGGTTGCCGGTGTACAAGTGGGCGCGTGTGTGACATGCACTCACGTCACTCCTGCAACCATGTGGGGCGCGTGTATGGGCGGAGCCCGGAAACAGCTGTGGCCACAAACAGGTAATGTACAAATGTACAGTGCACTGGGCCCCCGGGGAGGGGGGGGGATGTCACATTAAACATCAGGGGGGATAGCATTGGGTGGTTGTCACGCTCATCACTCGTCCTACTATCACTTGCCGTTACTACAATTCACTCAATCAACCACAATAGCCTAACAACCTGCAGCATGTCGACATACTCGGCCTTAAATTGGTTGCATTGTCGATCGGGCATGCACTTGGCGGCACTGATTTTCATCAGGTTCAATAATAATTAGCAAATTGGATGGTCGATCGGCCGCCAAGTCGATAGATGAATAAGCAACTTAACTTCTTATTTCAGAGAAGCTAATGTTTTCTATGGGAGGGACAGTAATCTGTAAAATAAGCATTTCGTTAACACTGAGTTGGGTTATGTAAAAGAAAAGGGCAGAAGTGATGACATTTTGGCATTACAGAGAAACAGTAAAGATGGAAACCAGCAGAAAATCTTTTCTTTAGGCATATCACTTTTCTCTTAAATCTGACAGTGAAAACTAAAAATAGCAGGATAGGTACAGTAAGCCAAATAAATAATTTCTTATAGGATGATTTATTTTAATTTTGTCAGTTACTATGGAGTTTCATCCCACTTTAAGCTTTAATGTATATGAACATGATTGTATATGAACAATCCTTAACCTCCTGGGGGATACAATTATATCGCCCAGGAGGTGGCGCAGCACTATTTTTAATTTTTTTTTATTTTTTAAATCATGTAGCGAGCCCAGGGCTCGCTACATGATAGCCGCTGTGCAGCGGCATCCCCCCACCCCCTCCGATCGCCTCCGGCATACAAAGCAAACAGGAAATCCCGTTCAGAACGGGATTTCCTGTTTGGCTTCCCCCGTCGCCATGGCGACGATCGGGATGACGTCATCGACGTCAACGACGTCGTGACGTCAGAGGGAGTCTCGATCCACCCCTCAGCGCTGCCTGGCACTGATTGGCCAGGCTGCGCAGGGGGTCTTGGGGGGGGGGAGCGGCACGGCGAGTAGCGGCGAATCAGCGCGGAGCGGCGGCGATCGGTATATACACGCAGCTAGCAAAGTGCTAGCTGCGTGCAACAAAAAAAAAATTATGCAAATCGGCCCACCAGGGCCTGAGAAAACCTCTGTGGCGGCTTACCCCGAGCTCAGCTCGGGATTATCCCCCAGAGGGTTAAGAGCAGTTATACACAACACAGATAAATGGCTGGTTTGAAGACTACAGTTTGAAACATTACACCTGTCTTTCATCTCAATGGAATAGAGCTTTTGTTTTTCGCATGTATTCAACATCCCCCCATTTGCAGTCCCTATCTGCACCCAAAAGAAAAAAAAATGAACAGGTGTTCCAACTTGCCATCTGGCATCCCATTAAAGAGGAAGGCAAACAGACATATCAGCTATTGACGGATGTATCAGTTAATGTTTAGCTCCACTTTTTTTTTTTATTTAATTTTTTTTTTATAATTTAATACTGTAATTCTATGCACATAAGGAATTCCTTTGTGTGTTTTATAACTAGGAAGATTGTTGATTACCAGTAATCTCCAGATAGCTAAATACATATTTGAAATTCAATTCAGTTCTATTCAGTCATTCTTGCGTATTACATACCGTGTCTGACTGAATAGTTAGGTCAGTGACCTCACTTTTATCCATCTTGCATATAAGAAATAAAGCTTGAATGCAGTGGTGTGGCTACGCATCTCTGGGCCCTGAAGCGGAATTTGGACCAGGCATGGAGGCAGTAGGGCCAGTATGCAGACAGTTAGGAGGGTGGCAGCAGGCCAGTACTCAGACAGTCAGATCCTTCGTGTTCCACTTCTCTTGAGCGCCCATACAGTGGAGGGAGGAAGAAGAGGGGAGGAGCAGCCAGCAAGTGTTGTACTTTAACACAGTGTTCCCCAACCCTGTCCTCAAGGCCCACCAACAGTGCATGTTTTGTAGAAATCCACAGAGGTAGGTAATCAGCTGTGCTGCAACACTAATTACTCCACCTGTGATTATGTGTTGTTTTCTGCAAAACATGTACTGTTGGTGGGCCTTGAGGACAGGGTTGGGGAACACTGTTTTAACCACTTAACGACCGCCTAACGCAGATAGGCGTCGGTGGGTCGTTAGTGGTTTTGCATGGAAACTGCCAGTTCACGGAGGGTGTCTCCGTGAACAGTGTGCGAGCCGCCGATCGCGGCTCGCACACTTAATGTAAACACGCGGGGAAGAAATCCCCGCTGTTTACATCATAAGGCAGATCGGCGATCCCCGGCCTCTGATTGGCCGGGGATCGCCGGCATATGATAGGCTAAAGCCTATCCTATCCGGCGCAGGACGGCCACTCAGAGGGTAAGGAAGAGGGAGGGAAAGCCGGGGAGGGCGGAAAGCGCTGCGGAGGGGGGCTTTGAAGAGCCCCCCCCCGGAAAGCGTGGGTAGGCGGCGGCGATCAGACTCCCCCAGCAGGACATCCCCTAGTGGGGAAAAAAAGGGTGGGAAGTCTGATCGCCCTGGCTATTTCCTGATAGGTGCTGCGGGCTGGAGAGTCCACGCAGCACCGATCAGAAGAAAATCCCCTGGTCCTTAAGTGGTTAACAGACAGGCCTTGTATTCAGCACCCGCACAGCATCTCGAGGAGGAGTCGAGACAACATTACTGATCCTGGCTCTTCCATGAGTACTGATTCGTGTACAGGCCCAAACAGGGGCAAGGACCTGATCGCTCTTGCAACTGCTGTAACCATCGTCACTACGCCACTGCTTGGATGCCTCACCAATAGGAATGAGCCAGCAAAATATGAGGTCTTGCAGCATATCGGCCACAATCTCACTAAAGGTAGCCACACATCATACAATTTTTTTTTCCAGTTCAAGAATTACGATCGATTTGTCTGATTGATTTTAACTTTTGAGCCATCTGATCAATGTATCACACATGTATTCAACTTTTCCACAATTATGAAAAAAAAGTGAAAACTCAGAAAAATGCTTAGTTCTATAAATCAAGAAACTGATAATATATCCTACACCGTTTAATTTTTTGAATAATAGATCAGAATTTCCCCCTGATCTGATCGACTTATATAGAACAAAACAGGAAATTGGATAACATTTCTTTTTAAAAAAAATTTATATATATATATATATATATATATATATATATATATATATATATATATAAAACTTTCGATTTTTCGGTTTTATAAGAAAATGTAGAAATCTTTTCATTTCATTATGTGTGGCCTCCTGTAGCGAGATTTTCACAAAATCAGCAGTTAAGTTTGCCATGTAAAGCGTGCCATTTATGAAGTGGAAAAAAAATAAAAATGACAATTTTGTGATGAAGCCAGCAAGCTGCCAATTAATGCTACTTTTATTAACCCTGACATTCATATTACACAACCACACCTGCACTCTATTGGGTCTACTTTTCCCACTGCTTGATGTCAGAATTATGATGCCAGGGACACAAGCGCACCCGATCGCATGCCATCTAAGTTGCTGTGCGTTGCGCTGCTGATCCCATTCATTACAGTGAATGGGATCAGCAATGCGCTTTATCAAAAATACGTGTAGCAGTGTGATTGCGCAGTGCACATAGTCTGAACTTCAGAAGTGCTGTCTATGCACTTAGTGTGAACAAGGCCTAACTGTGAACTGACAGTACAGTGCAGTGCAGTATCACTTCCACGATCCTGGTCCTTCTCACCTACATCCAGCTTTACAGAAGATAAGAAACTATATAAAGAATGTAAAGTACAATGTCAAGAACTTACATAAACAGAATTTGAAAGTACAGTACACTTGCCACCAGTTTAAATCAGGTAAACCAGACACAGGATACCTTAAAGAGACTCTGTAACACAATTTTTATCCTTATTTCTTCTATCCTATAAGTTCCTATACCTGTTCTAATGTGGTCTGGATGACTGCAGCCTTTCCTAGTTGCACAGTGGCTGTATTATCTCTGTTATCTAATCTAATCTTCTTTCCTCTGACGGCTTTGTCGGGCTCAGGCACTCAGGCTGGAATGTGCAGCTCTGCTTGTGATAGGATAGAAACTATACACACCCTATCCAGATTTCGGATCAGACATGTTAGAAATGATCGTTCTGAAAGTAAATCTGTCAGAAAATTGCATCATGTGTGCCTAGCATAAGTGACGAGGCAGGGATTAGAATTCAGAATATTTTACTTAGGGGTGTGGCCTAATTTGAGGGGTGGGGTTAAGAGTGCTAGATCGCCTGTGCCTACAAGCTCTGGAGTTGTAAATCTGGTTCTGCCCTAAATGCTGACACGTCAGAAAATTTCGGGCCAGTGAAAAATGGTGCCCAGCACCGGTAGATAAAAATGGTGCCCCATTCACTTACATTATAAAACGATATTTATCGTTTTAAATGTTAAAAAATGGCGCCGACCTTTTGAACGTAATTTAAATTTTAAAACTTTTTCTTTGTCCTGCCTGGACGTTATTTATTGTTTTAAGCCCTGCTTTGCAGCCCTTTGGAAAATGTCTGCCCGACGATTTTAACGTTTAATAGAAAAGCCCCCTAAAAGATAGAAACACCAAAAAGTTTGCAGGGAATGTTAAGAAGAACAGTGGGAACAAGAGGATTTTTTTTTTTTCAAAAAGACCTTATACTTTTTGAGAAAATCGATTTTAAAGTTCTCCTTCAGACCGTGGGAAAATTAAACGCCTGCCGAATTTAGCGGTTAATAGCAAAGCCCCCTTAAATGCCAGAAACACGAAATTTGCAGGGAATGTTAAGGAGAACAGTGGGAACAAGAAGAACATTTTTTTTTCAAAAAGACCTTATACTTTTTGAGAAAATCGATTTTAAAATAAAAAAAAAGATACTTTTAAATCCCGTAATGACAGTTCTTAGGGAAACAATTCCTGCCGACTTTAGCAGTTAATAGCAAAGGCCCCTTAAATCCTAGCAACACCTAATTTGCAGGATATGTTAAAAAGATACTGGGAAACAATATTTTAAAAAAATTAAAATGTTATTTCTTTTTTTAAAATTTTTAAAATTTGTTTTATGTTCTAAGTGTGGTAATTTTTTTTTGAAAAAAATGACGTGGGGTCCCCCCTCTGGAGGCTCTGTAACCCCTTGTCTCCCATGCAGGCTGGGATAGCCAGAATGCAGAGCCCCGGCCGACTGGGGCTTCGCACCCTGAGCTATACCAGCCCACATGGTCCATGGTATGGGGGCTCTGAGGGAGAGGGAGACTAAGCCCCTCTCCCCCCGAGCCCTTGTCCAATCCATGGACAAGGGGCTCTTCCCCACCTCCGGTGCCCCAGAAGGAGGTGGGGGCGACGACTCCCTGGGGGGGTTCATGGTGGGATCTGGGAGTCCCCTTTAAGAAGGGGAAACCAGATGCCTGGCCCCCTCCCAGGAGAAATGAGTATAGGGGTGTAAAGTACCCCTTACCCATTTCCATAAAGGGTTAAATGAAATAAAAACGTAACAATGAGAAAAGTCCTTTAATGTTCTTAATTAACCAGAAATACTTACCTGTACCTTTAAGAAAAAATTCCCACGCCATTATCCTCGGAAAAGGTCCCGCGCTATAATCTGTTATGTCCCAGTATCCTCTGTCTTGTGATCTTCAGAAATACTTACCTGTACCTTTTTAAGAAAAAATTCCCACGCCAATTAGGTCCCACGACAGTATCCTCTATCTTGGGATCTTCAGAAATACTTACCTGTACCTTTAAGAAAAAAATCCCACGCCATTATCCTCGAAAAAGGTCCCGTGCTATAATCTGTTATGTCCCACGACGACAGTATCCTCTGTCTTGCGATCTTCAGAAATACTTACCTGTTCCTGGCACCCATGGGTGCATTGGGTGCCAGCATGGGTGAGGGTGACAGGTGGGGGAAGGCAGGTAGGGCAGCGGGAGCTAGCGGTAATGCGTCTGTATAGACGCGCTCTCAGCTATACTGTATAGCTGAGAGCAGTGCAGCGGGGGCGGCGTGTGTGGCGTCGGGGCGGCGGAAATCTTCAATCAACTGTAACAGAAGATCGCAAGATAAAGGATATTGCCGTGGGACCTAATTGGCGTGGGAATTTTTTCTTAAAGGTACAGGTAAGTATTTATGGTTAATTTATGAATAAAATACTTTTTTTGTGGTTGTGTTTTTATTTCATTTTTAACCCTTTGTGGAAATGGGTAAGGGGTACTTTGTACCCCTATACTCATTTCTCCTGGGAGGGGGGTGGGCATCTGGGGGTCCCCTTCTTAAAGGGGACTCCCAGATGCTGCCATGAACCCCTCCCAGGGAGTCGTCGCCCCCACCTCCTCCTGGGGCACCGGAGGTGGGGACGAGCCCCAGGGGGGAGGGGAAGGCTTGGCCGCCCCTCTCCCCCGGAGCCCCCCCATACCATGGATGATGCGGGCTGGTATAAATCAGGGTGCGAAGCCCCATGCAGCCGGGGCTCCGCATTCTGGCTATCCCAGCCTGCATGGGGGATAAGGGGTTACAGAGGTTCGGGAGGGGGGACCCCACGTCGTTTTTTTTTTTTCTAATTTCCCACCATCTGAACATAAAAAAAAAAAAGTTGAATAAAAAAAAAGTGATTGCAAATTTAAAAAAAAAACCGACGTGGGGTCCCCCCTCCCGAGCCTCTGTAACCCCTTGTCCCCCATGCAGGCTGGGATAGTCAGAATACGGAGCCCCTGGCCGACTGGGGCTTCACACCCTGAGCTATACCAGCCCACATGGCTCCTGCTGCCCTCCCCGCCTCCTCAGCTGTCACCTCACCTATCCTGGCACCTAGCAGCACCCATGGGTGCTGCTAGGTGAGGGGTGACAGGTGCAGGCAGGTGGGGAAGAGAGCCGGGAGTCGGCAGCTACGTGTCCACACAGGACGCATTCTCTGCTATACTAACCGGCTCATCAATGAGCCGGTTCTTTTTGTATTGAATCGAATGAGCCGATTAATTCGATTCAATACAAAAAGAATCGGCTCATTCATGAGCCGGTTAGTATAGCTTAAAATGCGTCCTGTGCAGGATGTATAGCTGCTGGCTCCCGGCTCTCCTTCCCACCTGGCTGCACCTGTCACCCCTCACCTAGCAGCACCCATGGATGCACCAGGTGCCAGGCTAGGTGAGGGTGACAGGTGAGGAAGCAGGGAGGACAGCGGGAGCCGGAAGCTATGCGTCCCACAGGACGCATTCTCTGCTATGTGGGGGGCAGCAGAGATCTTCAGTCAACTTAATTGAAGGTCGCAAGATAGAGGATATTGTATTCGTTGGATCATTTCCGAGGATATATTGGCGTGGGAACATTTTTTTAAAGGTACAGGTAAGTATTTCTAGTTAATTAAGAATATTAAAATACTTTTCTCGTGGTTGCGTTTTTATTTCATTTAACCCTTTGTGGAAATGGGTAAGGGGTACTTTGTACCCCTATACTAATTTCTCCTGGGAGGGGGGTGGGCATCTGGGGTCTTCTTCTTAAAGGGGACTCCCAGATGCCGCCATGAACCCCCCCAGGGAGTTGTCGCCACCACCTCCTCCTGGGGCACCGGAGGTGGGGAAGAGCCCCTTGTCCATGAATTGGACAAGGGCTCTGGAAGGGGGGGGGGGAAGGGGAGGCTTGGCCGCCCCTCCCCCCCCCCCCCCCATACCATGGACCATGCAGGCTGGTATATCTCAGGGTGCGAAGCCCCAGTCGACCGGGGCTCCTCATTCTGGCTATCCCAGCCTGCATGGGGGACAAGGGGTTACAGAGGCTCGGGAGGAGGGACCCCATCCCCACACTCAGATCATTCCCCAAAATAAAAAAATGTAATTTTTTTTTAAATATTGTTTCCCATTATCTTTTTAACATATCCTGCCAATTTGGTGTTGTTAGGATGTAAGGGGCCTTTGCTATTAACTGCTGGGAAATATTTCCCACAATCTGTCATTGACCGGCATGTAAATGTATCGGTTTATTTCTTTGAACTTTTAAAATTGATTTTCTCAAAAAGTATAAGGTCTTTTTGAGAAAAAAAATGTTTTCCTCTTGTTCCCACTGTTCTTCTTAACATTCCCTGCAAATTTGGTGTTTCTATCTTTTAAGGGAGCTGTGCTATTAAACATTAAATTCGGCGGGCAGACATTTTCTAAATGGCAGCAAAGCAGGGCTTAAAACGATAAATATTGTTCAGACAGGACAAAAAAGCAGGTTTTAAAATGATAAATTACGTTCACAAGGTCTGCGCCATTAAAACGATAAATATTGTTTTAAACAAATATCGGGCAGAAGGGGGTGCCATTATTTAACTGGCGCCATTTTCCACTGGATGCAAAAATTTCAGCAGGATTGTACAGAAAAACATAATTAGCAAAATACAAATTATGATTTTGCATTGTGTAAAAATGCCTGCTTGTCACCTTGTGTGACTCCTGACTCACATATTTCAAATGATTCATTTTTATCACAAAGAAAACCTTTCTAGTTGAGAGTATTGCAGATAAAAGCTTTTAGAGGGAGGAAGCCAGTTGGGAGGAAAGCAGTAAAGGAAGAGGGGGAGAGAAACACTTGATTTACAATGAAAGAAAGCACTGCCAAAACAGATTACAGTGTGTAAATCACAGGGACAGCAGAAGTGTAGATAAAAGCTGATAGAGGATAGCCCTGACAGCAGAGGAAAATGAAGACAGGATAGGGCAGGCAGCAGAGGAATGAAGACAGGATAGAGCTGGCAACAGAGGAATGTCAGCAGTGGAGAGACAAAATACAGAGCAGAAAAATGTCAGGCTGGAAAGGCAGACATTACATACATAGGCGCAGCCAGATGACATCATTGTAACTGTAACTGTACTCTAGCACAAGCTAATTTGCATGCTGCACCGTGATTGGAGAAAGTAGCAGCTGGAGAAAGGAGCAGTTGGAGGAAGTAGGAATCAGCTGATGGCACTGTAAATATGCCAACCCACATATGGCTGCGCTGTCTACTATCATGCAGTAACAGAAATAAGGACATCTGACAGGAATAGTACAGCAAACATACATATTTATTTATTAAAGCAGTATTAAGCAACACATCAGATATTTTTACTGTATAAAATGTTAAAGTTACTTCCGTGATAAAGATGCTAATCCTGCATTCAAAACTTTCAAAACTTTTTCTGCTGTTATGATTTGGAGTTATCACATACTTAAGGAGCACTGGCCCTTTAGTAGTCAGTGCCAAACAATTGCATGCTGGGGTTCTTTTTATCTATAATATATTCCTCCTCTTCCACTTATTTCCCTACTAGGCTGCTTATCTGAAACACGATCCCCTGCTCACTTGTGTTTAAAAACAAGGCTGAGGTGACTCAGCGATTGAAAGAGAAAAGAAAAAACTTAAAGGGCAGAAATTACATCAGGATTTTAGCCTAAACTGTGGGCAAAAGGCATGGTTCCCACTAGGAACAGAATTTTCTTCATTTACTATATAACATTCACTGAAATCAAAACATGGACAGTACAATACATGTGTTATGTAAGTAGATCAAGTATTTATCTACTTATATATGTGTTAATCCTACCGTTTTAAAGGATACCCAAGGTGACATGTGACATGATGAGATAGACATGGGTATGTACAGTGCCTAGCACACAAATAACTATGCAGTGTTCCTTTTTTTTTCTTTCTCTGCCTGAAAGAGTTAAATATCAGGTATAGTAGGTAAGTGGCTGACTTAGTCCTGACTCAGACAGGAAGTGACTACAGTTTGACCCTCACTGATAAGAAATTCCAACCATAAAACACTTTCCTAGCAGAAAATGGCTTCTGAGAGCAGGAAAGAGATAAAAGGGTCAATAGTTCATTGATTTTAGCTCTGTCATACTTTAATGAATGTAAGAAGTTTTAAATCGGGATGATACCATTTATTGGCTAACTAAAAAGAATAAGAATAAGCAAGCTTTCGGCTTTGCAGCCTTTGTCGGGCTTACAAGGCTGGAAAGGCTGCTTACAAGGCTGCAAAGCCGAAAGCTCGCTTATTCGTATTCTTTTTAGTTAGCCAATAAATGGTATCATCCTGATTTAAAACTTCTTGCTTTTACTGATGGCTAACACGGTACAATACCCTACTGCTACTTTAATGAATGTGTCATTGAGCAAAAACAATAAAACAGTTAAAAGTTAAAAAGTAGATTTAAACATAAAATAAAACTGTGGAAGATTCCCCACTCTGGGCTGCAATAAATACATTTTTCATATTGCCCCCATAGCTAAGTGACAACAATTAGCCACTGATAAGGATAAGATGTGGTATGCGTTCAGGGTGGCAAAAGAGACGGGAGGCCACACATATGTACAACCGGTTCAAGGACCGGGGCTATGAACACGAGGTGTTGTGCTCTGGTGCTGAGAGGGCTCTCCAGACCCCGCATAGTGACTTATTACAGAGAGGGAGAAAGGGACGAGAGAGGGATACACGGGAGAGGGACCATGTTAATTGGACCATGCCTTGTAAGGGTTTTTTCGCCTTCCTCTGGATCAACAGGGATTTGTGAGGGAGCAGGATGGTGTTGTACTTTGTACTGGTTGAACTCGATGGACGTATGTCTTTTTTCAACCAAAATAACTATGTAACTATGTAAGGGAGTCAGGTCCAAAGTTTATCTCCCCATTTAGCTCCAATTGGTCACAGATACAAGAGGTTCTATTTTCTATGTAGGCATTAGCCGATTTTACAGGTGGACCACAGTGGGCCCCATGGTGGGACAGAGACCACAGATGGTGGCCCGATGGGCACCTAATCTGCGGGATAATTTAGTGCATTCTGACCTCTTACCACAGGCGACCTGGTTTAGAGAGTTCACAGGCAAGGGTATGTACAGATGTGAATTTCAAGAATGGAGACTGCACACAAAGGGCTTCAGCAACAAGCTGTATTCAAAGCATGTAGAGGCACAAACACAACATGTTTCGGGTGGAGCCCTTCCTTCCGCCCGAAACATGTTGTGTTTGTGCCTCTACATGCTTTGAATACAGCTTGTTGCTGAAGCCCTTTGTGTGCAGTCTCCATTCTTGAAATTTACTATACGGTATAGCAGGAGTGGTGTACCTGCAGGAGGTTTGCACCGGCACGAGGGTCTACCATAGGCCCACAGGTGGGTGACGTGTGAATTTTGGAAATTTATGTACAGATGTGGTGGATGCTCGGTGTGTATGTGGAAATAGGAAAAACATTCCAGGCACCGCATAAAAACAAGCAATGGGACATTCGCTGTTTCATAAACTGTAATACTGAGTGGACAGTATATATCATCCAATGCCCTTGTCCCTTACTGTATGTCGGCATGACAACAAGAAAATTGAGAAAGAGGATTACAGAACATTTGAGCAATATAAAATGTGGTAGAAACCCAAATGGGGAATATAGGAGTGCTGTGGTGGAACATTTCTGCAAAATCCATAGGCATCTGGCTTTAGATTCAAGGGCATATACAAACTCCAGGGAAACAGGAGAGGTGGAGATAGGGAGAAGATGCTGCTGCAACATGAATGAAGATGAATTTATCTCTTGGACTCTCTGACTCTGAATGGATTAAATCAGGAACTATGATATGCCCCATTTTTGTTAACCAGCAGTAATGTGACAAGTAAGGTGCTAAGAAACTTGCTGGGTAAATATAATCAAGTGTATGTAAATAAAACCTTATGAATTTTCTAAATCAAGAATATAATCCTAACCCAGATGCAGTATAAGTGCCTGAGCTGAAATTGATCATACTGGTGGAAAGTCATGCAGAATCGCACCAGCCTCTGACTTGATATCTGGTCACCAAGGAGATGGGTTTGATGACGGAAGTTGTACCTTTGACTATGGGTGTAGCTTTGTAGCTGTGACTACGGGTGAGCCCATAACCACGCCTCCTAAGCGTACACACGCACGCATAAATCACATCTCTGCCCCCCACGCCACGCATCCTGACGAAGCTTGCAGTGGGTGGGCGCAACGCATCGGTGGGCGGAGCTACACCCCGTGCGTCTTGAGCGCTTGAATTGGCCGGCCACGCGGCAATGTTACTGATTCATACCGCTCCTGCTCCCCATGGCCTTGTGTAGTGGGCATAGCTCCCAACTGTCCCTCTTTCGGAGGGACAGTCCCTCTTTAGAAGCCCCGTCCCTCTGTCCCTCTTTCCTCATCATTTGTCCCTCTTTCAGGACTTTGACCCTCTTTCTATCTAAATATATGTATTTCTGTACTAAAATATGTGTTTGATTGACTCTAAACTTTATTCCCATCCTTTAAATTGATATACTACTAATTGTAAAATGTTAATAAAAAGGAAAATTAACAAGGATAGAAAGGACCAGTGTGGTTTGAATTATAAAACAACATATTTTTCTTATTAAATCTTTATGGTATGCGTGACTAGGGACGTGTCGGGGGCGTGATTAGGGGTGTGGCATGGGTGTGGCTTAAGTGCCCCTCTTTCTTATCTCAAAAAGTTGGGAGGTATGGTAGTGGGTAGAGCTGCGGAGTGCACGGAAATAATTACCTCTCACGGAAGTTGGAGATCTACGAGGCGGAGGAGCAGCATGACAAGCTGCCTGCAGCAGTGCCTCATGTGAACGGCCCAACAACAAGATGAGAGTGGATCCAGTTAACCCAGAAAGGGACTGCTGACGACTAGAAGATGGCAGGGAGTCTCTCATTATAGCAGTCTGCTCAATGGGGACTTTGTTTTTTGCCAGTGCTTGGCTGGTGCAAGACCTACCTCCAATATCCCAACGCAGCTATACCTATCTCCACACTCTGAAGACAAATAACGTTTGGTACCGGTACCAGAGTGAATGGGGAGTATGTGGTTAGCTGTAAATGGTGGATGTGAGGAGTGCTCCGCATTGTTTTAAGTGTTTTTAGGGCAGTTTTGGTGAATTATGTGTGTGTTTTTTGATATCGCCATGTGACAGTAATAAAGGTGTTTAACGTTTGTATACCCTGAGCGGCAGCATAGTTCTTTTTTGTTTTTTCAAGTGTATATGTGGCATACTATGAGCAGCTCCTGTGCATTGTGATAAGCAATATACAGTACGTAGGGTACATCTACTGGTGAGTGAGACAAACAGTTATTGTGTGTTAATGCGTTCAGGGTGGCCGCAGCAGGTGTTAGAGTAAGGTGCAGAAAGAAGTGGGGTGAGGATGGGATGGTGCGTGAAAGTGTGGGCACAAGGAAAGAAAGCAAGAGTGAGTATAACAGAGGAAAAGAGGGTAATGAGATGATGGGGAGTTAGTGCGGTGTGTGTGACTGTGTGGGAACAGAGTGAAAAAAAGGGAGGCCCCTAAGAGAGAGTAAGAGCAAGAATACACCTTAGCCCAGAAAAGAAGGGGCTGTGTAAGGAGACGGGGACTAAAGTAAGGTACAAGGCAAAAGGGTATGCATAGGCTTTCAGTATTAGACCACCACTGGAGATTTCAGGAATGAAGCTGAGAAGGATTCCAGTCACAAAAGCAACCTTTTACGATCCCCACCTCTACTGGGAAGCTGGCATTGATCAATGCAAGCGAAGGAGAGGAGGTATCGATCATTGTTGTGGCACTTTTTCATGTGTTCCACCAGTCTGGGGCAACCTTTGCTCACTGGGAGCAAATGGATATGCCCCAAAATTCGGTCCTTAATCATTCTGGTGTCTTTTCTGGTGTAAAACGCCAGCATGGACACCAGATCACATAGGCCATATATTTGCTCCTACAAGTAAAGGAGGGCCGTATATGATGATGGATAGGACCAATCTGATGGTTAACACAGCATGCCTTGCAGCGGCCACATCTATGTGTGTCGGGGGATGCAAAGTTGTTGAGCCAGGTATGCCAGGAGGAAATGCCAATGTCGCTATGTGTGAGGTGGTCCCCAATTGTGGGGGCTCTCCTGACAGCAACCATAGGTTTTTTGGGTAAACAGTCTTTTTAAAGCTGGGACCTGCAAAAGCAGGGTCCAGCTTTTGTTGACTGCTTTTTTCATGACCTGTTCCATTGGTAAATACCAAAAGAGAGCACAAAAGAGTCCTGGGTTTTTGATTTTGGCGTTTTTCTCTTAATGAGAGTGGATCTATCAGTGATCAGGGCTTTGTGCATGGCTTTATCTAAGATGTTGGAGTCATAAGGCTTGATTGCTTCAGGTCCTCTGCCTGCATCAAAAAATCTGATAATTGTGCGTTGTTTCTCCGTAAGCATGGAAACTGTCCGTAAGGGAGCGATGCCGCTACATGAGACAGATGGTAGCTACCCAAATGGAGGATGGTGTTGGAAGCAGTGGGCACAACACCACCCTCCGTGACAAGGAGCTCCAAGTCAAGGAAACAGATTTTTCTGATCAGAAAATTCCATTGTGAATAACATATTGATGTAATTATTGTTGATATAGGTGAGTAAAGCATACAACGACTACTGACTGTCCAACCAAAAGGCCAGGACCTCATCTACATACCTCGACCACATCCTCAGGCCGCCCTAGAATGGGTTATTGGTGAATGAATAAAATATTCCTTCCATGAGCTTAATAATAGGTCAGCATAAGTGCATGCCACAGGGGTCCCCATCGAGGTGCCTGAGAGCTGCTAGTATCATGTATCACAAAAAAGAAAAACATTTAGTGTTAAGATGAACATCAAACATTCGCAGATGTAGTCATTAAAGGCGGGAGCCTTGTCACCTCTGGCTAAGTACATTCTCACAGCCTCCACCCCTACACCATGTGGTATGCCACTGTAAAGACTGGTGACATCAATGGCAACCATTGATCCTTCTGGCACCACGATGAGGACCCAAGGCCCTGAAGCACATCCAAAGTATTCCCTAAATGTGAGGGGATATGACGAGTCAGGAGCGGTCTGACTCATATCTTAAATATGCTGGTTTCAGCATTAGAAACACTTCCTATATCTGTATATTGCTGTATACTGGTATGCAGTCCCACCCTCCCATTGAGGCTTATCCTATGCAGTTTATTATATGGAATTCTCTCATTATCAAATTATCAAGATTCTCTCAAAGCACAGACTGCTGTTAGATCTTTGTGCCCAAGTAGCAATATTGTTGGATCCAAGGCCAGCTCTAGACTCGCAGAGGTTGCCCCCCCCCTCCCCCCGCCACTGCCACTTCCCCCTCCCCCACTCACGAACCACCCGGAGACCCGAAGCATAGCGTCCACTGCTCTGTTTACATTTCTGTTTGTTACAGCCTGTTATTAAATACAAAGAAGACCAAAGAAATTATTCTGGACTTTAGGACCACCAAAAGGACCACTCACTTACTGCTAATGATCAATGCAAGGGTGTGGAGAGAGTTTCCAGTTTCAAATTTTTGGGAGTCACCATCACAGAGAACCTGTCCTGAGCTGACAATGCTTTAGCTCTAACTGGCAAAGCACAACAACGCCTCTACTTTTTGAGAAAATGAAGGAAGGAGTGCTAACCTTTCACAGAAGCTGCTGGTTAATTTCTACAGATGCACTATAGAAAGCATTTTGACCAATTGCATGATGGCCTGGTACAACAGCTGCACCAAGGCTACTAGAGAAGCCCTGCAGCGAGTTGTTAAAACAGCAGAAGCCATTATTGGCACTGAACTACCATGACTGGAACTTTTGTATAAGACTCGCTGTATGAGAAGGGCCAAAAACATTATCAAGGACAACACTCACCCTGGAAATGCCTTGTTTGAGCTCCTTCCATCAGGTAAACGTCTTAGATCAATGTGCATACAAACAGAAAGACTGAAAAACAGCTTTTTCCCATCCACCATAAACTTGATGAACTCTGAATCCTCTCTGAAATAATTATCACTGTGTATACACATTGTTTAAATATCTGTAATACCTGGCATACTTGTATAATTTCTTCTCTTTCTACCTTTGTTACTATCACTATGTTCCCTATATGCACCGTGGGGTTGTCATGAAATGTAATTTCGTTGTGTTACACAATGACAATAAAGTGCTTGAATATCTGTCTATTACAGCAGGGCTATAAGAAAATGGGCGTTGATGTCGCAAATGCGGATGCTGGCAGCCATTTTCTTGTAGCCCTGCTGTGATAGACGGAGGGGAGGATGCAATATGACAAGTAGGGGAGGGAAACAGAGCGAGGGACGCGGCGACACATACCCGGGGCTGCAATGTCTGGGTGGCCGTGGTTCCAGACGGGCGGCAGTAAGGCGAGTGGAGGCAGGCCAGGTGCACTCTTCTCTTCCTGCTTGCTACGTCACCCCGAGTCATAGGCGGGATGGCCCTGGCTGGATCTGCTCCTCCCAGTACATGGTGCCACAATGATCTCCCCGGAGAGGTGTATAACAGACCTCCAGAGTGCCATCATTTTACATGGAAATCTGGCTTTGGGAGAAAATAGTCCCCAGTTGTCATATAAATGCATGCTGCTGAGATGTGTTTATAACTTAACATTTGGATCCAAACTAGATACAGAGCATGGGCATCCCCACTTTTTTATTCTTGTTTTCAGGGTATTACATTTCTAGAAAACAATGCATTGCTCACATTAGGATTTCCTGTTATTTTGCGTTGCAGAACAGAAAATAATTAATGATGAAAGCTCCATACTGTTCACAATAACAGATTGTTATCTTGAAAGAGCTGTTCCATGCTAGACTATAGTGACGTGTCATTTCCTATTTGCAAGGAAACCCCGTTACTTACATTTCCCAACATTCATAAGAGAACGATAACCCCACCACCGGATAACATAACACATAAGAGAAACATCTAAGATGCAAACCTTAAACAGAAGACATTCAGTTATATATAAAGTAGAGTCTAGCTATACATTTATAAGATGTGTATACAATAAATATGTACTTGATATCAACCAGTCACCACCATGCTTCATGCACCACTGGATGTTAGACAATAGATCACAATGAATAAGCAGACAAAGTGTGAGAAATCAGATTCATGAAAAACTGTATCTCAAAGAGGAACTGTATTGAGATAAAGCAGAATGCAGTAAATTATTCAGGATACCCACTTTTACAGTAATGTTACTGGTTTCAGCATCAGAAACACTTCCTATAGCTATATATTGCCGTGTATTTTATGTAGCACTGCCCTCTTAGCCTAAGCTGATTGAGTGTGTGTAATTATCCCCCTCCCCCAAAAAAACATTCTGGGAGAACAGGTGTATTTATTACTGGCTTTAAAACTCTCAGTAACCAAACATCCCGCAGAGATCACCTGCCAGAACTGAAGATTATGTCACCCGTGATGAATTTCGAAATATAATTTGGGTTGAGGAAACATTTTACATTGGGCAAACACCTACTAAATGATTTATTAATGAATATTGTAAAAAAAAACTTAGCAATTTTATTCATAAGCTTATTTTCACTACAGTTCCTATTTAAAGGAATCAGAGTACTTGGGTGTTCTTATGTTAAACAATAATATAAAATGAAAAAACTGGAAAAATAGGAACAAAGCTGGCACTACAGTTAGTGTGAACTCGTGGTACCACCAGAGGAAAAGAACCATACGTAGGGAGCTCGTGTTCTAGCAGTCTTACCAATGGCTGGATTCTGGAAAGTGCTCAGGACTGGAAAGAGCAAACAAACAATACAAATAGGAGAGAGAGAAAATCGTCCAGCACTGCTCCAAAATAATATAAAATGAACCTTCCCTCATGGGAGACTCAGAAATGGCGTGGGCTTTTGTGTGGGGTAGAATAGATTTACTTATCCACGGGGGTGGGGGGGGGGGGTGGGGGGGCTGCTCCATCGTCCCCATCTATATGAGGGCATCCATCTTCCTGCTTCCTGTGCCAAAATGCCTGTAGCTCAAAGTAGCTGTAATGCACATCACTGTGGGTACATCAAACCTGCAGTTCTGCGGCACAGGAAGCAGCAAGATGGATGCCCTTATATAAATGGGGGGGTGTGTACAGGCCCGGCCCTAGACTTTTTGCCGCCTGAGGCAAAATTCAAAAAAATCGCCGCCCCTCCCCCCCAAGCCGTGTGTGTGTGGGGGGCCGCCCGAGCTGGAGGGGATAGCGGGCAGGAAGGGGGTATTGGGCCTAGCGGCGGGGAGGGGGGTCGGACCCCCCCCTCCCTCGCCTGGGTCCCCCGTCCTCCGCTCCCCTCCAGCTTTAGAAGTGAGGTCGCTGGCTGCAGCTATATTGTAAGAGGCAACGGGCGGGGAGGACTCACCTCTTCCTCGTTCCAGCCCGAGCCTGCGCTCCACTGACGTCACTTCCTGCGGCGTAGCAGGAAGTGACATCAGTGGAGCGCAGGCTCGGGCTGGAACGAGGAAGAGGTGAGTCCTCCCCGCCCGTTGCCTCTTACAATATAGCTGCAGCCAGCGACCTCACTTCTAAAGCTGGAGGGGAGCGGAGGACGGGGGACCCAGGCGAGGGAGGGGGGGGTCCGACCCCCCTCCCCGCCGCTAGGCCCAATACCCCCTTCCTGCCCGCTATCCCCTCCAGCTCGGGCGGCCCCCCACACACACAGACGGGCGGCTGCCGCCCCTCCAGAAGTGCCGCCTGAGGCAAAAGTTTCACCCCGCCTCATGGGCGGGCCGGCCCTGGGTGTGTATGGAGCAGTTCCCTACAGGTAAGTACAATATATATATATACATATCCTCCTGGATGTCCGTTAGGTTCCTGAAACTAAATCTAGACAAAACAGGATTTATGATCTTCCCACCCCGGCCATCCACGAACCTCCCAGATGTGCATGTCACTGTTAACCACACTACCATTCGCCCTACCTCTCAAGCCCGCTGTCTGGGTGTCACCCTGGACTCCACACTCTCCTTCACTTCCCACATCCAAAACCTCACAAAGTCCTGCAACTTCTACCTTCGTAACATCTGTAAGATTCGCCCTTTCCTGACCTCTGCCACCACCAAACTCCTCATCCATGCCTTCATAATTTCCCGCCTTGACTACTGCAATGCCCTGCTGTCTGGTCTCCCTATGACCCGAACAGCCCCACTGCAGTCCATCATGAATGCGGCAGCCAGAATTATCCACTGCTCCCATCGCTCCACCACGGCAGATCCCCTCCTAGAATCCCTCCACTGGCTTCCTATCCAGTCCAGAATCAGATTCAAGATACTGTGTCTGACCTACAAATCTGTCCACAAAACCTGTCCAACCTACATTTCCGATCTTACTCAGAGGTACACACCTAGCCGCTCACTCCGCTCTTCCAATGAATTTCGCCTAACCGCCCCCCGCATCACCCAGTCCCATGCACGCCTCCAGGACTTCTCAAGAGCTGCTCCAACACTATGGAACTCCCTACCTCCACCCATTAGGGCAGCCCCCTCCTTCAACATCTTCAAGAAAGCCCTCAAAACTCACCTTTTCACTCTGGCCTACTACCCCTCACAAGTGCTCTAAACCTACATCTGAACTCTGGTCCCCTACCATTCGTGTCCTTACCTCTCCCTCTAGATTGTAAGCCTTTGGGCAGGGTCCTCCTCCTTTTGTGTCCTACCTGATCTTGCACCTCCATTACTGTGAACCCATGCTATGCATCTGAGTGAACCTAACTTGCCTAATCTACATGCTCCATCCAGTGACTGACTAAGCATTACCTGGTACTCATACTATGGTGTGTGATTTGGTTTTCTTGTATTCCTGTATTGTCATATTGCTGTATGTCACCCCTAAATATTGTCTGTAACCTAAATTAATGTTCAGCGCTGCGTAATATGTTGGCGCTTTATAAATACAATAAATAAATAAATCTACAGTGGGATGCGAAAATTTGGGCAACCTTGTTAATCGTCATGATTTTCCTGTATAAATCTTTGGTGGTTACAATAAAAAATGTCAGTTAAATATATCCTATAGGAGACACACACAGTGATATTTGAGAAGTGAAATGAAGTTTATTGAATGTACAGAAAGTGTACAGTAATTGTTTAAACAAAATTAGGCAGGTGCATACATTTGGGCACCACAAAAAATAAATGAAATCAATATTAGATCCTCCTTTTGCAGAAATTACAGCCTCTAAATGCTTCCTGTAGGTTCCAATGAGAGTATGGATTGTCGTTGAAGGTATTTTGGACCATTCCTCTTTACAAAACATCTCTAGTTCATTCAGGTTTGATGGCTTCCGAGCATGGACAGCTCTTTTTAACTCACACTGCAGATTTTTTAAATTATATTCAGGTTTAGGGACTGAGATGGCCATTCCAGAACGTGGTACTTGATCTTCTGCACTAATGCCTTAGTGGATTTTGAGCAGTGTTTAGGGTCGTTGTCTTGTTGAAAGACCCAGCCCTGGCGCAGCTTCAGCTTTGTCACTGATTCCTGGACATTGGACTCCAGAATCTGCTGATACTGAGTGGAATCCATGCGTCCCTCAACTTTGACAAGATTCCCAGTCCCTGCACTGTCCACACAGCCCCACAGCATGATGGAGCCATCATCATATTTTACTGTAGGTAGCAGGTGTTTTTCTTGGAATGCTGTGTTCTTTTTCCTCCATGCATAACACCCCTTGTTATGCCCAAATAACTCAATTTTAGTTTCATCAGTCCACAGCACCTTATTCCAAAATGAAACTGACTTGTCCAAATGTGCTTTAGCATACTTCAAGTGGCTCTGTTTGTGCTGTGGGCAGAGAAAAGGCTTCCTCTGCATCACTCTCGCATACAGCATCTCCTTGTGTAAAGTGTGCTGAATGGTTGCACGATGCACAGTGACTCAATTTGCAGCAAGATGGTGTTGTGAGTCTTTGGCGCTGGTCTGTGGGTTGACTCTGACTGTTCTCACAATTCGTCGCTTCTGTCCGAGATTTTTCTTGGTCTGCCACTTCAAGGCCTTAACTTGAACTGAACCTGTGGTCTTCCATTTCCTCAATAGGTTCCTAACTGTGTAAACAGACAGCTGAAATTTCTGCAACAGCTTTCTGTATCCTTCCCCTAAACCATGATGGTGAACAATCTTTGTCTTCAGGTCATCTGAGAGTTGTTTTGAGACCCCCATGTTGCTACTCTTCAGAGAAAATTAAAAGAGGAGGTAAACTTACAATTGACTCCCTTAAATACTCTTTCTCATAACTGGATTCACCTGTGTATGTAGGTCAGGGGTTATTTCGCCCCCCACAAAGGACCCAGTTATTTACAAACCTCCCTTAGGGGAAGGCTTGATTTAAAGGTTCTCTGATCCCTTGGGAATCTGAGGCCAAAATTTGCCATGAGTCTAATATTGCATTCAAGTCTATAGAGTTAATTTTCCATTTAATTACAAAGTCCCCATACAGTACATGCTATTGTCGCCAAATATCAGGGCCAATAATGGGGACATGTAGACATTGATTTTGAGAATATTGATTTTAAAGGTTTATGTGGGATAATGCATTTTTAAACAGGACCAGTGTCTTGTTTAAAAACAGTGTTTGGCTCATTGTGAAACCCCCAAATATGCTATAATCACCCAATTTGCTTTGCATGTCAGGGTCACAAGTGGCAGCATATCAAAAATATGAAAAAAATCCTTCTAGCTTTTGAGAAAATTTTTAAAGCTTTGACTGGAAAAAGTACTTTTTATACCCGTCAGTTTGCATCAGTTGTGACTCGTTAGCTTCCCCATCCTTTCATCTAGAAAAGATTTTTCTTTCCTAAGACAATTGGTGAAACTTTTTAAATTTACATTCACACATTACCGTATAGCCACTAACAACTGCAACCCTATTCACAGATTTCTGAGACTACACTTTTTTTGAAACAGGGAATATTATAAGTGCAGGTTTGGACAGAGCTTCTAGAATGAATATAACATCTTGCAATATGCGTATAGAAGGTGGGGCATATGTCACCAATTAATGCAATGAAGATTAGTGATTGTCAGTGAGATGCAGTGCAAAGGAAACCCCCTTGTATGCAAACTGTAAACAGCTTTTATCTGGGTCATACAAGTGCAATGGCTCCTCGTGTTGAGTAGCTCAAACTTTAGAATGAATTCTTCTTCTTCTTCTCCTTCTCCTTCCCCTTACAGAACTCAACTGTTGTAAAATGTTTTCTTCAACAGCATAGCTAAATTTGTGGTGCATGGCAGAAGCGCATAATTCTGTGAACCCTGGCGGCGGGAACACAGACAGCAGGAGGTTAAATGCAGCAGCAGCAGGAGGAGGAGGTGTGGCAGCAGGCAATGTAGTAGGCCGTGGCACTTAACGTTGGTAACCACGGCTGTAATAAACACCATACAGCAGGAGGTTCCGGACAGCAGTCGTGAAGCCTACATTGTGTCCAATACACAACTGGGACAGCACAGTTTTCAACCCAGACACCTCAGATTTTTTTTTTTTACAAAAAAATGTAGTTGTTGTAGTGGCGTAATAGCTAGTGGCGCATGGCAGCAGCACATAATTCTCTTGACCCTGGCGGTGGGAACACAGATAGCAGGAGGTTAGATACAGCAGGAGGACGAGGAGGCGTGAGGTGTGGCAGCAGGCTATGTAGTAGGCCATGGCACTTAGCATTGGTACCACGGCTGTAATAAACACCATAAAGCAGGAGGTTGCGGACAGCAGTCGTGAAGCCCACAATGTGTCCTATACACAACTGGGAAAGCAAAGTTTTCAACCCAGACACCTCAGAATATTTTTTTTTTTAACAAAAAATGTAGCTATTGTAGTGGCGTAATAGCTAGTGGCGCATGGCAGCAGAGCATAATTCTGTGGACCCTGGCGGTGGGAACACAGACAGCAGGAGGTTAAATACAGCAACAGCAGGAGGAGGAGCAGTGACGTGTGGCAGCAGGCAATGTAATGGGCCATGCTACCTAGTGTTGGTACCATGGCTGTAAATAAACTCCAACAGCAGGAGGTTCCGGGCAGCAGTCGTGAAGCCCACATTGTGTCCAATACACAACTGGGACAGCACAGTTTTCAACCCAGACACCTCAGAATTTTTTTTTTCTTTACAAAAAAATGTAGCTATTGTAGTGGCGTAATAACTAGTGGCGCATGGCAGCAGCGCATAATTCTGTGGACCCTGGTGGTGGGAACACAGACAGCAGGAGGTTAAATACAGCAGCAGGAGGAGGAGGAGGAGTGATGTGTGGCAGCAGGCAATGTAACGGGCCATGGTACCTAGCATTGGTACCATGGCTGTAAATACTGTAAACACCAACAGCAGGAGGTTTCCGGATAGTGTTGATCGAACACCCAGATATTCGGGCTCGGGTCGGCTCGGCCGAACATGGTCCGGATGTCCGGCATATTCGGCCGAACACCGAGCCTAAAAAAGCTTGGAAAATGAGGGAAACTTCTGCAAAATGGGTTGGAAATAGTGTGGGGGGGGCATTTACACATCGATCTTAGGCTCAGAATAAAAGCAGGGACTCATGTTTGCAGAGCAGTGCGCCAATTATACTTGACTGCCAATACAACAAATAAAACTCCCCAAAAAAGGCATACGTGTATGGGGAAAAACTGGACGCTTAAGGCCAATGCAGTTTATCGCCATGCATTTATATATTTTATACAAATGAGATCCTGAAAAGCTATCCTAGTACCAATGGGACTGGCAACGCTAACCCAGCCAGCACACAGGATGGAAGAGGAGGTACAGGAGAACAAGGCCACGCTTTGTGACACAACCCAGGCCTTGCATGAGGACAAAATGCATGCTTAAAGCAATGCATTTTGTCGCCATGTATTGATAAATATAATAGAAATTAGATATTCCTGAAAAGCTGTCCTAGTACCAATGGGACCGGCTACGCTAACCCAGCAGCACACAGGATGGAAGAGGAGGTAAGGGAGAACAAGGCCACGCTTTGTGACACAACCCAGGCCTTTCATGAGGACAAAATGCATGCTTAAAATGAACCCGAGGTGAGAGTGACATGGAGGCTGCCATATTTATTTCCTTTTAAGCAACACCAGTTGCCTGGTTGTCCTGCAGATCCTCTGCCTCTTATACATCCAGGCATAGACCCTGAACATGCATGCAGCAGATGAGGTGTTTCTGACAATAATGTCCGACCTGGCAAGATTACCTGCATACTTCTTTCTGGTTGAATTCACACACCACTGCATCCAAATAGATCATCATCATGGCTGCCAAGTAGCTGGTATAGTTTAAAAGGAAATACATATGGCAACCTCCATCTTATTCTCACCTCAGGTTAACTTTAAACCAATGCATTTTGCCGCCAAGCATTGATAAATATTATACAAATGAGATATTCCTGAAAAGCAGTCATATTCCTATCTGTGACCGGCAACGCTAACCCAGCACAGATGTTCATGGTGCTGGGTCGGGAGGTGTTGCAAAGTCGGTTCCAATCCACGATTTATTCATTTTTATTTGTATCAGACGATCTGCATTTGCTGTGGAAATGTGGATACGCCTTGTCTGTAACGATGCTTCCGGCAGCACTGAAACAACGTTCGGACATAATGCTGGCGGCAGGGCAAGCCAGCACCTCTATTGCGTACAGTGCCAGTTCGTGCCAGATGTCTAGCTTAGAGACGCCATCTGACATGTAGTCCTTGACCATCCTCTGCAGGTGAGTGGTGTTGGAGGTGGAACTGCGCGGATGCTGTTCTTTGGGCTACTGCCTGGGTGTCAGAACACTTTCCCACACCTTGGACACTGCCGATACCGTTCCCCTGTGGGCTCTAGCTGCAGCTTGTGTTTTTCTTTGCTCCCCTCCTAGTCCTGGGTTAGCGGAAGTCAGTCTGTCGACATGGCTGAAGGAGGATGCAAATCTCCTCAACAATTTCTCCACAAGGGCCTTCTGATATTCTTGCATTTTTACCTGTCTGACACTTTCTTCAATCAATGTTGGAAAATTTTCTTCGTACCGTGCATCCAGAAGGGTATAAACCCATTAATCCACGTCCACCAGAAGTCGGACAATGCACGGGTCGCGTTCAATGCAGCCTAACATGAACTGAGCCATGTGTGCCAGAGTCCCAACAGGTTGGTCATCATCATCATCTTGTGATGCACCATCACCAACATCATGCCCACCTCCTTCCTCCTCTTCTCCTGCCCATTCCCGCTAAATTGTGGAAGTGAAACGTGCACAGCCATGTCCCTCGGGAGTGGAGGCATCCATGTCCTGCTCCAACTCCAGCTGTTCCTCGTCCTCTTCATCATACAAGGGACCAGCAGTTCCTGAGACAGATTGCCTGATGTGGATATTGCGCTGTTCGGTGTCCTCTCTCAATTCCTCCTCTTCCATCCTGATTGCATCTTCCTTGATCTTCAACATTGATTTCTTCAGTAAACACAGCAGTGGTATTGTAATGCTGACTAATGAGTTATCACCGCTCACAAGCAACGTGGATTGCTCAAAATTTTGGAGGACTTTGCAGAGGTCCAACGTGGTGGCCCATTCTGAACCATAGAAGTTTGGCAGCTGACTGGATACGCCTCGGTACTGCTCCATCTGGTACTGGACTACTGCACTCTTCTGCTTGCAAAGGCGTGCTAACATGTGCATCGTCGAATTCCAGCGCGTGGGTACATCACACACCAAGCGATGGTTGGGTAGACTGTATCGCTGCTGCAACTTGGTGAGTGCGGCCGAAGTGGTACTGGATTTGCGGAAAAGCTTTGTCACTCGTCGCACCTTCTGCAGAAGATCCGCCACGTCTGGGTATGTCCTCAGGAACTGCTGAACCACTAGGTTCATAACGTGGGCCAGGCAGGCAAGGGATGTGTTTCAGCTTTGCCAACTATAACGCGCTAATGAGATTGCTCTCATTAACACACACAACCAGGCCTGGTTCCAGGTCCAGTGGTGCCAGCCACAACTGGGTCTGTTCCTGTATTCCCTTCCAAATTTCTCCACCACTCTATATGGCAGCATTTCTCAGGCCACGAATTTGGCAATGCTGGCTGTTAGTGCCATGGCCCAGGGGTCGATTGCTGGGAATTTTCTCCTGCCTTCCAACATCGCTGGGACAGACAACTGAACAGTAGGCTCGCACACTGAAGGGCAGTTGGTTGTTGTCGTCGTTGACTGGGAACAGTCAAGAACACTACTGCTGCTACTGACATCGGGTACTGATGGTTGACCAACACGTAATGGATGGGCTGCTGAGGAGGGTCTGGTATCCAAAAAGGAGGCAGTGTTGCTGGGGGCTGGTGAGGTTGTTGACATTTTTTCCCCTGCTCATTGTGGTCCTGCACACCTTGCAAACCACCTTGGTTACATCCTCCCTGCTGTCTTCAAAAAAAGACCAGACTTTTGAAGACCTACTGCTTTGCTGGGGAGTTTGGCGCATGGCTCTTTTGCGTCTCACTTGTGCGCTTGTTCCCTGATTACTTTGTGGCACAACGCGAACTCTTGCATCAGTGGGTTCTTCAGATGACTCATCTGTAGTGCTATGATCCCGACGGCGATGGCCTGCTTCCCATGTTGGGTCTGCGAACTCATTGTCCGTAACCTCCTCTTCCATCTCATGTGTGCGCACTGGAGTAGAGCTCCTCAGAACAACCTCTGCGCACCTCAATACCATCTGTTCCTCATCTTCTTGGCAGACCTCCTGTGATTCAAATTCCTGCACACATTGCGAGATTTGGGTGTCTTCATCCTCGCTTTGCCTTCCAGTAATAATTGGTGCATTTTCAGCATCCACTGTTTGTGAATCCAGGCACAAGATTTGTGGCTGTTCCATTGACCTTTCACAGATGCAAGGTTGCACATGTTGGGGGGGAGAATAGCTACTGCGAATATTCCATTGTGCCGTAGAACAAGTGGTCGGGCTCGGTGTCGGTGGTATGTGGCCGTTGTGTGCATGGTGTAGCTGCCGGTTGTGTCATGTTTGTGCCCACTGGCTCCTGGTAACTTGCAGAGGACCTCGTGCCTGACAAGGATGGGCTGGTGCTTAACCCACTGCTGGACGCTTGAGAGGTCAACCAATTTACTACCTGGTCCCGTTCTTGTGGGTTATTGAGGGTTGTTTCTTGCCCGTACAAGATGGGCGGTATTGAGTGAGTTTTCTTTGGTGCGCAAACACGGCCTCCATGTGGAAAACACCACTTCCCATGCCCCTCTCTCTTTCAATGGATTTCTTCATAGTAGTCGTTACTTGTCACAAAGAAAAATGAAATATTTTTTTTTTATGGGCACAGCTGATCCCAGCTGGCACTGAAAGTAGTTTTTTTTCCAACAATGAGCAACAATACAATGCTATAAACTGTGTTTTTTTGTGGGCACAGCTGATCCCAGCTGGCACTGAAAATAGTTTTTTCCCAACAATGAGCAACAGTACAATGCTATAAACTGTGTTTTTTTTTGTGGGCACAGCTGTTCCCAGCTGGCACTGAAAGTAGTTTTTTTTTACAACAATGAGCAACAGTACAATGCTATAAACTGTGTTTTTTTGTGGGCACAGCTGATCCAGCTGGCACTGAAAGTAGTTTTTTTTCCAACAATGAGCAACAGTACAATGCTATAAACTGTGTTTTTTGTGGGCACAGCTGATCCCAGCTGCCACTGAAAGTAGTTTTTTTCCCAACTACAGCTGATCCCAGCTGCCACTGAAAGTAAGTTTTTTTCCCAACAATGAGCAACAGTACAATGCTATAAACTTTGTTTTTTTGTGGGCACAGCTGATCCCAGCTGGCACTGAAAGTAGTTTTTTTCCCAACAATGAGCAACAGTACAATGCTATAAACTGTGTTTTTTTGTGGGCACAGCTGATCCCAGCTGGCACTGAAAGTAGTTTTTTTTCCCAACAATGAGCAACAGTACAATGCTATAAACTGTGTTTTTTGTGGGCACAGCTGATCCCAGCTGACACTGAAAGTAGTTTTTTTTTCCAACAATGAGCAACAGTACAATGCTATAAACTGTGTTTTTTTGTGGGCACAGCTGATCCAGCTGGCACTGAAAGTAGTTTTTTTTCCAACAATGAGCAACAGTACAATGCTATAAACTGTGTTTTTTTGTGGGCACAGCTGATCCAGCTGGCACTGAAAGTAGTTTTTTTTCCAACAATGAGCAACAGTACAATGCTATAAACTGTGTTTTTTGTGGGCACAGCTGATCCCAGCTGCCACTGAAAGTAGTTTTTTTCCCAACTACAGCTGATCCCAGCTGCCAGTGAAAGTAAGTTTTTTTTACAACAATGAGCAACAGTACAATGCTATAAACTGTGTTTTTTTGTGGGCACAGCTGATCCCAGCTGGCACTGAAAGTAGTTTTTTTCCCAACAATGAGCAACAGTACAATGCTATAAACTGTGTTTTTTTGTGGGCACAGCTGATCCCAGCTGGCACTGAAAGTAGTTTTTTTTCCCAACAATGAGCAACAGTACAATGCTATAAACTGTGTTTTTTGTGGGCACAGCTGATCCCAGCTGACACTGAAAGTAGTTTTTTTTTCCAACAATGAGCAACAGTACAATGCTATAAACTGTGTTTTTTTGTGGGCACAGCTGATCCAGCTGGCACTGAAAGGTTGTTTTTTTTTACAATAATGAGCAACAGTACAATGCTATAAACGGTGTTTTTTTGTGGGCACAGCTGATCCCAGCTGGCACTGAAAGTAGTTTTTTTTCCCAACAATGAGCAACAGTACAATGCTATAAACTGTGTTTTTTGTGGGCACAGCTGATCCCAGCTGGCACTGAAAGTAGTTTTTTTTTACAACAATGAGCAACAGTACAATGCTATAAACTGTGTTTTTTTGTGGGCACAGCTGATCCAGGTGGCACTGAAAGTATTTTTTTTTTACAATAATGAGCAACAGTACAATGCTATAAACTGTGTTTTTTTGTGGGCACAGCTGATCCCAGCTGGCACTGAAAGTAGTTTTTTCCCCAACAATGGGCAACAGTACAATTCTATAAACTGTGTTTTTTTGTGGGCACAGCTGATCCCAGCTGGCACTAAAAGTAGTTTTTTTTCCAACAATGAGCAACAGTACAATGCTATAAACTGTGTTTTTTGTGGGCTGGGGCACTGTGGCTGCTGCCAGTGGTGAGTCAGGGGCTATGTGGCTGCTGCTGGCAGTGGTGAGGAAGGGACTCTGTGGCTGGTACTGGGCCGTTGGCAGTGGTGAGGCTGGCAGGGGCTCTGTGGCTGCTGCTGGGCCGCTGACAGTGTTGAGGCTAGAGCTCTGTGGCTGCTGCTGGCAGTGGTGGTGAGGCTGAACAGGGATACCTGTTCCTCGCTCATCAGGTTGGTTCCCTGCAGGAAGGGAGCCAACACCAAGCAGACCTGCTGCATCTGCCCCCACTGTGCGTTGGAGATGAGCTGGAGTTTTGTGGTGCCGGCAACAGTGGCCTCAACGATGTAGCGGTGGATAGCCCTCCTCTGCTCAACCAGTCACTCCCACATCGCCAAGGTGGAATTCCAGCGAGTTGGCACATCAATGACTAGCCGTTGTCATGGCAGGCCCTCGCGCTGCTGAATGTCAACCAGGTTTGCAGTGGCTGAGCGCCGGAAACTGCAAACAATTTTCTGAGCCGCTTCCAACAGATTGTCCATCCCTGGTAGGTGCGCAGGAACTTCTGTACCACCAGGTTCAGGACATGGGCCAAGCAGGGGACGTGGGTCAAGTGTCCCCTGCTGATGGCAGCCAGGAGGTTTGCCGCATTGTCGGACACCACCAATCTGACTCTGAGGCCTCTGGGGGTCAGCCATGTCTTCTCCTGCTCCCTCAGGTAGCAGAGCACGTTGCCTGCCATCAAACTGTTCTTCCCCAGGCTTCTCATCTCCAGCAGCGCTTGGCAGTGGTAGGCCTTAACGCTGCTGTTGATGCGGGGTCGCTTGGCGGCGGGAACTGCTGCTTCTCCCCTGACCCCGCGTGGTGGCACCACATAGTGGACAACTGGTGCTGTTGCTGCTGCTGATGCGCCCGAGGATGGACCTGTTGCTTCCTCAGTGGCGCATTCCACCAGTGAGCCGTGAAGGACAGGTAGCGGTCTGTCCCAAAATGGCTGCTCCAGGAGTCTATGGTAATGTGCATCCGCTCACTCACGCGCGTGATCGAGCGAGCAGCCCACGTTCGCCATAGCAAACCGGTGCAGTGCTGGGATCGCCGTGCGGGAGAAGTAGTGGCGGCTGGGGATTTGCCACTCTGGGATCCCATACTGCAGGAGCATTCTCATGTTACTCCCCTTGTGCACAAAGGAGTATGGCAGGAGCTGGGAGCACATGGCCCGGGCAAGCAACCCGTTCAGCACCCGGATGCGCCTGTTGGTGGGAGGCAGAACCTTGGTCACACCGGGAAAGGACTCGCTGAGCAGGGTCTGGCGGCGTTTGCCTGCACGGGAGGATGAGGAGGCCACTGTGGAGGGAGCAGATGAGGCCACTGAGGACTGGCTGCCCCGGGGCGGGGGAACAGTGACTTTCTGTGCTCCTGCTGCTGATGCTGGATGAGCAGGAGGGTGGGATGCTGCTGCTGCTGCTGAAGTCTGTGCAGTGGCTGTCTGGCTCTGACCACTGGCTGTGCCACTGTCCTTCAGCTTCAGAAACTCACTGTAGTCCTCAAAATGTTTGGTCTCCAAGTGGGTCTGCAGGCACGAGGTACCCAACTTGTTGAGATCGTGAGCTCTGCTCAGGCTGGTACCGCAACTGTGCCAAATGGCATGGGTCTTGTCATCAGCGCACACAGTGAAGTATCGCCAGACTGGGGATTTCAAATTGCCCTTCAAGCTTGAGGGTTGAGGAGCTTATTTGCCTTTGGAGGACTGTTCTTTTTTTTGGGAGGAGCTTTGGTGCGGGTGGTGGTGGTAGCGGCTGAAGCAGCAGGCTGTGGCTCCTGCCTTCCACGCCCTGTGCTGGTCGCCATGCTGCTGCCGCGCCTCTGTGCCAGAGACCCCTCCTCCTCCGATGACGTGCTGCCTTCACCCAACTGTGCTGGTGGTGGCACATAGGGACGATCCAGCACCTCATCATCATCATCCCCAAACATCTCCTCTAAGCCCTCACCCAACTCCTCTGCCCCAACATCCCCTGCATCAGGCCCCTCCTCCTCCTGAAATTCCACTTGTTGTGCGCCACCAACAACAACCTCCTCCACCTCAAACTCCTCCTCCTGCTCCTTGCATTCCCCCAACATCTCCTCCTCAAACTGTTCCACAACATCCCTCAAAACACTTGCGGTCCCTGGGGTGAAGAGCGAGGTCAGTGAGGGCAGGCCGGCCGCTGGGGTCGACCTGACCTCAAGCGGTGGTGGAGGGCGGCTGCTGCTGCGGACTGGAGTGCTGGTGGTTGCACTGGTGTCGCTGGCACTGGAGGTCTGGCTGGAAATGGTGACTTGCTGCTCCGCCATCATTTCCACCACAGCCTGTGCCTGACTCTCCGCAATAGGCCGGGGACGACAACCCAAGGCAAAGATGGGCGCAACACGCTGCTGCTGCGCCTCTACTCCCTCTTCCACAACTCTGCGGTCAGTGGCTGGTGACGGACCAGTAACAGGCCTGCTGGTGCTGCCAGTGGCTGCAGCAATGGCGCTGCCTCTCCTGGTGGTGCTTCTACCTCTGCCAGTCATTTTACAATATACAAATACAACAAGAAAAACAATATATATATATATATATATATATATATATATATATATATATACTGTATATATCGGGAAAGGCTGTAAACTTTAATAAAGAGTCTGGGTTTGTGGGTGAGTGACAAAAAAGAAAGGTTTTTTTTTTCTTAAATACTAGTAGTACTAGTAGTGTAGTCTACATTATCCCTAGAGGTTTGATGGTGACCATCACTCCAATTTTTTGCAGGGATGATCAAGAATTCATCAAAAAATGGCATGGAATTTTAAATAAATGTTCGATGGACTTAATGTATCTAACTATGCAGCATCTGCACCCACAGATTGATAAAATTAAGGCAGATATTGATCGCCTGAAAAATGAACTATTAGCAAAAGATACAATTGCAGCTTATGCCGAGTTAAAATGTAAGCTGGATGAGGTGATAAAAGAGACTAAAGAAACTACACTTAAGACTAAAGTACAGAAGTTCCAGAGGGATGCTCAGGAGTCAGGACTATGCCAACAATCAGATCTATACCTGGAGTTTGATTCGCCGGGCCCAGCAACAAGCGAGACGAGGATTCGGTGGCCGGGGAGGACGGCCGCTGCAGAGAGGTGCAGGCGAGTCTGATTCAGATCCGGATCAACCAGGGGGCGCTCAACGTTTTTTTCCCAGGGCGGACACCGTAGATGGAGGCGGAGGAGACAGAGACGTCACAGGCGCGGCAGCGCCACGTTCCAAGCCTCAGTCTCAGTCTCGGGGAGGAAAACATCGTTCCAGGAGAGAGGATTTCTCAGAGCCAGCGACAGCGAGAGTAACGCGAAGCCAGAGCCGCAATCCCTGGAAGCACTTTGCCCGCAACTGACTGTGAGTAACATGGGGAATGTATTTGAAATCATGGGGGCGGTTTGCCCAGGAGTAAGGTCGGGCAGTATGACTGTTGGAACTGTTAGTGGAACATCTTTGACCCTTACAGAAGGGCTAGTAATTAATATAGCTGATAAACAGTTTAATCCCCCTGAAATGGCGGTGTTGAATCGTGGATTGAGTTTTGACCCAAGTTTTTACCAAGATTTGTTTGAGATCAGAGTTGATCTGTATAAGTTTGTGAGGAAATTAAAATGGAAGTTGTGGCACTTTTTGAGACGACCTGCAAACAGTTTGGATAGATCTGAAAGTAGAGAGGATTTAAACTTCCTCATAAACTGAGAGCCAGGAATAAAAGTGATCCACCTATAGAGAATCCTGTTTTGGATATTTTTGAAAACATGGTTATCCATTCACTGGAGGTGGGAGGATAAGAAATATCAGACAATATCAGACAAATATCAGCCAATGCACAATTTGTCTAGAAAAGAAAGGGAAGCCCTTAAATCCCTGCAAAAGGACAATAATGTTATCTATAAGAAGGCTGACAAAGGAGGATCACTGGTTGTGCAAAATAGGAATGAATATGTGTCTGAGTTATTGAGGCAGGTAAACGATACCGACACTTATGTTTCCCTCCCTGGGGATCCCTCCCTGAAGATCAAAAATCAGATATCGTCTTTTGTTACAGGGGCTTATAATGAGGGCCATATTTCCAGCGCAGTGATGTCGGTATTACTCAAGGAACAGTATAAGATACCAGTAATGTATACACTGCCAAAGGTCCATAAGGATATTTCACATCCGCCAGGAGGACCAGTAGTGTCAGCAGCTAATTCATTAATGGAGCCATTGGGTATTTATATTGATAGTGCTTTACAACCAATCGTGAAAAGTAATAGGTTGTGTTTACAGGACACTACGCATTTTTTGAATACTCTGGAAGAGGTTGATACCAGTGATATTAGATTTCTTGTAAGTCTGGATATTAAGAGTTTATATACTAATATACCTCACCAGGAAGCACTGGACTCGATTAAGAAAGCTATGGAAACTTTGGCTGATCCGAGTGTCAATGGGCTTGATTCACAAAAGAGTGCTAACTGTTAGCACGGCCGTTTTCGCGTGAATTTTCGCATTGCGCGCGGTCGCGAATTTTCGTGCAAATCGATAACGTTTTCGCGCGCAAACGCAAATTTTCCCGCAAAATCGATATCGTTTCCGCGCGAAAATTCGCGTTTGCGCGCGAAAATGTTATCGATTTGCGCGAAAATTCGCGATCGCGCGCAATGCGAAAATTCACGGGAAAACGGCCGTGCTAACAGTTAGCACTCTTTTGTGAATCAAGCACAATGTATCATTTGTATATGACCTGTTGGTTTTATGCCTGAAATCTAACTATTTTAGGGTGCAGAAAGATTTTTATTTACAGATAAGAGGAGTACCTATGGGGGCCCCTTATGCTCCAATGTTAGCTAATGTTTTCATGGCGGAATTCGAATCAGTACACATTTTGACGAACAATATTTTTTTGAAATTTGGTAGAGGTTACTGTCGTTTTATAGACGATTTATTTTTTTGTTGGACGGGTTCAGAAGAAAGTTTAAAGGAATTTTTTAATGTTTTGAATTCTTGCCATGAAACCATTAAGTTCACTTTGGAATTTCATCCTTGTAAATTACATTTTTTGGATGTGGATATCACTTTTGATGGGAGTTGTTTCCAGACTGATTTGTTCAGAAAGTCTACAGATTGTAATAATGCTCTACTAGCTAGTGTAACGATCGGTGTAACACAGAGAGGATCTGATTACCGGTGATCTGCAGTATCACTGGGAATACAGATATATACCAGATTATTGATGATCTGCAGTATCACCGATAATCAGATATATAAGCTAACCTCTGGACACCTGAGTAGAGTAGGAGTGTTTGGTGCAACCGTAATACTTAGAGGACTAGGCCTCAGAGCAGTAAGGAGTACTGCACAAATTCCTTCCGAAGACCTGAACTCTCCCGGGAGGAGGAGTCAGGCTGAAAGTAGGAAGGACAAACCGAGAGTGAAACTCAGGGGGGAGTGTCACTGCCAGGACTGGGAACCGCCTCTAACAGTAAGGTCGGTTCTCGAGGTCGGACAAACCAGGTCGTAACTACACAGACAGATACAAGGCAGATGCGGGATCTAATAAACAAGCAGGATTCGGCAACAGGGTATCAGAAATATCGAGGTACAGAATCAGGAGGCAGATGCGGAGTCTTAGGGCGAGCCGGGGTTCGGCAACAGAGTATCAGAATAGCAAGGTACAGGATCAGAGTTCAGAAGAATAGTCAGGCAAGCAAAAGGTCATAACAGATAATCACAATCAAACTAGTACTTTAGACTATCAACAGAATCTAGCTAAGTGTAGGATTACAGCTCCAGCTGGTCCCGGCACACTTTAGGATCTGACTCAGGTCTGAGTGCTACCACGTAGTGATCGCAATGCCAGACAACCAGCAACTGAACAGCCAGCAGTATATATACTAAAACACTCTCCAGCCCCTCCCCAAGTGCTGGACCAATGAAACGAAGCAGGGTTGTCAGCTGACCGGCTTGGTCAGCTGACCCTTTTCTGACTGCCATATAAGTTCTGCCTCTCTGCGCGCACGCGCGTCATTCTGAACCTTGGTGGACTATCAGTCCCAGCCACACCAGTACTGTCTTGCAATGTGCTTGCTGACCTGTGCGCGGGGTTGGTCGCACCGCCATCAGCACCGGCGGCGGCCTCCCCGCGCTGGGTCAGACTGTTCGCAACAGGCCCATGCGCGGTAACCGCCGCGTTTCTTCACAGCTAGTAGTTGTCATCCCCGACCCCTACTTAAGGGCCTCCCAAAGAGCCAGTTTATTCGCGCTAGACGAATTACTTCAAATGATGTGACCTATCATAAGCAGGCTGATATGTTAGTGGAGAATTTTGTAGCGAGAGGCTATAGGAGAGAGGAAGTTAGGGAGACAGCTAATATGGTAGCAGGATTAGATAGAAAAATTTTGAGGCAGAGAAAACAGAGAGAGGATAGCGAAAGGGGAGTGCAATTTATATCAGCATACGATAATCATGCTCAATTGGTGAAAAGGACTATACTTAGTAATTGGTCACTTATAGAGGCTGATCCCCTTCTGTCTGAGGTATTTCATTCCACCCCAAGCTTTGTATATAGAAGGGGTAAGAGCATTAGAGATAGACTAGTTAGGGCTGATCTGAAGACTAATCCAAGACAGACGTCGACATTTTTATCAAAAAAGATGGGTACTTTCCCGTGTCTGAGCTGCCAGAACGGTAGCAGCATTGTGAAGGGCGACTGTGTTGCCCATCCCAGGAGGGGCACTAGGATTAAATTGAATGGAAGTTTTTCATGTCTTACATCAAATGTGGTTTATTTTTTGAAGTGCCCCTGTGGGATGGGCTACGTAGGCCAAACCTCGAGACCGATCAGAGTTAGGTTGAATGAGCATTGCAGCAACATTAGGTTATATAGGAAATATATAAATGATCCTGAAAAAAGTTTTGATTCTTCCTTAGGTAGACATTTCTATGAATCTAATCATATGGTTGGCGATCTGCGCTGGTGCGTACTGGAGAAGGTTACAGCAGGCAAGGGAATGGATAATGAGACTATCCTCCTTCAAAGCGAAAGCAGATGGATTAGTAAGCTGAATACGTTGGTTCCAAATGGACTTAATGAAGAGTTTAGTTTAAAGTGCTTTTTATAATTCCTGATGTTTAAGTACACTGTCCCTTTAAATCTCTCTTATAAAGTTTGTACCCACCCCTAGAGGGTGTGCTGTATGTGAAAGTTTGTGATTTAAATGTGAGCTGTGCTCAGTCTGTTGTAACACTTGATAGGCCGCAGGCCGAAACGTCGTGTGTATTTTTGTACTATGGTATAAATAAATTATAGCAATTTTTGCATGAAATCCAGGTGGAGACCCAGTCACTTTTTCCTTACCTTGGGTGTAGTCTACATTAGTCAATAACTAACTCGTGTGACAGACAGTGACAAATAAAAGTCTGCCACACACGGACACAATCAATAGGGTCAGGCAGATGACAGTCACAGATCACAACAGATGCTGCCCTCTTTAAAGTAACTAACACAGTACTGAAGCTAATAAACGCACAGACTAACAACAGTAGAAATTAAGTAAACGGGTACGTAGGTAAATAACAACTAACTATAATCCCTAGTCGTAGTGTAGTAGACTAGTAGTCGATAACTAACTCATGTGACCGACAGTGACAATCAAAGTCTGTCACACACGGACGCAATCAATAGGGTCAGGCAGAGATGACAGGCAGTCACAGATCACAACAGATGCTGCCCTCTGTAAAGTAACTAACACAGTACGGCTATACAGTCCACCGCCTTAGTAATCAATCCCGTGACACATACATACCAGCACGGCACTCCTCTGTACACCCCCTTAATTGTGGGGCGGGTTATTAAATACAGCCAACCGCACACCTCCTTTCAGCATTATACATTGAGGTTTCCCCCCTATAAAACACTTTAATACCCCTAAAGGCACAGAGGGGTTAATCAACAACCACCCATCCCTCCGTTACAAAATGTGGAAACGCTCCGACACTACATATTCCATATGCGCTGTCATGTATGCTTATACGCATACACACTCTAAAAATTAGGGATTAGGATTTACATTTTAAATTTTGGTTGATTTAAGCGCATAGAATAGGCAAGCCAGACCAGATTTTACCTACCTACCAACTCTATATTGTTCAGTAGGCACATATCAATTTGTTTCAGCACAAATGCCCAGCATCTGAGCGGGCTCAGAGAAACAGTGTTCTATCTACTTTCACATAATAATTGGATTTTGGTTACTGCTTTAACACAAGAGTAACATTGCGCCAGCTACAACCTTACAGCATGTACCATTGTGCCCGCTTAACAGTGCAGATAAATCCTTAACAGCGTAAGGCATTCTAATTAACATACACGGATATATGCATACCCATGCAATTTATAGTGGTACCCGGTGAGGCTTATGGAGCCCAACACATTCCAAAAACATCAATCTATACAAGATTAATCAGTTAAACATACATTATTTACCTAGTCAATTAAACAAATTTGATAGCCTCCTTCATGTCTAATAACAAGGACATCCTCCCGGCAACTGAATGCATAGTTAGCGCACAAAGAGTGGGGCAAACATTATATAAATAAGAAATGTTTACTAAAGCGATTCATTTATTTCCTGTCTTTATGTACACAGTTTATATAGTTTATAAAGACATGCATAATGAGATGTTCTATTGCATAATTGTAAAAGTGGAGTGCAATCAGCACTTCAGCCGCACTCCCCTGCAGCCTCGGTAAAAATATAAATAAAAACAAGTTTATTAACGCTCCGATGAGCTTTTGGAGCTTTTTAAACTTTTTAATCATCTAACCTTTTAAAATGTAAAATTTGTTACTTTGTAACACCTAAAACTATTTTGATACATCCTGGTAATCCCTGTTGTTAATTAACACCCCAAGGGTTAAAACCACCCAGCAAGTCAACTCCGCCCACCGGGCAGACTTCAGCTAATCAGTATGGGTTTATAAAACCAGCCGTCTTGCCGCCCGTCACCTGAAGAAGGCGGGGCTTCGCGCCGAAATGCGTAGTGACGACAGACGGCTTGCCGTGAGGAGACCAAGCCTGCGTTTGCCCCCCGCACACCGGACACCATTGAGCAAGGACCCTGTCAGCCCTGGCCAGGCTCAGGAGGTGGAAGGGACTCGCTGGCAGCCTCTTACATGTGCATTACTTACACATAAAGTGTAACTTTTAAGCGTGTTTGATTTTATTAAAGAAGTTAACGCACCATTGGAGCGCTACCTTGTCCCCCTTTTTATCTTTTTGCTACTAGTTAACTGGCACCACCCAGTTGAGGGAGCAGAGCCTGGTGCGGGTAACTTAGAAATAAAGGGCCACTTCCGGTTCCGGCGCCTCATGTGAGCAGATGCAGCGGCGAGAGCTCCGGTCCTCACACTGCCTTCATGCCCCTCTGAGCTCCTCCAACGACCCACGCACACTCCCAAGCCTCCGGACGAGGTGAGGAACCAAACAGCCATCCCCCGGGCAAAAAATGTATCTTCCGCACCAGCCGCGCGCCGTTCACCGGCATCTGAAACTACGCCAGCCCCCGGCCTCCGCACACGAGTAGGCCCAAAACCCGCGCCTTCCACCGCCAGCAGATTCTGAGAAGCGGAATCTGCATGCCCTTCTGCTGAACCCTCTCCGGGCCCCACGGACTCCAGTCCACACTACGCCAGCCCCTGGATCACGCATACGGGCAGGCCCAAAAACTGCGCTTTCCACCACCAGTACGCGGAATCCGCATAACCCTTCATCGAACCTCCTTTGGGCCCCACGGACTTCACTCAATATCACGCTAGTCCCTGTGACGTATGCGCAGTCACCCACCAATTCCTGTTCCCTTTGCTGCAGTTTACCATAAAGCCTCAGACCCTGAGGGAATCATGAAGACAGTCAGCACTGCAGGCAAAGTAACCTTTTGGATTGGTTGGTGAGTCCACACACAGTCCAATTTCGATTGTATATACAATCGATACAATCTGTGCTCTCATATAGAGGCCAGGTCGCTGCCACCAATCCGCAATAAAAGCATGCGAATGCGCTAATTCTAACTCTATCTAAATCCTGTAGGAAAAAGGGTTAATTAGACAACCTTTCTAGAGATAGCAAAACTAGCAATATTTAATATCAAAACAGTTATGGTAACATGTCTTTCTGAAGATGTGAATTCTTTTGGCAGAGATTTGTTTCAGAACAGCACTTAGACGAACGATTTTTAAATCGTTTATTTAAAGAAATAATGCAGATAAAATATAGCAATAGAAACAAATGGATACAGAAATAATAAGGGTTCAATATGAAAATAATAGCTGATTACAGTCTGAGCAGTTTGTCAAGTTACCGTGCCCTTTGCGGTAAGTCCCACAGAGATATGTAGTCCAATTCTGGAAAGTTCTGTGGAATAGGTATTAATCCTTTTATCATCCAGCCCAAATCCGTGATGGTACAGGATGGCTGGGGTCTCTCTCTCCAGGCTGAGTGTCAGTCGGTTTTAACTCTTTCTCTGCCAGAGGGTGTGGATGGTAACAAGAGAGGTTTCCACCCTTAACAATCTGGCCTCAGGCTGCTGAAGTCCGCCCCTATTGTTCTTAGGGACAGAATTGGCAGTTTCTCCAAGTATGCCATAACTCAGCGGATATCTGACATATCATATAAAACCCAACATTTTACATTCCGTCAGCATGCGCTGAACCAATCGATATCAAACTCGCTTGGATTGCCACCTTCCTTGCCTATGCAATCAATACCTCAGGCTGTCAGATGACTAGGAGATCGATTAACGTCTCAGAAGGTGGGCTGCGCTGGTCACATGGTGCACTGTGAGTTGTGGACCGCTGGGCCCATCGAATTATGGACTAATATGAAGTGAGATATCAAAAGCTCATTAAGCCAGGGACATGTCTCTGGGTATTCTCAGGACAGGCAGGAATGTGAATGGGTCCTAATGAGTTTACGAGGGGATCTGTCTCTCTCCTTATCTTTAAAACTAGGGTGGAAGAAACTTCCTGGAGAATCTTTATTGCCCCCCTTATAGATAACCTTTTCCCTGTGTGGATGGTCTGGTTTTAGGTTTTATTGCTGCTCTCGGGGAAGCATAAACAACATTCACATCCCCCCAGTGCAGGGGTTGTGAGATGGAAAAACACTCATTTTCCTAAAAACAGGCTAATGAATTTAAAGGGGTACTCCAGAACTGATTTTGTGCACAATTTTGTACGATTGCGCAGATTGCGTGGTTCTGCTGGTGGACCCGACCGTCACAGTCCCCGGCTTCCGTATATGGTTAGGCCCAAAATCCGTGCCTCACACCATCAGCACGTTCTGTGATGCGGAAACACGCTTTCTCCGGCATCTGAACCTACACTAATCCCTGGCTTCTACACGGCGGAAGGCCCAAAAACTGCACCCTCTACCAACATTGGATCCTGCAGCGTGGAATCCGCACCCTTGTGTATCTTCTGGGGTCCGCAGGTATACTTTACTCATATGAAGAGATCAGACCTTTCTTTTCTACTTATTGGAAAGACTGCTTTTGAGTATAGGCTTTTCAACCGTTCTAGGGAACTTTCAACCATTAAAATTAAGCTTCCTTTTCTCTATGGTGATTATTTTAACACAATATAACATCTGAATCGCAGATATGGACAAATTTCTTGCTAAAACTCAACGTTCTAAAAGATCACCCCTTTGTTCCAAAATCCGTGCTAATCTTAAAGCTAAATCCACTCCTGTGTCAGAAATGGAATCTGCCAGTGAAAATGACACACCAGCAGCACGCCAAGGGAAAGCTAATTCTATTAACTATAAAAAGCTGGCGGCCGAGGTCGCATCATATTTGCAGCATGACCTCTCTGCCATAATTACAAAAGCGATCGCAGAGCAAATGGCCCCCATCATGACGCAGCTTAAAGAACATAGCAAACGTCTCCAAAGAAAATGAAAAGCGTACAGGTGACCTTGAAGATACGGTAGCAAAAGTACAGAAACAGGCCGATCTTTCTGATAAAAAGCATCTCATTGTGGCAGATCGTATAGATGACCTGGAGAATAGGTCTCGTCGAAATAATCTAAAGTTTGTCGGTATCCCGGAGTCGTTCAAACCTGATTGCTTCTGATTTGTCATAAAGGGCTACATTAAGTGCCTATCTTCTTTTGAGTATGTCATTCTAAAGATGCATGTGGAAATATGCTGAAGGGGGAAAGGGGGATACAGGGGGGGTGGGAGTGTGATGTATCTAAATTTGATTATGTTATTGTCATTATTAAGGAGGCGATATGGCATGTTTATATAATAACTTCTTTGTTTGTGCAATGACATATTGCCTTCTGTAGACATTTAAAAAAATTTGAAATGTGTGGAGGCAAATGATATCAGTGGCATTTTATTTTTAATGTCAGTTCTTTTAAGGACCAAAGCAGTAGCCGCACGGGCATTGAGATGACGGGGGCCGCCGAAATGTACAAGATTTGGAAGGATGGTTTTGGCTGCTCTTCCACGGTGACTTGCGCCGGGGGAGACCACTCGAGACCAGGTGCCGCGGTGTCTCTGGTCATCTCTATGCTTCTGCTGTACATGGGGAAAAAGGGAAGTCGTCTGAGAGATAGCAACTTGCTGATTTTGTACATAGTTTTGTTGTTTTATGTGGTCTATGGTTTATTACTCGTTGCAGCTAGTCCGTTCGAGTCCATATGAATAAGTCTTCCTAGGGAAGGATTGTACTCTGCTGGGATACAATCCCCCCATAATATTTGGTTAACACTCTATTATAAACTCCATTTTCCATGGATACCTCCTTGAGATAAATGTTGTTTCTTGGAATGTGAAGGGCCTTAGGACTGGTGAGAAAAGAATAAAGGTCTTGAGGCATTTGCACAGATTAAAAACAGATGTCGCATTACTTCAGGAAACCCATCTGGGAATAGACGAGTTCAAGTTCATGCAAAAATTATGGATGGGCACTGTAGTAGGAGCACCTGCCAAAGGGAGAAAACCGGGAACTCTAATTCTGATCAATAAATCCCTACAATGTAAAATTCTTCAACAGAAATCAGATGAGGTAGAGGGGAGATGGGCACAGCTAGATCTGGAAATCAGGGGAACGCAGCTTTCTATCTTCAACATTTACGGCCCTAACTCATGTAATGGTCCCTTTCTAGCAGAGATCACATCCCTTTTATCCACTGTCAATCCATCCACCTTATGTGTACTTGGAGGAGACTGGAATGCTGTTCTTAACCCATCTGAGGATAGGAAACAACCAGTGCAGGGCTCATCAATTAGGGATATGAATCATAATGACAAGAAAATTGCCGCATTTGTAGATTCTCTTAATCTGATAGATGTATGGCGTTTTTTGAATCCTTCTCAATTGGACTTTTCTTTTTACTCACCAGTCTATGGGTCTTTTTCGCGAATTGATATGTTTCTGGTAACTTCAATTACAATGCGATCAATTTCCAAAGCTACAATTGCTGAAATCGCTATATCAGATCACTCTCCAATATCACTACAAATTAACCTAGCTGGTCAAAGTCAGTCGTTGTTTAAACAATGGAGATTCCCCACTTGTTTGGCCAACGACGAGGACTTTTTGAACCAACTTCAAATGTGGTGGCTTGATTATACACGCAATAACGCTAACCATGTGAAAGACCCGATATTATTTTGGGAGGCTGGTAAGTCGGTGATGCATGGGGAGATCTTGGCATATGTCAGCAGGAGTGTGATGAAACGCGGAAAAGCAGCCGCCTCTGCTCAGCGTGAGGCGGCTGCTTCTATGGAGAGCAGGGCGGAACGCGGAAAAACCGCCGCGTCTGACGCGGCGGGTAGCGCGCATGGCCCCGTTACTGACACTCTGTCCCTGCGCGGGGAGGCCGCCGCATGTGCTGTGAGCGGTGCGACCAACCCCGCGCATGGGACCGCAGAGACATTGCAAAACAGTGTCAGTGTGGCTGGGACTCATAGTCCCTCTAGGTTCAGAATGACGCGCGTGCGCGCGGAGAGGCAGAACTTATATGGCAGCCAGAAAAAGGTCAGCTGACCTGGTCGGTCAGCTGACGACTCTGCTCCTTCCCATTGGTCCAGCACTTAGGGAGGTGCTGGAGAATGTCTGTGTATATATACTGCCGGCTGTTCAGTTGCTGGTTGTCTGGCGTGCGATCACTACGTGGTAGCACTTAGACCTGAGTCAGATCCTAAAGTGTGCCGGGACCAGCTGGAGCTGTAATCCTACACTTAGCTAGATTCTATTGATAGTCTAAACTAAGTACTAGTTTGATTGTGATTATCTGTTATGACCTTCTGCCTGCCTGACTATTCTTCTGAACTCTGATCCTGTACCTTGCCATTCTGATACTCTGTTGCCGAACCCCGGCTCGTCCTTAGACTCTGCATCTGCCTCCTGATTTTGTACCTCGATATTTCTGATACCCTGTTGCCGAACCCTGCTTATACTTTAGACTCTGCCTCTGCCTTCTGTATCTGTACTTCATCTGTCCGTGTGTTTTCGACCTGGCTTGTCCGACCTCGAGAACTGACCTTACTGTTAGAGGCAGTTCCTAGATCGGTTAGTGACATCCCCTCCAGGGTGTCACTCCCGTTCTGTCCTTCCTACCTTCAGCCTGACTCCTCCCCCGGGAGAGTCCAGGTCTACGGAAGGAATCTGTATTTGTGTAGTACTCCTTGCTGTACGGAACTTGTTCTTGAGGCTCAGTCCTCAAAGTATTACTGTTGCACCAAACACTCTTACTCTACTCAGGTGTCCAGAGGTTAGCTTATATATCTGATTATCGGTGATACTGCAGATCATCAATAATCTGGTATATATCTGTATTCCCAGTGATACTGCAGATCACCGGTAATCAGATCCTCTCTGTGCTACACCGATCGTTACAAGGAGAAAGAAAAAAACATTTGACGAATACTCACAAGCGGCTAAAACAGCTAGAACCACGTATCATGAATACATCATATCCATGTCCGAATCCTCTAAACAAAGGTGGTTGGATGCTAAACAGGCCTTAGACTTGTTATACAATAAATATGCTATGTTCTGGAGGTCTCAGAATGACTGGACCTTCTTTAAATTTGGTAATAAAGCAGGGAAACTTCTTGCGAATATAGCACGCGGTAAGCGTAAAATCCAACATATTACCTATATTAAGGATAAAAAGGCCAGATTCTTACTGACCCTGCTGACATTGCTAGGATATTCCACGAATACTACCAAAAACTATATGAATCCCCTCCAGATGCCAGGCCTGGTACTGATGATTTTCATGATAAATTGCACCTGCCACGGCTGTCAGAAGAAGACATAGACATGCTTAACCACTTCCACACCATGAAATTGTGTGCTGATCGGTGCTGCGTGGGCTCTCCAGCCCACAGCACCGATCAGCTGGCAGCCAGGGCGATCAGACTTTCCCCCTTTTTTCCCCACTAGGGGGATGTCCTGCTGGGGGGGTCTGATCGCCGCCGGCTGCTTGCGCTTGCGAGGGGGGGCTCTTCAAAGCCCCCCTCCGCAGCGCTTCCTGGCCTCCTTCCCTCCCTCTCCCTCCCCCTGTGAGCAGCGCAGGACGGAATTCCGTCCTGCGCCGGATAGGATAGTCTTCTGCCTATCAGATGCCGGCGATCCCCGGCCAATCAGAGGCCGGGGATCGCCGATCTCCTCTACGGCGCTGCTGCGCAGCAGCGCCGTATACATGTAAACACCGGGGAAGATCTTCCCCGTGTGTTTACATTTACCCTGCGAGCCGCCGATCGTCTCGCAGGGTGTTCACGGAGACACCCTCCGTGAACTGACATGGAACGGCCGCTCATACGAGCGGCCGTTTCCATGGTATACACTTCAGGATTCAGGGGTGTATATATACGCACCGAGAATCCGGAAGTGGTTAACGCCCAAATATCTGAAGCAGAGATATTGACAACACTAAAGGAAAGCCCTAGTGGCAAGGCACCGGGACCCGATGGGTTCTCGTTTGAGTTTTTTACAGTGGCGTAGCTACAAACCTCTGGGCCCCGATGCAGAATCTGGATGGGGGCCCCCCCGTGGGCGTGGCCATGGGTGGGACCAAGTTACATGAACGTAACAGCAGTGTAACCTAATAATAATGGTCCTGCCCAGCAAAATGTTGGATGGAGCCCCCTAGCCTTTAACTAGATAGATTACTATCAGTATAGGCATAGAATAAAGATGCATACACACATTCAATTTTGATTGGTCAATCACTGACCAATTTTACCACTGCATGTAGTATGAGGGCCAAGAGACTTTGAATACTATGAACAGAGCTGAGCTCTCATAATACCTAGAAGTAGTAAAATTGGCTATTCAAAATTGTATGTGTGTACCAGGCTTTACAGCCAATACTGTACATACAATACAGCTGGTTTACAATCAGTATAGGCACAGAGCAACACCTTATACTGTACATACTGGAGGTAACAGATCAGTACACACTGCAGCTAGTTTACAATCAGCAAAGGCACAGAGTAACAGCTTATACTGTACATAATTGAGGTAGCAAAGTTCAGCACACACTGCTGATAGTTTACTATCAGTACAGGTACACAGTAACAGCTTATACTGTACATACTGTGGGTAGCAGAGATCAGCGCACGCTGCAGCTAGTTTACTATCCTTACAGGCACAGAGTAACCTTATACTGTACATACTGGGGTAGCAGAGATCAGCACACACTGCACCTAGTTTACTATCCCTACAGGCACAGAGCAACAAATTATAGTGAACATACCAGAGGTAGCAGAGATCAGCACACACTGCCGCTATAGACAACCGATTAAAAAAAAAAAAAAAAAAACACATGGTGGAGGGCCGGCCGACCACAAAATGCAATCAGATTCACAGAAGATTTCCCCACAAAATGCAATGAGATTGGCAACAGATTTCCCCAGAAATGGAATCAGATTGGCAGCATATTTCTCTACAGATGCAATGAGATTGGCAGCATATTTCCACACAAATGGAATCAGATTGGCAGCATATTTCCACACAAATGGAATCAGATTGGCAGCATATTTCCCCACAAATGCTATGAGATTGGCAGCAGATTTCCCCACAAATGCAATCTTATTGGCAGCAGATTTCCCCACAAATGCAATGAAACTGGCAGCAGATTTCCCTACAAATGCAATCTTATTGGCAGCAGATTTCCCCACAAATGCAATCTTATTGGCAGCAGATTTCCCCACAAATGCAATGAGATTTGCAGCAGATTTCCCCACAAATGCAATCTTATTGGAAGCAGATTTCCCCACAAATGCAATGAGATTGGCAGCAGATTTCCCCACAAATGCAATGAGATTGGCAGCAGATTTCCCCACAAATGCAATGAAACTGGCAGCACATTTCCCCACAAATGCAATGAAATTGGCAGCACATTTCCCCACAAATGTAATCTTATTGGCAGCAGATTTCCCCACAAATGCAATCTTATTGGCAGCAGATTTCCCCACAAAATGCAATCTTATTGGCTGGGTGTAAAAATTGCGCCCCCCCCCCCCCAAAGAGCAAGGTATGGGTGCCCACAGTATAGGTTAGCCAGGTCTAGTTGCACTCAGTATAGGTCCCCCGAGTATAGGTAGCCAAGAATAGGTACCCCTGTATAGGTAGCCAGCTATAGGTCCCCCCAGAATAGGTAGCCAGGCATAGGTAAGCAAGCATAGTTTCCCCCGGTATAGGTTAGCCAGGTAGGTGCCTCCAGCATAGGTAGCCAGTATAGTTGCCCCAAGTATAGGTTAGATAGGCAGGCGCCCCCGGTATAAGTTAGATAGGTAGGTGCCTCTAATATAGGCAGCCAGAATAGTTTCCCCCAGCATAGGTTAGATAGGTAGGTGCCTCCAGTATAGGTTAGATTAGGTAGGTTCCCCCCAGTATAGGTTAGATTAGGTAGGTGCCCCCCAGTATAGGTTAGATTAGGTAGCTGCCCCCCAGTATAGGTTAGATTAGGTAGCTGTCCCCCAGTAAAGGTTAGATTAGGTAGGTGCCCCCCAGGATAGGTTAGGTAGCTGCCCCCAGTATAGGTTAGATTAGGTAGGTGCCCCCAGTATAGGTTAGGTAGGTGCCCCCCACCCCCATAATGGAGGAGGGAGCTGCAGCCGCGGGGAGGGCAGCCCGATCTCTCCCACCCTTCCTCTCCCCGGGCCGCCCTCCATGCTCCCCCCCTCCTGTTTAGCAGAAAGCAGTGGTTATGCAGAGAGGGGAAGATCAGCGGCAAGTGAGCGGCGATTGGAACCAGGGAGGTGAGGAGTTTAGTACAGCGCTTTCCTGTGCGCTCACTCTGCACTCCGAGGGGGGAGCATGGAAGGTGGCCCGGGGAGAGGAAGGGAGGAAGAGGTCAGGTTGCCCTCCCCTCGGCTGCGGCTCCCCCCTCCATTACAGCGCCCCATCCAATAGCGCTCAGGGCGGTGGCATGGGCCGCACGGCCCTAGAAACGAGCATGGCCCCCTACCCCCCCTCTTCAGGAGCCGGGCCCGGTCACAACGGCGACCTCTGCGACCGCGGGTCCAACGCCCATGTGTGCACCAACACTATACACACATACTATATACACTGTGCACCAACACTATACACACTTTATATACACTGCACCAACACTATACACACATACTATATACTCTGTGCACCAACACTATACACACACTATATACACTGTGCACTATATACACTGTGCACTATATACACTGTGCACCAACACTATACACACTGTGCACCAACACTATACACACACACTATATACACAGTGCACCAACACTATACACACACTATACACACTGTGCACCAACACTATACACATACTATATACACTGTGCACCAACACTATACACACACTATATACACTGTGCACCAACACTATACACACACTATATACACTGTGCACCAACACTATACACACACTATATACACTGTGCACTACAGTATATACACTGTGCACCAACACTATACACACTGTGCACCAACACTATACACACACACACTATATACACAGTGCACCAACACTATACACACACTTTACACACTGTGCACCAACACTATACACACACTATACACACTGTGCACCAACACTATACACACGCTATACACACTGTGCACCAACACTATACACACACTATACACACTGTGCACCAACACTATACACACTGTTCACCAACACTATACACACACTATATGCACAGTGCACCACCAACACTCTACACACACTATATACACTGTTCACCAACACTATACACACACTATATACACTGCACACACACTTACTATATACAACACACACACACACACTTGTATCACAAATACCAGCCAAGCAGAAGGGGCATGATGATGATGATGGTGATGGGGAAGGAATATTATATGAGGATATATGAGAAGCAAACAGTCATCCCTGCCCCCTCCCCCGAACACACACGTCTTTCCTATTAGTACCTTTCTTTAACTTGGCACAAAGCTGCCTTTAGTCTTATCTCTGAGCAGCTGTTTACACTGTCGTTCATCCCAGCAAGTGTGCGCGTGTAGTGTCTGCTCTGCCTCTCTTCGGCAGGCAGTTCTCCTCTCCTTTCCCATCCCATCAGCCCCAGCAGTATGCCAATCACAGGGGAGGATGACCGGCCAGCAGCCATTTAGCGAGCATCGCTGCGCTGGGTGATGCTCTGTGTAGCAGACTGTGCCCAGCCGGACAAAGTATGTGTATGGGGACTCTGGGGAGGTGAACGGCCGAGATTCGCGCGGCGTGCGGGCTGACCTGGCTCGGAGAGAAGAGTCCTAGGCTGCAAGAACTTACTCCCCCCTGGGGAGAAGTGACAAAGGGCTCCTATAGCAGCTTCCCTATGTGCACGCTGCAAGATACGCATCTGGAGTACGCGTATGGAGGGGGGCACGGCCGGGCTCCCCCCTCAAGGCTGCAGGAGGCGGGCCCAGTCGCACGTGCGACCCCTGCGACCTCGGGCTCTACGCCAGTGGTTTTTTAAGAGTCTCAAAAAAGATATAGCCCCATACTTGAGTAAGTTATATAATCATATTCTAAAAAAGGAATTGCTCCCTGTAACGGCTCAAAAAGCATTTATTAAGATTCTACCCAAAAAGAATAAGGATTTACTGGATCCTGGCTCTTACCGCCCTATATCTTTGCTCAATTGTTACATCAAATTGCTTTCCAAGATAATGGCTCAACGTCTTGCTATCCTTCTCGCAGGGTTGGTAAAAGATTCTCAAATGGGATTTGTGCAGGAAAGATCAGCAGTTCTAAACATAAGAAAGGTTATGGCCATTTTGGAAAATGCACGTCTCGGGGGGCCTTCTCGGCGTCTGGGGGCTATTTTGTCCCTGGACGCGGAGAAGGCCTTCGATAGTATAAGATGGGATTGGCTAGATCGAGTCATGATAAAAATGGGATTTGGAGGGGCCTTTTTGAACTACATCCACTCAATATATAATTCCCCGACAGCCAAAGTAATAGTGGAGGGAGTTGCGTCATTAGTTATACATCTTAATAAGGGCACACGTCAAGGCTGTCCCCTTTCCCCTCTCTTATTCAATCTAGCCATAGAACCGCTGGCGGAATTATTCAGAACAGGAGAAAATTTTCAAGGGTTAACACTAGGGACTAAGTCTATCCACTGCTCTTTATCTGCTGATGATATATTATTGTATATAGGCAACCCCAAAAGAGATTTACATAGGATTTTTGAATCACTAGAATAGTTTGGAGTATTTTCCGGCCTTCACATAAATAAGTCAAAATCAGAAATCCTGTTCGTAAACTCACATACCCCCATGACAGTAATTAGGTATTTAAAAGAAACTGTCGGAATAAAGATAGCTAAAGACTACATATATTATTTGGGAATTAAAATACCTAGAGACGCAACTAAACTTTATTATTTAAATTTTACTCCCATTATTACAAAAGTAACTATGGAATTAGAGCAGTGGAAAAACCTACCTATATCTCTTCTGGGTAGGTGTCATCTTATTAAAATGATCAGTTTTGGTAGACTCCTTTATCCGCTTCAAACTTTACCACTCCTGCTAAAACATAAAGATGTTCAAACTCTAACTCGTGCCTTCAAACTATTTTTATGGAAGGGAAAAAGAGCAAGGATACCATTGAGGCTCCTACAGAACCCGAAAGAGAATGTTGGAACTAATTTTCCAAACATCAGGCCGTATAATTTGGTATCTATTCTCAGACACGTTAGGGATTGGCTGGGTCAAACAAGTTTTTTCACAAATACTACTTTCGAACAGGAACTGTGCTCCCCTTGGTCCTTGGCTGGAATTTTACATTCAAAAATATCTACACTTCCAGACGAAATAAAAAAAAAAATTACTACGTGACACATGCTTAGCATTTAGAGAATTTCGTAAATTTATATCCCTCCCAGGACATATTTCCCCAATGATGCCCCTATGGTCTTCCCCAGATTTCCCAGGTGGACAGGGCACAATACTCTCCAGAATATGGGAAAAAAAGGGATACAAGTCCTTGCTGATGTGTTGGATTCAGATGCATGTCTATTAACTTTCCCTTTATTACAAAAGCAATATAAACTCCCAACGAATTCAATTATGGTTTATTACCAGATAAAGCACTATCTAAATGCATCTATTGGCCCAAGGGTCTCTCTTCCCTCTCATGAGAAATTTTATAAAATTCTTGACCCGATACAAGAAAAAAAGTCCATTTCTGACCTATATACTGAGCTGAGGGTTTTCAAACTCAAAACAACTCCTTCCAGGCATCTTTCTGCCTAGGCAAAAGTACTACATACTACTATAGAAGCAGTTGGGCCATTAATGGAAAGAGGGTGGATGGAGGTTTGTTTGATTATCACTGCAGAAACGTGGAGGGAAATGCAGATGAAAATCATACACAGAGGTTACTATGCTTTTAATTTTAAACAACCAACAGGTAGTGTAAACTATCTGACAGCTTGCCCCAAATATGCACACCCTTATCCAGACCTTTTCCATCTGTTATGGTCTTGCCCAGCTATTCAAAAATTTTGGCTCAAAGTAGGTGACATGTGTCTGGCTTTAACAACAGTAAAAAGGAATAATACTCCTTGGGATGCCCTCTTTCATGTTATAGATCCTTCTACAAATGATAACGGGGTATCACTAAAACCCTTAGAACATCTGGTCTTTTTAGCAGCCAAGAAATGTATCTTGACACAATGGGTCTACTCCTCTCCTCCAACATTCAGAACTCTAGTTGAGACTATGAGTAAATTAATGTATATTAATAAATTTAATGCTGAACAATGTAAATCTAAAAACACAGCCACATTTTTTAAGATATGGACTCCATTCATCAAAAAATATGTTCCTAAAACTGATTTGATGGACATCATGGAACCGTTTAAATATACAAAGTGGTACCTCACTAGGCATATTGCGGGTACACTGGGATTTCTGAATGTCGGACTTTGAGACCATCTATCATCTTCCTCTTTCGTGTCTTAATATGTACAGCATATATAGAATTCTCTGAGGTATGCCTCAAACGCCTCTCCTGGAGGTCATTTCACTTTCACTCTCTTTTCTTTCAAATGGGTAGCTATTCAACATGGACTGGACGGACGAATGCAAAATGAAAAACCTATAAATGACTCTTTATTTCAAGAAAATAAGCTGTGACGAGTACTGTTTTATTAGGTTTTATTGTTCAATAGGATTAGTATACTGCAATGTCATTGCTGATGTAGACATGATTAGACATATTCCCACCGGGGAGGGAAATGTCATACAATAAAGTGGCTCAGATGTTTATTTAAAATGCGGACTTTTTGCATGTTAGAGCCATAACAAAACGGCAATGACCACCTTTGTTTCTGTTTAAACTCAAGAAAAAAAAAAAGAAAAAAAAAGGAAGAGAAAGTTAAACTATCTGCAGGCTACCTAGACTTATCAGAATATGAGTCATAAACTACTCTATATACTACTCTATATACTACAATGTCTTTTCTACTTTGTATCATATCTAGGTATATGTATAGTGACTTGCAATCACAATGTAAATGTAATTGTATACCTTAAACTTCTCTTTCAATAAAAATTATAAAAAAAAAAAAAGAAATAAAGGGCCAGAAAACGTAACCTGCCAGCGCCGGAGCAACACATCTGACAAATAAAAGTCTGTCACACAGGGACACAATCAATAGGGTCACGCAGATGACAGTCACAGTCTAGATCACAACAGATGCTGCCCTCTGTAAAGTAACTCAGTACTGAAGCTAATAAACGCACAGACTAACAACAGTAGAAATTAAGTAAACTAGTACATAGGTAAATAACAACTAACTATAATCCCTAGTCGTAGTGTAGTTGACTAGTAGTCGATAACTAACTATAACTAGCTAGTGTGACCGACAGTGACAATCAAAGTCTGTCACACACGGACGGAATCAATAGGGTCGGGCAGATGACAGGCAGTCACAGATCACAACAGATGCTGCCCTCTGTAAAGTAACTAACACAGTACTGAAGCTAATAAACTCACAGACTAACAGTAGAAATTAAGTAAACTACTAGTACACAACTAACTATAATCCCTAACCTACCTAAGCTAGTAGTAGGCTAAGGCTACCTAGGCTAGCAGGCCTAGCCTGCACACAGACCTAACACTAGCCTAGCACAGTATACAGTATATACACTAGCTGACTGATCTATAACACTCAAATCACTATCTATCTATACAGCAATATAATCACAGTGAAAAGCACTTGCTAGACACGCAGCAGCACTGGAGATGCTCTCAGTACTGCACAGTCACAAGCAAGGACAGGATCCGCAACATGGCCGCCGCCTTATATAGAGGAGGGGAGGGCCAGGCTCCCCTCCTCTGATTGGTTTCTAGTGCCTCGGCGGGGGGCCTTCTGATTGGCCCAATGACGTCATCCCCTGGATGCCGAAGCCGAATTCGTGAACACGCGTTAACACCCGTGATCACGGCCGAATTCGAGATTGACTATTCGGGTACATTCGACTTCGAATTCAGGAGCAGTATCGCTCTTTGAATTCGAGTTCGGCAATCATGAAAATCTACCCGTGATCATGGGTAAATTCGAATTCGCAATCTCTGGAGAGCAACCCTGCCCAAATGTATGCTGTGCCCCTTTTGGACTGAAATAGCTTTTATGTGTATGATTGTTTATCCATTAGATGTATTTACTCCTTTCCTTCATTTTCCTACAACCTTTATGATTACACAACAGCAGCACATTTAGGGTATGTGTTTAATCTGCTTTTGGATTGAATAGTGTCCATTTGAATTTGTTAAGGCTCTTCATTTTTATATTTATAATGTTTGGTGCTGGCATTCAAGTTCATAAAGCCAAACTAGAGAAAAAGTCAAGTAGACTCCCAGAGTAACCAATAGGGTTTCTTTGGGCGCTTTAGGAAACTGCTCCACTTCACAAAAGCAGACATACTAATCTCATGTGTACAAGCCCATATAGTATAATGCTGTAAATTATTCAGTATACTCACTTTTACAGTATTTTTTCTTGCTTCAGCATCAGAAACACTACCTTTATATCTATATATTCTGTAAATTGGGTTGTAGCTCCATCCTCTCAGTGATGCTCAGCCTATGCTGCTTAGCTATGTGGAATTATCCTCCTAGAGCATTCTGGGAAACCAGGCATTATGTATACTGGCGGCGTAATTCTCAGAAACAAACATTCCGCAGAGCTAACAGGCTAGTCCCCAAACAGGATTAAAGATATTGCCACCTGTGATAAATTTCATAATGTAAATCAGGGTGAGGAAAGATTGTACTATGACCAAACATTGACTAAATAACTTATAAATACACATTGTAAAAAAAATAAGTAATTATTCATTACATAATTCTCACTACAGTTCCTCTTGATCCTGTGTTTGAGTCAAGTTTAAAGCAGACCTCTGCAGTAACAATAAAACTTACACCATCAGCACAGGTAGCAGAGGTTATAACAGAGTAGCAGGAAAAAAATGACTTAAAACTCACCACTTGTGCCATAAAATCTAGATTTTATTGGTTAGCAACTACCCCTTTCTGCAAACTGCTATGGCAGTTTTCTGCCTTTGCAAACATTGGTAATATAGTATGTCATATGTGGGTGGGAGGTGTCTCATAGTGTGGCCTAAGAGGTACTCTTCTTCTATCTGTGCCACTGAGCCAACCTATCTCAGAGAGGAGAGTTGAAAAGAGAAGTGCACTACCAGCCACAGTATCTTGTATTCCAGAGCTGCCAGAGGGCTTTCCCGCTGCTTAAAGAGGAACTGAAATTTGTCCCACAGTTGATAACCCATAACCAGAGGCAGCCTTAGAGTATGCAGGGCCTGGAGCGAGAGTCATATGCGGGGCCTAGAGACATATGCTGTGGATACGCACGCGCGCGCACACACACATGCACACATGCTGTGGAAACACACGCACACACTGTGGAAACACACACTCTGTATTGGTTAGATAGGTAGGTGCCCCGCAGTATACTTTAGAAAGGTAGGTGCCTGCAGTATAGGTTAGATAGGTAGCTGCCCCGCAGTATAGATTAGATAGGTGCCTGAAGTATAGATTATAGGTGCCTGCAGTACAGATTAGATAGGTAGGTGCCTCACAGTATAGATTAGATAGGTGCCCGCAGTATAGATTAGATAGCTGTCCGCAGTATAGATTAGATAGGTTCCTGCAGTACAGATTAGATAGGTAGGTGCCCCACATTATAGATTAGTAGAGATGGGCCGAACCTCCGATTTTAGGTTCGCGAACCGGGTTCGCGAACTTTCGCGGAACGTTCGGTTCGCGTTAAAGTTCGCAAACCGCAATAGACTTCAATGGGGATGCGAACTTTGAAAAAAAAAAAAATTATGCTGGCCACAAAAGTGATGGAAAAGATTTTTCAAGGGGTCTAACACCTGGAGGGGGGCATGGCGGAGTGGGATACACGCCAAAAGTCCCCAGGAAAAATCTGGATTTGACGCAAAGCAGCGTTTTAAGGGCAGAAATCACATTGAATGCTAAATGACAGGCCTAAAGTGCTTTAAAACATCTTGCATGTGTATACATCAATCAGGTAGTGTAATTAAGGTACTGCTTCACACTGACACACCAAACTGTTCACTGAACAGAACAGGTATGCAGTGGCGGGTTCACTGAACAGAACAGGTATACAGTGGCGGGTTCACTGAACAGAACAGGTATGCAGTGGCAGGTTCACTGAACACAACAGGTATGCAGTGGCGGGTTCACTAAACAGGTATACAGTGGCGGGTCCACTGAACAGAACAGGTATGCAGTGGCGGGTTCACTGAACAGTACAGGTATACAGTGGCGGGTTCACTGAACACAACAGGTATGCAGTGGCGGGTTCACTAAACAGGTATACAGTGGTGGGTCCACTGAACAGAACAGGTATGCAGTGGCAGGTTCACTGAACACAACAGGTATGCAGTGGCGGGTTCACTAAACAGGTATACAGTGGCGGGTCCACTGAACAGAACAGGTATGCAGTGGCGGGTTCACTGAACACAACAGGTATGCAGTGGCGGGTTCACTGAACAGTACAGGTATACAGTGGCGGGTTCACTGAACACAACAGGTATGCAGTGACGGGTTCACTAAACAGGTATACAGTGGCGGGTCCACTGAACAGAACAGGTATGCAGTGGCAGGTTCACTGAACACAACAGGTATGCAGTGGCGGGTTCACTAAACAGGTATGCAGTGGCGGGTCCACTGAACAGAACAGGTATGCAGTGGCGGGTTCACTGAACAGTACAGGTATACAGTGGCGGGTTCACTGAACACAACAGGTATGCAGTGGCGGGTTCACTAAACAGGTATACAGTGGCGGGTCCACTGAACAGACCAGGTATGCAGTGGCGGGTTCACTGAACACAACAGGTATGCAGTGGCGGGTTCACTAAACAGGTATACAGTGGCGGGTCCACTGAACAGAACAGGTATGCAGTGGCGGCTTCACTGAACACAACAGGTATGCAGTGGTGGGTTCACTGAACAGGTATGCAGTGGTGGGTTCACTGAACAGGTATGCAGTGGTGGGTTCACAGCACAGGTATGCAGTGGTGGGTTCACAGCACAGGTATGCAGTGGTGGGTTCACAGCACAGGTATGCAGTGGTGGGTTCACAGCACAGGTATGCAGTGGTGGGTTCACAGCACAGGTATGCAGTGGTGGGTTCACAGCACAGGTATGCAGTGGTGGGTTCACAGCACAGGTATGCAGTGGTGGGTTCACAGCACAGGTATGCAGTGGTGGGTTCACAGCACAGGTATGCAGTGGTGGGTTCACAGCACAGGTATGCAGTGGTGGGTTCACAGCACAGGTATGCTGTGGTGGGTTCACAGCACAGGTATGCAGTGGTGGGTTCACAGCACAGGTATGCAGTGGTGGGTTCACAGCACAGGTATGCAGTGGTGGGTTTACAGCACAGGTATGCAGTGGTGGGTTCACAGCACAGGTATGCAGTGGTGGGTTAACAGCACAGGTATGCAGTGGTGGGTTCACAGAACAGGTATGCAGCCAGCCCAGGAACAAGTTAAGCCTAACTAATCTTTCCCTGAGAGACAGTCTGCAGCAGTTCGCCCTACTCTCACTAATGCAGGCACACGAGTGACCGTAATGGCCGCCACTGCCTGCCTTATTTAAGAAGGGTGGGGCTCCAGGGGCTAGTGTAGCCTAATTGGCTACACTGGGCCTGCTGACTGTGATGTAGAGGGTCAAAGTTGACCCTCCATGTGCATTATGGGGCGAACCGAACTTCCGCAAAGGTTCGCCTGCGGGACGCGAACGCGAACCACGGAAGTTCGCATGGAACCGTTCGCAGGCGAACCGTTCGGCCCATCTCTATAGATTAGATAGGTGCCCGCAGTATAGATTAGATAGCTGCCCCCAGTATAGATTAGTTAGGTGCCCGTAGTATAGATTAGATAGGTGCCCGCAGTATAGATTAGATAGGTGCCTGCAGTATAGATTAGAGATTAGATAGGTGCCTGCAGTACAGATTAGATAGGTGCCTGCAGTATAGATTATATAGGTAGGTGCCCCGCAGTATAGATTAGATAGGTGCCTGCAGTATAGATTAGATAGGTGCATGTAGTATAGATTAGATAGGTGCCTGCAGTATAGATTAGTTAGGTAGATGCCCTGCAGTACAGGTTAGATTGGCAAGTGGCTGCAGTGGTGGGGAGTGCGGGCATTGAAGTTAAAACTCACATTTCTTCAGCTTCCATCTCCTTCCTGTCCCGGCATCAGTGTATTGTAACAGCGCCCCCTGTGGTAACATGCGGTCACGTCATCACAGGGGTCGCTGTTACCAATCAATATGTCAGATGCCGGGACAGGAAGATGGAAGCTGCGATGATCAGCGGAAGAAATTTGAATTTTAACTACTATGGCCGCACTCCCCACAGCCCCAGAGGGTGCAAGGCCTCTTCAGGCGCGGGGCCTGGGGCGATTGCCCCACTTGCCACCCCCAAAGGCCAGCTCTGCCCATAACCAGTCATTGTTCATTAGGAATCAATCAGCAGTAGCCAACATATGCAAGATGCTTTTGGTCCAGGACTACGTCAAAGCCTATCCAAGGACTTGTAAGAACGGTGCAGTACTATTGATTGATTCCAAGAAAGCTTTTGATAATATCCATTGGAGCTGGCTTGATGTGGTCTTAGATAAATTGAATATTAAAGGGATATTTAGAAACCTTGTTGGGGCCATGCATAGAGATCCTTGCGCATGCATCTATACTCTGGGATTTTTATTATTTTTCCGCTAGAGAAAGGGACACTGCAGGGGTGTCCACTGTCCCCCTTATTACTTATCTTATCCCTAGACCCCATAGGAAGGTTGTTAAAAAAACATGGAGGGAATAAATGTGAGAGATACTGTGGTGTCCCAATCACTTTTTGAAGATGACATGCTATTTCTTCAGAAAATCATCCAGAAAATCAGTTACACTCTGCTCTGGACATAAGAGGAAGTAGGTACAGTCAGTGGATACAAAATTATTGTTTCTAAGAGTGAAATAATGTATCTGTCCAGCCAGGCCCCTTAGCCCAATGCTATTCCAGGAAAAAGATGCAACCAAGTTAAATATCTCGGAATCACATTTGGCAGGGATTTCGGCCATCTTTACTCACTCAACTACAACCTTCTCATAACTGCAACTACAACCCTCTCATAACTGCTATCAATAGGGAGTTACCCCACTGGGTGAATCTTCCCACAAATTTGATGGGACGGCGGCACTGATTGCTCATGAAACACTCTGATATCAAAGAGTTGAATAGGGCTTTCTCCAGATTTCTTTGGAAAAGCAGCAAAGCTAGGGTGGTCCTCTCAAAATTACAACTCCCAAAAGATCAGAGGTGGCTTTCTTTAGCAGATCTTCAACGGTACAACCTAGCATGCCTTACAATGCATGTCATAGACTGGATTAATGGCACTAGTATTTACTCTAATTATTTCTTGGAACCTTAATTCTCGGAACTCTGGTCTCTAGTGTCTTTACTCCATACCAAGCAGTCAAATCTTCCCTTAAAACTAAAAAATAGTAAACTCCTCAAAGATACAATAAGTACTTAGAGGTAAATATGTAAACTGTTTTCCATTTCTTCCTAGGTCACAAAGTATATACTGCTTTGGGGACACCCTTGCTGTCTTGCAAGCTTAGCACATAAAGGATTCATGCATAGGCTAGACAAATGGGTAGTGCATTTGAGTCTGCATTGTGGTTCCCTCCTATTCTTTAATGAGTTAAGATGTACATTTTTGCTGCCAAAGCATCACTTCTGTTATTATGGGCAGCTGCGGACCCATATAGTTAGTAAAGCAGGGAACCTGACACCTAGGGCTAAGATGGCAACTTTTAATATGTTTTTGGCCCCTAGTATATATAGACTTTCCCTTTCTACCATTCAGGCTAGTATGCAAGACATAAGGAGGAGTTTGTGGTGCAGAACCTGGGACCTTGGACTAAGTTAACTGAGGGTGATGGTTGAGACTTGAAGTGAACCCTTTAATAAAGAAAAGTGCCCCTAGGGTGTACTTAACTCAGGAGTGGGATCTGGATCCTAAAGAGGTTTTCCCCATCCTTCTAAGCATCCCTGACCCAGCCCTGGCATCCCACGACAATCAGCTGGGCTCAAGAACCGTAACAAGCCTGTGATGCACCTTGCGCAGGCACACTTGCAGCTTTCCATTCATCTCCGGTGGAAATAGCTGAGCCCGATCAGTCCACTCTACTGCTCAGCTCAGCTCGGGGTAACCTGCGCAGGAGGATTTCTCAGGCCCCGCTGGGCCGATTTGCATAAGTTTTTTTTTCCTACACGCAGCTAGCACTTTGCTAGCTGCGTGTGGTACGCGATCGCCGCCGCTACCCGCCGATTTGCCGCTACCCACCGCGCCGAACCGCCCCCCCCCCCAGACCCCTGCGCAGCCTGGCCAATCAGTGCCAGGCAGCGCTGAGGGGTGGATCGGGATTCCCTCTGACGTCCCGACGTTCTGAACGGGATTTCCTGCTTACTCTGATCGCCGGAGGCGATCGGAGTGTTTGGGGGGATGCCGCCGCTCAGCGGCTATCATGTAGCGAGCCCTGGGCTCGCTACATGATTTAAAAAAAATAAAATTAAAAAAAAGTTCTGCGCTGCCCCCTTGCCGGCGGGAATTGGACCGGCAAGGGGGTTAAGTGTAAAAGGTTAACCAAAAGTTAAGTGTAACTTAGTAAATGCTGACTTCTTCCACTGTTTATGGTTGGGCACTATTATTCAAGCTTTCATGAACGTTCATGAATATATCAAGAAGGTGTATATTGCACAATAGAGAAAGATTTCAGAAGCAACACACCACATCCTTCATACAAAAATCTGCATCTTTATTCTTCAACTTCATAAAAAACAGCAACAGCAATCTTGGTATAAAAAACACATACTTATTGGCACATGAAGACTTCAGGAGGGTCGACAATCGTTTTGCCCTGCTATCTGGGCTTTGTCAGCACAACAGACTGTTATAACAGAGGGATCATATGGTCTTGATAAAGCCCAGATAGAAGGGCGAAACGATCGTTTATACCAAGAAGATTGCTGTTGCTGTTGTTTTTATGAAGTTGAAGAATAAAGGTGCAGATTTGTGTATGAAGGATATGGTGTGTTGCTCTTGGAATCTTTCTCTACTGTGCAATATACATGATGAATCTTGTTTATCCAAATGTTGCACCCACGGGCGTAGCTACAATTCACTGGGCGCCATAGCAAATTTTGTGGTTGGGCCCCCCTCTCCCCCCACCCAATAACCAAATCCCACCCCCTTCTTCCCCAGCACTGCACATACTGGAGGAAGCAGAGATCAGCACACACTGCAGCTAGTTTACTTTCAGTACAGACACAGAGTAACCGCTTGTACTGTACATACTGGAGGTAGCAGAGGTCAGCACACACTGCAGCTAATTTACTATCAGTACTGGCATAGAGTATCACCTTATACTGTACACATGGGAGGTAGCAAAGGTCAGCACACACTGCAGCTAGTAAACTATCAGTATAGGCACAGAGTAACAGCTTATATTGTACATACTGGAGGCAGCAGATATCAGCACACACTGCAGCTAGTAAACTATCAGTATAGGCACAGAGTAACAGCTTATATTGTACATACTGGAGGCAGCAGATATCAGCACACACTGCAGCTAGTAAACTATCAGTACAGGCACAGAGTAACAGCTTATACTGTACATACTGGAGGTAGCGGAGATCAGCACACACTGCAGCTACATTACTATCAGTACAGGCACAGAGTAACAGCTTACATTGTATATACTGGAGGCAGCAGATATCAGCACACACTGCAGCTAGTATACTATCAGTACAGGCATAGAGTATCACCTTATACTGTACATACTGGAGGTAGCAGGAATAGTAGCTAGATCTGTGCCCCCTCCTTACCCCCCCCCTCCTCTGCAGCTAGATGTGTCTACTAATCCACCCCCCATACACATAGTTTAGTAGGTAGATTTGTACCTTCCCCCCTCCCCCCAGTATAATTAAAACACACCCTCACACCTACCTACAAGGGCCCCAACCCCCCTCCCTCCAGTGTGGTAGCTCCTCCACCCCCTCCCAGACCCAGCATTACTGAGCTGCACAGTGGGTGGTCAGGCAGGCAGCACACTCACCTCCTCCTTGTTAGTCCAGGGGCTGCAGGTCCCTCTCTCTTCTCTGTAGTGTAGCTCTGCACTTCCTGCCTCTGACATCTGGCACTAGAGCCCAAACAGAGGAGCAGGAAGTGCACAGTAGTTACACTACAGAGGAGACTGACGGACCTGCATCGCCTGGAGCAAGGCTGAGATGAGTGCTGCCTGCCTGCCTACCTATTCCCACTGCTGCTAGTGGGAGAGCTGCAGCTGTCAGCCTGTCAATGTAAACTCCACCCACAGGCTGCCAGCTGCAGCTCTCCCACTAGCAGCAGTGGTAATAGGCTGATAGCCACGGACCGCCCACACCTCATACGAGTCTCCCCGTCAGCTGCACGTTAGGACCAGGTCCAGCCAGGGGCTCCTCCAGCACTTCAGGCAGCCTCTGCTGGATCACAGCTGCTCCGCCATCCTCCTCCTCTCCCCAGCCACACTTCAGGACGCCACTCCTCCTTCCTCCCTGGCCGGAACTACAAAGTTATTGTTGGGCCCGGCGGCGGCCAGGGAGGAAGTTTCAATCCACCATCAAAATAGTCCCCCTCACATGCTATACTCGGGGGAGGGACCCCTCATCTGCTATACTCGGGGAGGGAGGGGGGCCCGGCTTCATCATAAATGTATATATCTAAAAGAAGTCCTCTCAGCTGCGGGCCCCCTGTGACGTAGGGACGGGGGCGGGCCCCATAGCATTGCTACTGTTGCTATGGCGATTGCTACGCCTCTTGCACCATTGTGACGTTATTACTTGGAGTCTTTGGCATTAGGCACTGGTGTGCACTCGCTTTTCTCTTGTTTTTTAATATATCAAGAAGGTGTGTCAGGTTACCTTGAAAGCCTCGCCAATTTTACTATTGTTCACTTATTATGACAATGAGACTTATGATGAATTGGCTTCCAGGTAGACTGCAGTCTCAGGGCTGGTGCACACCGAGCAGGTTTTTTGGCATTTTTGCAGCCGCTTACGGCTGCGGATACGCTTGGTCAATGTATCTCAATGGGGTGGTTCGCACCAGAGCGGGAGGTGTTTTGCTGAAACGCATACTCCCGGGGTGAGGCATTTTTTGGATTGCGGAGGCGTTTCTGCCTCCAATGTAAAGAATAGGAAAAACGCAAACCGCTCTGAAAAACGGCAGTTCAGAGCGGTTTTGCAGGCGTTTTTGTTACAGAAGCTGTTCAGTAACAGCTTTACTGTAACAATATATGAAATCTACTACACCAATAACGCTTCCCAAAACCGCAAAATGCTAGGTGAAATGCTACAGAAAAATAAGAAAACGCGTTTCAAAATCTGCTAGCATTTTGCGGATCTGCTAGCGGGTTTTGGTGTACCCCAGGCCTTAATTAGTTATTTCACCTATCTTATTCTTATTGCATCTGGGAAGGTTATTTTCAACAAATGGATTTATCCCAGTGTGCCATCAGTGTGGGATGTGTGAGAAGAAATGATCCACCTATTTAATCAGGATAGACTTGACACCCTTAACCATAAAGACAAGAAAACAAAGAGGTTTTTTTTTCCATTTTTTTTAATGGAAATCTTTTATTCTTGACTTATTCACCTGGAGAGAAATAAACAGCCTCATGGAACACTTTATGTACACGGCATGGTATAGTGTGTCACTTCTTCAGGGCTCTTTAGGAGGCCTAGAGATCAAATTAGAAGAAAGTATACCAGACATGATGAGATGGTGTAAGCAAGAGGCGCCAGTAGTGTGATTCATCCTAACTTTCCAGTACATACTGCACAATATCAGGCTCTCAGTGTCTCCCTCCCCTATCTACGATGAGATGGTGGGTTGGGGGAGGATTGTTTGTGTGAAGCAACACCATGTTTGGGGCATATATTCTCAAAATGTCAAGTATATTTTTTTGTTCATTTAAAAAAAATAAAGAGGAACTGTAAGGAGATTTTCCCCCTTACAACGCAAAGGAAAAGTGATTGTGTTATGAGGAAAAGAAGAAAAGAGATAAGCAAAAGAGAGAAATAAAATCCTCTTCCCTATGAGTGTGGAATAGAAAAAATGACTTGCAGCATGAGGGGAATCATGTTTTCTACTGGTATGCTATAATGTTTTTTTATTCCCTTAGTTGAAGGCATGTCCCTTTTTTCATATAGCTACCCAAGTTTATCCAGATCACTTAGAGCCCTGTTTCATACTCAAAATCACTGCAAAATCACTGCTATTTTGCCACAATTCTGTTTGCATTTCTTGTTCAGGGAGCTATTCTTATTCCAGGAAATCACATTTTTTTTTTTGCCACAATTTTCAGTATGAAACAGATAGTAACCTGAGAGGTCAAGCAGAGCTGGAACGAGAAGGGCATGACTGGGCGGGACCTGGGACAGACTGACCAGACACAATTGGGCTCCAGGCGAATTAAAGGAGGAGTGCCTGAGGTATCCCCCCCAGGCAGATATAAGGCATGGGCAGGGAAAGTTCTCTCTCTTTGCACAAAAAGGATACAGCGAACTAGGATACAGGACACTCTCCTCTCGCAGGATCAAAGGCATGGTAAGTGTTTGTTATTTTCTCAGGACAGTAGAATCTCTTTGTATTAAACCTCAAGGGACCTAGCCAACTAAGCCCTAGGGAAAAAGCCTGCTGCAGAATCACCCATTCATGGCCATTCATGGTGTATTCCCTCCGGCCACATGGTCAGGCCCTGAGGACCTAGTTTTCTATATGCCAGTTCCCATCTCAGAGTTACTACAAGGAGATCCTACTGTATTCAGCTAGCCTTTTACCCTGTACAATGTCACTCCTTGAAGAATAAAGCTGAGGTTGTTGGAGTACAAAGGGGGGAGGAGTAGCCATGGCCAGTGCTGGTTGAACAAAGCCACATGTTAGGGGGAAGAGGCAGTTATACAGAACAATGGTTAACATTTATTTAGTATCCAAAAGAGTTGTAAAGCTGAATGATCCCAATTGCTGGCTAATGAATTACTTCTTCACTTCAAATACATCACTTCACAATGTCATTAAAGCAGTCAGTCAGATTAAGGGAAAGGCAGAAGCTTCCAGTACAGCAGAGAGGCAGGGCTGAACTAGCTTACAGAGATTTATAAGATGCCAAGGCTCATAAATATAGGTAAGTGAGTCGTTAGCTATTCCTTTAGAATATTTAAGAAATCAGGATGACCTATATGCAGGTTAGGTAAGTTTCACACTATTCCTTTGCAGCATTAATATATTGGATATTTACTCTGCGAATCGCTATGGAATATGTGGCGATTTAGGCCCCGTTCACATTACAAACGCGGACGGGCACGCATGCGAAACGCAACGCGTACGAACGCACACCATCCGCGTTTGTATGCGTTGCGTGGCTGATCCCATCACTGAAAAGTGAATGGGACAGCCACGCGTTTTTGCAAAAAATGCGTGCAGCATGCGTTCCCGGACCGCACAGGTCCGGAACGCATGCAGTGTGAACATCAGACATTGCACTCTATGCAATGTCTGATGTCGTGCGTGTCGGCCACCTGCACGCGTTTCCAAAACGCGGCTGGAAACGCGTGCAGTGTGAACGGGGCCTTACAGTCTGCCTCTCCTTTTACGTGTGATAGCAATTGCGATCTATACATAAACCCAATGCAGTTTACGATCTATCAGATGTTATTGATTAATGAAGTGTTTAATTGAACAAAATACTGTTATAGTGTACGGCCACCTATCTGTAGTACAAAAAATATTACATGGCAGCAAGTTGCCAGGCATACAAAGGTTTAGGCCCCATTCATACTGAACTGCTAAAATGATTGCGATCAGTTCCTTCCCATAGCAGTGTCAGAAATCCTTTGTAGCACAGGGTGGGGTCTGCGGCCCCCTCCCCCTCCCTTCCTGTCAGTGGACAAATAGGCCTAGTACAAAGTATGGTATAAGTAACATTCCTACAGTTGAACAGACTGTAACAGTGAAGGGGGAGATCTTACAAAGTAGGATTTTTTTTTATTACTTGGCCCAATGCTGTTTAGGTGGGACTCAGTGAAGAGAATTGCACATCCCTTTGATCAAAGCCAAGCAAACTCACAGCAGACTATATTGTCCTGGAGCAATGACCACTTCTATAGCCGGAAGGGTAAAGTCTGTCACCCCAGAGAACAAAGCTGACTAGATTCTAGTCTGACCCTGAAGCAGGCTGCCAGATAAAACTGACTAGGATAATTTAACTCAGTGGGGAAAAGATCTGACAGATATTATGATACTTGGAGTGAGATTACCTTTGATAAGTAGTAACTTGTATTAAAATTAGCCGAAGACATAAAACTGCTGCTTTAAGTTTCTCCTCAGCAGTGATATAAGCTATCTGCATAGAGCCTGTACACAGAAGGGTAGTCCTGCCAAAGGGAGCTGTGCAGGAATGAGAGGAGCTGTTAAACTTGCTATTGCTATTGTGTTCCCACATGCGCTAGGATAACGTATGTGTATGCACGTTCCAGGGTGCATATGCATGTGTACGTGGGTACATATGCATGCATGTATATATGTACATGTGTGGGGTATGGATGTAGATACTTATTTATTACTTATGTACGGCATTTATAAAGCGCAACAGATTACGCAGCGCTGATGTATGTATGCTTAAGTGTACACATACGGGTGCGTTTGTGTAGACGTATGCGTATGGATGTGTATATGTATGTATATATAATACGTATATGTATGCGTTTTAAAAAAAAAAAAAAAGAAAGAAAAAAAAAAGTGTGTATAGATATACAGTAGATGTTGTATATGTTTGTATACAGGTATGTGTGTATAGATATGCAGAATTACCCCTAAAGATACTGCATCATATGGTATAACCGCTGAATATTGCATGGTATACAATATGTAGGTTTGTTAACAAATGCAATGAGGATCGCATCATAGAATATACGTCTTGCATACAATCCTTACTACATTATATATTGCCACGTTATATACTCGGATTATACGTTAAATACAGTATAATCATTAATAACAGATGATGGATGTTGGTAGTAATATATAATAATATAAGGCATGCAGGTATAGTGGGGTGGGTATGTACTCACACTCACACACATATGGTGTGTGCGTGGGGGTAGATATTTACTCAGTACTTGCTTGTTAGTTGTATTTGTGACGCACCAGCGGATTGCGCAGTGTCGAGGTATATGTAGGGGTATACGTATGTGGCGTATGTGTGTGGATGTATATGGGTAGGTATATATATAGGGGCAGGCATATATATTAATAAATAAATAGATAAATAAAAATAAAAATTGTGAATTTAGTTAAATGTATAGAGCAGGCTTTCTCAACCAGGGTTCCCTGGAACCCCAGGGTTCCTTGAGTACTCTGCAGGGGTTCCTTGGCATTTTCTCCCATCATGGGGATGTATAATGGAGCTCACTATAATAGGTGGTACTGTAACAAGAAGCACTAAATTGGGGGCTTAGGAGGCAGTATAATGAGTGGCAGTGTAATAGGGGTAGTGAAATAAACAGCCACACATACTTGTAAAGACCATGCTTCCTGCAAAACACATGCAGGGGTTCCTCGAGATCAAAAAATAGTTTGCAAGGGTTCCTTGAGATCCAAAAGCTATTTGCAGGGTTCCTCCAGGGTAGAAAGGTTGAGAAAGGCTGGTATAGAGGCTTATGTGGGTGTCTGTCCTCATATGTAGGTTTATACGTGTGTGTACTGTAGGTGTGTATGCACACGTGTGTAAAGTTTACCTAACATACCTCCGTGGTACGGTCCTAGTAAAGCACTCTCCAGCATGTAGTTAAACCTACACTTAAAATGAGCAGAGTTACCCATAAGAGACTGCATCGTATGGTACATCCAGTATACCTGCTGGTCATTGCAGGGTATAGATTATATAGGATTGCCAGAAATAGATGCAATAAGGATTGCATCATAGAATAGATGTCTTGTATACACCCAGTATTACATTATATTTTGGTACATTATATACCCAGACTATACGGAACACAGTATAAACATTAATCACTGATTTTGGGATCTTGGTAAGCCCCCCCCTTCCCCCCTCCCATATTGATCAGTGACTTTCCCTCAGCAAATATTTCAGAAACTAATGCAATGGAGCCATGATGGCCCACCTTATTTAGAATTCTTAATATTCAAAACAAAACTGGGCACCGTGCTTACGGTAATGTCTTAGTACAATATAAGCGTGTTATACGCTACAAAAATGACCGTTGCATCAACGTGCACAATTACAACAACCCCTCTATGCAAAGGGGATATTACTTTACGCATATGAAGGATTTACTGACTAAGGGTCATTTAAACGTTACACGGAGGGCCGGTATAGTCGGTTACATGCATTGAACCATATATCCGTAAGAAATCCAAACTTAAGTCCACCCACACCTGGCAGAGCGGTAGCTGCAGGAAAATGTGGGTTGGGGCTGCGTCGCGTCACAAATTCGGTTTGCCGCAATATGTCCGCCTACACCTGGCAGAGCGCTAGCTGCAGGAAAAGGGCTAGGGCCACGGCACATCGCAAGTTTGTGACGTTCTATACGCAGCCGAACCTGGCGGAGCACTAGCCCCAGGAAAAGGGTAATAGGACGGAGGCTCCGATGCCCACTGGACAAACATACTCCGGCGCTTGGCGGAGCATTAGCCGCAAGTAGAGGGGTACGGAGATGGAACTAATGTCGTTCAGTAGAAGATGCAGGGCGACAACAGCCCCCAGCACTCGGCAGAACACTAGCTGCGGGTGTATATGTATATACGTGTGTACGTGTAAGTATGTATATGCGTGTATATATGTGTGTGTATGTATGTGTATATATATGTGTAAATATGTGTGTATATGCATATGTGTATGTATGTATTCGTGTGTATATATATATATATATATATATATATATATATATATATATATATAGTGTATATTTGTAAAAAAAAAAAAAAAAAAAATCATAATAATAATAATTACTAATCAGTTACCTTAGCGTTAGTGCTAATGCATGCTTGTTTGGTTGTATACCAGTCCCTGGGTAAGTAACACATGTCTGTTGCTTTGCCTCTGTCTCAGGTTAGCGAAGGTGCAGGGTCTGGATCATGGGGCACTCATTTATAGTGCGGGCGGAACGCCAGGCCAGGCTACTAGTAATGGGTCAGTCTCTGGGGCAGGTAAGAGAGGATCTGGAGGCACATTGGCTGGGGTTCCCGGGGTCAACGGCGGAGAAACTGGGCAGAAAGCTCGCACAGCTTGCGGGAGTAAAGGTAAAGCCAGATGTCGCCATAGTACACATAGGAGGAAACTACATAGGGACCAAACCATTGCATCTACTGATGCTGGAAATAAAGGAATTACTGAAGCTCATTTGCAACACTCTTCCCCGGGTGGCCATTATATGATCCGTAATGATCCCTAGATCTAAATGGCGCCCACCCGTCCCAGACAGAGTCCTGGACCGTTCCAGGCTAAGAATCAACAAAGCCACTACAAAATTCATGGCAAAAAGGGGGGCATAGCCGTTCACCACAAATTATCAGAGAGCCGGGAGGGGCATTTCCTGGAAGATGGGGTGCACTTAAGCGGCCTGGGAAACGATATCTTCCTGTTTGGCTTGAAGGAAGCCCTGGAGGCCGCGCTTGGTCTGAGGGCGGGCATTCGTCCTTGAGGTTGCAAGCACGAATGCCGTGGCGGGTCCGTGACAATGCCGGCTTCTGCTACATCGAAATAAGAAGCACAATGGTTTGTGGGTCATTAGGTTGATGGCTTTAGGGCGGGTCATCAATTAGCTAATGGCACCATGTCGTCACTGGCGAGGTCCAGTGGCATAAAGGTTTATCCATGTCGTCACTAGGCGAGGTCCAGTGGCATAAATGTGTTATCCATGTCGTCACTAGGCGAGGTCCAGTGGCATAAATGTCGTCACTAGGCGAGGTCCAGTGGCATAAATGTCGTCACTAGGCGAGGTCCAGTGGCATAAAGGTTTATCGAAGAGAAAAGCATTGTCACGGGACCTGTCTGAGCGCGGTTTACACGGCTTTCTTCCTATTGTTTAATGCATGTCAAATGCTAACGTTGTGTTATAGTGTTTACCTAATATCTGTATTAAAGCTGTGGCCTTTAAACTCCAATTGGGTGTCACAGTTTTATTTATGTAGATGGTAAGTCGTCCCGTATGGGCCCTGCCCAGTCAAGTAACCTGAGAGGTCAAGCAGAGCTGGAACGAGAAGGGCATGACTGGGCGGGACCTGGGACAGACTGACCAGACACAATTGGGCTCCAGGCGAATTAAAGGAGGAGTGCCTGAGGTATCCCCCCCAGGCAGATATAAGGCATGGGCAGGGAAAGTTCTCTCTCTTTGCACAAAAAGGATACAGCGAACTCCCACCCACCCTCCCTGTGCGTCACTTGTCAGTTATCCGCAAGCGGCCACGCGGGTGTTGGGAACATGCCATAACTATGTTATCCCTTGTTGTATCCTAACAGATTCGTCACAGCAGGAGGAGGGTCCGTGACAATGCCGGCTTCTGCTACATCGAAATAAGAAGCACAATGGTTTGTGGGTCATTAGGTTGATGGCTTTAGGGCGGGTCATCAATTAGCTAATGGCACCATGTTGTCACTGGCGAGGTCCAGTGGCATAAAGGTTTATCCATGTCGTCACTAGGCGAGGTCCAGTGGCATAAATGTGTTATCCATGTCGTCACTAGGCGAGGTCCAGTGGCATAAATGTCGTCACTAGGCGAGGTCCAGTGGCATAAATGTCGTCACTAGGCGAGGTCCAGTGGCATAAAGGTTTATCGAAGAGAAAAGCATTGTCACGGGACCTGTCTGAGCGCGGTTTACACGGCTTTCTTCCTATTGTTTAATGCATGTCAAATGCTAACGTTGTGTTATAGTGTTTACCTAATATCTGTATTAAAGCTGTGGCCTTTAAACTCCAATTGGGTGTCACAGTTTTATTTATGTAGATGGTAAGTCGTCCCGTATGGGCCCTGCCCAGTCATGGTTTTTACACTGTGTTATTTTCTGCTGCCTCGTTCTACTATTTCTCTGCTCTCCACTAGGCTGCTATGCTGGAACTGTATCTGATCCTGTGTCCTGATGACACTTCCTACAGTAATATGTTATGCTACTGATATTTAAAGAGACACTGAAGCGAGAATAATTCTCGCTTCAGAGCTCATAGTTAGCAGGGGCACGTGTTAATCTAAACGGCCGCGGCAAACGGCCAATCCTCCCCCCCCTCGCAAAATCAATTTGCTGCTCCGAGAGGCAGGGCTAACAGCTGCAGCCCTGCCTCTCAGCGCGTCTTTCAGCGGCGCATCGCCGCCTCTCCCCCGCCCCTCTCAGTGAAGGAAGACTGAGAGGGGCGGGGGAGAGGCGGAGGTACGCGTCTGATAGACGCGTGGGAGGCAGGGCTGTGGCGGTTAGCCCTGCCCCAATGCGGAAGCGCTCCCCCGCTGCACGGAGGGGATTTGGGGGATCAGGGACCCCCATTAAGCCGCGGGATAACTATGAGCTCTGAAACGAGATTTATTCTCGCTTCAGAGTCTCTTTAAGGCCAGATATATCAGCACTCATACCTCTTATACACTTCACTTGTTGAGGGTAGGGAGGGGACACCCTGGCAGGCCCCACAGTCCTGGTTCCTGAGATAGTGTAAATTGAAGCTATCTTGTGAACCAGTGGGGCTGGGGGCTGCAATTTGGCACAGAGATCGTTTGGGGGGTGATGAGATATCAGGCCTTTAATATTAGCATAATGTAAATCAGGAAGTAGCTGCATGTGATGTCATTATTACCCACAAGGCTGTGTATTCAAGGTTGAATTTTAATTAGACCTAGGACCAAAGTCACTGAGTTGGAGGGATTTCATCTTTTCAGCTGGATTTACATTGGCTGCAGGGCTTTTTCCCCCTCTGAGCACTGGGTTTTCTCTGACAAACCTGCCATCAGCTTCACACTGGTACTGAGCTCGTTTCCACCTTACAGTACCTCTTTAATGCGGAAGTAAGCTATTGCTGCATTGGTTAAAGAGAGTCTTAAGTCAAAATAATTTGCTGTTTTTATTTCCCAGTTATATTAAAGAAAACCTGTACTGAGAAAAATCTCCCCTGGGGGGGTACTCACCTGGGGTGGGGGAAGCCTCCGGATCCTATTGAGGCTTCCCCCGTCCTCCTCAGTCCCATGGCTGCGGAGATAAAGCTCCCCGAACAGCGGGCATGTAAATATTTACCTTCCCGGCTTCAGTGCAGGCGCAGTATCGGCTCTCCGCTCGGAGATAGGCGGAAATAGCCAATCGCTGTCGGCCCACTCTACTGCGCAGACGCAAGTCTACTGTGCCTGCACAGTAGAGCGGACCCGACAGAGATCGGCTATTTTCGCCTATCTCCGTGCGAAGAGCCGCAACAGCGCCCCCGCTGGAGCCAGGAAAGGTTAATAAATCAGCCCTTATCGAGGGAGGATTCCGGGACACTTCAGGGGAGCCAGCGCTGGGCTGCCTGCAGCAACAGCGGAGGGGGGAACCTCATTGGGACCCTGAGGCTTCCCCCTCCTGAGGTGAATACCCCCCAGGGGAACTTTTTTTTTTGTTACAGGTTCTCTTTAAGCAATAAGACCATAGCTGATTCACCACAACAGTGCGGCAGAAAATTCTGCCTTCGCTTCCTGGAGGAGGCAGAGCTTTGTGCAGGTGCTCTGTCTCCAGTCCAGTCAATCTCCGCCAATTGCCAACTCTCAGAGATCCACAGAGATTGACTGGACTGGAGGCAGAGCTACAGTGAAAAGCTCTGCCTCCCCCGGGCAGCAAAATCCACGACCTGGAAAGTCATAGAATTTTGCCAAAAGATTTTGGGGGGATAAAACCTTGTTCTGCAGCGCTGTTGTGGCGAATCAGCTATGGTCTTATTGCTTAACATAACTGGACAATAAAAACAGCAAATTATTTTTGCTTCAGACTCTCTTTTAAAAAGAGGGGGAACAGTCATAGTCAGTGTCATTCTGGCTCTTTTTCATGTTGGAAATTACAGCAGAAGTCCATTGTAACTGCAGCGAATGTACATAACCCTTTGTCTTCAGTTATTATTATTATTATTATTATTTATTGTATTTATAAAGCGCCAACATATTACGCAGCACTGCACAATAGATAAATGGGTTAACATACAGGTAGAACATACGGAAACTCACAACAAAACAAGATCATGCAAATTATTTGATAACAATACATTGTCATAGGTCAAGATAGAGACTGTTCGAGTCTACAAGAAGGGTGGTTGTGAGTAAGATTGCATAATCAAGCTGGATACATTAGGGAGGAGGGCCCTGCCAGAGGCTTACAATCTAAAGGGTGGGGTGGAGACAATAGGTGCGTCTTTTGAGAGGGGGTCTAACAGAACATATTATGATGCTGGTGTAGGGGGGTATGCGAGCGTGAAGAGGTGAGTCTTGAGAGCTTGTTTGAAGGTATTAAAGGTGGGGGCGAGTCTGACGGCTGGTAGGAGAGAGTTCCAGAGAGTAGGGGCAGCCCTGGTGAAGTCCTGCAATCGTGCGTGTGACTGAGTTATGCGAGGTGCGACTAGGCGCAGGTCATTGGAGGATTGGAGGGGGCGGGCTGGTATGTGCCTGTGGACCAGATCAGAGATGTAGGTCGGGCAGGTCTTGTGCACTGATTTGTAGGCCAAGCACAGGATTTTGAAATTGATCCTAAAGCTGATGGGGAGCCAGTGTAGTGCTTTACAGAGCGGAGTTGTAGAGGCGCTGCGGTGAGAAGAATGTATCAGTCTGGCTGCCGCATTCATTACCAATTTAAGTGGGTCAGTACAGTTAGAGGGGAGGCAAAATAAAAGAGAATTGCAGTAGTCTAGGCGGGAGATGACAAGGGCATGGATAAGGAGTTTAGTGGTGTCAGGGGACAGGTAGGAGTGGATCTTGGAGATGTTGCGGAGGTGGAAGTTGCAGGATCTGGCAATACCTTGGATGTGGGCTGTAAAGGAAAGTTCAGAGTCCAGAGTAACGCCTAGACAGCGGGCTTGGGAGGTAGGGTGGATAGTAGTATTTTCAATAGTGACGTGCAGATCTGGGAGGGGTGCAGCTGTGCGGGGTGGGAATATTAGAAGCTCAGTCTTGTCCAAATTAAGCTTCAGGTACCTGGCAGCCATCCAGGAGGAAATGGATGTGAGGCAGGCAGAGACTTTGTCCATGGTAGAGGAGGAGAGATCTGGGGTGTGGAGATATATCTGGGTGTCGTCGGCATACAGGTGATAATTGAAACCCATGGAGGAGATGATTTTGCCAATTGAGGCAGTATAGAGTGAGAATAGTAGTGGTCCTAGGACGGAACCTTGAGGAACACCAACTGAGAGGGGTGTAGGAGTGGATGAGGAGCCATTGAAAAATACTGTGAAGGAGCGGTTGGAGAGGTAGGAGGAGATCCAGGCTAAGGCTAGGTCCTGAATGCCCATTAGCTGCAGGGAGTGGAGGAGGAGGGAGTGGTCGACAGTGTCAAATGCCGAGGAGAAGTCCAGGAGGAGCAGGATGGAGTATTTACCTTCGGCTTTGGCAAGGGCAAGGTCGTTTACCACTTTGGTGAGGGCTGTTTCTGTAGAATGGGCTGTGCGAAAACCAGACTGCAGGGGATCGAGAAGGGAGTTGGAGTTAAGGAAGTTGATCAGGCGTTGGTGGGCCAGGCGTTCAAGAATTTTTGAGGCAAAAGGGAGGAGAGAGATTGGGTGGTAGTTGGATGGCAGAGCAGGGTCAAGTGAAGTTTTCTTTAACAGGGGAAGCACAGTGGCCTGTTTGAATATGGAGGGGAAGATGCCGGTGGAGAAGGAGAGGTTGAACAGATGGGTGAGGACAGGGGCCAGATCAGAAAAATGTGGGCGCAGAGAATCAGATGGGACCAGATCTAGGGGGCAGGAAGTGGCAGGTGAAGTTGCCAGCAGCTGGTTGACTTCCTCCACCGTGACAGGATTGAAGGAGGTAAGGGAGGAGAAAGAGGCAGGAGTCGGATGTGGTGGGGAGGCGGGGGCGATAGAGTGGAGGAGAGAAATATCCCTCGGGATGGTTGTAATTTTGTTGATAAAGTAGTTTGATAGGTCAGTGGCTGAGAGGGTGGAGGTTGGGGGGGAGGTGTAGGGTTAAGTAGGGCATTGAAGGTGGCAAAAAGACGACGTGGGTTGGAGGCTTGGGTAGCGATCAAGTGAGTGAAGTATATCTGTTTACTATCAGCGAGGGCAGTATGGTACGTCTGCAACTTGGTCTTGTATCCCAGGAAATCATTGTTGTGGCGGGATTTCCTCCATTTGCGTTCTGCAGCTCGTGTCTCATTTTGTAGTTTTTTTGTGAGGGCAGTGTGCCAAGGTTGGGGGTTGGGGCGACTGTTGGTACGAAAGGTCAGGGGAGCAGCATGGTGTAAGGCTGCGGAGAGGTTACTGTTGTATTGAGCTGCCGCTTCGTTGGGGCAGGTTAGGCTGGGGAGGGAGGAGGAGAGAGAGTGGAGGGGTGTGGCTAGTACATTGGGGTCAAGGTTGCGCAGATCTCTCTGCCAACGTCCAGTTTGGGGAGGGGGACAGGGGGTGCTGGATGGAGTGAGGGTGAGGGTGATGAGGTGGTGGTCGGAGATGGGGAATGGTGTAATGTCCAGGTTGGTAAGTGCAATGGCTTTGGAGAAAATTAGGTCCAAAGTATTACCAGCACTGTGGGTTGTGGCGTTAGTATGCTGAGTGAGGCCAAGGGAGTTGGTGAGCGAGAGAAGCTGAGTGACAGCAGAGGTAGTAGGCTCATCAATTGGAATGTTAAAGTCTCCGAGGATGATTGTTGGGAGGTCAGAGGACAGGATGTGTGGGAGCCAGGAGGCAAGGTTTTCTAGGAAGTGCGATATTGTACTGGAGGGGGGGCGGTATAGGACTGCAATAATGGCTGGGAGGGGATGAGAGAGGCGGATAACATGGGCCTCAAAGGAGGTAAAGTAAAGAGAAGGGGGAGGGGTAAGGACACAGAAGGTGCAGGATGGGGAGAGGAGTAGGCCCACCCCTCCCCCAGGCCTGTTATCTGATCTTGGGGTATGGCTGAGGTGTAGACCCCCGTAGGATAGGGCTGCAGCTGTAGGCAGGTCAGAGGGGGTGAGCCAGGTCTCTGTAAGGGCAAGAAAGGTGAGGGTTTTTAAGATAAAGAGGTCATGGATAGTTGTAAGCTTGTTGCGGATAGATCTGGCATTCCAGAGAGCGCCAGATAGAGGAAGAGATTGTCTGAGTATGGGGCAGATGGGAATGAGATTGGGGCGAGAATGTTCGTGGGAATGGGGAGGGTGGGAGGTGCGGCGGGGAGAGGGGCTTGGTGGGTGAATTTGGTTGTGGTGGGTGAGGTGGAAAGTATAAGGAGGGGAATGGGGGGGCTGGGAGACCAGAGTGGGCCTGGGGTTAGGATGTGTGGTGAGCAGTGGACAAGGGAGCAGGGGGAGGAGCAGATGGAGCCAGAACATGAGGCACCAATAGGGCGGGTGATCAAGGGAAAGAGGAGGAGGTATGAGGGGGGTACGCATAATGATGTGTTGGGGATACATACTGTTGCACTGGGAGTGGTGGTGAAAATAGGTAGGGAAAATGGTGTAGCAGAGGTTGGAGGATACTTGGTGGTGGGCTTACCTAGGGCAATGGAGCAGCGTTTAGTCGTTTATCGGTGCAGTTTGTATGTATTTGGTGGGGTGGCTTGTAGGCTGTGCAGTTCAGATTCAAAGGCAGAGATGATCTAGTTAGACAGCAATAGTGTGCAGCAATACAAGTAAGTTACAAGAAAGTTAATGTTACCTTGATGTGGTGCTTATTTCTGCTGAATTACTGGTGAATTCTGGTAACTTCGTTTTTGCCCTTTGAAAGCGAACCTACTTGTCGATCCGACAAGGTGTTTCTCCTTATATACACATAGCTATAGCATTAGCAATGTGTAATCAGGAAGGAAAGCCAAGTCAGCTGGCAGACAATATGCAAATTAAGTAATAGGGGTGGTCTTATTTCCTGCACCTTCAAACAGATCCGTATGTGATACAGGCTTTGATGGAAATTGCATGATAATGGTAAGCCTACCCCCCTTAAACCGCCAACCACCACCACCCCCCATTCTCCATCCCCTCTTAACCTATTAAAATAATGGACACAGACTACTTGGCATTGGATTAATTTAAGGCCATAGCAGCCCCTTTCTTTATTCAGCCAATTAACAATGTTCCAAAACAAACAAATAACCATCATAACCAAAACAGCACTCACAAAGAGCTGGGGTGAGGGGTCCGGAGGCACCGAAAATCTGTCTGTCATAACACCCGTGTGACATGCAGCCTTGTACCGGCCCCCAGCCGCGGAACTCGGCTCGGGGACAGCTGCATGCCCCAAAGTCGTCTCTCTTCACTCCGTTAAAACCGCCGGATTTGTCCCGCGACAAATCTCTTTCCCAAGAAACCGACCTCCGGAGCCCCTTTTTACCCCTCCGGCTGCAATGACAAACAAAGACATACCACACAAAACAGAAAATAAGGGAGGGAGGGTGGGAGCTTCTTCCATCACGCTGCTCCAAGCCGGAAGTGCCCGCCCCCCTGCATCCGCCACCTGACCCGGGAAAATCCGCCTACGCCTCCCAGCGCTGCACTGCCCGCCCCCTGCCCCAATTAACCCCTGCCCTGCCCCACCAGACCTGGGCCACTACCCACTAACCCAGCTACCTAGCGCTACCCGGGGGAGGACGGCTACCTCATCATGGCCGGGCCCTCCGCACTACGCTAGCTCCAGCTTCTGGCCCTACCTTGATAATGGTAAGCCTACCCCCCTTAAACCGCCAACCACCACCACCCCCCATTCTCCATCCCCTCTTAACCTATTAAAATAATGGACACGGACTACTTGGCATTGGATTAATTTAAGGCCATAGCAGCCCCTTTCTTTATTCAGCCAATTAACAATGTTCCAAAACAAACAAATAACCATCATAACCAAAACAGCACTCACAAAGAGCTGGGGTAAGGGGTCCGGAGGCACCAAAAATCTGTCTGTCATAACACCCGTGTGACATGCAGCCTTGTACCGGCCCCCAGCCGCGGAACTCGGCTCAGGGACAGCTGCATGCCCCAAAGTCGTCTCTCTTCACTCCGTTAAAACCGCCGGATTTGTCCCGCGACAAATCTCTTTCCCAAGAAACCGACCTCCGGAGCCCCTTTTTACCCCTCCACCACGAAAGGGCATGACCCCTTATGACCTTGAGGCCCCCAACCTCAAAGCTCTTTGTATCCCCTCTTCGATACCTAGGGCCCACAAGTCCATCCCAATGTCATTAAGATGCACCCCGTCCCTTCTAAGGAACAAACCAATGTCCTCCTCCAGTTCGAAATGACGAATAGCCAACCCCCCATTCCTGATAAAGAACCTGGCCACCTCTTTGTTCAATTTTATCCTAGCTTTATTAACCTTTTGGACCGAGTTAGCCAACCTCCAATATTCCCGAGCCACAATGTCTGACCAAACTACAATGGTCTCGGGAAACAGGGACCGAACCCTCAAAAAATCAAATTTGATCTCCTTTATAACGATTCTGGTAGATCTAGCCGCCAGATCGTTCCCCCCAACGTGCAACACTAGGATGTCGGGGGCTCTACTCATGCGTGCCAACTTGTGAAGTTCCGGCAAAAGGGCGGGCCAAACCATCCCAGGGAAACCTATCCACCGGATACGTACCTGCTCCCTAGGGAAGCCAAGCTGGCGGCCCTCGGGCCTCACATCGGCCCTTCTCGCCCCCCTACTAACGTAGGAGTGTCCCACAATCCAGACGATGACCTGCGGACCTGCAACAAGAGAGAACAAACTAACAGCAATTGCCCTAGACCCAGCTACCCCCACCTACACTAAATGGGGCCTAATGTATGACTTGAAGCGGGCCGACTCCCAGCGCCCGATCTGCTTTATGACCCCCTCGCTCAACCCCCAACGTGACGCCTCCGTAGCCGCACCAATCCGAAAAGAGTGGGAGGCAAACTCCAGTAAAGGGAGGCCGAGTTGGCCTAAACCTTTCCGAAACAACGCTACAAATTGAAAGCGAGACAAAGCCGAGCCGTCCCGGTGCACCAAAAACACCTGAGCCTGAGAGGGGCGGGCCGCCCCAAAACTCTGGACGTTATAATGAGGGCATAACGGGCCGCCAATCTGAAACAGGGTGATAGCCCGACCCCTGCCTGCCTGGTCGGTTTTTGAGCGTGGCAAATAAATGACGACCGTATCAGCCTGGATGGAGATGTGCTCTGCAAGGATGCCTCCCACTCCCGCTTTGTTGCGGCTAACTAGCTCCCCTATTCTAAAGGCCCCGAAAAAAGCCAGCACGAAAGCGGTCTGAAATAGACCGCACTCATAACTGGAGGAACATAAGCCCGGCAGTACCCCCACCAGCCTACCCAGCAACTCAAACGTAACCGGGCGCCTGGCCTCCCTGCGAACCGCCCCAGACCGGGAACCCCTAAGAGCCTGCCTCACCCGGAAATCTTTAGTTACATCTAGGAGCCCCCTGACCTTGAACCAAAAAGCCAGAGCCGATAACTTCTTAGCCACTGCCGATGCCGAAATACCCTCTACAAAATTATTCCCCAAGAAATACAGCAACAAACATAGCCGTTCTTCATCCGAAGCACAACCTCCTGCTTGCAACATCAAAGCATCCCACGCATTCCACACTAACGTGTACGCTGCCGCTGACGACTCCGATATGGATCTCCCAATCATACAGGATACCGCTCGAAAGGAATCCTCCACGCCGCGGACGGGCAAGGAACCCCACGTTCTTCCGCCGTGGGAACCGCAGCCCGGAATCTGTCCCACTGGAATCGAGAAAGTGCATCAGCAATGACATTGTCGACCCCAGGTAAATGCACAGCAAACAAGTAAATATTAAACCGCAAACAATCCAACACCAGTTGCCGCATCAGACTTATCACCGGGGGGGGGGGGAGATGCCGAACAGCTGTTCACTGCCAATACCACACCCATGTTGTCGCAGTTGAACCTCACCCGCTTGTTGGCCAGCTGCCTTCCCCAAATCTGTACCGCCACTACTATGGGGAATAACTCCAACAGCACCAGGTTGGACGTAAAACCCGCCTCCACCCAGGATGTGTCCCAGGGAACTGCGCACCATTGGCCCGCGAAAAAGGCACCGAAACCATGGGAGCCCGCCGCATCAGTAAACAGCTCTAACTCCGCATTGCTCACCGTGTCTTGCATCCACAGCGACTTGCAATTGAAATTAGTCAAGAAAATCAACCACACCTGTAGGTCTGCCTTGATGTCCGCAGTTAACCGAATCCGGTGGTGTGGCGCTGACACTCCTGCGGTCGCCATTGCCAGGCGCCTGCAGAAAATACGCCCCATGGGCATGATTCTGCAGGCGAAATTCAACTTTCCCAGCATAGACTGCACCTCCCTCAAAGTCATCTTCCTGCTACGGATTGCCAATGAAATGGAATTCTTGAGGTTCACCACCTTATCAGCTGGCAAGCTGCATTCCATAGCAACGGTGTCTATAGTAATGCCCAAGAATTTTAACGCCGTGCCGGGGCCCTCCGTCTTTTCTTCAGCGAGTGGGACCCCGAAGCGCTCACATATGTGCCACATAGTCGCCAATGCGTACGCACAATCAGGAGAGTCTGCTGCACCCATGAACAAAAAATCGTCGAGGTAGTGTATAATTGACTGCACGCTCGACCTATCCTTCACTACCCATTCCAAAAAAGTGCTAAACCGCTCGAAATAAGCACGGGAAATGGAGCACCCCATGGGCAGACACCTATCCACAAAAGAAAACAATTCAAAGCGTGTTCCACTGCGCTCAATCAGTAGGTATATCCACATAAAGTCATTAAGCCACCAATGAGTGCTGCTCCTGAGTTACTCTGGGATAAGAGCAAGTGTGCTGGTAAAACAGAAAAAGGAAGAGGAGAGGAGCGCTCTCTGGTGCATTAACTTTTTTAATTATGCTTTCTCGCACAAAGACAATTAAAAACTTACAATGTTAAAAATAATTCAGAGCATATCACAATATAGTGTATCACCGTGTCCAAGATGTAAATTCACCAATCTGGCCTCCTCCACACTATGGCCAGTAGATGTGGTAATCCGAGGATCAAGTAGCGCCAGCGGGATGGGGTACACGGGAGTGTGGTCGGCAGCTGCCCTGCGCCTAGGACGTCATGACGCGTTTCGGCGTTCCACGCCTTCGTCAGATGTCGTCACGGCGCAGGGAGGCGGAATTTAAGGCTATTGCGTTGCTTAGCAACATTCGGAGCGTTCCGCATAATAGGGTGGGAACAACATCCGTACGCTCGTTTGTATGCGAGCGCAAGGGCGCATATCTCGCGCTTAACTTGCGTCTGGGAGCGTGGCTACAACGCAAGTGTCCAACTAGAGGCGGTGCGCTCCTCAACTTAAAAGAGGTGGTGGGCGGGAATACGCCAATGTAAGAACCAGGGACGGGGCTAGCAACAAGTGACTTAGCAACATGTAAACAACCCCACACACAGGTTGGCGCATAGAAAAGAGTGCGTATAAATACGCAATTAACTCAAATAAAAAACTTATTATGGATAAAAGTTATAGCGCTATTCGGAACATAAAACAATACATTACAAACAGATATAGTAATACTTTTCAGGCTAAAAAGAGTGCCCATATGTGGCCATTATAATAAGATGACGTCAAATAGTATCCCAGTGGGATGCTTGTGCTAATAGATGAACACATATAGATACTAAAAAGCACATATACTGATATAAGGAGTTAGCAATTGGATATGTAAAAATATATATAAATATAAATATGTGAATGAATAAATGAAATAAAATAAAATGAAATAAAAGTACATGTGTCCAACCTCGTACAAATGCACACAATGAGGAATATGTAGCCTCATGGAATCCCTGTTCGGACTTCATCAAAATGATGTATGTGTGTATAGTGACACCCTTACACATGAAATCAGGGTCAGAATTTGCATACAAAGGAAACCTTATTGGTAGCAATACACCTCCTATTTATCAAAGAGGTGGATGGGACTAATGTATACTAAATTCTACATCCAATAAGAATATAATGGAAAGCGGTCCCAGAGACCAAAAAAGTGTTCTACAATGGACCAGTTTGACTCTAAAACTTGTGGAGAGAAAACTGGGAAAGAGAGGCCTAAATGAAGTAGTGGCGTACCCTTGATGGTTAAATATAGGTCGCTACTTCTAAACCTTCATTTAGTCCTACTGGGGTTAGGGAGTTTAATTTAAAAATCCAATATGATTCTCTTTCACATAGTCTCTTGAATCGCAGGCCTTTATTAGGATTTTTTTCAATGACCTCTATTCCCATTATCTTCAGACTATCTGTCTGTCCACCATGAATTTCCACAAAGTGTCTGGGGACCGCGTGTTTTGTACATCCATCTTGGATCTTCCTTTTGTGTTCCCCTAGTCTTTGTCGAAGGGGTCTGGTCGTCCTGCCAACATAGTATTTGTGGGGACACCCACAGGTTAGGGCATACACCACAAATGAGGAGCCACAGTTAATGAAATCTCTTACTTGAATTATTTCTCCCTTGCTGTCAATAATGTGTGATGCACGGTGTTGGATGAATGTACAGCAACCACAAAGTTTCTTGCTGCATTTAAAGTTGCCTTTAAGTTGTGGAAAAAAAGAAGCTGGGGCCTCAACATGCTTACGATTGCCTATATTGCTTGGAGCAAGTCTATTTTTGATGGATCGTGCCCTCTTGAAGATGACTTCTGGTTTATCAGCTAGTTCTTTCTTAAGCCAAAGGTCCTGTAATACAATATGCCAGTTTTTCTTCAGAATATCCCTGATTGTTCTTGCACTTTTATTGTAGGTGGTAACAAATGAAGGACCTCTATCTGTTTTGTTGTATGATCTAGTATCGTTCCGTGTGGGATCTTGACTGTTTATTTTATTGGTGTTATTGATTCTGATGTTCTCGATGTTCCCAAATTCTTCAGCCACTGTCAGGATATATTTCTCTTTGTACCCTTTCTGTATAAATTTATTGGCCAGAGTCTTACTCTGCTCCTCATAATCTTTATTTAAGGAGCAATTCCTTCGTAAGCGACAAAACTGGCTTTTCGGTATGTTTTGTATCCATCTGGGATGATGGCAACTGGAAACATGTAGATACGAATTCCCGGCGGTAGGTTTAAAGTGTGTCTTAGACAATATCCGCTGGTTTCCGTCATCTGTTATGAGAGTGAGATCCAAGAAGACTATACTCTTCTCGTCAATTACATGAGTGAATGACAGATTAAAGTTATTGGTATTGCAATATTCTACAAAATTACTAAATTCTTCCTTGGTGCCGTCCCAGATAACTAAAATGTCATCGATGAATCTTGTGTAAAACACAAGATTCTTTTTGTAGGGGTTACTACCCCAAATAAAAATGTTTTCCCAATAGGCCATAAAGAGGTTGGCAAAGCTTGGGGCAAACCCCGCCCCCATGGACGTGCCGCAAGTCTGCAAGTAGATGGAATCCATAAATGAGAAGTAATTATGCTCCAGGGCAAACCTTAATAAATCAATCAAAAAATTAATCTGCTCTGATGGAAGATCTTGATGAACCCCAAGGAAATATCTAGTAGCTTCCAGACCTAACTCGTGTGGTATACATGTATATAATGCCGTTACATCTAATGAGGCCCAATGATAGCTATCCTCCCACTGATAATTTTTTAGCAAGTCCAGCACATGTTGGGAGTCCCTCGTGTATGCCTCAGTGCTGACAACACACGGTTGTAAAAAATAATCTACATATGATGAAATGTTCTCCAGCATACTCCCCATACCTGCCACTATGGGTCTTCCAGGCGGTTTTTTGATGTCCTTATGAATTTTGGGGATGATGTAAAAATATGGCGTCAGGGGATGTAAAGGTTCTAGATATTTATTTTCGTCTATGGTAATTAGTCCGTTTTTATATGCATTAGTCGTGATTGCCATCAGTTTATTCCTGTATTCATCAGTAGGATCGTAAGGCAACCTGTTATACGTTGAGGGGTCAGCTAATAGCCTCAAACCTTCATCTCTGTAATCATCAAAGTTCAACAATACAATTCCGCCTCCTTTATCTGCCTGTCTAACTACAAGGTTCTTATCCTCAGCCAGATTTTTTACCGCTTCTTTTTCTGCTCTGCTCAGATTTTGTTCTCTCGGCCTTATAGTAGTAGTGGAGCACACCTCTTTTAATTGTTCCAGAACTGTTTTATAAAAAGAATTAATGTACTGGCCCTTGGAGTGGGTGGGGTAGAAAACTGATCTGGGCCTAAAATTAGTACTTTTTATTTTACTATCAGGTAGAAATTGTAACCAATCCTCGGTGCATTCCGGATCCATAACATCGTCTCCCCCTTCATACTGTAACTCCATAAGGTCCTGTACAGCTTGTTCGTCAGAAGGATCAAGAGACTCCCGCTGTGCACTTTCAGGGGACTCGGTGGTGGCTATTATGTCCAATCCACCCGGTACAGGTGTGTATGGCTTTTCATTTTTATTTTTCGAATTTTGGATAGCGAAAAATCTTTTCAAAGTGAGAGTCCGCACAAATCTGTGTAAATCTTTGAAAAGGGTAAACTCATCTGCTGTTGATGTAGGGGCGAAGTTGAGGCCTCTTCTCAATACATTTTCTTCATGTAGATTTAAAATCCTTGAGGATAGATTGAAGATTTTTATGGTGGAGTGGGCCTCTTCTGGAGTTATTTTGTTTTTCCTTTTTTGGGCTTTCCTTCCTCCTCTATTTCCCCATCTGATTCTTCGAGATGTCTTTTCACAGATTGAGTGGTCTGTGGGCTGCTCACCCCTAAAAAAGAGTCCTGACCAGGATCTCTCACGCCATTTCCAGTGGTCATGCCTGATATGGGCATGTCATTATTGGATATGATGTCCTGGCGATTTTCAGAGGTTAAATCCACAGTGGCTACATCGACTTCTGACTTATCTTCTAGTAATCGGGGGAATCTTTCTCTTTCTTCTTCAGTTAATGCCCCAAGAGCCCATTGGGGGATTTCTCTTGTTTTTAATTTGTCATAAGTTCTTTCTCTGATTGGAGTGAGGCTGCCCCCTCTGGATTTATGGGTGTTTTTCGGAATCGCTCCCTCTATCAGTTTCCGGCTTCGATATCTACTCATGAACTTGGGGGTGCTCGAGTTCCCAGATGGAGATTTATTTTGTCTGTGATAAGGGAATTTAGTTAACGTACTTCCTTGACCTATGGCAGGAGTGTTATTGGGGAAAGTTCTTGGGTCTCTTGTTGTTTTCCATTGTCTTATCGGACCTCCTCTTGTTCCTCCTTTGAGTGTATTTGGGGGTATCGCTTTCTTAGAATTGAAAAAGTTATTCCTTCCATTATTCATCTGGGTATTCAACTGTCTCTTTCTTGATTTTTCAGTGCTTAACGAAGAACGAGGTGGGTCTCCATGCGGTTCTTCTCCTTTTTTCCTCTTTACTATCTCCCATTGATTATTGCTCTGGGTTTTTCTATCTATAGCTTCTACTATGGCCTTCTGAGTCTCATCCATAGGGGATGGATCATCTCCACTGGGAGGCCCAGAATCCACAGTCTTTCTGGGGTGTGGGGTAACATTATTTCTACGGTGACGCCCCTCCTCCCACTGGTATATGTGGCCCAGGGCGTAATCCACTCTATCTCTTTCGAATTTCCCCATTTTTTTGCTTAAGAGATCTTTCTCATAATCTTTGACAGAAGTATCTATTTTACTGTTCCATCTCTGATGGTCACTCAGATCACTAAATTTTTCGAGTTCGATGAGGATGTCAGGAATAATGGCACGGGCTTTTTTAAGGTTTCTCTCTCTTTGCACCACCACAATTTTCATCCACGTGGTGGTGCAATATTCAGCCGCCTCCTGCCATAATTTCTGAAGATCACTCTCAAGGAAATCACAACTTTTTTTGTTTCGCAACCCTCTAGGAGATATGCGAAACTTTGTGGTTGCTGTACATTCATCCAATACCGTGCATCACACATTATTGACAGCAAGGGAGAAATAATTCAAGTAAGAGATTTCATTAACTGTGGCTCCTCATTTGTGGTGTATGCCCTAACCTGTGGGTGTCCCCACAAATACTATGTTGGCATGACGACCAGACCCCTTCGACAAAGACTAGGGGAACACAAAAGGAAGATCCAAGATGGATGTACAAAACACGCGGTCCCCAGACACTTTGTGGAAATTCATGGTGGACAGACAGATAGTCTGAAGATAATGGGAATAGAGGTCATTGAAAAAAATCCTAATAAAGGCCTGCGATTCAAGAGACTATGTGAAAGAGAATCATATTGGATTTTTAAATTAAACTCCCTAACCCCAGTAGGACTAAATGAAGGTTTAGAAGTAGCGACCTATATTTAACCATCAAGGGTACGCCACTACTTCATTTAGGCCTCTCTTTCCCAGTTTTCTCTCCACAAGTTTTAGAGTCAAACTGGTCCATTGTAGAACACTTTTTTGGTCTCTGGGACCGCTTTCCATTATATTCTTATTGGATGTAGAATTTAGTATACATTAGTCCCATCCACCTCTTTGATAAATAGGAGGTGTATTGCTACCAATAAGGTTTCCTTTGTATGCAAATTCTGACCCTGATTTCATGTGTAAGGGTGTCACTATACACACATACATCATTTTGATGAAGTCCGAACAGGGATTCCATGAGGCTACATATTCCTCATTGTGTGCACTTGTACGAGGTTGGACACATGTACTTTTATTTCATTTTATTTTATTTCATTTATTCATTCACATATTTATATTTATATATATTTTTACATATCCAATTGCTAACTCCTTATATCAGTATATGTGCTTTTTAGTATCTATATGTGTTCATCTATTAGCACAAGCATCCCACTGGGATACTATTTGACGTCATCTTATTATAATGGCCACATATGGGCACTCTTTTTAGCCTGAAAAGTATTACTATATCTGTTTGTAATGTATTGTTTTATGTTCCGAATAGCGCTATAACTTTTATCCATAATAAGTTTTTTATTTGAGTTAATTGCGTATTTATACGCACTCTTTTCTATGCGCCAACCTGTGTGTGGGGTTGTTTACATGTTGCTAAGTCACTTGTTGCTAGCCCCGTCCCTGGTTCTTACATTGGCGTATTCCCGCCCACCACCTCTTTTAAGTTGAGGAGCGCACCGCCTCTAGTTGGACATTTGCGTTGTAGCCACGCTCCCAGACGCGAGTTAAGCACGAGATATGCGCCCTTGCGCTCGCATACAAACGAGCGTACGGATGTTGTTCCCACCCTATTATGCGGAACGCTCCGAATGTTGCTAAGCAACGCAATAGCCTTAAATTCCGCCTCCCTGCGCCGTGACGTCATCTGACGAAGGCGTGGAACGCCGAAACGCGTCATGACGTCCTAGGCGCAGGGCAGCTGCCGACCACACTCCCGTGTACCCCATCCCGCTGGCGCTACTTGATCCTCGGATTACCACATCTACTGGCCATAGTGTGGAGGAGGCCAGATTGGTGAATTTACATCTTGGACACGGTGATACACTATATTGTGATATGCTCTGAATTATTTTTAACATTGTAAGTTTTTAATTGTCTTTGTGCGAGAAAACATAATTAAAAAAGTTAATGCACCAGAGAGCGCTCCTCTCCTCTTCCTTTTTCTGTTTTACCTATCCACAAAATACTCTCCTTTCCAAAAACAACCCAACAAACGGAAACTTGAAGGATGAACCGGCAGTAACCTAAAAGCTGACTCGATATCAGTTTTTGCCAGTAACGCCCCTTGACCCAACCGCCTGACCCAACTTAAAGCTGCATCGAATGAGGTGTACACCACCGATGCATCGTCACCCGACAATCCATCATTGACAGATGAACCGCGAGGAAAAGACAAGTGGTGGATTAGGCGGAACGATCCCGGTTCTTTTTTAGGAACCACGCCCAGTGGTGACACGATCAGATCAACCAGAGGGCGAGAAGGGAACAGGCCCGCCAATCGACCCACTGCCACCTCCTTAGCCAACTTCTTGTCCACGACACCCGGCAACTCATAGGCGGACTTCAAGTTCCTAAAAGGGGGGACCGACTGCAACGAACAACTACTGGGAATCCGGAACCCCTCCTCAAAACCTGCCCTCAGGAACTCTGCCGCCTCGTGGTCGGGATACCTACTTAGAAACTGTGCCATCTCCGCCCCCTTCACTGGCGTCGTCCCTTTTTCGCGCAGAATCCCCCGACTTCGCCCTTCGCTGCTTATAACATCTGGAAGCCGCATGTGAGCCTCCGCAATGGGAGCACTCATGCTTGAACCGGCAGGACTGGCCAAAACGACAGGCTCCATCATTATATTGCCAACAGGTACCCTTTCCACGGGTCGCCGGCTGGCTGGCAGGGGCCGACCCTCCGGCAGTTGCGGGAAAGGACTGAGAGGCCCTTGCCGGGATCATCAAACGCATCCACAAGGTGATGTCCTTATGGTCCCACCGAACCTCCGGCCGTACTGCCTTCGTCTGTCTAAACTGCTCGTCGTACCGCAGCCAGGCATTCCCCCCGTACGACCGGTAGGCCTCCCCGATTGAGTCCATGTAACCAAACAGCGCTGTGCAATGCTCAGGCTGCTTTTCCCCTGTCACGCTTGCCAGGATCGAAAAAGCCTGGAACCAGTTCTGGAAGGTCCGGGGTATCAATCTATAGCGCCGTTCCTCCTCCCTCTTCTTCTCGTCCGGCTTACCCTTATCCAGATTGAACTTCTCCAGCTGGAGGAGCGAAAATATCTCAATATATTCGCCCCTCCATATTCGCTCCTTCACTTCCTGCTTCAAATGAGAACCGAGAAGGCCATTGAAACAAACATACAGTTCCGCATGCGACGCATCTGCCAGTCGCACCTGGCCTGCCCCCCCCCCCCATCAACAGAAGAGCCGCTGGCTGCCCCTTCCGTCTGCACCGCCACCTCCGCCTGGACACTGCTCAAACCCAACGCCGCGGGTGGAGCCACCTGAACCACCCCTTGTACGGCCAAACCTACCCCTTGCACCCCTCCATGTACCAGCCCCACATGAGGGGCCGCTCCCGGGGGTGCCAAAGACCAAGCCCCCACCGGTGAGAGGGGCGTTCCCATTGGTAACAACCCCGACGCCACCGCCGGCAAATGAGGTAAAGGCTGCACCTGCGCTAACTGCGACCCCGCTGACGTTGCTAGGCTACCAGCCCCACCCTGTCTTCCCCCACAAATCCCCAACAATAAAGTGGCTAAGGCATTAACCGCAGCTAGATTGGCCTCACCTGGCTGCTCCGGACGCATGTCCCTGCCAGCCGTCACTCCGGATCCACCCGCTGCGACATCATCATCATCCTCTGCGGAATCCACCTCGGAGTCAGAGCCGTTTTCCGCTGTGGGACCCCTGCCGTGCTGTACATGCTGAGTCTGTGGCCGCTGATCACCTCTGCCCGACTTGCCCTTCTGCCTGCTGGATCCTCCCGACTTGCCCTTGCTGGTGGAGCTCCTGCTTCCACCGTGCGCTTGATGGGTCGCCGCCGCGGGGGGAAGGGCGGCACCCGTGGGATTGGAGTCCTTCCGTTGGGCCCGCTTAGTCTGCCGCGCAGCGCGGGGACTAAGGGCCGCACCACCTCTCGTCTGCTGTGAATGTGAGGAGCTGGCCGCGCTGGATGGCCCCTCTCCTGCTGCCTCTTGCCGTTGGTTGGGATTCCTCCCGCCAGCCCCCTTGCCCTTAGACAAACGTTTTGCAGGGGGAGGCGGAGGGTCCCTGGAAGGGCTCCCTGAGCGGCGCCGGGGCCCGGCATGGAGCTCTGGGCTGAGTCTATCCGGGGGCCTGGACTGCCTCCTCTCCTCGCTTCTCCCCTCACCTGCTTGCACGGGTGGAGCGCTGGGTGCCGCAGCCGCGGGTGGCTCGCTGGCCGCCGCAGCCTCCGCCGCTGTGCCCGCTCCCATCGCCGCCAGCTGGACCTGGACCCACGAGGGGCCCCTTGATACTGCTTCTGCCCGGATCCTGGCCACCAGCAAGTCTAATTCCGCCATAGTTGCAGGGACACAGGCGGGCGTCCGGCAAGCAGCTTCTTCCATCACGCTGCTCCAAGCCGGAAGTGCCCGCCCCCCTGCATCCGCCGCCTGACTCGGGAAAACCTCCCAGCGCTGCACTGCCCGCCCCCTGCCCCAATTAACCCCTGCCCCACCAGACCTGGGCGACTACCCACTAACCCAGCTACCTAGCGCTACCCAGGGGAGGACGGCTACCTCATCATGGCCGGGCCCTCCGCACTACGCTAGCTCCAGCTTCTGGCCCTATCTGATCAGCCACCAGAAAACAAAGTGTGAACAAACAAAGACAGAATTCAATAGCAATTGAAGTTGGCACATAAAGGTAAAGTGAAAGCAACCTGAAAGCTTAATTTACACCTGCCAGCTGCTAGTTTCACACTAGGGAGTTGCATTGCCTTACCTAGAAAAACAGGATGACAACACAATGGATTGGAAAAGTTGCACTGCACCTTGTGTGAGTGTTAATTAACCACTTCCCCCCCGCCCGTACGAATTTCTCCGTCCCTTTTTCCATCCTTTAACCCCCAGGGACGGAGAAATCCGTACTTTGCGCACTCCCGCCGCTGTCCGCACTCCCGCTCGTAAACACGCCGCCCGCCGCTAGTAAACACGCCGCCGCCCGCTCGCCCGGAGATCAATGAACGGGAAAATCCATTCCCGTTCGTTGATCTAAGCCCCGCAATGATCCGCTGCTCTCCGATGGGCAGCGCGATCATTGTGATCTTACCCAGCCTCCAAGTACTTCCTCCAAGCTTCCGGAAGGACGCTTGGAGGTCGCATTAAACCAAAAAGTTACTGTGGCCATCTTGTGGCCAAATAGTAAACTACACCCTACACATTTTTCACATACAAATAAATTACTTTTACACAGAAAATTAACTCATTACCTCCCACACTCCCAATTTTTTTTTTTTTGTAATTAAAAAAAAATAAAAAAATGTACAATAAAAAAAATACATAAATAGTTACCTTAGGGACTGAACTTTTTAAATATTTATGTCAGGAGGGTACAACACTGTTACTTTATAAATTATGGGCTTGTAATTAGGGATGGACGCCAAACTGAAAAAAAATGCACCTTTATTTCAAATAAAATATTGGTGCCAAACATTGTGATAGGGACAATTTTATAACAGTTTTATAACCGGGACAAAAGGGCAAATACATTTCATGGGTTTTAATTACAGTAGCATGCATTAATTAAAAACTATAATGGCCGAAAACTGAAAAATAATTAATTTTTTCCCAGATTTTTCCTATTTTCCCATTAAAACACATTTAGAATAAAATAATTCTTGGCATAATGTCCCACCTAAAGAAAGCCTAATTAGTGGTGGAAAAAACAAGATATAGATCGTTTAATTTTGATAAGTAATGATAAAGTTATAGACGAATGAATGGAAGGAGCGCTGAAAGGTGAAAATTGCTCTGGTGGTCAGGGGGTAAACCCCCTCAGTGGTGAAGTGGTTAACATACAGTGAAGCATACAGTCAATCGAAAGTATGGTTCACTGCAACTATAAATGCGCAAGTTGTTCGGTAAAACTCTGCATCCCTCACGATATGCCAACAGATCCATTGCACTGCACTACTAACACGACAAATCTGAGCTTAGTATTACAATACAAATTGCATAACGTTAGCTATGCAAATACATTGTCTGATGCAACACACCACAATGCGCAGGTGTGAACAAGGTCTTAAAGTCCATTTACAAGAAAAAACAATTATATGTGAGGCATAGGTAGAGCTTTTTTGAGAATACTATGTTAGAACCTGTTTTTATCACCTTGCTTCGACACCATCGTCTCACAGACTGTGAGATCACTTGACTCTCCCCACAGCAAACAGGATATAGACTTTCTCAGGCTTCTTACGTTATTTATTCAGGAAACAGGAATACAGATAGATACATTCATCTCCTGGCAAAGCAGACTTCCATGTTGCGTTATAGCTGCTTGATTAGACTCCCTCTTGAAGTCTATCAGGTACCTTCTTCCTAACTACGTTACACTAAACTACATATGTACAACATACATTATATCAGATTACAGTAAGGAATAACATGCTTAGAGGTCCCAGTCGGCCTTGCGAGCTAGTGCAGAGGGAAGAATCAGAAGTGAGTTCCCATCGCTCGCACCCCCTTTAATACCGACTAGGAAAGAGTTAAATATGACATCATCTTCGCCACCTCCTATATCAGTCTATTGGTGGACCCACTCGTGGTGTCATCATACCCGCCTACTCGATTAATAATCAATGAGGCACTTGACCCAGATGCAGGAATGTGAAATGTTTAGTAAACATAGCCAATGTTTTCTGTTCCTGTTGAGGTCAGAGTGGCCGATGGCCTTCTGTTAGGAACATGTTCTCAGTATCTGCGTGTATCTTCTGCTACACGCAGACCCTGAGATGCCTCTGCCTGCATCACCAACCCTCTATCTATTTTAAAGGCATACACTGCGGTCAAGCCTTTTACATAAAACTCAGGCCAAGTAACTGAGGCCTACTTAAATTATAACAATCCCCCCTAAAACGGCTTGACCCGCAGATCCCAGCGTCTGAACCTCCCAGTACCTGGTTTCTTTCTTGTATGTTTCACTTTTCGATGTTCGTGCTCACACAACTTCTCTGCTCTAGGCGGTTACCCCTGGAAGAGAGAGAGCAAGACCTCTTGGTCTTCCTGTAACCAGGCTCTCTGGGGAAGCCCTACTTCTAAGTCCCTCAATACCACATGCTCAGCATTTGCGTCACTTGCGTATCACTCACAAACTTGCATGACCACAGAAAAGTGAAACTCATTTGGTTGTTACAAAACGGAGCAGTGCCAGGTGCCTTCTAAAAGAGCGCCTTTATACAATCAGCTCCTAGGTACTACTAAACCTATACCCGTAACCCTGTATATCCCTTAATTTAAACTATTGGTTCCGGAGATTGTTTATGAGGCACCAATCTCTGGACCAGGTTAATTTATTTTACGTAATTTTAACCCGCAACCTCACCTGGATAACGATGCCTAAAGTTGTCATCCCCATCCAGACGACCAGTGGGTGCAGAAAGAACTTTGGAACTGCAGATGCCCCGTCCGAGTGTCCCTGGAACATCACCGGAACCTTTGTCCACCAGGGCAGACTGGAACTCACCTGCTCATGTTTGTGTTCTACCTCGTTAAGATCACCTGTATCATGGTGAAATCTTACCTCTAACTTAGTGTACTGTTTGTTTAACCTTTGTAACAACATGTGGCCGTCTTGGATCAAACCCTGTTCCCCTTTGTCCCATGTCGTGTTCTCTTTCAGGACGGGAACTACCCGTGAAACTTTGACCTTTAGAGTTCTCTTAACAATTTGAGAAACAACGTCATCAAACCTGGATGACAGGATCCATATGGGATCTCCACTCACACAATATGTTCCCCTTGGAAACTCCCCCTTATCGGAACAATTATGAGAATATACCTTGAATGTATCATTAGACCTTATGTTAAAAAAACCAAACCCTTCCTTCAGCCACCGGAACTATTGGTTTGGCTTCAGGGTGGATCTTTTGAATGGTAGCCTCGCAGTCTGCGTTATTGAACCCGCAGGCTTCTTCACTAAATTTGGCTTGCCCCGGCCAACGCAGATACTTCTGCAAGAATTGCCCGCATGAGGACAACTCTACTTGCTTCACCTCCCCGTCTAGCACCAAAAAAGGTTGACCTCTCAGGTCCTGGTGTAAGACATGTGTTGAGGTGGGAACTAAGGAAGTGGCGGTGCCTAAAGGAATGTTGCACCGTTTCCATTTGTTCACCCAAACATCTCGAAGATGCCATGCAAAAGATCCTTCTCCAGAAAAGTTACTATACCTCCCCTTGTCCAATCTCTCGCTGACAAAATATGACCCCAGCTGTCCTGATTGGACCTCTTCCCCCCTTACGTCCTGAGGCACAATATGTACCTGAGGTCGGGAAGACTGTACTCTCTGCAATCTTTCGATTAAGAGTACCTCTTCACTTACCCAACTATCATGAGGATAAGCTGCTGCATATGGACTGTGTAATATCGTCCCCTGTTGTGACCCGTGTAGTGTGAATGGGGTTCCCTGTGTGGGCTTTCCCTCCCCCGGGACCGCTCTCCCCACCCTCTTTGTCACCTGGAAATGTGGCTTGATCTCGATTTTTACTTCTTGTTTCGAGAACCTCCCACCCTTGGCTTTCCAGCCTTTACGTGTGTATAGTTGTTTCAGAGGCACTCTCTGTTGGTAGCTCCAGAGTGTGATGTTGTCCCCTGCGTCTCTCTGGTAAGAGAATTGACGCCTCCTGCTCGTTCCTCTCCAATCTGGAACCATCTCACTCTGCATAACCAAGACAAGGTACCCCTGAATCACACACTCCACCTTTTGCATGTACCCATTATACTGCAATGTACCTTTTAACAAACCTTTGGATCGGTGCATTGATTCTGGGAGTGTGGCATTCAATAGCAGATTTATACTGCCATTAAATTCCCACTGCCCGCACACTTGACCCTTCAGACCTTTCACCCCCCTTGTGCCATGAAATTTGCTTTCTCCTGGCACAAGTGCTCTTTTCCTCCGTCCCTGCATGGTCCATCTGTGCCAAGCGGAGGGAGGTGTGAAAGGATCAGTACCTTTGTCACCCAACATTAACATGCTTGGGCCTTGCATTCTCATTAACCCCTTATTATACATGAGAATGTCCTCTCTTCGTTCTCCTAGGACGAAATGGCAACCTAGGATCACCATCAGCACGGTACTCCTCATTATAAAAGCACCACCTTGGGAAAGAAAAACATTGGCAATTTGCACTATGCTTTGCTCAGACAGTTTTTTTTAGACGTTTTCCGATCTCAGGAACCTCGGTTTTTAGTCTCTTTCCCATTTCAGGAATCTCGTGTTTTAGTCTCTTTCCACTCTCAGGAATCTCGTGTTTTAGTCTCTTTCCAATCTCAGGAATCTCGCTGTTCTCCAAGCTTAGATTGGCATCTGGAACCTTTCGCGTATCCGACTGACATCTCCATCTTTGCTGCCAGCACTGCAGCTGTCTCAATTCCATATTGCCAAACACCTGAAATCGAAATACAAACAAATCAATTCTTATTAATGATTTGGGATTCGCCCTGCGGCTTGTACTCTTTACACTTTAGATTGATCAATATATATCGTAATTGATCTCGTTGCTTTATGGTTCTCATGAACTCTGTTTACTCTTATTGGTAGATTGGAGTTAAACTTCACCCCCCTACCTCAGTACTATCCTCAGTACTCACCTGTTTAAAATATGCTCCCGCGGACTTCACCTTTGGAAGCTCGCTTCCCCTTTGGAAGCTCTCACCCCATTGCAGCTCACTCCACATCCCCCCTTATCTGTCCATGCGCGGCCGTCGCATGCACAGATTACGGATGCCACACCTGATGCTGCTTTGCAGGTGAGCCTGCAATGCACTTACTCATGGTCGCATTAACTTATCTAGAACTTCATTGCGATACCAGCTCTGCTAGAAGTTCTGTGTGTTGTACCCTCTGATCAATGTTTGCCGTGCCACCACCTAAACTACCAAAAACTGGCTGCCTCCCTGTAGGAAGGAGCACTTTACACTTAAACTACACAGGGTGCAGGGCTAAGCATACCAGCGTCACATGCCTGTATGCAGATCCCTGAATGCCCACTTGGTAGGTAGTCACATGGCAAACAGCGTACTGATACACTGTCACTCTGTAAACGGCAATTTTATCATCTGTATAATTGCCCCATGAACTGTTGTCAGTCCTTGTTCTTTGTGCTACAATTGATAGGAGCTGGAAAAAACATATTTGACCAATCAGTGGACGAAAAAAAAAAAACCGCACAAAAAAACAGCCCCAGCCCAGCATAGACCTCTCAGTCAAGCTCTGGCCCTGTCCACGACAAAAACCGGAAAAAAAACGTTACCGGAAACCCGGATTGGTCAACTCCCTTTTTTTCCACCTCCGGCACCCCCTTGATGCACTGTCCCCCCTTTCCTATTGGGAACTCATGCTGCACCACCCATTAAGGTGCCCCACTCACAGGAATACTCCCATAAGCAACACAGTACAGACCCATTTCTGATCAGTACTGCTACATGATTCCCTGCACCTAGCTGGGAAACACTTCCTATTCTGGCATTCCTTTCCATGGACCCAGGGAAAAGCTCTGGGGAAATACTGTGAGACCCGAGACACACAGGAGAATGTCTCTGTATTTCTACCCCCCTCCCTTTCAGCTGCTCTGCCCGGAGCCGCGAGCACAGCCTGACGTGACGTGGATCCCCCAGCCCCTCCTCCCCCCTGCCATGACGTGTGGGGGCCATGACTCTCGGGGGCGGGCTCTCTCCACTGCCGCCATTTTGAGTCCTGGACTGCCAGCCAAAATGGCTGCTATCAATCTCCCGTAGCAACCGCTTAACCCTATACACATCAGGAAAAAAAAACCAGTTAGAACATACAAGGCATATGCACACTAAACATTTCAGCATATATATTTTTCTCGTATACCTGCAAAACAGACACCGCAGTGTGTGAAATTTCCTATCTTCCTCCCAGAAAAAACGCAAATCATCTTGGACATGTAGATGGAGGAAAAAAAAACATGCACCCAACCCCGTGCACTCAAAAGCTTCCCACAGAACTCCGATCTTATGACGGCTGAAACAAAACATCCTGAACAGAAGGAATTCTCCACAACTACACCGACCTTTACTCATATCATAAACCTTTGCCTGGAATGCGGAGTGACAGAAACTTAACAAATCATTCCAGCTGTTAACAGATATCCGCGGACACAAACCTCAACCGTGCTTCCCCCAATCTGTAGAGAGGGGGGTGGGATGATGCACTGTATTGGCCCCCCTTCCCACTAAACCTACGCTCTGCGATCCGCCAGAAAAAAAACCAATAAAACCCATGACACTGAATCATGCTGAGATTACAGAAGCATCACGTAGCACTAACGAACTAATAGCATTGACTTGAACCAGTATCCCCACTATTCTGGGCTGCTCTCGTTATCCCAACTATGTTCCCTCCATTCCTCCCCCTAACTGCCCTCCCCACTATCCACCATCTGCGTGAGAGAGCACGAGATAAAAACAAACATCGCTGGCATCCCTCCCAGCCCAGAACTGCCCAGAGAGAAAACGAAACTATATACGCTGCCCACACTTTAGCATAACACAGAAAGATAACACACAGCTGTAGAAAAAACACATCATGCAGACTGTTAACATATATAACAGACCACAAACATTGCTACAAAACCAAATAAACGAAACGCTATACTTGCCTGAGCAGAAGACTTTGTAAGCCTGCGAATTCGACCAGCTTGTGGCAACTTCACGAACCTTGAGTGGACCCCCTGGAATTACTGAGCCATCTCTGTGTACCCACACTGGCTCAGCGGATCGATCTCCAGCGGCAGCTGCCAGCCGGCCTCGGAGCTTCCAGTCACCTGCGACCCGGTTTTGGCTATGACTGATGTGCACTTCCAGTCAAAGTTTAACATCCACGCGGTTCGCCGCTGGTTTCCACGAATTGCAGCCCGCGTGTGCTCGGCTCCCACACGCCCACTTATCAGTATCAGCTTGATAAGCTTCACAGTCCGTGTCCGTCTATTCCGCTTGTTCCGCTGTGGAATATCTTGAAAACTACCTCGGCCCCCGGCTCCGTCTGCCTGTTTTGCTAGGCAGGGAAGGGTTTCACGGCACCAATTGTTAGAACCTGTTTTTATCACCTTGCTTCAACACCATCGTCTCACAGACTGTGAGATCACTTGACTCTCCCCACAGCAAACAGGATATAGACTTTCTCAGGCTTCTTACGTTATTTATTCAGGAAACAGGAATACAGATAGATACATTCATCTCCTGGCAAAGCAGACTTCCATGTTGCGTTATAGCTGCTTGATTAGACTCCCTCTTGAAGTCTATCAGGTACCTTCTTCCTAACTACGTTACACTAAACTACATATGTACAACATACATTATATCAGATTACAGTAAGGAATAACATGCTTAGAGGTCCCAGTCGGCCTTGCGAGCTAGTGCAGAGGGAAGAATCAGAAGTGAGTTCCCATCGCTCGCACCCCCTTTAATACCGACTAGGAAAGAGTTAAATATGACATCATCTTCGCCACCTCCTATATCAGTCTATTGGTGGACCCACTCGTGGTGTCATCATACCCGCCTACTCGATTAATAATCAATGAGGCACTTGACCCAGATGCAGGAATGTGAAATGTTTAGTAAACATAGCCAATGTTTTCTGTTCCTGTTGAGGTCAGAGTGGCCGATGGCCTTCTGTTAGGAACATGTTCTCAGTATCTGCGTGTATCTTCTGCTACACGCAGACCCTGAGATGCCTCTGCCTGCATCACCAACCCTCTATCTATTTTAAAGGCATACACTGCGGTCAAGCCTTTTACATAAAACTCAGGCCAAGTAACTGAGGCCTACTTAAATTATAACATACTACAGCCAGGAGCTCAAAAAAAAATATGTGCTACAGTAAGTGGTTGGTGAAGTTACTGACTCTGTTTTTATTTTTCTTTAACAGTCTAAGGGCTTGATTCACAAAGCAGTGCTAACTGTTAGCACGGCCGTTTTCGCGTGAATTTTCGCATTGCGCGCGATCGCGAATTTTCGCGCGAAACGATAACGTTTTCGCGCGCAAACGCGAATTTTACCGCGAAATTTATATCGTTTTCGCGCGAAAATTCGCGTTTGCGCGCGAAAACGTTATCGTTTGGCGCGAAAATTCGCGATCGCGCGCAATGCGAAAATTCACGCGAAAACGGCCGTGCTAACAGTTAGCACCGCTTTGTGAATCAAGCCCTAAGTTTATTAGGCAAATAAAGCTAATACAACACTTCCCAGCACACATACATGAAGTTACTGACTGTTTTTAAAAGTGACTTATTTGACTTGCCTCTACATCAGAGCAGGATTATCCACCAGGCAACCTAGGCAGGTGCCTGGGGCTTAGTGGGTCTGAAGGGGCCCATCTGCCACCTTCTTTGGCCTCTCTCCACTTCAGCTTACTGAAAGGACCACAAGAGGGTCACAAATCTACCTTGCCTATGGCCCCATCACATCTTAATCTATCTCTTCTCTACATATGTAAACACCAAGCCTGCAACTGAATTAGCTACAAATGAATGAATCATAATAATAATAATAGCACTGGTATTCTGGGCTCCCATCAGTGGAATAGATCATTAATTCTGCATGTTGTCAGTAACTGCTACTGATATTTTCTGCAATTTATTGGGATTATCAGTATGCTATTAAAATCTTGTCACTGGTGTTGTATTTACAGTATATCTTTCATATTTACTTGCCATTGACATTGTCATTAGTAATATTTGTATTTTATTCAGTACAGTAAGAAACTATTGGGACAAAAGCTTCTTCCTATTAACCTGATGTCCACAGTTCATATGTTTATTTCTCTCTTGTACTTGTATTAATAAACAAGTTTGATCTAGAACTGCTGAATTTGTACACTTACACTTTCTTTACCTTTTCCTACAGGCCGTCCATCTCCTCCTCTTATACAGATGATTGGTCTTCTACACCAGCCTATAACACTGATATGTACACTGGACAAGACACGGACTATATATAGTGTTATCTGGAAAGTTGATAAAAATGAACAACTGTTACAGTCACTGGGTAACAATACTCACCATTATTACAAAGACATAGCACAGTTCAGTGACCGTATGAAAGTGTCTAATGACCTCTCAGCATTAACCATCAATAATCTGAAAAGGAATGACAGTGGCATCTACTCTGCACATTTCACTGACCAAAGAGGACAAATAGCTACATTTAAATTTAATGTCACTGTCTATGGTATGTATTCATAGGAGCATAATGGATTGCCAAAGTATTTATGTAATTTGTAAGATTATAATCTATGCAACAATAATAGAACATTATTATAATTATTATTGATTTATATTGCCCAAATATCTTCCATGGTGCAGTACACTAGACAGTTAAGAAAATGAGTGGCTGGATAGTATTGTATGTCAATTTGGAAGTGGTAGATGGAGTGGACACAGACTGAGTGAGCCTAAAAAAATAAAAAACAAAAGTCAGGTGCTGTAGAGAGTGGTGGGTTAAATAAGCAAGGCATGAGACAGAATGATGTCAACATCTCCACCTCATTTAATACTGGATATGTAGCTGAACTGAAAGCCACTACTGTATATGACAGTGCTGCAGGTAAGACAGTGTCTTATGGTTCATACACACTTGAGATAAAAGTCTTTGGAAAAGGCAAGATCACAGACCAATTTTACCCCCTTCCATGTAGTATGAGAGCCATACTCTACACAGTCTATTCTATGGAGCTGCACTCCCCATCAAACAAAATTTTTGCAGGATGCTGCACACAAAGATGCCCGTACACACTCAAAAGATCATTATCTGCAAAAGATCTGTTCCTGCAAAAGATCCATTCCTGCAAAATGTATTCATAGTCTATGATATCTGCAGATCATCATACACACTTGGTTTAACAGACAATCATCTGCAGATCATCTGCAGATCAGATCCACCAGGATGGATTTTCAGATCTGCAGATGATTGCCAGATATGCAGATGAAGTCTGTTAAACCAAGTGTGTATGATGATCTGCAGATATCATAGACTATGAATGCATTTTGCAGGAATGGATCTTTTGCAGGAACAGATCTTTTGCAGATAATGATCTTTTGAGTGTGTACGGGCATCTTTGTGTGCAGCATCTTGCAAAGATTTTATCTGATGGGGAGTGCAGCTCCATAGAATAGACTGTGTAGAGTATGGCTCTCATACTACATGGAATGGGGTAAAATTGGTCTGTGATCTTGCCTTTTCCAAAGACTTTTATCTCAAGTGTGTATGAAGCATTAGTCTGAGGAGGGTAACCATGTTTCTGTCAGGATCAAAAAGTGAGAGAACTTGAAATAGAAAGGTTGTGGATAACTCTGAGCGTGTTCCTCACTGAGTGAGAATTCCATATGGAACTGGTAATGGCAGCAGAAGAAATATGGGCACAAATTATTGTAGTAAAGTTATCTGATGCTTGAGTGTTGCAGGTTACGGGAGATTGGAGTGTGGAGGGTTTTACTCTGTGTGAATGAGAATCCAGATGCCCCCCTTCAGGTAGCCGTAGTCCCCCCTTGGGAGCCAGAGAGCCCCCTTTTAGGTAGCTGCAAAGCCCCTTGTAGGGAGCTAGTGAGACCACGGTTTAGGTTGCCAGGAAGACCCCGTTTAGGTAGGCAAAGAGCCTCACTTTAAGTAGCCAGAGAGGCCCCCCCCACAGGGAGCCAGTGAGACCCCTTTTAGGTAGCCAGGGTGACCCCCTTTAAGTAGCCAGAGAGCCCCCCCCCCCCCCCCCCCTCTTTCTAGGGAGCCAGCAAGATCCCAGTTTAAGTAGCCAGGGAGACCACTTTTTGGTAGCCAGAGAGCCCCACTCTTAAATAGCTAAAGAGACCCCCTCTAGGGAGCCAGAGAGACCCCTGTTTAGATAGCCAAGGATATTCCCTTTATTTAGCCAGATGACTCCCACCACCCTGTAGGGAGCCAGTGGGATCTCTGTTTAGGTAGCCAGGGAGATCCCTTTAGGTAGCCAGAGAGCCCCCCTTCAGGTAGTAAATGACGCCCCCCCCCCCCCCCCATAGGGAGTAAGTGACACACTCTTTAAATAGCCAGAGAGCAGCCCCTCCCTCCCGTAGGGAGCCAGAGAGCCACCCCTCCATAAGTAACCAGAGAGCCCCCCTTTTAGGTAACCAGAGTAAGGCGGGCGCATGCAGCAGAGCATGGTGGAAGCGATACAGTAACTCACTTGTTTACATCCACAAGCACCACATATTAACTTCCTGGTCCTGAATCCCATCCAATGGGAACAGCCCCTTTACATCATATGTGACACACAGTTATCCTGAGATGGGACCCAGGACCAGGAAGTAAACATGCGGCATGTGTGGATGCAAGCAGGTGAGTTATCGTAATGCTCCCTCTGCATGCATCCCCCTGCCACTGCACACGCCCATCCCCCCGCTGCTACACCCAGGGCAACCCTTGCCCACCCCTATAAACAGGCCTGGCTTCCATTATACAATATACCGTAAGCTCGCTGTCATGTACCTATTCTATAACTGCATGATATGATGTTAACAGCGTTACTGCCAGAACATGTGTGTGAGTGGCTGACAGAAGAAAAATTGTAAGGAAGGGGCAGTATGAGAGAGAAACATCCTTAACATTTTTTTTTGCAAAAACAAAATATGTTTGCAGTATTGTTTTAAAGGTTTTTTATTATTATTATTATTGCATTTGTATGTTTAAAAATGGCAGTCTGTTAATACTGTTAACGAGAAGCATGTTTGAAGTCATGACTTGGGAGTGTTAGGATTAGGATCAGGAACGGATCCTGTTGACCTAATCACAGTCGGTAGGCGTGGGCTCTCTCAGGGCATGGAGTCTAAGTGGCCACAGGTCTTCACCAGGACACCCCACGAAAGGGATGATGGGTGTAAGGAAACGCGGAAAGGCCGCTGTCTCTCGAGGTGAGGCGGCCGTTTCCGCGTCCAGCATGGCGTCACAACGCGGAAAAAACGCCGCATGCCGCATAGGCAGTGCGGCGGAATCCGCATTGGTAACGGCGGAATCCGCATTGGTAACGACGGAATCCGCATCAGAGGCGGCTCCCGCACTAGATACATTGCATGACAGTACTGGTGTGGCTGGGACTGATAGTCCACCAAGATTCAGACTTACACGCGCGCGAGCACAGAGGCAGAGTTTAAATAGCAGTTAGAAGGGAGTCGGCTGACCAGCTGGGTCAGCTGACAAATTCCACTGCTCTCATTGGACCAGCAATTAGAAAGGTCCTAGAGTATATATACTGCTGGTTGTTCACTTGCTCTTTGTCTGGCGTGCGATCACATATGTGGGAGCACCCAGATCCGTAGTCAGATCCGCAAGTGTGCCGGGACCAGCTGGAGCTGTAATCTTACACTTAGCTAGATTCTGTTGATAGCTAAAGTACTAGTTTGATTGTGATTATCTGTTATGACTTTTGCCTGCCTTGACTATCCTCCTGAACTCTGATCTTGTACCTCGATATTTCTGATACTCTGTTGCCGAACCCCGGCTCGTTCCTTGACTCTGCTTCTGCCTCCTGATTTTGTACCCCGATATATCTGATACCCCGTTGCTGAACCCTGCCTGTACTTTGACTCCGCCTTTGCCTCCTGATCTTGTACTTTATCTGTCCGTGTGTGTACGACCTGGCTTGTCCGACCTCGAGAACCGACCTTACTGTTAGAGGCGGTTCCTCGCTCTGTTAGTGATCCTTCCTCCTGAAGGTTACTTTCAGTTTGTCCTTCCTACTGTCAGTCTGACTCCTCCCGTCTTGGAGAGCTCAGGTCTGCGGAAGGAATCTGTGCAGTACTCCTTGCTGCACTGAGGCCTAGTCCTCAAAGTGTTACTGTTACACCAAACACTACACTCTACTCAGGTGAACAGAGGTTAGCCAGTATATCGGATTATCAGTGATACTGCAGATCACGTATAATCTGGTATACATCTGTATTCCCAGTGATTCTGCAGATCACTGGTAATCAGATCCTCTCTGTGCTTCACCGATCGTTACAGAACGCCAGACCAAAAAAATGCAAATGGACGCACACACTGACCGTCTGGGCGCACTTGCCACTTCGGTGGAAAACATCAACCAAGTGCTGAATAGCCACAAGACTATGATTGATGTTTTATCAGGCTCTGTGCGAACTCTCCAGACGTCAGTTGATTCAGTGCGATCCCCTCCTAGTGCTGACATACGTATGCCCGTACCAGATAAATTTTCCGGCCACACGTCTGACTTCCGGAATTTTAAGAGTAGAGTGTTATCGTACTTCGAGTTGAGACCCCGATCCTCGGGGACTGAGACCCAACGGGTCACCTTTATTAAAACTTTGCTGACTGGTGACTCCCAGTCATGGGCATACAACCTGCCTCCTACCGATACTGCTCTGACCTCGGTAGAGGAATTTTTTAAGGCCATGGCCGTAATTTACGACGACCCTGACCTTGCGGCAACCTCTGAGCGGAAGCTCAAACTTTTGCGGCAAGACAGGGGTTCAGTCGAGGATTACGCGGCAGAATTTCGCAGATGGTCAGTCACGGCTAGATTTGATAATTTTGCCCTCATGGATTACTTCTTGTCTGGGTTATTGGAGGAGGTCTCCAATTTAATGCTAACCTTGCCCGAGCCCAGGACAGTCGATGAGGCCATCACATCGGCCATTCGAGTCGACCGTCGATTACGCCATCAGAGGCAGATTCGGGGCAGTCACCGCGCCAGGGTAACATCATATGTAGCACCCTCCGCTGCACCCTTAGTAACACCATCTCCATCTGTCTCATCTCCTCCGGCCTTGCCTTCACCCGAACCAATGCAGTTTGGTTGTTCGAAATTGACCCAGGTGGAGCGAAGGCGGAGAATGACGGATCAACTGCCCGAACAAGTCGGGAAACGAATTTGCCTAGGAGTAGTGGGGGGTGACACCCTAGGCACGCCACTTGCACCCCTTAAAGAAAAGAAATTGCTTCTCCCTTGTACAGTTACATGGGCGAAGAAATCTGTGGCTACTGAGGCTTTCATTGACTCAGGCTCAGCGGCCAATTTTATGAACTTTGAGTTTGCTCAGGAGTTGGGTATTCCGCTCACTCCTATGACACCCCCCATTCAGGTCACGGCAGTAGACGATTCCCCTCTGCAACGGGATCGTCCCCTGTCACAGACTCCGCAGGTGAAGGTCACGATAGGGGTACTGCATGGGGAACAACTACAGTTTTTCGTTTTACATATGTCAACCTCCACTATTATCCTAGGCATGCCTTGGTTACAAGCCCACTCTCCACAAATCGACTGGGCTACGGGCCAGGTAACCAGATGGTCCGATCATTGTCATCAGCAGTGTCTGGGGAAGGTGACATTGGGTCAGACAAAGGTTTACGTGGAGGGTGTTCCCGAGGTATATTCCGATTTTTCTGATGTTTTTTGTCCCAAGTCTGCTGATCAATTACCTCCTCATCGCCCGTTCGATTGCCCCATTGATCTCCGTGCTGGTTGTATGCCCCCTAGGGGTCACCTGTATAACTTGTCCGGTCCCGAGAAGTTGGCTATGCAGGAATACATTCATGACAACTTGGCCAAGGGGTTTATTCGGCCCTCTCGGTCACCTGCTGGGGCCGGTTTCTTTTTCGTTAAGAAGAAAGACGGGGGTCTTCGACCTTGTATCGATTACCGAGGTCTCAATAAAATCACGGTGAAGAATCGCTATCCGTTACCATTGATAGACGACTTATTCACGCAGGTCACTACTGCTAAGATCTTTTCTAAGTTAGATCTGAGGGGGGCATACAACCTAATCCGCATTAGAAGGGGCGATGAATGGAAGACGGCCTTTAACACACCCGACGGGCATTACGAGTACTTAGTGATGCCCTTCGGGTTGTGCAATGCGCCAGCCGTCTTCCAGGAACTAATCAATGAGGTATTCCAGGATGTATTGGGTAAATTCGTACTGGTATACCTCGATGATATACTAATTTACTCCAATAACCTCTCCGAACACAGGGTCCACGTGAAATTTGTCCTAAACAAATTAAGACAGAATAGGCTCTACGCTAAGGTGGAAAAGTGTATATTTGAAGTGACCACGGTCACGTTTCTGGGATACGTAATTTCCACCTCGGGCCTCTCAATGGATCCTGCCAAGGTCACAGCTGTGTTGGAGTGGCCGCAGCCAGTGGGGTTGAAGGCCCTGCAGAGATTTTTAGGGTTCGCAAACTATTACAGGAGGTTCATTAAGGGATACTCCACGTTAGTTGCCCCCCTTACCAGTCTCACGAAAAAAGGGGCGGATACCAACCACTGGTCTCCTGAAGCCGTGGCGGCATTTGCGCTATTGAAAAAATTATTTTGCTCAGCACCAATTTTGAGGCATGTTGACACGTCCTTTCCCTTCATTGTGGAGGTTGATGCCTCAGAAGTTGGGGTGGGGGCGGTGCTGTCTCAACGGTCTGGGTTGCAGGGCAGATTACACCCATGTGCTTATTTTTCCCGCAGGTTTTCACCTGCAGAAAAAAATTATGATATAGGCAACCGGGAACTTCTGGCTATTAAGTTGGCATTTGAGGAGTGGCGCCACTGGTTAGAGGGGGCAGAGCACACGATCACTGTTTACACTGACCACAAGAACTTGGAATACATCGAGGGGGCTAAGAGGCTGAGTCCCCGTCAGGCCCGGTGGTCCTTAGTTTTTACGAGATTCAGGTTCATAATCACGTACACTCCAGGCAGCAAAAACGTCAAAGCAGATGCCCTCTCCAGGTGTTTTGAACCTGAGACAGCACAGCCCCCCGCTCCTGAATCCATCATCCCGCAGAAACTGGTGTTAGCCGCCACGGAGACTTGGGAGGATTGGACAGAGATTTTGGGTCCCTTTCAGCGGGATGTTCCTGAGGGGAAACCCGAAGGGGTCTTGTTTATCCCACTGCCATTCCGGTTACAAGTTCTGCAACTCTTTCACACCCACAAGAATGCTGGTCATCCTGGAGCAGCCAGAACGCAGGATCTGATTGCCAGGTGTGCTTGGTGGCCTTCCTTGGCAACAGATTGCAAGGAGTTTGTTAAGGAGTGTGCGGTATGTGCCAGGAGTAAACCCTCCCGGCTGGCACCTGTAGGAAGGTTGCAGCCTTTGCCCACCCCGAGTGAGCCATGGACCCACCTGTCCATGGATTTTGTGGGGGAATTGCCCAGGTCTGAAGGCATGTCTGTTATTTGGGTGGTAGTCGACCGGTTTAGCAAGATGGCCCATTTTGTGCCCCTGAAAGGACTCCCCTCGGCTCAAGAATTAGCCGAATTGTTTATCATTCACGTCTTCCGGCTGCATGGCATTCCGGAAGACATTGTGTCTGATAGGGGAGTCCAGTTTGTGTCTGGATTCTGGAGGGCATTTTGTCACCAAATGGGCATGAAATTGTCGTTCTCGTCAGGCTACCACCCACAGACGAATGGGCAGACAGAACGCATTAACCAATCTCTGGAGCAATTCCTGAGATGTTACGTTGCGGAGGCACAAAGTGACTGGGTGAAATTTTTGCCCTTCGCGGAATTCGCCCAAAATAATTTAAAGAATTCCTCGTCTGGGTTTTCCCCATTCCAGATTGTAACAGGGAGGTCACCCAAATTCTCCCCTTTTCCAGTTGTCTCGTCCCCATTTCCTGCACTGGAGGATTGGCAGAGGTCACTCAGGGACAATTGGGGAATTGTTAAGGGGAATTTGCAGAAGGCGTTCCAGAGTCAGAAGGGTCAAGCAGATAAGAGACGGTCCGTGGAATGGAAGTTTCAGCCAGGGGATCTAGTCTGGGTGTCCACACGTCACTTGACCCTGAAGCAGCCATCTGCCAAACTGGGTCCCAGATTTGTGGGCCCATTTTCCCATGACTAAAAAGATTAACAATGTTACGTATACCATTGACCTTCCCACCAGCATGCGGGGGGTGAAGTCCTTCCATGTGTCCCTTCTTAAACCTGCAGTCCAGGTGGGTCCTACTCCTCCTCCTCCCGTGTTGGTAGATACCCAACCCGAATATGAAGTGGAAAAAATATTAGATGCTCGCAAGGTACAAAACTCGGTACAGTACCTCGTACATTGGAAAGGGTATGGCATCGAGGAGAGGCAATGGGTACCTGGGAACCGTATGCATGCGGATGAGTTGGTGAGGGAGTTTCATGCCTTACACCCCGAGAAACCTGGTGGGAGTTGTCCCGAGTCCACTCCTCAGGGGGGGGGGGGGGTACTGTAAGGAAATGCGGAAATGCCGCTGTCTCTCGAGGTGAGGCGGCCGTTTCCGCGTCCAGCATGGCGTCACAACGCGTAAAAAACGCTGCATGCCGCATAGGCAGTGCGGCGGAATCCGCATTGGTAACGGCGGAATCCGCATTGGTAACGACGGAATCCGCATCAGAGGCGGCCCTTGCACTAGATACATTGCATGACAGTACTGGTGTGGCTGGGACTGATAGTCCACCAAGATTCAGACTTACACGCGCGCGAGCACAGAGGCAGAGTTTAAATAGCAGTTAGAAGGGAGTCGGCTGACCAGCTGGGTCAGCTGACAAATTCCACTGCTCTCATTGGACCAGCAATTAGAAAGGTCCTAGAGTATATATACTGCTGGTTGTTCACTTGCTCTTTGTCTGGCGTGCGATCACATATGTGGGAGCACCCAGATCCGTAGTCAGATCCGCAAGTGTGCCAGGACCAGCTGGAGCTGTAATCCTACACTTAGCTAGATTCTGTTGATAGCTAAAGTACTAGTTTGATTGAGATTATCTGTTATGACTTTTGCCTGCCTTGACTATCCTCCTGAACTCTGATCTTGTACCTCGATATTTCTGTCCTTCCTACTGTCAGTCTGACTCCTCCCGTCTTGGAGAGCTCAGGTCTGCGGAAGGAATCTGTGCAGTACTCCTTGCTGCACTGAGGCCTAGTCCTCAAAGTGTTACTGTTACACCAAACACTACACTCTACTCAGGTGAACAGAGGTTAGCCAGTATATCGGATTATCAGTGATACTGCAGATCACGTATAATCTGGTATACATCTGTATTCCCAGTGATTCTGCAGATCACTGGTAATCAGATCCTCTCTGTGCTTCACCGATCGTTACAATGGGCCTCTACCCCTAGTGGGCAACGGACTACTTTGCTTCCTGGTGTTGGCCACCAGGTCACGAGTCACGACCCCTGGGATTGCCCCACCTGTAACCAAAGTGAACAGGCCATACTACGATGTGGAGATGTGAAGCAGAAGCACCAAAAACAAGAAGAAGAAGCATAGTGAAGGTCACAAGTTGAGGTCAGGGCAGGCAGATAACCGCAAAATCGAGGTCAAAAGCCGAGGTCGGGGCAGGTGGGTAGTAGCGTAAGTTGAAGTCACAAGCCGAGGTCGGGGCAGGCGGATAACAGGGGAGTCAGGAAACGAGCCAAGGGTCACAACGGAAGATCAGACTAGAAAGCAGGCTCAGCAGAGCAAGGATTCACTGGGTACAGGCTAACCCAAGCTGTCAGAACGAACAGCACTATGATGGTGGCCAAAAGCCCTTTAATAGTGAGCCTCATTAGGTTTGGTGCCAGAGTACAGACGCTGCACATGTGTAGAAGCGCACACGCCAACTGCTTGCGCATGTGAGTTCCATTAACTTCCGTGTGTGCATGCGTAATTCCATTCGCGCGGGCAGCCAACATTGCGTGCGCGTGCGCCTTACGTGAACCACCCGGAAGCGGCCGCGAGTGGTCCCGTACGCCTGTAATAACATGCTTCAGAGGTTGCCAGCTGGAACCAGGATGGTAAGTATGACATTGCCCCTCTCCCCTACAGGACTCCTCCGGACACCCTCTGCAACTGGCTTGCCCGAAAATCGTTGATGAAAAGATTTAATTAATCTGGGCATGAATACATTTTTAGATGGTTTCCAAGAACTTTCTTCCAGACCAAAACTCTTCCACTTTCTGCTACTAAATACTGTACAGAACCCCTCCTTCTCCTACTATCCAAAATCTTCTCCACCTCGTATTCCTTGACTCCATTTACCATAATAGGTGAAGGAGGACAAGGAGACCTTCCCGGAAACTTACTAGGAACCTATTTCTTCAGACACGAGACATGGGAGACAGGATGTACATGTAAAGAGCTAGATAACGATAACTTGTAGGCAACTGCATGCACCCACTTCTCCACTGGAAATGGACCAATAAACTTTTCCCCTAGCTTGTTAAAAGGACATTGAAGTTTCAAGTTTAGAGTGGACAACCAGACCAAATCACTGTTATGATCACAAGGTATTCTGTTAACCTCGCCACTGAGATAAGGACTTCCCAAAGCACAGAATCTAAGTGATCACGGGTCTTCACCAGAATGGGCGCAAGGATCGCAGCAGGCCCCCCAACCATCCCGAATCCTGCGGGATTATCCCGTTTTGGTGGGGCCTGCCCGCAATCCCGCGCTACCCCCCCCAGTATCCCGGCCAGCTGGCAGTGAGAGGAGGCAAAAAAAATGATTGCGGTGCCAGCCGCGCCAATGGGGGATGCGGAGTGGCATCATTCCTCCTTCCCTCTAAATAGGTGTAAATACTGTGTGATCCTTCCCCGCCCGCTTGCAGAGAAAATATGTACATCGGAGCGTGCGGGCATCTTACCATCCATCTTCGGTTACCGGCAGCCTTTTCCCACGCTGCTTCCTGTGACGTCATAGTAAACAGGAAGCAGCGTGGATAAGGCTGTCGGTACGTGAAGATGGATGGTAAGATGCCCGCACGCTATGCTGCACATACTTACTTTGCATCTGCAAGCAGGGGGGGGGGGTGTTGATTTTAACTTTCTCCTCGCTGGGACGCTGCTGCAGGGCACTCATCTGCAGGAAAGTTACTCTCCCACTCTGTCGGGAGATCAGCTACTGCAGCGCTGAGTGATTCTCTGCACACGCGCCAGCTCCTCTCCATTCAATCACCTCTCCCAGGGTGGTCTCTCTCCCCCTGCCTTCAGTGAGGTGATTCATGAGTGTTCCCTGCCTGTCAGAACGTTGCTCACGCTAGCTCCTGGAGAAGCAGTGCATATGGCAGGTTAGAGGGGACACTGGGCGTCAAGTCTGCTGCCTTTGCTGCAACTGTCATCTTGCATTCTCCCCACTGTATAATTCCACACACCTCCCCATAGCCTAATCCTGCTGGGGGACTACAAGTACAGGCAAGTCCTGTCACCTTCTTGGAAGTTGATCCCCTCCAACCCACTAGCACCTTCCTCCCCACCTACTGGCAACCTCCTCCTACCCACTGGCACCCACCTCCCCAAGCCAAGCAACCCCCTCCTACCCACTAACACCTTTCTCCCCATCTACTGGCAAACACCTTCTACCCACTGGCACCCACCTCCCCAAGCCAAGCAACCCCCTCCTACCCACTAGCAACTTTCTCCCCACCTACTGGCAAACACCTTCTACCCACTGGCACCCACTTCCCGTCCCAATCCAGTGGCACCCTCCTCCCTACCCACTGACAACCCCCTTCTACCTACTGGCACCTACTTCCCCACCTAAAGGCACCCTCCTCCTATCCAGTTGCAGCCTTCTCCCTGCCCACTGGCACCCTCCTCCTTCCCACTGACACCTTCCTCCCCCACCCAGTGGCAACCTCCTTTCCACCCAGTGTAACTCTCTCCCACACACTGGCACCCTCCTGCAAAAGTAGGGGTGTGGCTTAAGGCCACATATGGGGCGTGTCTTAAGTGTCCCTCTTTTGCATCTTCAAATGTTGGGAGGTATGCCGCAGGACTTAGCTGCCTAGTGCCCACCAGGTTGCGCTTCAGGTTGCTTTAGAGACCAGATAACATTGCAATATGTAAACCATAGATATAAACTGTGATATAACACACGTGAGGTATAAGCGTAATCCATAAAACAAGCTAATAGGTCAGGGCAGGCTGCAAGCAGACATAGTCAGTAACAGGCCAAGGGTCAGGACAACAGGGATCAGGATAATCAGGGAACAAGCCGAGTCAGGATACTAGGAAATGCACAGAGAAATAATATTCACAGGCTAAAGGGGCCCATACACTCAGCCGATTTTCTGGCCGATCGATCGATCAAAATAGATCGATCGATTGCAAATCGGTTGGCCAAGCGGCCGATCGGCCGATTTCGATGGATTTCGATGGATTTCCATCGAACTGGCAGGGTGGAAAATCTAGGTCGATCTGATGAGATTGCTTATCATTTTGCATTGGCCCTAATGGAAATCTGATGGCAAAAAAATGCCATCAGATCGAATTTCAATAGATTTCAAACTGAAATCTATTGGAATTCTATCCTAGTAAAAAATGTTCTAAAAACACATCAGATAGATAAGAAATCCATCTGATGATCTATCTGCTGCTAATCTGACCAGTGTATGGGCACCTTAAAGAGAACCTAAAGTCAAAAAAAAAAACGAGATGAACTCACCTGGGGCTTCCCTCAGCCCCCTGCAGACGATCGGTGCCCTCGCAGCTCCGCTCCGATGTCCCAGGACCCGCCGGCGAGCACTTCCGGTTTGGCCGTCACCGGCCGACAGGCATGGGAACGCGAGTGATTGTTCGCGTTCCCAGCCTGTATATCGCCCCCTATGCTGCTATTGCGGCCAGGAGGTCGCAATAGCAGCATAGGGGGCAATATACAGGCTGGGAACGCGAACAATCACTCGCGTTCCCATGCCTGTCGGCCGGTGACGGCCAAACCGGAAGTGCTCGCCGGCGGGTCCTGGGACATCAGAGCGGAGCTGCGAGGGCACCGATCGTCTGCAGGGGGCTGAGGGAAGCCCCAGGTGAGTTCATCTCATTTTTTCTTTGTGACTTTAGGTTCACTTTAACACTAGCCAAGCTGAAGCGAACTGTCAGCATTTGCTGCAAGGCGGGACAGACATCAGCATCATCCAGTGAGAACAGGCATGCAAATTCCCACACAGCTGAATGGTAATTACTCAATCCTGAGTTACACTGATTGCAGACTGCAGGCTGATTGCAAATGGACAAGACTCATTACAAATGCATACAACATTTTGCAGCAACATGCATGCAGGGAACCTAGCAGTGTCTGACTGCAGTTCAGCTGCAACAAGCCACAGGTGGATTCATGACAGCATCCTGAGTTGCTCCGAAATGCAGGGTGAATGCCAGTGGCAATGACATTTAGTGCAAATGCAAACAAAGCTATGCAACTGAATGCATGCAAAGACATCAGAACTAGAGATGGCCTGAACCTCCGATTTTTTACCGCAAAAGTTCGGTTTGGGCGAACTTTCACAAACCGCAATAGACTTCAATGGGGAGGCGAACTTTGAAAACTGGAAAAATGTATTCTGGCCACAAAAGTAATGGAAAAGATGTTTCAAGGGGTCTAACACCTGGAGGGGGGCATGGCGGAGTAGGATACATGCCAAAAGTCCCAGGGAAAAATCCGGATTACACGAAAAGCAGCATTTTAAGGGCAGAAATCACATTGGGCTTGATTCACAAAGCGGTGGTAACCTACTTAGCACGTCTAAAGTCTTTAGACGCGCTAACCAGGGTGCTAAGTAGGTTAGCACCGGATTTCTCAATCAGATCGCGCGCTAACTTTGCGCGCGCAAAGTGTTACGCGCGCAAAGTTTTACGCGCGCTAAGTCCCATAGGCTTTAATGGGCACTTCGCGCGGTGCGCCCTGCGCTCTGTGCAGTACGCGCGTAAAGTTTTATGCGCATAAAGTTTTGCGCGCGTAAAGTTTTATGCGCGAAAAGCTTGTTTAGACGTGCTAAGGGGGTTTTCACAGGCGTGCTAACAGTTAGCACCGCTTTGTGAATCAAGCCCATTGAATGCTAAATTGCAGGCCTAAAGTGCTTTAAAACATCTTGCATATGTACACATCAATCAGGGAATGTAATTAGAGTACTGCTTCACACTGACACACCAAAATCACTGTGTAACGCACCGCAAACAGCTGTTTGCGTAGTGACGGCCGTGCTGGACTGGTGCGCACCATGGCCAGAGTGCAGGCCATGGCGGTTTTCAAGCCCATATGGTCGCCGGGCTGTGCTAGCTCAATGATAAAACAACAGTGACTGTCCAGCCGATCAAATTTGGTCTGTCCACAATGAAGCAACAACCTTATTATCTTTGGTGTACCACCCCCCGAGACACTCATATAGCCAGCGGTTATTGCTTCATTGTGATACGCAAGCCCCTTCACCGCAGCAAGGTAATGATCATGAAGGGGAATGGGCACATGTGCATGCCTTTTGTTTTGCTGTTGCAGCCGCAGTGCAGCCAGAAAAATTAGGCAGGCATGTACACGCACCAGAAACATTTGTATAGCGGCCGCTGCTAGCAGTGGCCTTAAAAATTCAGGAATCCGCTTGGAGTCCTGGACCCTGTTGGGGGCAGTCAAGTGGCCTGCGGGCAGATATGCTGTGTGAGGAGCGACTTAGTCTTGGGGCAGGCAGTCACACAGTGTGCAGGCAGAGGTGCTGTGTGTGGGGACTGACTTAGTCTTCGGGCAGGCCTGAGCATGCTTTGCAGACCAGGCATCCGTGGTCAGATGGACCCTTGACCCAACGCTGTGTGCCAGAGATGTCACCACTTGCCTTTCAACATCACGGTACAGTTTAGGTATCGCCTTTTTTGAGAAAAAATTGCAGCCTGGTATCTTCCACTGCGGTGTGTGGCTTTGCTTTTGTGTGCTGCTTTTCCTCATGTGGTCTTCCCATTGCAGTTTGTGCTTTGTAATCATGTGCCTTTATAAGGTAGTTGTCCCTACGCGGGTCTTGGTCTTTCCATTGCTCAATTTTCAGTGGCAGAGAGTACAGATGGCATTGCTCTCATCTGAGGCAGACACACAAAAAAATTTCCACACCGCTGAGCCCTGGGGTGATGGCACTTTGGTGGTGGCGGCCGACTGAGTGTTAAGTGGGGTGCCAGAATCAGAACAGGAGGAGGAAGATATGTCACGCTTCCGTGTGGAAGCTGAGAAAGATGAGGTGTTTTGTGTTAGTCAACTACGTCCTGACAATTTTGGGGGTTGATGGCATGTGCCTTCTTCTGAACACTGTACGTTCCCCCCTTCATACGCTTGTGGAGGATTTCCACCGTGTCAGCGCACGCTGATCACGGAGATTATTCCCCAATCGTTACATATGCACTGACTTGACTAATACAATGTGCATTCACACAGGTGCAGTTAACAGGTATGCAAGGAGTGGTATATCACACTGCGTGCACTCACGTAGCTAGGCGGGTGCACTGAACACAACAGGTATATGCAGTGATGAGGTGGGTGCACTGAACACAACAGGTAGGTATATGCAGTAATGGGTATTACAATGTGCACCTGTCACACACAGACAGGTAGCGGACAGGCACAGTGATACTGCGTGCGCTCAACTCATGTAGGTAGGTGGGTGCACTGTGAACAACAGGTAGGTAGGTATATGCAGTAATGGGTATTACAATGTGCACCTGTCACACACAAAGGTAGTTACTGAATGTGCTGGGCCTGGCAGTGGCACACACACAGTATGAATTATCAAGGCTGTCTATGCAACACAAGTGTCAGTGGGACACACAGAAAAAAAAACAGATCATAAGAACAAGATTAGCTCTCAAAAGAGCTGTTGTGGGGTGCTATTTTAGCAATAAGAATCAGCAAGGAGCAAGCTAACAAGCCTACAAGAGGCTAACTAATATTTCCCTATGAGAGTCTGCAGCAGCAGCAGCAGCTGTCCCTGCTCTATTTACTGCAGGCACACGAGTGAGTATAATGGCCAGCGCTGCCTGCCTTTTATAAGGGGGGGAGTGGCTCCAGGAGGGAGTGTAGCCTGATTGGCTACAATGTGCCTGCTGACTGTGATGTGGAGGGTCAAAGTTGACCCTAATGGTGCATTATGGGGGCGAACCGTACTTCCGGAAAAGTTTGCGGCTCTCTGCGAACGCGAACCACGGACGTTCGTCAGGAACCGTTCGCCGGCGAACCGTTCGGGCCATCTCTAATCAGAACTGCCCGGTGGCCGTTCCACTGCAACCAACAGGACATGCTACAGGAGGGATGGTAACAACCACCCAGCCCAAAGTCAGGACTAACTCTACGGTTCCTGTTAGCAGAGGTCTCCTGTTAAACCTGGGATTGCTTTAAAATATCTGCAGTTTCTTGAAATTGTCAGCCAAAAAGGTAACTCTCTCTTGTACCTTAGGTACAGAGGATTCAGGTCTCAGATTGGGCAAAAAAGATGGATGGAAGGCAATGTTCGAGAAAAAATAAGACTGACCAGTAGCGGAATGAGTAGCATTGTTATAAGCAAATTCACAAGTTGGTAGAAGGGATGCCCAATGCTCCTGGGATACAGAGTCCTGGGATACTACTTAAAGGGAACTGAGCACATATAAATTGTATTTTAAAAAAATAAGTGTAAAAGGATAGTGTATTTCCAAATATTAATGATTGAAAGTCCAGAGCAATGGACTGTCACTTTTCTCTTGTTACTGCATTTATTACTATGTTCAGCAGCATAGCAGGGGGCTGCCATGTTTTTTCCTAGAAGCAGGGGTAGTGACATCTGATGCTTCCCTGATTCCTCCCATGATCCTCATCATGTGCCTGTAATGTCATGGCTGTGCAGGAGGGGGGAGAGTCTCCCTGGCAATGTGATGCCATCTTATCTCACACTACAAAGAAAGGATTAATTGGGTAAACACAACCAGTTCTTGCACAGAAGCCTGTCCTTCCCCCAAGTGTGAAGATTCATTAGCTGAGGTATGTGTAAAGTAAACAGCAGCAATCCCCACAGAAACACAGAAATTCCCCTGTGTGTATGTCCTGGTCCTGTCACAGAGTAGGGGGAGGTGGGGAGCCAGCATTTACAGGTCAGCTACTAGCTATACTGGGCACTATACTAGCTATACTGGGCACTATACTAGCTATACTGGGCACTATACTATACTGGGCACTATACTAGCTATACTGGGCACTATACTAGCCATACTGGGCACTATAAAAGCTATACTGGGCACTATACTAGCCATACTGGGCACTATACTAGCTATACTGGGGCACTATACTAGCTATACTGGGACACTTATACTAGCTATACTGGGGCACTACCTACCCATACTGGACACTACATTAGCTATACTGGGCACTATACTAGCTATACTGGGGCACTACCTACCCATATTGGGACTATACTAGCTATACTGGTCACTATACTGGCTATACTGGGGCACTATACTAGCTATACTGGGGTAACTATACTAGCCATACTGGGGCAACTAAACTCCCTATACTGGGGCAACTATGCTAGCTATGCCGCCGCACCCCAGCCAGAGCCGGATTAAGGCCAAGTGGGGCCCTAAGCAAAGTAGCAGACTCGGGCCCCTCTCCCTTAACCCCTCCTGCTCACCAAATATATATATATATATATATATACAGTATATATATATATATATATATATATATATATATATATATATATACATATATATATATATATATATATATATATATATATATATATATATATTTTATATACACTCACACCAGAGACTAAAACGCCAGCACAGTGGTGTAGTGGTTAGCGCTCTCACCTTGCAGTGCTGGGTCCCCGGTTCGAATCCCAACCAGGTCAACATCTGCAAGGAGTATGTATGTTCTCCCTGTGTCTGCTTGGGTTTCCTCCGGGCACTCTGGTTTCCTCCCACATCCCAAAAACATACAGATAGGTTAATTGGCTTCCCCTTAAACTTGGCCCTAGACTGCGATACATACACTACACACGATATATACATAGACATAGGACTATGGTAGGGATTAGATTGTGAGCTCCTCTGAGGGACAGTTAGTGACAAGACAATATTCTATGTACAGCGCTGCGTAAGATGTCGGCGCTATATAAATACTAAATAAAAATAAAATGTGCAAATGCTACTATAGTATAGAAGTAGCTGACACTGGCAAAGGTCAGAACATTAAATAAACAAGGTATAGGTTGCTCTAGCTAGCTGCAATGCATGCTAGGGTGTCTAGAGTCTGTCACCTGGAAAGTCTCAGCATAGTGTGAATGGTGTGTACTCACTGAGGGGACACATCCTCCCGCAGCGTGACCAGAGCAGGCTTCTTTCTGCAGCTAGGAAGATAGCAGTGCTTCTGGTCTTTTCTTACAGTGAGGGAAGAAACTGGCTGTGGTTACACCGGCAACCACACACCATAGCCGCTGGAGGAAGAATGCCTGGAATGTGTAGGCACGTTAGGCTGGCTGTGACTGATTGTTGGAGGTTGCTGAGGTCCGAGGCTGCTTTCACAGGAGCACCACTCCATCCCTATGTCACACTGAGCCTCAGGATAGGCTCGTTCAGGAAGAGAGAGAGGGCCAGTGAGAATGAGGTCAGCAGCCAGCGTCAGCCAGCCACAGTGAGCAGCACGCTGATGCGAACCACGCTGACTCTCTGCGAGCTGGAGAGCGTCTCCCCACCATGGCAACAGAAGCCGCTCAGCTCATTATTGGAAACTGAACCGATAACAGTGCAGTGGCAGACAAATAAAAAACCTACAAGAAGGATTGCATGCTGATGGGGCCCTTGGACACTGAATGAGGCCCTAATCAGGTGCTTGATGTGCCTGGTTGATAATCCGGCCCTGACCCCAGCCCCCCTCCCCCCGTAACCCACTGCGCACGACACTGTCCACTAGGTTGCGCACAGGTAGGATTAGTTTGTCACCTGTAATAATATGGTAGAACATTACGCTATGTAGGGTTGCCGCAGTGTACCGGTATGACGGTATACCGTGATTTGATTGTGCATGGTAATCATACCATGCACAATCGCGGTTTAACGATTTCGGGGGCGGGGCGACGCAGCGGCGGAGATGTGACGCAATGGCAGGCGTGCGAACAGCGGCGGGGTAAACAGATACTCACTTTGCTGGGGTGTACTACATACTTCTTCCTACTTCCAGTCCTTGAGTTCCATCTCCCTGTAACAGCGCCCAGGGGGGAACACAAGGACAGGAAGATGGAATACAGAGACAGGAAGAAGAAAAAAGTATGCGCGTAAAGGACCCCTGGCAAGTCTTAGTGCTGCAAACTGTCAGTGCTATATAAATACACAATAATATAGTAGGACTTTGTACTCTGTAAAATTCTGCAGAAGATGTCAGTGCTATATAAATACATAATAATAATATGGTAGGACATTAGACTATGACTATGGTAGGATTAGATTTTTAGCTCCTCCAAGGAGAGTCAGTGACATGACTATGTACTCTGTAAAGTGCTGCAGAAGATGTCAGTGCTATATAAATACATTATAATAATAATAATATGGGAGGACATTAGACTATGACTATAGTAGGATTAGATTGTGAGCTCCTCTGAGGACAGTCAGTGACATGACAATGCACTCTGTAAAGTGCTGCAGAAGATGTCAGTGCTATATAAATACATAATAATAATATGGTAGGTCATTACACTATGACTATGGTAGGATTAGAGTGTGAGCTCCTCTGAGGACAGTCAGTGACATGACTATGTACTCTGTACAGCGCTGCAGATGATGTCAGTGCTATATAAATACATAATAATAATATGGTAGGACATTAGACTATGACTATGGTAGGAATAGATTGTGAGCTCCTCTGAGGACAGTCAGTGACATGACTATGTACTCTGTAAAGTGCTGCAGCTAAAGATGTCAGAGGGTGGTTTAGGGCCGCGGAGAACAATTGGCTACAGAGGGCTGCTCGTGTAGCCCTTTGTCCCTGTGATGGTCGCCATCTTGTCCGCACTTGAAAGGACCCATGTCTGAAGCTTGCTCACGGCCACAAAACAAAACATGCTCAGAGATGTAGTACATACATCTCTCCCGCAGGCAGGGCCGGATTTGTACTAATTACCGCCCAAGGCCAACTATACGTATGGTTGTTATCGCTATGTGCCCGACATTCGACTTACTTTCCATCATTGGAAGTCACAGACAATAACCATTTCAGTAATACGCGTATAGATAATAAGTTATGTTTTCCTTAAGAACTTTTATGATTGCCATCTCGAGTCGTTAATGATGGACCCATTGAGTCACCATGAGAGTAAGGCTGAAGTATACCTGCAGGATAGAGCTTACAGGTCTTGCAGGGACGACACAAGTACAGGACAGAGAGTTCAAAGGTTAAAGCTGTCCTTGTAGATAGGGATGGCTGCATAGAACAGCTTTACTGCCCCTCACTGAGCCGCCCCCAAACTTCTGGTGCCCTAGGCCATGGCCTATGTGGCCTTGCCAGAAATCCGGCCCTGCCCACAGGAGATGCACAGACATCTACAAACTACAGGATCTTCTCAAAAAATTAGCATATTGTGATAAAGTTCATTATTTTCTGTAATGTACTGATAAACATTAGACTTTCATATATTTTAGATTCAAATACACAAAACTGAAGTAGTTCAAGACTTTTATTGTTTTAATATTGATGATTTTGGCATACAGCTCCTGAAAACCCAAAATTCCTATCTCAAAAAATTAGCATATTTCATCCGACCAATAAAAGAAAAGTGTTTTTAAAACAAAAAAAGTCAACCTTCAAATAATTATGTTCAGTTATGCACTCAATACTTGGTCGGGAATCCTTTTGCAGAAATGACTGCTTCAATGCGGCGTGGCATGGAGGCAATCAGCCTGTGGCACTGCTCAGGTGTTATGGAGGCCCAGGATGCTTCGATAGCGGCCTTAAGCTCATCCAGAGTTTTGGGTCTTGCGTCTCTCAACTTTCTCTTCACAATATCCCACAGATTCTCTATGGGGTTCAGGTCAGGAGAGTTGGCAGGCCAATTAAACACAGTAATACCATGGCCAGTAAACCATTTACCAGTGGTTTTGGCACTGTGAGCAGGTGCCAGGTCGTGCTGAAAAATGAAATCTTCATCTCCATAAAGCTTTTCAGCAGATGGAAGCATGAACCCACTTTTGAACCATAAACAGCGGCAGAAGCGCCTGACCTGGGCTACAGAGAAGCAGCACTGGACTGTTGCTCAGTGGTCCAAAGTACTTTTTTCGGATGAAAGCAACTTTTATATGTCATTCAGAAATCAAGGTGCCAGAGTCTGGAGGAAGACTGGGGAGAGGGAAATGCCAAAATGCCTGAAGTCCAGTGTCAAGTACCCACAGTCAGTGATGGTCTGAGGTGCCATGTCAGCTGCTGGTGTTGGTCCATTGTCTTTTATCAAGGGCAGGGTCAATGCAGCTAGCTATCAGGAGATTTTGGAGCACTTCATGCTTCCATCTGCTGAAAAGCTTTATGGAGATGAAGATTTCATTTTTCAGCACGACCTGGCACCTGCTCACAGTGCCAAAACCACTGGTAAATGGTTCACTGACCATGGTATTACTGTGCTCAATTGGCCTGCCAACTCTCCTGACCTGAACCCCATAGAGAACCTGTGGGATATTGTGAAGAGAAAGTTGAGAGACGCAAGACCCAACACTCTGGATGAGCTTAAGGCCGCTATCGAAGCATCCTGGGCCTCCATAACACCTGAGCTGTGCCTCAGGCTGATTGCCTCCATGCCACGCCGCATTGAAGCAGTCATTTATGCAAAAGGATTCCCGACCAAGTATTGAGTGCATAACTGAGCATAATTATTTGAAGGTTGACTTTTTTTGTTTTAAAAACACTTTTCTTTTATTGGTCAGATGAAATATGCTAATTTTTTGAGATAGGAATTTGGGGTTTTCATGAGCTGTATGCCAAAATCACCAATATTAAAACATTAAAAGGCTTGAACTACTTCAGTTGTGTGTATTTGAATCTAAAATATATGAAAGTCTAATGTTTATCAGTACATTACAAAAAATAATGAACTTTATCACAATATGCTAATTTTTTGAGAAGATCCTGTATAGCTCCCAGCATGCATTATGGCATAAAGCTTCAACATGCATTGCAGCCAGGAGTGAGGTTCAGACATGGGTCTTTTGAAGTGCGGCAGGTTGTAGGCAGGAAGGCGACCATCACAAGGACAAAGGACTACACAAGCTCAGTTGCTTTTAACCACCTGCGCTTCCATTTTTAGCCATAGTTTGTGACAAGAGGAAAGCAGTAAAACTGTGACCATCAGGAGCACATTTTATATAAATTTTTAATAAAAAACAAACATTTTAAAGATAATGGCTTCTAGACATATGTGTGGCTACCTGCATGCCAAGTAAGGTGACCTGAAATTGAATCACAAAGGCAGAGCAGATTCAAAACTTCTCGCAAAGGCAGAGCTGTGAGACAATGTCCTGTGATTTATAATCCTAATTTTGTTTGCCAACTTTAGACATGGAACACACTTGCAGGACTGGACAGTGCCATGGTTTATAACTACAAGCCCATCATTCTCAAGTGAGCTACTAGTTTCATCAATTCTTTGCTCTATTTCACATTGCTCTGACACCTTGAGCATAATAAGTGCCAGAAAGACCTGCAAGGTTTCCCTCTGTTCCCGAAGTAAAATGAGTTGTGTACATTACCCCTCCCCTAGCAATAAATCTTGTGTGGGCGATCTGCTCCCATGATCTCCAAATCCAAATCCAAAAAGCTTTATTGGCAAGACCAAATACATTTAGCATTGCCAAAGCAAAACAAAACAAAACATTAACATGGGGTGTGGGGGGGGGGGGTATTGTGGGAATAAAGAGGAGGATATAGGTATACAGTCCATAGGAGTGTGGAGGATGTAATGGATGGTATGGGGGGATGGGATATATAGTCCATAGGGGAGGGGATATAGGCATACAGTCCATAGGGGAGGGGAGTATGGGGTTATACAGTCCATGTGGTATCATGTTCCTCTCAGCTGACCAGCCGCTGACCTCTGTCACAGCTGACCGGCCGCTCTTCCTGTAATGTGCACATGTCCCTGGGGATGCTCTCGTGATAACAAGCAGATTAACAAAGAACTACTCTATCCAGAATTCTGTGCAATGCATTCCTGGCATCCCAGGAATCTCTACGTGCAGCAGGCCGGCGAGACTTTGCGGAGGGGTCTTGCGGTTGCAAGAGGGAAAGTGATTTATAACTTTTTTCTCTGTAAACACTAACATGGAAAAAAAGAACTGGAGTAGTTAATTGATATGAAGGGGAAGAATTAGTGCAGGTCAAGTGTTAAAATAGTGCTCGCTTCACTTTAAGTAGTGTTCCAGGGTCTCATTTGTCCTTTCCGTTTGACCGTTAGTTTGAGCATGGTACCCAGAGGACAAGGAAGCACTGATTTTGAGACTCTTACAGAGTTCTTGCCAAAACCTGAAAGTAAAATGAACCCCTCAGTCTGGTGTTTTAATTCTCAAAACAGGACCACACAGTCATGGTCCTAGAGTCATAGATTAACAAATCAAAGGGGGAAGATGACATTATGACTGTACTGATTTCGCTGTAAGGTTAGGTCCACCCTAGGGGCTTGATTCACTGAACCATGATAACTCATATCACGGCCGCGCTTTGCGTGAAATCATGAATTTTCACAATTGCGCACGAAACCGCTAGCATAGCTTTGATATTAGTTATCAGGGTTTAGTGAATCAAGCCCATGGTACGTGTTCGTATCCGTGGCTCCATTTTTCAGGCTGGATCAAAACCGGAGCCATGGATACCAGTGTTTTAGATAGCAGCTGTATTCACCCATAAAAAAAACGGATCCGTTTGCATTTTTGGGGACCTGTTTTCAAAACCTGAACGGAAGGTCCGGATCTGCTGCATTTTCACTCAACGGCACGCAGGGGTAGTGGCAGGCAATAGAAAAATGGATCCCCCTCTACACAGGCAGATTTGGACACAGAAATGGAATAGTTTCTGTGTCACAGCCTGTGGGGGGAGAGGAGGCCCGCCATGCTGGAGGGGTATAGCAGGCAGGACAGGGTGGCAGCGGTCAGCGGGGAGGGGGACGCCCCCCCTCTCCCTCACCTGGGTCCCCCGTCCCTGCTACCCCCTCCAGCTACATGCCGCAATACTTGTTAACATGTATAGCAACGGCGAGCGAGGATCTTCTACTTCCTCCGCTCGCCGCGTCACTGCCTGCAATGCTGCGCTCCGAAGTATAGAGGGTTGCATTGCAGGCAATGACGCTGCGAGCAGAGGAAATGGAGTGAAGGTAAGCTCCCCGCCGAAATTTCTGATGCTGTGAAATTGTTAAAGAAACACAAAGCCTATTCAGCGCTGCCGAGTAGATTTTTAGTCTGGAGGTTCAATTTAAGCTGTCGTCAAACATATCTGAAGTATATGTGATTTTTATTTCTTTCAGAGCCTGTTCCAGCCCCATCTGTTAGAATTAAAGAGTTGGTGAACACCGGTGATGGGTGCAATGCAAGTCTACATTGTTCTGTCCCAGAACATGTATCAGCATTCTCCTATATGTGGAAATACAAACACAACGACTCTAAATATCAGTTGCACAATAATACTGAAAACACCATCCACCTATCACTGCAGAATGACACGAATACAGAGGTCCTGTGTATAGTACAAAACCCTGCTGATCAGAAGAATCACTCCGTACAAATAATCTGTCCAGTAGAAGAAACAGATAGAAAAACAGGTAGGTGGTAAAGTGCTGCAGGAAGTAGTAGACAAAACAGGATTTTAGAAATCTTTCCTAATTTAGATACAGCTTAGCATACATTTCTAATGGAAGGAAAAGGTAGGCAGTCCTAAGTTGTTCCTATGTTGTTCCTATGCACATGCCTGTATATACATTCCTGACAGTCATCTTTGGATGTGTGCTTGACTTCAGGGCTTATTTGCAGATTTACTCACTAACGGGAATGATACTTCATGAAAGTTGCTTATTGCTCAAATCAAGTTGAGTAATTGCACATACCTTTTAGTAAGCAAATTTACTTTTTTTTATATCAAAATATTTAAACTTTACTTTGCGGCTGTACAGCTGATCAAGTGGCTGTTTTGCTTGTGACACATGACTGAGGACTCGGAGCATACCGGCTGCAGAGGTAAGGGCTTCCACTGTGCTTGCAGTTGGCATGGCATTACTTAGCTTGGATAGTGGTGAAAGGTGGCTGCAGTGGGGGATGACAAAAGGGAACAAGAGCGCACCGCTGGTGCAGTAAAGTTTTTTACTTCTATCAGTCACGCTGATACAAGTAACACTTAGGGCTGGAACCCACAGGAGCGCTTTTGGCAGCGTTTTGGCAGCACTGCGATACGCTAGCAGTTTGCCAAAACGCTGGGCTAATGTTAATGGATGGGGCAACTTCCACAGGAGCGTTTGCGTTTCTCAGAAACGCAAACGCAGGACGTGCAGCATTTTGGGAGCGTTAGCGCTTCAATGTAAAGTATTGAACCGCTAGCGGAAACGCTCAGCAAAACCTAAACTGAGCGGTTTTGCTAGCGTTTTGCGGTTTAGCACACTGTAACAAAATGAAAAATAATTCACAGGACCAATCAGGATAAAAACGCAAAACGCTAGGCACCCGCTGGGGAAAAAAATACAATGTTGCAAAACACGACCAAAAACGCGCATGAATCCGCTTGCAAACCGCTCAGACAAAACGCTAGCGGTTGCGTTTTGCGTTTGCGGTTTTCAGTGGGTTCCAGGCCTTACAGTGTTTAAGAAGTCAATGCGCTTGTCAGGCCTGCCGTCTATCCTCATTAAAACAAAAACATGGAGCGCTCCATAGTGCATTATCATAAAAACGATTTATTTCACAATTAAAAGTTATACTCACAAAAGTATGTGAAATGAAATCGCTTATCAGCGGCAAGCCCTTCCGCTTAACTCCCCAGGAACTTTGGCTCTCACACTGTGGCCAGCAGTGCGGTCCGGTGGTGTCCGTAGCTCCGGGAGGGTGGGCGTGGCTTACTATGGACGTGCTTGTAGCGTCATTACGCGTGGGAGTCGGAGGCGGTGGGCGGTCCTGGCTCTGCCCACCGCCTCCGACTCCCACGCTGATTCCAACGCATCCCGCCGCTCTGGCCAAGCGCGGGACACAGGAGAGGATAGACGCCAGGCCTGACAGGCGCATTGACTTCTTAAACACTTAAGTGTTACTTGTATCAGCGTGACTGATTGAAGTAAAAAACGTTACTGCACCAGCGGTGTGCTCTTGTTCCCTTTTGTCTTTTTGTCAGAATCGCTGGCACCATCCAGCTTCTGGAGCAGCACCCACCCACACCTCCTCACCATCTATCAAAGACAGCACATGAATTTTTTTTTTTTGCAGTGGGGATGACTTTGCTTGGAAGGAAGGTGAAGAAAGAGAGATAGTGTGGGGAGGTTCACACCTGGCTCTGGCTGCTGCTAGTCTTTAGCTTGGATAGAGTGGGGAGACAGCTTGGTGGAGGGCACTTGGCGGAAGCTGCTGCTATTCTTTTGCTTGAACGGAGTGGTGGTGGGGAGACAGCTCGGGGGGTGGGGGGGGGAGGCACGGACACCTGGCAGCGACTGCAGCTACTCTGCTGAGGCCCTGGAGGGAGAAGTGTTAGGTTAGGAGGGGGAGACAGCTTGGGGGGAGATGCCCCACAAGACAACCCTGCACCATAGTTGAGAATATTTTTTTTCCTGGTTTTTGTCCTCTAAACCTAAGTGCATTTTATGGTCAGGTGCATCTTATGGTGCGAAAATACAGTATACATGACCTAACTTACAAACAACTACCTGTAATGCAACCTGTTTATAAGTCGGGGACTACCTGTACATGATTTAACTTGTATCATTAAGGTCAAGACAATGAATTCTCCATTATTTCATTATGATACGGTACAGGCAATTAGATGCTGCACAATGACTGAGGCAGGCTTATATTGTTTCCAGGAAATAACCAAGTAAAGACTAGGTCTAGGTTCAAATGTAGATACTCATACAGAGCATGCTTTTATTTGTGATTACTGTGAATATTGTAAATCAGTTTTAAAGTGTTTGGTAGGTATCCCTACTCCAGCTATCTTCCCAATCCCCTGTTGTCTGTTTTCATCCCCCTTGTATCTGAATTGAGGTCAGTTATAAACTATTAACTCTTCGCACTCTCACATGCAAATGTTCAAACAAATGCATTCACAGATTCACTCATCCAGGCACCACTGTTATCCCTACAGCTAAGTTAAAACCTGGGGTCTTAGTTCACAGAAGAATGCATTCTTATGCTTAGTCACCTATACTGCGCAGAAGTACCCAGGTAAACATAGGTGTCCTAACTCTGGCTCTGTAACATGCATAGTGCAGACATGAAAACATTCATTGCATCAAACCTATCTAGGGATTAGGAGCACACATCCTGACGTCCTCTCCTGGGACAGATAGCGCATCTTACCAATCGCACAAGGGAGCTAACGTAATGTATCCATGCGCACCATGCACATACACCAGCATAAGCTGTGTGCATGCTGACAAAAAAACACATACAGGGGAAGGAGAGAGTGTACTGAATTAAAACCCTAGCCACAGGGGTCAGTAACAAGAAAAAACACATATATCCAGGCACATAACCTCTAGTTAGGACATTAAATAAGTTATTAAGGAAAGGGAAGTGCTGAAGGGGGTGTGGCCAGAAAACAGCAAAAATCTATTAACCCTTCGCACTCTAACATGCAAATGTTCAAACAAATGCATTCACAGATTCACTCATCCAGGCACTACTGTTATCCCCTTCATCACCTCCCTTTCCTTAATAACTTATTTAATGTCCTAACTAGAGGTGATGTGCCTGGATATATGTGTTTTTTTCTTGAGGTCACTTATGTCTGCCAGCTTTTCAGCACCCGCAACATAAGAACCCAGTTTCTACTGCTCTCAGGAGTTCACAGCAGTATGTCAGAGCAGTATATTAGCATACTGTATTTACATAATTATTGTTGTGCCTTTTACCATACGTAACCACTACGTAAGGAGCACAGACTTAAACCCCCCTAGTGACCAGGCTATATTTTACAATTCAGCACTTTGCAGCTTTAGCAGTTTATAGCACAGTCATACAACTTAGAAGCCAAATGAATCTTGCCTCCTTTTCTGCCAACCAACAAAGCTTTCTCTTGGTAGGATCTGATTGCTGCTGTGATTTTTTAAATTTTTTTAAAATCAAGTTTATTGTATTTTTTTTTATTACCTCCCTCCCCCAGAGATCCAATAACTGTGATCAAGTATCATAGGTATCAGCCCATGAGAGGAATCCGATTGTGAGCCACTCCAGGGGACAGCCAAGTGACAGGGCTGTCCCCAGTACAGCTCTGCGCTAGATTGCAGCGCTGTACAAAAGAAAATAGCCTTTCTTTTGTCCCCTAACAGCCTGCCAGCTCCGATCACGGCTGGCAGTCTCTCCGTAACTCAGCAGGGATGTGAGTGCATCCGCACGTGCATTCCCCGCTAATCTCTGCCTACAGGACCTGACGCCAATCGGCATTAGGCAGTCCTGTAGCTGCCACCCTCCCACCACCAATCGGCATTAGGCGGTCGGGAGGGGGTTAAAAACTACAGGTTGAAAGTGCTTTAGTTAAAGAAGAGACACTGTAGTAAATCAGTTATCCAAGGAAGGTCCGCACACTGTATTCCAGTTTATTGTTCCACCACATATACAATGATCTGGTCCCCAATGATTGTTTTGGGACCCCAGGGGTCTCATTTCTCAAGGTACAGGACAGAAAACTGCCACTGGCCTGTACCTTGAGAAGCACAATAATGTAATATACAGAAGCGTGAACCCTCCTATAGTGAAGTGCATGTTCCACAGAAATAATATTTAAAGGACAGCTCACAAGTATAAACTCGTAGGTAAACAGAGGCGCTAGCAGGATAAAAACAATCACTAAATCTTTTAAAATATGCTGGGAGGAAGTGGTGGACTTACCTCCAAAAGCAAACTAGACAACTGTCTGATATAAACAAATAAATACTTTAATGGTACCCCAAATGGATGCAACGCGTTTCGCAGGACAAAGCCCGCTTCATCAGGCAATAACCAGGGGACAAACTGTAGACAAAGGCACAGAATACATTGCTGTAGTTAGCCACATAACTTGCAATAATCCGTACATTCTTTTTTTTTTTAATTCTAGTACATTATATACAGTGCAGGTTGTTGCAAAAATGTTGCATAGGTATTGAATGCAGTATATAAATCATGTTTTATGTGAGTGGATTTTATGGAGTGGAAACAAAAAAAAGGGTATACTATTTTTCAGTAGCATTGGATAAGTAGACGAGAAGAGGAGGAGGGCCAGGTGCCTCCATAAAAGAGATACGGTGTAATGTATGGTAGGGTGCAACGTATAGTATATAGTGCTAAAGTAACAGATAGCAATATTCTTGGCTAAAGTGCAGTAATACAAGGAATAGCATCCTATTGGATAAAAACATGATATATATATATATATATATATATATATATATATATATATATATATATATATATATATATATATACATACAGTGGCTTGCAAAAGTATTAGGCCCCCCACAAACATGAATGAATCCATTTTATTGTAATTCCATGTGAAAGACCAATACGAAGTGGTGTACATGTGAGAAGTGGAACAAAAATCATACATTATTCCAAACATTTTTTACAAATCAATAACTGCAAAGTGGGGTGTGCGTAATTATTCAGCCCCCTGAGTCAATACTTTGTAGAACCACCTTTTGCTGCAATTACAGCTGCCAGTCTTTTAGGGTATGTCTCTACCAGCTTTGCACATCTAGAGACTGAAATCTTTGCCCATTCTTCTTTGCTTAACAGCTCCAGCTCAGTCAGATTAGATGGACAGCGTTTGTGAACAGCAGTTTTCAGATCTTGCCACAGATTCTCGATTGGATTTAGATCTGGACTTTGACTGGGCCATTCTAACACATGGATATGTTTTGTTTTAAACCATTCCATTGTTGCCCTGGCTTTATGTTTAGGGTCGTTGTCCTGCTGGAAGGTGAACTTCCGCCCCAGTCTCAAGTCTTTTGCAGACTCCAAGAGGTTTTCTTCCAAGATTTCCCTGTATTTGGCTCCATCCAACTTCCTATCAACTTTGACCAGCTTCCCTGTCCCTGCTGAAGAGAAGCAAGCCCAGAGCATAATGCTGCCACCACCATATTTGACAGTTGGGATGATGTGTTCTGAGTGATGTGCAGTGTTAGTTTTCTGCCACACATAGCGTTTTGCATTTTGGCCAAAAAGTTCCATTTTGGTCTCATCCGACCAGAGCACCTTCTTCCACATGGTTGCTGTGTCCCCCACATGGCTTGTGGCAAACTGCAAACGGGACTTCTTATGCTTTTCTGTTAACAATGGCTTTCTTCTTGTCACTCTTCCATAAGAGCCAACTTTGTGCAGTGCACGACTAATAGTTGCCCTATGGACAGATTCCCCCACCTGAGCTGTAGATCTCTGCAGCTCGTTCAGAGTCACCATAGGCCTCTTGATTGCATTTCTGATTAGCGCTCTCCTTGTTTGGCCTGTGAGTTTAGGTGGATGGCCTTGTCTTGGTAGGTTTACAGTTGTGCCATACTCCTTCCATTTCTGAATGATCGTGCTCCGTGGGATGTTCAAGGCTTTGGAAAACTTTTTGTAGCCTACCCTTGCTTTAAATTTCTCAATAACTTGATCCCTGACCTGTCTGGTGTGTTCTGTGGACTTCATGGTGCTGTTGCTCCCAAGATTCTCTTAGACAACCTCTGAGGCCGTCACAGAGCAGCTGTATTTGTACTGACATTAGATTACACACAGGTGCACTCTATTTAGTCATTAGCATTCATCAGGCAATGTCTATGGGCAACTGACTGCACTCAGACCAAAGGGGGCTGAATAATTACGCACACCCCACTTTGCAGTTATTGATTTGTAAAAAATGTTTGGAATCATGTATGATTTTCGTTCCACTTCTCACGTGTACACCACTTTGTATTGGTCTTTCACGTGAAATTCCAATAAAATTGATTCATGTTTGTGTCAGTAATGTGACAAAATGTGGAAAACTTCAAGGGGGCCGAATACTTTTGCAAGCCACTGTATATATATATATATATATATATATATATATATATATATATACACACCTATATATATATATATAAATACTCCAAGTAAGGGAAATACAAATTGTAGATAAATATGTGTAATTCACAAAAATAAATTTTAGACTCACAAGAGCTCACAAGTATACTTCACTGTGTTCTCCACACAGCATGCAGGAGAGTCTGAGGAACAGGCTGATAAAGGTAGCCTGTTGCTGTAATATAACTAGCAGTCAAGGAAATATCTGTACACCACTCCTGACTGGCTGTCTGCTTGTGATGTTTCACTTTCCGGCTGCATGTCCTGTAACTATCCTAGGCTCTGGCTGCTCTGTGCTGTCCATGCTGGGAGGGGGACAGGGGTGTAGGGGCCATGGTTGCAGCAGTCGCCTGTGCAACCGGCCTGCTTGTCCCCCCACGTGCTGCCCCTGAGGGAGTCATCAAATACTCACTTCACTCACAATCCATGCGCTGCATCTACAAACTTCTTCCTGTCCTACGTTTCAGCTTACAGTAAGAGCACCCCCTAGTGTCCCCTAGGGAGCTCTCTTACTGTGAGATGGAACGCAAGAACAGGGAGAAGTTTGTAGATGCAGTGCGTGGGTCTTGGGTGAAGTGTATATCTGATGGCTGCTGGTCCATTCTGCTGCGTCTCCCCTTCGCCTGGCTACCTATACTGAGGCATCTAATCCTGACTATCTATACTGAGGTACCTATTCCTGACTATCTATAATGAGGCATCTAATCCTGACTATCTAGTCTGAGGCATCTATTCCTGACTATACTGAGGCATCTAACCCTGGCTATTATACTGATGCATCTAATCCTGGCTATCTATACTGAGGCATCTAATCCTGGCTATCTATACTGAGGTACCTATTCCTGACTATCTATACTAAGGCATCTATCCCTGGCTATCTATACTGAGGTACCTATTCCTGACTATCTATACTGAGGCATCTATCCCAGGCTATCTATACTGAGGTACCTATTCCTGACTATCTATACTGAGGCATCTATCCCTGGCTATCTATACTGAGGTACCTATTCCTGACTATCTATACTGAGGCATCTATCCCTGGCTATCTATACTGAGGCATCTAATCCTGGCTATCTATACTGAGGTACCTATTCCTGACTATCTATATTGAGACATCTATCCCTGGCTATCTATACTGAGGTACCTATCCCTGGCTATCTATACTGAGGTACCTATTCCTGAATATTTATACTGAGGCATCTATCCCTGGCTATCTATACGGAGGTACCTATTCCTGACTATCTATACTGAGGTACCTACTCCTGTCTATTTAATGTAGGGTGGGGCCCGGGTCCAAATTTCGCATCGGGCCCCGAGATTTGTAGCTACGCCTCTGGAGGGGGAGACACACTGATAGACACACTGATAATGCCTGTGAATGCAGTCAGATAAGTGAAGACAATACACACAATTGCTGGAAACGTAACCCCTTACCACCACCTGAATAAGATTCGTTCATCAAGAGCAAGGTGGTTCTAGTCAGACTGCAAACTGAGGAGTTAGTAGCAACTCCCTATGAAGGAACATGGTCCAGTCTTGCAGAGCCAACAGTTTCTGTATCTGGAAGTGTTGGGAGGATTTTACAGAAGAGTGGCAGAGCTGTGTGTGGAAAGAATTTTTTCCTACTACTTTTTGTAATGTGTGCCCTAGCATACAGCATTAAACCATCCTTCATTATCATACAGTGGTGCATGAAAGCTTGTTAACCCTCCAAAATGTTCAATGTTTTTATATGAATGGAACTTTAAACACCATCTTATATTTTTTAAATAGATGAAGAAAACATTAGAAATAGAAACAAACATAGAAGCAGACATTATTATATCTGAGCAGCACGGTGGCATAGTGCTTAGCACTTTCACCTTGCAGCAATGGTTCCCCAATTCGAATCCCAGCCAGAGCAATATATGCATGGAGTTTGTATGTTCTCCCCGTGTCTGCGTGGGTTTTCTCCAGGGACTCCAGTTTCCTCCCACATTCCAAAACCATACAGATACGTTAATTGGCTTCCTCCCAACTTGGCCATAGACTATGATGCATACATTACACGGTACATACACAGACATATGTCTATCGCAGGGATTAGATTGTGAGCCCCTCTGAGGGACAGTTAAGTGACAAGACAATAGAGATGGCCCGAACGGTTCACATGCGAATGGTTCCAGGTGAACTTTCGGTGGTTCGCGTTCGCAAGCGAAGGCGAACTTTGGCGGAAGTTCGATTCGCCCCATAGTGCGCCATTAGGGTCAACTTTGACACTCTACATCACAGTCAGCAGGCACATTGTAGCCAATCAGGCTACACTCTCTCCTGGAGCCACTCCCCCCATTATATAAGGCAGGCTCCGCCGGCCATTACACTCACTCGTGTGCCTGCAATAGTGAGAGAAGGGACAGCTGTTATAGGCTTGTTAGCTTGCTCCTGGCTGATTCTTATTGCTAAAATAGCACCCCACAACAGCTCTTTTGAGAGCTAATCTTGTTCTTGTGATCTATTTTTTTTTGGTCTGTGTGTCACTCACTGACACTTGTGTCGCATAGACAGCCTTGCTAATTCATACTGTGTGTGTGCCACCGTCAGCCAGGCCCAGCACATTCAGTGACTACCTGTGTGACAGGTGCACATTGTAATACCCAGTACTGCATATACCTAGTACCTGTTGTGTTGAGTGAACCCACCTCATCACTGCATATGCCTACCTTTTGTGTTCAGTGAACCTACCTCACTGCATATACCTATATACCTACCTTTTGTGTTGAGTTAACCCACCTCACTGCATATACCTACCTTTTGTGTTCAGTGAACCCACCTCATCACTGCATATACCTACCTTTTGTGTTGAGTGAACCCACCTCATCACTGCATATACCTACCTTTTGTGTTCAGTGAACCCACCTCATCACTGCATATACCTACCTTTTGTGTTGAGTGAACCCACCTCATCACTGCATATACCTACCTTTTGTGTTGAGTGATGTTAAAAGCAAATAAACTTACTCAATGAGACTCCTCCATTTCGTGCCAATGAAAATGAAATCTTTATTCACTCAGCTGAGGACCCCTTTATATACCAGCATTTATTAAAGGAGAAACAGGCTAGCTGCAGCCCGGCTAGTCACAAAAGGGTGGAGACTTCCTCCACCTGTTGATCTTTATACCCCAGTTAACATGCTAATATATTCCTCCCTCCAAACAGTCTGTAATCCCATGAGTCCAATGAGCAATGTCCAGTTTCTTCTTTTGGGTGGGTCCGGTCCTCCTCTGTGTCCTTCATAAATGAATAGAAAGTCAACAGGAAAGAGAAATATTCTGACATCAGTTCCTTGGTTCATTCCTCTCAAAGTCATATCCACCTTCAGAAAACTAGTTTAGACTGCCCTTCCCAACATCCTGCCTCAGGGCCTGGCACAGAATGACACTGAGGGGGGAGGGGAGGTGCTGTGGAAAAAACATGAGACTGCGCACAGTGAATAGTTCAGAGGAAGAATACATAACATATATGTGATATCGTGATAATTCTCTGGTTAACAATAATCCTTTTACTTAAAGTGTCACTCTAACACAATAATCTAATCTTGTGCATGTGGTCCTTATAGCCACATGAGGATATACAGGATATACATAAAGATTAACAGATTAATTATAAAATTCTTTCCACATTTCCCTCCTGTTTATAATTAATACTGTGGGTTGTGGCTTGATTATATATGAATATCAAAAGGAATATTTACATTCACATTTCTGTGCTTATGCTTTCTTAAGCCTCAGGTATCTGCAAATGTGTCTCCACTACAGGGGTTAGAGGTTCAAGCAAACACAGCCTTCTATTCCCCTTTGCTGCAAATGGGTATGCACTACAGCAAGTCAGGGCATAGAAGTGAAATGCTCAAAAACAAAAATCAGGCTCTGGCCGTGAGCTGGAATTATTGCCTCACACGTTGGCCTGGCCATCTCCCTCCAGCATACCATCATAATCTCCTCCCAAATCACCGTATGCTTCTTCATCATGCTGTGCTAAGGCTGCATACATAGTAATACTCATATGCTTATCTATCAACCTTGCAAAAAATGTTCTCAGCATTGGAAAAATACAGCAGGCTAGTAAGAACAGAACCATAAGAACAGTTAGAAATGCGATTCCAAAACTCTGAAAAAATGAAGTCCAGCTTCCAAACCAGTTCTGTAACCAGTCTGTTATTGGGTTTGAAACACCTGAGTTTCGTTTCAGCTCTTCGGATAGGTCTTTTAACTGCTGAAGAGCCACTGTCACTTTTCCATCAGGGGACGTATTATCTGGAATGTAGGTACAACATTGTTCCCCAAAAAATTCACATACACCCCCTTTCTCTGCCAACAGCATATCTAATGCAATTCTATTCTGCAATGCTGTTAATGATGTTGCTTTCAGTTGCTCTGCCAAACCTTCGATAGCATCTCTAGTATAATTGACAAATCTCTACTGATTGTAATAAATGTAATTAATCCAATCTATATTTTTGTTAACTGTTGGCCATAGGAAAATGGACTCAAACCCTGCAGCAATTTGGTTCCTAGCCTTGAACTCGTCTGGCACCCCTCTGGGGACCCCTATTGCATCAATATATACATATGGGTCCAAACTCCCTTTTGGTGCCTCCCTTTTACTCCGGTGTACCTTTTTATCCACCAAAATTTTAAAGGACTCATAGGGCAATATAGTGACATGTTCTATCATCCAGACAGGGGCACACAACCCTTTCCATTCTGGTGGCAATGATGATTCTGCTTTGTTGGGTTCACAAGTCCACCAAGTATCTTCTAACTGCCATTTTGTTCCTAGGCTCAACCCTTTATTGTTGGTTATTTCCACTATTTCTCCACAATACTTGATCATCGGATGGTTACTGGGGGCAGATCTATTATAGCACGTAAGATTGCTGGCTGTAGCGAATGCACGCTGTGGCGTGCCTGGTACCTTCATACGGGCTCTCTCTGTGGTACAGTTCAGTGGTTGATTCACACTTATCATACTTTGTATCATACATTCTAGTTCAGACCCACTCGCCACTACTGATACCAGAGCAATCTGCGGTCTAGCCGCTGCACACACAATACAGTCAGACACATTCACTCGGTACATTCACTCGGTTTGCAGTAAAAATTGCCAAAGTAATCCAAAAATTAAAAATTCCACCGGTCACTAAAACTTTATCACTAGTCACGTTCATCTTGTTAATACTGTCCGGTGGGGATGGGTCAGTAATCTCTTTGTCTATCTTGTCATTGCTGTTCAATGGAGGTCGTTTAGTCATTGTCATTGTCATTCCAGGACTCTTCTTCTTCTTCTTTAATGATGCTATGGGTCTAACCCAACTTCCCCTATGTAGCCTTTTTAGGTATCTGTTCCCCCTTTTTTATCTCCTTTTCACCATGGTTCAAGATAAAGAACTACACCTGTGCCTTAGGAAGAATCCTCTAATATCTTCCCACAGCCTTTGAGATCGTGGTCGCACTGAGGTTCAAGCAAATGTTCCCGTCGCCTCAGGATCTCAAATTTCCGCCCCTCTTTACCCCATGGTGCTAACTATCAAGAACAGATTGGATCTGGCTACTGTTTTAAAAGGAAATGACCGCTAAGCGTTCTTCTTGAGCAAGATTCAAACAACATTTCTTTTTTTGTTTCAAAAACACCAAAGCTTCATGTGAGTGTTCGTAGCAAGCTGTGGTTCTGGATCTTTTAATTAATCTGGATTCAGAGGGCCCATGTGCGCCCTCTTGCAATGGCTTAAATGTTCCCATGTGGTTTTATTCTAATTTAGCCACTATCCCTCCTGTTGACACATGTAAAACTCATGTGTCATCACCACAAATAAATCAGACAAAATCAGTCAAAGGAAGGTTAGTAGGTCAGCAGTGTACAGAGCGACCTGTAGGTAAAGTCTTAGACTGCAAGTCAGCAGAGGGAGTTGTAGTTGCATATGTCAGGACTGCCAAGTCGTTGCCACGGGAGATGAGGGGATTGGGATGTTGCACACATGTGAATGGCCAGTGTTGTGGGAGCCCGGAGAACATCCATGGTCTGTGGGACGGGTGGGCTCCTCAGTTGCTGACACCTAACCCTGCGGACGCCACTAAGCCGCAACCGTATGCATGTTGGGAAAGCATACAGGCTGTTAGTGAAAACAGTAGGGGACGGAATCCCAAAGAACAGGGTGGCGTAGGGTAAGTGATAAACACACAGCTTGAGCAAAGACGCAGAAAGAAGCTTATCTATTCCACGATATTCTTCAGCTCACTACTGTAAGACCAGCTTAGGTGTTGGTGTATTCCCTCCTGTGCACATAGAACTGATTCACAAAGATTTGTTAATTGCCTTGCGGACAAGTCACTGCGTGCAGATGCGGACGGGAAAAACATCCTTTGGTCAGTAAACAACAAAGAAAACAAAAGTACAGGGCCAGGGTGGTGCAGCAGTTTTGGACAATAAAGACGTAAATGCCCAAGCAAACTGGCTGTGCAGCATAGGCGGGGTGGGGGGGGGGGGTTGGATGGATGGATTGGGCTGGTGGAGGTGGGATGGGGCAGGTGGGGCAGGTGGAGGTGGGGTGGGGCAGGTGGGGGTGGGGTTGGCTCGTGGCAGAGAACTACAATCATGTATTCCTTTCTGCAGTCGCCATCAGACAAGGCTTTGTAGTCAAAATATTTCTATCAAAGTCATTTTACTGAACTCCTTCTAACATATCCATTAATTATAAAAAATTTAAACAGGTGTCAATCAAAACGGCCAATCAATCGATGACAATGACCCACATACTACAGCAATGCAGCAATCAATTGTTCCCAGAAACAAAAAACAAAAATCATCATATTTTACTCTTATAATTGAAAGTAATATCTGCGGGGTTTCTCCTTTTTTTTTTTTTTTTAAATATCCCGCATTCTGGGTTTCACAAAATATATACATTAACTTCTTTTCAAACAAACCTTTCATCTTGCGACATGCATTCTCTCAAATCACCCTGTTCCGCTTCAACACACACACACACACCTAGGCTGAAATCAGTTTCATCATCTCGCTGGAATTAGTAGTCCATGAGGACTCTTGCCCCCCCCTCAGAAATGTGGGCGTAACTCGTACCTTCTCACAGATTCCAGACAGAAACTCCACTCAAATTTCACAGAATTCAACAGTACAAACACATCCCAAATAGCATTCACAAACAGACAACTGCAACAGTTAAAATCACTTTTAAATTTTCAATCTTCAGACGAACATCGGACAAACAGAGTATAAAACTTGTACAGACATTTGTATACTGTACAAACTACACAAACAACAAACAGACAGACAAACAGCAGCTCATAACTTGTGGATTTCTCCTATAGCCCCCCTCCCCCTGCTCAGCTGGATACTTCCCCTGGGAGCTCTGGTGATTTAGATTTCAGAGCTCAGAATTCCCAGCTTCACATCTTACACACCACAACGTAACATTCTATTTTCATCAATAAATTCACTTTCTCATTTGCCTTCAACTAGGGCAGAATTAGTACCCTTAACCATACTTTGTCACTGCGGACCTCGGTGTCTCTCAGGACACTGTCGGACCAGATGACCCTCCTTCCCACATTCAAAACATTGTCTGCGTTCTTTGCGACCTTCGTAATCCTTAAATCTGCGCTTTTTTGAGCGTGTGAAATGCCCATTATCATTCACATAACAATCATTCTTATCACTGCAACCATAGACATTTGTAGCAACTTTCTTCCCTTTCTTTTCCTTTTTCTTGATCCCATATACAGGGTGCCGGGTGGTTTTTAGAAAATCACTCGGTCCGCAGATTCTATGATCCACAACATATTGTGTGACACACTTGCACAATCCTTCAGTCAAAACCTCACGTACAGCAATCCTACACCGTTCATAAGGGGAATCTGTTGTTTCAGCAGCAGGGGGAGCTATACCTCTATATTTGCTAAAAACCTTCATCACTTTATCCAGTAGCTCATCTATGTCTGATGCATTAATACCATATTCCGCCTCATATGTCTGGGAGGTCCCATCCACCTTTTGTGGGAGGGGCTGAGTTTGGTTTTGGGGAAAGTCCCGGGGAACCTGGCATACGGTAGATGGTACCTCCTCCAAGTCTTTGTTCTCCGTACTTGGCCCCTCCTCATTTATACCTCTAGTAGCCATCTTTGAGCTTCTGTTAAACAATATTACTTTTCGAAAATCACATTACCCTGAACATCTCCTTTAATTTGAGAAACAAGTTCCTTTACAGCTGTCAAAATACAGATACCCTAAAAAACACACCTTCATCATTAGTGGCCATAATTTTGCTTGTACCTTGACACATTCTTTACTTCCCCGTCCACGCACCTCTTAATGGAAGGATTGGTAGTCACATGGAGCCCCCTGTCCGCCCTCTTACTTGGGCACGGGGTACCTGACACAACTTCCGTGCGTTGAACTTCTAAGGAGAGGCACCTCCGACTAAGGCACTGACACAATCGGTGGTAGTAGATCCACTCCCGATATTACTGCCTGTTATGCGGCTGTATTCTGTCACAAGGACTTACAATTCCGCTGAGGCACACGGTAGCTTAGGAAACTGACCACAGATTGTGTCATGCAAAACAATATGACAACACATCAATACTTATACTCTAAACGCAGCCCTGCGTACAAGAAATTACAGAGACAAAAAGTAGTACTTACAATTAAGAAGCTTTCAGGACACCCGAGAAGTTTGTTTTAGAAATCCTAAGCAGGCGATTTCACCGACCTTGGCTGAAGAAGTCTCACGGTTCGGAATAAACCGTATGTCACAAGGACGTGAGATCTAGTTGCATTTGGCCACCTGTTTAAAGGAAATATAATCCCGGTGGGCTTTCACCAGCTTACTATCAGATTCGCCAGTCGCAAACGCGCTCCTAGGCCTCACCTCTCTGTGACGATAGGTTCCGGTTCGAATTAGGACCAGATGTTAAAAGCAAATAAACTTACTCAATGAGACTCCTCCATTTCGTGCCAATGAAAATGAAATCTTTATTCACTCAGCTGAGGACCCTTTTATATACCAGCATTTATTAAAGGAGAAACAGGCTAGCTGCAGCCCGGCTAGTCACAAAAGGGTGGAGACTTCCTCCACCTGTTGATCTTTATACCCCAGTTAACATGCTAATATATTCCTCCCTCCAAACAGTCTGTAATCCCAGGAGTCCAATGAGCAATGTCCAGTTTCTTCTTTTGGGTGGGTCCGGTCCTCCTCTGTGTCCTTCATAAATGAATAGAAAGTCAACAGGAAAGAGAAATATTCTGACATCAGTTCCTTGGTTCATTCCTCTCAAAGTCATATCCACCTTCAGAAAACTAGTTTAGACTGCCCTTCCCAACATCCTGCCTCAGGGCCTGGCACAGAATGACACTGAGGGGGGAGGGGAGGTGCTGTGGAAAAAACATGAGACTGCGCACAGTGAATAGTTCAGAGGAAGAATACATAACATATATGTAATATCGTGATAATTCTCTGGTTAACAATAATCCTTTTACTTAAAGTGTCACTCTAACACAATAATCTAATCTTGTGCATGTGGTCCTTATAGCCACATGAGGATATACAGGATATACATAAAGATTAACAGATTAATTATAAAATTCTTTCCACAGTGAACCCACCTCATCACTGCATATACCTTACTTTTGTGTTGAGTGAACCCACCTCATCACTGCATATACCTACCTGTTGTGTTGAGTGAACCCACCTCATCACAGCATATACCTAGCTGTTGTGTTCAGTGAACCCACCTCATCACTGCATATACCTACCTGTTGTGTTCAGTGAATCCACCTCATCACTGCATTTATCTACCTTTTGTGTTCAGTGAACCCACCTCATCACTGCATATACCTACCTGTTGTGTTCAGTGCACCCACCTACCTATGTGAGTGCACGCAGTGTGATATACCACTCCATGCATACCTGTTAACTGCACCTGTGTGACTGCACATTGTATTAGTCAAGTCAGTGCATACCTTTTACTTCACCCCCCCCCCCTGATATGGACAAAACAGGTAGAGGAAGAGGTTGAGGCAGACCCAGGGGAAGGCCACCCGGCACCGGCAGGTCTGTGCGAGGTCGTGTTGATGTGATTTAGTGCGGCCCTGGCCCAAAGTACAGTGCTCAGAAGAAGGCACGTGGTTGACTATTTAACACAGAACACCTCATCTCCCGCAGCCACCAGCGCTACTACAAGCACCACATCCGCTGCATTTGACACTTCGTGGGAGTTATTTGGTGGTGAAATCACTGATTCCCAGCCAGTACTGCAAGAACAAGATGAAGGCGCTAAGCAAGTTACACCACCTCATGTGTGAGTTAGGTGACACTATGAACGTAATGTGTGAGGGGGAGTGTCAGGAACCGGCCCGCGGCACGCCTACGTATACGGTTCCCGACTGCGGGTTTGACCAGATCAAGCGGGGAGCAGCCTTATTCGAGCTACAAACAAGGCTGTGACCCCTCAAAAGCTCCTTACTGCCACCACTAGCGGTTTGCTAGACACGTCCACTCGGCTGTCGAGAGCTCAGCACGCAATCCGCGTTTTCGTATTCGGGTCAGCTTTGCACTTTAGGCCGCATACAGGAACGCCACGCACACACGCGCACAGTTGCAATCTTACAAGCAAAACCACTAACAGTCGTTCCGAACGATACTGTTAGCCACTCTGCTGTCGAGCTACTCGCACTGGCGTTTTCGTACGTTGGGTCAGCTGCGTGCTTTAGGCCAACGTATGACAAACGCCCCCACACACAATGCAATTACAATCTCATACGGTAGGGTTGCTCAAACGTACAATTAGGCATGGATTTATACACAGTTGCACTTCAGTCTCTTCTAGGCTATGAGTGTTAGTTTAGTACAGCAGAAGTCAAACTTATTTAAATAACAATTTAATATTCCAGAAAAAACATGGAACAATGCAGAACTTAATATATACAAAAGATGTACAAAAACAAAGTAAAAAAGTAACAAAGTAAAAGTTACAAGATAAAAGTTACAAAAATAAAAGTTACAAAAATACACACAAGAATATTTGCATAAAAATAAAAATGGGGATTAAAACGTTACCAACTTTTACGTTACCACGGTCTAAACGTTGTTGGCGGGAGCACGACATTTTTTCGACCAGCTAGGGACGTCGAGATCATCCCTAGCTATGCGCTATCTCCAGGAGAAGATACCTGTGACTGTCCTGGACCAACTTAAATAGTCCGAAGTGTCCCCTGGGGCATTTAATGTCCAGCCCCCAGGAACTAATGCAATTTCCCCATTTGTGACATCACCGAACGCTTGTCCTAGTCTTCCTGTGATATGCGAACTTTAAAGGGCTCCTGTTTTAGCTTTTTAAAGGTTGCAGAATTCAACAGGTAAGATTGTATCCTAACAGACATCAAAAGGCTTCCTCAACATTATTTCCTAGCATCAAAGTTTTCCTGTCTCCGTTTTTAAAGTCTGCAGAGATTTCCAACCCCTTCCAGCCGGCTGTCATGTAAATTTCAAACCTTCAGGTGTCAACTTCCTCTTCCCCTGCTGGACAATGAGGGCAGAGGTAATGTACATTTACATACAGAATTTACATGTACATACAGGCTCCAATTAACCGTTTCCTGGGGCCTGGTGGCACCTTCAAGAGCCAGACTAGCTTTTAGCAGACATAGACAGAAAAATGACAGAAATATGTTCCTGTATTCCCTAACATCATCAGCACCCCAATATATCACCACACCTCCCCTCTTTAGAATGGGGCAAGGCAGATGATCTTCCCAGATTATCCTGCCAGCGCCTACATTGTTGGTTCTGCTTGACGGGACAGCCCATCAGCATTCCCATGATTGCTCCCCTTCCTATGTTGAATAGTGAAGCTATATTGTTGGAGAACTAAGCTCCATCTCAGCAATTTGCCATTGTCCCCAGAAACCCGATGCAACCAACTAAGAGGGTTGTGGTCGGTGACGACCATGAATACGCGACCGTAGAGATAGTGCTGCAGCTTTTGTAGGGCCCATACAATTGCCAAGCACTCCTTCTCTATGGTGGCGTAAGCTACCTCCCGGGGTAGCAGCTTCCGACTTAAGTACAGAATCGGATGTTCTTCCCCAGTTTGGTTTACCTGGCTTAACACAGCACCTAGGCCAAAGGCTGAGGCGTCCGTCTGGACTACAAACTTTCGGCTGAAGTCTGGCGCTTGCTACACGGGAGGGCTGGCTAGGGCCCTCTTCAGAGCTGTGAATGACTGTTCACATTCTGGCATCCAGAGAATCTGCTTGGGCAGCTTCTTTTTGGTGAGATCTGTCAATGGCTTGGCGAGGGCACTATAGTTGGGGACAAACATTCTATAGTACCCAGCAGTCCCTAAGAAGGACTGAATCTGCTTCTTTGTGTGGGGGTGGGCCAGGACACAATGGCATCTACCTTCCCAGTATCTGGACGAAGCTCTTCCCCCCCCCCCCCCCCCCCCACCACCACATGTCCCAGGTACTGTACCTGTTTCATGCCTATCTGACACTTGCTAGGCTTGACTGTTAGTCCTGCTGCAGTAATGCATCCCAGAACCTGTGACAGCTGAGCTAAGTGGTCTTTCCAGTTGGCGCTAAACATGGCGATGTCATCTAGGTAGGCGACAGCGCAGTGTTCCAAACCTTCCAGGAGACCATTTACAACCCTTTGGAAGGTGGCCGGGGCGTTTTTCATTCCAAAAGGCATTACATTAAATTCAAACGGACCTGAGGGGGTGATAAAGGCAGACCTCTCCCATGCCTCAGCTGTTAGAGGGACCTGCCAGTATCCCCGACTCAAATCCACGATTGTTAGATATTGCGCGCCAGCTAGCTTATCTAACAATTCGTCGACCCTCGGCATTCGGTAAGCATCTGACGCAGTTATCAAATTTAGTTTTCGATAATCTACACAGAACCGAGTGGTCTGGTCCCGTTTGGGTACTAGCACTACAGGTGATGCCAATGCGCTGTGCGACTGTTGGATCACACCCCTAGTGACAGCATTTCCTCAATCTCCTTGCTGATGTGGGCCTTAACCTCAGGGGAGACTCTATATGCTGACTGTCTAACCGGCTTGTTATTTCCGGTGTCAACATGGTGTACAGCCAGGCTGGTCTGACCAGGGCAGGCTGTAAAGGTCAGCACATCAGATAGCCCAGCCTGCTGCTCTGCTGTCAACTCCGGATTGATCTGCACAGAGTCGTTTTCCTGGGTGGAGGCCAGGATGTCAACCAGGGCCTCTGCTTCACCATAAACTCTCTCCCTAGCCCCGTGGTCATACCACTGCTTCTGGGTGGCCTGGGCTTGAGTAAGATTCTCTCGCACTAACCCCACCAGGGTGTCCATCTTTTCCCGGAACTTTAGAACGTATTCCACTATGGAGACCCCGGGACCCATATCCTGCCCCTCCCAGACCTCTCGAATGAGATCGAGGGGCCCGCGTACCCTCCTCCCATATAAGAGCTCAAAGGGCGAGAACCTGGTGGATGCCTGGGGCACCTCACGATAACCAAACAGTAAGTGGGGCAGGTATCGCTCCCAGTCTCTCCCTTGCGATTCAACAAACACCCTTAGCATCTGTTTCAGAGTACCATTGAACCGCTCACATAACCCATTTGTCTGGGGGTGGTAAGGGCTGGCCATGATGTGTTCTACCTGCATTTGCTTACAGAGGCATTCCATTAGGCGCGACATGAATTGCGGGCCGTGATCAGTGAGCATTTCGCGGGGAAAACCGCCCCGTGAGAAAATGCGCACCAATGCGTCCGCAACCTTGTCCACCCGTATGGAGCTCGGGGCTACAGCTTCAGGGTAGCAAGTGGCATAATCTACCACCGTAAGAATGAAACGTTTCCCTGTGCTGCTGGGTATTGCTAGAGGCCCAATTATGTCAACAGCAACCCTTTGGAAGGGCTCCTCTATTATGGGTAAGGGCCTCAGTGGGGCTTTGTCTGTGTCACCTGCTTTACCGACCCGCTGACATGCGACACAAGACTGGCAAAAATCGGCAATATCTGTCCCCATGTGGGGCCAATAAAAATTGTGGGCAAGACGGGATTTGGTCTTGCGGATCCCCAAGTGACCAGCCAGGGGCACTTCATGTGCCATTCTTAATAGCTGCTCCCTGTACCTGTAGGGAACAATCAACTGCCGGTCTGCCTCCTCCACTTCAGACGGCTCAGAGGGAATAACCTCTATGTACAGTCTGCCTTGCTCCCAGTACACCCTCACTCTGTCGCCCTCAACCGGTGCCCTGTCCGCCAGACCCCTGAGCTCTTCCAGGCTGCTATCAAGTCATACAGCCTCGGAGAACTCAGCGCTGTCAGCCACAGGCACCAGGGAGGTGGCAAACTGAGAGGCCTCTGGGTCCTCAGAGCCAGACTCTGAAGTGGAAGATTCTGACCCAGTGACATCAGCCCCTTCAGTGGACAATTCGTCTGCTGCAGCCCGGTGAGCACTGCGGGTCACCACTACAGCTGACGGAGCGTTCACTGTACAAATGTCATTATGCAACACATCACATATTACATCAACATTATCTGCATTCATGGTAACAACGTGTCCCCCTCCAGGCCGGGGCACTGGAGACTCACTAGGGCTGGCTCCTAGTACACAGTCCATAGCCCCTGGGGCCTCACCAGCACTCCCCACTTGCACAGCATTATCAAACAGTACCTTGCAAGAGTCCTGAACTTTTGCTGGGGATGCAGGCTCCACGGGTTTGGAGTAGGCTCATACCGGGCCACTAACCGTCCCAGGTCAGTACCCAACAAAACGTTTGTGGGGATGGCATCCGTTACCCCCACTTCTTTCATTCCGCTGCCGGCCCCCCAATCCAGGTGGACCAAGGCGGTGGGTATGGCGGGGGTGACACCCCCAACTCCTTTGACAGCTATAGTCTTGCCAAGAATGTACTCCTCGGGGTTCACAAGCTGGGGGTGCACTAGAGTCACCTCTGCTCCAGTGTCTCTCAGACCGGTGGTAACTGTATCCCCAACCGTGACAGGTTGCAGATTCTCTGCATAGCTACCTGCATTCCTGGTGGCACACAATGCATTTCGGGCCCCGCCAGAGTTTGGGGCTTCCTTCTTCTTTTCTGGGCACGTAGCACTGATATGACCCGGTTTGTTACAGGCAAAACATCTCCGAGTGTCAACGGTGGCTGTTCTACCTCCAGGAGGCTGCGGGACTTGGCTTCGCTGGGTGCTCAGAGGAGAAGGTCTCGCAGTCTTTTCTCCCTTCCAGCTGGGCGCCGTAGTCCTCCGAAAATTCGATGCACGATTGGACGTGTAGGAATCAACGACTTTCGCGGCCTCATCCACGGTCTTTGGCTCTCGGTCCCGTACAAACTGCCGGACATCAACAGGACAAGTGTGGAGGAACTGGTCTTTTATTATCAGTTCCTGCAGGGCATCAAAGGTTTCAACCGCCAGTCCTTTTACCCACTGCTGGAAGGCAGTGCGCAGGTTGCACGCATGATCCAGGTAACTGTCATTAGGACCTCGCTGCACTGTCCTGAAACGTTTGCGATACACCTCTGGCGTGAGGTGGTATCGCGCAATGATGGCTTTCTTAATTGCCTCAAAGTCTGTTTCTTCCTCCTGGGGGAGACTCACAAACGCCTCCAGGGCCTTGCCTCTCAGCCCTGGTGTGAGGTATCTTGCCCACTGCTCACAGGGCACCCCATACTGCCGACAAGTCCTTTCAAACCCCTGTAGGAAAGTGTCTATATCAGAGTCCTTGTCCATAGCGGGGAACTTATCCAGGGGGATTCTGTGGACTCGCTCACCTTCGCGTTCTGCGGGTAAAGCAGACCGGTTCTGCTGCTGAAGTTTAGCCAGCTCCAGCTGGTGTTGCCGTTCAGCTCTCCCCTCCTCTGCCAGGCATCTTTCACTCTCGGCCTGGCGTCGCCGTTCAGCTCTCCCCTCCTCTGCCTGTCGGTGCAGTAGGATCAGCTTTAGGCGCAGTTCAGGTTTAGCCGAGTTCAGTAGCTGTAGATCAGCTTCCAGAGATGGCATCTCCCTGCTCGGTGGATCGTCCAGGACATCATCTCCACTCGCATTCTGTGGCGGGAGCGATTCCTCCTCTGGCGTGTCGTGAGCTGCATCCGCTGGCGTTGTAGCACGGGCTTGCTCTGCCTCATACTCCTCAAGGGCACGAACTAACTGCTCCTTAGTCTGGCTGCTCGCCGTCTTGATGCCTTTGTGCTCACACAAGTAGTAGTATCTCTTTGCTTTGCCTTGCATAGCTGGATGCTTTCTGAGCCATCGTGTTGCAAAATAAAAAGAAAAAAAGGGGGGAGGGAAAGCAAAATACCAAGTGTGTATCCTTGAACAAAAAAAAAGTATATAGATTCTGCACTGAGTAGACTTCTGTAGGCTAGCCTTTAGTACTCAGAATAGCAAGCTAAACTGCGTACTAATGTACTAAACGATCCCACCTCTGCCAGCCAATTATGTCAGGAACCGGCCCGCGGCACGCCTGCGTATACGGTTCCCGACTGCGGGTTTGACCAGATCAAGTGGGGAGCAGCCTTATTCGAGCTACAAACAAGGCTGTGACCCCTCAAAAGCTCTTTACTGCCATCACTAGAGGTTTGCTAGACACGTCCACTCGGCTGTCGAGTGCTCAGCACGCAATCCGCGTTTTCGTATTCGGGTCAGCTTTGCACTTTAGGCCGCATACGGGAACGCCACGCACACACACGCACAGTTGCAATCTTACACTGTAGTGAAGCAAAACCACTAACAGTCGTTCCGAACGATACTGTTAGCCACTCTGCTGTCGAGCTACTCGCACTGGCGTTTTCGTACGTTGGGTCAGCTGCGTGCTTTAGGCCAACGTATGACAAACGCCCCCACACACAATGCAATTACAAACTCATACGGTAGGGTTGCTCAAACGTACAATTAGGCATGGATTTATACACAGTTGCACTTCAGTCTCTTCTAGGCTATGAGTGTTAGTTTAGTACAGCAGAAGTCAAACTTATTTAAATAACAATTTAATTTTCCAGAAAAAACATGGAACAATGCAGAACTTAATATATACAAAAGATGTACAAAAACAAAGTAAAAAAGTTACAAAGTAAAAGTTACAAGATAAAAGTTACAAAAATAAAAGTTACAAAAATACACACAAGGATATTTGCGTAAAAATAAAAATGGGGATTAAAACGTTACCAGCTTGAAGGTCTAAACGTTGTTGGCGGGAGCACGCCGTTTTTTCGACCAGGAGTCGAGATCATCCCTAGCTATGCGCTATCTCCAGAAAAAGAAGATACCTGTGACTGTCCTGGACCAACTTTAATAGTCTGAAGTGTCCCCTGGGGCATTTAACCACTTGAGGACTGCAGGGCTAAACCACCCTAGTGACCAGGCCATTTTTAGCTAAATTGGCCACTGCAGCTTTAAGGCCAAGCTGCAGGGCCGCACAACTCAACACAGAAGTGATCCCCCCCCCCCCTTTTCTCCCCACCAACAGAGCTCTCTGTTGGTGGGGTCTGATCGCTCCCCCCATGTTTATTTTTTTTTAAATAAATATTATTTTTTTTTTTTCTTTAAAAACCCGTTTCTTTAAATTTCTTCCCTCCCTCCCTCCCTCCCTCCCTCCCCACAGCCAGCCAATTATGGCGATCGGCTGTCATAGGCTTCTGCCTATGAGAGCCGATCGCTCTCTTGTCCCCCATGGGGACAGCCGTGTCACACGGCTGTCCCCAGTGCAGCGCTGCTGCTCATCGCAGCGCTGCACCTAGTAAATAGACGGCGTGATCGCCGTCTAACAGTCTCCCGAGCGGCAATAGCCGCTCGGAGACTGAAGGTGGGGCGGAGCTCCGCCCTCCGAGCATGAGATGCGCGCGCACCATGCGCGCGATCTCATGCAAAACAGAGCCCCAGGACTTTACGCCTACTGGCGTGACGCGGGCGGCAGAAGGTTAATGTCCAGCCCCCAGGAACTAATGCAATTTCCCCATTTGTGACATCACCGAACGCTTTTCCTAGTCTTCCTGTGATATGCAAACTTTAAAGGGTTCCTGTTTTAGCTTTTTGAAGGTTGCAGAATTCAACAGGTAAGATTGTATCCTAACAGACATCAAAAGGCTTCCTCAACATTATTTCCTAGCATCAAAGTTTTCCTGTCTCCTTTTTTAAAGTCTGCAGAGATTTCCAACCCCTTCCAGCCGGCTGTCATGTAACTTTCAAACCTTCAGGTGTCAACTTCCCCTGTCCCCAAGACTCTGGTAATCTTGCTTTGTATAATGGGACAATGGCTGACTCTAGAGTTCAAAAGCCAGGCTGACCAGCCTATTCTTCCTCAATTGGCAGCTAATTAGCAGTAGACACCTCTTCCCCTGCTGGACAATGAGGGCAGAGGTAATGTACATTTACATACAGAATTTACATGTACATACAGGCTCCCATTAACCGTTTCCTGGGGCCAGGTGGCACCTTCAAGAGCCAGACTAGCTTTTAGCAGACATAGTAGACAGAAAAATGACAGAAATATGTTCCTGTATTCCCTAACATCCCTAACATATATCACCACAGGGAGGATTATGAAGTACCTGCTGTTGGTGCAGTTTTGGAGGTGTCTGAGGCAAGCGAAGCTGGGCAGGATGATTATGATGATGACGATGATATGGATTCCACGTATGTTCCCAATAGAGGAGATGAACAGGGGGACAGTTCAGAGCGGGAGTCAGAGAGGAGTAGGAGGAGACGAGTTGCTGAAAGAAGCAGGGGGAGCTCGTTGTCAGAAACAGCTGGTGGCAGTGTCAGGCGCCATGTATCGCCACCTATGGACAGCCAGTCAACATGCCCTTCAACGTCAGCTGCTGAGGCCACCATAGTGCCATCACCCCAGGGGGGCTCAGTGGTTTGGACATTTTTTTGTGTGTCTGCCTCAGATCGGAGCAAAGCCATCTGTTCTCTCTGCCTCCAAAAATTGAGTCGTGGAAAGGCCAACACTCACGTAGGGACAAGTGCCTTACGAAGGCACCTGGAGAAAAGGCACAAACTGCAATGGGAAGAGCACCTAAGGAAAAGCAGCACACAAAAGACAAACCACCCTCCTTCTCCTCTTCCTCCTTCACTGCAGCGTCTTCAGCCGCTTTCTCCCTTGCACCTTCACAGCCACCCTCCTCCACTCCGCCTCTGACCTTGAGCGGTTCCTGCTCCTCTGCCCACAGCAGCCAGGTGTCCGTGAAGGAAATCTTTGAGCGGAAGAAGCCAATTTCTGCCAGTCACCCCCTTGCCCGGCGTCTGACAGCTGGCGTGGCAGAACTGTTAGCTCGCCAGCTGTTACCATACAAGCTGGTGGACTCTGAGGCCTTCCGTAAATTTGTGGCCATTGGGACACCGCAGTGGAAGATGCCAGGCCGCAATTATTTCTCTGAAAAGGCGATACCCAAACTGCACCGTGAAGTGGAGAGGCAAGTGGTGTCATCTCTGGCACACAGCGTTGGGTCAAGGGTCCACCTGACCACGAATGCCTGGTCTGCCAAGCACAGTAAGGGCCGCTACATTACTTACACAGCCCATTGGGTCAACCTGGTGACCGATGGCAAGCAGGGAGTATGTGGCTCTGCAGCGGACCAACTTGTAACACCTCCACGGCTTGCAGGCAGGCCTCCTGCCACCTCCTCTCCGCCTGCTACATCCTCTTCACTGTCGTCATCCTCCTCCTCCTTGGCTGGTGCCGCAATCTCCTCTCCAGCTACACAGCCGCATCTCCCCAACTCCCCATGGGGCCTATGCTGCATGCCAGGTACGACGGTGTCACGCCATCTTAGACATGTCTTGCCTCAAAGCCGAGAGTCACACTAGAGCAGCTCTCCTGGCTGCTCTTAACAAACAGGTGGATCAGTGGCTGACCCCGCACCAGCTGGAGATCGGCAACGTGGTGTGTGACAACGGCAGCAATCTCCTTTCCGCTTTGAATTTGGGAAAGCTGACACATGTACCCTGCATGGCACATGTGCTGAATCTAGTCATTCAAAGATTTGTGTCAAAGTACTGAGGCTTAGAGGACGTCCTGAAGCAGGCCAGGAAGTTGTGTGGGCATTTCAGGCGGTCTTACACGGCCATGGCACGCTTTGCAGACATTCAGCGGAGAAACAACTTGCCGGTGAGACGCTTGATATGTGGTAGCCCGACTCGCTGGAATTAGATCCTGCTCATGTTCTCTCGCCTGCTAGAACAGGAGAAAGCCGTCACCCAGCACCTCTACAATTTCAGTAGAAGTACACAATCTGGGGTGATGGGGATGTTGTGGCCCAACAACTGGACACTGATGTGAAATGCATCCAGGCTCATGCGGCCGTTTGAGGAGGTGACCAACCTGGTGAGTCGCAGTGAAGGCACCATCAGACTTGATCCCCTACGCTTACTTCCTGGAGCGTGCCGTGTGTAGAGTGGTGGATCAAGCTGTGGAGGAGCGTGAAGAGGAAAAGTTATGGCAGGAAATTGCACTCTCCAGGCAGCGATTTCAATTATGTGTGGGCCTTCAACTCAGATATTCAATCTGCTATAACCACCACAACATGAAAAAAGTTAAACCAGGCCTCACTTGTCAGTATCAAAAATTACTTTATTGTGAACAAAATAATCAAGAGTGTGTATCAAAGCACTGTATAAAACCATTAAAACACCATAGGAGCTTCAAAAATGTATCAGCATGCCCACACTCTCAAAAATCCACTTCATGCACCCATGCACGCCATTCATTCCATAGGAAAGCAATCTAGCGCTTTGTGGCAGTTTAAACAGAGCTCTGCATCCAGGTGCAACTATTGGTTATTTTGCTATTGCTTAAAGCATGTAAAGCACATCCAAAGCTTAAGTGATCAGTAAGAGGACACTGTCTCTGAGTTTTAGTTGATTAGACTGATTGTGTCAGCATCTCCAGTTCATTGGAATGTACTGTACTGTACCTTTCTCATTACAGGTCAGCGCAGTCATTATGGTTATTATGGACTTTTGGCTTTGGTAATAGTGCCAGTGATGCTTCTGTTCTGGTTTCTCTATAAAACAAAGAAAAAATCAAATAAAGGTATTTTTATTCTCTATTCTAAATCTTTGTTACAGTATACCTGTTATGAAAATTACACATTGTCCTTTCAAGAAAAAATTACCTACTTTCCTTACAAAAAAAGTGACCTTTACAATGTACCTGCAATTATTCAATTAATGAATGTAATTGTGATTACAAACACAGAACCATGGTGGCATAGCACAAGATGCATTGCCATGGCAACCTGGCACGTGTACCACTAATGCCATTACACTATGAGGTTGTCATACCGCTGGCCTGCAGGTATATTTGTTTACACTTAAGTAGTATAGAGGGCGGCATTGCAGGCAGTGATGCGGCGAGCAGAGGAAGTAGTAGGAGAAGGAGGTACGCTCCCCGCTCGCCGCTGCTATACATTACATTTTTGTGGCATGTAGCTGGAGGGGGTAGCGGGGAGGGGGGACCCAGGTGAGGAGGGGTGCCCCCCCTCCACGCCGACCGCTGCCACCCCATTCTGCCTGCTACCCCCTCAGCCCAAAAAAAACCCACCCAAACGGATCGAAAACTTATGCTGTAAAAAAGGCAGCATTGATCCGTTTGCGTTCCCTTGGCTAGGATCATGGACCGCTAGGATCATGGACTGCAGGCTCCGTCCTGCAATCGTGCCTAGTGTGGATCTAGCATTACTGTAGTCACTAGTGGCCCGGGAGCACCAGATTGTAAACAGATGGAAGTATCTACATAGAAAAGTTGGTGTTCCATCCTGAGGCGGGGAACCCGGCAATTAGGGATTTTTCAAGACCACTGAACTCCCATTGTAAACAGATGGGACCAGTCAACTGCCCATTTTTAGAGGTAACCCTCACAAAATAACTTTATTTTGTGAAAGTAATGTTCCTTGCCACTTAGTTTAGTTAGCTTTCTTAAAGGGGAACTGAAGAGAGAGGTATATGGAGGCTGCCATGTTTATTTCCTTTTAAGCTATACCAGTTGCCTGGCAGCCCTGCTGATCCTCTGCCTCTAATACTATTAGCCATAGCCCCTGAACAAGCATGCAGCAGTTCAGGTGTTTCAGACTTTAAAGTCAGATCTGACAAGACTAGCTGCATGCTTGTTTCTGGTGTTATTCAGATACTACTGCAGAGAAATAGACCAGCAAGGCTGCCAGGCAACTGGTATTGATTAAAAGGAAATAAATATGGCAGCCTCCGTATACCTCTTACTTCAGTTCCCCTTTAAAAATCCGTCATCAGTCAGATTATTATGTAACTAATTAAAAGTGTTCTAATAGTAAACCTTAGAATATTTTACATTGTGGACAACACTGTTCTTTACTACTTTTTACAGATTTAACCTCCCTGGCGCTCTGATAATGCGCAGCTGCACGGCTGCGCATGGTTTTTTAAACTTAATTTTCTTTTTAAATCATGTAGCTAGCCTAGCGCTAGCTACATGATACCCCCCTCCCAGCGGAATCCCACCCACCCTTCCGATCGCCGCCGGCGATGATGGCCGTCAGGAGATCCCGTTCTGAACGGGATCTCCGTCAGGGCTTCCCCCGTTGCTATAGCGACGACCGGAATGACGTCATCGACGTCAACGACGTTGTGACGTCATAGGGAGTCCCGATCCACCCCTCAGCGCTGCCTGGCACTGATTGGCCAGGCAGCGCACGGGGTCGGGGGGGCGCTCGTTACGTGGCGGATAGCGGCGCATCGGCGGCGATCGTCTACAACACGCAGCAAGCAAAGTGTTTTTTAAAATTTTTTTATTAAAATCGTCCCGCTGGGGCCTGAGCGGCACCCTCCGGCGTCTCTGGACGAGCTGAGCTAGGGAGGTTAAGGAGTATTGTTCTGATTTGCAACTGATCTCTAAGAATATAAATGAGGAAATATTTTACAATGATCACTAAATATTACTAAATAATTGATTAATTAATATGTAAACATTTGTATTCATTAAAGGACCATTGTTGCAAAAAAGTTGAAAAATTTTAAATACATGAAAACACATAAATAAAAAGTACATGCCTCCTAGAGTAAAATGTGCTATAAATAATCTTTCTCCTTTTAGGGTTGCCGCGATATACCAGTATGACGGTATACCGCGGTTTGATACGATGCACAATTGTTCGGGGGAGGGGCGATGTGGTGGCGGGGATGCAACATAGTGGCTGGCGCACGAACAGTGGCGGGGATAAATAAATACTCACTTGCCGGCGGGTCCTCCATGCGTTTACTGGCTTCTTTCTCCTTCCTGTTCTTGCATCCCTATTTCCCTGAAACAGTTACAAGGAGATGGAACGCAAGAACAGGAAGAATAATGAAGACAGTACACACATGCAGGACCCACTGGCAAGTCAGTATTTGTAACCCCCGCCGCTGCATCCCCCCTCCCCTAAAGATCTCTATACTGCGGGCACCTATCATGGCTACACATATCCCTGACTACCTATGCTGCGGCCACCTGCTAATGGCTACACCTATCCCTGGCTACCTATGCTGCGGCCAACCACTACTGGCTACACCACCTATCCATGGCTACCTATGCTGCAGCCACCTACTACTGGCTACACCTATCTCTGGTTACCTATGCTGCGGCCACCTGCTACTGGCTACACCTATCCCTGGCTACCTATGCTGCGGCCACCTACTACTGGCTACACCTATCCCTGGTTACCTATGCTGCGGACACCTACTACTGGCTACACCTATACCTGGTTACCTATGCTGCGGCCACCTACTACTGGCTACACCTATCCTTGTTTACCTATGCTGCGGCCGCCTACTGTTGGCTACACCTATCCCTGGCTACCTATGCTACGGCCATCTATTACCTACCTATTACACCTCTCTAACACCACCAGGACTTTTGCAGGAACAGGGTGAGTCTTTTTACAGTTTTATCCAGTGCCCCAAATCTCCCGGTGGCTTAATCATATGTATGCCGAGAGAGTGGGGCACCCCCCGCACTGGGGTGGGTGGGAACATTATTTAATGTAAGGGGGGGGGGGGCTCAGAGTCCAAATAATTATATAATACCGTAATACCGTCATACCGTGGTAGTGTTTTAGGCAGTTATGATATCGTGGAATTTCACACCGTTGCAACCCTAGTATGTTGCTGTCACTTACAGTAGGTAGTAGTAATCTGATAGAACTGACAGGTAGTGGACTAGCCCAGAGCCGGATTAAGGCTAAATGGGGCCCTAAGCAAAGTAACTGATTTTGGCCCCCCCATCATGTCGTATTAGAATCAGAAGATGCAGCTGCACAGCAACATGCCGCACACACTGGGGCAGCCGAGCTACTGGTTGCTATGGGCAACAGCCCGCTTTCCTCTGTGGGTGCACAATGCAGGGAATAGCAGTGGCAAAATGCAGAGTGAGAGATGAATGGCTGGGACATTTGCACTCAGGGGCTGGGGCACCCCTGTGAAGAGGGCGCCAGATATCACAGCAGCAGCACTTTCCCCCTGCATCTCCAGCCTGGCAATAGCAGAAAGCTCTGGACACCACCAAACCGGAAGCCATTCCCCAGACAGAATTACATAACCACCCCCACCACCGAACAACTGATTTCCTCCCAAACTAGACAGCCACCATGCAGCCTCCATCCCAGTAAATACGATAGTCCAGCAGAGAAGGCAGCCGCAGTGGGGGAGAATGACAGCACCAGATGACTCACATTCACCTATTGCGATCCAAGCAATAGAGGTCCCATCATCCGGAGCCCATTTGTCTCCTCTAGAGTGCCGCCGCTCTGTTACTACTACTATTACTACTTCCTACTTCCTGTCTGATCTGAGAATCAGGAAGTCCAGAACGAGCGGCTGCACTGTAGAAGAGACAGATGGGTTTCAGATGACGGGATCTCTATCGCTTGGATCATGGATAGGTGAGTGAGTGTTTGCCACCTGCTGCTATCATTCTTGCTGCAGCTGTGGTTCTATGTGGGAAGGGAGGGAGGAGTGGGCAGTGGCAGAGTGCACAGTAGCAGGAGGGGGACCTAGGAGGAGAGCCTGGCTCTGAAGACAATCAGCAGCGCACGGCATCATTTGACAAGACAAGACAAGACAAATAACATTTATATCGCTCTTTTCTCCTGGCGGACTCAAAGCTCCAGAGCTGCAGCCACTAGGACGCACCCTATAGGCAGTAGCAGTGTCAGAGAGACTTGCCCAAGGTCTCCTACTGAATAGGTGCTGGTTTACTGAACAGGCAGAGCCGAGATTCAAACCCATAGGCCTAGTGCACACCAAAAACCGCTAGCAGATCCGCAAAATGCTAGCAGATTTTGAAACGCTTTTTCTTCTTTTTCTGCAGCGTTTCAGCTAGCGTTTTGCGGTTTTGTGTAGCGGTTTGGGTATAGTAGATTTCATGTATTGTTACAGTAAAGCTGTTACTGAACAGCTACTGTAACAAAAAACGCCTGGCAAACCACTCTGAAGTGCCGTTTTTCAGAGCGGTTTGCGTTTTTCCTATACTTAACATTGAGGCAGAAACGCATCCGCAATCCAAAATCTGCAGCAGCCCGGGAGTATGCGTTCCTGCAAAACGCCTTCCGCTCTGGTGTGCACCAGCCCATTGAAATACATTACCCTAGCAGATCCGCACCCGCAAGCGGATCGCAAACTGCAGCCGAACCGCTCTGGTGTGCACTAGGCCTCAAAGGGACTCCGAGCAGTGCCTGTGGGTATGCCTTTAAGCATACCCACAACTAAATAATTACATCCTCACACCTACCAGCATGATGTTTGTAATTATATCCCCCTCAGTTCCTTATATTTCATTGCATTGTGCTGAATCGAGCTGCCGACTTTGGAGAAAAGTCGTCCTGTGTAATACAATGTAACTATGGAAAGATGCATATCATTTTAAAGCTCTCTTTCTCCTCTTTCCAATGATATATAAAGCGCCGCCCTATGCCTTTTAGTTTTCGCTATTTTTGCAATCGAAATTGTCGTGGCCGCGATTTTGATCACGAAAATTTCGAAAACTAAATGGCATAGGGCGGTTTATATATCAATGGAAAGAGGAGAAAGATAGCTTTAAAATGATATGCATCTTTCCATAGTTACTGCACTGCTCAGAGTCCCTTTAACCATTATACTATCCAGCCACCGCTGTCAGGATGGCGAGGGCTGGTCTATGTGCTGATGGGGCCCCTTTGACTCTGAAAGGGGCCCCAATCGACTGCTTTTGTTGCCTGGTTGGTAATCTGGCCCTGGACTAGCCCATCTCCTCATGGTGAATCTGCATCTTTATATAGAGACTTTCCAGGGAGTGATTTTGTAAAGAATAAATGAAATACTGGGAAACCCCCATGAGGAGGTGGACTACTCAATTATATCAGTTTTCTACTAACTACTGTAAGTGACAGCAATATAGGATGAAAGTAATTTATAGCTCATTTTACTCTGGAAGAAACATTCTGCTTATTTGTTATGTGTTTACATGTATTTACATTTTTACTATAGTGGTCCTTTTAGTTACATTCAGTATTTCTATTTAAATACACAAACTGTGGTGTTTTTAAAGGAAACCTAAACTGAGAAGGATATGGATTTTTCCTTTTAAAATAATACCAGTTACCTTACTCTCCTGCTGATCCTGTGTCTCTAACACTTTCAGCCACAGCCCCTGAACAAGCATGCAGATCAGGTGCTCGGACTGAAGTCAGACTGGATTAGCCATATGCTTGTTTCAGGTGTTTCAGCCATTACTGCAGCCAAAGAGATCAGCAGGGCTGGCATTGTTTAAAAGGAAACATCTATATCCCTCTCAGTTTAGGTTCTCTTTAACCTCCTTGCCGGTCTAAAAAATCCGGCAAGGAGGCAGCGCCGCACTTTTTTAAAAATTTTTTTATAAATCATGTAGCGAGCCCAGGGCTCGCTACATGATAGCCGCTGAGCGGCGGCATCCTCCTACCTATGCAGGAAATCCCGTTGAGAACGGGATTTCCTGCAGGGCTTCCCCGGTCGCCATGGCGACCGGGCGGGATGACGTCACCGACGTCATGGACGTCGTGACGTCAGAGGGAACCCCGATCCGCCCCTTAGCGCTGCCTGGCACTGATTGGCCAGGCTGCGCAGGGGTCTGGGGCGGGGGGGGGGGGCGGCTCGGCGGGTAGCGGCGAATCGGCGGCGAGCGGCGGCGATCGCGTACTACACACAGCTAGCAAAGTGCTAGCTGCGTGTAGGAAAAAAAAATTATGCAAATCGGCCCAGCGGGGCCTGAGAAATCCCCCTGCGCAGGTTACCCCGAACTGTGTTCGGGATAACCGGCAAGGAGGTTAATGAGTCAATTATGATTATGTGCAATTTTGCATAATTTTTTGCAATTATGCATTGCATAATTGCAATTACAGCATACTATGATTGTGAATCTTCATAATGCCTGTAATTATACAATTACGCATAGCTTACACATACATGCGTAAAAAAATTGCATCTATTTGCATTTTTTGACATTAAAGTCACTGGCTGACGAATTTAGTGGTTAATAGCAAAGCCCCCTTACATGCTGTAGAGACCAAATGGGGGTATGTGGAGGAGGACAGTAGGTACAAGAGAAAATTTCAAAAAGACCTTATAGTTTTTGAGAAAATCGATTTTAAAGTTCTCGTGCAGAGTGTGAGAAATGTTTTATCGGCCACCGACTTTAGCCGTTACTAACAAAGCCCCCGTAAGTGCTAGAAACACCAAATTTGCAAAGTATGTTAAGAAGAACTTTAAAATCGATTTTTTTCCCCCTCTTTTTCCCACTGTTCTTCTTAACATACTCAGCAAATTTGGTGTTTCTAGCACTTACGGGGGCTTTGCTATTAACCGCTTTGTGGGCTTTGCTATTAACCGCTAAAGTCGGCGGCCAAAACATTTCCCACACTCTGCACAAGAACTTTAAATTTTAGATTTTTCTCAAAAACTATAAGGTTTTTTTGAAAAAAAAATCCTCTTGTACCCACTGTCCTGCAAATTTGGTGTTTCTAGCATGTAAGGGGGCTTCTTTAATAAGTCGGCGACCGTTCACCTGCCATTTAAGTCTATGGAGCCACTACATAACGCAAATTAAATTTTGCATGAATTACGCTAACTTGCGTAATTACGGGTAGCAATTACGTTTCCATGCGCATTTTTTTATGCATAATCCGCAAATTTTGCATTACGATTACGATGCGTAATTGCAAATTACGATGTGTAATTACCGAATAGCGTAATTTCTGCTCATCACTAGACACAAACAGTGATATTATTAATTGAATAATCACTAAATAATAGCTGCATACTTTCACTTTGTTTTGCAGATAGCAAAGTGATTGGCCAGATTTTGTGTGAGGAGAACTTGCAAATTGCATCTAAGCACATGTTCAATATCGTATGTTGTCTGTGTCTAACAATGTATGCAAATACTAAGCTGAAATTGTAGTCAGATAAAATGCACTGAGGATCACATGTGTGTTCTGTTCTGCTCATCTTTAACTGCTTGACATGGAGGCAGGAGCGGACTGACAACTCATGGGGCCCCCGGGCAATAGGAGATTATGGGGCCCCCATACCAGTGTTTCCCACCTTTCACGTTATATTTTTACAGACTAAGATATAATAATTTACTGACAACAGTAAATATGTTATATTGTGATATTGTACACTGACAAAAACCCCTGCGGCGTGCACAGCGCGGCGCGCCAAAAAATGGGTGTGGTCACGCAACAGAATGTGGGCGTGGTCATGGGTGGGGCAAAATATACATGACCTTAGCAGTGGTGTAAAAGGTCTGCCGGGGAAGTTTGAACTCTGCCATATTGTTTCCCCCCAAAATACATGTAATCTGACAGCATTTCAGCAAAAATCCATGCAATTTGGCAGAGGTTCCTCCAAAATACAGATAATATGGCAGTCGTTCCCCCAAAATAGACGTTATCTGGCAGCAGCGGTTCCCCCAAATACACATAATTTGGCAGCGGCTCCCCAAAATATGCGTAATCTGGCAGCGGATCACCAAAAATACATGTAACAGCAGTGGTTCCCCCAAAATACACAGAATCTGGAAGCAGCAGTTCCCCCATTATACACAATCTGGCAGCGGTTCCCCAAAAATACACATAATCTGGCAGCTGTTTCTCAAAATACACTTAATCTGGCAGCAGCAGTTCCCCAAAAATAGTTAATCTGGCAGCAGTTCCCCCAAAATAGGTGCCCCCAGTATAGGTAACTAGGTCAAAAGGTATCCCCAGTGGAAGTATCCAGGTCTATAGGTTTTCCCAGTGCAGGTATACAGGTCTATAGGTGTCCCCAGTATAAGTAGCCTAATCTACAGGTGTCCCCAGAATAGATAACCAGGTCTATAGATGTCCCCATTTAAGATAGCCAGGTCTATAAATGTCCCCAGTTAAGATAGCCAGGTCTATAGGTGTCCCCAGTATAGGTAGCCAGGTCTACAGGTGTCTCCAGAATAGGTAGCCAGGCCTATAGGTGTCCCCAGTACAGATAGCCAGGTCTATAGGTGTCTCCTGTATAGATAGCCAGGTCTTTAGGTGTCCCCAGTATATGTAGCCAGGTCTATAGGTGTCCCCAGTATAGCCAGGTCTATAGGTGTCCCCAGTATATACAGCCAGGTCTATAGGTGCCCCCAGTATATACAGCCAGGTCTATTGGTGCCCCAGTATATGTAGTCAGGTGTATACGTGCCCCCAGTATATGCAGCCAGGTGTATAGGTCTCCCCAGTATATGCAGCCAGGTGTATAGGTGCCCCCAGTATATGCAGCCAGGTGTATAGGTGCCCCCAGTATATGCAGCCAGGTGTATAGGTGCCCCCAGTATATGCAGCCAGGTGTATAGGTCTCCCCAGTATATGTAGCCAGGTGTATAGGTCTCTCCAGTATATGCAGCCAGGTGTATAGGTGCCGCCAGTATATGCAGCCAGGTGTATAGGTCTCCCCAGTATATGCAGCCAAGTGTATAGGTGCCCCCAGTATATGCAGCCAGGTGTATAGGTCTCCCCAGTATATGCAGCCAGGTGTATAGGTCTTCCCAGTATATGCAGCCAGGTGTATAGGTCTCCCCAGTATATGTAGCCAGGTGTATAGGTGCCCCCAGTATATGCAGCCAGGTGTATAAGTGCCCCCAGTATATGCAGCCAGGTGTATAGGTGCCCCCAGTATATGCAGCCAGGTGTATAGGTGCCCCCAGTATATGCAGCCAGGTGTATAGGTGCCCCCAGTATATGCAGCCAGATGTATAGGTCTCCCCAGTATAAGTAGCCAGGTGTATAGGTGCCCCCAGTATATGCAGCCAGGTGTATAGGTTTCCCCAGTATATGCAGCCAGGTGTATAGGTCTCCCCAGTATAGCCAGGTCTGTAAGCAGTGGCGTAGCTACAAACCTCTGGGCCCCGATGCGGAATCTGGATGTGGGCCCCCCCCCCCCCCCACGGCAACAACAGCCCCCCTCCCCCGGCAACACCCGACGCACACACATATCCGAATCCCTATAGCCAGCTATAGGTCCCCCCAGTATAGGTAGCCAGGCATAGGTACGCCAGTATAGTTGCCCCCGGTATAGGTTAGCCAGGTAGGTGCCTCCAGCATAGGTAGCCAGTATAGTTGCCCCCAGTATAGGTTAGATAGGCAGGCGCCGCCAGTACAGGTTAGCTAGGTGGGTGCCTCTAATATAGGTAGCCAGAATAGTTGCCCCCAGCATAGGTTAGATAGGTAGGTGCCCCCAGTATAGGTTAGTTAGGTAGGTGCCTCCAATATAGGTAGCCAGTATAGTTGCCACCTGTATAGGCTAGCTAGGTGCCCCGAATACAGGTTAGACAATTAAGTGCCCCCAGGTTAGATAGGTAGGTGCCCCCCAGTATAGGTTAGATTAGGTAGCTGCCCCCCAGTATAGGTTAGATGAGGTAGGTGCCCCCCAGGATAGGTTAGGTAGCTGCCCCCCAGGATAGATTAGGTAGGTAGCTGGCCCCCCAGGATAGGTTAGGTAGGTAGCTGGCCCCCCAGGATAGGTTAGGTAGGTAGCTGGCCCCCCAGGATAGGTTAGGTAGGTAGCTGGCCCCCAGGATAGGTTAGAGTAGGTATCTGCCCCCCCGGATAGGTTAGAGTAGGTAGCTGCCCCCCAGGATAGGTTAGGTAGGTAGCTGGCCCCCCAGGATAGGTTAGGTAGGTAGCTGGCCCCCCAGGATAGGTTAGGTAGGTAGCTGGCCCCCCAGGATAGGTTAGGTAGGTAGCTGGCCCCCCAGGATAGGTTAGGTAGGTAGCTGGCCCCCCAGGATAGGTTAGGTAGGTAGCTGGCCCCCAGGATAGGTTAGAGTAGGTAGCTGCCCCCCCGGATAGGTTAGAGTAGGTAGCTGCCCCCCAGGATAGGTTAGGTAGGTAGCTGGCCCCCCAGGATAGGTTAGGTAGGTAGCTGGCCCCCCAGGATAGGTTAGGTAGGTAGCTGGCCCCCCAGGATAGGTTAGGTAGGTAGCTGGCCCCCCAGGATAGGTTAGGTAGGTAGCTGGCCCCCCAGGATAGGTTAGGTAGGTAGCTGGCCCCCCAGGATAGGTTAGGTAGGTAGCTGGCCCCCCAGGATAGGTTAGGTAGGTAGCTGGCCCCCCAGGATAGGTTAGGTAGGTAGCTGGCCCCCCAGGATAGGTTAGGTAGGTAGCTGGCCCCCCAGGATAGGTTAGAGTAGGTAGCTGCCCCCCCGGATAGGCACGGAAGCGCTGTAGGCGGAACTCACCTCCGGCCCTGCGCCGCTGGTCTCCTCCCGCTCTGTATAGATGTTGTTACACACTGCTTCCTGTTTAGCCGGAAGCAGTGTGTAACAGCAGATCTATGCAGAGCGGGAGGAGACCAGCGGCGCTTGGAACGCAGGCAGGTGAGTTCTGCCTACAGCGCTTCCGTGCGCTGCGCACTCTGCATCTGAGGGGGAGGGGGGGCCCGGGGAGAGGTCGGACTGCCCTCCCCACGGCTGCAGCTCCCCCCTCCCAATAAGTCCCCTCCCAACGAGTCCAAACGGACATGGGCCCCCCGGGCCCCTCCCCCGCCTCTTCAGGAGCCGGGCCCGGTCGCCGAGGCGACCGTTGCGACCACAGGCCCTACGCCCCTGTCTGTAAGTGCCCCCAGTATATGCAGCCAGGCTTGTGTCTCCAGGAGGGGAGACAGCCAGTGAAGGAGGGAGATGGGCATAGCAGCGGAGAAGGGGGGAAGTTTCCCCCCCTTCTCTCACCTTGGGGCCCCCCTTCCTGGCTCTCTCCTCCGTAATCTGCAAAGTGTCGCACAGCTGGAAGCGGCTGACAGCGGGCGGAGACTTACCGCTGTTCAGCCACCGGAGGGAGCGCTGATCTGTGTGCCGCTAGTCTGGGCATCTCAAGCCCACACTAGCGGCACACAGATCAGCGCTCCCTCCGGTGGCTGAACAGCGGTAAGTCTCCGCCCGCTGTGAGCCGCTTCCAGCTGTGCGACACTTTGCAGATTATGGAGGGGAGAACCAGGAAGGGGGGCTTCCCCCCTTCTCCGCTGCTATGCCCATCGCCCTCCTTCACTGGCTGTCTCCCCTCCTGCTCAGGGTTCTCTGGCGGGGGGTGCCCCCCCCCCCCCTGACCACGGGCCCTCGGTCCTTGCCCGAGTGCCCTAATGGTCAGTCCGCCCCTGCATGGAGGCATACATACTACAGTCATTAAAGATGAACTCTAGGGAAATATTAAAAAAAGGAAGGAAAGAAAGGGAAAAGGAAAGGAAAAAAGAAAAAAACTATAGCTGACTGCACGGCACTGTGACTGCTGACTGGTCCTCCCCAATGTCCTCATCTGATGCTGCTCATATTGACAACTGCAGGCTCAAAACTGTGAGCCTCATCACTGGTTGCTGCCACAACTTCTGCATCCGGCCACTGGCTCAGTCACTGTATTAGATAAATAGGACACTGGCAGGAAGTAGAGCTTGCAGGAGCAGTCTATGAAGGGTTACAGCACTGGAGAATGACACCACAGAGTCTGAAATCTATCACACAGCCACACCTGACAGAAGGGTGCTCTTTTCTTCCACAGGCAGGTTATACATTTGGCTGGATCCCCACTTTTGCATTATAATTAGGGATGTGTAACGATTGGTGTAGCAACACAGACGTCTGATTATGTGCGATCTGCAGAATCACCAATAATACAGGAGCTGGTGGGTACTATTAGAACACAGTAACTGAATAGTTTGATAAAAGCTCACCAGAGGAGCTGGTGGGTACTATTAGAAGAGCACCTCACCAGTGACAAGGGCTCACTGGTGAGTAGAAATGTCAGACAGGTTAGGATCAGTAACAGGCGGGCAGGTACAGTACAGAATCGGCAGGCAAGAGAGTAGTAAGATATCAGGCAGGGTTCAGCAACAGAGTCAGATGGGCAGAAGTACAGAAACCATAGGCAAACGCAGGGGGGGATTACAGGTGCCCAGAATCCCCCCTCAGACCAGTGCAGTGTCTGGAGACAGGCATAAATTAAGACACCAGAATATCTGCAGGCATCCTGCAGCTCACAGCACCGCCCCCTTTCTTTCCCTACTACAGTTGACTTTGGATGTAGCAGCAGTGTGTATACAGATTGTGGAGCAGCTCTGGGAAACTCAGAGTCAAGTATGAGCACAGCCCTGTTCACCTACTAGGTGAATGCTTCACTTTCCCCTTCCTTAGCAATGTCAGCTGTCCTCATTATTATTTGTATCCGAACTGCTCCTGATCTATACTGTTGTCAATCGGGAGCAGATCGGACATTTAGGAAATAATTGTCAGATCCTGTCAGTTGGACGAGAAATTGCATTATGTGTACCTAGCATGATGGCCTACCATATTATTATACTGTATTGTGCGTGGCTGAGGGACCCCTTTCAGGAATCCCCCCCTTGAAAATCCTGGGTTTGCCCCTGGAAACGATAAGCAAGAGCAGAGTCAGAGGGTAGCCAGAGTCATACACAGAATATCAAAATACAGTAATACAATAATCCAAGTCTTGTGTGAAATCCCTGTTTTCCTCCCAGATCAAAGCATACCGGATACTATCTTAGGTCTGAGCGCTAACACGTGAGTATTCGCAACAGCAGACAAGTTGCGAGTGAACAGTGAAGGCTTATGAAGCAGAGGAGACCCCACGGCCGCACCCACAACAATCAGCCAATCCGGAGCGCCGTGAGTCTCCTCTGACGTCAGCCGACGCGCCTCCTCCCCGCATAAAGGTCCTGTCTCCGCGCGCGCCCGCGCGATACTGCGACCCTATGTGCAAAAGACAAACCCGTCCTCGGCATACTAGACGCCAGAGGCACGGGCGAAGTCCCTGAACAGGAATGCAAGTCGGCTGCGGAGACACCCTGCGTGCCCGCAGCCGCCATTACTGCGGATGTTACAGAACCCCCCCCCCTGAGGCGTGGACTCCGGACACGATCCACCTGGACTGTCAGGATGCAACTTATGAAACTCTTCCCTAAGTTCCTCTGCATGCATGCGACAAGCCGGCACCCAAGATCTCTCCTCTGGGCCATACCCTCTACAGTGTACAAGGTACTGTAGGGAGTTACGCACTACCCGAGAATCCAATATCTGCTCTATCTCATCTACTCGGGTTCCCCATCAATCACCATCGGGGGGGGGGGGGGGGGGGAGAGGAATCCACATGCACAGCAGGCTTCAAGAGGGACACATGGAACGATTTGAGGGCGGAAGTGAAATGACATAGGTAACAATCTGGGACCCAGTTTTGCAGAGGGCTGCTTCAAAGCTAAATGTCGAGTAGACACCCACACCATATCACCTGGTGAAAAGACCCACTCTACAGATCGTCTCTTATCTGCCTGCTTTTTCTGGGTAGCAAAGGCCTTCTTAAGATTTCTCCTGACCATACCCCAGATCTCCTTTAAAGTTCCCTGCCACTCCTCCAGAGCCGGGAAAGGAGATGACACCACGGGCAGTGGGTAAAACTTAGGTGATCTCCCCGTTACAACCTGAAATGGGGAGAACCCCGAGGAAGCACACTTCAAATTATTATGGGCAAATTCTGCAAAGGGTAAGAACTTGACCCAATCCATCTGGGCATCCGCCACATAGCACCTAAGGAACTGTTCTAAGGACTGGTTAACCCTTTCGGTCTGCCCATTAGTCTGTGGGTAGTAGCCGGAGGAAAACGATAGATTCATACCTACAGTAAATGATGACAAAAGGCCCTCCAGAACTTGGAAACAAACTGGACTCCCCTATCTGACACCACACTCTCTTGGATGCCATGCAATCTGAAAATGTGGTGAATGAAGAGCTCTGCCAGTTCCTGTGCAGAGGGGAGTCCGTCCAAGGGAACGAAATGGGCCATCTTACTGAACCTATCGACTACCACCCATATGACTGTTTTCCCATCAGATCTGGGCAATTCACCCACAAAGTCCATGGACAGGTGAGTCCATGGCTGCTCAGGCACCGGTAATGACTGTAGTGTACCCACAGGAGCCCGTCTAGATGACTTACTCCTGGCACAAACAGAACAGGTTCCAACAAAGTCCTTACAGTCAGAGACAAAAGAGGGCCACCAGACACATCTGTCCGGCAACTACTGCGTGCGGGCAATACCTGGGTGACCTGCATTCTTATGGGCGTGGAAAACATGTAGAATTTGAAATCTGAACTGGAGTGGTACAAACAGAACCCCATCTGATTTCCCTTCGGGAACCTCCTGCTGAAAAGGGTTCAAGACAGATGCCCAATTTTCCCAGGTCTCAATGTCAGGGGCATCAGAGGACTGTGATGACCCTCCCTCCACTTGAATCTCGGTAGCGCCTATAATGACTTTCTCCAAACAATGATGACGACAGTAGGAGGACCAACTCAACAGTTGTCTGGAACTCCAGTCGATTTGAGGGGAGTGTTTCTTTAGCCATGGCATACCAAGAATTACAGTGGCGGTGAACATTTTAAGAACCAGGAACTGTATTTGTTCCATATGCAACACTCCTAGCTGACATGTTAACACAGGAGTCTGAATAAGTGGTTGTTTCCCCTGCAATGGTGAATCATCCATTGCGGTAACCGCCACCTGGCGTCCCACAGAAAGGAGAGGAAAACCAAATTTAACGGCAAAATCGTAGGCCATCACATTAACTGCAGAACCCAAGTCTATAAAGGCCTGGGTGGAATGAACCTGACCCTCCCAGGCAATAGAACACGGGAGAAGTAAACGATTGTTTTTTAGAGGTAAGATTTAATTGCCTAGGGTAGTACCTCCAGCTACACCTAGGCGATAGAGTTTTCTGCCTTTCTGGGACAATTTGACACTATGGGCCTGATTCACAAAGCGGTGCAAACTGTTTAGCACGGGTGTGCTAAACAGTTAGCACGTGAAGTGCCATTCGCGGACTTTTGTGCACGCAAAGTGCCACGATTCGCGCGATCGTGGACTTTTGCGCGCAAGGTCCGCGATCGTGTGAATCGCGGCACTTTGCGCGCGCAAAAGTCCGCGAATGGCACTTCACGTGCTAACTGTTTAGCACACCCGTGCTAAACAGTTTGCACCGCTTTGTGAATCAAGCCCTATATGTCCTTTCTCTGCACAATACAGACAGAGTTTCTCAGCACGTCTCCTGTTCTTTTCAACCTCCGAGAGTTTGGTCTGTCCAATCTGCATTGGCTCATCCAGAGGTGGAGGGGAAGGAACAGGAGGTGAAAAAATACCAGGAGCGATTCTCCCTGGGATTTTACCCCGAGTTTGCTTTTGGTAGCGAACTCGCCGATCAATCTTGATTGCCAAGGATATAGCCTCATCCAAGGACTTAGGCTCAGGGTGACCTAACATCAAATCGGCTACAGCATCAGACAATCCCATCAGGAAACAATCCAGCAGCGCAGACTGCCCCCATCTGGCTGATACTGCCCACCTTCTAAATTCAGCTGCGTAAGTCTCGACAGGGCTATGCCCTTGTCTGAGAGTCTTAAGTTTCCTCTCAGATGTTGTAGCCAAATCGGGATCGTCATATATAACTGCCATCGCTTTAAAGAAATCCTGCACAGAGGCCAAAGCCTCACTACCCTCGGGGAGACTGTAGGCCCAGGACTGGGAATCCCCAGTTAATAAGGTCTTTAAAAAAGTGACATTCTGACTCTCTGTACCTGAAGATACTGCCCGTAACTCAAAATATGATAAGCACCGGTGCTTGAAGTTTCGAAAATCAGAGCGATGCCCCGAGAATCTTTCAGGAGGGGGCATCCTGGGCTCAATAACTAGAGGAGAGGACACTTGTGCATTAGGACCTTTAAGATGGTTAACTGTCTCAGCCAATTGGTCAATCTGGGTTTTCTGTATGTTAACCGTCTTGATGAGATCGTTAACGGTCGTGGTCAAAAGTTCAACCCGATTGCACAGTGTCTCCATAATTTTTTGGTCAGCTGTTCTGTAACGATTGGTGTGGCAACACAGACGTCTGATTATGTGTGATCTGCAGAATCACCAATAATACAGACGCTATAACTGATTATGTGGTGATCTGAAGTATCACCAATAATACAAGTATAGCTGGCAGAATACAAAGTATGTAGTGCTTGGTGCAACAGTAACAGAATAGTTTAGCTATACCTCACCAGAGGAGCTGGTGGGCACTATTGGTACACAGTAACTGAATAGTTTGACAAAACCTCACCAGAGGAGCTGGTGGGTACTATTAGAACACAGTAACTGAATAGTTTGACAAAACCTCACCAGAGAAGCTGGTGGATACCAGCAACAGAGTCAGATGGGCAGAAGTACAGAAACGATAAGCAAAGCAGAGTCAGAGGGTAGCCAGAGTCATACACAGAATATCAAAATACAGTAATACAATAATCCTAGTCTTGTGTAAAATCCCTGGTTTCCTCCCAGATCAAAGCACACCGGATACTATCTTAGGTCTGAGCGCTAACACTTGAGTATTCGCAACAGCAGGCAAGTTGCGAGTGAACAGTGAAAGCTTATGAAGCAGAGGAGACCCCACGGCCGCGCCCACAACAATCAGCCAATCCGGAGCGCCGTGAGTCTCCTCTGATGTCAGCCGACCGGCTGGTCAGCTGTAGTGTTGGGCGAACACCTAGATGTTCGGGTTCGAGAACTTTCGCCGAACATCGCCGCGATGTTCGGGTGTTCGCGCCGAACTCCGAACATAATTGAAGTCAATGGGGACCCGAACTTTCGTGCTTTGTAAAGCTTCCTTACATGCTACATACCCCAAATTAGCAGGGTATGTGCACCTTGGGAGTGGGTACAAGAGGAAAAAAATATTTGAAAAAGAGCTTATAGTTTTTGAGAAAATTGATTGTAAAGTTTCAAAGGAAAAACTGTCTTTTAAATGTGGAAAATGTCATGTTTCTTTGCACAGGTAACATGCTTTTTGTCGCCATGCAGTCATAAATGTAATACAGAGAAGAGGTTCCAGGAAAAGGGACCGGTAACGCTAACCCAGCCAGCACCAGCAGCAGCACACGTGATAGAACAGGAGGAGGCGCAGGAGGAGAAGGCCACGCTTTTTGAGACACAACAACCCAGGCCTTGCATGAGGACAAGAAGCGTGCGGATAGCATGCTTTGTACCGCCATGCAGTCATAAATGTAATAAAGATAAGAGGTTCAATAAACAGGGACCACGCGGCAACGCTAACCCAACAGCAGCAGACGTGATGGAACAGGAGGAGGCGCAGGAGGAGAAGGCCACGCTTTGTGAGACACAACAACCCAGGCCTTGCATGAGGACAAGAAGCGTGCGGATAGCATGCTTTTTACCGCCATGCAGTCATAAATGTAATAAAGATAAGAGGTTCCATAAACAGGGACCGGTAACGCTAACCCAGCAGCAGCAGCAGCAGCACACGTGATGGAACAGGAGGAGGCGCAGGAGGAGAAGGCCACGCTTTGTGAGACACAACAACCCAGGCCTTGCATGAGGACAAGAAGCGTGCGGATAGCATGCTTTGTACCGCCATGCAGCCATAAATGTAATAAAGATAAGAGGTTCAATAAACAGGGACCACGCGGCAACGCTAATCCAGCAGCAGCAGACGTGATGGAACAGGAGGAGGCGCAGGAGGAGAAGGCCACGCTTTGAGACACAACAACCCAGGCCTTGCATGAGGACAAGAAGCGTGCGGATAGCATGCTTTGTACCGCCATGCAGCCATAAATGTAATAAAGATAAGAGGTTCAATAAACAGGGACCACGCGGCAACGCTAACCCAGCAGCAGCAGACATGATGGAACAGGAGGAGGCGCAGGAGGAGAAGGCCACGCTTTGAGACACAACAACCCAGGCCTTGCATGAGGACAAAAAGCGTGCGGATATAGCAGCAATGCTTTTTGCCACCATGCAGTCATAAATGTAATACAGATGAGAGGTTCAATAAACAAGGACCGGAAACGCTAAACCATCCCAGATGTTCATTGGTCATGTTACTTGGTTGGGGTCCTGGAGTGTTGCGTAGTCGTTTCCAATCCAGGATTGATTCATTTTAATTTGAGTCAGACGGTCTGCATTTTCTGTGGAGAGGCGGATACGCCGATCTGTGACGATGCCTCCGGCAGCACTGAAACAGCGTTCCGACATAACGCTGGCTGCCGGGCAAGCCAGCACCTCTATTGCGTACATTGCCAGTTCGTGCCAGGTGTCTAGCTTCGATACCCAATAGTTGAAGGGTGCAGATGGATTGTTAGACACAGCTACACCATCTGACATGTAGTCCTTGACCATCTTCTCCAGGCGATCGGTGTTGGAGGTGGATCTGCACGCTTGCTGTTCAGTGGGCTGCTGCTGCATGGGTGTCAGAAAATTTTCCCACTCCAAGGACACTGCCGATACCATTCCCTTTTGGGCACTAGCTGCGGCTTGTGTTGTTTGCTGCCCTCCTGGTCGTCCTGGGTTTGCGGAAGTCAGTCTGTCGGCGTACAACTGGCTAGAGGAGGGGGAGGATGTCAATCTCCTCTCTAAAGTCTCCACAAGGGCCTGCTGGTATTCTTCCATTTTGACCTGTCTGACTCTTTCTTCAAGCACTTTTGGAACATTGTGTTTGTACCGTGGATCCAGAAGGGTATAAACCCAGTAATTGGTGTTGTCCAGAATGCGCACAATGCGTGGGTCGCGTTCAATGCAGTCTAGCATGAATTGAGCCATGTGTGCCAGAGTCCTACCAGAATCCTCATCATCCTCTTGTGAGCGTTGTGATAGTTGTTGTGATGCATCATAGTCGTCACCTTCTTCCTGGTCTGTTTCTGCTGACCATTCGCGCTGAATTGTGGAAGTCCAACGTGCACCGCTCTGGCCCTCGTCAGTGGTGGCAGGAAACTCCTGCTCCAACTCCAGCTGTTCCTCCTCCTCTTCTTCGTCATAGCTGCTGGGGCCAGCGTTTCCTGAGGCGGATGGCCTGATGTTGGTACCATCACGCTGATCGTTTTCTCCTTCAGATTCCCCCAGTTGCATCATGACAGCTGTTTCCTTGATTTTCAACATTGACCTCTTCAGTAAACACAGCAGTGGTATGGTAATGCTGACTGAAGAGTTGTCACTGCTCACAAGCAACGTGGATTGCTCAAAAGTTTGGAGGACTTGGCAGAGGTCCAACATGTTGGCCCAATCGGATCCACGGAAGCTTGGCAGCTGTCCGGATGCGCCTCGGTACTGCGCCGTCATGTACTGGACCACTGCACTCTTCTGCTCGCAAAAGCGGGCTAGCATGTGCAGCGTAGAATTCCAGCGCGTAGGGACATCACACAGCAAGCGATGGTGGGGGAGATTGAAGCGCTCCTGCATCTTGGCGAGTGCCCCCGAAGCAGTACTTGAATTTCTACAATGTTTGGCCACTCATCGCACCTTCAACAGAAGATCGGCCACGCCTGGGTATGTCTTCAGGAACCGCTGAACTACTAGGTTCATCACGTGCGCCAGGCAAGGGATGTGTGTCAGCTTAGCCAACCTTAAAGCGCGAATGAGATTACTCCCATTATCACACACAACCATGCCCGGTTTCAGGTCCAGCGGTGCCAGCCACAAATCCGTCTGTTCCTTTATTCCCCTCCAAATTTCCTCCCCTGTGTGCTGCTTATCCCCAAGGCAGATCAGCTTCAGCAACGCTTGCTGACGCATGCCAACAGCTGTGCTGCACTGCTTCCACGATCCTACTGCTGCTGGTGCTGGGTTCGCGTTTCCGGATGAGGTACAGCTTTGAGATGCGTTGGAGGAGAAGGAGTCAGAGAGGTAGGTGCTGCTGTTGTTATCCAGTGGGAACAAAAATTTTTAGGAGGAGCACCAATAATGAAGTAAACTTGATGTGTGCCACGGTCAAGGCCTCTGTGCCATTAGAGACCAACAACAGTCCAATCACAAGTAAGACCGGCACCACTGGAGATGAATAGTATCAATAAGCTCTTTTAATCACACAAACATGGCTTCAGCAAGACAGACGCTGTTTCGGGCATAGCCCTTTCTCAAATTGCAATAGCCTACAAATAACACCACTACATGTGTCCTTAAGTATCCCTCCCCCACTAAAAACACCAATCGGTGTCCTGCTGGGCGGGGTGTAACATGGCGGACCTGATGGGGAACAGACAACTTAATATGCAAATCACATTGGGGAGACATAACTTCCATTTACCTGTCACCTGCAGCAAACGACAATCAAGACACGCGCAATGGGAGCCGGCCTCCAACAACGTCATCACCCTTCCTCCCCGTGCGCCGCATCCATCAAGCAGCGGCAGCACGCAGGGGGGAGGCGCCACGCGTATCGATGGAGCGCAACACTGCGCTCCATCAAAAGGCCCGAACTTCCGGAACAACCGGAAGAAACCTCCACTTAACACGCAGAGTCCGATGGTCACTAGGCAACAAGCCTGAGTGTACACAATCGGGCTCAGCGGCTAGATGCTATGCGTGCGCCCAGTCCACAGCCCAGGAAACGCCACTTGTCGCCATAAAAACGTGAAAAAAAGTCCGGCCACAAAATAAATACTGTGGACACAGGACATATCAAACGAAAAGGCATACAAGAACGTGAATATCCCGACTTAGGACAAGGCGCACGCCGGATACAAAAATCAAAAGCCCAAAACTTAAGAAAAATATAAAAGTATGGAGAACTACACATATAAAAAGGAAAAAAGGAAAAAAGTAACCCAAAAATTAAAATGTAAAAATATGTCAGGCAAATGGATCAATGTCACACCATGTGTCAGGATGGCTATACATACCACCCAGAAGAAACCTCAATCAGGACGGCCATACACACCACCCAGGGGAACCTAAAAACACAAAAGAGCAATAAGTATATGAAAATAGCAACATCACAAAATATTATACATTAATACAATGATGGTGAAAAAGGCAAGGTAATAAGAATATCACACAGCTGATATTAAGTTAACGGTTATGGACACAAAAACCCAGATCGTACTCCCGATTCATACCCTTAGGTTCTAACGTGTCCAGCTTTCTAATCCAAGCTGCCTCTCTTTTCAATAATGCCGTTTCTCTATTACCCCCTTGCCAGTTGACGGGGACAGAATCAATAACTGTCACCCTCAACTGCGACACTGAGTGTCCCTTTAAGGCAAAATGTTCGGAGACAGACTGACCCCGCACTTTATTACGGATCGCAGACTTATGGGACGAAATACGGTCCTTCAACCGCTGGGTAGTCATACCCACATACCCAAGGCCACAAGGGCACTTGAGTAAGTAGACCACAAAACTGGAATCACACGTATATCGTCGATTAAGAAAAAAAGTTGTGCCTTGGGATGGATGTGTGAATCTGTTGCCTTTAAGCACCATCCCACACATATGGCATCCCAGGCATGGAAACATACCAGCATGTTTGCTGCTGACCTGTGCATTTTTGTGGGTCAATTTGTCACGGATCGTCGGTGCCCTTTTAAACGACATAATGGGGGGAAAACGAAATTCAGGAACAAATGGAAATCCCTCAGTGAGGATCCTCCAGTGCCTGCGGATCACTCGCGATACTGCGTCACTGCAGGCACTGAAGGTCGACACAAAAGGAATGCGTGGGCCAATCTGTCTCCGCCTCCCACCAACACGAGGCACAAACGTAGATGGGGGATAGCCCCTCCTGCGGAACTTCAACGTCATTTGTTCTCTCTGGAAACCACATCTAGACTTGTCACTGACTATTTTGTCCACCCTACCCAACTGGCTAAGTGGAATGCTGTTTTTGGTACCTGTTGGGTGAAAACTTCTATAATGTAAAAGTGAGTTGCGATCAGTATCCTTGATATAAAGGTCAGTGGAGAGTCGGTCACCCACCCTGATGACCAACGTATCCAAAAACGAAATAGACACTGGATCATGGTGGGACGTCAGTCGTATAAAGGGACACGAGTCATGCATCTGAGTCACAAAATCCAAAAGGGTCGAACGGGGCCCCCTCCAAATGCAAAAGATATCGTCAATAAAACGCCACCAGCATAATGAATGCTGGTGGAACAGGGAATTACCATAAACAAAGGCCTCTTCATAGAGGCCCATGTATAAATTTGCATAGGAGGGAGCCACGTTCGACCCCATGGCGGTCCCACGTAGCTGTAAGTAGAACTGTCCCCCAAACTCAAAATAGTTACATTGAAGTACAACCTGTAATAGCCTAGTGCAAAACATCCTCTGCTGAACCGTCAGATCTGTACGAGTCATGAGAAACCAGTCTACGGCCTCCACACCCCCATCATGCGGGATGGAGGTGTAGAGGCTCTCAACGTCAAAGGTCACCAGGAGGACATCCTCCCCAGGGAGTGTGACACCACTCAACTTCTCCAAAAACATAGAAGTATCTCTCAGGTATGAAGGGGTGGCCTGGACTAATGGCTGAAGAATAGAATCCAAAAATTTGGCCAAAGGTACAAAAATTGAGCCAACACCAGCCACAATGGGTCGGCCAGGAGGATTCATTAAACACTTGTGAATTTTAGGGAGGGTGTATAATTTTGGTGTCACCGGGTAGTCTTCCCTAAGAAACTTAAAAAGTCCCTGGTCTATGATACCCTTCTCAAGAGCGTCAGTCAGGAGGTCATCTACTTTCTTGCGGATCCACACAAGCGGATCTCCTGGTATGGGCTGATAAACTCCCTGGTCAGATAACTGTCTCATAATCTCTGCCACATACATGTTTGTGTCCATCACCACCACAGCCCCACCCTTATCGGCAGGGTGGATGGTGATGGACACATCCTGCTGCAATGAAGACAACGCCCCTTTCTCTAGCTTAGTAAGATTTTGAGGTACAAAAAAACCACCCTTTTTACTCCCCTCCTCTATATTTTTGATATCCCCCTGCACTTTGGAAACAAAACTATCTATGATGGGGTGACTCGGTGGTAGGAAAGAACTAGGGTTTCTAAAGCCCATGGCTTTGAGTCTGAAGCAACCATCATCCTCACTGTATCTATTGGATGGAAAGGGGGGTAAACATGCAAAAAAGTGTTTTAGCCGTATACTCCGAAAAAAACGAAATAATTCCTGGTCCAACGTAAAAAAATTAGTAAAGTTGGTTGGACAAAATGACAGTCCATAGTTCAATACACGAGTCTCCTCCTCTGAAAGAGTCCGAGATGAAATGTTGACCACTAAGGATTCTACAGTACCTGTAGAATCCTTAGTGGTCAACATTTCATCTCGGACTCTTTCAGAGGAGGAGACTCGTGTATTGAACTATGGACTGTCATTTTGTCCAACCAACTTTACTAATTTTTTTACGTTGGACCAGGAATTATTTCGTTTTTTTCGGAGTATACGGCTAAAACACTTTTTTGCATGTTTACCCCCCTTTCCATCCAATAGATACAGTGAGGATGATGGTTGCTTCAGACTCAAAGCCATGGGCTTTAGAAACCCTAGTTCTTTCCTACCACCGAGTCACCCCATCATAGATAGTTTTGTTTCCAAAGTGCAGGGGGATATCAAAAATATAGAGGAGGGGAGTAAAAAGGGTGGTTTTTTTGTACCTCAAAATCTTACTAAGCTAGAGAAAGGGGCGTTGTCTTCATTGCAGCAGGATGTGTCCATCACCATCCGCCCTGCCGATAAGGGTGGGGCTGTGGTGGTGATGGACACAAACATGTATGTGGCAGAGATTATGAGACAGTTATCTGACCAGGGAGTTTATCAGCCCATACCAGGAGATCCGCTTGTGTGGATCCGCAAGAAAGTAGATGACCTCCTGACTGACGCTCTTGAGAAGGGTATCATAGACCAGGGACTTTTTAAGTTTCTTAGGGAAGACTACCCGGTGACACCAAAATTATACACCCTCCCTAAAATTCACAAGTGTTTAATGAATCCTCCTGGCCGACCCATTGTGGCTGGTGTTGGCTCAATTTTTGTACCTTTGGCCAAATTTTTGGATTCTATTCTTCAGCCATTAGTCCAGGCCACCCCTTCATACCTGAGAGATACTTCTATGTTTTTGGAGAAGTTGAGTGGTGTCACACTCCCTGGGGAGGATGTCCTCCTGGTGACCTTTGACGTTGAGAGCCTCTACACCTCCATCCCGCATGATGGGGGTGTGGAGGCCGTAGACTGGTTTCTCATGACTCGTACAGATCTGACGGTTCAGCAGAGGATGTTTTGCACTAGGCTATTACAGGTTGTACTTCAATGTAACTATTTTGAGTTTGGGGGACAGTTCTACTTACAGCTACGTGGGACCGCCATGGGGTCGAACGTGGCTCCCTCCTATGCAAATTTATACATGGGCCTCTATGAAGAGGCCTTTGTTTATGGTAATTCCCTGTTCCACCAGCATTCATTATGCTGGTGGCGTTTTATTGACGATATCTTTTGCATTTGGAGGGGGCCCCGTTCGACCCTTTTGGATTTTGTGACTCAGATGCATGACTCGTGTCCCTTTATACGACTGACGTCCCACCATGATCCAGTGTCTATTTCGTTTTTGGATACGTTGGTCATCAGGGTGGGTGACCGACTCTCCACTGACCTTTATATCAAGGATACTGATCGCAACTCACTTTTACATTATAGAAGTTTTCACCCAACAGGTACCAAAAACAGCATTCCACTTAGCCAGTTGGGTAGGGTGGACAAAATAGTCAGTGACAAGTCTAGATGTGGTTTCCAGAGAGAACAAATGACGTTGAAGTTCCGCAGGAGGGGCTATCCCCCATCTACGTTTGTGCCTCGTGTTGGTGGGAGGCGGAGACAGATTGGCCCACGCATTCCTTTTGTGTCGACCTTCAGTGCCTGCAGTGACGCAGTATCGCGAGTGATCCGCAGGCACTGGAGGATCCTCACTGAGGGATTTCCATTTGTTCCTGAATTTCGTTTTCCCCCCATTATGTCGTTTAAAAGGGCACCGACGATCCGTGACAAATTGACCCACAAAAATGCACAGGTCAGCAGCAAACATGCTGGTATGTTTCCATGCCTGGGATGCCATATGTGTGGGATGGTGCTTAAAGGCAACAGATTCACACATCCATCCCAAGGCACAACTTTTTTTCTTAATCGACGATATACGTGTGATTCCAGTTTTGTGGTCTACTTACTCAAGTGCCCTTGTGGCCTTGGGTATGTGGGTATGACTACCCAGCGGTTGAAGGACCGTATTTCGTCCCATAAGTCTGCGATCCGTAATAAAGTGCGGGGTCAGTCTGTCTCCGAACATTTTGCCTTAAAGGGACACTCAGTGTCGCAGTTGAGGGTGACAGTTATTGATTCTGTCCCCGTCAACTGGCAAGGGGGTAATAGAGAAACGGCATTATTGAAAAGAGAGGCAGCTTGGATTAGAAAGCTGGACACGTTAGAACCTAAGGGTATGAATCGGGAGTACGATCTGGGTTTTTGTGTCCATAACCGTTAACTTAATATCAGCTGTGTGATATTCTTATTACCTTGCCTTTTTCACCATCATTGTATTAATGTATAATATTTTGTGATGTTGCTATTTTCATATACTTATTGCTCTTTTGTGTTTTTAGGTTCCCCTGGGTGGTGTGTATGGCCGTCCTGATTGAGGTTTCTTCTGGGTGGTATGTATAGCCATCCTGACACATGGTGTGACATTGATCCATTTGCCTGACATATTTTTACATTTTAATTTTTGGGTTACTTTTTTCCTTTTTTCCTTTTTATATGTGTAGTTCTCCATACTTTTATATTTTTCTTAAGTTTTGGGCTTTTGATTTTTGTATCCGGCGTGCGCCTTGTCCTAAGTCGGGATATTCACGTTCTTGTATGCCTTTTCGTTTGATATGTCCTGTGTCCACAGTATTTATTTTGTGGCCGGACTTTTTTTCACGTTTTTATGGCGACAAGTGGCGTTTCCTGGGCTGTGGACTGGGCGCACGCATAGCATCTAGCCGCTGAGCCCGATTGTGTACACTCAGGCTTGTTGCCTAGTGACCATCGGACTCTGCGTGTTAAGTGGAGGTTTCTTCCGGTTGTTCCGGAAGTTCGGGCCTTTTGATGGAGCGCAGTGTTGCGCTCCATCGATACGCGTGGCGCCTCCCCCCTGCGTGCTGCCGCTGCTTGATGGATGCGGCGCACGGGGAGGAAGGGTGATGACGTTGTTGGAGGCCGGCTCCCATTGCGCGTGTCTTGATTGTCGTTTGCTGCAGGTGACAGGTAAATGGAAGTTATGTCTCCCCAATGTGATTTGCATATTAAGTTGTCTGTTCCCCATCAGGTCCGCCATGTTACACCCCGCCCAGCAGGACACCGATTGGTGTTTTTAGTGGGGGAGGGATACTTAAGGACACATGTAGTGGTGTTATTTGTAGGCTATTGCAATTTGAGAAAGGGCTATGCCCGAAACAGCGTCTGTCTTGCTGAAGCCATGTTTGTGTGATTAAAAGAGCTTATTGATACTATTCATCTCCAGTGGTGCCGGTCTTACTTGTGATTGGGTTGTTATCCAGTGGGAGGGACGGCGGTGCAGCTGTTTGCGGTGTGGGCAACACCCGCGCCGTAGCAGGTGAGGAATCGCTGCCAGGCTCCACAAGGTTCACCCAGTGCGCGGTAAGGGAGATGTATCGACCCTGGCCGAACGCACTCGTCCAGGTGTCAGTGGTGAGGTGAACCTTGCAGGCAACGGCATTCTTCAAGCTTCGGGTTATTTTGCTCACCACGTGCTCATGCAACTCAGGCACTGCAGAGCGTGCAAAGTGGTAGCGGCTGGGAACCACGTAACGTGGGATGGCCACTGACATCATGCCCTTGAAGCTGTTTGTCTCCACCACTCGATATGGCAGCATTTCGCAAGCCAGAAGCTTGGCTATGCTGGCTGTTACTGCCACGGCCCGGGGGTCATTTGCTGGCAATTTCCTCTTGCGCTCAAACATCTCCGAGACAGACAACTGAACCGTAGGGCTGCACACTGAAGGGCTGTTGGTTGTTGTGTTTGATGAACACTGGGAGACCTCAAGAGCACTACTCCGGAAAGTGACAGTGTCAGCGTCGTCTGATGTTTGTGAATGTTGTGAACCACGCAATGGCTGGGCTACTGCTGCTGCTGAGGCGGGTCTGGTGGTGAGTCTGGTGAACCCAAGGGAGGCAGTGTTGCTGGTACCCTGTCCTGTCGAGTTTGCTCACAGAGTGGGATGTTTGGATAGCATGTGGCGGCTCATGCTGGTGGTGGAGAGGTTATTAATACTTTTCCCCCTGCTCAGGCGGGTCTTGCACACCTTGCAAATCGCCATGGTAACATCCTCAGTGCAGTCTTCAAAGAAAGCCCAGACTTTGGAGCACCTGCCTTGCTGGCGATTTCTGTTTGCGCCTCTTTTGCCTCTCACTTGAACTTCCACGCTTGTGGTGCCTGAAATTGCACGCCGCCTACCTTGTGGCACAAGGCGAACTCGTGCAGCAGTGGGTTCTTCAACAGACTCATCTGTGCTGCTGCTACGATGGCGATGTTCTCGTTCACAAACAAAATCTGGGTCTATGTCCACATTGTCCATACTCTCCTCTTCCATCTCCTCAAACTCGTCATATGTCATTGTGGGGGGCCGCCGCCGTGGAGTAGAGCTCCCCAGAACAACCTCTGCGCAGCTCACTTCAACGTCGTCTTCCAGAGCTTCTCGGCCGACCTCCTGCAATTGCAACCCCTCCTGCCCAACTTGCTCTGGGATTTGGGTTTCAAAGTCCTCAGACTCGCCTTGTATTTCAGTGCCCGGTGCATTTCCCACAGTTAATGGTTGTGAATCCAGGCACAACATTTCTGGCTGTTCCTCCATTGACCTTTCAAAGGTGGAAGTTTGTTGGCCTGGAAATAGCTCCTGCGAATACCCCATTGTGTCCTGAGGTAATTCATCGGACTGGTTATCTGGCAGTTGTGTGCGTGGTGTCGCTGCCGGTTGTGTCAGCTTTGTGCCCACTGGCTCCTTGTAACTGGCTGAGGACTCGGACCTCGTGCGTGATGTGCTGGTGCTGCTTAACCCACTGCTGGACGCTTGAGAGGTCATCCAAGTAATTATCTGGTCCTGTTCTTTTGGATCTGTGAGGGTTGTTGTCCTGGACAACATGGGCGGTATTGAGTGGATTTTCTTGGGTGCTCCCCTGTGGCCTGTACGTGAACCGTCAGGGGAAACACCTCTTCCCTTGCCCCTCCCTCTTTCACTGGATTTCTTCCTCATTTCACTTATCCTTAAAGTACACGCTGACTGGCAGCAGTACAGTGGCAGTACAGAAATGCTATACAGTGGTGGGTGAGCGGTGTACTACTGTTCCCAGCAGACACAGAGTGGCAGTAAACACAATGCTATATAGTGTGGCTGAGCGGTGTACACAGAGTGGCAGTAAACACAATGCTATAAAGTCTGGCTGAGCCGTGTACACACAGTGGCAGTAAACAATGCTATATAGTCTGGCTGAGCCGTGTACACAGAGTGGCAGTAAACAATGCTATATAGTCTGGCTGAGCGGTGTACACAGAGTGGCAGTACACACAATGCTATATAGTCTGGCTGAGCGGTGTACACAGAGTGGCAGTACACACAATGCTATATAGTCTGGCTGAGCGGTGTACACAGAGTGGCAGTAAACAATGCTATATAGTCTGGCTGAGCGGTGTACACAGAGTGGCAGTAAACAATGCTATATAGTCTGGCTGAGCGGTGTACACAGAGTGGCAGTACACACAATGCTATATAGTCTGGCTGAGCCGTGTACACACAGTGGCAGTAAACAATGCTATATAGTCTGGCTGAGCGGTGTACACACAGTGGCAGTACACACAATGCTATATAGTCTGGCTGAGCGGTGTACACAGAGTGGCAGTACACACAATGCTATATAGTCTGGCTGAGCGGTGTACACAGAGTGGCAGTTAACAATGCTATATAGTCTGGCTGAGCGGTGTACACAGAGTGGCAGTAAACAATGCTATATAGTCTGGCTGAGCGGTGTACACAGAGTGGCAGTACACACAATGCTATATAGTCTGGCTGAGCCGTGTACACAGAGTGGCAGTAAACAATGCTATATATAGCGTGGCTGAGCGAGGTACACAGTGGCAGTAAACACAATGCTATATAGTGTGGCTGAGCGAGCGGTGTACTACTGTTCCCAGCAGCGACACACAATGACTTGGGGGACCCTGGCTAGCGTGGCTGGAGCGCGAACTACCCTGCCTGCCTACCCAAAGCTAAACCCACAGACAAATGGCGGAGATATGACGTGGTTCGGGTATTTATTTACCCGAACCACGTGACCGTTCGGCCAATCAGAGCGTGTTCGGGCCGAACCACGTGACCCGTTCGGCCAATCAGAGCGCTTTCGGGGTCCGAACCACGTGACCCGTTCGGCCAATCACAGCGCTAGCCGAACGTTCGGGGAACGTTCGGCCATGCGCTCTTAGTTCGGCCATGTGGCCGAACGGTTTGGCCGAGCACCATCAGGTGTTCGGCCGAACTCGAACATCACCCAAACAGGGTGATGTTCTGCAGAACCCGAACAGTGGTGAACACTGTTCGCCCAACACTAGTCAGCTGACGCGTTTCCTCCCCGCATAAAGGTCCTGTCTCCGCGCGCGCGATACGGCAACCCTATGTGCAAAAGACAAACCCGTCCTCGGCATACTAGACGCCAGAGGCACGGGCAAAGTCCCTGAACAGGAAGGCAAGGCGGCTGCAGAGAGACACCCTGCGTGCCCGCAGCCGCCATTACTGCAGATGTTACAGGATGCTCGCTGGATTTAGAATTCCGCGATCCCGGATGGAATTAGGTCAATTCCGATTCCGGCGGTCAGAACGGAATTGCTAAACCTCTAAAACGGAATTCCGTGGAAATTTTTTTATTTCCGTGGAATTTTACGGAATTAAAAAAAAAACCTCTCTCTCTCTCCTCCTCCTCCTCGGAGGGTATCATCTTCCAGGGAATTGTAGTTTTTCAAAAGCCAGCTTACATACCATGGCTGGGAATTGAACCCAGGTCTCAGTGTGTGTTAGGCAACTGAATTATCTGCTATACCACCAACAACACTACATGCTGAAGCCAGCCTAGCATGTACCATTATGATCAATCCAAGAGAAAAAGTAGCATGCTTAAGGATTTGTAGCATGACAAAAAACAACTCACCATGGCTGGGAATTGAACCCAGGCTGGGAATTGAACCATTATGATCAATCCAATGCTTTGACATGCTACAAATCCTAAGCATGCTACTTTTTCTCTTGGATTGATCATAATGGTACATGCTAGGCTGGCTTCAGCATGTAGTGTTGTTGGTGGTATAGCGGATAAGTCAGTTGCCTACCACACACTGAGACCTGGGTTCAATTCCCAGCCTGGGTTCAATTCCCAGCCACGGTGAGTTGGTTTTTGACATGCTACAAACCATTAAGCATGCTACTTTTTCTCTTGGATTGATCATAATGGTACATGCTAGGCTGGCTTCAGCATGTAGTGTTGTTGGTGGTATAGCGGATAAGTCAGTTGCCTAACACACACTGAGACCTGGGTTCAATTCCCAGCCATGGTATGTAAGCTGGCTTTTAAAAAACTACAATTCCCTGGAAGATGATACCCTCCTCCCTGGAGGAGGAGGAGGAAGAGAGAGAGATGTTTTTTTCCGACGGAAAGCGGAATTTCGTACAAATCCGGCGGAATGTTCATAATGACGGAATCCGTGATTTCCGGCGGAACGGAATTTGCTGGTTCCGATCATCCCTAATTATAATTTCGGAACAACCTACTTAAAATGAAATGGATGAAAGGATTAGCTGCAACTTTTAGCATGAAGAAGCATACTGGGCTTAGGACTTGAAGGGCAACAAACTGCAGAAAGAAATCAGAAATTATCAGAATGTATTAATATTATTATTAAATAGTAACTTGTTGGAGCTCTCCATGAGCATGTTTCTGTCCCATAGTAGGCCACACTTCCAAGTCATGTCCACTAACTTTTTTTCTCAGACTGTTGAGTAGTGATGGCTTAAACCTCAGATTTAAAAAACCTCAGATTTAAAAAACCTCAGACCGCAATAGACTTCAATGGGCAGGCAAACTTTAAAAACTACAAACACTGTTTCTGGCCACAAAAGTGATGGAAAAGATGTTTCAATGGGTCTAACCCCATGGCGGAGTGGAATACACGCCAAAAGTCCCTAGGAAAATTACAGATTTGACGCAGAGCAGGGGTATAATCCCTGAAGGGCAGAAATCACATTACATTCCTAAATTGGAGGCATAAAGTGCTTGAAAACATCTTGCGTGTGTATACATGGATCAGGAAGTTTAAGTAGTGTACTGCTTTACACTGACAGACCAAATTCAATGTTTAACGCACTGCAAACAGCTGTTTGTGTAGTGATGGCCATCAGTGTTGCCAACCTTTTACATTATTTTTTACTGACAAAGACATAAAAATTTACTGACAAAGATTTTTCTTACTGACAAAAACCCGTGGGACCGAATATACATGACTTTAGCAGTGCTGTTAAAGGGAACCTTAACCGTGGATCACCGTGGAAAACGAAACTAAGCCACGGTGGGGGACCGGAGGACACTGGAGGAGCTGCGTGGGCACAGGACGGCTGCAGGAGGCTTGGGAAAGCCTCAGGTAACTGAAACTTTTTTCTGATCCACGGTTAAGGTTCCCTTTAAAGGTCTGCCGGGGGAGTTTGAGCTCTGCCATAGTGTTTCCCCCAAAAATACATGTAATTTTACAGCATTTCACCAAAAAAACCCCCAAAAAAACACATAATCTGGCAGAGGTTCTTACAAATAACAGATAATATGGCAGTGGTTCCCCAAAAATAGATGTAATCTGGCAGCAGCGGTTCCCCCAACATATACATAATCTGACAGCGGTTCCCCAAAATACACTTAATATGGCAGCAGCAGTTCCCCAAAAATACAGATAATCTGGCAGTTCTCCCAAAAAAGGTGGCCCCAGTATAGGTAACCAAGTCTATAGGTGTCCCCAGTATAAGTAGCCAGGCATGTAGGTTTCCCCAATTTAGGTAGCCAGGTCTATAGGTGTCCCCAGTATAAGTAGCCATGTGTATAGATGTCCCCATAATAGGTAGCCAGGTGTATATATGTCTTTAGAATAGGTGGCCAGGTGTATAGATGTCCCCTGAATAGGTAGCCAGGCATATAGATATCCCCTGAATAGTTAGCCAGGTGTTTATGTGTCCCCAGAATAGATAGCCAGGTGCATGTATGTCCCCAGAATAGGTAGCCAGGTGTATATATGTCCCCAGAATAGGTAGCCAGGTGTATATATGTCCCCACAATAGGTAGCCAGGTGTATATATGTCCCCTGAATAGGTAGCCAGGCATATATGTCCCCTGAATAGGTAGCCAGATGTATAGATGTCCCCAGGATAGATAGGCAGGCATGGTGATTTCCCCAGAATAGGTAGGCAGGTGTATATGTGTCCAAAGGGGTGGCAGTGCAGAGAAGAGGGAGAGCGGTGGGTTCAGCGGTGGGGAAGGGGGGCCGTCTCCCCCCCCCCTTCCCTCACCTGGGGCTCCCCCTCTTTCGCTCCCCTCTCCGGAACTAAGTCTTGTGCGGCTGGCAGCGGCAGGTACTCGCCTCTGCCTCGTTCAGGCCGGCGCGTGATGAAGCTCTGCATTGCCGCTAGTCTGGTCTGGTCTAGACCAGAGTAGCGGCATGCAGAACTTCCACTGGCTGAGGCAGAACGAGGCAGAAGTGAATCCCCGCCCGCAGTCTGCTGCACAAGACTTAGTTCCGGAGGGGGTAGCGAGGGAGGGGAAGCCCCAGGTGAGGGAAGGGGGCGGAGACGGCCCCCCTTCCCCACTGCTGTGCCCACTGCTCTCCCTCTTCTCTGCGCTGCCTCTCCTCCTTCTCACAGGGTTGCTGATTAGCCCTTTTACGGACACTGCTGAATTCCTTACAGAGATTCACAGGCAGCTAAATGTCAATGAAAATTTACGGTATTGTAAAGAAACGCGGAAAAGCCGCCGCATGGACGCAGGATGAGGCGGCTGTTTCCGCGGCTGGCATAGCGGGACGCGGAGAAACCGCTGCGTCTGACGCGGCGGTTTGTACGCATAGACCTGCTTCTCTCAGTAAGGCGGTATGCGGAGGAAACGCCGCACGCTCAGACAGCGTGGCGGCGGATTCCGCATCCCATACAGCAACAACATTACAACACATGACTGGTGTGGCTGGGACTGATAGTCTACACTGGTTTAGGAGGACGCGTGCGCGTGCAGATAGGCAGGGCCTTTATGGCAGTCAGAGGAGGGTCAGCTGACCAGGCCGGTCAGCTGACAATTGCAGCAACTTTCATTGGTCCAGCACTTAGGGGAGGCACTGGAGAGTACTGGTGTATATATACTGGATGCTGGTAATTTCTCTGGTGTCTGGCGTTGCGATCACTACGTGGTAGCACTCAGACCTTGTCAGTATCTGTGTTCTAGCATAGTTTCCAAAGGTGTTGACGATCACGAACCTCACACCTTAGCGTTAGGAATATTGAACTGTATTATTTGTTATGACCTTCTGCCTGCCTGACTATTCCTCTGAACTCTGATTCTGTACCTTGCTATTTCTGATATCCTGTTGCCAAACTCTGCTCGTTCCTGGACTCTGTATTTGCCTCCTGATTCTGTACCTTGCTATTCTGATACTCCGTTGCCAAACCCTGCCTGTTCATTGGATTCCGTATCTGTCTCCTGAATCTGTACCTTATCTGTCTGTGTGTTCACGACCTGGCTTGCCCGACCTCGAGAACTGGCCTTACTGTTAGAGGCAGTTCCCAGACCTGTTAGTGACAACCTCTCACTGGTGTCACTCACGCTCTGTCCTTCCTACTCTCAGCCTAGCTCCTCCCCCGGGAGAGTCTAGGCCAACGGAAGGAACATACTTCTGTGCAGTACTCAAAATATTGCTGTTGCACTCAAACACTCACTTGTTATCTCAGGTGTCCAGAGATTAGTAGATATATCTGATTATCGGTGATACTGCATTAATAATCGGGTATATTCTGTATTCTCGGTGATACTGCAGTTCACCGATAATCAGACCCTCTCTGTGTTACACCGATCGTTACAGAACGCCAGACCAAAATACAATGGGCGCACTTGCCACTTTGGTGGACAACATCAATCAAGTGCTGGGTAGTCACAAGACTATGATTGAAGCCTTGTCTGGTTCTTTACAAACCCTCCAGACAGCAGTAGATGAGGTGCGATCCCCTCCTAGTTCTGATATACGTTTACCCGTACCTGAGAAATTTTCTGGTCACAGATCTGACTTCCGAAATTTCAGAAGTAGAGTGTTATCTTATTTTGAGTTGAGACCCCGATCTTCTGGAACAGTGGCCCAAAGGGTCACATTTATTAAGACGTTGTTATCTGGCGATTCTCAGACGTGGGCGTACAGTTTGCCCACCGGAGATTTAGCCCTCACTTCAGTGGACGAATTTTTTAAAGCTATGGCAGTAATTTACGACGACCCAGACCTTGCTGCGACTTCTGAGCGGAAGCTCAAGCTTTTGCGTCAAGGCAAGGGTCCGGTCGAGGATTACGCAGCGGAATTTAGGAGGTGGTCAGTTTCAGCCAGGTGGGACACTTATGCCCTCTTAGATTGCTTTTTATCGGGACTGTCGGATGAGGTCTCTAATCTCATGCTAAGTCTGCCTGAACCTAAGACAGTCGATGAGGCCATTTCATCGGCCATTCGAGTCGACCGCAGGCTGCGCTATCAGAAACAGACCCGGGGTAGTAGTCTGGTAAAGATGGTGTCCTACGCTGCGCCTCCAGTAACTCCACCTCCTCCTGTCTCACCTCCACCCGAACCTATGCAAATTGGTCGGCCAAAACTATCCCAAGTGGAGCGAAGACGTAGGATGTCTGAGCAGCTGTGCCTTTACTGCGCAGAGGGGGGTCATAGAGTACGTAATTGTCCCAATAAGTCGGGAAACGCTACCGCCTAGGAGTTGTAGGGGGTAACACGGTTACTTCTTCCTTGTACTGTTACATGGGAAGATAAAACCGAGGTTTCCGAGGCCTTTGTTGATTCAGGCTCTGCAGCAAATTTTATGGATTTTGAATTTGCAAAGAATTTAGGTATTCCGCTCACCCCGGTAAAACCACCCATTCAGGTTACGGCAGTAGATGATTCCCCCTTGCAAAGTAATCATCCACTGTCTCAGACACCAGAGGTGGAAGTCACTATAAGGGTACTACACAACGAAAGATTACAGTTTTTTGTATTACACATGACCACCTCCACAGTCATCCTTGGCATGCCATGGTTGCACCTTCACTCTCCACAGATCGATTGGACCACTGGGCAGTTAACCAGCTGGTCACCTCATTGTTTCCAGCAGTGTTTAGGGAAGGTGACATTAGGCCAGACCAGGATTCATTTGGAGGGGGTTCCAGTACAATATTCCGAGATTTCCGATGTGTTCTGTCCCAAGGCTGCTGACAAGTTACCGCCACATCGCCCATTTGATTGCCCCATCGATCTCCGATCTGGTTGTATGCCCCCAAGGGGTCATCTTTACAATTTGTCTGGGCCAGAAAAAGTGGCCATGCAAGAGTACATTCGTGAGAATTTAGCCAAGGGGTTCATTCGACCTTCCCGGTCGCCCGCTGGCGCAGGGTTCTTTTTTGTTAAAAAGAAAGACGGAGGTCTGCGGCCATGCATAGATTACCAGGGCCTGAATAAAATCACAGTAAAGAATCGCTACCCCTTGCCCCTGATAGATGACCTGTTTACACAAGTTACCAACGCTAAAATCTTTTCAAAATTAGATTTACGGGGTGCATACAACCTGGTGCGGATTAGAAAGGGCGATGAATGGAAGACGGCCTTTAACACGCCCGACGGGCACTACGAGTACCTGGTGATGCCCTTCGGGCTGTGTAACGCCCCGGCCGTCTTCTAAGAACTAATTAATGAGGTATTCAGAGAGGTGTTGGGCAAATTCGTGTTAGTATACCTTGATGATATACTTATTTTTTCAAACAACCTCTCTGAGCACAGGACACACGTCCAATTTGTATTGGACAAACTAAGGCAGAACATGCTTTACGCTAAATTGGAGAAATGCATCTTCGAGGTAACATCTGTCACCTTTTTAGGGTACATAATTTCCACCTCGGGCCTGTCGATGGACCCTGCCAAGGTCTCTGCTGTGCTGGAGTGGCCTCAACCTGTGGGGTTGAAATCTCTTCAGAGATTTTTGGGCTTTGCCAATTACTATAGAAGGTTCATAAAGGGGTACTCTACTGTCATTGAACCCCTCACTAGTCTCACAAAAAAAGGGGCAGATACTAACCACTGGTCTCCAGAAGCTTTGCAAGCGTTCTCCACGTTAAAAGACTTGTTTTGCTCTGCACCCATCCTAAGACACGTCGACACTTCCTACCCCTTTATTGTTGAGGTGGACACCTCGGAGGTCGGGGTAGGGGCTGTGCTGTCGCAGCGATCAGGGTTGCAGGGTAGATTACACTCATGCGCCTATTTTTCTCGTAGGTTCTCTCCGGCAGAGAGAAACTACGACATAGGCAACAGGGAGCTCCTGGCCATCAAGTTAGCCTTTGAGGAATGGTGTCATTGGTTGGAAGGAGCAGAACATACGATCACAGTTTTCACTGATGACAAAAATTTGGAATACATCGAGGGAGCTAAAAGATTAAGCCCCCGTCAGGCTCGATGGTCTTTGTTTTTCTCGAGGTTCAGATTCATAACTACGTACACTCCAGGTAGCAAGAACATTAAGGCAGATGCCCTGTCCAGATGTTTTGAGCCAGAGACAGCACAGCCCTCTACCTCAGAGACCATTGTTCCGCAGAAACTGATACTAGTGACAACTGAGACATGGAAAGACTGGACGGAGACCTTAGGGCCCTTTTAGCAGGACGCCCCGGAGGGGAAGCCTGAAGGGGTTATGTTTATACCTCTGCCATTCCGTCTCCAGATCTTACAAATGTTCCATTCACACAAAAATGCGGGACACCTTGGGGCCTCCAGAACACAGGATCTGGTTTCCAGGTGCGCTTGGTGGCCTTCTCTGGCAACGGATTGCAAGGAGTATGTTAGGGAGTGTGCAGTGTGTGCAAAAAGTAAGCCCTCCCGGCTGGCACCTGTGGGAACGTTGCAGCCCTTACCCACCCCGAGGGAGCCGTGGACCCACCTATTAATGGATTTTGTGGGTGAGCTTCCCAGGTCTGAGGGCATGTCGGTCATTTGGGTGGTAGTCGACCGCTTTAGTAAAATGGCCCATTTTGTGCCCTTAAAAGGACTCCCCTCGGCCTAGGAGTTGGCCGATTTGTTCATTATCCACGTTTTCCGATTGCATGGCATTCCGGAAAACATTGTGTCAGATCGGGGAGTCCAATTTGTTTCGAGATTTTGGAGGGCATTCTGTCACCAAATGGGTATGGAACTGTCATTTTCATCGGGCTACCACCCACAGACCAATGGTCAGACTGAGAGGGTCAACCAATCATTAGAACAATTTTTGAGGTGTTACGTTGCAGAAGCGCAAAACGATTGGGTCAAGTTTTTGCCCTTCGCATTATTTGCGCACAGTAATTTGAAGAGTTCTTCCACGAGATTCTGTCCATTTCAGATAGTTACTGGGAAGCTGCCCACATTTTCCCCATTGCCAATCGCTTCCACTCCGTTTCCAGCTCTGGAGGCCTGGCAAAAATCATTTAAGGACGTGTGGGGGATCGTGGAAAATAATTTGGAGAAGGCGTTTCAAAGTCAGAAAGGTCAAGCTGACAAAAAACGTTCCTTAGAGTGGAAGTTTCAACCAGGAGACTTAGTCTGGGTATCCACACGTCACTTGACATTAAAACAGCCTTCAGCCAAGTTGGGGCCCAGGTTTGTGGGTCCATTTCCAGTAACTAGAAAGATCAACAATGTTACTTATGCCATTGATCTTCCTGCCAGTATGCGTGGCGTAAGATCCTTTTATGTGTCTCTGCTTAAGCCAGCAGTCCATGTGGGTCCCACTCCTCCTCCTCCTGTGATGATAGATGACCAACCTGAGTACGAGGTAGAGAAGATTTTAGACTCACGCATAGTTCAGAACTCAGTACAATATCTGGTTCATTGGAAAGGGTATGGTATTGAGGAGAGATCATGGGTACCTGAAGGTCGCATGCATGCTGACAAATTGAAAAGTGAATTCCACGCTTTACATCCTGAGAAGCCTGGAAGGAGCTGTCCGGAGTCCACTCCTCAGGGGAGGGGGGGGAGGTACTGTGAAGAAACGCGGAAAAGCCGCCGCATGGACGCAGGATGAGGCGGCTGTTTCCACGGCTGGCATAGCGTAACGCGGAGAAACCGCCGCGCCTGACGCGGCGGTTTGTACGCATAGACCTGCTTCTCTCAGTAAGGCGGTATGCGGAGGAAACGCCGCACGCTCAGACAGCGTGGCGGCGGATTCCGCATCCCATACAGCAACAACATTACAACACATGACTGGTGTGGCTGGGACTGATAGTCCACACTGGTTTAGGAGGACGTGTGCGTGCGCAGAGAGGCAGGGCCTTTATGGCAGTCAGAGGAGGGTCAGCTGACCAGGCCGGTCAGCTGACCAGGCCGGTCAGCTGACAATTGCAGCAACTTTCATTGGTCTAGCTCTTAGGGGAGGCACTGGAGAGTACTGGAGTATATATACTGGATGCTGGTCATTTCTCTGGTGTCTGGCGTTGCGATCACTACGTGGTAGCACTCAGACCTTGTCAGTATCTGTGTTCTAGCATAGTTTCCAAAGGTGTTGACGATCACGGACCTCACACCTTAGCGTTAGGAATATTGAACTGTATTATTTGTTATGACCTTCTGCCTGCCTGACTATTCCTCTGAACTCTGATTCTGTACCTTGCTATTTCTGATATCCTGTTGCCAAACTCTGCTCGTTCCTGGACTCTGTATTTGCCTCCTGATTCTGTACCTTGCTATTCTGATACTCCGTTGCCAAACCCTGCCTGTTCATTGGATTCCGTATCTGTCTCCTGAATCTGTACCTTATCTGTCTGTGTGTTCACGACCTGGCTTGCCCGACCTCGAGAACTGGCCTTACTGTTAGAGGCAGTTCCCAGACCTGTTAGTGACAACCTCTCACTGGTGTCACTCACGCTCTGTCCTTCCTACTCTCAGCCTAGCTCCTCCCCCGGGAGAGTCTAGGCCAACGGAAGTAACATACTTCTGTGCAGTACTCAAAATATTGCTGTTGCACTCAAACACTCACTTGTTATCTCAGGTGTCCAGAGGTTAGTAGATATATCTGATTATCGGTGATACTGCAGATCATCAATAATCGGGTATATTCTGTATTCTCGGTGATACTGCAGTTCACCGATAATTAGACCCTCTCTGTGTTACACCGATCGTTACAGGTATGCTCGTAAATTTACGGGCGGTTGGCAACACTGATGGCCGTGCTAGTGCACACGTTGGTGAGTGTGCAGGCGATGGTGGTTTTCCAGCCTATATGGTCAGGCTGAGGTAGCTCAATGACAGAACAACAATGACTGTCCAGCTGATTGAATATAATCTGTCCACAATGAAGCAACAACCTTATTATCTTGGGTGTGCCCCCCAACGCACTCATATAGGTCATTGCTTCATTTTGATATGCAAACCCAAGGTAACGATCATGAAGGGGAATTGACACGTACATGCCTTTTGTTTTTTTGTTGCAGCTGCAGTGCAGCCAGAAAAATTAGGCATGTACACACACCAGAAAAATTCTTCTTCTTCTTGGTTGTGGCTGCAGCAGCGGCCTTAAAAATTCAGGAATCCAACTGGAGTCCTGGACCCTTTTGGTGTTGGCGGAGAAGGCAGTCAAGCGGCCTGCAGGCAGAGATGCTGTGTGGGGACTGACTTAGTCATCGGGCAGACAGCAACGGCGTGCAGGCAGAGATGCTGTGTGGGGACTGACTTAGTCTTCGGGCAGGCAGCAGCGGCGTACAGGCAGAGATGTTGTGTGAGGACTGACTTAGTCTTCGGGCAGGCAGTAGCCCTCCGGGATTCATGGCTCATTAATTTTAATAAAGGTGAAGTACTGAACACTTTTTTGACCTAGACGACTTCTCTTCTCGGTGACAATGCCTCCTGCTGCGCTGAAGGTCCTTTCTGACAGGACGCTTGAGGCAGGGCAAGCCAGACGTTCGATGGCAAATTGTGACAGCTCTGGCCCCAGGTCAAGCCTGCGCACCCAATAGTCCAGGGGTTCAGTGCTGCTCAGAGTGTCTATATCCGCACTTAAGGCCAGGTAGTCGGCTACCTGCCGGTTGAGGTGTTGTTGGAGGGCAGATTCGGAAGGGCTGAGACGAGGCTTTGGACCAAAGTAAGATCACATGTCCTTCACTGCGACTCACCAGCTTTTTCACCTCCTCAAAATGGACGCATGACCCTGCAGGCATTACGCATGAGTGTCAGTGTCAGGAACCGGCCCGCGGCACGCCTGTGTATACGGTTCCCGACCGCGGGTTTGATCAGATTAAGCGGGGAACAGCCTTATTTAAGCTACAAACAAGGCTGGAACCCCTCAAACACTTCCCACTGCCACCACTAGCGTTGCTAGACACGTCCCCTCAGCTGTCGATGGCTAAACACGCAATCTGCGTTTTTGTATTTGGGTCAGCTTTGCGCTTAGGCCGAATACGAGAACGCCACGCACCCACACACACAGTACAGTTGTACAGTAACACAGCACAATCAGACAATGATTTGTAATGCAAGTTACACTGTCGTGCAGCAAAACCACTAACAGTCGTTCCGAACGATACTGCTAGACTTCCCACTCGGCTGTCGAGCGCAGAAGTGCCCCATACACACAATGCAATTATAATTTCATATGGTAGTGTTGCTCAAACACAATTAGGCACGGACTTATACACAGCTACACTGCAGTCTCCTCTAGGCTATGAGTGTTAGTTTAGTACGGCAGAAGTCAAGCTTATTAAATAATAATTTAATATTCCAGAAAAACATGGAACAATGCAGAACAGAATATATACAAAAGATTACAAAAAACAATTTAAAAAAGTTACAAAATTAAGAGTTACAAAGATACACACACGGATATTTGCGTAAAAATAAAAATGGGGATTAAAAACGTTACCAACTTGAAGGTCTAAACGTTGTCGGCAGGAGCATGCCGCTTGTTCGACCAGAAGTCGAGATCATCTCTAGCTATGCGCTATCTCCAAGAGAAGATGATCACTAGGTATCTGTCTCTGCTTTTTATATTCTGAAGTGTCCCCTGGGGCATTTAATGTCCAGCCCCCAGGAACTAATGCAGTTTCCCCGTTTGTGACATCACCGAACGCTTGTTATAATCTTTCCTGTGATATGCAAACTTCAAAGGGGTTCCTGTTTTAGCTTCTCGTAGGTTTTAGAATTCAATAGGTGAGATTGTATCCTACCAGACATCAAAAGGCTTCCTCCACATTATTTCCTTGGTTAAAGGGTATTTTAGCACATACATGAAAAGATGGCATTCTGGTTACAGGTAGCAGTTTCACAATCAAAAACCGCGCAGATATCACTTCTCGGGTGAGTGTAAATTGGCGGTGCGCTGCTTAAAAATTAACAAAGTCCAATTTAAAACATCAAATCAGCTGCGCACTGACGTTCCCGTGGCTAGACACCCCCTCCACATGCAAGGTTCAGTCCCAAGTTTTCACCAGATGTACAATTTTGCTCCTCGCAGTCGGCTACCACAATTACCACTTCGGCGAGACACCACCACCACACCCCAAGCAGTGGGCACTCACCGCATCAAATTGACCCTCTATTAGATGGGTCTCCAGCGCTTATGGGGTCATATGGCCACCCCCTGCCTTTTCGAGCAAGCCTGTCCACTGCTTCCACCTTTTCTCACAGGATCATCACACCTCAAAAGACATATTTGGAATACTCATAGCGTAAAACCATAAAAACTATTTATTAGTAAAATCAATTTTGCACTCACAAGCTTAGACGTTTTCATAGGCACAGAGTTTTTGTGGGCTCTACCCCAATCGTTGGCCGCTGGGTGGGCTTGTTGCGCTGGCGTGGTCAGCTCCTCCCGGCTTCCCCCTCTGGCTTCACGTCTCTCCTTGGCCACTAGCTTTACTAGTTTCGTCGCTATCTGCGACTCATCAGAAGCATGATTTTACTAATAAATAGTTTTTATGGTTTTACGCTATGAGTATTCCAAATATGTCTTTTGAGGTGTGATGATCCTGTGAGAAAAGGTGGAAGCAGTGGACAGGCTTGCTCGAAAAGGCAGGGGGTGGCCATATGACCCCATAAGCGCTGGAGACCCATCTAATAGAGGGTCAATTTGATGCGGTGAGTGCCCACTGCTTGGGGTGTGGTGGTGGTGTCTCGCCGAAGTGGTAATTGTGGTAGCCGACTGCGAGGGCAAAATTGTACAACAGGTAGCAGTTTGCCTGTAATTGCCAGTAGGCAGACGCAGACAATCACACCTGGGGCAGCAGATCAAAGTGACTGCTAGTGGCCTAATGAGCCGCTTCCTTGCCTATTGAAGGTGACTGGTCCATTCACTGAAGACAATGGCAGCTGTCTACATTAATACAAAAGATCACAGTGTACCGTTCCTCTGGACAGCCAGAAACAGGTAATGAGGTTCCCTTTTGTCTGTCTATTGACACCCACACACCATCACATTAACAGTCCATGAAGCTAGCTGCCAATATCTTCAAGCCATACTGGCTGACATCCACCTCTGAAAGATATACAGCAGACATAAAAATGATAGAATATGTTTCTGTACTCCCTCATATCATCAGCACCTCAATATATCTCCACAGTCAGTACTTTGGCCAGAAAATCCCCAGCTCCCCAGAGCCTGACCTTTCACCGTAGCTGTACAGATACTCGTTGACGGCTTTCTCCTGTTGTAGCAGGCAGTCAAACATGAGGAGCGTTGAATTCCAGCGAGTTGGGCTATTGCAAATCAAACGCCTCACTGGCAAGTTATTTCGGCGCTGAATATCGGAAAAGCGCACCATGGCCGTGTAGGAATGCCTGAAATGCCCACACACCTTCCTGGACTGCTTCAGGACCTCCTGTAAGCCTGGGAATTTACACACAAATCTTTGGATTATAAGATTCAGCACATGTGCCATGCATGTTCAGAGCGTTCAGGAGTGCTGCTACGGTGTGACTCTCAGCTCTGAGGCAAGACATGTCCAAGATGGCATGACACTGTGGTACCTGGAATGTGGAATAGGCCCTGGGGAGCTGGGGATGTGCAGTTTGAAAGGAGAACGTAGCAGTAGAGTACCACTCAGCTGAGGAGGAGGAGGAGGATGACAGCGAAGAGGATGTAGCAGGAGAAGTAGGAGGAAAAGGAGAGGAGGTGGCAGCAGGCCAGCCTGCAAGCCGTGGCGGTGTCACCACCAAGTCCGCTGCACAGCCACATACTCCATGCTTGCCAGCAGTCACCAGGTTGATCCAATGTGCCGTATAAGTAATGTACCTGCCCTGACCGTGCTTTGCAGACCAGGCATCCGTGGTCAGATGGGCCCTTGACACAACGCTTTGTGCCAGAGTTGACACCACTTGCCTCTCAACATCATGGTACAGTTTGGGTATTGTCTTTTTTGAGAAATAATTGTGGCCTGGTATCTTTTATTGTGGTGTTCCAATCGCCACAAATTTTCGGAAGGCCGCAGAGTCCACCAGCTTGTATGGTAACAGCTGGCAGGCTAACAGTTCCGCCAAGCCAGCTGTTAGACGCCGGGCAAGGGGGTGACTTGCAGACATTGGCTTCTTCCGATCAAAGATTTCCTTAATGGACACCTAGGTGCTGTGGGCAGAGGAGCAGGAACTGCTCAAGGTGAGAGGCAGAGTGGAGGAGGGTGGCTGTGAAGGTGCAAGGGCAGCAGATGATAAAGCAGCTGAAGATGCTGCACCTGGAGGAGGAAGAGGAGGCGGAGGGTGTCTTTGCATTTGCATGCTTCTTTTCCTCATGTGCTCATCCCTTTGGTGTTTGTGCTTGTTCAGCAAGTGCCTTCGTAAGGCTGATGTCCCTACGTGGGTTTTACTTTTTCCACGACTTAATTGTTTTTGGCAGAGAGTACAGATGGCATTGCTGTACTCTGAGGCAGAGACACACAAACAATTCCACACTGGTGAGCTGTGGGATGACGGCATTTTGGTGGTGGCGGCAGCAGCTGACGTTGAAAGGCGTGTTGGCTGGCTGTCCCTAGGTGGCGATACATGCCGCCGGACACTGCCACGAGCGGTTTCCGATGAGCTCCCCCTGCTTCTTACAGCAACTCATCTCCTCCTCTCTGACTCCCCCTTTGAACTGTCCCCCTGTTTATCTTGTTTATTGGGAACCCACGTGACATCCATGGCAGGATCATCATCATCCTCCTTCGCTTGTATCAGAAACCTCCAAAACTGCACCAACAACAGGTACTTCATCATCCTCACACCTTATGTTTATAGTGACGCCTAACTCAGACATATGAGGTGGTGTAACATCCTCAGCGCCTTCATCTTGTAACAATAATGGTTGTGAATCAGTTAATTCCCCACAAACATGTGTGAATAACTCCTCGGACAGCTCAAGTGGAGCGGCTGTGGTGCTAGTAGCAGCGATGGTGGCTGCCGGCTGAGTATTAAGTGGTGTGCACGAATCAGAGCAGGAGGAGGAAAATATGTCATGGTTCAATGTGGAAGCTGAGGAAGATAAGGTGTTCTGTGTTATGAAATCAACTATGTCCGCAGAATCTTGGGGGTTGAGACACTGTACTTTGGTCGAGGGCCGCATGAAATCTCATCAGCACAACCTCGCACAGACCTGACTGCCCGTGCCTCTGCCTGTTAAGAATAGAACAATATGAGCCCTCAAAGCTAAATGCCCCTGTCTCTCTGCGGGCTGTATGCAGTGTGTCACCCACAAAGAGAGTTATGCTCAATCACACAGATGCGGTGAATATATATGCACTGCTCTAATACTGTTTGTAGTCACACAGATGCAGTGAATAGATATGCACTGCTCTAATACTGTTTGTAGTCACACAGATGCAGTGGAAAGATATGCACTGCTCTAATACAGTGTGCAGTCACACAGATGCAGTGGAAAGATATACACTGCTCTAATACAGTGTGCAGTCACACAGATGCAGTGGAAAGATATGCACTGCTCTAATACAGTGTGCAGTCAAACAGATGCAGTGGAAAGATATGCACTGCTCTAATACAGTGTGTAGTCACACAGATGCAGTGGAAAGATATGCACTGCTCTAATACAGTGTGTAGTCACACAGATGCAGTAGAAAGATATGCACTGTGCCATTTGTCTAATACAGTGTGCTGTCAGACAGTGGGACTACAAATACCAAGCAGGCAGCAACTGTCTGTGGGCTGTATCAATGCAGTGTCACCCACAAAGAGACCTATGCTTTAGTAAGTTAAATCACACAAATAGAGTGGGGAAAATGCACTGGTGTGCAGTGTGTCAGCAAGCAAGGGCACAGCTGCAACAGGGCTGTATCTATGCAGTGTCAGTGTCACACACACAACAACAACAACAAAAAAACCATCAGAAGAACATTAGCCCTCAAAAGATCTGTTTTAGGGTGCTTTCAGCAACAAATTTCATCGAGGAGCAAGCTAACAACAGCCTAACTAACACTTTCCCTATCTCTCCAGCAATGTCTCTCCCTTCTCTCACTAAGCAGGCAGCAGACAGAGTGAGAACATGGCCGACACTGCTGCCTTTTATAATGGGGGGCGGGGGTCCAGGAGGGAGTGCAGCCAGGTTGGCTGTCATGTGTCTGCTGACTCTGATGTAGAGGGTCAATGTTTAGCCCAATGACAAGGCATAGGGGGCAGGTCGAACGTGCCATGTGTTTGCTACCTGCCACGGGCATGGGTAGCTGATATCCACGCAAACTATTTGCCGGGCGGAACGTTCGGGCCATCTTTACTGTTGAGGCCCGTTGTATGCGATTTTTCCAATGACTGCAAATTTTTTGAGAGATGAGCAATCGTTTTGGCGATTTTGCCACGTAGGTACAGGCATGTGATCATGCCAACGGCATTTAGTGACATGTATCGACAACGACCATCATTGCAGATCTGATCTTTTAAGATGTCTGACGACATCTTTTAAGATACCTGTGCAAAGTACCGCGATCGCTTGACTTCCTGTTTGCGTCCGCTGTCTGATGTCACGTGTAACCGCCGGCTGGAAGATGGATCGTGGAATGCTTGTCTGCTTGTCGTCAGGGGGACGTCACTGGATCCATCTTCCTCCGTCGGGTGGTCAGAATTCAGCTTAATGATGGCAAGCCAACACTATAAGGCAGGGTTCACACTTGAGTAGTTTGCATTTTCTCACAATACGAATTTTCATTAGAACATTAGAACTCACAGCTAATGTATCAATCAATGTGCTTGTTTTCATTTACTGAAAAATGTTTGCATGTGGGAAAACTGCTTTCAGCACTCTGTGTTTAACCTTAGCAGCTGTGGAAAAAGCTGTTACTTAGCTGAAGTTGTTTATTTTGACAGGACCCCCATCTCCATCTGAAAACAGAACTGCAGACGTGGTATACAGTCAAGTGACATCGGTCAGCCACAATGATAACAGTCAGGTAAGGTGTATGAACATTTTCAACAACATGTATAACACACAACTAGCAGGTAATAATTCCTTTTTTTGTATAGCGCCTTTCTCCTGTCGGACTCAAAGCGCTTGCGAGGCAGCCACTAGAGCGCACTCAGTAGGCAGTAGCAGTGTTAGGGAGACTTGCCCAATGAACTCCTTACTGAATAGGTGCTGGCTTACTGAGTAGGAAGAGCCAGGTAGCAACGAGTAAGCTTTAGGGACAAAATTCACAAATGTTTTTTTTTTTTTAAGTGACTTTTAGTTTCTCAGACCAACTCCACTACATGCCTATACTAGCACAACTGTTTGCGATATCTGGAATCACATCCTCACTGTGGCTTGCAGCCGAAGGAACCTTTATAAACTGGCTCAGGACCACGTATGGCAGATTCTATGCTGCAGTGGCGGCTCCCCAACTGATGCGTCATAGAATCTATGCAACTGGTATAGGGCGGTCCCTGGTTGCTGAGCTTCTTTTTGATCAGTTAAGGAGCCAGTTTTATTGGCTCCTTACCAGGTGATCACTGTGAGCCAATCACAGTGATCACAAATGAAAGAATAAAAATAAGGCTCTGGCCTTGAGCCTGCCAGTCCTAAATAAATTAATAAACACTAATAAACAAGTACACGCTATATAACGGCTACAAGAAGCAGTTTAGTTTTTAATATTGTTCACTTTAGTTTTTAATATTGACTTCACCAACCCTTTAAACTCCAGCAGCAGTTGTGTAGTAATAGGAGATGCAGAGGTGGCAACAGCATTGGGGCCCTTTTTTAACCACTGTATTAGCTGAGCTCTACATTGCTGCTATGTTGGTAATGATCACCTCTGTGTGTGCTTTCAATAGTGGTTATTATGAACAAACAGTTCCACTCCTTTGCTTACGCCTCTCTGACACTGTGGCTGTCCTTGGCAAGTTTTGGGGTCCATATCAATTGTTATGCGTACAGTACTTGAATGGGCCAATGTAAAACTTGCCCATTGCTCATTAGCTGTCCAGCTGAAATATGCTCAGAGTTTATATCAGGATCCTGAGGGTGACATTCGAACATGAAGAAAAAGGAAATTGTTAGTGCAAAAATACAGGCACACTAGAGGAAAGCAGTACAAAGAACCAAAACAAATCAAGGATTCAGGTTGACACATCAAACCAGAAGGTGCTAATCATCTCTTAACAGTTCATCGACTGCCAGAGACAAAGACTATACTACAGTATATGCAATGTCCAATGGAATAAAGACTTCCAAATAGATGTATTGCCAGCTTTAAAAGTACAGACGGCAAACTGGAATTAGGAAAAAAATGGTGCACAGTTCATCTGAGGTAAATAAAATTGCGTTTAGAAGAACATGGTAGTGAATCGATATGTAAACAGCATCTAGAACAGGGGTATCGAACTAAAATACAAACTTGGCCGAAATTGAGCTCTGGGACCAAGTGGCGGGCCAACCTCAATGTCTAGTGGCCACCTCTCTCTCTTATAAAGTCCCCTAGTGTAATAGCTCCCCTTCATCCCCTAATAAAGTTCCCTGATGTTTAGTGATCCTCCCTCCCTCATCTATACAGTTCGATTATGTTTAGTGGTCCTCCCTCCCTTATACAGTTTCCTGGTGTCTAGTGGCCCCCTCCTTCCCCTATACAGTTCCCTGGTATCTAGTACTTTCCTCTTCCCCTATATGGCTTCCCAGGTGATCTAGGGCTTACCCTCCATTATATCTTCTCTGGTGGTCTGGAGTGGGCCAAACATAATGCAAAGTGGGGAAACCACCTGAGGGCCAAATCTAATGGCTCAAAGGGCCAGATTTGGCCCACGGACCGGAGTTTGATCTAGAAGATGGTTGTAATTGATAAAAGAGTTGACACCTTGCAATGGGTTAAAAAACAGACAATAATCATAGTTAGATAAGTGGCTCAGCACAAGATTAAAATTAATCTGCAACTTAGCTTGCCATGGTGCCTTGCATTTTGCAGTAACCATGTCCCAGCCAGGTTATGTAATTTCTGTTTTTTGTTCTTGAGGATAACATGTCTGCAGGATGTTCCAGAATAAAAATGCTGCATCAGATACTGCAGCACATAAAGCAACAAATCACCATGAAGTCTAACTGCATTTGCAGTGAACAGAAGCAGAACAACTGACAAATCAGATCATGAGAAGGGGTTAATACATTTTCTTAGCCCTGTTTGTATGAATAGATAATAAAGGCACAATCAAATTTTCTTTCACTGATAATAAAAGTTCATCTTCATAAGTTCCTACATGATTGTATGTATTGTTCTGTATTGTATTCATGACCTTATCATGTTCCGCAGTCTCTGATGCAGCTCGTTTTCCTTTCAGTAGCCCTAGTATGTCAACTGAGATTTGATTTTGGATAAATGGGTGATGTTGCTGGTAGGTTCCTTGTTCCTTTGCTACCGTCTGCATTTTATTTTATTTATTTTTTTCTTATGTTAGGATTGATTCCTCAAACTTCCCTGGTGCCATCCACACTTGTTTTAACTCTTGTTATAAAGATCATACTGCTTTCACTATAACTCAAACTAAAAAAGATTGAACAATTGAGAGCAAACATGTACCTTCATTTAGAACCTAATTTGGGGCATAAACTAAAACATATACATAATTAGTGCATAAGTTAATATGTAAACGATCAAGATGTTCATTAAGCCATTACAGCCACCATTAATGTGTTGATTAAAGGACAACTGAAGAGAGAGGTATATGGAGGGTGCCATGTTTATTTCCTTTCAAGCAATACCAGTTGCCTGGCAGTCCTGCTGATCCTCTGCCTCTAATACTATTAGCCATAGCCCCTGAACAAGCATGCAACAGATCAGGTGTTTCCAACTTTAAAGTCAGATCTGACAAGACTAGCTGCATGCTTGTTTCTGGTGTTATTCAGATACTACTGCAGAGAAATAGACCAGCAGGGCTGCCAGGCAACTGGTATTGATTAAAAGGAAATAAATATGGCAGCCTCCGTATACCTCTTACTTCAGTTCCCCTTTAAAGACAGAGTTAAGACCAGCACATGGGTAAATGGGGCTTTGAAGCACCACTTTAAAGCCCACCTGAATTGAGAGGGATATGGAGGCTGCTATATTTTTCGTCTTTTAAGCAATACCACTTGCCAGGCTTCTTGCTGATCTCTCATCAGAAGTATCTGAATTACATACCTGAAACATGCATGCGGCTAAACCAGTCAGACTTCAGTCTGAAACATCTGATCTTGTTGCTTGTTCAGGGTCTATAGATAAAAGTCTTTGTTAACATGACTTGGGCAATTTCTTTCTATATACTTCTTTTATACTTTAAAAAGGTTAGTTCTGCCGCGTTGGGTGAGATATCATTAATGGCTGACCCTCACTATATGTTTACATGGACTCTTAGCACCATTTGTTACAGAAGTTGGCCATGGCCACAGGTTATTTGCTGATCGATGGGTTGACAAAATGTATGAAGCCTGCACTATGATATTATATTTTACTTTCTAACATTCTTGCTTAGCTTTTTCTGAAAGGAACTCAGTGCAGCTGTTAGTATAATGCACATGTAATAGATCGCGGAAAAGCCGCCGCGTGTACTAGCGGCAAGGCGGCTGAGTTCACGTCCAGCACGGCGGTTTGCACGCAGTAGCGTGCGTCTGGTGTGGCTGGGTCTCTTAGTTCACACAGGTTGAGGAGAGGCAGCACCTTTATGACAAACGAGGAGGGATTAGCTGACCAGGTTGGTCAGCTGACCTCAGAGCAAGTGGCTATTGGTTGTTCTGTGATGGGTGGCGCCGGAGAGCGCCGCTCTATATATAGTCACTACTGGTCAGTCTCAAGTTGTCTGCCGTTGCGAACACTTACGTGGAAGCACTCAGACCTTAGTCAGATCTCACAGTGTGTTAGAACCAGGAGGATCTGGGAATTCACACTGAGCCAGATTACTTCTGTGTTATCATTGTGTTATACTTCAGACTAGTTCCAGGGTGTTGAGACCACGGACCTCACACCCAAGACTAGGGATTCTGTGTAATCATTGTGTTATACTTCAGACTAGTTCCAGGGTGTTGAGACCACGGACCTCACACCCAAGACTAGGGATTCCGTGTTATCGTGTTATATTTCAGACTAGTTCCAGGGTGTCGAGACCACGGACCTCACACCCAAGACTAGGGATACTGTGTACCATCATATTATACTCAGACTAGTTCCAGGGTGTTGAGACCACGGACCTCACACCCAAGACTAGGCATTGTTTGATATCTGTTATGACCTATTGCATTTCTGACTATCCCTCTGCTTTCTGATTCGGTACTTACGATATATCTGATTACCTGTTGCCAACCCTGCCTGCCCTTGGTTACCGAATCAGCCTTCTGTCTCTGTACCTTGTATGCTCGTGTGTTGCCGACCTGGCTTGCCCGACCTTGAGAGCTATCTCTCTCCATTGAGAGATTAGTCTCCAGACCTGCTGGTGACACCCACCTTCCAGGTGTCACTCAGGCATAGGTCCTTCCTGCTATCCAGCCTGGGGTTCCACCCCTTTGGATGTCCCAGGCTGCTGGAAGGTTTTGCACTTCCCAGAGGGAGGTATTTCCCATACTGCCAAGGACCACCTGCTCCTCGGGTGGTCCCACTCAAAGTCATTACTGTTGCACCAAACACTCACACTATATAGGTGTCCAGAGGTTAGTTATCCTTGGATTATTGGTGATTCTGCAGATCATCCATAATCAGGTATATATCTGTATTCTTGGTGATACTGCAGATCACCAATAATCAGATTCTCTCTGTGTGCTGACACCAATCGTTACAGCACACTAAGAAAATGTAAGAAGCTGAAATTTGGAGAAATCTTGTCCATGCATAAAGCTGACCTGTACGGATTGCATTTGTTTTCAGCAACTGCAAAAGAACTGGAATTTGTACTCAAACTAATTAGGTCTCAGAGAATCTATATTCACTGAATCAATTATCCAAATCTTTATACATTTCCTGTATTCTATAAGGAACACTTCTTGATTGTAATGAGCCATGTCTTTAGGTGGGGAAACCTTAAAGATAAAGTGAATGCAGCAAAATTCTTAAACATGAATTTAAGCAGGCACCGTGGGGTTGATTCAGCAGACATCTCTGGTGTGCATGGGAAATGAATGTGATAATAATAATTCCAGTATTCGTATAGCACTTTTCTCCTGTCAGACTCAAAGCACCTGCGAGGCAGCCAATAGAGCGCAGTCAGTAGGCAGTAGCAGTGTTAGGGAGTCTTGCCCAAGAACTCCTCACTGAATGGGTGGTGGCTTACTCAACAGGAAGAGCCGAGATTTCAACCCAGGTCTTCTATGTCAGTGACAGAGCCCTTAAAGTGGATCCGAAATGAAAACGTAACTATAACAGATAACTTGTCTATATATATATCTTATCTAAAGTCTAGATAGTTTACACAGCAAATCTAGCTGCAAACAGCTTTAAAAGTTTATGATTATTTATTGCTGTGATACAATGAGGGCAGCCATGTTCTGTTTGTCACATTGTCACAGGCCTGAGGGTTGAGAATGCTATGAGCTTGCCTGTGTGTAAATTCAGTCCCCTCTCCTCCTCCCCTCTGCCTCTGAAATCTCTGGCTAGTAACCTCCTCTTCCTCATGCCCAGACTGAGCTCCCATAAGCCCTTACTACCCGGGACAGAGTGCCAAGGCTCTCTGAAAAGCTGTGGGCGAGGCTTGTTTAGTCTATAGGGAATTAGAGTATTAAAACAAAACAAAAAAAGTATTTGGCTTGAGGAATGCCCTATAAACTATATGAAAGGAACACAATTATGCAATGAGTAAAAGTTTATCTCTAATTCACTTTAACCATTACACCAGACACTGCTGGATAGTGGTGATTAATCTTTCCAGTTTTTAATAGATACTATGAAAGAAATTCATATATATTATTAATATCATTGGGTTGAAGGTATGTACAATGCACTCATTACTGCCTAAGCAATATAATTCATTGACCCTTTGCATACTCTGGGCTAAGAGTAAACTCCAGATTTAAACCTGACCACAATATTTATACAAAATAACTGAATACCACAATCTAGGCTCTCCCCCATTATAGGGGCATTAAATAGATTTAACTGACAAAGGTGCTAAAAGACTGTGTCACCTTCTAAACCATAGTAGTCATTAACCTTTTGCACATTCGTACATACAAAGGGACTAATTGCATAAACAGCCACAACACATCCAATGTCCTAATCCAAACAAAAGGTTGCAAGTTTTATTTTACAAAAATGTTTCTGTTTATTTGCAAACGCAATCCAGTGGCTCATCTCTTTGTTCGCATTCAATACTAACCCTGTAACATGTATAATATTGAAAATAAGCATAAAATGCATCAATATATCCGAGACTCTTAACCTAATACAATGAGTCAGAACAGTGCAACTTGAAGGACAACTAAAGTGAGAGGGGCATTGAAGTTTCCACGTTTATTTATTTTTAAACCATGCAGATTGCCCGGCTGTGCGGCTGTTCCTCTGCATCTAAAACTTTTAGCCATAGACCCTGAAGCATGCAGATCAGAGTTTCCTGACAAAAATCTGACAAGATTAACTGCATGCTTGTTTCAGGTGTGTGATTCCGACACTACTGTAACCAAACAGATCAGCAGGACTGCCAGGCAACTAGTATTGTTTAAAAGGAAATAAATATAGCACTCTCTACATTCCTCTCACTTCAGTTTTCCTTTAAGTTTTTCAGAAACTGGTCATTTGCTTCTGCTTCTTTTAAATGTTACTGCTTCTTTTAAACGTTACTGCAATGCTTTTTATGTTGTCATATAATGTATGTGTTTATTGATTAGAAAGTTCTTGAGAAATGCAAATATATGCTCCAAAGGAACAGGAAATGGCTATTGTCAAATCTGAGCTATGAACTGTCAATTAGTTAACCAGCAGGAGCAGGTGATCGATAGATAGATAGATATATCCTATACCATAAAATCCCTGTGTCGCTGCGTCCGTCCGTGTGTCAGTGCTTTTTAGCACTGCGTATGTGCAGGGACAATACGCAGAGACACCGCCGAGATCCAGAGGAGGACGGGGCCAGGAGGGTCGGGAAAGTGTGTGCGCGGCGGGCGTGTGCGCGACGGGCACGCGCATTGGTGCGGCGCATTAGGAACGGACCTAACCCGTGTTTAAACAGGCTTAGGCCACTATATATATATATATATATATATATATATATATATATATATATACTGTATATCTATCTATCTATCTATATATCTATATATAGATATCTGTATAGTTACTGTATATATATATATATATATATATATATATATATATATATATATATATATATATATATATATATATATATATATATATATATATATATATATATATGGGCAGTGTGGTGCCCACATCTTGGAACACCCAGGCCCACCACTCTCCGGTATACCCGGCTCCCCTCCACAACCCTGTTCATCAACCTTTACATAATAAAAGAGCATTCTCCCATATCACACAGAATTGTTTACAGATGTGTCAACACTTGGGAATATTATTTTTCCAATACATGAGTGAGCCAAGGGGCCCAGAGCTTGTCAAATGTACAGTGGACAGTTCATACCAATAAGCTGTGCTATCGAATTTTTTTAACCAAAGCACTATAGCAGGTGATAAATTATAGCTGCCAGCAAACTGATTGTCAGTTTACAGCTGTGAATTTTCTGTAGTCATCAGAGTTCATGCAGAACAAATATTAGCATATTTCATGAATTTTCTGTTCATCTCTAGTTTGTATGTCTTTTGTGCTCTTCGCAGGGGTGCTCCAAGTCCTGCCCGAACGGAACCAACCTTAATGCTACGTAACCCTCTTTAACCATTGTGCTAACTTACTACCACAGGTGTGTACAACTGATTGTGCCTGGAAGCAACAAATAGACTAGCTGGTTTGTTAGAGTGTAACTACACCAATGGAAGACCCAATGCATTTAAAATCCTTGTCTCATTATTAATGGATCTATACTTCATCACTGATTCTGCATGAGAAACTGGTTATGATGCCCCTGTAGCTATCATTGTTTACATGCTGGAGCCTGGAGGCAACTTGGAAGCCATATTTCTGTACAGAAGTCGCTTCCTAGCTATGCTTTTGCTGCTCTTCCCCAGTCTAAACATCCACTTGAGATACTTAGATCACTGACTGGATTACCAAGCATTTATCTGTTGGTAGTGTCTTAGTACAGTCTGCAACTATAGATATTCTTTTCCACTCTTATTGTCCCTTAGCTGACTCTAGGCTGAAAAATCAAATGGCAGACTGTACTAGGAGAGAGCTGAGAAAACAGATTCTTGGGTTAAAATCTGTCCTAACTGCAGTTACACTATAAACCATTACCAGGCTTGTATGTGGTTTAATAAAATATTTATAGAGTTTATTGCTCACAGCAACCAATTAATTTCAATTATTTATGTCATATTAAGAGCAGACTATTCTGGTTGCTGTAGGTTACTGTGTTTTAGCCTGTCATGCATGATAGACAAACTGTGTCATTGTTACTTTTGCTATGTTATCAGACTGTAACTTGACTTGCATGAACATCAAATAATCACTTGTGCTTCATTACCAATGGCCCATACTTCATTCTTTGTGCATCGGTGCCTGGGTTCATATACATGTCCTTTAACTATTATGTATTTTATATAGAACTGACATCTTCTGCAGCACTTTACAGGGTATACAGTATAAACTAGTAATATCACTAACTGACCCTCAGAGGAACTCACCATCTAATCCCTACCATACTCATATTTTAATGTCCCTTATCTATGATACACCAATTTCTATGATACAAAGCTGTCACTGCCTCTGTACATCACTTAACCACCACCTTCAGCCATATGTCTTTTACTGCAATGCTGGGAACTGTAGTCTAGCCTTTCTGTTGGGTCATACATGACTGACATACCCACCAGCTAAATCCAGCCAGAGCAGAAAGCAAGCTGTATTCCAGTTCTAAGCATGTTTGACCCATGATGACAATGGTATTCTGTGTACAACTTTGCTTCTATACACTGTATAAACAGTGTATAGAATAAATTCAGTTGTTATTCTGATTGCTATAAAAATGTCCTTGTTCTGTTTTTCGGTTTAGATGGGCTCAAAGACAAACTTGTCCATTAAAGTGAGCTTGTATGGAAAAAAAATATGCCCCTGGTGGATACTTACCTCGGGAGGGGGAAGTCTGCATGCTAATAAGGCTTCCTCCATCCTCCTCAGGCAGCTCGTTCCAGCGAACCCCCCCCCCCCCCCCCCCCGAGCCAACAGCAGCAATAATATTTACAGTGTCTTGCCTGCGCAGGCTTACTAGCGGCTCTTCCCTTGGGCTCCAGTGGAAATAGATGAGCTTGCACCTGCGCAATAGAGTGAACCCGATCAAGCCTGGCTATTTTCGCCGGAGCCCGAGCAGAGAGCCGCTAGTGCGCATGTGCTCACCGTTGACGAGGAAAATTTCAGGGGAGCCAGTGCTGGATCCCGTCTGCTGAATAGGATGGGCGTAGCCTCTTTAAGATCCAGAGGCTTCCCCCTTCAGAGGTAAGTGTACACCCTGTGGCATTTTTCCTCACAACAGGTACAATTTAAATATCTCTTTATGAGAACAACAAATCTTTGTTCCCACAGCAGATGCATATCCATGAAATCAATAATTTATGCAGTAATTCAATCCTCTTAGCCAGCAACATCAGCGATGCTTTGCTTTCCAGTTTCCATTTCCACAGAAGCACTTGCTGTATAATTGCATTATCAGCTTCTTTTCTCTCAGGCACACTCATTTCCCAGAACTTGGCTGTTCATCAGAAATCAGCCTACATTTAAAGGAATGGGTCATAAATCTGGACATGAGAAATTGAGAATACAAAATCAAAATACATAACAGAGGCTACCTCTGGGAAACTTCATGTCAAAATGGTCAGGAATTCCTAGACATACAGATTAGCAAAATAAAGTGAGATGAGTATGGTTTGTAAAACCACCCAAATATAGTATATCAAAGTATAACCAGGGAAGGTTGGGTGGAGCAAAATGTAAAGCCTAACCTGATGCTAACAGGGACAGTCACCATAATTGTGCCTGTGGTAAGTAGAGATGGCCCGAACGGTTCACCGGCGAACGGTTCCAGGCGAACAACGAGTGCGACCTTTCCCGGAAGTTCGATTCGCCCCATAATGCACTATGAGGGTCAACTTTGACCCTCTACATCACAGTCAGCAGGCACATTGTAGCCAATCCGGCTACACTCAGCCCTGGAGCCCCACCCCCCCTTATATAAGGCAGGCTACGGCGGCCATTACACACACTCGTGTGCCTGCAAATAGACAGACTAGGGCGAGCTGCTGCAGATTTTTTCTCCTAGGGAAAGATTAGTTAGGCTCTTGGCTTCTTAGCTTGCTCCTGGCTGAATTTTATTGCTTTTATAGCACCCCTCATTCAACAGCTCTTTTCAGAGCTAATCCTGTTCTTGTGATCATTTTTTTTCCTGTGTGTCAAACTGACACTTGTGTTGCATAGACAGCATTGCTAATTCATACTGTGTGTGTGCCACAGCCAGCAGCCCAGCAGCACATTCAGTATTACCCAGTACTTCATATACCTACTACTAGTACCTGTTGTGTTTAGTTAACCCACCTCATCACTGCATATACCTACCTTTGTGTTGCGTGAACCCACCTCACTGCATCTACCTGTTGTGTTGAGTGAAGCCACCTCACTGCATCTAACTACCTTTAGTGTTCAGTGAACCCACCTCACTGCATATACCTAGCTGTTGTGTTGAGTGAACCCACCTCACTGCATCTAACTACCTCTAGTGTTCATTGAACTCACCTCACTGCATCTAACTACCTTTAGTGTTCAGTGAACCCACCTCACTGCATATAGCTAGCTGTTGTGTTGAGTGAACCCACCTCACTGCATCTAACTACCTTTAGTGTTGAGTGAACCCACCTCACTGCATATAGCTAGCTGTTGTGTTGAGTGAACCCACCTCACTGCATATAGCTAGCTGTTGTGTTGAGTGAACCCACCTCACTGCATATACCTAGCTGTTGTGTTGAGTGAACCCACCTCACTGCATCTAACTACCTTTAGTGTTCAGTGAACCCACCTCACTACATATAGCTAGCTGTTGTGTTGAGTGAACCCAACTCACTGCATCTAACTACCTTTTGTGCTAAGTGAAGCCACGTCACTGCATCTAATTTCCTTTGTGTTCAGTGAACCCACCTCACTGCATATACCTAGCTGTTGTGTTGAGTGAACCCACCTCACTGCATCTAACTACCTTTAGTGTTCAGTGAACCCACCTCACTGCATATAGCTAGCTGTTGTGTTGAGTGAACCCACCTCACTGCATCTAACTACCTTTAGTGTTCAGTGAACCCACCTCACTGCATCTAACTACCTTTTGTGTTGAGTGAACCCACCTCACTGCATCTAGCTACCTTTGTGTTCAGTGAACCAACCTCACTGCATATAGCTAGCTGTTGTGTTGAGTGAACTCACTGTGACAATCCAGCCCCGCGATCCCGTCGAGATCTGCTCCCGTTAGCGTACGCAGGAAGTACGGGTGCAGACGGACAACGAGACCGGTTGCTGGATCGTCAGAGGTAAGAAGAAAAGGCGACAGAGCATGCCAATCCCGTCTAATCTGCTCCCGTTAGCATACGCAGGAAGTACGGTGAACAGACTGACAATAAAGATTGGTCGCGCAGCTGCCGACAATATGTAATGGGACAAACCTCCACCAATCCCGTATTACTAGGCCACTGTTGCCATGCAGGTCTCATGCACTAGAGACTGCTGGAGGCAAATTCACTGTGTGCGTAGTAAACGGTTAAGATTGGTTGGAGGTGCCCATACATGTACAATTCTGATTGTATGTACACTCGGTAAACAAAAAAAATATCGATTTCGCGCTGGAAATCGGGTAAATAAAGTAAACTGCCACCACTCTCTCAAGTTCAGGGAGGAAAGAGACTCCCGCTATCATAATACGGTAGCCAGCCCAATCACGTTCAACACGCTCAAGTCACCGTTCGGGGAATAATCACTTCCGACGGCTTAAAGACTGTGAGCAATGTGACGTTAAAGAAAGGTTACTGGGTCCCTATATGATGCAATCTCGAATTTTATTTATAATCGAGAAACGAAGTTATCGATTTCGCACAGGAAATCTGGTACTAGCTAATCCTAGAAGGAAGAAACGGTTATTTACAACCTAGCTAGCAAATCAACAATTTATAAGCAAATCATAAAACAATGCGGTAGTATGACTGACTCTTCAGAGGGCAGATTCGTTATAGCAGCAATCAGATGACCAGAACAGGCACAAGACTGAACGATAAAATCGTTAGTTTATTTCTAAACTACATACACACAGCTTATTTTAGAACAGATTGATTGACAGAGAGAAGAGAGGAAAAGAGAACAGAATGTCTTAATATACAGTTCAAATACCGTTATTGGTAGTCCATGCGGCAATCGCAAGTCTTTGGTGAAAGTCCCAAAATGGCGGTTGCCATGCGGCCAACAGGCCTTTGTTAGGAAGTTCCAAGAGGGAGGGTTTGCCCGCGTCCTTGCGGGCTGCCAGGATGTTACTAGGCATCAGATTGAAGGTAAAGGACCCAGAGCTTTCTGGGCTCTGTCTGGTTATAGCCCCCACTCCAGCAAGGAGGGGTTAGGGGGCGTGGATCACACACCTCTTTGGAATAGGAGATCTCTGCCCCTCTCAGAGAGACAAAATTTTACCTGAATCATGATAAGTGTGCTCATCTGCAAACCGTACAAGTTGTGTTAAATCTAATAACATTTTTAGGTTTGTCAGAATTTATCAAGAACGTTGATACCAAACTTGGGGGGTTTAGAGTGAACGGTGACCCCAAAATGTATATCTCTGCTTTGGCAGGGCTTACCTTGAATTCAGAAACATCCAATCGTGTGGTTGGTTCCGAATTTCAGAATAAGCGGGTTCTTAAGGCCGTTGCCTATTTGGAAAGCCATCTTTATGGCAAAAGATGGATTTCATATTTGTGAGATCACAGAAAGGTCAGCTGGGAGATGGAATCTCCTTGATCCTTCAGCTGAGGTAATCCTGAGAGAACCCCCTGCTGTGATCGGTTACTAGCAGTCTGGAGGAGCTAACATTTATGAGCTTCTGTCAACTGATATCTACCCTTCACCTGATGGATGAGGTCATAAACACCTCAGGGGGTCCCCTGTGCTGGCAGAGAATCTTTTCAACAGCAGGCTAATTAACTGGCCATGAAAAGATTTCTCCAGCCCTTTGGTGAAGGAAAAAAAAAAGTGTATTTAAACCCAAAAAACTGTCAGTTTGGGTGGTTTGCGCAGAACTAGCGTTGGTAACTCCATGACGCATTCGATATGTCATATCGACGGCGTCACACTCACCTCACTGCATCTAACTACCTTTAGTGTTCAGTGAACCCACCTCACTACATATAGCTAGCTGTTGTGTTGAGTGAACCCAACTCACTGCATCTAACTACCTTTTGTGTTAAGTGAAGCCACGTCACTGCATCTAACTTCCTTTGTGTTCAGTGAACCCACCTCACTGCATATACCTAGCTGTTGTGTTGAGTGAACCCACCTCACTGCATCTAACTATCTTTAGTGTTCAGTGAACCCACCTCACTGCATATAGCTAGCTGTTGTGTTGAGTGAACCCACCTCACTGCATCTAACTACCTTTAGTGTTCAGTGAACCCACCTCACTGCATCTAACTACCTTTTGTGTTGAGTGAACCCACCTCACTGCATCTAGCTACCTTTGTGTTGAGTGAACCCACCTCACTGCATCTAACTACCTTTAGTGTTCAGTGAACCCACCTCACTGCATCTAACTACCTTTTGTGTTGAGTGAACCCACCTCACTGCATCTAGCTACCTTTGTGTTCAGTGAACCCACCTCACTGCATATAGCTAGCATCCCCCCGAGATGGACAAAATGGACAAACAAGGTAGAGGTAGACGAAGAGGCAGACCCAGAGGAAGGCCACCTGGCACCGGCAGGTCTGTGCGAGGTCGTGTTGATGTGATTTCGTGTGGACCTGGCCCAAAGTACAGTGCTTAGAAGAAGGCACGTGCCATCACTTCCCAAAATTGTGAGGACGTGGTTGAGTATTTAACACAGAACACCTCATCTCCCGCAGCCACCAGCGCTACTACAAGCACCACATCCGCTGCATTTGACACTTCGCAGGAGTTATTTGTAGTGGAAATCACTGATTCACAGCCAATAATGCTACAACAAGATGAAGGCGGTAAGCAAGTTACAACACCGCATATGTCTGAGTTAGGTGGCGATAGTATGGACGTAACGTGTGAGGAGGGGGATGATGAAGCACCTGATGTTGGTGCAGTTGTGGAGGTGTCTGAGGAAAGCGAAGCTGGGCAGGAGGATTATGATGACAATTATACGGATGCCACGTATGTTCCCAATAGAGGAGATGACCAGGGGAACAGTTCAGAGGGAGAGCCAGAGAGGAGTAGGAGGAGATGAGTCCATGAAAGAAGCAGAGGGAGCTCATCCTCAGAAACAGCTGGGGGCAGTGTCCGGCGCCATATATCGCCAGCTATGGACAGCCAGTCAACATGCCCTTCAACGTCAGCTGCTGATGCCACCATAATGCCATCACCCCAGGGGGGCTCAGCGGTTTGGAATTTTTTTAACGTGTGTACCTCAGATCGGAGCAAAGCCATCTGTTCTCTCTGCCTCCAAAAATTGAGCCGTGGAAAGGCCAACACTCACGTAGGGACAAGTGCCTTAAGACGGCACCTGGAGAAAAGGCACAAACAGCAATGGGAAGAACACCTGAGGAAAAGCAGCACCCAAAAGACAAGCCACCCTCCTTCTCCTCTTCCTCCTTCAGGTGCATCGTCTTCATCCGCTTTCTCCCTTGCACCTTCACAGCCACCCTCCTCCACACCGCCTCTGCCCTTAAGCGGTTCCTGCTCCTCTGCCCACAGCAGTAGCCAGGTGTCCGTGAAGGAAGTCTTTGAGCGGAAGAAGCCAATTTCTGCCAGTCACCCTCTTCCCCCGGCCTCTGACAGCTGGCGTGGCGGAACTATTAGCTCGCCAGCTATTACCATACAAGCTGGTGGAGTCAGAGGCTTTCCGTAAATTTGTGGCCATTGGGACACCGCAGTGGAAGATAAGAGGCTGCAATTATTTTTCAAAAAAGGCCATACCCAAACTGTACCGTGCAGTTGAGAGGCAAGTGGTGTCATCTCTTGCGAAGAGCGTTGGGTCAAGGGTCCACCTGACCACAGATGCCTGGTCTGCCAAGCACGGGCAGGGCCGCTACATTACGTACACAGCCCATTGGGTCAACCTGGTGACCGATGGCAAGCAGGGAGTACGTGGCTGCACAGCGGACCAACTTGTGACACCTCCACGGCTTGCAGGCAGGCCTCCTGCCACCTCCTCTCCTTCTCCTCCTGCTACATCCTCTTCGCTGTCATCCTCCTCCTGCTCCTTGGCTGAGTGGCAGTTCAGCTCTAGTGGTGCTGCCATCTCCTCCTCTCCAGCTACACAGCCCCATCTCCCCAGAGCCTATGCTGCATGCCAGGTCACATCATCTTCGACATGTCTTGCCTCAAAGCGGAGAGTCACACTGGACCAGCTCTCCTGGCTGCTCTTAACAAAGAGGTGGAGCAATGGCTGACCCCGCACCAGCTGGAGATCGGCAACGTGGTGTGTGACAACGGCAGCAATCTCCTTTCCGCTTTGAATTTGGGAAAGCTGACACAAGTACCCTGCATGGCACATGTGCTGAATCTGGTCGTTCAAAGATTTGTGTCAAAGTACCCAGGCTTAGAGGACGTCCTGAAGCAGGCCAGGAAGATGTGTGGGCATTTCAGGCGGTCTTACACGGCCATGGCAAGCTTTGCGGACATTCAGCGGAGAAACAACTTGCCGGTGAGACGCTTGATATGCGATAGCCCGACTTGCTGGAACTCCACCCTGCTCATGTTCTCTCGCCTGCTAGACCAGGAGAAAGCCGTCACCCAGTACCTGTACAATTACAGTAGAAGGACACAATCTGGGAAGATGGGGATGTTGTGGCCCAACAACTGGATGTTGTGGCCCAACAACAGCTCATGCGGCCGTTCGAGGAGGTGACCAACCGGGTGAGTCGCACTGAAGGCACCATCAGCGACTTGCTCCCCTACGCTTACTTCCTGGAGCGTGCCGTGCATAGAGTGGTGGATAAAGCTGTGGAGGAGCGTGAAGAAGAACAGTTATGGCAGGAGGAGTCGTGGGAGCAATTAACATCCGAACCAGATGTTTCCTCAACACCTGCGGCAGCACAGAGGGGGGAGGAGGAGGAAGAAGAGGAGTCATGTGGGGAAGAAGAGGCGTCAGACTCGGATGATGAGGAAGGTGTTTCTGTGGAGGAGGAAGAAGAGGCGGCGGCAGAAGAACAACCGCAGCAGCTGTCACAGGGGGCTTGTGCTGCTCCACGTTCCTGTGGTATTGTTCGTGGCTGTGGGGAGGAAGAGGACTTGCGTGACGTCACTCAGGAAGAGCAAGAGGAGATGGAGAGTACGTCTGGATCCGACTTTGTACAGATGGCCTCTTTCATGTTGTCCAGCCTGTTGAGGGACCACCGTATCAAAAAACTCAAGGGGAATGACCTGTACTGGGTGGCCACGCTACTAGACCCTCGGTACAGGCACAAAGTGGCGGACCTGTTACCAATTCAACAGAAGGTGGAAAGGATGCAGCACTTGCAGCACAAGCTGTCAATAATGCTTTACAATGCGTTTAAGGGTGATGTGACAGCACAACGCAATAAAGGTACCACTGGCAGTAATCCTCCTCCTCCCAAGTCCACGCAGGCAAGGACACTCCAGCGATCTCATGGTGATGTCGGACATGCGGACATTCTTTAGTCCAACGCCTCGCCGTAGCCCTTCCGGATCCACCCTCCACCAACGCCTGGACCGGCAGGTAGCCGACTACCTGGCCTTAAGTGTGGATGTAGACACTGCAAGCAGCGATGATGAACCCTTGGTCTACTGGGTGCGCAGGCTTGACCTGTGGCCAGAGCTGTCCCAATTTGCCATCCAACTTCTCTCTTGCCCTGCCGCAAGCGTCCTGTCAGAAAGGACCTTCAATGCAGCTGGAGGCATAGTCACTGAGAAGAGAAGTCGCCTAAGTTACGAAAGTGTTCAGTACCTCACCTTTATCAAAATGAATGAGGCATGGATCCCGGAGGGCTACTGCCCGACCGAAGATTAAGTCAGTCCCCACACACAGCATCTCTGCTTGACTGCCTTCTCCGCCACCACCAACAGGGTCCAGGACTCTAGGTGGATTCCTGAATTTTTAAGGCCACTGCTAGCAGCGGCTGCTATAGTAATTTTTCTGGTGCGTGTACATGCCTGCCTAATTTTTCTGGCTGCACTGTGGGCGGCTGCAAGCAAAAAACAAAAGGCATGTACATGTGCCCATCCCCCTTCATGATCATTACCTTGCCGCGGTGAAGGGGCTTGCGTATCACAATGAAGCAATGACCGCCGGCTATATGAGTGTCTCGGGTGGGGGTGGCACACCAAAGATAATAAGGCCGTTGCTTCATTGTGGTCAGACCAAATTTGATCAGCTGGACAGTCACTGTTCTGTCATTCAGCTACATCAGCCGGGCGACCATATGGGCTGTAAAGCCACCATCACCTGCACTCTCGACATGGTGCGCACCAGTCCAGCACGGGCGTCACTACACAAACGGCTGTTTGCAGTCATTGTATACCTTTCACTGCATCTGTGACTGCACATTATATTATACCTGGCAGTCAGTGCATACCTTGCACTTGAATGGATGGCAGACTTGCCCTCCATAACTGATTCCCGTTAAAGGATTTAAAGTTGATTCATTACATTAGGGCCTCAAAAGTCCTCCTGAGTCCTGTATTGTTATTTTTGGTCACTACCTCAGGGCGGGCATGCCTGCTGCCCTCCTTGCCTGGATGTGTGGTGGTAGCCGTTTGTTAGGCTACAACTCCGGACCGGAAACACACCAGGAAGGATTCCCCGGCCATTACCCATGGTCAGTGGTCACAATGGCAGACTTGACCTCCATAACAGATTCTCGCCGGAGACCAACCTGGTGAATCGCAGTGAAGGCACCATCAGACTTGCCCTCCATAACTGATTCCCGTTAAAGGATTTAAAGTTGATTCATTACATTAGGGCCTCAAAAGTCCTCCTGAGTCCTGTATTGTTATTTTTGGTCACTACCTCGGGGCGGGCATGCCTGCTGCCCTCCTTGCCTGGATGTGTGGTGGTAGACGTTTGTTAGGCTACAACTCCGGACCGAAATCACACCAGGAAGGGTTCCCCCGCCATTACCCTTGGTCACAATGGCAGACTTGCCCTCCATAATACATTCTCGTTGCAGGTACTGAACAGCAAGTAAAAAATGTAAAAAAAATAGATGTAAGCTTTAACAATGGTAGAGAAAGAACCATCGAAAGTTGATAAGGCAGACAGACATTACCTAACCAGACATCACTGAGTGAGGAAGAGCAATCTCGCCATGGTGTGCACTGCGCAGTAGTCCACCACGGCTGTCACAACACAGACAGCTGTTTGCGGTGCATTACACAGTGAGTTTTGTGTGTCAGTGTGAAGCAGTACACTAATTACACTCCCTGATTGATGTATACACATGCAAGATGTTTGAAATCACTTTAGGACTGCAATTTAGCATTCAATGTGATTTCTGCCCTTAAAACGCTGCTTTGCGTCAAATCCAGATTTTTCCCCGGGACTTTTGGCATGTATCCCACTCTGCCAAATAGGGGTCCAGGTGTTAGACCCCTTGAAACATGTTTTCCATCACTTTTCTGACCAGTTTTCCAAGTTTGCCTCCCCCTTGAAGTCTATTGCGGTTCACAAACTTTTGTGCAAACCGAAAAACGGAGGTTCGCGACATCTCTAGTGGTAAGTAGATTACAACTTCGCATCTGTTACATGCTGTGGTGTCTCAAATTAAATATACAGTGGAACCTTATTTTGTGAGCATAATTTGTTCTGGAAACATGCTTGTAATCCAAAGCAATCGTATCAAATTTCCCCATAAGGATTAGTGGAAACTCAGATGATTTGTTCCACAATCCATTAACATTTAGAGATAAATATTTAATACAAGGTATTGTACTATATAAAGTATAAATATAAAAAAAGACTTTCACTATAACTAACAGAATCATTGCTCCCTGTTGGCTGACCCTAATGTTTTTTCGTGTGGCTTGAACATAGACAATGACAGTTGCGTTGCCTACTTTAGAGGATTTCCCAGAAATGTGACATTGTACAGTCCCTACGCTCAAATTATGTACAATCCAAGCATCAAAGGTAAAGAACTATCAGCTCTGTTGGGATGACATGACATGTGTATTGGTTCTGTGCTTGTATATCAAGATGTAGACGGAGCAGGATGCAAGGTTCAGAGGCTCCGCAGAATCCTTATAACAATCCTGAAATAATGCATTAATATTGGCACGAGTTCCCCTGCTACTCTGTTGAGGTGTGGGGGACCACAGAGGTGGCTATGCCAGTGAAAAAACATGCTCCAAAAAGAAAACAAAGCTCCCAGCCTGCGATCACTGCTGCCAGCGCGGCTGCCATGATTCTGGCACAATGGCTGAAAGTGAGCTGGACCATATCAGCAGCACGAACACAGAGGTGATCCTGGAGGTGTTTAAAGCATATAGGGTTGCTCTCACGGCCAAGATAGACAAAGTAGAATTGGACTTCATGCCGATGAGGCAGGATATGGAAAAAATCCTGCACTACAGGACCTCCAGTCTCTGATTCGGAGGACAGGTCTAACATGTAAGAGACTGATATCCAAGCTCTTAAAAACCAAGCCAAGATTCTAAGGACAAATCAATGGATGCTGAAAATCATCTACGCTGCAATAATACACAAGTACTGGGGCTCCCAGAAGGGGCGGAGGGGAAGAACTCAGCTGAATTTACAGAGCAATTCTTTAAAAACCTGGTGGGCCTGTCCGACCTACCAACCATGTATGTGGTGGAGAGGGCTCACAGAGTCCTCACAAGGCCCCTACTGGTTGGTGCTCCACCGCAGCCTTTCTTAAGGTGGCCATACACTCGTTAGATTAGCAGCAGATAGATCATCAGATAGATTTCTGATCTATCTGATGTGTTTAGGAACATTTTTTTTACTAGGAACAGATTTCCAATAGATTTCAGTTTGAAATCCATTGAAAATCGATCTGATGGCATTTTTTTGCCATCAGATTTCCATTAGGGCCAATGCAAAATGATAAGCAATCTCAACAGATCAACCTAGATTTTCCAGCCTGCCAAAATTGATCGAAATCGGCCGCAAATCGATCGATTGGTCAATCGATTTGCAATCGACCAATCGATTTTGATCGATCGGCCAAAAATCGGCTGAGTGTATGGGCCCCTTTAGTGCGCTTTCTAAATTACAAGGATCGGAACATGATACTTAATGAGACCAGAGACAAGCAGGAGCTTTCCTATGATAATGCCAAGATGATTCTGTTCCCATATTTTTCCTGTGAAATCCAAAAGCAATGCTTTTCTTTTATCAAAGTTAAAAAACACCTACGTAACAAGAGCCTAAAGTATAGTATGCTTTTCCCATCATTGCTCAGAGTTGTCCATGGCAATGGAACAAAATTATTTGGGAGCCCGCAGGATGTCAACGACTGGCCTGGCAGGCTGGGATAAGTACAATGCAATCTGTACGCTTTCATGTTAAAATATGCTCAGTCTGATCTACTTAAAAGGGTGATGCCACCAAGTTACAGCCTTATCTGGTATACCGTGAAATGTGCCTTCTGTTTCTCAGAGAGCTTTAATATTGCCTTTCATATACTGGTTATGGAGTAGTATTTAGTTTTAGTCGGGCAGCCCCCCCCCCCCCATTATTTGAGACCTTGCAACCAGGGTTTAATCCAGGTGTCTATTTAATTAACTGTTTTGGAAATAAGCTGTAGGTATTGATTTCTTTCTTGTTTAGTATACAGCAGCAGGGCAGTAGTGTAATATGTTTGGGTTAATTTTCTAATTTTCTATGCCCCCCCTCTTATCCCTCATACTGAGTTGAAATGTAGACTGCGATTGTGGTTGTATCACTGTGTAACAATGTCAGTGTATATATTTGCTGTTTTGGAATGGAGACCCCCTCTTAGAATTGTTTCCTGGAATGTTCATGGTCTTCCCCATTTAAGCGCACTTTACAATATATTCATAAGTATAAACCTCTTATTTTGATTCTCCAGGAAACATATCTGGTTGAATCTAAAGTTAAAATGCACCTGTAAGGAAAAAAAGTGCCCTTATGGGGTACTCACCTCGACAGGAGGAAGCCCCTTGATCCAAAAAAAGTCTGCCTCTAACCTCCTCCATCCCTCTGTTCTTGCGATGGGACCCCCAAAAAAGGGCTTGTCGATGCATGTTGGCAGCTCGTGCAGGTGCAATAGCTCCATCCCACTCACCTTTCTTTGGAAAAAAAATGGGCTGGATTGGATTCATGCCACTGTGCAGGCGCAAGCAGTTTGCGCCTTCGCAGTAGCACAGACACGATCGGGCTTGGCTATTTCCACTGGAGCATGAGCAGGATGGAACTATCACTCATGCGTGGGGAGGCACAGGATTGAGAAGATGATGAAGGCCGGGGAAGCCACTTTAGGAATATGTTGGCGCATTATAAATAAATAATAATAATATGTGCGTCAAATGCCTTTCATTCCGTGGAATGGAAACATTTTTTTGGCCAGCCTTAACTAAACTGGGGTTTGGGGCTTGCTTCTATTGCTTGGCAGCAAACCCACGCTTGGTAGCAACTCCCCGGTACTCTGCTTCACAGAGACTTGGCTGAATGACAACATCCCGGATAACTCCTTTCATCTTCCGGGCTTTGACCTCTTTCGTGCAGATCGCAACCAGGCACTCTCGGGGAAAAAAGAAAGGCGGAGGTGTCTGTTTTTACATCAACTCCACCTGGTGCTCCGTCCTGCAGAAAGACTGCTCCCCAGACATCGAACTCTTACTGATTAACTGCAGGCCTCAGTACTCTCCCAGGGAATTCAACTCCTATGTCCTGGCGGGCGTCTACATCCCCCCGGATGCCGACACCAGTAATGCACTGGGCACACTCAGTGATGCCATCTCAAGGTGGGAGACACACCTCCCAGACTCCCTCTTCATCATTCTGGGGGATTTCAATAGGGCAAACCTGCGCCAAGAGCTGCCCCGTTACAAACAACACATCACCTGCCCCACCAGGAACCAGAACACCCTGGACCACTGTTACACGGTCCTCAAAGACGCGTACAAGGCCATTAGCCGAGCTGCCTTGGGTAGCTCTGATCACTACCTAATACACATGATCCCCACCTACAGAAGACACCTTGAAACCACAAAGCCGCTAGTCAAGCCTGTGAAGAAGTGGACAGACGAGGCGAAGGAGCAACTCCAGGCCTGCTTCGACAGCACCGACTGGTCAGTCCTGGAAGCTCCCTGCCTGGAGGAATGGTCAGAGAATGTCACCTCCTACATTAGATTCTGCGAGGAGACATGCATCCCAGCGACAACCATCAAGGTCTTTCCGAACAACAAGCCCTGGTTCAACGGAAGGCTACGCAGGCTCCGGAGGCAAAAAGAGGAAGCCCACAAATCTGGATCACCGGAGAGTTTCAGGGAAGCCAGGAACACCTTGAAAAGAGAATTGAAGGTGGCAAAGAGAGACTACTCCGAGTCGCAACCTCCAGTCCAACAATGTCCGGGAGGTCTGGAAAGGCCTAAGGGCAGCCACCAACTTCAAGCCTCCTTCTCAACACATACTTCCGAGCACTGCACTAGCTGAGGATCTCAACAAATTCTATTGCAGGTTCGAGGCCCAACCCACCCACCTGGCAGATCAAACGACCACATCCTCACCCAAGCATCCACCCCCCTCCTCTCCTCCACACGCTGGTCATACTCCCTCAACACAGCTAACAGTCCAGGAGACAGATGTGTTGCGGCACCTCCGGAAGCTAAATACCAGGAAGGCCTCAGACCCAGATGGCATATCCCCATCCTGTCTAAAAACATGTGCGGGACAGTTAGCCCCGGTCCTCACTTCCATCTTCAACAGATCCCTGGAGCTGGGCAAAGTTCCCTCCTGCTTCAAAAAAGCTGACATCATCCCGGTCCCCAAGAAGCCAGGGGTCACGGACCTAAACAACTTTAGACCCGTCGCCCTAACCCCGATTATCATGAAGACCTTCGAGAGACTGGTCCTCTCCTACCTGAAGCTTCACACTGCCACCCTGTTGGACCCTCTACAATTTGCATACAGGGCAAACCGGTCTGTGGAAGACGCCATTAACATCTGCCTTGCACATATCACTGAACACTTGGATAAACCAAAGACCTACGCAAGGATCCTCCTCTTGGACTTCAGTTCTGCGTTCAATACCATCTGCCCAAACATTCTGTATGACGACCTGGAACGGCTCGGTGTTGACCCAACCCTTTGCACCTGGATCAAGGACTTCCTTACGAACAGGTCACAGCTAGTGAGACTCGGAAGCTGCTCCTCCAGTGTAAGAACCACAAACACAGGCGCCCCGCAAGGATGTGTACTGTCTCCGATGCTCTTCTCCCTGTATACAAACAGCTGCACCTCCTCCACGGATACCGTCAAGGTCATTAAGTTTGCGGATGACACCACCATCGTAGGACTCATGGGTGATAAAGCGGAGCTGGAATATCACAGCGAGATCGAGCGGATTCTCAGATGGTGCTCAGACAACAAACTCGTACTAAACACAGCAAAAACGGTGGAACTGATAGTGAACTTCAGAAGGAACGCTCCACCACCCAGCCCTGTCATCATTGATGGCACCGAAGTCACCAGGGTACATAGCGCGCGGTTCCTAGGCACCACCATCACGGAGAACTTGAGATGGGACGTAAACACCTCTACTACCCAAAAGAAGGCCCAGCAGAGACTGTTCTTCCTGAGGCAACTAAGGAAGTTTGGCATGCCCAGGGAGCTACTGACCAGTTTCTATACGGCGACCATCGAATCTGTCCTTTGCTCCTCCATCATTGTCTGGTACTCGGGGGCAAATGCAAAGGATAGGCTCAAACTCCAGAGAGTCATCAATGTGGCTGAGAAGATCATTGGGTCTCCCCTGCCATCTCTGGACCTTCTCCACACATCCAGAATGAGGTCCAGAGCAAATAGAATCGCACTTGATCCCTCCCACCCTGGCAATCACTTTTTCAGTCCCCTTCGCTCGGGACGTCGCTATAGGTCCATCTACACCAAAACCACCAGGCGTAGGAACACATTCTTCCCTCAAGCGATCACTCTTCTCAACTCAGACCCTCTCCCCAATGCCATCTCCTAATCCCCTTCTGCACCTCCGGGCACTAGAGGACGAACGCGCGCCCATAGGCTGACACTCATGTTCATCTCTGCCTAATATAGCGTCAACCGCTCTATGTGTCATTTGCTATGTTTGAAATGTTTCTTTTAATTTGTACTATGTGTAATGTTACTTGCACTGTTTGCACCTGCCAATATGCCTTGTGTCCACAAATAATTCCGGGTGCGGCGCCTGTCGCACTTGGCGAATAAAGTGATTCTGATTCTGATTCTGTAAGAAATGTATACATTGGGTATAGACCTTTTATAAGCACACTATAATGCACATCAAAATTGCTTCAGAAATTTCAGACCCAATTCAAATATATAGAGATTCCAGGCAGGAGTTCTTTCTCTCTCTCTCTCTGGCACCATTTGCCATAGACATGGATCCAAGTGCAGGGGCACTTTGGCAGTCCTCGTCCGGAGCGTTGATAGAGTCCTAAGTGATCCGGGGCAGTTCTGGGCACTCCATCCAGAAAATGGGTGTGGCCACGCACCAGAATGTAGGTGTGGTCATGGCTGGAGCCAAATTTACCTGAACCTATCAGTGGTTAAGCAAAATGTTGGCTGAAGCCCCCCCTTTCCATTAATACAAGCGCATGCCTCTGTGGTGCTCCCACGGCCGGAGGTGCGGCCAGAGGCTTGCATGCAGCCAGGCCATGCATGCACAGAAGAGCACGACTGCCTGCGACTGGCTAAACTAAAAGAGCTCAGAACAGTAGAACAGAGCGGCCAGGGAGGACGGCGATGGAGCCTACGGTCCTCATGGGGCTGGAGAAAACCCCAGGTAAAAAGTATAAATCATGCAATTAATCTGGTCTCAGGCGCAGTCTAGTCAACACCATTAAGGAGTAAATAAGCTCTTTATTGAAGTAAAAACAGCATGATATCTTGCTGTAACAGCGTCAGCTCCGCTGTTTCGGTCCGCAGACCTTCCTCAAGGCTGTTAACCTGCTGGGCGTTCTGATTCCGGGAGGGTTTTTTCGCCCGATTTTTTTTTAATATATCATGTAGCTAGCCTAGCGCTAGCTACATGATTCTCCCCTTGCAGCTCTTTCCCTCCCACCCTTCCGATCACCGCCGGCGATCACGCTCATAAGGAAATCCCGTTCTGAACGGGATTTCCTTTAGAGCTTCCCCCGTCGCCATGGCGACGAACGGAGTGACGTCATTGACGTCGTGACGTCACAGGGACTCCCGATCCACCCCAAAGCGCAGCCTGGCGGCGATTGGCCAGGCTGCGCACGGGGTCTGCCAGATTCAGAAAAGAGCACCAACCGACAGCTCGGCCGCCCCCCCCCCCCACGTGAACCCCCGCGCGAAATTCCAACACCCCCGCAGGGCGCGGGGGTTCGCGCGAGGGCGGCCGTGCTGTCGGTTGGTGTCTTTTCTGAATAGGGCCCTTGGTATGAGAGTGGGTTGATATTAATATTGTATTTACTTATTTCTGAAATCGGCAGCTGGAGGAGATCAGTGGTCATCCGATATTAATGCCCATCTATTGTGCGTCTGGTGATCTGTGGGGAGGAGGTGGTGAGTCCCTTTATGCAGCAGCGCTCCTTATATTTAGCTAGATGTCAGTTTAGAGCAGCGCTTTTGTTTATATACAGCGTGATTGGCCCGGCATGTCATGCCGGCATCGCGCTGTTATGCCTTGCCATGGGGATGTATCACCAAGAGATAGGTGATTCCCCATCGGCTGTTGGCAGTCATGTGACTTTTGTCATGTGGCAAGCGGCATCATGGTGACGTCAGGAGGCGGAAGCACGGCTGTCAGCGGGGATACTCAGCCGCCCTAGCCGCAGAAAGACACTTCAGACAGGTACTCGGTTTAATATGCGCATATTATTTGCCTACATAATGCGGGGTTTCCTTTGTGGTCCGTTTGGACATGTAGAGAAGGATTTACATATTCATGAGCTTCTGTGCACTATTATGGGATAGAAATATTTGCGTTTTACAGACCTACGTTCCCCATCAGGTCCACTGGATGACCACTGGCCTCTGATTGGCTGTAGAGATTTGAATTTGATTGGTTACTGACTGTAAGTTGCCTATATATTTGGATTGGTTTTAATGGCAGTGTGATATGTGACTTAAATTAACCGCTTGAGGAAGGTCTGCGGACCGAAACAGCGGAGCTGTCGCTGTCACAGCAAGATATCATGCTGTTTTTACTTTATAAAGAGCTTATTTACTACTTGATGGTGCTGACTCAACTGCGACTGAGTTTGAGAGTGTCTAGTGCAGAGACACTAGGAGTCATGGCACATCTCTCCTGTGTGCTTGCTTCACACGGAAGGATTAATCTGGTCGCAGGTACATTTTAACTTACCGTATAACATGAGTAACAGTGATGGACGAACATCATAAACAGACATTCACAGACTGTTTGTGAATGTTTCTGCGAAAGTTTGCAAATCAAACGTTCGTGGTGGACCCTATTAATGCAAGTGGACTTCAACAAATTTTGGGCATATTTAAAAAGGTGTCAAAACTGTCCAAAAACATGGGCAATGGCATAGTGTAGGGGGATCAATCGTGAAATTACCCCCAAAATAAATATTTTACGCAGAGGCTTTTTTTTTTAGTATGTAAATACAAAAAAAATTGCTGCTTGTAGCAGTGTGTGCCTATCACTTCACTACAAACTCACCAGTAATGTGAAACAATGTCTGGTGAGGTGACGCTACATTTTTAGTACAGTACGGTCACGAAATCACTTTTTTTACTACATTGGTGCAGCCACACACTTCACAATACTACACGGGTAGTGTGGTGTACTATATGCAAGCTACACACTACACCACAAACATCAAGAAAAATAACAGTAGGATCAGTCCTCAAATGGACTCCTGGGTAATGTTGAGCCGAAATTTGCGTAATTTTGCATTTCTGTAATTACGGACGCAAATTTTGCCGCTACGACTCAAATTCATAACTTCATAATTGCCATACAAAACATAATTCGGAATTCTGTAAACATAATTTCCACCGCGTATCTTTTGCGTTCCGCAGCAAATTAGTGTTTAACGTAACAAAATTTTGTGTTTTCTGTAGAAACAAAGTTATTTTATTTCTGATAATGGACATAATTTCATTTCTTATAGTACTTATGCAAATTTAAGTAATTACTAAACTCAGGAAAGTCACTCATTTGATTGCAATTACTGATAATACAAAGGCCCCTGTACGTATTGTCACTTTAAATGTATCAGGAGGCTTTACCTGCAGCCACTTCTAAGACAGGTGCTCTTTGCCAAGGTGCACTTAGCGGTCATGCATGCTGAGACACTTGGTTTTGGGCCTTGCAATATCTGAGGTCCATGGATGTGCGGTCACTTTACCCACTTGAGGACCGCAGTGCTAAACCCCCCTAGTGACCAGGCCATTTTTAGTAAAATAGGCCACTGCAGCTACTGCAGATCGCAGCACTGTACAATGTAATTAGATGGCGGTTTCACTGTCTAATAGTCTCCCGAGCGATATGAAAAAATCTGGAGCCTATGGTGTAGAATGATTGAGTGACAGTGGGGGTGGGTGGGGGAGGGGATATGCCCCTGCCTATGGGGCCTGAATTTGACTCTTCAGATTTATGTTACACTGCCATGTAAGGTTTTCCTTTCTGATAGCTGAGCAAACAGTCAAACATATGTCATAGCTGTTAATCTTTTATAATTTATTGCTCTAAGGAGGAAGTTGTTACCTTGTCTGTTTAGACATCTGCTGATCAAACATCTCACAAAGTGCTCAGGAAAGCTTTTGTAATGTGCACCAGCCCTAATGCTGGGAATACACGATGCGTTTTTTCGTTCATTTTCCGTCCGATTGATTTTCAATTCAATTTTCCTGTCTATTTCCCGCTCAATACTCTTATATTTTCTTATCTACTTCCATTCACTTTAATGGGAAATCGTTCAGAAAAACAATCGCCCGGCGCACAGTGTTTTGGCAGTTGGACAGAGCAACTGCCATTCACTAAGTGCTTTTGAAAATAAATATAACCCTGAGAATCCCCTATAAAGAGATGGACTAGTCCAAAACCTGTCACTTCTGTCAGATTTCTACAACCTGCTGTAAGTGACATCAACATAGGAAAAAAGTAATTTATGGCTCATTTTATTCTGGAAAAAATGTACTTCTTATTTGTATATGTTTGCACAGATTTTAAATGTTACAGTTTTTCGCTGTAGTGCCCCTTTAAGATGTTCCCAGGTGGTAATGACTCAGTGAGGTCTGTAATTTGCTGTAACCCATAATTCCTCCAAAATTTGAATGCTGAAGGACTTTTATAGGCTGGCAAAAATAGCAGGTTGTCTATAAATAACATCAGAGGTAATGATGCTTGAAAGAGTCTATATGTGAGCATGTCCTGTATAATTTTTTCTCTGCAGGTAAATTCAAAATATTCTGTATCTCCACCTGCTAAGATTACTGCCTGTGAGAAGCTGGACTCTCTTTCTGTATCTTTGCAACAAGCAGGTTTTATAGTTAGACACATCTGTAGCTAGGTGTGATGAATACATTAAAAAACGAGGTGTGTGTTAATTTGGGCACTGGGTGATACAGCTGGTTAGAATATCAGTAGTAGGGTTCTGTCACCATAATTCTACTAGCGCCTTTGCAGCAGTAGAATTGTTGGAGTTTTTGGCCCAGTTTTCCATTGACCTCCTATCTGTAAAGGGAGCCCTTCTACAGTACCTCATGATACCTAGCCCTAACCCCTTCTCCCCATTGTGAATACATGTGCTAACATTTATTGGTTCCTGATGCCTAACACGTTCGTCCTCTCCCAACACAAATCCATTCCTAAACAAGTAGCCCTAACCGCGTACGTACAAAAAGGGCGCCTGGACAAAAAGGGTGCGGGGTGTAAACGCTAATTAACAATTAATCTTTAATAGCGTTTATACAAATAGTGTGCTATATTTCGTTTACAAATAATGTTTAACAAATTTATAAATCATTAAATAATGTTTATGAAATCGGCAATTGTGAAAACTTTAATCTTCCCTGTTTCAAAAGTGAAACTTATAATTACGTTTATTAAAATAACGATAATATATGATTAATTGTTATAATTGTATATTATTGTGAATAACCTTCATTTATGGTTTGTTCTTATAATAAAATCTGAAAATATTCTTCTTTATAACGATGATATAAATATAACTAAGTTCGTAATAAGTGTTGTAAAACATTAGTAAATATTACTAAAATTGTAGTAAAACTATACCTAAGCCTACTCTCACACAGAACCCTCCCTGTACCTATCCCTAACCCCTAGACCCCCCTGGTGGTGCCTAAACCTAAGACCCCCCTGGTGGTGCCTAAACCTAAGACCCCCCTGGTGGTGCCTAAACCTAAGACCCCCCTGGTGGTGCTTAAAACTAACCACCCCAAAGCCCTCCCTGTACCTATCCCTAACCCCTAGACCCCCTGGTGGTGCCTAAACCTAAGACCCCCCTGGTGGTGCCTAAACCTAAGACCCCCCTGGTGGTGCCTAAACCTAAGACCCCCCTGGTGGTGCCTAAACCTAAGACCCCCTGGTGGTGCCTAAACCTAAGACCCCCCTGGTGGTGCCTAAACCTAAGACCCCCCTGGTGGTGCTTAAAACTAACTACCCCAAAGCCCTCCCTGTACTCATCCCTAACCCCTAGACCCCCTGGTGGTGCCTAAACCTAAGACCCCCCTGGGGGTGCCTAAACCTAAGACCCCCCTGGTGGTCCCTAAACTTAAGACCCCCCTGGTGGTGCCTAAACCTAAGACCCCCCTGGTGGTGCCTAAACCTAAGACCTCCCTGGTGGTGCCTAAACCTAAGACCCCCCTGGTGGTGCCTAAATCTAAGATCCCCCTGGTGGTGCCTAAACCTAAGACCCCCCTGGTGATGCCTAACCCTAACCACCCCCCTTAGTCATCGCTTTATTATGTGGATAATAATGTTTTACAAATTGTGACTCCAAAAAATATATTCCAATTTACATTACGTACTGATCGCTTTATTTTGTGAATAATGTTTTAAAAACAGTAAGGGATAAAACTTTAAATAAAAAAAATATATTGCAATTTACATTACGTACTGATCGCTTTATTTTGTGAATAATGTTTTAAAAACAGTAAGGGATAAAACTTTAAATAATGTTTTAATTATTTAAATAAGATAAATATGTTTAGTATTTTCATAAACGTTATTCGGCACGGGTGCATTTTATAAACGTAAATCACCACAAGCTCAGTTATAAATCATTAAACATCTCCGGGCACCGTTTGTAAACTTTATTTAGCTCCGGGCGCCATTTGTAAACTTTATTTAGCTCCGACGCCCTTTTTTCCTGCTCGGCGCCCATTAAACGTTATTTATTATGGGAGTGAATGGCGGCGCCCTTTTTGTCCACTAGCTGCCTGCGCCCTTTTTTCCCAGCTCCGCCCTAACCTACTCCCCTGTTCACACTGTAACCTTAATGTTACTTTCTTACTGATTACTATCCCTACCCCCCACCCCCGTTCCCCAAAGTAAACTGCCTGCTCAACCTAACATTAAACCTCCTCACCCTGACTTTTAACACTAACCTGTCCCTACCCTATCTCCTAATACTAACCCTCCTAAAGCCATTCCTGACCTTGACCTCTAGCTTTTGCGCCTTTTAAAACCAATATCTGATGCTTCTCTGTATAACAGCTGAACCCTGGCACATATTGAAATATTGACTTTGCAATAGCTGATCAACTATGTAATAGCTGACACTGGGCTAAATAGCAGGTGCCCAGTGCACAATTTATACCCCACGTATGCTCCAATTATCTGTTTTGATGTTTGAGGCCTCAAGAGATCCTACAAATGATGTATTATACATTATTCAGTCCACATATGACTAAGCAAAACAAAACAAACTAAAGATGTGTTTCTTCCTGAGGCTGATGTAATTAAAGATTAAGGACCCTGACTCACAGCCAGCACCTGGCTCAGCAACACTCACAGGTGATCACCTGTAGGCAGTTACATTATATCATGTGGCCTTGTTATTGAAGGGAGCAATTCTCTTCTATCACTTGCAGAAATGTTACTGTCAGAGTTCCAGGTTGATATCGAGCAATATTACTCCTGTTACCAACAAGGTAACTGGCTATAATGCAATTAACAGGATATTCTCTCCTAGGTATTATTATGCAGAATGGGAAATCTCCCTCATGCCTTTGTACTTCAAGCAGAGCTATCATCTACATCCACATCAGGGGCGTTGCAATAGGGGGTGCAGAGGTTGCAACCGCATCGGGGCCCTTGGGCCAGAGGGGCCCTCCCTTAATTACAGTATTAACACCCTATTGGTCCTGTGCTCATAATAATTCCTTATTTAGATACTTTGAATAGTGGCAATCATTGATAAACTGTTCCTCATCCCCTTTTTGCACCTCTGACACTGTAGTTGCAATTGGCAGGTTTTGGTGTGCAGTATCAATTGTTATGTATAGAGTGCTTGGGGGACCCCATTGTAAAACTTGCATCGGGGCCCACAGCTCCTTAGCAACGCCACTGATCCACATTGTTTTCATTCCACCATACATATACATTGTTTCATCTGTAAAAGGCTTAATTTGGCTATCATTCCTTGGAATTCAGTTAACTACGTTTAAAGAGAAACTCCAACCAAGAATGTAACTTTATCCCAATCAGTAGCTGATAACCCCTTTTACATGAGAAATGTATTGCTTTTTACATACAGACCATCAGGGGGCGCTGTATGACGGATATTGTGGTAAAACCCCTCCCACAAGAAGCTCTGAGGACCGCGGTACTTTTGACAGTTTGCCACAATGTAACAAGGTTCACAGACAGGAAATAGCTGTTTACAGCTGTCTCTAACAGCCAAAACATCTAGCAGCAGCTACATAACCTGCCCACAGTAAAAATGTCACCATGTAATGTCAGAATGTAAATCGGGGAGACTAAAGATTTTACAATGAGCAAACACTGACTAAATCATTTATACATAATTATTGTAAAAATGAAGCACTTTTTTTATTACATTATTTTCACTGGAGTTCCTCTTTAAGTCTACTTCACAGAGGCATGTGGGAGAGTGATGTCATCAGTAATATATAAAGTATGCATTCAGATGGAGCATAGGCACACGTATGATGCATATCATGGCATCAAGGGAAGATGTTAGTCCAAGCACTAGGAGAAAAATCAATAACAATAACAATAACAATAATATTTATATAGCGCTTTTCTCCTGGGATAAGGTGTTTGATTTTCGCTATATTTCTTAGATGGAAGAAGGAAGACTTGACGACAGCTGATACCTGCTGTCTGAGTTTTAGATTTCCATCCAGGATCACCCCAAGGTTTCGCACAGAGTCTTTATACTGTACAGTATCTCCCCCAATTGCTAGTTTGAGGTGGTGAGCGTTTTGAACTTTATCCATCATGTGTGGACCACCTACCACCAACACCTCTGTTTTGTCAGAGTTCAGCCTCAGCCAGCTGGTGTTCATCCAATTTTGTAAATCCACTAGACACGCATTTATGGATGCTGATGGGTCTTGGGTGCCAGGCTTGAAGGACAGATACAGTTGTGTGTCATCTGCATAACAATGGTATCCTAGGCCATAGTTCTGGATTATTTTGCCCAGTGGGAGCATATAGGCTGCAAAGAGTAATGGTGATAGTACAGAACCCTGTGGAACTCCATAGGCAAGTGGCACTGGATTAGAGTAGTGTGTGCCCAGACATACTTGCTGTGTCCTGCCAGATAGGAAGGTCTGAAACCATCTAAGAACAGTACCCCTTAGGCCACAGTAATTCTTCAGTCGCTGGATAAGAATTTCATGATCCACAGTATCAAATGCTGCTGACAAGTCAAGAAGAATCAGAATTGAGCAATCACCCTTGTCCCTTGCAGTAAGTAGATCATTCATTACTCGGACTAATGCTGTTTCAGTGCTGTGCCTTTTCCTGAATCCTGACTGAAAAGTATCAAAGATGTTGTTATCTGTAAGCCTGGCTTCTAGCTGGTTGGCGACTGCTTTCTCGATAACTTTTGATAGGAATGGTAAGTTCGCCACAGGTCTGTAGTTGGTTACAGAATCAGGATCTAGTGATGGTTTCTTCAGGAGGGGTTTTCTGATTGCTTTCTTTAGTTCTTCTGGGAAAAGACCACTTTGCAAGGAGCACTGAGTGATTTTGTGAAGTGCTGGCCTGATCAGCCCTGGGCACTGCATTAAGGATCCAGTTGGGCCAGGATCCAGGTCGCAGGTAGTGGGGCGGAGACTTTGAATGAGAATTCCAAAATCTTCTACACTCAGAGTGTCAAAGACTTGCCATGGTGGTACGGTAGGAGGCATATGCAACGTCCAGTGGTCAATTGATGTAGTTGGTGTAATGCTGGCACGGATGGTAGACACCTTGTTTGTGAAGAAGGCAGAGAATTCTTCACACCTTTCCCTGGAGTATGTGGTTGGGGCTATTAGGCAGGAAGGATTGCAGAGTGATTCCACTGTGTGGAAGAGTTGAGCAGCTCTGTTGTTGGCTGTAGATATTTTGTGCGAGATAAAGTCTGATTTTTTCTTGGTTATTGCTTGTTGGTATCGTCTGAGGTGTTGAACTGGCCAGATTTGTGCTCCTCAGTCCCTGATTTACGCCACTGTCTTTCTAGTCTGCGCCCTTTCTTTTTTAGATCCATGATGGTTTTGTCAAACCAATTAGCTTTCTGCTTTTTGGTTGCTGATTTGGTGCGCCATGGGGCAATACTGTCAAGTATTTCATATATCGTGGTGTTGTACTGGGTTACTAGAGTGTTTGGGTCCATTTGGCTGTGGAGCAGATTTGTAAAATCCAGGTTGGCAGTTATCCTCTCCGGTGTTAATTTACTCAGGGGACGGGTTTTGATTGTTTCTTTAGGGAGCTGCTTGATAGGGTGATGTTCAATAGTAAGCTGTATTATGTGATGGTCTGACCACACCACTGGGGTTACTGTTATGTTACTAATGTCCATTCCGAGGTGGAACAGTAAGTCTAGCGTATGCCCTCCTCTGTGGGTAGCTGATTTTACAACTTGTGTGAAGCCTAGTCCACCCATGAGATTTATTAGTTCATTTGCATCTTGTGATTGAGTGTTATCAGCCCGGACGTTGAAGTCACCAAGGATGATCCATCTCGGATAAGACAGAGTTAGCATGGCCAGAAGTTCTGGGAATTCCTGTAGGAAAGGGTCAGCATCTCCGGGGGGACGATAAACCACTAAAATTTTGAAGCCACTCATTGAAAAAGCACAAAGCTAAGCAGTTTATTTTGGTATTTACAGATTCTACATTGTAAATGTTATGGTCACTACTATGGTCATACTTTCCTTGAGCGTGATCTTTTTAAGAAAAAAATTGAAACAATTGCTCTTGGTAATTTCTAGAATTCCAGGATTCTCTATAAAAAGATGAAAGACCAGTAGCCCAATGGTGCAGTATCTCAAGGCAAATGAGCAATTATTGAATTAAACTTTTATGCTCACAAATGTGGGTTGCAATCACTTGCAACCACCATCAGAGCCTACAGGGAGAGAACAGCCCCTTCTTGATCTTTCCAGATCCGCTGCACAGAAACTGGTTGGTCGTAATCCTTTGGGGTTCTTTAGGGCTGAACTAAAAAACAACAACCTCCCAACTGAGATGAGTTACAGCCTTAAAAAAAATCAAAAGCGCCCGGAATATATGAAACACATTATTATAATCAGTTTAAAAAGAGAGGTAGTGTTGACCTTACTTCTCTTGAAGAAATAAGCTATGGTTTACAGGAAATAAATTTTATTCAACCATTTAACACACAATGGGTTTCATGGGATTTTGCCAGCTTCCCCATTGTAGTCACTGTTGTCAAATTGACCTGAGGAAGCAGGCAAGGTCCCATGGGACGCATTGTCTATCTTAAAGGACCACTGTCGCGAAACATTTAATTTTCAACACCCCCACAGTAGTTACAGCAAGCAATACAGAAGATTCCCTGTGTCATTTATTTTAATTTCTAGTATGGATTTCTAGTATGGTCCTTTAAACATTCAAATGTCACTGCATGCTATATACGTCAGTGCTCACACTTGCGCTGATGGACTTCTGTAACCGTAATGCCTTTATAGGGATAGCCTTGTCAGGTATTGCAAATCACAGATGGTATAGCCTTTTTAACTTGTCCCTCAACTGCCATATCCCATAGAAAGCTCACACCGCCTAAGCGCTATTCCTTCGGCGACAATACTAGAGAATGGACCCCGCACTCTCCCTGTGCCCTGCAGGCATTTGGGGAGGCAGCTCCGAGTGCAGCTCGGACACTGCTGTGTAATGACAAGCTGGAGCCGCTCCCCCTGTCCATTGAATTGCCGGTTCTCTGCCTGCTTAAAATGATTCATATGAATCGCCGGTTCTCTGCCTGCTTACAATGATTCATATGAATCATTGTAAGCAGGCAGAGAACCGGCGAGTCATATGAATTATTGTAAGCAGGCAGAGAACCGGCGATTCATATGAAATATTGTAAGCAGGCAGAGAACCGGCGATTCATTTGAATCATTGTAAGCAGGCAGAGAACCAGCGATTCATATGGGAGCTGCCTCCCCGAATACCTGCAGGGCACAGGGAGAGTGCGGGGACCTTACATGCTACCATAATACATAATTTAAACGGTGTAATAACCGGACATACGGGCAAATAAAATATGTGGGTTTTAATTATGGTAGCACGTATTATTTTAAAACTATAATGGCCAAAAACTGAGATTTTTTTTGGGTGTACCACCCAAAGAAAGCCTAATTAGTGGCAGAAAAAAACAAGATATAGATCATTTTGTTGTGATAAGTAGTGATAGTCATTGGCGAATGAATGGGAGGAGTGCTGAAATGTGAAAATTGCTTGGATGCATAAGGGGTAAATACACTGAAGGCTGGAGTGGTTAAAGGAAATCTGAGATCAATAATAAAAAAAAAAGTTTATACATACCTGGGGTTTCCTCCATCCCCATGCGCATGGATCGCTCCCACGCTGCCATCCTCCGCTGCCTGCAGCTATGGTGTCGGGTCCCGTTGGTTCTACCAGTTGTGGCCAGTCTGCACAAAGCGCTAGCATTTTTAAAAGCACACAGAAGCGCTTTTGGTGTGCACCAGCCCTTAATCCATGTCCACATTAAGCTGGGGAGTGAGGATCAGATGGGAGCCTATGTGACATGTCCAGAATCCCTTCCTCTCAGTAAGCAAGCAGGATCGAAAGAGGATCTTTTAGAGAGGCCTGAGATATTAAGGTGTACCAGAGACTAATAAAAAAAAGTTTTATACACACCTGTGCCGCCGGAGAGGTACATAGAGGCGCACATGCTCAAACTAACATTTAAAACCAGGGGTGTTACTATGAATCAAGGGGCCGACAGCAACATTTTGATGGGCCCCTTACATTTACACCTCTGTCCTTGTCTCCATTTGGTGACACTCACATCCTGGGAGCACATCTACCAGAAGTCATAAAACAAGTTTGGCCCTCATGATCCCCCCAACCCATAACAAGTATAGTTACAACAACACACCTTCCCTGGAGGATGGACTCTAGTATTAGAAGTAGGGAACAGTGGTGTAGCAATAGGGGGTGCAGAGGTAGTGACCGCATCAAAGCCCTTGGGCTAGAGGGGCCCCATGGGGCCCACCTGCAACCACAGAATTAGCTCTTTATTGGTCCTGTGCTGGTAATAATCACTTCTATAGATACTTTGAATAGTGGTAATCATTAACAAACTACTCCCTATCCCCTTCTTGCACCTCTGACACTGTAGTTGTCCCTTATTGATTTTGGTGAACCGTATCAATTGTTATGTATAGAGTGGGGCCCAGATGCAAAACTTGCACCAGAACCCATTGCTCCTTAGCAGAGCAGGGACAAGGTCCTCCAGCACCCGAGGCTGAGACACCAAAGTGCGCCCCTCCATCCCTCCTACCCCAGCTGTCACACACTGATTGCTATTAGACTAAGAGGGCCACAGGGCTTCCAACCTCCCCAACACCTTAATATCTAGTTATCTGGCTTGCAGTCACTGCCATGTATCCCCTTTTCTTATTTCTTTCTGCTTCGTGCACAATTAGGAATGACAGCTGAATGAATTGTGCGCCCCCTCCTACACTGCGCCCTGAGGCTGGAGCCTCTCCAGCCTATGCCTTGGCCCGGCCCTGCTCCTTAGCTACGCCACTGGTAGGGAAGGTGAGGGAATGGGGTCTCCAATGGCTCTGGGTCTGACTGCATCTGCAGTAGCTTCTCCCCCCTATTGTAATGCCCCCCATTTACTATTTCAAGAGATAAGTATATAGGCAGAATTTAATTTTATGGGTATGATCAAGCTTCCACACTGAATATATTTAGTGTATAAAAGTTCCAATGCCCTTGGAAGAGCATCACAGCTTTCCAATGCCCCCAGACTTTGTTCCTCTCTAGTGCCCCTCAGAGTGTAGGTGTGAGAAAACGCGGAAAAGCCGCCGCCAATACTCAAGGTGAGGCGGCTGACTCCGCGTTTAACATGGCAGCTGGGGCGCAGTCGGAGCGCGGAGAAACCGCAGCATGCTCTAACAACAGGGCGGCGGATTCCGCGTCCAATGCGGCAAGTTGCTCGCATAGGCCTGCTCCTCTCAGTAAGGCGGAATGCGGAATAAACGCCGCACGCCCAGACAGCGGTGCGGTGGATTCCGCATCCAACACAGCAGAAACATTACAACACATGACTGGTGTGGCTGGGACTGATAGTCCACACTGGTTTAGGAGGACGCGCGCGCGCGCAGAGAGGCAGGGCCTTTATGGCAAACAGAGGAGGGTCAGCTGACCAAGCCAGTCAGCTGACAATTGCGGCAACTTTCATTGGTCCAGCACTTAGGGGTGGCGCTTGGAGAGCGCCGGTGTATATATGCTGGGTGCTGGTCATTCATCTGGTGTCTGGCGTTGCGATCACTACGTGGTAGCACTCAGACCTTGTCAGTATCTGTGTTTATTAGTCAGTTTCCAAGGTGTTGATGGTCACGGAGCTCACACCTTAGCCTAGGAATTCTGTTATTATCTGTATTGTTATCTAGACCAGTTTCCAAGGTGTTGACGGCCACGGAACTCACACCTAGGAATCCTGTACCATCTGTATTATTTGTATTATCTAGTCTAGTTCTTGGAGTGTGAGAATCTTGAAACTCACACTCTAGTTTAGGCATCGTTGATTATCTGTTATGACTTTCTGCATTCCTGACCATTCTCCTGATCTCTGATTTTGTACCTTGTCTTTCTGATTCTCTGTTGCCAAAACTCGGCTAGTCTCTGGATTCTGTATCTGTCTACTGTCTCTGTACTTTATCTGTCCGTGTGTTAAGGACCTGGCTTGTCCGACCTCGAGAACTGTCTCCCCTGTTAGGAGATAGTTCACAGATCTGTCAGTGACACTCCACCACTGGTGTCACTCACGTTCTGTCCTTCCCACTGTCTCAGCCTGGCTCCGCCCCTTGGGGAGCAGCAGGCCTGTGGAAGGAAGCTAATCCTTAACAGTAGCTCCTACTGTCTAGCACTTATCCCACGGGTGCTTTCCTCAAAGTATTACTGTTGCACCAAACACTCTCATCTCTCAGGTGTCCAGAGGTTAGAAGATATATCTGATTATCGGTGATACTGCAGATCATCAATAATCGGGTATATTCTGCATTCTCGGTGATACTGCAGATCACCGGTAATCAGACCCTCTCTGTGTTACACCGATCCTTACAGTAGGTTTTTCTTTTGAACTAAGTACCAGAAACAAGACCACAATTAAAGTAGACCTGAACTCAAAAGTCCTCTCTGCTCTAAAAGATACACAACAGCATAATAACCTTTAAACAAAAAAACATTTATTTGTTACAGCTGATACAAATCCTAAACTAAATCTGCACTGTTTCTACTTCCTGATTCATGGACGCAGATATATTATTAACATCCAGTGCTTTCAAATAGGCTCATCTGCCATCTCTGCCATAGGCAGTCATGTGACACAGGGGAGAGATCAGATTACAACTTGTGATTAGACACAAATGAGGGAGAACTAGACAGGCTAAACTCTGTAAATGCATTCAAGGTACATTTCTCACTGTTTTCCTTCTGTCCTGTGAGTTAAGGTCCACTTTAATATAAGGCTTTTGGTTTACTAACATGTTTCAAAAGATTCAGTCGTGCAAAAACTAATCTGACCTAGGCAAATGTAATTTAATGGTTATCTGATGTTTTGTTGCAGATGTGGAATAGCACACAATATGATGCATCCCCTCGCCAGACAAAAGCAACAACTATCTATGCTGCAGTGAAACATCCAGAACCAAAGTACAGATGACATCTGGTGGATTTTTTATATGAATGTAACATGCTCACTGCCTGGGAGCAGCACAACCACATTCAGCAAGCTTTCTGTACCCAGGACATAACTTCCTGCTTGATGTGTAAGCTGCCCTCCAGAGAATGAACCAGTTTATCAGACACACAAACTATCATGTATTCCCACAAAATGGGGAACACGGACTCCTGATTATTGGAAGTAGAGTGAGTGGCGCTGGAGACAGAGAAGACAGGCAGCACGTGGAGCTCCATCATCGCATGAAACCTGCTCTGCTCTTCACACACAGGAATCATGAATAGACTGGAGGATAGAGGTGCCCAAAAAGTATTAAATCATTAAAATGAGTTTAAAATGGAGATATAGTGGTTGGCTTACCTCCTCCTGCAGAACATAACAGCCAGCGAAAGCTTAAGCATTATTATTGCACAACGTCAGACATGTTTTACGGGTGTTCCCTGTTTCCTCAGGTCAATAATAACAAAAAAATATATAGTGCAGCTAAGGAGATCAAACTCAAGCACCTCAAATTTTATTTATTTAGGCAAATGTTTGTCATTGACCTAATAAAGCAGGGAACGCCCTCAATATGCATTGTCTGACCCTATTGTTGTACAACACATACTTCAATTTGTAGTTGTATTGGCTGTTATGTTCTGCAGGAGAACCAACTCAGTTACCAGCTGAGGACAAGCAGTTCATAGATCAGAGTACTCTGATAGCCCAGGGCCCTTAGGACATCAAGCAGCTATGTAACCTGATTCAGCCTAGTGGGGAGCTCATTCATGGACCAGCCATACAAAAATTCAATAAAGATAAATAAGGGCACGCCTATAAATCTTTCAAAGGTAACCTGCACAATTATAATACTTGATAATGATTATTTAATCTTACTTAAAGAGGAACTGTAACCTAGGATTGAACTTCATCCCATTCAGTAGCCGATATCACCTTTCCCACGAAAATGTTTTATCTTTTCTTTTCTCAAACGGATCATCAGGGGGCTCTGTATGGCTGATGTGGTGATGAAACCCTCCCACAGTGTGATTTCACCACCTAGGTACTGACATCACACTGTGGGAGCCTTGTTGCATTGTGGGAAATAACAGATGTTTTCAACTGCCAAAAAAGCAACATCTCCTTCCACAGACATCACCTGCCAGCAGTAAAGATGTCACCATGTGACACATTTCAGAATGTAAATCAGGGCAGCAAAAAGGTCGGCACCACTCCAAACGTGAAGAAAAGCTCTTTTATTGCATCACCATTGTGGCTTAAACAATTGTTTAAGCCACAATGGTGATACAATAAAAGAGCTTTTCTTCACGTTTGGAGTGGTGCCGACCTTTTTGCTGCTTTGATGTTCTGAGCACCTCGGTGGACGCAGAGGTGCAGGTCGAGGCACACTCAACCTTGATTAGTGGAGCTCCTCCTGACTACAGAGTGTGCAAGAATGTAAATCAGGGAGAGGAAAGATTTTACAATGGGCAAACACAAAATGAAGCACTTTTTTCATTACGTTATTTTCACAGCAGTTCCTCTTTAAAGAGAATCTGTATTCACAAAATGAAGTATAAACAAACATCCCTGCCCGTTTGGGGTCATCTCCTAGCCCCCTCAGTAATATTTTTGCTGCTCTCCGCTGCAATGAAGAGGGTAAAAAAACTGTTTTATAAATTGTTTTGTAAACAGAAAAGATGGCCACCAAAACAGGAAGTACATCAGCAGAGCAGTGAACTCAGTTAATACACAGTAAGTACACAGAGAATTCAGTGAGTTACACATTGAATTCAGTCTCCAGAGGTTATGTGCAAGTTTTGAAAGAGCTCTGTGTCAATGAAGCATGACAAGCTGTGTTAGAGCCTGGAGTCTTGTTAGCCTGCCAGGCACCTTCCTCCTCAGCCAGCTATTCTTTATTCAGTTTATCAGTCTGTGTTTATCAACCTCACAGATAGCAGACAAGCTGACAGTGAGAGCAAGGGACATTGTCTGTGAAGAATAATCATCACAGGAGCACTGGAGGGGCTTGGAAGGAGTTAACTTGTTCACATTACTGAAGAGTTGGCAGCCTTTCAGACACAGCCGACAAATCCGACAGGGGAAAGATAAGTTGATTTATTACAGAGATGGTGTAAGTAGAAAGTGCTGCAGTAAGCCAGAGCACAATGGAACAGCCTTAGGAACTTGTAGGATAGGAGAAATACTGCTGAAATTTTTGTTACGGAGTCTCTTTAAGTGGATTCCTGTTTAATTGGCTTCAAGCATATGTTGCCTGAATTTCATATCTACATTGGCTGGAAAGTTTGCATACCCTTCATTCATCAGCTGTAGTTCTGTTCCATCACTAAACTTCTGTCTGCTATGAATAGCTCCATTGTGTGCGACTGAACGCATGCAGTCTTCATAATATTCATATCCTGTTTTTCACCAGAAGCCTGCAAGGCTTATTACGATGTAAGTAACTCATTTAAGTGGCCACAATAGTCTTACCTAGTTCGACAAACGTGAGACGTCACTGTTTTTTTTACTCATGACAGTGACCACTAGCGAAACCATGGGAATCAAGCTTGTATTTATTTCTCAAGAGTGTGTCATTGCAACAGCTACAATTGTGGGAAGGCTACGTGCTAAGCATAAATCTACAGACACACAGGGGGTCACTCATCATAAAGTGCTTAAAATCTTTATTTACTGTGTGATCCAGAGGCTTCCCTCTCCTTAGGTAAGTATTTGATTTTTGACCCAAGGTTCCCCTTGGGCTCACTTTGACGCAGGCAAGTCGTCAAAGTGAGCCCGAGGGGAACCTTGGGTCAAAAATCAAATACTTACCTAAGGAGAGGGAAGCCTCAACCTTTGACGCCTGCTTTTGGCTTTGGCAGTACAGCAGGGAGTAATGCTGTCTAAGGACTGGTGCACACCGAGCGGCTTTTTGGCCGTTTTTGCTGCGGATACGCTAGGGTAATGTATTTCAATGGGGGTGTGCACACCAGAGCGTGAGGAGTTTTGCAGAAACAAATCATCCCGGGGTGAGGCATTTTTTGGATTGCGGAGGCGTTTCTGCCTGCAATGTTAAGTATAGGAAAAATGCAAACCGCTCTGAAAAAACGGCAGATCAGAGCGGTTTGCCAGGCGGTTTTGTTACAGAAGCTGTTCAGTAACAGCTTTACTGTAACAATATATGAAATATGCTACACTGAAATCCGCAGCAGCAATCCGCAAAACGCTAGCACAACGGCTCATACAAATTAAAAAAAGCGTTTCAAAATCTGCTAGCATTTTGCGGATCTGCTACCGGGTTTTGGTGTGCCCCAGGCCTAATAGTTGCAACAAGTATCCCATTCCTTCAGTTACATACACTTCAACAACAACAACAAAATATTTCTAAAGTGGTTTATTTTTTTTTCCTTCCATAGGACCTATAGGGCATATGTGTGTCTCAGATCACTACATAGCTGAAGTTTGTGATGTGTTACAGGGTAAAAAGTTATGTGATCATAAATACCAGACTAAACAGGTGGCTTTTTAGTTTTGATTTACCGTAAATGCCTACAGGGTTGGCACTGACTTCATTGCGTGTGGAAAGTTGTTCCAAAGGGTAGGAGCAACATCACAGAAAGCTCTAGCTCCAAAGGTGTTGAATTGGACTGTGGGGGTGGTCAAGTTATTAGATCCTGTTGATCTGAGGTTATGGGAGACGTGATGCAGTTGTAACAAATGCCTAGATTATGTAGAGCTTTGAATGGCAATTTTGAAGTACATTCTCCATTTTATGGGTAGTCAGTGGAGTGAGCAAACAATTGGTGTTATGTGTCAATGATAGGGTTGACTTGTTAATATCTTTGCAGCAGCATTCTGTACTGGCTGCAGGTGGTGCAGGTCTTTATTTGGATGGCCTGCATAGAGGGCATTGCAATAGTATAACCCTGATGTGATGAAGGCATGGACTAGGATTGGCAGATCCTCTGAAGGAGTGAGATGCTCAATTTTTGCAATGTACTTTAGGTGAAAGAAGAAATGTTTCACAACACCTGAAAACTGGTTGCATCAATCAGTACACCCAAGCTGCACACAAAGTTGGATCTAGTAAGGTCTTAAGGCCAGATTTATCAAAGCATTACCGACAGTTTTTTCTTCTTAAACTGTTCTAACCAGCAGGGAGAACAGTTCTGCATGATAATAAAAACCTTCTTAAATCCTAGGTAATAGCGGCAGTTTAGCGTGAATTTTTAAAGCTGCACTACAGTTAAAAAAGTGCAAATCCATCCCTAGACTACTGCAGATTAAGAAGTACTTGATAGTAGTTCTACAGATAGTTCAGAGTGCAGATTAGACATGATTTGTGTGGTGCTCCACCCCCTGCTGAATTCTTCCTCAAAGCCTGCTGCTATTAATACAGCAGATGTGTTGGTTACCTCAGCAACAGCAATTTCCCTCACACACTGCACTGTCTGAGAGACCTTCTTAGCTCCTCCTATTTTACAACCAATAGTTTAAGAAGGAATCTGCATCTAGTGATTTCTTAAGATGCCTGAGACAGTTCTGCACAGATTTCTTAAAAACTACCAATATTTTGTCTCAGACACTGTTGATAAATGTTCCCCTGTGTTTCTTACTCGAGCCAATGGCACCGTATACCTAACTGAAGGATTGTAAAAGTTATGTTCCCTCCTATAATCCAGGTCTGTACGACAATCATTTTAATGCCCAGGAAGTCTTTACAAAATTTGGACTAGAGAGCCTTCTGATGCCTTGACTGCTCCATTACTTCCCCTTGCAACACTGATTGGCATCCCAAATATAAGTATGTTTGAATTCCCTCCCTGGACTTCTCATGGCTTATTTGTGCAACCAGTCCAGATCAATAGACAAATAAGAAGGGAAATTCAGAGATGCTGGAGCTCCCAGTGAGTGTTGCATCTGGGATGTCACAGAGTGGACAACACACACCGTGCATATTTTCCTATGGAAAGTGTGCAGCATTGTATCAGGAAAAAGGCATTTGTAATGTGTGTAAACCTGTCTATTGAAAAATGTGGGTAGTGCATTCACATGTTCTAATGCATGGTCCTATAGTGCCCAATACATATAATGTGATGGAGTTCTTACATTTCAACATTTCAAATAATGTATATAATTACAACAGTGTTATTGATGAAGGATTTCTGTAAAAGTATGAAGTAAAAGTGATGCAGTGAAAATGTAATTGATGTTTGTGTTTCCAGGTGTCTTGCAAACACCAAGTAAACAAATTGTGTATATTTAAGGATTCAGTGATTGCTAGCATTATAATACTGAAGTTTGCATGAGCTATTTTGCATAATGCATTCCGCTTCCTGTAACCACTGCTTCCCCTCACTGATAGTCCATTTTTCCACTCACAGAATGATGTTACAGAGTAATTACCGTACTTCCAAGGCGGGTCTGTCCCTGTTTTGTAGTTAATTGTGTCCATCTCTTTTCAAGTTCATTTGTTTGTTTTCTATGCCATGTACACATATTTATAAATACTTGTAATTATCTACCAAATAAGTATCCTGTCTTATGTCTATTCTTTAAATTGTTGCCTTGTTTAGTTTGAAATACTAATATTAAAGTCAATGTGTATGAAATATTGCTCACTAAGTTGGATACACCTACTTTTCTTATGTATATAGGGGTACTTTTAGAAACATTCATGTAAGCTATGAGGTTCTGCTCACCTTGCTGGATGCTTTATTCATTGAAGTAAAAAAAATGGTATAAACATGTAACATTGCTTCATGTAAAATTGCTTCAAACATGTAACATTGCTTCATTGAAATGTACGTAAATTTTAACTAGCACGGTCTGGAAAAGGTTAGCATTACTATTGGCTTTGATACCTCCATGGCCGGGACCTAGAAGTCCTATCTCCACCAATCATTATGCAATGCAGGGCCAAAAGCAATCTAGGAGAGGGCATTGCCAGGAAAGTATAGGGGCAGTGAGAGGACTCTAGGAGACAGGACTTGGAGTGTGTGTCAGTGCAATGGCTGATTGTGCTACAGTCCACCGGCTGCTGATCGGAACACAATTCTGGGGCATCATCTTCCTCCACTCTGTGGCATGCTCCAATCATCCGCTGGGCACTCTCTTTAAGATTTAGAGGCACGCTGCCTGCAGTCTTGCTGATCCCCAGCAAAGGCCGTCTCTGATGCTCCATTTGCAACAGCCTGACACAGAGGAGCAGAAGGAGGACCTGAAGAGGTGATAAAAGCCTGAATTTGTAGTTGTTTAGTGTATGTAGGGATTAGTGTATGCAGGGATTAGTATATGTGGTGGTCTATCTATCTATCTATCTATCTATCTATCTATCTATCTATCTATCTATCTATCTATCTATCATATTTTTTGCTGCATAAGAAGCACAGACCATGCCCCCTTCCTCCATATCCCTGGCAGTCTAGTGATCCCTTGGCTCCCCTCCTTCCCTCCCACCTTGCAGCGTTTTGTCCCCTGACTTGGCTCTCTTGTGTCCAGCAGACATTCTTCTCTATTGTAACTTCAGGGTCCTTGCTTGATGACCTTATATCACTAATTGTCTTCAGGAGCTTGAACTCGAATCTCTGCCTCATGTCACAAAAGGTCCGTACACACCTTTGACGTCCGTACACACCTTACGTCTCCCGTCGAGAATCGGGACCTGATCCACTTGGGCAACATTGCTGGGCTGGCCAGTACACATGCGTGTCAGTTATGTGAAGGGGGTGGGAGGGGCCGAGGGAGGATGGAGTGGTGCGTGTGTTACATTATGTGGTGGGCAGGGGAGCGGCATGAACAATGAAGTTGTCCATCGGTCGGATGTTGGGAGCTGCCTTACACATGCTTGATTATTGTCAGAGGCGGTCTATGTCGATCGCAGAGGACGACACAGGGGGACACAAAGGGCCATAGAGGAGGACAGAGGTGGACACATGGGGACACAGGTGGACACAAAGGGGACAGAGGAGGACACGGAGACACGAGGTACAAGGGGGCATGAGGTACAAAGGGGGCATAATCCACAAGATGCCCCTTCACCATGGATGCACCGGGTTTAGTATATATTTTTTACCCTGGTTTTCTCCTCTAAACCTAGGTGCGTCTTATGATCAGCAGCGTCTTATAGTCCGAAAAATAGAATTGCTGCTAGGGCAGCCTGGTAGATTATGTAGTAGCTCAATGCATTGTAGAAAAAAATGCAGTTGCAAGGAGATAAAATGCACGCCTCTTCTGATAGCTGTCAGCCTTTAGATACTCTGTCTCCTGGCCAATAAGAGCAGCTTGCGTTTTAAAGCTTGAAAGAGTAACTGTCAGGCTGCAGAAGCTAATTTAAACCTCTATTCTCCTGTGTTAAACAGTTTAGAAGGAAGCCATAAAGCAATTAGTGAAGATAAAAATCTCAGTTACCTTTGATGTGTGCTTATCAGAAAGGCTGTTATAGAACCATAAGGACGCAAGCCGCATACTAAACTGCAAAGCATTCTGGGGCCCTCCCCTCGGCTGCTAATGAGACGGTACAGGAGCTTCTAATCAGTCCAGCGCGTAGCACTGATAAATATCCGGGCAGAGTACACTGCAGGAGTCAGCTATTGTTCCTAGCCACATGGCTCATTAATATTCACTGCACACTGTGTTGTTCAAGTAGGAGCTTATCTGTGATCAGGAAGCAGGCAGGACATGACGACACATTTGACAGAAAAACATGGAGCCTGCCATGAGCTGTCAGGAGCATCTATCTCTGCATATACTATATACAAATTCTGTGAAATCCAAACGTGGACAGTGAAATGCATATGTAATGTAAGTACAGCCAATCTTTAGCTACTGATATATGTGTTTATTTTCTCTGAGACCTTATACCTAACAGCTCCTCTTGAAGTATAATGAGCACCTAGGTGTTCCTAAGTGCAGCAAGCATATAAAACAAATTTCTGCCTAAGGGAGGTTAACAAACGGTGTGGACCTTTGGGTGTACACTAAGCATTTACCTACCTATGGGGGAGGGGGGGCTGGCTATGTTGAAACCTCCATCCCTTCAGTCCTGTGCCGCATGTTGAAGTTTCCACAAGGCTATATCGCACATGTGTCGAACTCCAGGCCTGGAGGGCCAGATCCATGCCAGTGTTTAGGATGGACTGAGAAAGAAAGGAATGTGTTCTACCTGATGAATCACAGCTTTCCTGATTCAGACCCATCAATTCATTTGAGCTGTGTCAAAAATGTGTGAGGATCTCGGCCCTCGTAGGACCGGTTTGACATACCTGCTATAGCGCATCCCCGACTGGTGCAATGTATGCTGGGAATGCGCAATGCCTAATAATGGGTCTGATGCACAGTTAGTGCCAAGTCTATAATCTGTACAGAGCTGCGGAAGATGTCTGCACTAGGGATAATCAATGATATGCTAAATTTCTGAGTTGATGCACATTTATGTAAATTTGTATGCACATATATGCAGCTTGAAATTGGACCAATCGATTTAAACCTGGGTTTAATGATTAGCACATTTTCAAACTGCATGTTTTTGCATACAATTTTTTACCAACTCTGAAGTATTTGCATCTCTTTGATCCTCCCTAGTCTGCACCAGTAATGCTAGGTGCAGGATTATCAAATTCTGTATGCAAATGTATGCAGCTTTAAAATGAACCAATTGAATTCCACCATTGCAGGATCCGTTTGGTCCATTTTCAATATAAATATATTTGCATACAAAACTTGCATAATCCTTCATCAAATCAGAATTATATGCATCTCACACCACACTGATTGGTTAAATTCATTTCATATATTCAACGACACATTATATGTAACCACAAGTTCTGTATGTTGTGCAGTCTATACTCCTTAAAAGCTGTTGAAAAAAAATGCATAATTGTGATGGAACAGCTTTGGTTTGGGGTATCTGAGACCTTCCTTTGGCAAAAACACTGTGGAGCATGTAAGGAGGATGCAAACAAGTTGGCTGTTTTGAATCTAAATAGTCTTATCTGGGGTAATGACCGCTAGATCATGCTTTGCAAAGGCAAACATTAGAAGTCTCTTCGAGATTGTAACGATTATGGAATTATCTCTGTGATCAGCGCACAAGGCGTGCGCTGACACGGCGGAAAACCTCCACAAGCGTATTAAAGGAGAGAACCCAGCTTTGGTGCAAAGCACCAGTAGAGGGAAATTCCCACCGGCAGGTGGAGCTGTGGAGTGCAGAGGAGCAAAGCCTCTGTACTGCCACAGATGTCAGATGGGAATTGTCCGAATTACAACCGAGCAGGGCAAGATAGCCCCTAAAGAGAGAGAGCACAGAGACAGGGTGAATGTGTGTCCACCAATCTAGTCGCCAACCCGCGACAATGAACATACAACCGTGAAGATCAGGTGGGAAAGCAATCGCAAGAGATGGCGATTGCTAATAGCGACACAAGACTGAATAAGCACAGAAAAGGGATGTATGTATGTTCACCAATCGTGTCGCCATCCTGCGACGGTGAACACACAACAGAGGAAACCAAGTGAGAACGCAATCGCAAGAGAAGCGATTGCGAATGAGAATGAGCACAGGGACAGAATGTATGTGTGTGCACCAATCTAGTCGCCAACCCGCAACGGTGCACACACGACAGCAGAAACAGAGTAGAAAGGCAATCGCGAGAGAGGCGATTGCCAGAGGTGACACAAGACTAAGCAGAGGTAAACCCAGGATCAGAGCAAAGGCACAGCAAATCATACAATGAGAAAGATAAGGAAAACAACAAACGCTAACTAAACGCAATCACCGCTCTCAATAGCAACAGCGAACGCGTTTAAAGCGCGGTCTCTGCACGTTAAAGAGAACCCGAGGTGGCTTTGTATAACGTTAGTGGGGCACAGAGGCTGGTTGGGCACACTAACACCAGCCTCTGTTGCCCCATGGTGTGTGTCAAAGACCCCCCTTCTCGCCGCTATACCCCCGCAATGCTGGCGACACGCAGCGTGTCGCCAGCACAATGTTTACCCTAGCGCTGTCTGTCAGCGCCGCTCTGCCGCCTCCTCCGCATCGCCGCTACCCGCCCTCGTCCCTTCCCTCACGCTGATTGGAGGGAAGGGACGAGGGCGGGTAGCGGCGATGCGGAGGAGGCGGGGGAGCGGCGCTGACAGACAGCGCTAGGGTAAACATTGTGTTGGCGACGCGCTGCGTGTCGCCAGCACTGCGGGAAGGATAGCGGCGAGCAGGGGGGTCTTTGACACACACCATGGGGCAACAGAGGCTGGTGTTAGTGTGCCCAACCAGCCTCTGTGCCCCACTAACGTTATACAAAGCCACCTCGGGTTCTCTTTAAGCGCAACAGAGACAAGCACGCCACCCTCACTAACCACAGACACACAAACACGAAACAGAGTACGCGGGCGCTTGCTTAACGATTACATCACCGAGCCTACAGCAAGCGTTCGTATCAGACAAGACAGACGGAAAACAGGAATATGAGAGATACGATCTACCGCTCTTCCGCCAGAGCAAGTGCGATCCGGGTTCAGGGACAGGATAGGAAAGATCCACTGCTCTTTCCGCCAGAGCGAGTGCGATCCGGGTTCAGGAACAGGATAGGAAAGATCCACTGCTCTTTCCGCCAAAGCGAGTGCGAACCAAGTAGGGAAACAGAGTTAGCAGGATCCACTGCTCTTTCCGCCAGAGCGAGTGTGATCCAAGTATAGAAACAGAGTTAGCAGGATCCACTGCTCTTTCTGCCAGAGCGAGTGCGATCCAAGTACAGCAAGATGAGGTAGCCAGTAGCAACCGCTGCTCCAGCTTACCCTCCAAGAATACACATCAGAAGGATCCACAGCCACTACTGCTAGAGGTAAGTGCGATCCAAGCAGATGAACAGAAGGAGCTACAAGTAGCAACCGCTGCTCTGGTTAGCACCCCTAGACAGACAGAACAGGCAATACAAATAATACAGGTGGTGAAAGAGACAAGAGCGCTCCTTTGGTGTATTACTTTTCTTTACTTTAAAATTTCACGCATACAAATTACACTTACAGTGTGTTAAAAACAAGAGCGCATCACAGGCCTGCCAGCCGTCCTCTCCTACCCTGTGTTTGGCCAAAACGACAGGCGTGGTTAGCGCCGAAACGCGTCGTGACGTCAGACGGCTCCAGCGTGAACAAGCCCCGCCCACCGAATCCAGCTCCGCGTCGGGAGACACCGCACCTGTCGTTTTGGCCAAACACAGGGTAGGAGAGGACGGCTGGCAGGCCTGTGATGCGCTCTTGTTTTTAACACACTGTAAGTGTAATTTGTATGCGTGAAATTTTAAAGTAAAGAAAAGTAATACACCAAAGGAGCGCTCTTGTCTTTTTCACCACTTTACTTAGGTCACTGGCACCACCCAGCAACCAGGAGCAGCACCTTGGAAACCATCACAGCCCATACTGAGTGAGAGGGTAGCGCAGGAGATTCTCTTTCTTCAATACAAATAATACAACCTGACTGAACTAGAGGGGTGTCTAATACAGCCCCCAGAAATACTCTAAGATAACTTTAACAATCCAACAGGGAAGGCTGACACTCCAGGAGTGTATTAACAAACCATTATGACCAGCAAAGCATTCTGGGAGCAGAAGGCATTTATACTGCCAGCCCTCAAAGGAGACAGCTGGGCAATTTGCATGTATGCAAATCCCTCAGCAAAGCAACTCTGAAAGTTGCAAGATGAAGCCAGGTCTCTTTTCCAGAGACCTGCATCCCTCAGACATAAGGAATGGTCAAACAGCTGTCTGCCTGTGCAGCCAGCTGAGCGGATCATTACATAGATATTGTTAATTGTTATGATTAAAATCATACAAAAGTACTGTAGTCTATGTAGATTTCATATTTTATATTTTCATGAACATTTTTTAGGATATACTTATTTGTCTTCTAAAAGATGCGGTACAATCAGTAATTTTTACTGTCTCCCTGTTTGCACACACAAGCAATAAAAGCCTGTTATTGGGGGGTCTGCATAAAAGGAATGTATCGACTGTACCAGCTAGTGCACATTGGTATATCAAAATGAAAAACACCCTGACTGCAGCATAAACACATTTTGTCCTCAACCACGTCAGTAGCTGCACTGGTTAGGGAAAAACTATTTAAAGAGAATTTAGGGAAGGATTTAAATAAAAAAAATGTAAATTCTGTTTTCCAGCTGTTGGCTATCTTGGGAACACTGAGACTGTTGTCTTCTTTCATTGGAGCAAATGTCACCATTTGTGAATAAAGAGTAAAAGGTAAATAAGTCCTTAGGTCTCCTGATCAGTTTACAACCTGGCTCTCCAAGTCTAAAGTGCTCATATTACAGATACTGTAATTTTTTACCCGAAGAAGCCGGTAAGGCCTGCAAAACACGTAGTCCTTTAGTGTCTATTAAACTGAATACTTCTTGCTCTCCTTCCTCTACCTAGGTTTGATTGTTTATTTCATACTGCTTCCCAGCTCTTCACAATTTATTTGGAGGGGCACCTCCTCCCACCTATCTGAGTTTACAACCTGCTCTGATGTCATCTGGAACCAGAACTGGTACAAACTGTACAACATCATCTCATGTAATAATTATTTTCATATTACATTATGGATTACTAAGCAGGTACAAAAACCTTCTACAGTTGCATTGTCACCTTTTGAAGAAAGAACCCCTGCCCACGCAAAACCTTCTTGTTCTAAATGAGTGGTTTACTCGTAAAGGACTAGTGAATAAAGAAATTTACATTTTTATCTGCCTCAACGGTTTTGGGGGAAAAAAAAAAAAGAAAAAAAAAAAAATATATATATATATATATATATATATATATATATATATATATATATATATATACACAGGTCCTTCTAAAAAAAATTAGCATATTGTGATAAAGTTCATTATTTTCTGTAATGTACTGATAAACATTAGACTTTCATGTATTTCAGATTCATTACACACAACTGAAGTAGTTCAAACCTTTTATTGTTTTAATATTGATGATTTTGGCATACAGCTCATGAAAACACAAAATTCCTATCTCAAAAAATTAGCATATCATGAAAAGGTTCTCTAAACGAGCTATTAACCTAATCATCTGAATCAACTAATTAACTCTAAACACCTGCAAAAGATTCCTGAGGCTTTTAAAAACTCACAGCCTGGTTCATTACTCACAGCCTGGCCATCATTGACACCCTCAAGCAAGAGGGTAAGACACAGAAAGAAATTTCTGAACGAATAGGCTGTTTCCAGAGTGCAGTATCAAATCACCTCAGTGGGAAGTCTGTGGGAAGGGAAAAGTGTGGCAGAAAACGCTGCACAACGAGAAGAGGTGACCGGACCATGAGGAAGATTGTGGAGAAGGACCGATTCCAGACCTTGGGGGACCTGCGGAAGCAGTGGAGTGAGTCTGGAGTAGAAACATCCAGAGCCACCGTGTACAGGCGTGTGCAGGAAATGGGCTACAGGTGCCGCATTCCCCAGGTCAAGCCACTTTTGAACCAGAAACAGCAGCAGAAGCGCCTGACCTGGGCTACAGAGAAGCAGCACTGGACTGTTGCTCAGTGGTCCAAAGTACTTTTTTCAGATGAAAGCAACTTTTGCATGTCATTCGGAAATCAAGGTGCCAGAGTCTAGAGGAAGACTGGGGAGAAGGAAATGCCAAAACGCCTGAAGTCCAATGTCAAGTACCCACAGTCAGTGATGGTCTGGGGTGCCATGTCAGCTGCTGGTGTTGGTCCACTGTGTTTTATCAAGGGCAGGGTCAATGCAGCTAGCTATCAGGAGATTTTGGAGCACTTCATGCTTCCACCTGCTGAAAAGCTTTATGGAGATGAAGATTTCATTTTTCAGCACGACCTGGCACCTGCTCACAGTGCCAAAACCACTGGTAAATGGTTTACTGACTATGGTATTACTGTGCTCAATTGGCCTGCCAACTCTCCTGACCTGAACCCCATAGAGAATCTGTGGTATATTGTGAAGAGAAAGTTGAGAGACGCAAGACCCAATACTCTGGATGAGCTGAAGGCCGCTATCGAAGCATCCTGGGCCTCCATAACACCTGAGCAGTGCCACAGGCTGATTGCCTCCATGCCCCGCCACATTGAAGCAGTCATTTCTGCAAAAGGATTCCCGACCAAGTATTGAGTGCATAACTGAACATAATTATTTGAAGGTTGACTTTTTTTTGTTTTAAAAACACTTTTCTTTTATTGGTCGGATGAAATATGCTAATTTTTTGAGATAGGAATTTTGGGTTTTCATGAGCTGTATGCCAAAATCATCAATATTAAAACAATAAAAGGCTTGAACTACTTCAGTTGTGTGTAATGAATCTAAAATATATGAAAGTCTAATGTTTATCAGTACATTACAGAAAATAATGAACTTTATCACAATATGCTAATTTTTTTTAGAAGGACCTGTGTATACAGTGGGTTGCAAAAGTATTCGGCCCCCTTGAAGTTTTTCACATTTTGTCATATTACTGCCACAAACATGAAACAATTTTATTGGAATTCCACATGAAAGACCAACACAAAGTAGTGTACACATGAGAAGTGGAATGAAAATCATACATGATTCCAAACATTTTTTACAAATAAATAACTGCAAAGTGGTGTGTGCATAATTATTCGGCCCCCTTTGAACTGAGTGCAGTCAGTTGCCTATAGACATTGCCTGATGAGTGCTAATGACTAAATAGAGTGCACCTGTGTGTAATCTAATGTCAGTACAAATACAGCTGGTTTGTGAGGGCCTCAGAGGTTGTCTAAGAGAATATTGGGAGCAACAACACCATGAAGTCTAAAGAACACACAAGACAGGGATCAAGTTATTGAGAAATTTAAAGCAGGCTTAGGCTGCAAACAGATTTCCAAAGCCTTGAACATCCCACGGAGCACTGTTCAAGCGATCATTCAGAAATGGAAGGAGTATGGCACAACTGTACACCTACCAAGACAAAGCCATCCACCTAAACTCACAGGCCGAACAAGGAGAGCGCTGATCAGAAATGCAGTAAAGGGGCCCATGGTGACTCTGGACGAGCTGCAGAGATCTACAGCTCAGGTGGGAGACTCTGTCCATAGGACAACTATTAGTCATGCACTGTACAAAGTTGGCCTTTATGGAAGAGTGGCAAGAAGAAAGGCATTGTTAACAGAAAGCATAAGAAGTCCCGTTTGCAGTTTGCCACAAGCCATGTGGGTGACACAGCAACCATGTGGAAGAAGGTGCTCTGGTCAGATGAGACCAAAATAGAACTTTTTGGCCAAAATGCAAAACGCTATGTGTGGCAGAAAACTAACACTGCACATCACTCTGAACACACCATCCCCACTGTCAAATACGGTGGTGGCAGCATCATGCTCGGGGGGTGCATCTCTTCAGCAGGGACAGGGAAGCTGGTCAGAGTTGATGGGAAGATGGTGAAGCCAAATACAGGGCAAACTTGGAAGAAAACCTCTTGGAGACTGCAAAAGACTTGAGACTGGGGCGGAGGTTCACCTTCCAGCAGGACAATGACCCTAAACATAAAGCCAGGACAACAATGGAATGGTTTAAAACAAAACATATCTATGTGTTAGAATGGCCCAATCAAAGTCCAGATCTAAATCCAATCGAGAATCTGTGGCAAGATCTGAAAACTGCTGTTCACAAACGCTGTCCATCTAATCTGACTGAGCTGGAGCTGTTTTGCAAAGAAGAATGGGCAAGGATTTCAGTCTCTAGATGTGCAAAGCTGGTAAAGACAAGCCCTAAAAGACTGGCAGCTGTAATTGCAGCAAAAGGTGGTTCTACAAAGTATTGACTCAGGGGGCCGAATAATTACGCACACCCCACTTTGCAGTTTTTTATTTGTAAAAAATGTTTGGAGTGATGTATGATTTTCGATCCACTTCTCACATGTACACCACTTTGTATTGGTCTCTCACGTGGAATTCCAATAAAATTGACGCAGGTTTGTGGCAGTAATGTGACAAAATGTGGAAACCGTCAAGGGGGTGAACACTTTTGCAACCCACTGTGTGTGTGTATATATATATATATATATATATATATATATATATATATATATATGTATATATGTATATATATATATATATATATATATATATATATATATATATGTATATATGTATATATATATATATATATATATATATATATATATATATATATATATATATATATATATATATATATATATATTGGCTTTTCGAATGATACAAATTTTGTGCCAATGACAACTGTCGTGAAAATGCAGATTCTTATGCCCATTGACTTGAATGCATTTAGTGTTTTTAAATGCCCATATTATTTCACAAATATTCGCATCTATGTGAAAATGTGTTTTTTTTTTTTCATGCTAACAGACTTCAAAGCACTTGGCGAGAATGACTATTCTCATGGCCACTGACTTCAACGCATTTGGCGAAAATGTGTTTTCTTGCGCCCATATATTTTTTTCAGGCATTCTGAAAAAAAAACTTTAGCAAAAATTATAGCACACAGAAAATGGCTGTTTGCTCATTATTACTGGTGACTTGGGAAATCTAACTCAGCATACTGACAGAGCAGGACCTTCCCACAATTATAAGGTGAATAACAGTAAAGAGGAACTGTAGAGAAATAATGCAATTAATGAAATTGCATTTTTTTTTACATAATTCATTTATAGATTATTTAGTCAGTATTTGCCCATTGTAAAATCTTTCCTCACCCTAAATTTACATTCTGAAATTTATCACTGGTGGTGACATCTTTAGTTCTGCCAGGTGATCTGTACGGAATGTTCGTTTACTGAGAGCTCTATACACAGAGGGAGATCGTGCTTGATTGGCAGATAGAAAAAGCTGTAATGTCCCACAATGCAATGATGTTCACAGACAGTAAACTGTCAGGACCTTGGTCAGGACATCACAATGTGGGAGGGGTTTCACCACAATATCAGCCACACAGACGGCCAACACCCCCCCTGTCTCCCACCCTCCCCCACCCCCGAACCCCCCACCCCCCCTCCCCCGATGCTATATTAGAGAAAAGGTAAACATTTCTCGTGAGAAAGGGAATATCAGCTACTGAATGGAATAAAGTTCAATCTTTGGTTAAAGTTCCTCTTTCAGCACAAAGTCATGTTGCAATCTCCCTCACAAAACATCTGCAGTGGATGACCGCAATTTACTGAAGTGTTGTAACAGTTAACACTTTACTATCACAGGATGCCACGATTGAAAAAAAAAATATCAAATGTGTTCCCCTGCTAAATCTTAGTTCTATTATTATGAACAGTTAATGTGTAGCAGAAAAAGCAAATGCCTATAATAAGCTCTCAAAGGGCAGGGGTCGAGTGGGGCGTGGACGCGCGTGGATGGCGTCCACTTACTATTTCCCTAGGGTGGATGCCGTCCACGCTGGCTTGTGTGGAGGGAGCAGCGCAGTGGAAGGAGAGCTGTGAGCAGCGGTGGAGAAGGGGGCCATCTCCCCCCCTTCTCTCACCTCGGGGCTCTCCTTCCCTCGCTCTCCCCTCCACAAGTAATGTGCGGGCAGCCGGCAGCGGGCGGGACTTACCTCTCCTCGTTCCGGCGCTGGATCTGCGTGCCGCTGCTCTGGTCTGAACCAGACCAGACTTGCGGCATGCAGATCCAGTGTTCCGACGACGAGGAGAGGTAAGTCCCGCCCAGTGCCGGCTGCCCGCAGCTCTCCGTCTTCTCTGCGCTGCTCGCCTCCTGCTGGGGGGACACCTGGCTACCTATTCTGGCACATATACCCCCTGACTACATATACTGGGGACATATACCCCCTGACTACATATACTGGGCACATATACCCCCTGGCTACATATACTGGGCACATATACCCCTGGCTACATATACTGGGACATATACCTCTGGCTACATATACTGGACACATATACCCCCTGACTACATATACTGGGGACATATACCCCCTGACTACATATACTGGGCACATATACCCCCTGGCTACATATACTGGGGACATATACCCCCTGACTACATATACTGGGCACATATACCCCCTGGCTACATATACTGGGCACATATACCCCCTGGCTATATATACTGGGCACATATACCCCCTGGCTACATATACTGGGGACATATACCCCCTGGCTACATATACTGGACACATATACCCCCTGACTACATATACTGGGGACATATACCCCCTGACTACATATACTGGGCACATATACCCCCTGGCTACATATACTGGGCACATAAACCCCCTGACTACATATACTGGGCACATATACTCCCTGACTACATATACTGGGGATAGATACCCCCTGGCTACATATACTGGGGACATATACCCCCTGGCTACATATACTGGGCACATATACCCCCTGGCTACATATACTGGGCACATAAACCCCCTGACTACATATACTGGGCACATATACCCCCTGACTACATATACTGGGGACAGATACCGCCTGGCTACATATACTGGGGACATATACCCCCTGGCTACATATACTGGACACATATACCCCCTGACTACATATACTGGGCACATATACCCCCTGACTTCATATACTGGGCACATATACCCCCTGGCTACATATACTGGGCACATATCCCCCTGGCTACATATACTGGGCACATATACCCCTGGCTACATATACTGGAACATATACCCCTGACCACCTATACTGGGCACGTATACCCCTGGCTACATATACTGGGGACATATACCCCTGGCTACATATACTAGGCACATATACCTCTGGCTACATATACTGGGGACTACTATACTCATGGCTACTTATACTGGGGACACCTATAGACCTGGCTACCTATGCTGGGGGTACCTAATTAGGGGGAACTGCTGTCAGATTATCTGCATTTTTGTGGAACCGCTGTTATGTATTTTGGGGAACAGCTGCCATATTATGTGTATGTTAGGGGAACGGCTGCTGCCAGATTACGTGTATTTTGGGGAACAGCTGCCAGATTATGTGTATGTTACGAGAACGGCTGCTGCCAGATTATGCGTATTTTGGGGAAATGCTGCCAGATTGTGTATGTTTGGGGGACCACTGCTGCCAGATTATATGTATTTTGGGTGTTCCGCTGCCAGGTCCATATTATCTGTATTTTGGAGGAACTTCTACCAGATTACGTGTCTTTTTGGTGAAATGCTGTCAGATTACATCTATTTTGGGGGGATACACTACGGCAGAGCTCAAACTTCCCCGGCAGACCTTTTCCTTTTACATCACTGCTAAGGTCATGTATATTTGGCCCCACCCATGACCACGGCCACAGTATGCTTGACCACGCCCATTTTTTTGGCGCGCAGCGCTACGCGCGGCGCATGGGTTTTCTAGGTGAGTCCACTCACTTCTTTTCCCAGGACTAGACCCCTGTCAAAGGGGAACCTCTGCGTGCTGAGGCATGTTGCAAGTTGCATATGCAATCATCTGTCCTTAGTTACAGTACTGATAACTAGACCCACAATGACCCTGTGAGCAAAATAACTGTCCTATTATTATTATTATTTAGTATTTATTATAGTATGTATAACGCTGACATCTTCCGCAGTGCTTTACAGAGTACATAGTAATATCGCTGACTGTCCCTCAGAGGGGGCTCACAATCTAATCCTACCACAGTCATATACAGTATAGGGCAAATTTTAGAGGGAAGCCAATTAACTTATCTGTATGTTTTTGGAATATAGGAGAAAAGCAGAGTGCTTGAAGGAAACCCTCGCAGACACGGGGAGAACAAACTCCTTGCTGGGATTCGAACCAGGGACCCAGTGCTGCAAGGCGAGAGTGCTACCCACTAAGCCACCATGCTGTCCTATAAGGGCTTCATAAATGGGGTGTTTATGGCTGGACAGCTGCAGACACACTTAATCGATCCCGGACACAGGTTATTGAAATCTACATCATTGGGAGACTCTTATCTATGCCGGGGCATAACTTCCAATCTCCTGGCTCTATGCCCTCCCACCGCGATCACAGTGCCAATGTTTGACAAAAAATTCACCTCCTCATTTATATTAAATGGCTCCACACTGGCGACCACCAACAGTTACACCTACCTGGGGATGGAGATTAACCAATCAGGGAGTTTTAAGCCAGCAGTAGAGGCCCTGAAATAAAAAGTCTGCAGTACCTTTTATGCCATTAGAAGGCAACTTTACCACCTAAAACCACCGTTCAGAGTCTAGTTAAAAATTTTCGACAACATCATCACCCCAATCCTGCGCCATAGCAGTGAGGTATGGTGCCCGGTCACCTACCCTGACCAATCAAAATGGGACTTCAGCCCATTAGAAGTCTTCCATACAGAGTTCTGCAAGTATCGTCTCCAAGTCCATTGCAGCACTTCAAACTCAGCCTGCCTGGCACTGGCAGAGCTAAGCAGATTCCCACTATGGCTGACTATCCAGCAGAGGGCGCTCTCATACTAGGTGCACATACAGAACAACAGCCCCAGCACTTAACACCATAAAGCCTCACTGAACCAGGGAGCCGAGGCTATACCATGCGCTCTGTAGCAAAGCGTCAGCAGCCAGCCTAGCCAGAACCAACAACACAGTCTGACAAAAGCCCAAATAAAAGGGATTATACAAAGCAGAGCCAGATTAAGGCCTAATGAGGCCCTAAGCAAAGAAGCAGACCCCCCCCCCCCCCATAGCCAAGTATAGTTGCCCCAGTATAGGTAGCCAGCTTTAGGTGCCCCTAATACAGGTAGTCAGATATAGGTGCCCCAGTATAGGTATACAGCTATATGTGCCTCCAGTATAGATATCCAGCTATAGGTAAACCCAGTATAGGCAGCCAGCTATAGATACCCACAGTATAGCAAAATATAAGTGCCTCAGTTTAAGTAGCAAGTTATACGTGCCCCCCAGTATAGGTAGCCAGCTATAGGTGCCCAAAGTAAAGGTAGCCAGGTCTATAAGTGTGCCAGTATAGGTAGCCAGGTCTATAGGTGTTCCCAGTTTAGATAGCCAGGTCTATAGGTGTCCCCAGTAGCCTGGAAGGGGGAGCAGCGGGCACAGATCAGGAGGGAGGGGGGGGGGCAGCCTTTCCGCGCTTCTCCCCCCAGAATGTAGCGCAGCGAGCGGGGAACGACTTACCTCTTCTCCTCCTGGTTCCAGGCGCCGGAGCTCTGCGTGCTTCTGGTCTTCTCCGTTGTCCATTGCCGCTCTCACTTGTACTTCCGCTAATCGGGAAGTACAGTGAGAGTGGACTTGGACAGTGCAGAAGACCAGACCAACCTCCGAATGGGACCCCATGCTACTGCTTTAGTTGCCTGGTGGATAATCCGGCCCTGATAGAAAGCTGCAAGGAACGATACCTAGAGGAATGGAGGAGAGACATAAAGAGCTCCAAGAAGCTCACTGTCTACCAATCACTGCAGAGGGAGCACACCATGTCCCTGTATCTGAAGAGGCTACACCACCACAAAAACAGACAGACTGAAAAACAATGTTGTTGCTTTTAAAGTACATATGGCTTCCAGAATTAATAAAAAAAAGTCTGTCGACTAGAGATCAGCATTTTAACTGTAATAAATAAACTGTAATAAACTGTATATAGCTCCAAGCCTGCTGCTATCACTACTGTAAATAATAAGCCACCACTGTCCATCTGACTTTTACAAGGCTTGTTATCTGTCTTATCATAAAACATTATTTATGTGCTGTCTAATGTTCTATTATTTACTTTACATTCATCAAATATTTAACAAAATGACGCCATGGAAAAACAATAGAGTGTCTTTATATCTTATTAGTACTACAGTACATGGCAGCTTAGCAACCAAGGCTCGGCTCCTGGATACTATGCTAATGGATCCTGCAGTCAAAATGTAACTGTAATTTAATCAGCCAGTAAGTGGAAACGGACCATTAGTGATGTACACAACAGTACAACATACAACAGTTAAAGAGGAACTTTAGGGAAGAAAGGGGAAAATAAATCAATATATTGCAAAGTGAGAACTCAAACAACACAAGAGGGATCAAGAAATGATTGCATTTAAATTTTTATCTTTGCTACTGGCAAACATGAAAAACCAGACAGCACCAACTGCGTCGTTATTTTCCACAATGCAACAAGGTTCACAGACAAAAAACTGTCAACACCTAGGTCTTGACATCACAGTGGGGGAGGAGTTTCGCCACAATATCAGCAGGGCTGTATTTAGGGTTTGGGCCGCCCTAGGCACCCCAAACCTATGACACCCCCTCCCCCCGAAGGACATTGGCGGGGCACAAAGCACGCCATGGCGGAAAATGGGCATGGCCACTTAATGCAGTGGGCATGTCCATAACATACAGTGGGTATGACCAATTAAAATTTCCTAGTAAGAGTGCAACCCAAAGTCGGTGGGACTGTGTTTTCTCCCCGGATATGAGTAAAGTGACCATAAAAAAGCAAACAAAAAAAAAACACATTAGCCAGTGTTCTCTCGCACAAAATAGTGGTAGGTATTAGATTGTGAGCTCCTCTGAGAAAAGTCAGTAACATGACATTGTTCTCTGCAAAGTGATGCAGAAGATGCCAGTGCTATATAAATATATAATAATGGTAGGACATTAGACTATGGCAGGATTAGATTGTGAGCTCCTCAGAGGACAGTCAGTGACTACGTACTATGAAGCACTGCTGAAGATGGCAGTACAATATAGTACAGTAGTATGGCAGCATGGTGGCGTAGTGGTTAGCGCTCTCGCCTTGCAGCACTGGGTTCCCAGTTTGAATCCCAGCCAGGTCAACATCTGCAAGGAGTTTGAATGCTCTCCCCTTGTCTGCGTGGTTTTCCTCTGGGCACTCCGGTTTCCTCCCACATCCCAATAACATATAATACAGATAAGTTAATTGGCTTCCCCCTAAAAATTGTCACTAGACTACGATACATACTCTACATCAGTGCTGTCCAACTTCATGGGCATGGAGGGCCATTTTTTTTTCAGACCCCATGGTGGAGGGCCGAAGGTTCTTGCTAGAGCCGCAGACACCCCCCCCCCTCCCCCGAAAAAAATGGGTGTGGCCATGGACCAGAATGCGGGTGTGGCCACGGGTGGCGACAAATTTACATGAACTTAGCAATGTGGGACATTAGATTAGGACAGTGGTGGTGAACCTTTTGGAGGCAGAGTGTCCAAACTGCAACCCAAAAGTCACTTATCTATCGCAAAGTGGCAACAGCAATTTAAACTACATAGAAACGTTTTAACTCATACATGAACATTATGGAAAATCCAAGTTGAAAATAAACTCTGAAGATAAACAATTTCATCCATCCTACTCCTGAAATGTATTTATTTTTTTAGAACCTCCCAGTTTTATTTTCCGTTTTAAAAAAGCTAAAAAAGGTTTAATGCTATTGTCTCATGATGATGATTCAGCTTTTCCATAGTTTCGCAGTTCGCAATCATGTGACCCCCAACAAGACAAATTCAGCAATCATGAGGCTCCCAACAAGACAAATTCAGCAATCATGAGGCCCCCAACAAGGCACATTCAGCAATCATGAGGCCCCCAACAAGACAAATTCAGCAATCATGAGGCCCCCAACAAATCATGAGGCTCCCAACAAGACAAAATCAGCAATCTTGAGGCCCCCAACAAGGCAAATTCAGCAATCGTGATGCCCCCAACAAATGAGGCCCCCAACAAGACAAATTCAGCAATCATGAGGCCCCCAACACAACAAATTCAGCAGTCATGAGGCACATAAATAGAGAGGATTTCACATAAATAGGCAGAATGCCCCTTTATTATGGTAGACACCTCTTACCTGGCTTCTGTATTCTCCTCTACTGGCTGCTGTGCTTGGCTGGCCTGGCAATAGTGTTTTCGGCCAGATTGGTGATGATGTGTGGGCTGAAAGGCCTTGTGGTGCTGCTGTGGCCGGGCTGGCGGTGATGCTGTGGTGTGGCCGGATGAGGTAGTAACAGGTGTCCCCCCAGTTAGATAGTGACAGGTGCCCCCCCCAGTTACATAGTGACAGGTGTCCCCCCAGTAAGTGACAGGTGCCCCCCCAGTTAGATAGTGACAGGTGTCCCCCAAGTTAGTGACAGGTGTCCCCCCAGTTAGATAGTGACAGGTGTCCCCCCAGTAAGATAGTGACAGGTGCCCCCCCAGTTAGATAGTGACAGGTGTCCCCCCAGTTAGATAGTGACAGGTGTCCCCCCAGTTAGATGGTGACAGGTGTCCCCCCAGTTAGTGACAGGTGTCCCCCCAGTTAGATAGTGACAGGTGTCCCCCCCAGTAAGTGACAGGTGCCCCCCCAGTTAGATAGTGACAGGTGTCCCCCCAGTTAGTGACAGGTGTCCCCCCAGTTAGATAGTGACAGGTGCCCCCCCAGTTAGTGACAGGTGCCCCCCCCCCCAGTTAGAGTGACAGGTGCCTTCCCAGTTAGAGTGACAGGTTCCCCCCAGTTAGAGTGACAGGTGCCCCCCCAGTTAGATAGTGACAGGTGTCCCCCCAGTTAGATAGTGACAGGTGCCCCCCCAGTTAGATAGTGACAGGTGTCCCCCAAGTTAGATAGTGACAGGTGTCCCCCCAGTTAGATAGTGACAGGTGTCCCCCCAGTAAGTGACAGGTGCCCCCCCCAGTTAGATAGTGACAGGTGTCCCCCCAGTTAGTGACAGGTGTCCCCCCAGTTAGATAGTGACAGGTGCCCCCCCAGTTAGTGACAGGTGCCCCCCCCCCCCAGTTAGAGTGACAGGTGCCTTCCCAGTTAGAGTGACAGGTTCCCCCCAGTTAGAGTGACAGGTGCCCCCCCAGTTAGAGTGACAGGTTCCCCCCAGTTAGAGTGACAGGTGCCCCCCCAGTTAGAGTATCAGGTGTCCCCCCAGTTAGATAGTGACAGGTGCCCCCCCCAGTTAGAGTGACAGGTGCCCCCCCCCCCAGTTAGAGTGACAGGTGTCCCCCCAGTTAGATAGTGACAGGTGCCCCCCCCCAGTTAGAGTGACAGGTTCCCCCCAGTTAGAGTGACAGGTGCCCCCCCAGTTAGAGTGACAGGTGTCCCAGCATTTCAGCAGAAAATAATCGCAATGTGTGCAGCATTTCAGCAGAAAATAATCGTACAGTGGGCAGCATTTTGCCAGAAAATAATCGCAACGTGGGCAGCATTTCGCCAGAAAATAATTGCAACGTGGGCAGCATTTCACCAGAAAATAATCATGATGTGGGCAGCATTTCAACAGAAAATAATCATGATGTGGGCAGCATTTCACCACCATAAAATAATTGCACAGTGGGCAGCATATCATCACAAAATAATAGGTGTCTCCAGTTTAGGTAAGTAGTTTTAGGTGTCCCCAGTTTAGGTAATAGGTCTATAGGTGTCCCCAGTTTAGGTAGTAGGTATATAGGTGTCCCCAGTGTAGGTAGTAGGTGTATACAGTCCTGGCCAAAAGTTTTGAGATGGTCAAAAATATTGGAAATTAGAAAAGTTGGTGCTTAAGTTTATATAATAGCAATTTGCATATGCTCCAGAATGTTATGAAGAGTGTTCAGATGAATTGCATAGTCCTTCTTTGCCATGAAAATTAACTTAATCCCCCCCCCAAAAAAACCTTTCCACTGCATTTCATTCCCTTCATTAAAGGACCTGCTGAGATCATTTCAGTAATCATCTTGTTAACTCAGGTGAGAATGTTGACGAGCACAAGGCTGGAGATCCTCATGTCAGGCTGATTGGGATAGAATGGCAGACTTGACATGTTAAAAGGAGGGTGATGCTTGAAATAATTTATCTTCCATTGTTAACCATGGTGACCAGCAAAGAAATACATGCAGCCATCATTGCGTTGCATAAAAATGGCTTCACAGGCAAGGATATTGTGGCTACTAAGATTGTACCTAAATCAAAAATTAATAGGATCATCAAGAACTTCAAGAAAAGAGGTTCAATTCTTGTTAAGAAGGCTTCAGAGCGTCCAAGAAAGTCCAGCAAGCGCTAGGATCATCTCTTAAAGAGGATTCAGCTGCGAGATCAGAGTACAACCAGTCCAGAGGTTGCTCAGGAATGGAAGCAGGCAGGTGTGAGCGCATCTGCACACACAGTGAGGCGAAGACTTTTGGAAGATGGCCTAGTGTCAAGAAGGGCAGCAAAGAAGCCACTTCTCTCCCCAAAAAATCAGGGACAGATTGATCTTCTGCAGAAAGTATGGTGAATGGACTGCTGAGGACTGGGGCAAAGTCCTATTCTCCGATGAAGCCCCTTTCTGATTGTTTCGGGCATCTTAAAAAGGCTTGTCAGGAGAAGAAAATGTGAGCGCTACCATCAGTCCTGTGTCATGCCAACAGTAAAGCATCTTGAGACCATTCATGTGTGGGGTTACTTCTAATCCAAGGGAGTGGGCTAGTCACAATTTTGCCAAAACACAGCCATGAATAAAGAATGGTACCAAAACACCCTCCAACAGCAACTTCTTCCAACAATCCAACAACAGTTTGGTGAAGAACAATGCATTTTGCTGCACGATGGAGCACCGTGTCATAAGGCAAAAGTGATAACTAAGTGGCTCGGGGGATCAATATGTTGAAATTTTGGGTCCATGGCCTGGAAACTCCCCAGATCTTAATCCCATTGAAAACTTGTGGTCATTCCTCAAGAGGCAGGTGGACAAACAAAAACCAACTAATTGTGAGAAATTCAAAGAAGTGATTATGAAAGAATGGGTTGCTATCAGTCAGGATTTGGCCAAGAAGTTGATTGAGAGCATGCCCAGTCAAACTGCAGAGGTCCTGAAAAAAAAAGGGCCAACACTGTAAATACTGACTCTTTGTATAAATCTCATGTAATTGTCAATAAAAGCCTTTGAAATGTATGAAATGCTTATAATTATATTTCAGGACATCACATAAACAACTGAAACAAAGATCTAAAAGCAGTTTAGCAGCAAACTTTGTGAAAAGTAATTATTTTTGACAATCTCAAAACTTTTGGCCAGGACTGTAGGTGTCCCCAGTTTAGGTAATAGGTCTATAGGCGTCCCCAGTTTAGGTAGTAGGTCTATAGGCGTACCAAGTTTAAGTAGAAGGTCTATAGGTGTCCCCAGTTTAGGTAGTAGATCTATAGGTGTCCCCAGTTTAGGTAGTAGATCTATAGGTGTCCCCAGTTTAAGTAATAGGTCTATAGGTGTCCCCAGATTAGGTAGTAGTTCTAGGTGTCCTCAGTTTAGGTAACCTGGAAGGGGGAGCAGGCACACACAGCAGCGGGGAAGGGGGGATATCTCCCCCCCATTTGGGGTTCCCGCTCCCCCTTCCTAGCTTTTCCCCTTCAGTCGAGTGCAGCCAGAGTCCAGTGGCTGCGGCCGGCGAACAGCTTACCTCTTCCAGGCGCGGAAGGATGCTCTGCATGCCGCTGCCTGACTAGACCATGCCAGAGGCAGCAGAGTTTCCCTCTGCGTCTGGAAAAAAGTAAAATCCCTGGCCGGCCGCTGCCACTCTGCTGGAGGGGGGAGAGCGAGTTCCCCTCCATGTGTGTGTGCTCTCCGCCATACAGACACCCCTTAGCATCTATTTGAGAAAAGCTAAAGATTTTTCATGGGAACGGGAGTATCAGCTACTGAATGGAATAAAGTTCAATCCTTCATTAAAGTTCCTCTTTAACCACTTGCCGACCGCGCACTCATACCGCGCGTCGGCAAAGTGGCAGCTGCAGGACCAGCGACGCAGTTCTGCGTCGCCGGCTGCAGGCTAATTAATCAGGAAGCAGCCGCTCGCGCGAGCGGCTTCTTCCTTTCAATACACGGCAGGAGTCTCCGTGATAAGCCTGCGGGCCGCCGATCCCGGCTCACAGGCTAAATGTAAACACAAGCGGAAATAATCTGCTTTGTTTACATTGTACGGCGCCAGAGGCGGGACAAGGTCCTCCAGCACCCGAGGCTGAGACACCAAAGTGCGCCCCTCGATCCCTGCCACCCCAGCCGTCACACACTGATTGCTATTAGACTAAGAGGTGCCACAGGACCCACAACCTCCCCAACACCTTAATATCTAGTTATCTGGCTTGCAGTCACTGCTATGTATCCCCTTTTCTTATTTCTTTCTGCTTCAAACACAATTAAGAATGACAGCTGAATGAATTGTGCGCCCCCTCCTACACTGCGCCCTGAGGCTGGAGCCTCTCCAGCCTATGCCTCGGCCCGGCCCTGTACGGCGCTGCTGCGCAGCAGCGCCGTAAGGCAGATCGGCGATCCCCGGCCAATCAGCAGCCGGAGATCGCCGCCATGTGACAGGGGACAGCCTGTCACTGGCTGCACAGGACGGATAGCGTCCTGTGCAGCCCAGATTGCCAGGGGGGACAGGGATGAGAGGGAGGGGGGTAATTTCGCCACGGAGAGGGGCTTTGAGGTGCCCCCCCCCCGCAACACCCAGGCAGGCAGGAGCGATCAGACCCCCCCAGCACATCATCCCCCTAGTGGGGAAAAAAGGGGGGCGATCTGGTCGCTCTGCCTGCACCCTGATCTGTGCTGGGGGCTGCACAGCCCACCCAGCACAGATCAGCTAAAACAGCGCTGGTCCTTAAGGGGGGGGTAAAGGGTGGGTCCTCAAGTGGTTAAAGTAACCCAGAGATGAAAATAACTAAAGATTTGCTACTTACATGGGGCTTCCTCCAGCCCCATAAGCTCATCTGAGTCCCACGCTGTCAGGGCCGGCCTTTGACCTGAGCGACCGGTGCGATCGCTCAGGGCGCCGGCTTCCAGGGGGCGCTCGTGCCACCTGACCTGGCCGCATGTGTTTTAATAACTGCAGGGCCCCGGCTGGGTCCCTCTCGCTCCGCCCCCTGGTGCGCTGCTGGGGGTGATGGGGCAAACATGCCCGTGTGGCCGCCGTGATGGAGGGGGGAGCCGCGGGGAGGGCAGCCCGACCTCTCCCTCCCTTCCTCTCCGGGCACCCTCCGTGCTCCCCCCCTCCGATCCGATGCAGACTGCTAAGGGAACAACTCACCTTCCTGGTTCCTATCGCCGGCTCCTCTCACTTGCTGCTGGTCGCCTCTTCTACATAGCCGCTGATGCACAATAAACTTCCTGCTTAACAGGAAGGGAGGGAGAGGTCGGGCTGCCCTCCCCGCGGCTCCCCCCTCCTCTATGGGGGGGGGGGGGGGGTGTTACCTACCTACCTACCTACCTACCTACCTACCTAATCTATACTGGGGGGCAGCTACCTATCTAATCTATACTGGGGGCACCTACCTATCTAATCTACACTGGGGGCACCTACCTATCTAGCCAATACTGGGGGCACCTACCTATCTAACCTATACTGGGGGTAGCTACCTATCTAATCTATACTGGAGGCACCTACCTGTCTAGCCAATACTGGGGGAACCTACCTATCTAACCTATACTGGGGGGCAGCTACCTATCTAATCTACACTGGGGGCACCTACCTATCTAGCCAATACTGGGGGCACCTACCTATCTAACCTATACTGGGGGCAGCTACCTATCTAACCTATACTGGGGGCAGCTACCGATCTAACCTATACTGGGGGCAGCTACCTATCTAACCGATACTGGGGGCACCTACCTATCTAATCTATACTGGGGGCAGCTACCTATCTAACCTATACTGGGGGTAGCTACCTATCTAACCTATACTTTGGGCACCTACCTATCTAATCTATACTGGGGGCAGCTACCTATCTAACCTATACTGGGGGCACCTACCTATCTAACCTATACTGGGGGCACCTACCTATCTAATCTATACTGGGGGCAGCTACCTATCTATCCTATACTGGGGGTAGCTACCTAACTAATCTATACTGGGGGCAGCTACCTATCTAATCTATACTGGGGCAGCTACCTATCTAATCTATACTGGGGGCATCTACCTATCTAATCTATACTGGGGGCAGTTACCTATCTAATCTATACTGGGGCAGCTACCTATCTAACCAATATTGCAGGTACCTACCTATCTAACCTATACACTGGGGGCAGCTACCTATCTAACCTGTACTGGGGGCACCTACCTATCTAACCTATAGCTGGGACAAGTATACTGGCTACCTATACTGTGGGCACTCATCTGGCTAACCTATACTGGGGGGGATCTGTAGCTGGACACTTACACTAAGGGGGGGGGGGGGGGGATCTGCTGCTTAAATACACTATAAGGGGATCTGCGACTGCAAGACTAGTAGCCTAAGCCCATATACACTAAGGGGGGGATCTGGTCTTGTATATGTAGGCAGATCCCCCCTTTAGTGTATATAGGCTTAGGCTACTAGTCTTGCAGTCGCAGATCCCCTTTTAGTGTATTTAGGCAGCAGATCCCCCCGCCATCCCCCCCCCCATTAGTGCATGTGTGTGGTGCACTCACACGCGAAGAGGATGAATGTGGGGGGGGCACCAAAATCTGGTTACGCTCAGGGCGCTGTGAAACCTAAGGCCGGCCCTGCACGCTGTCCTCCCGCGGTCTGCTGTTAAGCCGCGATCAGTCCTGGTAACAGCTCAGTCACGTCCAGTCCGGGTCTTCTGTGCATGTACGGGAGGTCCACGGCTGAATAGCAGACCGCAGGAGGATGTCGTGGGACTGAAACAAGCTTATGGGGCTGGAGGAGGCCCTGGGTAAGTATCAAATCTTTAGTTACTTTCATCTCTGGTACACTCTAAAGCTCCTTCTCCTTGCTTGAAATGTGCACCCAGGGCATGGATGCCTCAGCTCTGTACAATGGGAAGAGCCATGTAAAACATCCCTTTAGCCTTTGGGAGCAAGCAATGCATGCCGATTTGCTGTTTTGTTTTTAGTACACCTATAGAGTTTCACTACATTCAACTATTAGACAATTAATGCTAAGCCTGATATAACTATAGCATTTTTTCAATAGAATAGACAATTCACCAACACATCCCCCAGAAAATCTATTAGAAATGAAGGCCCTCTTGCTCAATTTATTTATTAATTGATATTACATCAGGGAAGGCTGCTCTTTAGATTGGTGTGGCTGGTAATGTGGAGGAGCCATGAGCAGAGGAGTCCAATCGAACTGGCTCTAGCTTTAAAATGCAACAAGCAGTACAAAGCTTGTGGCTATGGCCACATCTCTCAGCAGTATTTCCCCTATTTAGGTCCAAAAAGGAGGAACATAGCTATCCTGGTGTATGGCTTGACAGGTTATGTCCTCACTCAATCCCTATGCCCCAATTTATTACCGCGGCTCTGAGCACGGCCCACCTCTTCACCTATAGACAAGCCCCCGCATGAACAGGACACGTTATTTGTCTCCTGACTATGGTTACCCCCAGGTCTTAACGTGCAAGGCATACAAACTGATATAAAGAGGGATAACCAGTTAGAGCACTAATGAGGCTAGTAACACAGTTCAGCAGTATCACACAGGGTTATTACCTGGATTCAGAGGAATGAAGCAATCAGCGTCGTGTGTCAGTAGTAGCAGAGATATCGATTGCAGATTCTCCAGTAACAAGAGAGGGATCAAGCAATCCACAGGCAAAGTTCAGGTAATGAGTAAACCAGGTATGATGCAGTTCAGACAAGTCTTTATGCAAAGTTATTCAACAGGTAGTGATTGATCTGAGTTGTGAAATAGTTCAAGCAGGTTTGCATGCAGTATTATGCAACAGGTAATAGTTGATGCAAGTTATGACACAGTTCCTTTTAGCCTGCATGCAAAGTTATTCAACAGATAACAGATGCTCCACGTGATATGTGATGTGACAAAGTTTATGCAAGACTACATGCATACTGTTTAGTTGGCTGATAAGGAAGGTAGGCTTATACTTATCGTGCAGTTCAAGTAACATGCAAGGGATATCCAGTAACAGTCCAAGGTCGGTCCAGGCAACAAGCAAGGAGTGTCTAGTAACTAGCAACGGTCGGTCCAGGCGGCAAGCAACGGGTATCCAATAACAGGCAAGGTCGGTTCAGGCAGCAGACAAGGATTTCCAGGAATCAAGCAGAAGTAATTCACAACAGACAAGAATAGTCAAATACAGGCCAAGGTCAATATTCAGTATATCATTAGCAATTATGTGCGCACCCTAGCCAAAACTATGCTTATCACGGGCGATGACTGGGAGCATTCTGCAGGTTTAAATACAATACATCATCCAATCAGTGGCCAGCCACACTCCGCACATCCAATCACACAGCAAGGTCCTGTCTGGGTGTCAGCTGCTAAGTCAGATGACACCGCTCTGTCAGCTGACCAGAGCCAACTGACTATTGTTTACCTTTGTGGAAGGTGTACTGGGAAAGCGCACTCCACCTATCAGAATGCACGGCCTGTGAGCCACAGGCAGCATCATCAGCGGAAAACAAGCGCCTAGACCTGGAAGCAGCAGATTCTGATTGGGTCTCAGCGGAATCAACATTAAGAACAGCCAGGTATATTACTTATAGTACCCCTCCCGCTAGGAGTGGACTCAGAACACTCCAACCTTGGTTTGTCAGGATGTTTAGGATAAAATTCTTTAACAGCTAAATCAGCATGAACCTGTTTGGCTGGAACCCAGGATCTTTCCTCTGGTCCATACCCCTTTCAGTCAATAAAAAATTGGAGAATTACAAAAAAATCGAGAATCAAAAAATCTATCCACCTCATATTCTTGCTCACCATCAATTTCAACAGGTGGAGAAGGAGTATCTGCGGGCTCAAAATTGGCAGCAGATTTCAATAATGAAACATGAAATGAATTTACACCTCTCATAGTACTGGGCAATTTTAATCTGTAGGTTACCTTATTGATTTTGTTCAGGATGGGATATTGACAAATGAATTTAGGACCCAATTTAGCAGAGGGTTGACAGAGAGAAATAGGTTGAGTGGAGACCCATACCAAATCCCTTGGAGAAAATTCTTCCTCCGCAGATCTGTGCATATCTGAAAATGTTTTTTGATTATATACAGCATTCTTAATATTCTACTGTACTTGTTTCCAAACCTGATTACAACTTGAATTCCATTTGTCCAGATCTGGAAGATTGGATGAACTAGACACAGCATTAAATTTAGGTGTTATACCAGTAGCAACTTGGAATGGTGACATTTTAGTTGAACTGTCAACCTGATTATTAATGACAAACTCAGCAAAAGACAAAAATTGAGCCCAGTCCAGACAATTAGCAACAAAACATCTCAAATATTGTTCAAGTAACTGATTCATTCTTTCAGTTTGACCATTGGTCTCTGGATGAAATCCTGAAGAGATGGAAACTGTGAAAATTTGGGAATAACTGTTTTTCCCTGAGAGTTTGGTAGATCCACAATGAAATCCATGGATATATGAGTCCATGGTTTCTCAGTAATGGATAATGGGAGAAGACCACCCTGAGGAGCAGATCGCAGTGATTTACTGCGGGCACAGACAGAACAAGATTTAACAAATGCAACAACATATTTGTTAAAGGAAGGACACCAGACATGTCTTTTCAACAATTCAATAGTTTTCTTTTCCCGGGATGACCCACTGACTTAACTCCATGAAATTGTTTCAATAATTGGAGTCTCAAATTGATGGGAATAAAAAGTTTTTCAGGTGGCTTTCCTTGAGGTGCTTGATCTTGAACTTCAGACAACTGAGAGCATAGATCAGGTGATAACTCACAACCAGCAGTAATACATTTCTTAGGAATCAAAACAGAAGGCCTCCTTCAGCTCCTGAAAGGCTAAAGTAGCAGATGAGTCCCAATGGGCAGGATCTGCTCTTTTTTGGTAAGGTCAGTAAGGAGTGCTAACTTGGAAGAAATGTTTTTAATTAATTTTCTGTAGAAATTGGCAAAGCCTAAGAAACGCTGCAGTGCCTTCAAAGTATTAGGGTGAGGCCAATCCAAGGCAGCCATCACTTTTTTTTATCATCCATGGTTAGACCAGTATCAGAAATTACATAACCAAGAAAGTCAACCTGATTGGTTTAAAAAACACATTTTTCAAGTTCAGCATACAGTTTATTCTCTCTTAGTTTAGAAAGTACCTTTCTCAGGTGATCACGGTGTTCCTTCAAAGAAGAGGAGTAGATTAATATGTCATCAAGATAAATAACCATAAACCTTCCCACGAACTCTCTTAAAGCAGTAGGATCAGCCATACTATTCCAGGGAAAAAAAAACATATATAAGTAGATAAATACTTGATCTACTTACATAACACATGTATTGTACTGTCCACGTTTTGATTTCAGTGAATGTTATATAGTAAATGACGAGAATTCTGTTCCTGGTGGGGGCCATGTCTTTTGCCCACAGTAAAGGCTAACTCGTGATGTCATTTCTGCCCTTTACTTTTTTTTTGTTGTCTCCTCCAATCGCTGAGTCACCCCAGCCTTGCTTGTAAACACAAGTGATTAGGGGATTAGGTTTCTGATAAGCAGCAGTCAGGGAAATAAAGGGAAGAGGAGGAATATATTATAGATAAAAAGAACCCCCAGCATGCAATTCTTTGGCACCGACTACTAAAGAGCCAAGTAAGCTAAGATATATGATAACTCCAAATCATAACAGCAGAAAACGTTTTGAAAGTTTTGAATGCAGGATTAGCATCTTTATCACTTAATACACTCAGACCAGTTGTTGTTGAAATTTGATTTTTATGGTGACGATACCGCTTTAAAATGCAATTGACAAAATTCAGAAACATAGCTGGAGCATTACACAAACCAAAAGGCATGACCAAATATTCATAATGACCGTTTTTAGTGTTACGTTTTAGTTCCCACTCATCTGCTTTCTTGATACGAATGAGGTTGTAAGCAGTGGTGCTCAGCAGAGCTCGAATATTCGAGTAGCTCGAATATTCGAGCTCTTTTTTAGCTATTCGAGCTCGGTATTCGAGCTCCGAATAGCTGGAGCTATTCGAATGGGCTATTCGAGTGATCTCGAATAGCCCATTCACTATTCGCGCTATTCGAGCTAACAGCTCTATTCGAGCTCGAATACCGAGCTCGAATAGCGTCATAGCCCAGATTGATGTCCTTAGAGCCAATCAGAGGGCTCCCAGGCCCTCTGACGGCAGCCAATCACAGAGGGGGACCCTGGCCAGCCCCTACCCTATAAATAGCGGCCGCCATGTTCCGTTTCTCCGTCCTTGCCTGACTTTGCACAGAGAGAGATCTGCTCCTTTGTGCGTTGGCTTAGCAAGAGCGTTATTGTGGTCATTTACCTAGCGTTTTTGCTCACATACACCTCCTATATACACCTATATTGTTGTTAGTTAGATAGACATTGTATTTTAGTTAGTAGCTTTTGTGTTACATAGAGAGAGTAGAGTTGAGCCGAAATTTTCGTAATTTCGCATTACTGTAATTACGCATGCGAAATTTGCGATTACGATGCGAAATTAGCGTAGCGAAATTGCCATTAAAATCGTAATTGAAAATACCGTAAGCGTAATTTTCAACGCGAAATTTCGCGTTTCGTTCATGCCGTAATTTCGCATTAAACGCTACCGTAATTTCGCGTTAAACTGTAACGCTCCGTATAATATAAAAAAGCCGCCGAATTTAAGGGTTAATAGCAAAGCCCCCTTAAATGCTAAGAGCCTCAAATTTGGAGAATATATTAAGGAGATCAGGAGGAATAAGAGGAATTTTTTTTTTTCAAAAACACCTTATAGTTTTTGAGAAAATCGATGTTAAAGTTTCAAAGTAAAAATGTATACATTTAAAAACCCGCCGACTTTAACGGTTAATAGCAAAGCCTGCTTAAAGTTTAGGAACACCAAATTCCTAGGGTATATTAAGGGGATCAGTGGGAATAAGAGGAAAAATTTTTTTTCAAAAAGACCTTATAGTTTTTGAGAAAATCGATTTTTAAGTTTCAAGGGCAAAAATGTCTTTTAAATGCGGAAAATGTCAGTTTTTTTTGCACAGGTAACAATAGTGTATTATTTTCATAGATTCCCCCAAGTGGGAAGAGTTTTACTTACTTCAATCTGAGTGTGGGAAATATAAAAAAAAAACGACGTGGGGTCCCCCCTCCCAGACCTCTTTAACCCCTTGTCCCCCATGCAGGCTGGGATAGCCAGAATGCGGAGCTCCGCACCCTGACTATACCAGCCCGCATGGTCCATGGATTGGGGGGTCTCGGAAGGGGAGGGGCAGCCAAGCCTTCTCCTCCCCCTCCGAGCCCTTGTCCAATCCAAGGACAAGGGGCTCTTCTCCACCTCCGATGGGCGGTGGAGGTGGAGGCCGCGATTTCCTGGGTGGGGGGTTCATGGTGGAATCTGGGAGTCCCCTTTAAAAAGGGGTCCCCCAGATGCCCACCCCCCCTCCCAGGAGAAATGAGTATAGAGGTACTTGTACCCCTTACCCATTTCCTTTAAGAGTTAAAAGTAAATAAACACACAAACACATAGAAAAAGTATTTTAATTGAACAAAAAACATAACCACGAAAAAAGTCCTTTAAGATTTTCTCAAAAATTATAAGGTCTTTTTGCAAAAAAAATTTTTTCCTCTTATTCCTCCTGATCTCCTTAATATATTCTCCAAATTTGAGGCTCTTAGCATTTAAGGGGGCTTTGCTATTAACCCTTAAAGTCGGCGGCTTTTTTATATTATACGGAGCATTACGGATTAACGCGAAATTACGGTAGCGTTTAATGCGAAATTACGGCATGAACAAATACCCATTGTAATGCGAAAATTACGCGAAAATTACGCTTACGCGAAATTTCGCGAAATCCTTCTTCATTACGATTATGTACTTACGGCCATAATCGTAATTACACTAATTAGGCGAAATTTCGTGAAATCATAATTAGGTCATTACGCTCATCTCTAAGAGAGAGACAGCTGCTGCAGGCTTACAGCTTTAGGCCTCAGGGCCTGCCTGTGTGGGCAGCTGTTCTCTCCTGTCCTCTGTTTATTTCTCATCTATACCAGTATTTCTGCTGTCCTTTACTACTGATTGATTGTATTTTGTATTGTAGTTATATACTGTAACTGTACTAGGACACTCACTGTCACTGTTCATAGGCTAGCTCCTGCGTGTGCGTGCACTCACTGTCTGTGTACTGTACACACACTCTATTTCCTTCTGAATAGTTATATACTGTAACTGTACTAGGACACTCACTGTCACTGTTCATAGGCTACTAGCTCCTGCGTGTGCGTGCACTCACTGTCTGTGTACTGTAGTGTACTGTACACACACTCTATTTCCTTCTGAATAGTTATATACTGTAACTGTACTAGGACACTCACTGTCACTGTTCATAGGCTACTAGCTCCTGCGTGTGCGTGCACTCACTGTCTGTGTACTGTAGTGTACACACACTCTATTTCCTTCTGAATAGTTATATACTGTAACTGTACTAGGACACTCACTGTCACTGTTCATAGGCTACTAGCTCCTGCGTGTGCGTGCACTCACTGTCTGTGTACTGTACACACACTCTATTTCCTTCTGAATAGTTATATACTGTAACTGTACTAGGACACTCACTGTCACTGTTCATAGGCTACTAGCTCCTGCGTGTGCGTGCACTCACTGTCTGTGTACTGTACACACACTCTATTTCCTTCTGAATAGTTATATACTGTAACTGTACTAGGACACTCACTGTCACTGTTCATAGGCTACTAGCTCCTGCGTGTGCGTGCACTCACTGTCTGTGTACTGTAGTGTACTGTACACACACTCTATTTCCTTCTGAATAGTTATATACTGTAACTGTACTAGGACACTCACTGTCACTGTTCATAGGCTACTAGCTCCTGCGTGTGCGTGCACTCACTGTCTGTGTACTGTACACACACTCTATTTCCTTCTGAATAGTTATATACTGTAACTGTACTAGGACACTCACTGTCACTGTTCATAGGCTAGCTCCTGCGTGTGCGTGCACTCACTGTCTGTGTACTGTACACACACTTTATTTCCTTCTGAATAATTATATACTGTAACTGTACTAGGACACTCACTGTCACTGTTCATAGGCTAGCTCCTGCGTGTGCGTGCACTCACTGTCTGTGTACTGTACACACACTCTATTTCCTTCTGAATAGTTATATACTGTAACTGTACTAGGACACTCACTGTCACTGTTCATAGGCTACTAGCTCCTGCGTGTGCGTGCACTCACTGTCTGTGTACTGTAGTGTACACACACTCTATTTCCTTCTGAATAGTTATATACTGTAACTGTACTAGGACACTCACTGTCACTGTTCATAGGCTACTAGCTCCTGCGTGTGCGTGCACTCACTGTCTGTGTACTGTAGTGTACACACACTCTATTTCCTTCTGAATAGTTATATACTGTAACTGTACTAGGACACTCACTGTCACTGTTCATAGGCTACTAGCTCCTGCGTGTGCGTGCACTCACTGTCTGTGTACTGTACACACACTCTATTTCCTTCTGAATAGTTATATACTGTAACTGTACTAGGACACTCACTGTCACTGTTCATAGGCTACTAGCTCCTGCGTGTGCGTGCACTCACTGTCTGTGTACTGTACACACACTATTTCCTTCTGAATAGTTATATACTGTAACTGTACTTGGACACTCACTGTCACTGTTCATAGGCTACTAGCGCCTGCGTGTGCGTGCACTCACTGTCTGTGTACTGTACACACACTTTATTTCCTTCTGAATAGTTATATACTGTAACTGTACTAGGACACTCACTGTCACTGTTCATAGGCTAGCTCCTGCGTGTGCGTGCACTCACTGTCTGTGTACTGTACACACACTCTATTTCCTTCTGATTACTGATTGATTATTGTAATTTCTAGTTGTACTTACTGTTACTACTTACTGTACTAGTAGGGACACTCAGTCACTGTTCATAGGCTAGCTCCTGCGTGTGCGTGCACTCACTCACTGTCTGTGTACACACACTCTATTTCCTTGTGATTATTACTACTGATTATTTTAACTTCTAGTTGTACTTCCTGACTGTTACTACTTACTTACTGTACTAGACACTCACTCAGTCACTGTTCATAGGCTAGCTCCTGCGCGTGTTTGCGCGTGCGTGCACTCACTGTCTGTAGTGTACACACACTCTATTTCCTTGTGATTACTACTGATTATTGTAACTTCTAGTTGTACTTCCTGACTGTTACTACTTACTTACTGTACTAGACACTCACTCAGTCACCTCGCCCACCAACCCACTCCATTAACCACTTGAGGACCTAGGGCTTTCTACCCCTTAAGGACCGGCCATTTTTTTTCCATTCAGACCACTGCAGCTTTCACGGTTTATTGCTCGCTCATACAACCTACCACCTAAATTAATTTTGGCTCCTTTTCTTGTCACTAATAAAGCTTTCGTTTGGTGCTATTTGATTGCTCCTGCGATTTTTACTTTTTATTATATTCATCAAAAAAGACATGAATTTTGGCAAAAAAATGATTTTTTTAACTTTCTGTGCTGACATTTTTCAAATAAAGTAAAATTTCTGTATACATGCAGCGCGAAAAATGTGGACAAACATGTTTTTGATTAAAAAAAACCCATTCAGTGTATATTTATTGGTTTGGGTAAAAGTTATAGCGTTTACAAACTATAGTGCAAAAAGTGAATTTTCCCATTTTCAAGCATCTCTGACTTTTCTGACCCCCTGTCATGTTTCATGAGGGGCTAGAATTCCAGGATAGTATAAATACCCCCCAAATGACCCCATTTTGGAAAGAAGACATCCCAAAGTATTCACTGAGAGGCATAGTGAGTTCATAGAAGGTATTATTTTTTGTCACAAGTAAGCGGAAAATGACACTTTGTGAGAAAAAAAAAAAAAAAAAGTTTCCATTTCTTCTAACTTGCGACAAAAAAAAATGAAATCTGCCACGGACTCACCATGCCCCTCTCTGAATACCTTGAAGGGTCTACTTTCCAAAATGGGATCATTTGTGGGGTGTGTTTACTGTCCTGACATTTTGGGGGGTGCTAAATTGTAAGCACCCCTGTAAAGCCTAAAGGTGCTCATTGGACTTTGGACCCCTTAGCGCAGTTAGGCTGCAAAAAAGTGCCACACATGTGGTATTGCCGTACTCAGGAGAAGTAGTATAATGTGTTTTGGGGTGTATTTTTACACATACCCATGCTGGGTGGGAGAAATATCTCTGTAAATGACAATTTGTTAATTTTTTTTACACACAATTGTCCATTTACAGAGATATTTCTCCAACTCAGCATGGGTATGTGTAAAAATACACCACAAAACACATTATACTACTTCTCCCGAGTACGGCGATACCACATGTGTGGCACTTTTTTGCACCCTAACTGCGCTAAAGGGCCCAAAGTCCAATGAGTACCTTTAGGATTTCACAGGTCATTTTGAGAAATTTCGTTTCAAGACTACTCCTCACGGTTTAGGGCCCCTAAAATGCCAGGGCAGTAAAGGAACCCCACAAATGACCCCATTTTAGAAAGAAGACACCCCAAGGTATTCCGTTAGTAGTATGGCGAGTTCATAGAAGATTTTATTTTTTGTCACAAGTTAGCGGAAAATGACACTTTGTGAAAAAACACAATTAAAATCAATTTCCGCTAACTTTTGACAAAAAATAAAATCTTCTATGAACTCACCATACTCCTAACGGAATACCTTGGGGTGTCTTCTTTCTTGCACCCTAACTGCACTAAGGGGCCCAAAGTCCAATGAGTACCTTTAGGATTTCACAGGTCATTTTTGTTTCAAGACTACTCCTCACGGTTTAGGGCCCCTAAAATGCCAGGGCAGTATAGGAACCCCACTAATGACCCCATTTTAGAAAGAAGACACCCCAAGGTATTCCGTTAGGAGTATGGTGAGTTCATAGAAGTTTTTATTTTTTTGTCACAAGTTAGCGGAAATTGATTTTAATAGTTTTTTTTCACAAAGTGTCATTTTCCGCTAACTTGTGACAAAAAATAAAATCTTCTATGAACTCACCATACTCCGTACGGAATACCTTTGGGTGTCTTCTTTCTAGAATGGGGTCATTTGTGGGGTTCCTATACCGCCCTGGCATTTTACAGGCCCAAAACCGTGAGTAGTCTGGAAACCAAATGTCTCAAAATGACTGTTCAGGGGTATAAGCATCTGCAAATTTTGATGACAGGTGGTCTATGAGGGGGCGAAATTTGTAAGCAGGGTGGCCTTTTAGATGACAGGTTGTATTGGGCCTGATCTGATGGATAGGAGTGCTAGGGGGGTGACAGGAGGTGATTGATGGGTGTCTCAGGGGGTGGTTAGAGGGGAAAATAGATGCAATCCATGCACTGGGGAGGTGATCGGAAGGGGGTCTGAGGGTTTGGCCGAGTGATCAGGAGCCCACATGGGGCAAATTGGGCCCTGATCTGATGGGTAGGTGTGCTAGGGGGTGACAGGAGGTGATTGATGGGTGTCTCAAGGTGTGATTAGAGGGGGGAATAGATGCAAGCAATGCACTGGCGAGGTGATCAGGGCTGGGGTCTGAGGGCATTCTGAGGGTGTGGGCGGGTGATTGAGTGCCCTAGGGGCAGATAGGGGTCTAATCTGATAGGTAGCAGTGACAGGGGGTGATTGATGGGTAATTAGTGGGTGTTTAGGGTAGAGAATAGATGGAAACACTGCGCTTGGGTGGTGATCTGATGTCGGATCTGCGGGCGATCTATTGGTGTGGGTGGGTGATCAGTTTGCCCGCAAGGGGCAGGTTAGGGGCTGATTGATGGGTGGCAGTGACAGCGGGTGATTGATGGGTGGCAGTGACAGGGGGTGATTGATGGGTGGCAGTGACAGGGGGTGATTGATGGGTGATTGATAGGTGATTGACAGGTAATCAGTGGGTTATTACAGGGGAGAACAGATGTAAATATTGCACTGGCGAATTGATAAGGGGGGGTCTGAGGGCAATCTGAGCGTGTAGGCGGGCGATTGGGTGCCCGCAAGGGGCAGATTAGGGTCTGATCTGATAGGTAACAGTGACAGGTGGTGATAGGGAGTGATTGATGGGTGATTGATGGGTAATTAGTGGGTGTTTAGAGGAGAGAATCGATGGAAACACTGCTCTTGGGTGGTGATCTGATGTCGGATCTGCGGGCGATCTATTGGTGTGGGTGGGTGATCAGGTTGCCCGCAAGGGGCAGGTTAGGGGCTGATTGTTGGGTGGCAGTGACAGGGGGTGATTGATGGGTGATAGGTGATTGGCAGGTGATTGACAGGTGATCAGTGGGTTATTACAGGGAAGGACAGATGTAATTAATGCACTGGCGAATTGATAAGGGGGGGGGGGTCTGAGGGCAATCTGAGCGTGTGGGCGGGTGATTGGGTGCCCGCAAGGGGCAGATTAGGGTCTGATCTGATAGGTAACAGTGACAGGTGGTGATAGGGGGTGATTGATGGGTGATTGATGAGTAATTAGTGGGTGTTTAGAGAAGATAACAGATGTAAACGATACATTTGGGAGGTAATCTGACGGCGGGTTTGCGGGCGATCTAATGGTGTGGGTGGGTGATCAGATTGCCCGCAAGGGACAGGTTAGGGGCTGATTGATGGGTGGCAGTGACAGGGGGTGACAGGGGGTGATTGATGGGTGATAGGTGATTGGCAGGTGATTGACAGGTGATCAGTGGGTTATTACAGGGAAGAACAGATGTAATTAATGCACTGGTGAATTGATAAGGGGGGGTCAGAGGGCAATCTGAGCGTGTGGGCGGGTGATTGGGTGCCCGCAAGGGGCAGATTAGGGTCTGATCTGATAGGTAAAAGTGACAGGTGGTGATAGGGGGTGATTGATGGGTGATTGATGGGTAATTAGTGGGTGTTTAGAGGAGAGAATAGATGTAAACAATGGATTTGGGAGGTGATCTGATGTCGGATCTGTGGGCGATCTATTGGTGTGGGGGGGTGATCAGATTGCCCGCAAGGGGCAGGTTAGGGGCTGATTGATGGGTGGCAGTGACAGGGGGTGATTGACGGGTGATTGATGGGTGATTGACGGGTGATTGACAGGTGATTGACAGGTGATTGACAGGTGATCAGGGGGATAGATGCATACAGTAAACAGGGGGGGGGTGGTCTGGGGGGGGAGGGTCTGGGGAGAATCTGAGGGGTGGGGGGTGATCAGGAGGGGGCAGGGAGCAGGGGGGGGGATAAAAAAAAAATAGCGTTGACAGATAGTGACAGGGAGTGATTGATGGGTGATTAGGGGGGTGATTGGGTGCAAACAGGGGTCTGGGGGGTGGGCAGGGGGGGGGTCTGATGGGTGTTGTGGGCGATCTGGGGCAGGGGGGGGGAGAAATCAGTGTGCTTGGGTGCAGACTAGGGTGGCTGCAGCCTGCCCTGGTGGTCCCTCGGACACTGGGACCACCAGGGCAGGAGGCAGCCTGTATAATACACTTTGTAAACATTACAAAGTGTATTATACACTTTGTATGCGGCGATCGCGGGGTTAACATCCCGCCGGCGCTTCCGTATAGCCGGCGGGATGTTGCGGCGAGCGAGCGGTGACAGGCGCCGGCGGAGGATCGCGTCACGGATGACGCGATCGCTCCGCCCATGCCCTTAAATGGACCGCCGCCTCTGTGGGTGAGCCGGTTCTTAAGGGCTCCACTTCCCGGCCGCCTCTGTGCGTTAGGCGGTCGGGAAGTGGTTAAAGTACCCCACTTTTCACCCGCCCTTTTAAAAAACTTTTGTGTTTACGCCCAAAACATCGAAGATGTCTGGAAGTGGCAGCCAGCGCGGTTTGGGCAAGGGGAAGGGCAGCAAGGGAATCAGGAGGAGAGGGAGCAGCATTGTGGCAAGCCGCGGGCGCGGCTGCGCCACCATGCACAGTTCCGCAGCAGCAGCAGCAGCGTCAGTGGCTAACATTCCTCCTATAGCCACTGGCCGTGGACGCCTTGGGCGCCGCCCAGCAGGAGCATCTGCAACTCACGCTGCAGAGACACAGCAGCAGCAGCGTGTAGCACCTGCTCCGATTTTCCTCCAGCCGGGTCGGAAACGTCCCATTGAGGAAACGGATGCAGACACTGTGGTGCAACTGATGACGGAGGATGAGCAGCCCGCCATCAGCTCTGCATCCGAGGCCTCCACCCTCACCACCACCACCCCTGTTCGCAGCAGCCGCCCAGCAGGGCCTGGGGAGGAGGCCAGTTCACCGTCAGTCGCCGACCTGTCACTCAGCAGTCTTTTGACCCCAGGCACCATCAGGGTATTGTCTGCTGTTGTTGGCGATTTTGAGGAGGAGATGCTGATGGGCACTTTGGGGGAGGAGGGATTGGACAGCAAGACTGTGGCGACAGTCAAGCAGCCCATCCATGCATCAGGAGAGGAGTTTGGGGGGTCATCATCCCAGCAGGACATGTTTCAGGAGGGGGAGGATGATGATGACACGGTGACAGACAGAGACTGGGTGCCACCAGCTCCAGGGGATGTCGTCATGAGCAGCTCTGAGGAGGAGGAGGAGGATGCGCTTGTGGGCCTTGCAAGGAGGCGCATCATTGCAAGCATTGGCAGCAGTAGGCAGGTCCCCCCCCCAACCACCACAGGGAGACAGGCAGCAGCAGTTCCATGCCATAGGGGGTTGTTTTTGTCACCAATCTGGCGCTTTTTCACCATGCCCACAGTGTACAGCAAGTACGCCACTTGCAACCACTGTCAGCGGAAGTTGAGCAGAGGTGCAGACCCCTTAAAGTTCAGCACCAGCTCGCTCATCAACCACCTTGCTGCGAAACATTTCCACCAGCATGAGGAGTTCCAGAGGCTGAAGGCATCTGGTGCTGGCAGTGGCACCACACCCATCACTGCACAGCCTTCAGCAGCAACAGCAGCAGCAACAGCAGCCACCCGCCCTCCTGCTCCTCCAGCAGCAGCACCAGCAGGAGTGCGGAAACGCACTGCTCCTCCCCCCTCTGCAACTCCTGCCGCCGACACTGAGGCCTGTTCTGGCAGCCAGTCCTCAGTGGCCTCCTCTGCTGTCTCCGCTGATTCCCGTGCCAGCAAAAAGCGACGCCAGAGCCTTTTGAGCGAGTCCTTCCAGGGGGTGGTTAGGGCTCTGCCTCCCAGCAGCCGTCGCGTGCGGCAGCTGAACGGCTTGCTGGCACGGGCCATGTGCTCCCAACTCCTGCCGTACACGCTCGTGCAGGAGGGGAGCGACATGCGTGCGCTGCTTGCTTGTGCAGCCCCAGACTGGCAGCTCCCCAGCAGACACTTCTTCGCCCGCAAGGCCATTCCTGCACTGCACCGCTTTGTGATGGCCAATGTGGAGCGAGGGCTGGAGCACGCGGTTGGTGAAAGGGTCCACGTCACCATGGACTCCTGGAGCAGCCGCTTCGGGACAGGCCGCTACCTGTCCTTCACTGTCCACTGGGTCAGCTTGGTGGAAGGGGGTGAGGATGGGAGAGCAGCAGCGGGCTCAGCAGCAGCAGCAACACAGTGGGTGGTGCCACCCCGCAGGGTCGGGGGAACTGCAGCAGGTTCCTCCGATCCTCTGCCATCCTCCGGCACACCTGGCCAAACCCCCCGCCTCAGCAGCAGCGTGAAGGCCCGCCACTGCCAAGCGCTGCTGCAGTTGGTCAGCCTTGGGAAGACCAAGCTGACGGCAACCCATGTGTTGGCCAAACTCCAGGAGCATGAGAGGATTTGGCTGACCCCCAGAGGCCTCAGAGTCGGAGAGGTGGTGGCCGACAATGGGGCCAATCTGGTTGCCGCAATAGACAGGGGAAACCTGACCCACATCCCCTGTCTTGCCCACGTGCTGAACCTGGTGGTGCAGAAGTTCTTGCGCACCTACCAGGGGATGGGCGAACTGCTGGAAACGGCAAGGAACGTTGTGCGTCACTTCCGGTGCTCGGCTGCAGCCTGTGCGAGCCTGGAAGACGTGCAAAAGGAGCTGGAGCTGCCACGCCATCGGCTGATCCTTGACGTTCCGACTCGCTGGAACTCCACCCTGGTGATGTTGGAGCGTCTGGTTGAACAGAAGCACGCTGTCGACCAGTACCTTGCCCTGGCCACTGTTTCCGCCGCTCAGAGAAGGGACAAGACCAGCAACATCCCGTCCATCGTCCCCTATGATGACTGGAGGCACATGCAGCAGGTGTGCTTAGTGCTGGCTCCCTTTCTGCAGGCCACTAACATGGTGAGCAGGGACCATGCTATGGTCTGCGAGTGGGTGCCCCTGGTTTGTCTGCTGAACAGGGCCCTCGATGCTTTGCTGGAACAGGGAGCGGCAGCCTTGGACCAGCAGGAGCGGCAAGCAGCTGCACAGTCCACCTCTGAGGGGGAGGAGGAGGAGGACTTGGTGGAGGTCCCTGACCTTGCTGCTGATGAGGGGGATCAGCACAGCGCAGCTGAGTTGGTGCGGGGGTGGAGAGAGGATGAGGCGGCAGAGGAGGAGGATGAGGACAGCACTGCCGCCGATGTGCCAGCAGACGTGGCCCGCCTCTTCCCAATGGCAGCGCACATGCTGACGTGCCTGCGCAGGGACCCCAGGGTGATCCAGATGAAGCAGAGGGAGGACATCTGGATCAGCATGATGTTGGACCCGCGCCTCAAGTGGAAGTTGAGCCAGTTCCTGCCGCCTGCAGGAGGAGACCCAGCGCAACAAATAAGGAGCTTGCAGCAGGCCCTTGTTGAGCGCTTGGAGGAAGCCTTCCCCCAGCCTTCCACCCCCACTGTCCAGCCAGCACAGAGGCAGCAGCAGGTGCCTGCATCCAGCAGCAAGCACCCCACAGACCTGCTGTCTCTCAGCCACGAGCTCTACAGGACTGTAGAGGCTCCGGCAGCAGTGACTAGAGAGGAGGTGCATGCAGCAGCATCCTCCTCCGGTCACAGCCAGCGCCTGACCCGCATGGTGGCTGACTACATGGGGTCCTACAGCGGGCTTGACAGCGATGCCCCTGTTGATCCCATGGAGTATTGGGTCAAGCGCCTGGAGATCTGGAGCGAGCTGGCGCAGTACGCCCTGGAAGTGCTGTCCTGCCCCCCTTCCAGCGTGCTGTCCGAGCGCTGCTTCAGTGCAGCTGGTGGCATGGTCACCGAGAAACGCTCACGTCTGTCTCACAAGTCTGTGGACAGACTGACGTTTCTCAAGATGAACCAGGCGTGGGTGGAAGGCGAGTTCCTGGCCCCTGTTGTCGGCGAGAGGGGGACATGAACTGGCTGCCGGAACTTAGAACCATCGTTAATGTGCCTTACCACCCTTTACCACCTCCTGGCTCCTGCTCACTAAGCCAGCCTGGTTCACTTTGACTATTACGTCACCTGCAGCCACACATTTTACAACTACAGTGGGCTGCTGTGTACTGCACTTCTGCTGTCTCTCTGTGTTTCCCACTGCCAGGGTACACAGAATTACCTTCTGCTGCCACTCTGCCACCAGCTATTACGTCAAACAATAGCTATATATCTGTGTAATTGGTTGTAAAACCAAAATTACAAAACCATTCAAAAAAAAAGGTTTAATTTTTCAGAGGTGCCCGGGTTGAAAACTGTGTTGTCCCAGTTGTGTATTGGACACGATGTGGGCTGCACGACCGCTGTCTGGGACCTCCTGTTGTGTTTATTTACAGCCCTGGTATCACCCGCTAGGTACCAGGGCTATTATGTCACGCTGCCTGCCTGCTGCCACACTCACACTACTCCTCCATTCCTCCTGCTGCTGCTGCTGTCTCTGTGTTTCCCACTGCCAGGGTACACAGAATTACATTCTGCTGCCACTCTGCCACCAGCTATTACGTCAAACAATAGCTGCTCACATTACTCCTCCATTCCTCCTGCTGCTGCTGCTGTCGGTCTGTGTTTCCCACTGCCAGGGTACACAGAATTACATTCTGCTGCCACTCTGCCACCAGCTATTACGTCAAACAATAGCTATATATCTGTGTAATTGGTTGTAAAACCAAAACTACAAAACCATTAAAAGAAAAAAAAGGTTATTTTTTCAGAGGTGCCCGGGTTGAAAACTGTGTTGTCCCAGTTGTGTATTGGACACGATGTGGGCTGCACGACCGCTGTCTGGAACCTCCTGCCTGCTGTGTTTATTTACAGCCCTGGTATCACCGCTAGGTACCAGGGCTATTATGTCACGCTGCCTGCCTCATTGACTGCCTGCTGCCACACACTCATCCTCCTCCTCCTGCTGCTGAATTTACCTCCTGCTGTCTGTGTGTTTCCACTGCCAGGGAGCACATACAATTGGCGCTTCCAACATGCGTGCGCCACCAGCTATTTGTTACGCTCAAAAATAGCTGCATTTCTTTAAAAAAAAAATTGAAAAGAGAAATAAGTGAAGAAGAAGAAGACGATATAGAAAAAGAAGGAGAAGAAGAAGAAGGAGAAGAAGAAGAAGAAGAAGGAGAAGAAGAAGAAGAAGAAGAAGAAGAAGAAGAAGAAGAAGAAGAAGGAGGAGAAGAAGGAGGAGAAGAAGAAGAAGAAGAAGAAGAAGAAGAAGAAGAAGAAGAAGAAGAAGAAGAAGAAGAAGAAGAAGAAGAAGAAGAAGAAGAAGAAGATGAAGAAGATGAAGAAGAAGAAGAAGAAGAAGAAGAAGAAGAAGAAGAAGATGAAGAAGAAGAATACGAAGAAGAAGATGAAGAAGAAGAAGAAGATGATGATGAAGAAGATGAAGAAGATGAAGAAGAAGAAGATGAAGAAGAAGAAGAAGAAGAAGAAGAAGAAGACAATATAGAAGAAGAAGAAGAAGATATAGAAGAAGATATAGAAGAAGAAGATATAGAAGAAGATACAGAAGAACAAGAAGAAGATATAGAAGATAAAGAAGAAGAAGAAGAAGTATATACAGTACTGAACAAAATTCTGGACACAACTTCTCTTTCCACCATTTTTTTTTAAAGGAACATCCCCACATAATCACTTGCTGTTGTTACATGGAAAAAAAGATGTTTCTTGCATCATTCACCCTCAAAACAAGTGTTGGAAGCTATTTAAGGCCAATTCGAATAGTCAGCTCGAATAATGAGCTCGAATACCGACTCGATTAGTGAGCTCGAAGTCCGAGGTCCAATCGAATAGTAAAAATTATTCGACTCGAATATTCGACTGACCTCGAATAATTTACTATTCGAATTCGACCAAACTCGAATTTTAAAATGGGGTATTTGAGCACCACTGGTTGTAAGCACCTCTTAAATCTAATTTAGAAAACACCTTGGCCCCCACTGCTTGAGAGAATAGGTAATCAATTATTGGTAAAGGATAACGGTTCTTTACCATGATTTTGTTCAATCCTCTATAGTTAATGCAAGGTCTCAATCCGCCATCTTTTTTTTCAACAAAAAAGAAACCCGCACCAGCTGGAGAGGAAGAAGGTCGAATAAATTTCTTTAAGTTTCTTGAATAAACCCCCCCTAATGGCCTTGTCTTCAGGACAGGTCAAATTATAAAGATGACCACGAGGGGGCATAGTTCCAGAATGCAATTCAATAGCACAGTCCTAAGGTCTATGCAGTGGGAGCTTATCAGTAGCCTGTGGAGAAAAAACATCAGCAAAATCATGATAAACAGTACGTAATTTCTCAGACTCAATATTGGTTTAAGCAAGCGTAATTGGTTTAAGCAAGTGTAATTCAAGACAAGACTTTTCACAATGAGCAGACTATTTTATCAATTGTCCTGACTGCCAATCAAACACAGGATTGTGCTGTGTGAGCCAGGACATACCCAACACTACATCATAGGAAGGCATCTCAAGACAATAAAATGTAATTTTCTCAATATGTCTGGCTCCCACCACTACTGTAATTTCTGAGGTCAGTGATAAAGATTGACCTTTTTGTAACACAGAATCGTCAATAGCAGTGATACAGATAGCTTCAGATACTGTAACTAGTGTTGGGCGAACACCTAGATGTTCGGGTTCGCGAACGTTCGCCGTACATCGCCGCGATGTTCGGGTGTTCGACCCGAACTCCGAACATAATGGAAGTCAATGGGGACCCGAACTTTCGTGCTTTGTAAAGCTTCCTTTCATGCTACATACCCCAAATTTGCAGGGTATGTGCACCTTGGGAGTGGGTACAAGAGGAAAAAAAAATTAGCAAAAAGAGCTTATAGTTTTTGAGAAAATCGATTTTAAAGTTTCAAAGGGAAAACTGTCTTTTAAATGCGGGAAATGTCTGTTTTCTTTGCACAGGTAACATGCTTTTTGTCGGCATGCAGTCATAAATGTAATACATATAAGAGGTTCCAGGAAAAGGGACCGGTAACGCTAACCCAGCAGCAGCACACGTGATGGAACAGGAGGAGGGTGGCGCAGGAGGAGAAGGCCACGCTTTGAGACACAACAACCCAGGCCTTGCATGAGGACAAGAAGCGTGCGGATAGCAATTTGCGTTTTGTCGCCATGCAGTCATACATGTAATACAGATGAGAGGTTCAATAAACAGGGACCGGAAACGCTAACCCATCACAGATGTTCATTGTTCATGTTACTTGTTTGGGGTCCGGGAGTGTTGCGTAGTCGTTTCCAATCCAGGATTGATTCATTTTAATTTGAGTCAGACGGTCTGCATTTTCTGTGGAGAGGCGGATACGCCGATCTGTGACGATGCCTCCGGCAGCACTGAAACAGCGTTCCGACATAACGCTGGCTGCCGGGCAAGCCAGCACCTCTATTGCGTACATTGCCAGTTTGTGCCAGGTGTCTAGCTTCGATACCCAATAGTTGAAGGGTGCAGATGGATTGTTCAACACAGCTATGCCATCTGACATGTAGTCCTTGACCATCTTCTCCAGGCGATCGGTGTTGGAGGTGGATCTGCACGCTTGCTGTTCTGTGTGCTGCTGCATGGGTGTCAGAAAATTTTCCCACTCCAAGGACACTGCCGATACCATTCCCTTTTGGGCACTAGCTGCGGCTTGTGTTGTTTGCTGCCCTCCTGGTCGTCCTGGGTTTGCGGGAGTCAGTCTGTCGGCGTACAACTGGCTAGAGGAGGGGGAGGATGTCAATCTCCTCTTTAAAGTCTCCACAAGGGCCTGCTGGTATTCTTCCATTTTGACCTGTCGGACTCTTTCTTCAAGCAGTTTTGGAACATTGTGTTTGTACCGTGGATCCAGAAGGGTATAAACCCAGTAATTGGTGTTGTCCAGAATGCGCACAATGCATGGGTCGCGTTCAATGCAGTCCTAGGCCGAAGAGGTCATAGCCTAGGGTCACAAAAACCTGTTTATTTGGGCTATTTCAATGGTAGTGATGGTGACGTACATAAATCTCAGCCATGGCCGTTAGCAATGTCTGAATTTCACGAAATGTCTCATGCAGGTAGAAGACATATTGTTAGACTTGGATTCCAAAGATGGGGTCCCTACATCTCTGCAAACCAGAGTTACAGGGCTCCAAAATTGGTAAAATCCCCCATAGGCTTTCATTGGGCCTCCTATTTACAGTTCCAAAATCTCACATCTTTTCAAAGGGCAAATGATCAGCAGTGGCAAATTTTCTAGCATTGTAGGGACCCTTAGGGGGAACATGACTGGTGAGTTTCGGGCCCCTAGGCCGAAGAGGTCATAGCCTAGGGTCACAAAAACCTGTTTATTTGGGCTATTTCAATGGTAGTGATGGTGACGTACATAAATCTCAGCCATGGCCGTTAGCAACGTCTGAATTTCATGAAATGTCTCATGCAGGTAGAAGACATATTGTTAGACTTGGATTCCAAAGATGGGGTCCCTACATCTCTGCAAACCAGAGTTACAGGGGTCCAAAATTGGTAAAATCCCCCATAGGCTTTCATTGCCTCCCTATTTCACTTTCCAAAATCTCACATCTTTTCAAAGGGCAATGGCTCAGCAGTACCAAATTTTCTAGCATTGTAGGGACCCTTAGGGGGAACATGACTGGTGAGTTTCGGGCCCCTAGGCCAAAGAGGTCATAGCCTAGGGTCACAAAAACCTGTTTATTTGGGCTATTTCAATGGTAGTGATGGTGACGTACATAAATCTCAGCTATGGCCGTTAGCGACGTCTGAATTTCACGAAATGTCTCATGCAGGTAGAAGACATATTGTTAGACTTGGATTCTAAAGATGGGGTCCCTACATCTCTGCAAACCAGAGTTACAGGGGTCCAAAATTGGTAAAATCCCCCATAGACTTTCATTGCCTCCCTATTTCACTTTCCAAAATCTCACATCTTTTCAAAGGGCAATGGCTCAGCAGTACCAAATTTTCTAGCATTGTAGGGACCCTTAGGGGGAATATGACTGGTGAGTTTCGGGCCCCTAGGCCAAAGAGGTCATAGCCTAGGGTCACAAAAACCTGTTTATTTGGGCTATTTCAATGGTAGTGATGGTGACGTACATAAATCTCAGCCATGGCCGTTAGCAATGTCTGAATTTCACGAAATGTCTCATGCAGGTAGAAGACATATTGTTAGACTTGGATTCCAAAGATGGGGTCCCTACATCTCTGCAAACCAGAGTTACAGGGCTCCAAAATTGGTAAAATCCCCCATAGGCTTTCATTGGGCCTCCTATTTACAGTTCCAAAATCTCACATCTTTTCAAAGGGCAAATGATCAGCAGTACCAAATTTTCTAGCATTGTAGGGACCCTTAGGGGGAACATGACTGGTGAGTTTCGGGCCCCTAGGCCGAAGAGGTCATAGCCAAGGGTCACAAAAACCTGTTTATTTGGGCTATTTCAATGGTAGTGATGGTGACGTACATAAATCTCAGCTATGGCCGTTAGCAACGTCTGAATTTCACGAAATGTCTCATGCAGGTAGAAGACATATTGTTAGACTTGGATTCCAAAGATGGGGTCCCTACATCTCTGCAAACCAGAGTTACAGGGGTCCAAAATTGGTAAAATCCCCCATAGACTTTCATTGCCTCCCTATTTCACTTTCCAAAATCTCACATCTTTTCAAAGGGCAATGGCTCAGCAGTACCAAATTTTCTAGCATTGTAGGGACCCTTAGGGGGAACATGACTGGTGAGTGTCGGGCCCCTAGGCCAAAGAGGTCATAGCCTAGGGTCACAAAAACCTGTTTATTTGGGCTATTTCAATGGTAGTGATGGTGACGTACATAAATCTCAGCCATGGCCGTTAGCAACGTCTGAATTTCACGAAATGTCTCATGCAGGTAGAAGACATATTGTTAGACTTGGATTCCAAAGATGGGGTCCCTACATCTCTGCAAACCAGAGTTACAGGGCTCCAAAATTGGTAAAATCCCTCATAGGCTTTCATTGGGCCTACTATTTACCGTTCCAAAATCTCACACCATTTCAAAGGGCAATGGCTCAGCAAGGGCAAAACTCACCAGTCATGATCCCCCTAAGGGTCCCTACAATGCTAGAAAATTTGGTACTGCTGAGCCATTGCCCTTTGAAAAGATGTGAGATTTTGGAAAGTGAAATAGGGAGGCAATGAAAGTCTATGGGGAATTTTACCAATTTTGGAGCCCTGTAACTCTGGTTTGCAGAGATGTAGGGACCCCATCTTTGGAATCCAAGTCTAACAATATGTCTTCTACCTGCATGAGACATTTCGTGAAATTCAGACGTTGCTAACGGCCATGGCTGAGATTTATGTACGTCACCATCACTACCATTGAAATAGCCCAAATAAACAGGTTTTTGTGACCCTAGGCTATGACCTCTTCGGCCTAGGGGCCCGAAACTCACCAGTCATGTTCCCCCTAAGGGTCCCTACAATGCTAGAAAATTTGGTACTGCTGAGCCATTGCCCTTTGAAAAGATGTGAGATTTTGGAAAGTGAAATAGGGAGGCAATGAAAGTCTATGGGGGATTTTACCAATTTTGGAGCCCTGTAACTCTGGTTTGCAGAGATGTAGGGACCCCATCTTTGGAATCCAAGTCTAACAATATGTCTTCTACCTGCATGAGACATTTCGTGAAATTCAGACGTTGCTAACGGCCATGGCTGAGATTTATGTACGTCACCATCACTACCATTGAAATAGCCCAAATAAACAGGTTTTTGTGACCCTAGGCTATGACCTCTTCGGCCTAGGACTGCATTGAACGCGACCCACGCATTGTGCGCATTCTGGACAACACCAATTACTGGGTTTATACCCTTCTGGATCCACGGTACAAACACAATGTTCCAAAACTGCTTGAAGAAAGAGTCCGACAGGTCAAAATGGAAGAATACCAGCAGGCCCTTGTGGAGACTTTAGAGAGGAGATTGACATCCTCCCCCTCCTCTAGCCAGTTGTACGCCGACAGACTGACTTCCGCAAACCCAGGACGACCAGGAGGGCAGCAAACAACACAAGCCGCAGCTAGTGCCCAAAAGGGAATGGTATCGGCAGTGTCCTTGGAGTGGGAAAATTTTCTGACACCCATGCAGCAGCACACAGAACAGCAAGCGTGCAGATCCACCTCCAACACCGATCGCCTGGAGAAGATGGTCAAGGACTACATGTCAGATGGCATAGCTGTGTTGAACAATCCATCTGCACCCTTCAACTATTGGGTATCAAAGCTAGACACCTGGCACAAACTGGCAATGTACGCAATAGAGGTGCTGGCTTGCCCGGCAGCCAGCGTTATGTCGGAGCGCTGTTTCAGTGCTGCCGGAGGCATCGTCACAGATCGGCGTATCCGCCTCTCCACAGAAAATGCAGACCGTCTGACTCAAATTAAAATGAATCAATCAGGGATTGGAAACGACTACGCAACACTCCCGGACCCCAAACAAGTAACATGAACAATGAACATCTGTGATGGGTTAGCGTTTCCGGTCCCTGTTTATTGAACCTCTCATCTGTATTACATTTATGACTGCATGGCGACAAAGCGCAAATTGCTATCCGCACGCTTCTTGTCCTCATGCAAGGCCTGGGTTGTTGTGTCTCAAAGCGTGGCCTTCTCCTCCTGCGCCACCCTCCTCCTGTTCCATCACGTGTGCTGCTGCTGGGTTAGCGTTACCGGTCCCTTTTCCTGGAACCTCTTATATGTATTACATTTATGACTGCATGCCGACAAAAAGCATGTTACCTGTGCAAAGAAAACAGACATTTCCCGCATTTAAAAGACAGTTTTCCCTTTGAAACTTTAAAATCGATTTTCTCAAAAACTATAAGCTCTTTTTGCTAAATTTTTTTTCCTCTTGTACCCACTCCCAAGGTGCACATACCCTGTAAATTTGGGGTATGTAGCATATAAGGAGGCTTTACAAAGCACGAAAGTTCGGGTCCCCATTGACTTCCATTATGTTCGGAGTTCGGCTCGAACACCCGAACATCGCGGCCATGTTCGGCCCGAACCCGAACATCTAGATGTTTGCCCAACACTACACGTGACCCGTTCGGCCAATCACAGCGCTAGCCGAACATTCGGGTAACGTTCGGCCATGCGCTCTTAGTTCGGCCATGCGCTCTTAGTTCGGCCATATGGCCGAACAGTTTGGCCGAACACCATCAGGTGTTCGGCCGAACTCGAACATCACCCGAACAGGGTGATGTTCTGCAGAACCCGAACAGTGGCGAACACTGTTCGCCCAACACTAACTGTAACCATAGGAACGTGCAATTGTAAAACCAAAGATTTGTTCATGAAATTAGCTTCTGTTCCACAGTCAATGAAAGCACGACAATTATGATTTTTTTCACCAATACAAATGGAAATTGGTATCAAGATACATTCAGATTTTAGAGGAAAAAACTGCCCGCTTAGACGAGTTTCCTCAACCTCCTAAGCGCAGAAGTTTTCTGGCTTCTGTTTTTTATTAGGACAAGCAACTGCAAAATGCCCTGTACCCTCACAATAGAAACACAATCCCCATCCCTTCTCTTGGCTTTTTCTGCCACAGATAACTTGGAGACACCTAACTGCATAGGTTCAGGATTATCAGCCACAGAAACTGGAGGAGGAGAAGGGACTGTTGGGGCTGAACAGGACCAGATTGGCTTCACGTAAGATAATTTCTCATGATGTCTTTCTCTTAGACGTTGATCGATTTGAATAGTAAGATGGACCAACTTTTTCAAGGTATCAGGAACTCCTACTTTTAGTTGTTCAGATAAGCCAAGTCGAAACTGATTCACAGAGGCGCTTTGCTTTGTAATAGATCTACATGAGTTTTATGCTCTGTTCATAGCCTGGGGAAGCAGGATATGCCTGCGAAAAGCATTGCACTTTCTGGAGTATGTGAATAAATATTTGGTTGAACTCTATCAACAATTTGGTGTGTCTACTTGGAGGAGGGAAAACCACCTTGGCCTCCCCCGACTTTTTATCGACTTTTATCCTTTTGGCGCCTCTGTTTGCTTGTACATGTTCTAAGTCCACCCTTGGTGGAGGGGTGTTGTCCCCCCTTTTTGCCTATCTACATAGAGTAACGTCTTAATCCTGAGTGGGGACATGTCTAATCTCCCCACCTGCCTTCACAGTGGTTGCCCGAAAGGTAACCCTGGTTTGTGAGTATTAATATCATATACTTACTTTGTCACACCCATATTACCAGTACATACTACACCATATTGGGCTCTCTGTGTCTTTTTCTGTATTCCAAGTCAAAATTGATGTTTTAGAGCAGGTTCATGCCACAAGGTTTCACCTGCCCACTGTCTGAATTCAATTGCATATTCCTCAGCAGGCTTTTTCACTTGACGCAGATTTTGTAAAACACTTTCTGCATAGGCTCCTTTGCTTTTATCCTCATATAGATCAGATAACACTTCAAAGAAAGTAGTGGTATTGACAAGAGCAGGATGTTGTTGGTCTAACAAACGCAGAGCCCAAGCTTGAGGTTCACCTTGTAACAAAGAAATAATTGCTCCTACTCGAATATGTTCATTAGCGAATGCCTGGGTAGCAAGGAAAAATGTAGATAACAAGCACTTCGGAACAGTTTAAATTTAGCTCTGTCTCCAGAGAATCTTGCAGGCAGTGGAAGTTTAGGCTCAGGGTCAGGATTACTAGGAACAGCATTAGACACTGAAGTTTCTTCAACTTGAATACTGCTTGCATAAACAGGAGTAGATGCAGAATTACTGAGTTGTTTAAATTGAGTATGAACTTCTTCCACAGAAATACATAATTGAGCAACTAGTTCACAGAGAATATTTGAAAACGCTCCCTGTTAGCAACAATCTTGCAGATTTGGCGTGATACTGTAAGGCTTGACAGGCAATGTCCTCACTGAGTTCCTATGCCCCAATCTATTACTGCGGCTCTGAGCCGTCCAGTTCAAGTAACATGCAAGGGATATCCAGTAACAGTCCAAAGCCTGTGCAGGCGGCGAGCAAGGGGTGTCCAGTAACTAGCAGAGGTCGGTCCAGGCGGCAAGCAAGGGGTGTCCTGTAACTATCAGAGGTCGGTCCAGGCGGCAAGCAAGGGGTGTCCTGTAACTAGCAGAGGTCAGTCCAGGCGGCAAGCAAGGGGTGTCCAGTAACTAGCAGAGGTCGGTCCAGGCGGCAAGCAAGGGGTGTCCAGTAACTAGCAGAGGTCGGTCCAGGCGGCAAGCAAGGGGTGTCCTGTAACTAGCAGAGGTCGGTCCAGGCGGCAAGCAAGGGGTGTCCAGTAACTAGCAGAGGTCAGTCCAGGCGGCAAGCAAGGGGTATCCAATAACAGGCAAGGTCGGTTCAGGCAGCAGACAAGGATTTCCAGGAATCAAGCAGAGGTTAATCACAACAGACAAGAATAGTCAAATACAGGCCAAGGTCAATATCCGGAGTATCATTAGCAATTGAGTGTGCACCCAGCAACTAGCCAAAGCTATGCTTATCACGGGCGATGACTGGGAGCAGTCTGCAGGTTTAAATACAATACATCACCCAATCAGTGGCCAGCCACACTCTGCACATCCAATCACACAGCAAGGCCCTGCCTGGGTGTCAGCTGTAAAGGCAGCTGACCGGAGTCAGCTGACTATTGTTTACCTTTGCGGATGGCGTACTGGGAACGCACCTGTGAGCAACTGGAAGCAGCGGATTCCGATCAGGTCTCGGTGGAATCAACATTAACAACAGGTATATTCCTTATACCTGGTTTGTAAATACATGTTTTATAGCCATTACGGTCTGGCTGTAGGCTGTAGCCCTGTTTCCCACATGCATTACCAGCATTTTTATTTAAAGAGAAACTCCGACCAAGAATTTAACTTTATCCCAATCAGTAGCTGATACCCCCTTTTAGATGAGAAATAGAATGATTTTCACAAACAGACCATCAGGGGGCACTGTGTGACTGATTTTGTGCTGAAACCCCTCCCACAAGAAGCTCTGAATATCGCGGTACTCCTGGCAAACTGCCACAATGTAACAATGTTCACAGACAGGAAATGGCTGTTTACAGCTGTCTGTAACAGCCAGAGCAGCAAGGAACAGCTAAATAACCTGCCCACAGTAACAATGTCACCATGTAATAAATGTCAGAATGTGAATCTGGGAGAGGAAAGATTTTACAATGAGCAAACACTGACTAAATCATTTATACATAATTATTGTAAAAATAAAGCACTTTTTTTATTACATTATTTTCACTGGAGTTCCTCTTTAATGATGTGAGTGGTACTAATTGTTGCTCCCTGTAAAAAGGGTTGACCTATGCATTGATATGTGCCCTAAAATTGCTTTCAACTTAAAACTCAAGTCCTGGAGCATGAAGTGTCCGCTTACGTGATGCCACATTGTCTCCTAATATTTTCCATCTCTGTTATTTCACTTTCTGTGTCACAGTTTTGCTTTGAACCTAAGTAAGTAAATGTTTAATAATGCTACTGAGCTTCATGGGAATATATACAAGTATTACACTTTAGCTCTTATCTTTGTGCACGCAGATAATACTTCTTTACAGAACTACTTCATGCTAAGTTAGCTGAGACTGAGTGATGCTAAGAACTAATGGAGAGATTTTTTCCCTGATTCACAGTTTGCTCTGCTTCATGCAGCTTAGCCTAATGCCATAACTTTTTCTATGTCTTCATAGAGCACAAGGGGAAAAGAGGCGCACAGGGTATGATAAAACCAGTTATAAAGAAAGACACCTCTGACAATTTTTGGCTCACAACACCTTTTAGGTATTTTTATTTGGCCTGAGGAAGTGGGCACAGTTCCACGAAACATGATGCCAGTACATGTTAAAGATAGGGATCAATGGATTCTGCAGCAGGACAATGATCCAAAACACATCAGCAAGTCCATCTCTAAATGGACTAAAACAAAAATAAATTGAAGGTTCTAGAATAGCTTAGTAAAAGTCTGCACTTGAAATTAATTCAAATGCTACAGCATGACCGTTAAAAGGTGGTCCATGCTCGGAAACCCTCCAAATCAGGGGCGTAGCAATAGGGGGTGCAGAGGTAGCGACCGTATCTGGGCCCTTGGGCCAGAGGGGCCCCAAAGGGTCCACCCTCTATCAAAGTATTAGTTCTATGTTGATCCTGTGTTGGTAATAATCACTTCTATAGATGCTTTGAATAGTAGTAATCCTTAACACACTGTTCCCCATCCCCTTCTTGCACCTCTAATACTGTGGTTGTCCTTGGCAGGTTTTGGTGCGCCACATCAATTGTTATGTATAGAGTGCTTGGGGGGGGGGCCCCATGTAAAACTTGCACCAAGGCCCACAGCCTCTTAGCTACGCCACTGCATTAAAACAATTGTTCAAAGAAGAGCGTACCTAAATTCCTCCACAGTGAAGATTTATTGCCAGTTATTACAAATGTTTAATTGTAGTTGTTGCTGCTACAGGTATGGCAATCAGTTATTAGATGTGTAAGGTGATCGAAATGCACTCTGAGAGGAAAAAGCACAGAGACAATGGGAGCCCAAAGTGCAGTAAGTCACAGTGTTGAGTAAAATATATAGCGGTGGATTGTGGTTCTCACAAAGGAGGGTTGCATACGGCTACCGACCACTGAAGGCAGGTGGAGACCAACAAACCGGACTCCACTCAGGTGTCCAGCTCCACTTGACGTGGTCGTGCTCTTGATAACAGATTCCAGATGGCTATGGGGATAAAACACCTAACCATGAAGAATACCCCTCCCGAGGGAGGGTGGGAAAGAGGTGCCAAAGGAGTAGTAAATCTGTGTTAAAAACATGGTTCACCTTATCTGAATGCTCACCTGCATGGTAGACGCACCGTCTACCTCTATTCTCACTCATGCACAACTGTTTGATTGTTTTTGTTATTGCAAAACTCAATAAAAATATTGAAACCAAAAACAGCTAAAATTGGAAAGATTGAGGTGGCTTACCTCAAGGATGACACATTTGTATGGGGAATAAATGAACTTAAATATGCACTAGGCTGTTAATAGGCAGTTATTAGGTTTGGGGGTAATTACTTCTTCGCATAGGGCCATGAAGGTTTGGATAGTGTTCTTCGCTTAATAAATACAATCATCACATTAAAACTGCTCTTTGTGTTTACTTGGCTTATCATTGCCTAAAATAGAAATTTGTTTGATGATCTAAAACATTTAAAGTGTGACAGACATGCAAAAAACATAATAAATCCAGAAGGGAGCAACTCTGTTGTGTGCAGAAAGTGTATAATGTATCTATGGAAAGAACACTATATCAGTGGCGTACCTAGGGCATTTAACACCCGGTGCTGGATATTATAAGACACCCCCCCTTCCAACTCCCCCCCTCCCCCAAAAAAAGGAGCGAGTGTGGCATACTAAGCGTGCCACGGTGGGTAATGCCAGGTATAGGTGCTCCCTGTATAGCAAAGTGGGCAGCATTTCACCAGAAATCGTAAATTGGGCAGCATTTCACTAGAAATTAATCGTAAAGTGGGCAGCATTTCACCATAAATTAATCGTAAAGAGAGCAGCATTTCACCAGAAAATAATAGTAAAGAGAGCAGCATTTCACCAGAAATCGTAAAGTGGGCAGCATTTCACAGAATATAATCGTAAAGTGGGCAGCATTTCACCATAAAGTAATCGTAAAGAGAGCAGCATTTCACCAGAAATCGTAAAGTGGGCAGCATTTCACCAGAAAATAATCGTAAAGAGAGCAGCATTTACCATAAAATAATCATAAAGAGAGCAGCATTTCACCAAAAATCGTAATGTGGGCAGCATTCACCAGAAAAGAATCGTTATGTGCGCAGCATTCACCAGAAAATAATTGTTATGTGTGCAGCATTCACCAGAAAATAATCTCTATGTGCGCAGCATTCACCAGAAAATAATCGCTATGTGTGCAGCATTCACCTGAAAATAATCGCTATGTGTGCAGCATTCACCAGAAAATAATCGTTATGTGCGCAGCATTCACCAGAAAATAACCGATATGTGCGCAGCATTCACCAGAAAATAATCGCTCTGTGCGCAGCATTCACCAGAAAATAATCGTTATGTGTGCAGCATTCACCAAAAAAACATCGCTATGTGGGCAGCATTCACCAGAAAATAATCGTTATGTGCGCAGCATTCACCAGAAAATAATCATGATGTGCGCAGCATTCACCAGAAAATAATCTCTATGTGCGCAGCATTAACCAGAAAGTAATCGCTATGTGTGCAGCATTCACCTGAAAATAATCGCTATGTGTGCAGCATTCACCAGAAAATAATCGTTATGTGCGCAGCATTCACCAGAAAATAACCGATATGTGCGCAGCATTCACCAGAAAATAATCGCTCTGTGCGCAGCATTCACCAGAAAATAATCGTTATGTGTGCAGCATTCACCAAAAAAACATCGCTATGTGGGCAGCATTCACCAGAAAATAATCGTTATGTGCGCAGCATTCACCTAAAAATAATCGTTATGTGCGCAGCATTAGAGATGGGCCGAACCTCCAATTTTAGGTTCGCGAACCGGGTTCGCGAACTTCCGCGGAAGGTTCGGTTCGCGTTAAAGTTCGCGAACCGCAATAGACTTCAATGGGGATGCGAACTTTGAAAAAAAAAATAATTATGCTGGCCACAAAAGTGATGGAAAAGATGTTTCAAGGGGTCTAACACCTGGAGGGGGGCATGGCGGAGTGGGATACACGCCAAAAGTCCCCAGGAAAAGTCTGGATTTGACGCAAAGCAGCGTTTTAAGGGCAGAAATCACATTGAATGCTAAATGACAGGCCTAAAGTGCTTTAAAACATCTTGCATGTGTATACATCAATCAGGTAGTGTAATTAAGGTACTGCTTCACACTGACACACCAAACTCACCGTGTAACGCACCGCAAACAGCTGTTTGTGTAGTGACGGCCGTGCTGGACTGGTGCGCACCATGGCGAGATTGCAGGTTTTGGTGGCTTTACAGCCCATATGGTCGCCTGAACAGGTATACAGTGGCGGGTTCACTGAACAGAACAGGTATACAGTGGCGGGTTCACAGAACAGGTATGCAGTGGCGGGTTCACTGAACACAACAGGTATGCAGTGGCGGGTTCACTGAACAGGTATACAGTGGCGGGTCCACTGAACAGAACAGGTATGCAGTGGCGGGTTCACTGAACACAACAGGTATGCAGTGGCGGGTTCACTGAACAGGTATACAGTGGCGGGTTCACTGAACAGAACAGGTATACAGTGGCGGGTTCACAGAACAGGTATGCAGTGGTGGGTTCACAGAACAGGTATGCAGTGGCAGGATCACTGAACAGGTATGCAGTGGTGGGTTCACAGTACAGGTATGCAGTGGTGGGTTCACAGAACAGGTATGCAGTGGTGGGTTCACAGAACAGGTATGCAGTGGCAGGATCACTGAACAGGTATGCAGTGGTGGGTTCACAGAACAGGTATGCAGTGGCAGGATCACTGAACAGGTATGCAGTGGTGGGTGGGTTCACAGAACAGGTATGCAGTGGCAGGATCACTGAACAGGTATGCAGTGGTGGTGGGTGGGTTCACAGAACAGGTATGCAGTGGCAGGATCACTGAACAGGTATGCAGTGGTGGTGGGTGGGTTCACAGAACAGGTATGCAGTGGCAGGATCACTGAACAGGTATGCAGTGGTGGGTGGGTTCACAGAACAGGTATGCAGTGGCAGGATCACTGAACAGGTATGCAGTGGTGGGTGGGTTCACAGAACAGGTATGCAGTGGCAGGATCACTGAACAGGTATGCAGTGGTGGGTGGGTTCACAGAACAGGTATGCAGTGGCAGGATCACTGAACAGGTATGCAGTGGTGGTGGGTGGGTTCACAGAACAGGTATGCAGTGGCAGGATCACTGAACAGGTATGCAGTGGTGGTGGGTGGGTTCACAGAACAGGTATGCAGTGGCAGGATCACTGAACAGGTATGCAGTGGTGGGTGGGTTCACAGAACAGGTATGCAGTGGCAGGATCACTGAACAGGTATGCAGTGGTGGGTGGGTTCACAGAACAGGTATGCAGTGGCAGGATCACTGAACAGGTATGCAGTGGTGGGTGGGTTCACAGAACAGGTATGCAGTGGCAGGATCACTGAACAGGTATGCAGTGGTGGTGGGTGGGTTCACAGAACAGGTATGCAGTGGCAGGATCACTGAACAGGTATGCAGTGGTGGTGGGTGGGTTCACAGAACAGGTATGCAGTGGCAGGATCACTGAACAGGTATGCAGTGGTGGGTGGGTTCACAGAACAGGTATGCAGTGGCAGGATCACTGAACAGGTATGCAGTGGTGGGTGGGTTCACAGAACAGGTATGCAGTGGCAGGATCACTGAACAGGTATGCAGCCAGGAAAAGCTAAGCCTAACTAATCTTTCCCTATGAGAGACAGACAGCAGCTCGCCCTACTCTCTCTAATGCAGGCACACGAGTGGCCGTAATGGCCGCCGCTGCCTGCCTTATATAAGGGGGGTGGGGCTCCAGGGGCTAGTGTAGCCTAATTGGCTACACTGGGCCTGCTGACTGTGATGTAGAGGGTCAAAGTTGACCCTCATAGTGCATTGTGGGGCGAACCGAACTTCCGGAAACGTTAGCCTCCCGCAGGCGAACGCGAACCACCGAAGTTCGCCGGGAACCGTTCGCCGGCGAACCGTTCGGCCCATCTCTACGCAGCATTCACCAGAAAATAATCTCTATGTGCGCGGCATTCACCAAAAAATAATCGCTATGTGTGCAGCATTCACCTGAAAATAATCGTTATGTGCGCAGCATTCACCAGAAAATAATCGCTATGTGCGCAGCATTCACCAGAAAAGAATCGCTATGTGTGCAGCATTCACCAGAAAATAATCGCTATGTCCGCAGCATTCATCAGAAAATAATAGATATGTCCGCAGGATTCACCAGAAAATAATCGCTATGTCCGCAGCATTTACCAGAAAATAATCGCTATGTCCGCAGCATTCACCAGAAAATAATCGTTATGTTCCTGCAGCATTCACCAGAAAATAAACCTGTAAAAAAAAAATTTCACTCACCTGGCCGGCTGACGTGCAGCTTCCCAACGATCCTCCAGCGACGATCCTCCTGCAGCACATCTCCCGCGCTGACAGGCAGAGCAGGGCTATGGGAAGATGGAGCCTGAAGCCCTGCACTGGAGACACAAATAGTCTCCAGTGCAGGGCTTCGGCAGCCATCTTCCCGTAGCCCTGCTCTGATTCCGGGAGGCAGTCCCCGCAGTGGGCTGCGGGGAGATTAAACGGGCGCGGGCGGGCAGCAGCGGGGAAGAGAGGCAGAAGGAGTGAACCCAGGTGAGGGAGGGGGGGGGGGATCTGTCCCCCTACCATGGGGGGTCGTGGCGACACCCCCCTGGCTGTCAGTCACCCCTGGCGCCACGCCCCCTGCGCTCAATGGTAGGGACGCCACTGCACTATATAGAACCCTTTTCTGACTAACATCACTACTAGTTCAGTATAATTCATAAGAGAAGATTTAGTAAGTCATAATTTATCTTCTAAATTATAAACTGATCTGTAAATTCTTATCATGCTAGCGTAGACTTGACTTATTTTTAGATTACAGATTGTGTTTGTATAATGACAAATTTCACATTGAGAGATCAGCTGAATCACATGATGAACACTCACAACCACAAGGCCGAATGGTAAGGAGTGATGATTCTTAGTAATACAAAAATAGAAAAAGAATGTTATAATTCTATATGGTAGTAAACGCTTTCTGCCATCTCTGCTAAAGTACAGACTTTGGAACAAAATTATTAACAGAGATCTCCCAAAAAAAATCAAAACGACATGATTAGAGCCTCCGCCCTCAGCTCTCTAAGGTACTGGTAGGAGTTTTAAACTAAAAAATGACAATATCATATTTTTTAAGTAAAATTAATTAACTATCCCTGGGTTAACTATCCCTGTGCTTTTGCAAACTTTCAATGTGCAGCAATGTTTTTTTTTTTTTTTGGACAGCAGTGGCTTCCTCTGTGGTATCCTCCCATGAACTTCATTCTTGTTTAGTGTTTTACATATAATAGATTCACTAACAGGGATGTAAGCATATGCCCGAGACTTTTGTAGGTCTTTAGCTGACTCTAGGATTCTTCTTCACCTCAATGAGCATTCTGCTCTGTGCTCTTGCAGTCATCTTTACAGGATGGCCACTCCTAGAGAGAGTAGCAGCAGTGCTGAACTTTCTCCATTTATAGACAATTTGTCTTACCATGGACTGATGAACAGCAAGGCTTTTGGAGATACTTTTATAACCCTTTCCAGCTTTATTGAAGTCAACCATTCTTAATCGTAGGTCTTCTGAGACCTCTTTTGTGTGAGGCATCATTCACATCAGGCAATGCTTCTTAGGAAAGGCAAACCCAAAAATGATGTGTGTTTTTTATAGGACAGGGCAGCTGTCACCAACTCCTCCAATCTCATTGATTGAAATCCAGCTGGCTAACTCCTCACTCCAATTAGTTCTTGGAGATGTCATTAGTCCAGAGGTTCACATACTTTTTCCACCTGCACTGTGAATGTTTACATGGTGTGTTCAATAAAAAAATGGAAACATTTAATTATTTTTGTCGTGTTAGTTTAAGAAGACTGTGATTCTCTATCAGGGCCAGATTTACCATTAGGCACTGTAGGCATGTGCCTACAGGCGCCTGATGATGGAGGGGCGGCTCACTCCATCATTCTCTATGCAGAGTCCTGAGCAAAGCATACACGAGAGGTTACTCACCCAGCTCTCGGCATTCCACTTACCAGCTCTCCCTTTAGTCGGGGGCACGTCTAGCTACTTAATACTAGAGATGGCCCGAGTAGTTCGCCGGCGAACGGTTCCCGGCGAACTTCGGTGGTTCGCGTTCGCCAGCAAATGCAAACTTTTCCGGAAGTTCGGTTCGCCCCCACCATTAGGGTCATCTTTGACCCTCTACATCCTAGGTTCTCAACATGTGGTACACGTACCCCAGGGGATACTTCTGACGGTTCCAGGGGGTACTCGGGCTTGATATACTTAACCAAGAATAACAAATTTAGAGTTTTAGAAAATAATAAATCTTATTTAATCAAGACTAAATTAGTATTTTAGCTAATTAAAAGCAATAGTAAATGCTTGTAAATTGTTTAGATCCAAATATCATGTACTAGGATGAAATATATATTTGTCAAGGGGTACTTGTGATGATGGTTACTATGCCAGGGGGTACTTGGTGAGTTTAGGGTTTTAAAAGGGTTACATACCAATAAAATGTTGAGAAACACTGCTCTACATCACAGTCAGCAGGCACATTGTAGCCAAACAGGCTACACTCTCTCTTGGAGCCACTTTCCCCCTTAAAAAGGCAGGCATCGCCGGCCATTTTACTCACTTGTGTGCCTGCAGTAAATAGAGAAGGGACAGCTGCTGCTGCTGCTGCAAACTCTCATAGGGAAAGATTAGTTAGGCTCTTGTAGGCTTGCTAGCTTGCTCCTTGCTGATTCTTATTGCTAAAATAGCACCCCACAACAGCTCTTTTGAAAGCTAATCTTGTTCTTGTGATCTATTTTTTTTCTGTGTGCCCCACTGACACTTGTGTTGCATAGACAGCCTTGATAATTCATATTGTGTGTGTGCCACTGCCAGGCCCAGCACATTCAGTGACTGCCTGTGTGTGTGCCAGGTGCACATTGTAATACCCATTACTGCATATACCTACCTGTCTGTTGTTCACAGTGCACCCACCTACCTATGTGAGCTGAGCGCACGCAGTGTCACTGTGCCTGTCTGCTACCTGTCTGTGTGTGACAGGTGCACATTGTAATACCCATTACTTCATATACCTACCTACCTGTTGTTCACAGTGCACCCACCTACCTATGTGAGCTGAGCGCATGCAGTGTCACTGAGCCTGTCCGCTACCTGTCTGTGTGTGACAGGTGTACATTGTAATACCCATTACTGCATATACCTACCTACGTGTTGTTCACAGTGCACCTACCTACCTACATGAGCTGAGCGCACGCAGTGTCACCGTGCCTGTCCGCTACCTGTCTATGTGTGACACGTGCCCATTGTAATACCCATCACTGCATATACCTACCTACCTGTTGTTCACTTCAGTGCACCCACCTACTTACGTGAGTTGAGCGCACGCAGTGTCACTGTGCCTGTCCGCTAGGACCGCTACCTGTCTGTGTGTGATAGGTGCACATTGTAATACCCATCACTGCATATACCTACCTGCTGTTGTTCACTTCAGTGCACCCACCTACCTACGTGAGCGCACGCAGTGTCACTGTGCCTGTCCGGTACCTGTCTGTGTGTCCAGCACAGCCGTCACTACACAAACAGTTGTTTGCAGTCGCTGCATACCTTTCACTGCATCTTTGACTGCACATTGTATTATACCTGGCAGTCAGTGCAAACCTTTCACTTGAATGGATGGCAGACTTGCCCTCCATAACAGATTCTTGCTACAGGTAGTACAGTCTATCAGTGTCAAATACAGCAGGGCTTCGAAAGTCCTCCTTTTGGTGACTACCTCGGGACGTGCATGCCATGCCTGCTGCCTTCCTTGGATGTATGGCCGTTCCTGCTCCTTTGCCCACAGCGTGCCTGCTGCCTTCCTTGGATGTGTGGTGGTGGTAGCCGTTTCTTAGGCTCCCTCTCCGGACCAGGATCGAACCAGGATTCCTCGGCCATTACCCGTGGTCACTCACAATGGCAGACTTGCCCTCCACAAAAGATTCTCATTGCAGGTACTGAACAGCAAGCAGAACAAGTATTTGAAAAAATAGATGTAAGCTTTAACAATGGTAGAGAAAGAACCATTGAAAGTTGATAAGGCAGTCATACATTACCTGACATTACTGAGTGAGGAAGAGCAATCTCGCCATGGTGCACACAGTCCAGCACTGCAGGCACTACGCAAACAGCTGTTTGCGGTGCGTTACAAAGTGAGTTTGGTGTGTCAGTGTGAAGCAGTACTCTAATTACACTCCCTGATTGATGTATACACATGCAAGATGTTTTAAAGCACTTTAGGCCTGCAATTTAGCATTCAATGTGATTTCTGCCCTTAAAACGCTGCTTTGCGTCCAATCCGGATTTTTCCCAGGGACTTTTGGCGTGTATCCCACTCCGCCATGCCCCCCTCCAGGTGCTAGACCCCTTGAAACATCTTTTCAATCACTTTTGTGGCCAGCATAAATTTTTCTAGTTTTCAAAGTTCGCCTCCCCATTGAACCTAAAATCGGAGGTTCGGGCCATCTCTACTTAATACTGAGGATCGTTCTGGCTACCTAATACTAAGGGGCACTTGTAGCTACCTATGACGGGCAAGGGAAGGGAGAAGTGACAGGGTATGCAGGTTCATGGAGGGTGAAGTCTATCATGCCAGCCAGGACATCTGTGCCTATAGGCTCCAGTGATGTAAATCCAGGCCTGTTCTTATATGAAGATCAGATCACATTTTATGACCGGTTTGTGCAGAAATCCATATAAGTTTTCATTGCTACTCTGTGTGTGTATATATATATATATATATATATATATATACTGTATATATATCAAGAAAACAAGACCTTTTGTTGTGATATGTAGTGATAAAGTTATTGGAGAACGAATGGAGGGAGGGCTGAAATGTGAAAATTGCTCTGGTCCATAAGAGGAAAAGTGGTGAAGCGGTTGAACAAAGATTTTTATACAAATTTACAGAAAGGCACACATTAAACTTGCATCATCTGAGAAAATTTGCATTGATTCTGTAGGTGGCCCTTTTGCATTGGACAAATGAAACAAGAGGGGAGGAGCATACATTTATACATATAGCCCCCACATCACAGAATTATGCATGGCATGTATTGCTTCCAAGAAGTTTGATACCAGCATTGGCCTTAACTTTGTCTTTCTTGCACATGACCTTGCAGGAAACAATTCTACATTACCTCAGGCCAGTATCCTGTGTGAATGTATGCCGTTCTTAAGGCTTTTCACTACACGCAGATTGGATGCAGAATGGATGCAGAAAAACTGACTCCAATGAATGTCTATGGGCCTGTTTCCATTAAACGTGGTTTTTAAATGCAGATTTTCCCATAGGCATTCAGTTTTTCTGCATCCATTCTGCATCCAATCTGCATGTAGTGGAAACAGGCCCTTACCATTTGCTTCTCTGACTGCCATTACAGTATATTCATTTATTTTATTTTTCTTCTTCTTTTAGACTCTCAGATATATCAAAGCATTAGATGCAGGCCAGCAGGAAACATGCTTCATCACCACACTCATTAGGCTGGGCTTTGAAGTCTCATCATGGTCTGCTAGGCAGAATAATAAATGGTAACAATAACGGTAATACAGTAAAAAAAGAGTATAAGATCAGAGAAGAGCAGAAGAAAAGGAGAATAAAAGAGAAGTAGAAGGAAACAGAAAAGAAAGCAAGGGGGGAGTTAAAGGGACCCTGAGCAGGAAAAAAAAAAAAAAGAAATTTAAACTTACCTGGGGCTTCCTCTATCCCCCTGTAGCCCATGAGGTGCCTCAGCATCCTCTTCGGCTCTTCCTTGCGTCATCACGCTGGTTGCCGTGAGCGTCCTGCGCAGTTCGATCTTTAAAGAACCTCGCATGCACAAGGCGCATGACTTGTATGCCAGGGGAGCGTGTGTAATGACATCCAATCTAGTGAGTGCTTGTAACAAGTGATAAGCAATCCGATGTAGGTGGAGTGTTAAGTGGAATCAGCACTGTGCCATAATTATTTCCACCAGGAGATAGGTTATATGACAAGAAGCAAACTTGATTGGAAGGCTTCAATGGCGGTTAATTAGTAAGCAAGCTGACACCATCTAATAGAGACTGAGTTATTTGAAGTTAGGATACAGTTATAGCAAGTGATCATTAAGCAACTCGTCAAGCAATTGGCCATATATAGAAGGTTTATAGAAGGCCTCAGTGGTGTGCATCAGTGGTGAGTCCACAGTGAGCTATACTATAGAGGAGGTTGCCACAATTTGCATAGGCATAAACTGGGTGATTGTGGTGAACAGTTGACCTTATGTTGGCGATTGGAATTAGTATGAAGGAGTGCTCCCTCCCTTGCTAGTTTTTAATGGTTGTTTTTAAATGGGGATGGTGTGAGTTGTCGATTAAATAACCACTTTGAACCAATAAAGTTTTGATATGTACATGTAGAGTTGCTGTATTTCAAATTGCAAACCAAATAGATGCATGTACACAGTGACGGCTCCTCTTGTTAAGAGTGGTGCAGTATATTAAAGGGTGAGTCAGCACACTGTTTTTCTTGATTGGCACACATATAAGAAGGTCGGTGCTAACCTCGGGGGGAGTAACCATGGTTGTAGCTGTATCAATCCCAAAGAGTATTAAGACTGCACTGACAAAGACATCAATCTTGGTCAGTGAAGCTATAGAAGCTTCAATATCTCTCCAGTAGTGTTGATCTGATGCGCCCCGATCACGTATTCAAGCAAATCCGGCCGCGGCGGAATCCAAATCTGGCTATTGGATGCGCCGTGATCACGAATTTGACTTTAACATTAATAGCAAAGCCCCCATACATGCTTCAATCCCAATGGCACCTGGTGGTGGTACCACTGGAAGTGGTTAAGTGGACGACACGACACCACAAAAACACCCAGAATTTTTTTTTGCATCGACAGCAATGACATGGCAGCAGTGTATTCAGTGGACACTGGTGGTGGGAACACAGACTTTAGTAGTGAATTACAACATAAGCGGAAGCAGGAGGAGGACTAAGCGGTCAGTGCGGCAGCACAGAAGACTATGGCACCTCACTGGCGGTACCACAGCTTGATAATGCTGTCCAAAAAATTCAGCATCCCTGGACCCTGGGGGTGGGAACACAGACTTAAGTAGGGAAACATGAGCGGAAGCAGGAGGAGGACTAAGCGGTCAGTGCGGCAGCACAGAAGACTATGGCACCTCACTGGCAGTACCAATGGCAGTGCAACATGTGCGCAGCCATGGGGAAGAGGTCGGCATTGGCAGGCACAGCTTCATCGTTGTCCGAGAGGGAATGCCTGTCCTCGTCTTCCTGCTCTGTGTCCTCCTCAAACGACCACCCCCGCACAACGGCAGCAGCATTTTGCTTCTCCCTCTCAGCATCCACGTTAGGGACCTCCAAATCCTCCTCCAATGCCTGACAGTCGATGTCCTCCTCCTCCTGTGAGGTAGACTGCTGCCAACTGCTCTTGATCCAGCTGGTCCAGGGCTACCAGCCCCACTTCCATTAAATCACACAGAGCCCTGTCCAGCAGGCAAACCAGGGGCACCCACTCACAGACGGATGCCTGCTCCTTATTCACCATCTTGGTTCCCTCCAGGAAGGGAGCCAACAACAGGCACACTTGATGCATCTGTGGGGAGATCATCTGCAGATTGGTGTTGGTGGTGCCGTAGACGGTTTCCTTACAGATGTACCTTTTAAGAGCCCTCTGCTGCTGGTACAGCTGCTGCAACATCGCCAGGGTTGAGTTCCAGCATGTTGGGACATCAATAATCAGGCATTGGGATGGCAGGCCCTCGCGCCGCTGCATGTTGGTCAGTTTTGCGGAGGCAGTGGCAGAGCGGTGGAAATGCCGCACCGGCTTATGCTCATCTTCGAGCAGCTGGTGCATCCCCTGGTAGGTGCACAGGAAGCGCTGCATCACCAAATTGAGGACGTGGGCCAAGCAGGGGATGTGCTCTAGTTTTACCTTGCGCAGTGCGGCCACCAGGTTGGCCCCATTATCAGATGACACATAACCAACTTTGAGGCCTCTGGGGGTCAGCCACCTCTGCTCCCTGAGAGTGGCCAGGATGTGGGTTGCCGTCAGTTTCTCCTCCCCAGGCTGACCAATTTCAGCAGCGCTTGTCAGTGGCAAGCCTTTGCGCTGCTGCTGAGGTGGGCTTGCTTGCGGGTGTGGAGGGAATAGGATCAGAAGAGCCTGCTGCATCCCCCCTGATCCCACATGGTGGCACCACCAACTGGCCCGCTGCTGTGCCAGCTGCTGCGTTCTTCTGATCCCCCCTTCCACCAATGTCATCCAGTGCGCAGCAATGGACAAGTAGCGACCTGTCCCAAATCGTCTGCTCCAGGAGTCCATGGTAGTATGGACCCACTCGGTCACACTGTGGTCGAGCGAATGGGCCACGTTTGCTACCACAAACTTATCTGGGATGGCGCTCCTTGTAAAGTAGTGGCGGCTGGGGATTTGCCATTCTGGGATCCCAAACTAGAGCAGCACCCGCATATCACTCCCCTCCTGCACCAGGGAGTACGGAAGGAGCTGGGGACACATGGCCTGGGCCAGCAAGCCGTTCAGACTCCGGATGGCCTGTGGCCCGGAGGCTGACCCTCGGTCATACCCAGAAAGCTGTCACTCAGCAGGGTCTGCCGATGTCCTGCATGGGAAGCTGAGGAGGGAGCACTGGAGGGAGCACTGGAGGGAGCGGAGGAGGCCAGTGAGGACTGGCTGGCCTCAACAGCCTCAATGTCTGTGGCATGAGCTGCCGAGGGCGCACTGGAGGGAGAAGTGCGTTTGCATGCTGTGGCTGCTTGACGACCATGAGGGAGGGATCGTACAGTACTGGAAGAAAAAGACAAAGACAAACGGAAGCCCAAATAGTGTAGTATGTCACAAGTATTGAGTATCAAAAGTACTTCTGAAAAAAGGGTACTCACAAAGGTGGGTTGCGCTAGGGACAACCGACCACTTCAGGCACGTGGAGTGTATTACACCTGACTCCACTCAGGTCTGCCAGCGGTCCTGGACTCGTTCACTCTCTTAGCAAAAAAACTTTGCGCACTCAAAACAGGTGCGCAAGGCCCCTCAGCTGAATAGGTGGGGGGAGTAGGGTACAGCAAAGGAAAAGAGGCGCCCAGGGGCGTTTCTAGGGTCCTTGGAGATCGGGGGCACCTGTGGCACCAGGTGGGGAGGTATATGGGCGTGGCCATGAGGTGAGTGGGCGTGGCCATGGGTGGGGCCAAATGTACATGAACTTAGCAGCGGTGTAAGCTACAGATAACAGGCCTGCCCATCGAAATATTGGATGGAGCCCCCTGTCCTTTATTTAGATAATTTACAATCAGTATAGGCATAGATCAAAGATGTATACGCACATACAATTTTGATTGGTCAATCACTGACCCCCAATTTTACCACTCCCGTGCAGTAAGTGGGCCAACAGACAATGAATTTTATGAACAGAGCTAAAATTGGCTAATCAAAATTGTATGTGTGTACTAGGCTTTACAGCTAATACTGTACATACTGAAAGCAGCAGGGATCAGCATACAATATAGCTGGTTTACAATCAGTAAAGGCACAGAGTAACACCTTACACTGTACACACTGGAGGTAAATCAGCACACAGTGCAGGCACTAGAGAACAGCGTATACTGTACATACTGTAGGCAGCAGAATTCAGCACACTGCAGCTAGCATGCCAAAAATATGAGGATCACGTTGTGCGTAGTGTTGGGCGAACAGTGTTCGCCACTGTTCGGGTTCTGCAGAACATCACCCTGTTCGGGTGATGTTCGAGTTCGGCCGAACACCTGACGGTGCTCGGCCAAACCGTTCGGCCGCATGGCCGAACTAAGAGCGCATGGCCGAACGTTCCCCGAACGTTCGGCTAGCGCTGTGATTGGCCGAACGGGTCACGTGGTTCGGACCCGAACGCGCTCTGATTGGCCGAACGGTCACGTGGTTCGGGTAAATAAATACCCGAACCACGTCATATCTCCGCCATTTGTCTGTGGGTTTAGCTTTGGGTAGGCAGGCAGGGTAGTTCGCGCTCCAGCCACGCTAGCCAGGGTCCCCCCCAGTCATTGTGTGTCGCTGCTGGGAACAGTAGTACACCGCTCGCTCAGCCAGACTATATATAGCATTGTTTACTGCCACTGTGTACCTCGCTCAGCCACGCTATATATAGCATTGTGTTTTCTGACACTCTGTGTACACGGCTCAGCCTGACTATATAGCATTGTGTGTACTGCCACTGTGCACCTCGCTCAGCCACGCTATATATAGCATTGTGTTTACTGACACTCTGTGTACACCGCTCAGCCAGACTATATACCATTGTTTACTGACACTCTGGGCTCGATTCACCAAGCGGTGCAAAGTGTTAGCACCGTGGTGAAAAGGCCCTTATCACGCCTAAAGTCACTTTAGGCATGATAAGAAGAAACTCGCGCGAAGTTGCCGCGCGTACGCGCGTAAGTGCGCGCGCAACACCCGACCGCGCGAAGAGCAGGAAAAATCGGTGATAACTCAGTGGTGAAAAGGTCATCACGCCTAAAGTCTTTTAGGCGTGATAACTGGGTTATCACCGCTTTGTGAATCGAGGCCTCTGTGTACACGGCTCAGCCAGACTATATAGCATTGTTTACTGACACTCTGTGTACACGGCTCAGCCAGACTATATACCATTGTTTACTGACACTCTGTGTACACGGCTCAGCCAGACTATATAGCATTGTTTACTGACACTCTGTGTACACGGCTCAGCCAGACTATATACCATTGTTTACTGACACTCTGTGTACACGGCTCAGCCAGACTATATAGCATTGTTTACTGACACTCTGTGTACACGGCTCAGCCATACTATATACCATTGTTTACTGACACTCTGTGTACACGGCTCAGCCAGACTATATAGCATTGTTTACTGACACTCTGTGTACACGGCTCAGCCAGACTATATAGCATTGTGTGTACTTCCACTCTGTGTACACCGCTCAGCCAGACTATATAGCATTGTGTGTACTTCCACTCTGTGTACACGGCTCAGCCAGACTATATAGCATTGTGTGTACTTCCACTCTGTGTACACCGCTCAGCCAGACTATATAGCATTGTGTGTACTTCCACTCTGTGTACACCGCTCAGCCAGACTATATAGCATTGTGTGTACTTCCACTCTGTGTACACCGCTCAGCCAGACTATATAGCATTGTGTGTACTTCCACTCTGTGTACACCGCTCAGCCAGACTATATAGCATTGTGTGTACTTCCACTCTGTGTACACCGCTCAGCCAGACTATATAGCATTGTGTGTACTGCCACTCTGTGTACACCGCTCAGCCAGACTATATAGCATTGTGTGTACTTCCACTCTGTGTACACCGCTCAGCCAGACTATATAGCATTGTGTGTACTTCCACTCTGTGTACACCGCTCAGCCAGACTATATAGCATTGTGTGTACTTCCACTCTGTGTACACCGCTCAGCCAGACTATATAGCATTGTGCGTACTTCCACTCTGTGTACACCGCTCAGCCAGACTATATATCATTGTGTGTACTGCCACTCTGTGTACACCGCTCAGCCAGACTATATAGCATTGTGTGTACTGCCACTCTGTGTACACCGCTCAGCCAGACTATATAGCATTGTTTACTGACACTCTGTGTACACGGCCTGTTTATTGAACCACTTATCTTTATTACATTTATGACTGCATGGCGGTACAAAGCATGCTATCCGCACGCTTCTTGTCCTCATGCAAGGCCTGGGTTGTTGTGTCTCAATGCGTGGCCTTCTCCTCCTGCGCCTCCTCCTGTTCCATCACGTCTGCTGCTGCTGGGTTAGCGTTGCCGCGTGGTCCCTGTTTATTGAACCTCTTATCTTTATTACATTTATGACTGCATGGCGGTACAAAGCATGCTATCCGCACGCTTCTTGTCCTCGTGCAAGGCCTGGGTTGTTGTGTCTCACAAAGCGTGGCCTTCTCCTCCTGCGCCTCCTCCTGTTCCATCACGTCTGCTGCTGCTGGGTTAGCGTTGCCACGTGGTCCCTGTTTATTGAACCTCTTATCTTTATTACATTTATGACTGCATGCATGGCGGTACAAAGCATGCTATCCGCACGCTTCTTGTCCTCATGCAAGGCCTGGGTTGTTATGTCTCACAAAGCGTGGCCTTCTCCTCCTGCGCCTCCTCCTGTTCCATCACGTGTGCTGCTGCTGGTGCTGGGTTAGCGTTACCGGTCCCTTTTCCTGGAACCTCTTCTCTGTATTACACTTATGACTGCATGGCGACAAAAAGCATGTTACCTGTGCAAAGAAACATGACATTCTCCACATTTAAAAGACAGTTTTTCCTTTGAAACTTTACAATCAATTTTCTCAAAAACTATAAGCTCTTTTTCAAATATTTTTTTCCCCTTGTACCCACTCCCAAGGTGCACATACCCTGCTAATTTGGGGTATGTAGCATGTAAGGAAGCTTTACAAAGCACGAAAGTTCGGGTCCCCATTGACTTCCATTATGTTCGGGGTTCGGCGCGAACACCCGAACATTGCGGCGATGTTCGGCGAACGTTCGCGAACCCGAACATCTAGGTGTTCGCCCAACACTAGTTGTGCGGCGTGCTTATCGCGCTGCACCGAAAAATGGGTGGGCCATGGACCAGAATATAGGTGTGGTAACGGGTAGAGACAAATTTACATGAACCTAGCAATGGTGGGACATTAGATTATGACAGTGGTGGCGAACCTTTTGGAGGCCGAGTGCCCAAACTGCAACCCAAAAGTCACTTATCTATCGCAAAGTGGCAACAGCAATTTAAACTAAATACTGTACAAACGTTTTAACTCATACATGAACATTATGGAAAATCCAAGTTGAAAATAAACTGTGAAGATAAACAATTTCATCCATCCTACTCCTGAAAAATGTATTCAATTTTTTAGAACCTCCCAGTTTTATTTTCTGTTTTAAAAAGCTAAAAAAGTAGGTTTAATGCTATTGTCTCATATGATAAGGATTCAGCTTTTCCCATAGTCTCGCAGTTAGCAATCATGTGACCCCCAACAAGACAAATTCAGCCATCATGATGGCCCCCAACAAATCATGAGGCCCCCAACAAGACAAATTCAGCAATCATGAGGCCTCCAACAAATCATGAGGCCCCCAACAAGACAAATTCAGCAATCATGAGGCCCCCAACAAATCATGAGGCCCCCAACAAGACAAATTCAGCAATCTTGAGGCCCCCAACAAATCATAAGGCTCCCAACAAGACAAATTCAGCAGTCATGAGGCACATAAATAGACAGCATTTCACATAAATAGGCAGAATGCCCCCTTAATATGGTAGCCCCCCAAGTTAGGTAGTGAGTGACAGGGACCCCCAGGTTAGCTAGTGAGTGACAGGCGCCTCCAGTTAGGTAGTGAGTGACAGGGACCCCGATAGTGAGTGACAGGGAGCCCCTTTAGGTAGTGAGTGAGTGCCAGGGAGCCCCTTTAGGTAGTGAGTGAGTGCCAGGGAGACCCTTTAGGCAGTGAGTGAGTGCCAGGGAGCCCCTTTAGACAGTGAGTGAGTGCCAGGGAGCCCCTTCAGGCAGTGAGTGAGTGCCAGGGAGCCCCTTTAGGCAGTGAGTGAGTGACAGGGAGGCCCTTTAGGTAGTGAGTGACAGGGAGGCCCTTTAGGTAGTGAGTGACAGGGAGGCCCTTTAGGTAGTGAGTGAGTGACAGGGAGGCCCTTTAGGTAGTGAGTGAGTGACAGGGAGCCCCATTAGGGAGTGAGTGAGTGTCAGGGAGCCCCTTTAGGTAGTGAGTGAGGGCCAGGGAGCCCCTTTAGGTAGTGAGTGAGTACCAGGGAGCCCCTTATGTAGTGAGTGAGTGACAGGGAGCCCCATTAGGAAGTGAGTGAGTGACAGGGAGTCCCTTTAGGCAGTGAGTGAGTGACAGGGAGTCCCTTTAGGTAGTGAGTGAGTGACAGGGAGTCCCTTTAGGCAGTGAGTGAGTGCCAGGGAGCTCCTTTAGACAGTGAGTGAGTGCCAGAGAGCCCCTTTAGGTAGTGAGTGAGTGCCAGGGAGCCCCTTTAGGCAGTGAGTGAGTGCCAGGGAGCCCCTTTAGGCAGTGAGTGAGTTACAGGGAGGCCCTTTAGGTAGTGAGTGAGTGACAGGGAGGCCCTTTAGGTAGTGAGTGAGTGACAGGGAGGCCCTTTAGGCAGTGAGTGAGTGACAGGGAGGCCCTTTAGGCAGTGAGTGAGTGACAGGGAGCCCCTTTAGGCAGTGAGTGAGTGCCAGGGAGCCCCTTTAGGCAGTGAGTGAGTGACAGGGAGCCCATTTAGGTAGTGAGTGAGTGCCAGGGAGCCCCTTTAGGTAGTGAGTGAGTGACAGGGAGTCCCTTTAGGTAGTGAGTGAGTGACAGGCAGTCCCTTTAGGAAGTGAGTGAGTGACAGGGAGGCCCTTTAGGTAGTGAGTGAGTGACAGGGAGGCCCTTTAGGCAGTGAGTGAGTGACAGGGAGCCCCTTCAGGCAGTGAGTGAGTGCCAGGGAGGTCCTTTAGGTAGTGAGTGAGTGCCAGGGAGCCCCTTTAGGTAGTGAGTGAGTGACAGGGAGGCCCTTTAGGTAGTGAGTGAAAGACAGGGAGGCCCTTTAGGCAGTGAGTGAGTGACAGGGAGCCCCTTTAGGCAGTGAGTGAGTGCCAGGGAGCCCCTTTAGGTAGTGAGTGAGTGACAGGGAGCCCCTTTAGGAAGTGAGTGAGTGACAGGGAGGCCCCTTTAGGAAGTGAGTGAGTGACAAAGAGGCCCCTTTAGGAAGTGAGTGAGTGACAGGGAGGCCCCTTTAGGTAGTGAGTGAGTGACAGGGAGCCCCTTTAGGAAGTGAGTGAGTGACAGGGAGGCCCCTTTAGGAAGTGAGTGAGTGACAGGGAGCCCCTTTTGGAAGTGAGTGAGTGAGTGAAAGGGAGGCCCCTTTAGGTAGTGAGTGAGTGACAGGGAGGCCCCTTTAGGCAGTGAGTGAGTGACAGGGAGTCCCTTTAGGTAGTAAGTGAGTGACAGGGAGGCCCTTTAGGTAGTGAATGAGTGACAGGGAGCCCCTTTAGGTAGTGAGTGAGTGCCAGGGAGCCCCTTTAGGTAGTGAGTGAGTGACAGGGAGGCCCCTTTAGGAAGTGAGTGAGTGCCAGGCAGGCCCCTTTAGGAAGTGAGTGGGTGACAGGGAGGCCCCTTTAGGAAGTGAATGAGTGCCAGGGAGCTCCTTTAGGTAGTGAGTGAGTGCCAGGGAGCCCCTTTAGGTAGTGAGTGAGTGACAGGGAGCCCCTTTAGGTAGTGAGTGAGTGACAGGGAGGCCCTTTAGGGAGTGAGTGGGTGACAGGGAGGCCCCTTTAGGAAGTGAGTGAGTGACAGGGAGCCCCTTTAGGTAGTGAGTGAGTGACAGGGAGCCCCTTTAGGTAGTGAGTGAGTGACAGGGAGGCCCCTTTAGGAAGTGAGTGAGTGACAGGGAGGCCCCTTTAGGTAGTGAGTGAGTGACAGGGAGCCCCTTTAGGTAGTGAGTGAGTGACAGGGAGGCCCCTTTAGGTAGTGAGTGAGTGACGGGGAGCCCCTTTAGGTAGTGAGTGAGTGACAGGGAGCCCCTTTAGCCAGTGAGTGAGTGACAGGGAGTCCCTTTAGGAAGTGAGTGAGTGACAGGGAGACCCCTTTAGGTAGTGAGTGAGTGACGGGGAGCCCCTTTAGGTAGTGAGTGAGTGACAGGGAGCCCCTTTAGCCAGTGAGTGAGTGACAGGGAGTCCCTTTAGGAAGTGAGTGAGTGACAGGGAGGCCCTTTAGGTAGTGAGTGAGTGACAGGGAGCCCCTTTAGGTAGTGAGTGAGTGACAGGGAGCCCCTTTAGGAAGTGAGTGAGTGACAAGGAGCCCCTTTAGGAAGTGAGTGAGTGATAGGGAGGCCCTTTAGGTAGTGAGTGAGTGACAGGGAGACCCTTTAGGTAGTGAGTGAGTGACAGGGAGCCCCTTTAGGCAGTGAGTGAGTGCCAGGGATTCCCTTTAGGTAGTGAGTGAGTGACAGGGAGCCTCTTTAGGCAGTGAGTGAGTGCCAGGGAGCCCCTTTAGGTAGTGAGTGAGTGACAGGGAGCCCCTTTAGGCAGTGAGTGAGTGACAGGGAGCCCCTTTAGGTAGTGAGTGAGTGCCAGGGAGCCGCTTTAGGTAGTGAGTGAGTGCCAGGGAGCCCCTTCAGGTAGTGAGTGAGTGCCAGGGAGCCCCTTTAGGAAGTGAGTGAGTGACAGGGAGCCCCTTTAGGTAGTGAGTGAGTGACAAGGAGGCCCCCCCCTCTAGCCGCCGCCGCTCCCCCCTCACCTGGCAGTGTATTCAGACCTCAGGATCAGCGGCGACCCGACCAGTAGTACGAGCGGGCGCCGGACGCACCAGCTCGATATGCGGAAGTGATGTCACTTCCGCATATCAGTGCGGGCGCTGGGTCCTAGCGCCCGCACGATTGGTCGCCGGCTTGCCGCCTGATCCTGAGGTCTGAGTGACGCGGCAGCAGCGGCGGCTGGAGGGAGCCACTGACAGAGGGAGTGGCGGCGCAAAGAGATCCGTGGCACCCCAGGACAGATTGGGGGCATGTGCCCCCCCAAAATAGGGCTAGCGATGCCCCTGGAGGCGCCCAATATATATAAAACACTTTAAAATCAATAAAATAAAGAAGGCTGAGGTGGCTTACCTCATAGACGATAAACTCACTTAATTAAGGAAGTTTAATGGATAATTAAGCACAGGCAATGCGTTTCGTGGGACTATGCCCACTTCCTCAGGCCAATCAAAAGTGCCTACAGATATTAAAGAGAGGCGCTCAGTGCTCCATATATATATATATATATATATATATATATATATACACACACATGTAACATATAATATATAATGACATCATAAAAATAAAATCACATCAAAAAATACAATCAAAAGCACAATTCATTACTTAAAAATGCACACGAGTATATTATATTATACTGTAATTAGGTAGAGCAGGGGTCCCCAACCCCCGGTCCGCGGCCCAATACCGGTCCGCGGGACGTTTAGCGCCGGGCCGTGGCAAATCCCCTGCCTCACAATGATTTTTTTTTATTGGTCCCTGGTGTAACTCTACCGTCCCGCCCCCTCCATTAGCCGCGAGTGCACGCGGCTATAACTCCGCCTGTACGCATAGCAGAGGCAGATGCAGAGCGCAGCCGCGGAAGTCACGCCCAGCCCAGCCCATCCCATCTCGATGTCTCGAGAGTGGCGTCAGCATGTGTAGCCTGTGCAGCTGCACTTTTCCCGGGCAGTGTGAGGCAGCGTGAGGCAGCGCGGCAGTGAGACGGAGATAGCGTGGCCGTTGCGGACCGTATTCCAGATACATTGTCTTCTGGGTAAGTTGGCTGACAAGTCAGTTTCTATATGCCTTTTAGTCTGCGTTTTTCCACCTTTCCTTTGAATGTAGCCTCAGTACCTTTCCTTTGAATGTAGCCTCACTATACTTCTGTGCTGCATAGGGCAGGCCCTAGGCCTGGGATTGTTGTACATGCATTTTAATACTTTGCAGTGATCATAATTCTGTGCAGTTTTTGATCCACCTTTTGCTGGCTTGTTTTTTGAAAGGTATCCATGACTGAAAAAAATACATTATTATTCATTAGGCCCTAATGAATAATAATGTATTATGCAAGAGGTGGATCAAAAACTACACATAATTATGATTAGGGGTTGGGAGAGAGAGATGTTGTTTCTGTGGATTGCTGGGGGAGGTTAAATCCTATGATTGAACAAAATACACACCATTCCTTCTATATTTCTGTCTTAACACAAAGTGTATTAGGGACTTATCCCAAATAGAGGTTTCATATTTGGGATAAGTCCCTAATAAACTTTGTGCTAACACTGAAATATAGAAGGAATGGTGTGTATTTTGTCCAATCATGCATTGTGTTTTCAGCCACGCCATTTTCCTTGCTACTTAGCAGTGTGACGAGCGGCAGACGAGGAGTTACGTGGGGGGTCCTGACAAGTCCAGTCCTGGAACAAGTCCACAGAGTTGCGTGGGGAGCCTTTCAAGTCCAAAGAGTCAGATTGCAGGTACTTTTATTCATGCAGTGACAATGTCAGTCAAGCAAGGCACACTTTGGGCAGTAAAGTTGCCTCTTTGCATGTGTTGCATCATATGCCAGCACTAGTCACAAGTGTAAATCTAACCTTAGGAATATTTTTTTTCCCCCCTAAGGTTGGATTCACACTAGTGACTATGCAACGGTGCTGGCATATGATGCAACGCATGCAAAGATGATTTATTAGGGGTTGGGAGAGAGATGGTGTTTCTGTGGATTGCTGGGGGAGGTTAAAAAAGGGAAAAGGGTATCCATGATTGAACAAAATACACACCATTCCTTCTATATTTCTGTCTTAACACAAAGTTAAATACTAGCTATACTGGGGCACTATACTAGCCGCACCGGGGTACCTAGACTCCCTATACTGGGGCAACTGTGCTTGCTGTGCCGCCGCGAATACCCCCCCCCCGCCACCCCAACACCCCCCCCCCCCCCTCCCGGGCCCCAGAGAAAATTTTGGACGGTTACCGGTCCCCGGGCCGAAAAAGGTTGGGGACCCCTGAGGTAGAGAGTTCTAAAGTACTTAAAATAATGGTCTCTGACTGTAACTGTAATGCAGCCCGAGATATACATAATAAACTTACTCTCATTGAGATGTATATCTCGGGCTGCATTACAGTTACAGTCAAAGCGCCTCTCTTTAACTACTTCGGCCTCCTGGACGTACTAGCTATGCCCAGGAGGCCATGTGCGCGTCCGCGCGCTCCCGCGGCCGATCGCGCGCGTGCACGCGCGCTCCCGGCCGCGGATCGTTAGCCCACGAATCAGTGAATCGGGCTATGGTGCCCGATCACTGATTCCTCTCCCCCGCAGAAAAAGCGACAGCTTCTCTCAGAAGCTCCGCTTTTTCTGGCTGTAGCGTCCCCCGTGCGTCCCTCTAAGCGTAGGTTACGCTTAGAGTGACGTCATGTAAACAAACTCATGGCCGCCATCTTGTGGCCAAAAAGTAATACTACAACTAAAACTGAAAAAAAATAAAAATCAACACACATTTACATTATAAACCTACTGTTTACATCCCACCCTCCCAAAACTACCCAAATAAAATGTTTAATATAAAAAAAAAACAAAAAAAAAACATTACAATGAAAAAATAAACATGTAAATATTTACCTAAGGGTCTAAACTTTTTAAATATCAATGTGAAGATGAAATATTTCTCTATTTTTTTTATTTTAAACTTGTAAATAGTGATGGAGGCAAAACGGAAAAAATGCACCTTTATTTCCAAATAAAATATTGTCGCCATACATTGTGATAGGGACATAATTTTAACGGTGTAATAACCGGGACATATGGGCAAATACAATACGTGAGTTTTAATTATGGAGGCATGTATTATTTTAAAACTATAATGGCTGAAAACTGAGAAATAATGAATTTTTTCCGTTTTGTTCTTATTCTTCCTGTTAAAATGCATTTACAGTAAAGTGGCTCTAAGCAAAATGTACCCCCCAAAGAAAGCCTAATTGGTGGCGGAAAAAACAAGATATAGATCAGTTCATTGTGATAAGTAGTGATAAAGTTATAGGCTAATGAATGGAAGGTGAAAATTGCTCGGATGCATAAAGTGAAAACGACTGAAGGCTGAAGTGGTTAATATCCGTAGGCACTTTTGATTGGCCTGAGGAAGTGGACATAGTCCCACAAAACGCGTTGCCTGTGCTTAATTATCCATTAAACTTCCTTAATTAAGTGAGTTTGTCATCTATGAGGTAAGCCTCCTCAACCTTTTTTTATTTTATTGATTTTAAAGTGTTTTATATATATTGGGAGCCTCTTTTCCTTTGATGAGGGAGAGATGCTGCTGCTCCTGAATGCTGCGCGGTGGGTCTCCTGCTCTATATCTTAATCTATGTTTTGTGCGCTCACTTATACAATATAAACAATAATTCGCATATAAAACATTCAATATTATAAAGTCCTTTTAAAGTCCAAAACCTAAATTACGTGTCCATGGATCGCTGCACCAATCATCAAGCATCAGATGTGTATAACAGTGTCCCTTTAAGATGCTGCGCTCACATGTACTTGAAATCTTCTTAAAGTTGTATCACTCAAACGAAAGAGAAACAGAACAAACCATAGCGTAATACTGTATTGTAACAGTGCCACATCCCTCACACCCAGTGCCAGGAATTGATAATGAAAACTGCCCAGGTATCCACCATCCACCAGGTCACACAGGTCCTCACCATAAGCTGTAGCTGCCAGCCACAGACAGCACAAATAGCACCTCCACACCTCTCCAGATCATGTGTGTTCCCTCAAACTTATCACCACCACCAGCATACGTGGCCTCTCACCTTCTGTTTAGCTGCCCAGATTATAAGACAGCAACTGCACTTAAGCGCCCAGCGGGTCTTTCTCAGCAAGCCTCAAATGGATAACTCCGTAGGAACAGAAGCTTCACAACAGCCTAATAAAAGTTTCCAATAAAATCAAGCATGTCAATACAATCCTCCACGCCAGCTCTATCCGCCCGTAGCTCCGCCCTACGCGTTTCGTGCATGCGCACTCATCAGGGGCTTGAGGCGTCTGACCAGCCAGCGTCTTAAATACTATTATTTCCGTCTCACTACCCAATCCCCAAAATTTCCCTCACCCAAAATGGCCGCCTGGGTACTTCCGCCCTCCTTCAGCCGCCTCATCTGCCTATGAGATATTGCCATGTCAGCAAGGGTCATCCCCCGTCATTCAAGTCCGCCTGCTGCTTTCCCATTGGAAGACCAGCCGCGAATACTCACGCCCAGGGTGCCGCCCCCACACATCATCTCATGGCTAGTAATGTCACAGTGCCGGTATTCAAGTATGTGATTGGCTCAACAAGATTCCGCATAGTTGCGGTAATCCAATACGGATTTCTTACGTAATCCAGACCCCTTCTACAATACGGTCCACTCCTCAAACCCCCCATTCGATCAATACAGGCTTATCACATCCTTTCTCCCCATCACATAACATAATATCAGCATCATTACATCTCACTGCGGATTGCGATTTTGTGTTCCAAGCCACTAATACATATAACGTTCCCTGCATAATATTTATCCAATCCGCAATAACATCCAGCATTTCTTGTATGCCTACACACCATTCCATAATGACTCATACCATTACTGCATCTATTCCATCAGTGCACAGTAATCTATATCTTGCTGTAAAAAATTCTCATATCCACTCACACTATATCCGGGGCTGTGTCACTCACGCTGCATACACCCACATCCCCCACACACATGGCAGGATGCACATGCACGCAGCGCGAAGGGCCAGCATAAAAAGACATATGAACAAAATAACATTCCCAGAACATCTTGCTCCACCCCACCCCCTCTCTGGCAGCATCACATACCCCCATATTCAAACCAACCCCCCATGTTGGACTGGGGTACATGCGCGCCCCAGCAAGCAGGGGCACACATCTACCCCACCCCACTCTAGTCATTAGAAATAAAGCAATTCAGATCGAACTCAACATTGAGACCTCTCGGGTGTAAAGTTTTCAATTCATGAATCCAACGCGACTCCATCTTGGATAGTTCCCTTACTTTATTACACCCTCTCCAGCTGCCCCTTAATCTATCAATCCCACAGAAATTCATCATACCCGGGTCCCGCCCATGATGTTCAGCAAAGTGTTTAGACATATTGTGTGCAAAATTGCCTTTTTTAATGTTCCTAACATGTTCACCAATCCGTTCCCTGAGTTTCCTTGTGGTCCTACCAATGTATTGGTGTCCACAAGGACACCAACACATATATACAACATGCGTGGTATTGCAGGTAATGCAGTCCCTAATTTCATATTTCTTCCCATTAGCCTTTCCCATGAATTCATTACGTTTCTGTGCCTGCGATTCTGTGCAACCTACACATTTTCTACACGGAAAAAATCCTTTATTCCCCATCATATCACCCCTGCTTCTTTTTGGCCCATCAATGAAGCTTGGAACTAAGATCTGCTGAAGATTTTTTGCCTTCTTATATACAAACCGAGGGTGAACAGGTATCCTCCCTCCCAGCACCGTATCGGCCCTCAGCACATTCCAGTGTTTCCTTATCACACGTTCAACTTCACTATGCCTAGAGTTGTAGTCAAGCAGCATAGCGTACTCCTGTCTGTTATCTGCATCTTTATTGTTCCTCCCATTCCCCAATATCTGCCCTCTATCCATTTTCTCAGCAGCATCACGTATCCTCCCCAATGTCTCCCTCTCATACCCTTTCTCCACAAACCTCTCTATCAGCATATCCGTCTGTTCCCTAAAATCCGTGATCTCCGAGCAATTCCGTCTTATTCTAAGCATCTGCCCTTTGGGTATATTGGTAAGCCATTTCTTATGATGACAGCTGGAATATGGGATATATCCATTCCTATCTGTTTTCTTAAAATAGGTCCGCATCTGTAGTCTTTCTCCCTTCCTATACAGATCCAGATCTAGGAAGCAAATTCTGTTCTCATCACTTTCCACTGTTAGTCTAATACCCCTCTGGTTAGAGTTGAGCCACTGTACGTATTGGTCTAATTCAGGTCTACTCCCTTTCCAGACGATACACAGATCGTCTATATACCTAAACCAGTATCTCACTGGTCGGCTATTGCTGTTTTCCAATACGTGTTGTTCCCATTCATCCATAAAAATATTTGCCAAACTGGGTGCAAATTTTGCCCCCATGGCGCATCCCGTTATCTGTCGAAAAAAATGTCCTGCATACCAAAAATAATTATGCTGTAAAACAAACTTAAGTAACCGTAAAATGAACAGAATTTGCTCCCTTTTCAGAGTACCATCCTTATTTAGGGCCTTCTCTACTGCCTCCAGTCCCAGGTCATGTGGAATTATTGTATATAATGAGGCTACATCAGCCGTTACTAAAAGGTCATCCTCACCCAACTTAATCCTTTCAGCCTCTTGAATCATTTGTTTCGTATCCTTAACGAGGTATGGGAGTTTTTGTACAATAGGCTGCAGAAACTTATCAATGTACTCACCTATTCTCTGATTCAAGGACTCTATCCCACTGATTATGGGCCTACCCGGGGGTCTTTCCAGATCTTTGTGTATTTTTGGGTTCTGATATATCACAGGTATCCTTGGTACATCAATCATAAGATATTTAAACTCTGAATCATCAATTATCCCCTCATCCAAGCCTCTCCTCAAAATATCTCTTAATATCCCTTTATACTGTCTAGTGGGGTCTCCTCTTAGTTTCTCATAGGTTGCACTGTCCCCAACTATCCTATCTAATTCATCAGTGTATTGGTCCTTTCTCATAACCACAACGCCACCTCCTTTATCAGCAGGTCTAATCAGCAGATCTTTTCTTTCAGCTAGTTTAAGTGCTGTCACTAACTCACCATCCTTCCTCTGATCACCCAATTTCTCTAGGTCCGCCGTGACCAGTCTTCTAAACACTTCAACTGTACTACCCATACTATTTGTATTTGGATTGAAAAGGGACCTATTTTTCAGTCCTGTGTGTACATATTCAGGGATTTCTCTGTTGTTTCTGCTCATAACTTCTTTAGATAAGAAATATTTTTTAATATTAAGTTTCCTAACATACTTCTGTATATTGATATACGTACCAAATTTATCCAGACCCTGCTTAGGGGCATATTTCAGGCCTTTATCCAAGATGGCCATCTCTTCAGGTTTGAGCTGAACCTGGCTAATATTAAAAATCCCTTTCCCCTTTACCTTCTTCTCTTTTCTTCTCCCCCCTCTGCACCCTCTTCTATTCCTCGCTTTCTGCCCCCTCCCCCAGGGTCCACCTCCCCCTCTCCCACTCGCTGCCTTCTCATTTCGTCCCAAACTTTCCCAAAAAAATCATCATCAACATCATTGAGTGGATCAAAGCGATTCTGTGTAGGCACATAGTCAGGTGTATCATTATTTTGGTACTGGGATCTCCATTCCCTTCTTGGTCTCTGTGTACCCATTCCTTGTCTAAAGCCCGGGGTTCTGGGTTGATTGAAGTGGCCTCTATGCCCCCCCATCTCATTATACCTATCATCTCCTCTATAGCCCCCAGTCCTCCCCTGTCTTCCTATCCCATTCCTTTGTATTCTCGGACTTCCATTGTCCCATCTTTGCCCTATTTTAGGGGAATTAAAATGTACCTGTTGGGGTCCTGCCCTATACCCTTCATATCTCATATCCATTCGGGTTTTATACTCACCTTGCTGCTGTATCCCCATACTTTCACTCCTGTTTGCCATATTCCTTTCCACTCTTTCCTTTCTTTTGGTCTGTTCTACCTGCCATCTATAGGCTTGCTTATTTTGATATTCTTGCCAATCACGCTGAAAACGGCCCACCTTAATTTCACCAACCTCTTTATCAATCTTAACTAGATTCCTCACCAGGGTTTCAGTACGCTGTCTAAAATCACTAACTTCTTTAAAATTCTCCATTTTCTGCTTCTGTTCCTCTATTTCTTTCTTAATTTTATCTGCTCTCCCATTTTTACGCTTCAATAGGATTTTCAAGAGATTAATACCACATTCATTTAAAAACTCTCCTAGCTCTTTGTCATTTTCATCTCCCTCTTCTCCATCATATACCACAAGATCCCATCTGAAGCGTTTGGGAATAATCCCCTCTTTGATTGATTTCCTCAGGCTTGCTGCATCCCACCATGTATTAATTTCTTTCTGCATAAGGGAGTGCATGCTCCTAAAACAATTATCCACATTCCCATTCTGAGGGTTAGCCTCTTTGGTGAATATCGTATCAATATCAACCTGCCCCCTATTAAACACATTCAGTAGTTCCATGTTAACCAAAAACACAAACCCAGTGTGCTGCACTAACAATTATGCTTAATTATGCCGTATATCTTAATCTATGTTTTGTGCGCTCACTTATACAATATAAACAATAATTCGCATATAAAACATTCAATATTATAAAGTCCTTTTAAAGTCCAAAACCTAAATTACGTGTCCATGGATCGCTGCACCAATCATCAAGCATCAGATGTGTATAACAGTGTCCCTTTAAGATGCTGCGCTCACATGTACTTGAAATCTTCTTAAAGTTGTATCACTCAAACGAAAGAGAAACAGAACAAACCATAGCGTAATACTGTATTGTAACAGTGCCACATCCCTCACACCCAGTGCCAGGAATTGATAATGAAAACTGCCCAGGTATCCACCATCCACCAGGTCACACAGGTCCTCACCATAAGCTGTAGCTGCCAGCCACAGACAGCACAAATAGCACCTCCACACCTCTCCAGATCATGTGTGTTCCCTCAAACTTATCACCACCACCAGCATACGTGGCCTCTCACCTTCTGTTTAGCTGCCCAGATTATAAGACAGCAACTGCACTTAAGCGCCCAGCGGGTCTTTCTCAGCAAGCCTCAAATGGATAACTCCGTAGGAACAGAAGCTTCACAACAGCCTAATAAAAGTTTCCAATAAAATCAAGCATGTCAATACAATCCTCCACGCCAGCTCTATCCGCCCGTAGCTCCGCCCTACGCGTTTCGTGCATGCGCACTCATCAGGGGCTTGAGGCGTCTGACCAGCCAGCGTCTTAAATACTATTATTTCCGTCTCACTACCCAATCCCCAAAATTTCCCTCACCCAAAATGGCCGCCTGGGTACTTCCGCCCTCCTTCAGCCGCCTCATCTGCCTATGAGATATTGCCATGTCAGCAAGGGTCATCCCCCGTCATTCAAGTCCGCCTGCTGCTTTCCCATTGGAAGACCAGCCGCGAATACTCACGCCCAGGGTGCCGCCCCCACACATCATCTCATGGCTAGTAATGTCACAGTGCCGGTATTCAAGTATGTGATTGGCTCAACAAGATTCCGCATAGTTGCGGTAATCCAATACGGATTTCTTACGTAATCCAGACCCCTTCTACAATACGGTCCACTCCTCAAACCCCCCATTCGATCAATACAGGCTTATCACATCCTTTCTCCCCATCACATAACATAATATCAGCATCATTACATCTCACTGCGGATTGCGATTTTGTGTTCCAAGCCACTAATACATATAACGTTCCCTGCATAATATTTATCCAATCCGCAATAACATCCAGCATTTCTTGTATGCCTACACACCATTCCATAATGACTCATACCATTACTGCATCTATTCCATCAGTGCACAGTAATCTATATCTTGCTGTAAAAAATTCTCATATCCACTCACACTATATCCGGGGCTGTGTCACTCACGCTGCATACACCCACATCCCCCACACACATGGCAGGATGCACATGCACGCAGCGCGAAGGGCCAGCATAAAAAGACATATGAACAAAATAACATTCCCAGAACATCTTGCTCCACCCCACCCCCTCTCTGGCAGCATCACATACCCCCATATTCAAACCAACCCCCCATGTTGGACTGGGGTACATGCGCGCCCCAGCAAGCAGGGGCACACATCTACCCCACCCCACTCTAGTCATTAGAAATAAAGCAATTCAGATCGAACTCAACATTGAGACCTCTCGGGTGTAAAGTTTTCAATTCATGAATCCAACGCGACTCCATCTTGGATAGTTCCCTTACTTTATTACACCCTCTCCAGCTGCCCCTTAATCTATCAATCCCACAGAAATTCATCATACCCGGGTCCCGCCCATGATGTTCAGCAAAGTGTTTAGACATATTGTGTGCAAAATTGCCTTTTTTAATGTTCCTAACATGTTCACCAATCCGTTCCCTGAGTTTCCTTGTGGTCCTACCAATGTATTGGTGTCCACAAGGACACCAACACATATATACAACATGCGTGGTATTGCAGGTAATGCAGTCCCTAATTTCATATTTCTTCCCATTAGCCTTTCCCATGAATTCATTACGTTTCTGTGCCTGCGATTCTGTGCAACCTACACATTTTCTACACGGAAAAAATCCTTTATTCCCCATCATATCACCCCTGCTTCTTTTTGGCCCATCAATGAAGCTTGGAACTAAGATCTGCTGAAGATTTTTTGCCTTCTTATATACAAACCGAGGGTGAACAGGTATCCTCCCTCCCAGCACCGTATCGGCCCTCAGCACATTCCAGTGTTTCCTTATCACACGTTCAACTTCACTATGCCTAGAGTTGTAGTCAAGCAGCATAGCGTACTCCTGTCTGTTATCTGCATCTTTATTGTTCCTCCCATTCCCCAATATCTGCCCTCTATCCATTTTCTCAGCAGCATCACGTATCCTCCCCAATGTCTCCCTCTCATACCCTTTCTCCACAAACCTCTCTATCAGCATATCCGTCTGTTCCCTAAAATCCGTGATCTCCGAGCAATTCCGTCTTATTCTAAGCATCTGCCCTTTGGGTATATTGGTAAGCCATTTCTTATGATGACAGCTGGAATATGGGATATATCCATTCCTATCTGTTTTCTTAAAATAGGTCCGCATCTGTAGTCTTTCTCCCTTCCTATACAGATCCAGATCTAGGAAGCAAATTCTGTTCTCATCACTTTCCACTGTTAGTCTAATACCCCTCTGGTTAGAGTTGAGCCACTGTACGTATTGGTCTAATTCAGGTCTACTCCCTTTCCAGACGATACACAGATCGTCTATATACCTAAACCAGTATCTCACTGGTCGGCTATTGCTGTTTTCCAATACGTGTTGTTCCCATTCATCCATAAAAATATTTGCCAAACTGGGTGCAAATTTTGCCCCCATGGCGCATCCCGTTATCTGTCGAAAAAAATGTCCTGCATACCAAAAATAATTATGCTGTAAAACAAACTTAAGTAACCGTAAAATGAACAGAATTTGCTCCCTTTTCAGAGTACCATCCTTATTTAGGGCCTTCTCTACTGCCTCCAGTCCCAGGTCATGTGGAATTATTGTATATAATGAGGCTACATCAGCCGTTACTAAAAGGTCATCTTCACCCAACTTAATCCTTTCAGCCTCTTGAATCATTTGTTTCGTATCCTTAACGAGGTATGGGAGTTTTTGTACAATAGGCTGCAGAAACTTATCAATGTACTCACCTATTCTCTGATTCAAGGACTCTATCCCACTGATTATGGGCCTACCCGGGGGTCTTTCCAGATCTTTGTGTATTTTTGGGTTCTGATATATCACAGGTATCCTTGGTACATCAATCATAAGATATTTAAACTCTGAATCATCAATTATCCCCTCATCCAAGCCTCTCCTCAAAATATCTCTTAATATCCCTTTATACTGTCTAGTGGGGTCTCCTCTTAGTTTCTCATAGGTTGCACTGTCCCCAACTATCCTATCTAATTCATCAGTGTATTGGTCCTTTCTCATAACCACAACGCCACCTCCTTTATCAGCAGGTCTAATCAGCAGATCTTTTCTTTCAGCTAGTTTAAGTGCTGTCACTAACTCACCATCCTTCCTCTGATCACCCAATTTCTCTAGGTCCGCCGTGACCAGTCTTCTAAACACTTCAACTGTACTACCCATACTATTTGTATTTGGATTGAAAAGGGACCTATTTTTCAGTCCTGTGTGTACATATTCAGGGATTTCTCTGTTGTTTCTGCTCATAACTTCTTTAGATAAGAAATATTTTTTAATATTAAGTTTCCTAACATACTTCTGTATATTGATATACGTACCAAATTTATCCAGACCCTGCTTAGGGGCATATTTCAGGCCTTTATCCAAGATGGCCATCTCTTCAGGTTTGAGCTGAACCTGGCTAATATTAAAAATCCCTTTCCCCTTTACCTTCTTCTCTTTTCTTCTCCCCCCTCTGCACCCTCTTCTATTCCTCGCTTTCTGCCCCCTCCCCCAGGGTCCACCTCCCCCTCTCCCACTCGCTGCCTTCTCATTTCGTCCCAAACTTTCCCAAAAAAATCATCATCAACATCATTGAGTGGATCAAAGCGATTCTGTGTAGGCACATAGTCAGGTGTATCATTATTTTGGTACTGGGATCTCCATTCCCTTCTTGGTCTCTGTGTACCCATTCCTTGTCTAAAGCCCGGGGTTCTGGGTTGATTGAAGTGGCCTCTATGCCCCCCCATCTCATTATACCTATCATCTCCTCTATAGCCCCCAGTCCTCCCCTGTCTTCCTATCCCATTCCTTTGTATTCTCGGACTTCCATTGTCCCATCTTTGCCCTATTTTAGGGGAATTAAAATGTACCTGTTGGGGTCCTGCCCTATACCCTTCATATCTCATATCCATTCGGGTTTTATACTCACCTTGCTGCTGTATCCCCATACTTTCACTCCTGTTTGCCATATTCCTTTCCACTCTTTCCTTTCTTTTGGTCTGTTCTACCTGCCATCTATAGGCTTGCTTATTTTGATATTCTTGCCAATCACGCTGAAAACGGCCCACCTTAATTTCACCAACCTCTTTATCAATCTTAACTAGATTCCTCACCAGGGTTTCAGTACGCTGTCTAAAATCACTAACTTCTTTAAAATTCTCCATTTTCTGCTTCTGTTCCTCTATTTCTTTCTTAATTTTATCTGCTCTCCCATTTTTACGCTTCAATAGGATTTTCAAGAGATTAATACCACATTCATTTAAAAACTCTCCTAGCTCTTTGTCATTTTCATCTCCCTCTTCTCCATCATATACCACAAGATCCCATCTGAAGCGTTTGGGAATAATCCCCTCTTTGATTGATTTCCTCAGGCTTGCTGCATCCCACCATGTATTAATTTCTTTCTGCATAAGGGAGTGCATGCTCCTAAAACAATTATCCACATTCCCATTCTGAGGGTTAGCCTCTTTGGTGAATATCGTATCAATATCAACCTGCCCCCTATTAAACACATTCAGTAGTTCCATGTTAACCAAAAACACAAACCCAGTGTGCTGCACTAACAATTATGCTTAATTATGCCGTATATCTTAATCTATGTTTTGTGCGCTCACTTATACAATATAAACAATAATTCGCATATAAAACATTCAATATTATAAAGTCCTTTTAAAGTCCAAAACCTAAATTACGTGTCCATGGATCGCTGCACCAATCATCAAGCATCAGATGTGTATAACAGTGTCCCTTTAAGATGCTGCGCTCACATGTACTTGAAATCTTCTTAAAGTTGTATCACTCAAACGAAAGAGAAACAGAACAAACCATAGCGTAATACTGTATTGTAACAGTGCCACATCCCTCACACCCAGTGCCAGGAATTGATAATGAAAACTGCCCAGGTATCCACCATCCACCAGGTCACACAGGTCCTCACCATAAGCTGTAGCTGCCAGCCACAGACAGCACAAATAGCACCTCCACACCTCTCCAGATCATGTGTGTTCCCTCAAACTTATCACCACCACCAGCATACGTGGCCTCTCACCTTCTGTTTAGCTGCCCAGATTATAAGACAGCAACTGCACTTAAGCGCCCAGCGGGTCTTTCTCAGCAAGCCTCAAATGGATAACTCCGTAGGAACAGAAGCTTCACAACAGCCTAATAAAAGTTTCCAATAAAATCAAGCATGTCAATACAATCCTCCACGCCAGCTCTATCCGCCCGTAGCTCCGCCCTACGCGTTTCGTGCATGCGCACTCATCAGGGGCTTGAGGCGTCTGACCAGCCAGCGTCTTAAATACTATTATTTCCGTCTCACTACCCAATCCCCAAAATTTCCCTCACCCAAAATGGCCGCCTGGGTACTTCCGCCCTCCTTCAGCCGCCTCATCTGCCTATGAGATATTGCCATGTCAGCAAGGGTCATCCCCCGTCATTCAAGTCCGCCTGCTGCTTTCCCATTGGAAGACCAGCCGCGAATACTCACGCCCAGGGTGCCGCCCCCACACATCATCTCATGGCTAGTAATGTCACAGTGCCGGTATTCAAGTATGTGATTGGCTCAACAAGATTCCGCATAGTTGCGGTAATCCAATACGGATTTCTTACGTAATCCAGACCCCTTCTACAATACGGTCCACTCCTCAAACCCCCCATTCGATCAATACAGGCTTATCACATCCTTTCTCCCCATCACATAACATAATATCAGCATCATTACATCTCACTGCGGATTGCGATTTTGTGTTCCAAGCCACTAATACATATAACGTTCCCTGCATAATATTTATCCAATCCGCAATAACATCCAGCATTTCTTGTATGCCTACACACCATTCCATAATGACTCATACCATTACTGCATCTATTCCATCAGTGCACAGTAATCTATATCTTGCTGTAAAAAATTCTCATATCCACTCACACTATATCCGGGGCTGTGTCACTCACGCTGCATACACCCACATCCCCCACACACATGGCAGGATGCACATGCACGCAGCGCGAAGGGCCAGCATAAAAAGACATATGAACAAAATAACATTCCCAGAACATCTTGCTCCACCCCACCCCCTCTCTGGCAGCATCACATACCCCCATATTCAAACCAACCCCCCATGTTGGACTGGGGTACATGCGCGCCCCAGCAAGCAGGGGCACACATCTACCCCACCCCACTCTAGTCATTAGAAATAAAGCAATTCAGATCGAACTCAACATTGAGACCTCTCGGGTGTAAAGTTTTCAATTCATGAATCCAACGCGACTCCATCTTGGATAGTTCCCTTACTTTATTACACCCTCTCCAGCTGCCCCTTAATCTATCAATCCCACAGAAATTCATCATACCCGGGTCCCGCCCATGATGTTCAGCAAAGTGTTTAGACATATTGTGTGCAAAATTGCCTTTTTTAATGTTCCTAACATGTTCACCAATCCGTTCCCTGAGTTTCCTTGTGGTCCTACCAATGTATTGGTGTCCACAAGGACACCAACACATATATACAACATGCGTGGTATTGCAGGTAATGCAGTCCCTAATTTCATATTTCTTCCCATTAGCCTTTCCCATGAATTCATTACGTTTCTGTGCCTGCGATTCTGTGCAACCTACACATTTTCTACACGGAAAAAATCCTTTATTCCCCATCATATCACCCCTGCTTCTTTTTGGCCCATCAATGAAGCTTGGAACTAAGATCTGCTGAAGATTTTTTGCCTTCTTATATACAAACCGAGGGTGAACAGGTATCCTCCCTCCCAGCACCGTATCGGCCCTCAGCACATTCCAGTGTTTCCTTATCACACGTTCAACTTCACTATGCCTAGAGTTGTAGTCAAGCAGCATAGCGTACTCCTGTCTGTTATCTGCATCTTTATTGTTCCTCCCATTCCCCAATATCTGCCCTCTATCCATTTTCTCAGCAGCATCACGTATCCTCCCCAATGTCTCCCTCTCATACCCTTTCTCCACAAACCTCTCTATCAGCATATCCGTCTGTTCCCTAAAATCCGTGATCTCCGAGCAATTCCGTCTTATTCTAAGCATCTGCCCTTTGGGTATATTGGTAAGCCATTTCTTATGATGACAGCTGGAATATGGGATATATCCATTCCTATCTGTTTTCTTAAAATAGGTCCGCATCTGTAGTCTTTCTCCCTTCCTATACAGATCCAGATCTAGGAAGCAAATTCTGTTCTCATCACTTTCCACTGTTAGTCTAATACCCCTCTGGTTAGAGTTGAGCCACTGTACGTATTGGTCTAATTCAGGTCTACTCCCTTTCCAGACGATACACAGATCGTCTATATACCTAAACCAGTATCTCACTGGTCGGCTATTGCTGTTTTCCAATACGTGTTGTTCCCATTCATCCATAAAAATATTTGCCAAACTGGGTGCAAATTTTGCCCCCATGGCGCATCCCGTTATCTGTCGAAAAAAATGTCCTGCATACCAAAAATAATTATGCTGTAAAACAAACTTAAGTAACCGTAAAATGAACAGAATTTGCTCCCTTTTCAGAGTACCATCCTTATTTAGGGCCTTCTCTACTGCCTCCAGTCCCAGGTCATGTGGAATTATTGTATATAATGAGGCTACATCAGCCGTTACTAAAAGGTCATCCTCACCCAACTTAATCCTTTCAGCCTCTTGAATCATTTGTTTCGTATCCTTAACGAGGTATGGGAGTTTTTGTACAATAGGCTGCAGAAACTTATCAATGTACTCACCTATTCTCTGATTCAAGGACTCTATCCCACTGATTATGGGCCTACCCGGGGGTCTTTCCAGATCTTTGTGTATTTTTGGGTTCTGATATATCACAGGTATCCTTGGTACATCAATCATAAGATATTTAAACTCTGAATCATCAATTATCCCCTCATCCAAGCCTCTCCTCAAAATATCTCTTAATATCCCTTTATACTGTCTAGTGGGGTCTCCTCTTAGTTTCTCATAGGTTGCACTGTCCCCAACTATCCTATCTAATTCATCAGTGTATTGGTCCTTTCTCATAACCACAACGCCACCTCCTTTATCAGCAGGTCTAATCAGCAGATCTTTTCTTTCAGCTAGTTTAAGTGCTGTCACTAACTCACCATCCTTCCTCTGATCACCCAATTTCTCTAGGTCCGCCGTGACCAGTCTTCTAAACACTTCAACTGTACTACCCATACTATTTGTATTTGGATTGAAAAGGGACCTATTTTTCAGTCCTGTGTGTACATATTCAGGGATTTCTCTGTTGTTTCTGCTCATAACTTCTTTAGATAAGAAATATTTTTTAATATTAAGTTTCCTAACATACTTCTGTATATTGATATACGTACCAAATTTATCCAGACCCTGCTTAGGGGCATATTTCAGGCCTTTATCCAAGATGGCCATCTCTTCAGGTTTGAGCTGAACCTGGCTAATATTAAAAATCCCTTTCCCCTTTACCTTCTTCTCTTTTCTTCTCCCCCCTCTGCACCCTCTTCTATTCCTCGCTTTCTGCCCCCTCCCCCAGGGTCCACCTCCCCCTCTCCCACTCGCTGCCTTCTCATTTCGTCCCAAACTTTCCCAAAAAAATCATCATCAACATCATTGAGTGGATCAAAGCGATTCTGTGTAGGCACATAGTCAGGTGTATCATTATTTTGGTACTGGGATCTCCATTCCCTTCTTGGTCTCTGTGTACCCATTCCTTGTCTAAAGCCCGGGGTTCTGGGTTGATTGAAGTGGCCTCTATGCCCCCCCATCTCATTATACCTATCATCTCCTCTATAGCCCCCAGTCCTCCCCTGTCTTCCTATCCCATTCCTTTGTATTCTCGGACTTCCATTGTCCCATCTTTGCCCTATTTTAGGGGAATTAAAATGTACCTGTTGGGGTCCTGCCCTATACCCTTCATATCTCATATCCATTCGGGTTTTATACTCACCTTGCTGCTGTATCCCCATACTTTCACTCCTGTTTGCCATATTCCTTTCCACTCTTTCCTTTCTTTTGGTCTGTTCTACCTGCCATCTATAGGCTTGCTTATTTTGATATTCTTGCCAATCACGCTGAAAACGGCCCACCTTAATTTCACCAACCTCTTTATCAATCTTAACTAGATTCCTCACCAGGGTTTCAGTACGCTGTCTAAAATCACTAACTTCTTTAAAATTCTCCATTTTCTGCTTCTGTTCCTCTATTTCTTTCTTAATTTTATCTGCTCTCCCATTTTTACGCTTCAATAGGATTTTCAAGAGATTAATACCACATTCATTTAAAAACTCTCCTAGCTCTTTGTCATTTTCATCTCCCTCTTCTCCATCATATACCACAAGATCCCATCTGAAGCGTTTGGGAATAATCCCCTCTTTGATTGATTTCCTCAGGCTTGCTGCATCCCACCATGTATTAATTTCTTTCTGCATAAGGGAGTGCATGCTCCTAAAACAATTATCCACATTCCCATTCTGAGGGTTAGCCTCTTTGGTGAATATCGTATCAATATCAACCTGCCCCCTATTAAACACATTCAGTAGTTCCATGTTAACCAAAAACACAAACCCAGTGTGCTGCACTAACAATTATGCTTAATTATGCCGTATATCTTAATCTATGTTTTGTGCGCTCACTTATACAATATAAACAATAATTCGCATATAAAACATTCAATATTATAAAGTCCTTTTAAAGTCCAAAACCTAAATTACGTGTCCATGGATCGCTGCACCAATCATCAAGCATCAGATGTGTATAACAGTGTCCCTTTAAGATGCTGCGCTCACATGTACTTGAAATCTTCTTAAAGTTGTATCACTCAAACGAAAGAGAAACAGAACAAACCATAGCGTAATACTGTATTGTAACAGTGCCACATCCCTCACACCCAGTGCCAGGAATTGATAATGAAAACTGCCCAGGTATCCACCATCCACCAGGTCACACAGGTCCTCACCATAAGCTGTAGCTGCCAGCCACAGACAGCACAAATAGCACCTCCACACCTCTCCAGATCATGTGTGTTCCCTCAAACTTATCACCACCACCAGCATACGTGGCCTCTCACCTTCTGTTTAGCTGCCCAGATTATAAGACAGCAACTGCACTTAAGCGCCCAGCGGGTCTTTCTCAGCAAGCCTCAAATGGATAACTCCGTAGGAACAGAAGCTTCACAACAGCCTAATAAAAGTTTCCAATAAAATCAAGCATGTCAATACAATCCTCCACGCCAGCTCTATCCGCCCGTAGCTCCGCCCTACGCGTTTCGTGCATGCGCACTCATCAGGGGCTTGAGGCGTCTGACCAGCCAGCGTCTTAAATACTATTATTTCCGTCTCACTACCCAATCCCCAAAATTTCCCTCACCCAAAATGGCCGCCTGGGTACTTCCGCCCTCCTTCAGCCGCCTCATCTGCCTATGAGATATTGCCATGTCAGCAAGGGTCATCCCCCGTCATTCAAGTCCGCCTGCTGCTTTCCCATTGGAAGACCAGCCGCGAATACTCACGCCCAGGGTGCCGCCCCCACACATCATCTCATGGCTAGTAATGTCACAGTGCCGGTATTCAAGTATGTGATTGGCTCAACAAGATTCCGCATAGTTGCGGTAATCCAATACGGATTTCTTACGTAATCCAGACCCCTTCTACAATACGGTCCACTCCTCAAACCCCCCATTCGATCAATACAGGCTTATCACATCCTTTCTCCCCATCACATAACATAATATCAGCATCATTACATCTCACTGCGGATTGCGATTTTGTGTTCCAAGCCACTAATACATATAACGTTCCCTGCATAATATTTATCCAATCCGCAATAACATCCAGCATTTCTTGTATGCCTACACACCATTCCATAATGACTCATACCATTACTGCATCTATTCCATCAGTGCACAGTAATCTATATCTTGCTGTAAAAAATTCTCATATCCACTCACACTATATCCGGGGCTGTGTCACTCACGCTGCATACACCCACATCCCCCACACACATGGCAGGATGCACATGCACGCAGCGCGAAGGGCCAGCATAAAAAGACATATGAACAAAATAACATTCCCAGAACATCTTGCTCCACCCCACCCCCTCTCTGGCAGCATCACATACCCCCATATTCAAACCAACCCCCCATGTTGGACTGGGGTACATGCGCGCCCCAGCAAGCAGGGGCACACATCTACCCCACCCCACTCTAGTCATTAGAAATAAAGCAATTCAGATCGAACTCAACATTGAGACCTCTCGGGTGTAAAGTTTTCAATTCATGAATCCAACGCGACTCCATCTTGGATAGTTCCCTTACTTTATTACACCCTCTCCAGCTGCCCCTTAATCTATCAATCCCACAGAAATTCATCATACCCGGGTCCCGCCCATGATGTTCAGCAAAGTGTTTAGACATATTGTGTGCAAAATTGCCTTTTTTAATGTTCCTAACATGTTCACCAATCCGTTCCCTGAGTTTCCTTGTGGTCCTACCAATGTATTGGTGTCTTTAGGTAGTGAGTGAGTGACGGGGAGCCCCTTTAGGTAGTGAGTGAGTGACAGGGAGCCCCTTTAGCCAGTGAGTGAGTGACAGGGAGTCCCTTTAGGAAGTGAGTGAGTGACAGGGAGACCCCTTTAGGTAGTGAGTGAGTGACGGGGAGCCCCTTTAGGTAGTGAGTGAGTGACAGGGAGCCCCTTTAGCCAGTGAGTGAGTGACAGGGAGTCCCTTTAGGAAGTGAGTGAGTGACAGGGAGGCCCTTTAGGTAGTGAGTGAGTGACAGGGAGCCCCTTTAGGTAGTGAGTGAGTGACAGGGAGCCCCTTTAGGAAGTGAGTGAGTGACAAGGAGCCCCTTTAGGAAGTGAGTGAGTGATAGGGAGGCCCTTTAGGTAGTGAGTGAGTGACAGGGAGACCCTTTAGGTAGTGAGTGAGTGACAGGGAGCCCCTTTAGGCAGTGAGTGAGTGCCAGGGATTCCCTTTAGGTAGTGAGTGAGTGACAGGGAGCCTCTTTAGGCAGTGAGTGAGTGCCAGGGAGCCCCTTTAGGTAGTGAGTGAGTGACAGGGAGCCCCTTTAGGCAGTGAGTGAGTGACAGGGAGCCCCTTTAGGTAGTGAGTGAGTGCCAGGGAGCCGCTTTAGGTAGTGAGTGAGTGCCAGGGAGCCCCTTCAGGTAGTGAGTGAGTGCCAGGGAGCCCCTTTAGGAAGTGAGTGAGTGACAGGGAGCCCCTTTAGGTAGTGAGTGAGTGACAAGGAGGCCCCCCCCTCTAGCCGCCGCCGCTCCCCCCTCACCTGGCAGTGTATTCAGACCTCAGGATCAGCGGCGACCCGACCAGTAGTACGAGCGGGCGCCGGACGCACCAGCTCGATATGCGGAAGTGATGTCACTTCCGCATATCAGTGCGGGCGCTGGGTCCTAGCGCCCGCACGATTGGTCGCCGGCTTGCCGCCTGATCCTGAGGTCTGAGTGACGCGGCGGCAGCGGCGGCTGGAGGGAGCCGCTGACAGAGGGAGTGGCGGCGCAAAGAGATCCGTGGCACCCCAGGACAGATTGGGGGCATGTGCCCCCCCAAAATAGGGCTAGCGATGCCCCTGGAGGCGCCCAATATATATAAAACACTTTAAAATCAATAAAATAAAGAAGGCTGAGGTGGCTTACCTCATAGACGATAAACTCACTTAATTAAGGAAGTTTAATGGATAATTAAGCACAGGCAATGCGTTTCGTGGGACTATGCCCACTTCCTCAGGCCAATCAAAAGTGCCTACAGATATTAAAGAGAGGCGCTCAGTGCTCCATATATATATATATATATATATATATATATATATACACACACATGTAACATATAATATATAATGACATCATAAAAATAAAATCACATCAAAAAATACAATCAAAAGCACAATTCATTACTTAAAAATGCACACGAGTATATTATATTATACTGTAATTAGGTAGAGCAGGGGTCCCCAACCCCCGGTCCGCGGCCCAATACCGGTCCGCGGGACGTTTAGCGCCGGGCCGTGGCAAATCCCCTGCCTCACAATGATTTTTTTTTATTGGTCCCTGGTGTAACTCTACCGTCCCGCCCCCTCCATTAGCCGCGAGTGCACGCGGCTATAACTCCGCCTGTACGCATAGCAGAGGCAGATGCAGAGCGCAGCCGCGGAAGTCACGCCCAGCCCAGCCCATCCCATCTCGATGTCTCGAGAGTGGCGTCAGCATGTGTAGCCTGTGCAGCTGCACTTTTCCCGGGCAGTGTGAGGCAGCGTGAGGCAGCGCGGCAGTGAGACGGAGATAGCGTGGCCGTTGCGGACCGTATTCCAGATACATTGTCTTCTGGGTAAGTTGGCTGACAAGTCAGTTTCTATATGCCTTTTAGTCTGCGTTTTTCCACCTTTCCTTTGAATGTAGCCTCAGTACCTTTCCTTTGAATGTAGCCTCACTATACTTCTGTGCTGCATAGGGCAGGCCCTAGGCCTGGGATTGTTGTACATGCATTTTAATACTTTGCAGTGATCATAATTCTGTGCAGTTTTTGATCCACCTTTTGCTGGCTTGTTTTTTGAAAGGTATCCATGACTGAAAAAAATACATTATTATTCATTAGGCCCTAATGAATAATAATGTATTATGCAAGAGGTGGATCAAAAACTACACATAATTATGATTAGGGGTTGGGAGAGAGAGATGTTGTTTCTGTGGATTGCTGGGGGAGGTTAAATCCTATGATTGAACAAAATACACACCATTCCTTCTATATTTCTGTCTTAACACAAAGTGTATTAGGGACTTATCCCAAATAGAGGTTTCATATTTGGGATAAGTCCCTAATAAACTTTGTGCTAACACTGAAATATAGAAGGAATGGTGTGTATTTTGTCCAATCATGCATTGTGTTTTCAGCCACGCCATTTTCCTTGCTACTTAGCAGTGTGACGAGCGGCAGACGAGGAGTTACGTGGGGGGTCCTGACAAGTCCAGTCCTGGAACAAGTCCACAGAGTTGCGTGGGGAGCCTTTCAAGTCCAAAGAGTCAGATTGCAGGTACTTTTATTCATGCAGTGACAATGTCAGTCAAGCAAGGCACACTTTGGGCAGTAAAGTTGCCTCTTTGCATGTGTTGCATCATATGCCAGCACTAGTCACAAGTGTAAATCTAACCTTAGGAATATTTTTTTTCCCCCCTAAGGTTGGATTCACACTAGTGACTATGCAACGGTGCTGGCATATGATGCAACGCATGCAAAGATGATTTATTAGGGGTTGGGAGAGAGATGGTGTTTCTGTGGATTGCTGGGGGAGGTTAAAAAAGGGAAAAGGGTATCCATGATTGAACAAAATACACACCATTCCTTCTATATTTCTGTCTTAACACAAAGTTAAATACTAGCTATACTGGGGCACTATACTAGCCGCACCGGGGTACCTAGACTCCCTATACTGGGGCAACTGTGCTTGCTGTGCCGCCGCGAATACCCCCCCCCGCCACCCCAACACCCCCCCCCCCCCCCCCCTCCCGGGCCCCAGAGAAAATTTTGGACGGTTACCGGTCCCCGGGCCGAAAAAGGTTGGGGACCCCTGAGGTAGAGAGTTCTAAAGTACTTAAAATAATGGTCTCTGACTGTAACTGTAATGCAGCCCGAGATATACATAATAAACTTACTCTCATTGAGATGTATATCTCGGGCTGCATTACAGTTACAGTCAAAGCGCCTCTCTTTAACTACTTCGGCCTCCTGGACGTACAGGTTGATATTGATACGATATTCACCAAAGAGGCTAACCCTCAGAATGGGAATGTGGATAATTGTTTTAGGAGCATGCACTCCCTTATGCAGAAAGAAATTAATACATGGTGGGATGCAGCAAGCCTGAGGAAATCAATCAAAGAGGGGATTATTCCCAAACGCTTCAGATGGGATCTTGTGGTATATGATGGAGAAGAGGGAGATGAAAATGACAAAGAGCTAGGAGAGTTTTTAAATGAATGTGGTATTAATCTCTTGAAAATCCTATTGAAGCGTAAAAATGGGAGAGCAGATAAAATTAAGAAAGAAATAGAGGAACAGAAGCAGAAAATGGAGAATTTTAAAGAAGTTAGTGATTTTAGACAGCGTACTGAAACCCTGGTGAGGAATCTAGTTAAGATTGATAAAGAGGTTGGTGAAATTAAGGTGGGCCGTTTTCAGCGTGATTGGCAAGAATATCAAAATAAGCAAGCCTATAGATGGCAGGTAGAACAGACCAAAAGAAAGGAAAGAGTGGAAAGGAATATGGCAAACAGGAGTGAAAGTATGGGGATACAGCAGCAAGGTGAGTATAAAACCCGAATGGATATGAGATATGAAGGGTATAGGGCAGGACCCCAACAGGTACATTTTAATTCCCCTAAAATAGGGCAAAGATGGGACAATGGAAGTCCGAGAATACAAAGGAATGGGATAGGAAGACAGGGGAGGACTGGGGGCTATAGAGGAGATGATAGGTATAATGAGATGGGGGGGCATAGAGGCCACTTCAATCAACCCAGAACCCCGGGCTTTAGACAAGGAATGGGTACACAGAGACCAAGAAGGGAATGGAGATCCCAGTACCAAAATAATGATACACCTGACTATGTGCCTACACAGAATCGCTTTGATCCACTCAATGATGTTGATGATGATTTTTTTGGGAAAGTTTGGGACGAAATGAGAAGGCAGCGAGTGGGAGAGGGGGAGGTGGACCCTGGGGGAGGGGGCAGAAAGCGAGGAATAGAAGAGGGTGCAGAGGGGGGAGAAGAAAAGAGAAGAAGGTAAAGGGGAAAGGGATTTTTAATATTAGCCAGGTTCAGCTCAAACCTGAAGAGATGGCCATCTTGGATAAAGGCCTGAAATATGCCCCTAAGCAGGGTCTGGATAAATTTGGTACGTATATCAATATACAGAAGTATGTTAGGAAACTTAATATTAAAAAATATTTCTTATCTAAAGAAGTTATGAGCAGAAACAACAGAGAAATCCCTGAATATGTACACACAGGACTGAAAAATAGGTCCCTTTTCAATCCAAATACAAATAGTATGGGTAGTACAGTTGAAGTGTTTAGAAGACTGGTCACGGCGGACCTAGAGAAATTGGGTGATCAGAGGAAGGATGGTGAGTTAGTGACAGCACTTAAACTAGCTGAAAGAAAAGATCTGCTGATTAGACCTGCTGATAAAGGAGGTGGCGTTGTGGTTATGAGAAAGGACCAATACACTGATGAATTAGATAGGATAGTTGGGGACAGTGCAACCTATGAGAAACTAAGAGGAGACCCCACTAGACAGTATAAAGGGATATTAAGAGATATTTTGAGGAGAGGCTTGGATGAGGGGATAATTGATGATTCAGAGTTTAAATATCTTATGATTGATGTACCAAGGATACCTGTGATATATCAGAACCCAAAAATACACAAAGATCTGGAAAGACCCCCGGGTAGGCCCATAATCAGTGGGATAGAGTCCTTGAATCAGAGAATAGGTGAGTACATTGATAAGTTTCTGCAGCCTATTGTACAAAAACTCCCATACCTCGTTAAGGATACGAAACAAATGATTCAAGAGGCTGAAAGGATTAAGTTGGGTGAGGATGACCTTTTAGTAACGGCTGATGTAGCCTCATTATATACAATAATTCCACATGACCTGGGACTGGAGGCAGTAGAGAAGGCCCTAAATAAGGATGGTACTCTGAAAAGGGAGCAAATTCTGTTCATTTTACGGTTACTTAAGTTTGTTTTACAGCATAATTATTTTTGGTATGCAGGACATTTTTTTCGACAGATAACGGGATGCGCCATGGGGGCAAAATTTGCACCCAGTTTGGCAAATATTTTTATGGATGAATGGGAACAACACGTATTGGAAAACAGCAATAGCCGACCAGTGAGATACTGGTTTAGGTATATAGACGATCTGTGTATCGTCTGGAAAGGGAGTAGACCTGAATTAGACCAATACGTACAGTGGCTCAACTCTAACCAGAGGGGTATTAGACTAACAGTGGAAAGTGATGAGAACAGAATTTGCTTCCTAGATCTGGATCTGTATAGGAAGGGAGAAAGACTACAGATGCGGACCTATTTTAAGAAAACAGATAGGAATGGATATATCCCATATTCCAGCTGTCATCATAAGAAATGGCTTACCAATATACCCAAAGGGCAGATGCTTAGAATAAGACGGAATTGCTCGGAGATCACGGATTTTAGGGAACAGACGGATATGCTGATAGAGAGGTTTGTGGAGAAAGGGTATGAGAGGGAGACATTGGGGAGGATACGTGATGCTGCTGAGAAAATGGATAGAGGGCAGATATTGGGGAATGGGAGGAACAATAAAGATGCAGATAACAGACAGGAGTACGCTATGCTGCTTGACTACAACTCTAGGCATAGTGAAGTTGAACGTGTGATAAGGAAACACTGGAATGTGCTGAGGGCCGATACGGTGCTGGGAGGGAGGATACCTGTTCACCCTCGGTTTGTAAATAAGAAGGCAAAAAATCTTCAGCAGATCTTAGTTCCAAGCTTCATTGATGGGCCAAAAAGAAGCAGGGGTGATATGATGGGGAATAAAGGATTTTTTCCGTGTAGAAAATGTGTAGGTTGCACAGAATCGCAGGCACAGAAACGTAATGAATTCATGGGAAAGGCTAATGGGAAGAAATATGAAATTAGGGACTGCATTACCTGCAATACCACGCATGTTGTATATATGTGTTGGTGTCCTTGTGGACACCAATACATTGGTAGGACCACAAGGAAACTCAGGGAACGGATTGGTGAACATGTTAGGAACATTAAAAAAGGCAATTTTGCACACAATATGTCTAAACACTTTGCTGAACATCATGGGCGGGACCCGGGTATGATGAATTTCTGTGGGATTGATAGATTAAGGGGCAGCTGGAGAGGGTGTAATAAAGTAAGGGAACTATCCAAGATGGAGTCGCGTTGGATTCATGAATTGAAAACTTTACACCCGAGAGGTCTCAATGTTGAGTTCGATCTGAATTGCTTTATTTCTAATGACTAGAGTGGGGTGGGGTAGATGTGTGCCCCTGCTTGCTGGGGCGCGCATGTACCCCAGTCCAACATGGGGGGTTGGTTTGAATATGGGGGTATGTGATGCTGCCAGAGAGGGGGTGGGGTGGAGCAAGATGTTCTGGGAATGTTATTTTGTTCATATGTCTTTTTATGCTGGCCCTTCGCGCTGCGTGCATGTGCATCCTGCCATGTGTGTGGGGGATGTGGGTGTATGCAGCGTGAGTGACACAGCCCCGGATATAGTGTGAGTGGATATGAGAATTTTTTACAGCAAGATATAGATTACTGTGCACTGATGGAATAGATGCAGTAATGGTATGAGTCATTATGGAATGGTGTGTAGGCATACAAGAAATGCTGGATGTTATTGCGGATTGGATAAATATTATGCAGGGAACGTTATATGTATTAGTGGCTTGGAACACAAAATCGCAATCCGCAGTGAGATGTAATGATGCTGATATTATGTTATGTGATGGGGAGAAAGGATGTGATAAGCCTGTATTGATCGAATGGGGGGTTTGAGGAGTGGACCGTATTGTAGAAGGGGTCTGGATTACGTAAGAAATCCGTATTGGATTACCGCAACTATGCGGAATCTTGTTGAGCCAATCACATACTTGAATACCGGCACTGTGACATTACTAGCCATGAGATGATGTGTGGGGGCGGCACCCTGGGCGTGAGTATTCGCGGCTGGTCTTCCAATGGGAAAGCAGCAGGCGGACTTGAATGACGGGGGATGACCCTTGCTGACATGGCAATATCTCATAGGCAGATGAGGCGGCTGAAGGAGGGCGGAAGTACCCAGGCGGCCATTTTGGGTGAGGAAAATTTTGGGGATTGGGTAGTGAGACGGAAATAATAGTATTTAAGACGCTGGCTGGTCAGACGCCTCAAGCCCCTGATGAGTGCGCATGCACGAAACGCGTAGGGCGGAGCTACGGGCGGATAGAGCTGGCGTGGAGGATTGTATTGACATGCTTGATTTTATTGGAAACTTTTATTAGGCTGTTGTGAAGCTTCTGTTCCTACGGAGTTATCCATTTGAGGCTTGCTGAGAAAGACCCGCTGGGCGCTTAAGTGCAGTTGCTGTCTTATAATCTGGGCAGCTAAACAGAAGGTGAGAGGCCACGTATGCTGGTGGTGGTGATAAGTTTGAGGGAACACACATGATCTGGAGAGGTGTGGAGGTGCTATTTGTGCTGTCTGTGGCTGGCAGCTACAGCTTATGGTGAGGACCTGTGTGACCTGGTGGATGGTGGATACCTGGGCAGTTTTCATTATCAATTCCTGGCACTGGGTGTGAGGGATGTGGCACTGTTACAATACAGTATTACGCTATGGTTTGTTCTGTTTCTCTTTCGTTTGAGTGATACAACTTTAAGAAGATTTCAAGTACATGTGAGCGCAGCATCTTAAAGGGACACGGTCTCCTGCTCTGACCACCCCCTTCCAGGTCCTTCAGCCTCTTAAACTCTGCAAAATCCTTCTGGTGATAGCTCTTCAGGTTGGTCTGGTGGGATGAGGTACCCATCTTGGACGCGTTGCGCCCACGGCTCAAGTTTTTTTGGCAGGAGTTACACACCGCATAGCTTTCATCCAGGGTGGACACACGGAAATAATTCCATATTGAGGACCTAAACAATCCCCTATGGCGCGCAGAGGGTGCGGCGGCTCTCCCTCTGGTTGCGGGTTGCAAGGTGGTGCTGCGGCTGCTGATGGCTGTGGCAGCTAAAGCAGTGGCCTGTCCACTGCTGGACCTGCCCCTGCCTGACATGTGGCGATACAATTGCCTAGGCTCCTGTGCCTCATCCTCCTCCGAGCTGCCTTCCGGATCTTCAGGCACATAAGTATGGTCCTGATGATCATCATCCTCTTCGTAACAAAACATCTCCTCTCCTGACCACCACCACCTCTTCCGCTCCAACATCCCCAGACACAGACCGCTTCTCATCCTCAAAATCTTCTTGCGCTGGCAAGAGCACATCCTCCTCCACATCAGGCCCCATGATCTCCTCAACGGCAGCCATCAAGACTCTCCCAGATGCTGGACTAAGGGACAGAACGCTCTCGTCCGGGGAGGGCTGACCACTGGCTGCTGGGGTGGATGTCACAGCAAGCGGGGAATGTTGGCTACTGCTGCTGCTGGGAGTGCTGGTCACAGGGGAGGTCTGGGAACAAGTAATGGGCTGCTGCTCCTTCGTCATCATCTTCACCACTGCCTCTACCTGACTCTCCTGAAAATCGGTGCCACCGGCATCGGCCGTGCTGCTGATGGACGGCTCTCAGCTGCATCCCCTACAGCTGAGCGCCCTCTCCCTGGCGGAGATGGCACTCCCTCTCCTGCCATGGCCCCTGCCAGTCATTCTTTATGCACATCAAGATTTCAAGGTGGAAATTGTGCTGCTTTTTACTGTCAATGTGTGAGGGAACAGACAGAATATAACAATGGGCTTTATTTATTGTTTATTTTTTAAACAGACAGAAAAGAAAAAAAATGCGCAGACGGCGCAAATACTGAATACAGTAATAGAGCACGAAAATTAGTGAACGTGTGCCTGCATGCACTACGCACAGCAAAGTACTAACTTGCACGCTGGCACAGTACAATGTCACTGACTACACTAAGTGACGCTGACTACAAGTAACTTAGGTTGATCACTGGCTAATTAGCTAAATATACAAGTATATACCCTCTAGATTGTAAGCCTTTGGGCAGGGTCCTCCTCCTTTTGTGTCCTACCTGAGCATGCACCTCCATTACTGTGAACCCATGCTATGCATCTGAGTGAACCTAACTTGCCTAATCTCCATGCTCAATCCAGTGACTGACTAAGCATTACCTTGTACTCATACTGTGCTGTGTGATCTGGTTTTCTATTATTCCTGTATTGTCATATTGCTGTATGTCACCCCTAAATATTGTCTGTAACCTAAATTAATGTTCAGCGCTGCGTAATATGTTGGCGCTTTATAAATGCAATAAATAAAAATAATATAATACAGTAATAGAGCAGTGAAATCAGTGAACACCTGCCTGCAGCCCTGCACTAAGCTGCACAGCACTCAGTACACTGTCACTGACCACTACACTGACTACAACTAACTTTAGTTAATCACTGGCTATAGCTAGCTAAATACAAGTATCAAATACAGTAATAGAGCAATGAAAGGAGTTAAAACGCTGGGTTTTTACACAAAAAAATGCTCTTGCTTTATGCAACATGGACTGGAGATGCTCTCAGTCCACAGAGTCTAGCAAGGACGGGGCCTCTGAACATGGCCGCTGTTATAATTTAAGTAGGCCTCAGTTATTTGGACTGAGTTAGTCAAAAGGGCTTGGAGTGCAGATCGGCCCTTTAAGGGGATTTTCACTGAGAGAGAAAATCTGCAGTTCTGTCAGCAGAACTAGAACATACCAAGAAGCTGTTCTAGTACAAGGCCGCAGGTCTCCCTGACCTGGGCATGTACCGCCACTAGAACAATAAACATAAGCCATGTTATATAAATATCCACATTCCTGCATATAGGTCAGAAGCCTCATTGATTATTAATCAAGTAGGTGGGTACGATGACACCACGAGTGGGTCCACCAATAGACTGATATAGGGGGTGGCGAAGATGATGTCATATTTAACTCTTTCCTAGTCGGTATTAAAGGCTGAGGGAGCTATGAGAGCTCACTTCTGCTTCTTCCTTCCTCACTAGCTCGCAAGGCTGACTGGGACCTCTAAGCATGTTCTTCCTTTCTGTAATCTGATATAATGTCTGCTGTACATAGGTAGTTTAGTGGAACGTAGGTTAGCAAGAAGTGCCTGATTGACTTCAGTAGGGAGTCTAATCACGAGCTTGTAACGCAACATGAAGATTGGCATGGCTAGGATATGATGAATGTATCTATCTGTATTCCTGTTTCCTGAATAAATAACGTAAACATTAAAGAAGCCTGAGAAAGTCTATCTCCTGTTTGCTGTGTGGAGAGTCAAGTGATCTCACAGTCTGTGAGACAGTGGTGTCGAAGCAAGGTGATATAGAACAGTTTATAACAGTGGTGCTGAAATCCTTCCCTGCCTAGCAAAACAGGCAGACGGGGCCGGGGGCCGAAAGTGGTTTCAAGATATTCCACAGCAAAACAAGCGGAATAGACGGACACGGACTGTAAAGCTTATCAAGCTGATACTGATAAGCTGGTGCGAGTGTGTGGGAGCCGAGCACACACGGGCTGCAATTCGAGGAAACCAGCGGCGAAACTCGTGGATGTAAACTTTGACTGTAAGTGCACGCAGTCATAGCCTAAACCGGATCGCAGGTGACTGGAAGGCTCCGAGGCCGGCTGGCAGCTGCCGCTAGAGATCGATCCGCTGAGCCAGTGTGGGTACACAGAGATGACGCTCAGTAGTTCCAGGGATGATCCACTCAGTTTCGTGGAGTTGCCAAAAGCTGGTCGAATTGGCAGGCGTATGAAGTCCTCTGCTCAGGCAAGTTTGATTTACGTTGTTATATGGCGTTATCTGTGTTGTATTTGGTGTTATAACAAGGAGAGGATAATGTGTTAATGTGTACATTCTGTGTTAATTGCAGAGTGGAGGCTGCGGGCTTCTCATCTCTCCCGTGTGTAAAGGGGAGGGGTGAGGTTATGAGTATAGTGCTGGTTTCAGAGTTTATGTGCTTTGTTTTTTTTCTTCGGATTCAAGCTTCCTGTGTTGCATATTTATGTGGTGGTTATCTCTGCATTTGTCTCAGGCATGTTTTTGCTGGAAAGAAGTCGATTGGGTTTTTTTTTTCTCTCTCTTCTCTTCTCTCCCCGTCTCTACAGAGGCTGGGAAAAATGTCCAGATAGAGCAGGGGGGGGGGGGGGGGGTCCCCCGCAGCAGGAGATAAGCCAGCGGTGCTTCTGTTAGTACTGGATGGGAGGGAGAGGGGATAGAGAGGAGCGTAGTGGAAAAGTGTAGTGAGAGGTGCAAGCTTATCTAGTTCCAGTCAGGGCTGATAAATGTTCTAAATGTAGGCATAGGTTTAATGTTGTTTAGTCATGTCAGATTGATAAATGTTCGTCTCAGAAGTACTAGCTGTTAATGTGGTTTAGAGTTACACTGTGCGCTTGAGTAGTTCTGAGTTATGGTGGAGATATGCTGCAGATTTGTGAGGAGAGAGAGTTTTCTACGTCCCTGGGTGATGCTACGATGTAAAATATTTAGCATTGCAGCTGTGACGCGGTTTGTCTCAAGTTTGGCAAGCATCCCAGAGAGTATAGGTAGCGGAAGGCTGACTCTCGGTAAAATGTATCGATGCTGTGTGTAACTATGCATAAAAAAATGTATGTTCTGTGTGAGTTTTGTTTTCTCTCCTAAGGTTTATAGGAACGAGAGGCTGCTATGGGAGCAGCCATCTTAGCTGGCGGTCCAGGACTCAAAATGGCGGCAGTGGAGAGAGCCCGCCCCCGAGAGTCATGGCCCCCACACGTCATGGCAGGGGGGAGGAGGGGCTGGGGGATCCACATCACGTCAGGCTGTGCTTGCGGCTCCGGGCAGAGCAGCTGAAAGGAAGGGGGGTAGAAATACAGAGACATTTTACTGTGTGTCTCGGATTTCAAAATATTTCCCCGTGGCCTGAGTCCAGGGAAAGGAATGCCAGAATACGTGAGCCAAGCAAGTTGCAGGCTCACGGATAGGTAGTGTTTCCCAGCTAGGAAAACACGTATAAGTCAGATAGTCCCCAGGGAGTGATTTGCAAGTGCTGCACAGATCAGGGAAGTATCTGTACTGGGTTGCTTATGGGATTATTCCTGTAAGTGAGGCACCTTAATGGGTGGTGCAGCATGAGTTCCCAATAGGAAAGAGGGGACAGCGCATCAGGGGGGGGTGCCGTAGGTGGAAAAAAGGGAGTTGACCAATCCGGGTTTCCGTCGCCGCTGTTGCAGAGCGGTAACGTTTTTTTTCCGGTTTTTGTCGTGGACAGGGCCAGAGCTTGACTGAGAGGTCTATGCTGGGCTGGGGCTGTTTTTTTGTGCGTTTTTTTTCGTCCACTGATTGGTCAAATATGTTTTTTCCAGCTCCTATCAATTGTAGCACAAAGAACAAGAACTGACAGCAGTTCAGGGGGCAATTATACAAATGAAAGAATTGCCATGTACAGAGTGACAGTGTATCAGTACGTTGTTTGCCATATGACTACCTACCACGTGGGCATTCAGGGATCTGCATACAGGCATGTGGCGCTGGTATACTTAGCCCTGCACCCTGTGTAGTTTAAGTGCAAAGTACTCCTTCCTACAGGGAGGCAGCCATTTTTTTTTGTGAAGTCTTGGGGTAGTGGCACGGCAAACATTGGTCAGAGGGTACAACACACAGAACTTCTAGCAGAGCTGGTATCGCAATGAAGTTCTAGATAAGTAAATGCGATAATGAGTAAGAGCATTGCAGGCTCACCTGCAAAGCAACAACAGGTGTGGCATCCGTAATCTGTGCATGCGACGGCCGCGCATGGACAGATAGGGGGGGATGTGGAGTGAGCTGCAATGAGGTGAGAGCTTCCAAAGGTGAAGCGAGCTTCCAAAGGTGAAGTCCGCGGGAGCATATTTTAAACAGGTAAGTACTGAGGATAGTACTGAGGTAGGGGGGGTGAAGTTTAACTCCAATCTACCAATAAGAGTAAGTAGAGTTCATGAGAAACATAAAGCAACGAGATCAATTACGATATATATTGATCAATTTAAAGTGTACAGAGTACAAGCCGCAGGGCGAATCCCAAATCAGTAATAAGAATTGATTTGTTTGTATTTCGATTTCAGGTGTTTGGCAATATGGAATTGAGACAGCTGCAGTGCTGGCAGCAAAGCTGGAGATGTCAGTCGGATAAGCGAAAGGTTCCAGATGCCAGTCTAAGCTTGGAGAACAGCGAGATTCCTGAAAGTGGAAAGAGACTAAAACACGAGATTTCGGAGATCGGAAAGAGACTAACAAAACTGTCTGAGCAAAGCATAATGCAAAGTGCTAATGTTTTTCTTTCCCAAGGTGGTGCTTTTATAATGAAGAGTACCGTGCTAATGGTGATCCTAGGTTGCCATTTCGTCCGAGGAGAACGAAGAGAGGACATTCTCATGAATAATAAGGGGTTAATGAGAATACAAGGCCCAAACCTGTTGATGTTGGGTGACAAAGGTACTGATCCTTTCACACCTCCCTCTGATTGGCACAGATGGACCAAGCAGGGATGGAGGAAAAGAGCACTTGTGCCAGGAGAAAATAAACTGCATGGCACAATGTGGGTGAAAGGTCTGAAAGGTCAGGTGTGCTGGCAGGGTGACTGGAAAGGCAGTGTAAATCTGCTATTGAAGGTCACACTCCCAGAATCGATACACCGATCCAAAGTTTTGTTGAAGGGTACATTGCAGTACAATGGGTACATGCAAAAGGTGGAGTGTGTGATTCAGAGGTACCTTGTCTTGGTTATGCAGAGTGAGATGGTTCCAGATTGGAGAGGAACGAGCAGGAGGCGTCAATTCTCCTACCAGAGAGACGCAGGGGACAACATCACACTCTGGAGCTACCAACAGAGAGTGCCTCTGAAACAACTATACACACGTAAAGGCTGGAAGGCCGAGGGGTGGTGGTTCTCGAAACAAGAAGTAAAAATCGAGATCAAGCCACATTTCCAGGTGACAAAGAGGGTGGGGAGAGCGGTCCCGGGGGAGGGAAAGCCAACACAGGGAACCCCATCCACACTACACGGGTCACAACAGGGGACGATATTACACAGTCCATATGCAGCAGCTTATCCTCATGATAGTTGGGTAAGTGAAGAGGTACTCTTAATTGAAAGATTGCAGAGAGTACAGTCTTCCCAACCTCAGGTACATATTGTGCCTCAGGACATAAGGGGGGAAGAGGTCCAATCAGGACAGTTGGGGACATATTTTGTCAGGGAGATGCTAAAAGATCCTGTACAACTGAGATTGGACAAGGGGAGGTATAGTAACTTTTCTGGAGAAGGATCTTTTTCATGGCAGCTTCGAGATGTTTGGGTGAACAAATGGAAACGGTGCAACATTTCTTTAGGCGCCGCCACTTCCTTAGTTCCCACCTCAACCCAGGTCTTACACCAGGACCTGAGAGGTCAACCTTTTTTGGTGCTAGACGGGGAGGTGAAACAAGTAGAGTTGTCCTCATGCGGGCAATTCTTACAGAGGTGCCTGCGTTGGCCGGGGCAAGCCAAATTTAGTGAAGAAGCCTGCAGGCGCAATAACGCAGAAGGCGAGGCTACCATTCAAAAGATCCACCCTGAAGCCCAACCGATAGTTCCGGTGGCTGAAGGAAAGGTTTGGTTTTTTAACATAAGGTCTAATGATACATTCAAGGTATATTCTCATAATTGTTCCGATAAGGGGGATTTTCCAAGGGGAACATATTGTGTGAGTGGAGATCCCATATGGATCCTGTCATCCAGGTTGGATGACGTTGTTTCTCAAATTGTTAAGAGAACTCTAAAGGTCAAAGTTTCACGGGTAGTTCCCGTCCTGAAAGAGAACACGACATGGGACATAGGGGAACAGGGTTTGATCCAAGACGACCACATTTTGTTACAAAGGTTAAACAAACAGTACACTAAGTTAGAGGTAAGATTTCACCATGATACAGGTGATCTTCACGAGGTAGAACACAAAAATGAGCAGGTGAGTTCCAGTCTGACCTGGTGGACAAAGGTTCCGGCGATGTTCCAGGGACACTCGGACTGGGCCTCTGCAGTTCACAAATTCTTTCTACACCCACTGGTCGTCTGGATGGGGATGACAACGTTAGGCATCATTATCCAGGTGAGGTTGCGTGTTGAAATTACGTAAAACAAATTAACCTGGTCCAGAGATTGGTGCCTCATAAACAATCTCATGAACCGATATTTTCAAATTAAGGGATATACAGGGTTACGGGTATAGGTTTAGTAGTACCTGTGATGGAGCTGATTGTATAAAGGCGCTCTTTTAGAAGGCACCTGGCACTGCTCCATCGAGTAACAAACAAACGAGTTTCACTTTTCTGTGGTCATGCAAGTTTGTGAGTGATACGCAAGTGACGCTAATGCTGAGCATGTGGTATTGAGGGACTTAGAAGTAGGGCTTCCCCAGAGAGCCTGGTTACAGGAAGACCAAGAGGTCTTGCTCTCTCTCTTCCAGGGGTAACCGCCTAGAGCAGAGAAGTTGTGTGAGCACGAACATCGAAAAGTAAAACATAAAAGAAAGAAACCAGGTACGGTTAGGTTCAGAAGTGGGGATCTGCGGATCCAAGCCTTTTTAGGGGAGATTGTTATAATTTAAGTAGGCCTCAGTTATTTGGACTGAGTTAGTCAAAAGGGCTTGGAGTGCAGATCGGCCCTTTAAGGGGATTTTCTCTGAGAGAGAAAATCTGCAGTTCTGTCAGCAGAACTAGAACATACCAAGAAGCTGTTCTAGTACAAGGCCGCAGGTCTCCCTGACCTGGGCATGTACCGCCACTAGAACAATAAACATAAGCCATGTTATGTAAATATCCACATTCCTGCATATAGGTCAGAAGCCTCATTGATTATTAATCAAGTAGGTGGGTACGATGACATCACGAGTGGGTCCACCAATAGACTGATATAGGGGGTGGCGAAGATGATGTCATATTTAACTCTTTCCTAGTCGGTATTAAAGGCTGAGGGAGCTATGAGAGCTCACTTCTGCTTCTTCCTTCCTCACTAGCTCGCAAGGCTGACTGGGACCTCTAAGCATGTTCTTCCTTTCTGTAATCTGATATAATGTCTGCTGTACATAGGTAGTTTAGTGGAACGTAGGTTAGCAAGAAGTGCCTGATTGACTTCAGTAGGGAGTCTAATCACGAGCTTGTAACGCAACATGAAGATTGGCATGGCTAGGATATGATGAATGTATCTATCTGTATTCCTGTTTCCTGAATAAATAACGTAAACATTGAAGAAGCCTGAGAAAGTCTATCTCCTGTTTGCTGTGTGGAGAGTCAAGTGATCTCACAGTCTGTGAGACGGTGGTGTCGAAGCAAGGTGATATAGAACAGTTTATAACAGCCGCCGCGCCGCTTTATATACAGGAGGGGAGGGCAGAGCCTCCCCTCCTATGATTGGTTGCTAGGGCCTACACTGGGGGCCTCTGATTGGCCCAGTGATGTAATTTCCATGATTATGGATTTCCGGCCGTGATCACGGGCCAGATTTCCGTGATCGATGTCCTTTTATGGATTCCGATCATGATGTCGGATAGTGGAAAAATACTTGTGAATCACGGCTATGCCGTGATCACGACTTGCATCCGAGCAACACTACTCTCCACAGTATATTCATTTATAAAGTAATATTAGTACAAATGTGATACAGAATGTATCTGTATGTACTGTAATTTTAGACACAGACGTTTACCATCAGCACTGAACGTGTCAAACCTGCAAACCTTGCCACAATAATGACCAGAATTAGTCAGAGACCTACTTATATGTAGCACTTCTTGTATTCTGACATACAGTATATGGGCTACACTTCTTTGGCTAACACATGTAAACCAATGTGATATAAGAATAGTGTGGGTGAAAAAAATAGTTGACCATAGCGTAGATGTGCTGAGGTTTCCAGAGTATATGAATGCACCACAGCACGCTTTTACAGAGAACAAGGACAGCCTTGTACAGCAGCTGCTGCTTTTCTGTTGAAATGCTAAATGTTCGGGCTGTCAGATATACCTTTTAGTAACATGGCTTAAAATAAGGCCCTAATCAGTATATAGGTACTGTACAGTGGCTTGCAAAAGTATTCGGCCCCCTTGAAGTTTTCCACATTTTGTCACATTACTGCCACAAACATGAATCAATTTTATTGGAATTCCACGTGAAAGACCAATACAAAGTGGTGTACACGTGAGAAGTGGAACGAAAATCATACATGATTCCAAACATTTTTTACAAATCATTAACTACAAAGTGGAGTGTGCGTAATTAGTTTGACCATACCCCAAGTCATGGAGGAATATACCAGTTTATCAAAAGGCTGCAAAAATGCAGTTATCCAAAATGAGATTGCAGTAAAAAATAAAAAACAAAAGAATTACCTAAGAGACAAATTTGACTGCCGTAATAAAAATATGTATAGATGGCAGAAAAAAAGGCCACAACAGGTACCTTTACCGAGGCCCGCTCCTCCCCCACCACCCCCAAACCGCCCGCTAAACCATATCAAGGAACTCCAAGAGGGGGAAAGTCAAAACAACATAGATCTTATAAACAAATAACAATGCATAATCGTTTTGACCCCCTGGATCCTGAAACACCATCGGGTTTTCGGGACTGGAGGCCCCAACGCCCCCCATGGAGAATGACACATGGGGAACCACAAAGACAAAAGCCTCAATACAAACAGAGAGCCCCAACAGGGTATCAGAAACTGAGACTGAATGCACATCGGGTAGACGAGGAACGAAGGGAGAAAGGTTGGGAAAGGAAAAGACACAGAGAACAAAAGGAAAGCGAGGAGGAAGGAGACTACACACCAGGCACAAAAAGACTGAGGGATTAGCCAGGGGACCACATCAGAGATTATTTGAAGTTGGTACTGTGTCCTTGTCTGAGTTCAACAAACAAGTACTAGACAAGGGTTTGAAGTTTATCCCAGATGTTGGTTTAAATAAATTCCACACTTATATTGATATTCATAAATTTGTGAGAAAATTAAACATCAAAAAGAATTTTATGCAAAATTTAGCCCCTGTGAAAAATGAACCTGAGACCAACTTTCTACACACAGGTTTAAAAAAACCTTCAGTGTTCAACCCCAATCTATCAAACAACAAATTCATTGATGTTTTTAAAAAATCAATGTGTGAAAAATTACAAGAGGTAAAAACCAATCCTATTCACCCTGCAGGTCAAATTTCACAGATACACAGTTCAGGACTCTTAAACGCATGCAGAAGGAGAACACCTGGACTGTGAAGCCTGCTGATAAAGGGGGTGGGGGGGGGGGGGGGGGGTATTGTAGTCTGGGAAACGGAGTTATATCTGAGGGAAATTCAGAAACAACTAGAGGACACTGGAACATACCTTAAGTTGAAACAAGACCCCACAAGGGGATTTCAGGATGATTTGGAGTCCATCCTTAGAGAGCCCTTTAGGGATGGGATTCTAAACCAACAGGAATACGACTACCTCAACATTAAGTATCAAAGGAAACCAGTCATATACGCGCTACCCAAGGTACATAAAGACTTGGAGGCCCCACCCCGTTGACCGATAGTATCAGGGATTAACTCAATGACCTACCGGTTCAACAACCCTTGGTGAGAACTACCCTGTCTTAGTTAAAAGACACCTTAGATGTAATTCTGAACCTGCAGGAGATTGATGCCCTCTCAGTGGATTGGGGTGAGCTTTTCTTGTGTACAGCGGATGCAAAATCGTTGTACACATGTATCCCGATCTCTAAAGCAGCAGACATTATGTCCTCATACTTACAGAAAGCTGAACATATACCTAAGGAACAAGTGGACTTTATATGCAAACTTTTTTAATTCTCTACGTCCTGTAATTATTTTTGGCTTGAGGGGTCTTTTTACTTACAACGCAAGGGCATTGCGATGGGGGCTAAACATGCTCCCGGCATAGCGAACCTCTACATGGCAGAGTGGGAACGTATATTTTTAGAGACGTTCAAAGAAGGTCCACTACTTTGTTTGGAAACGCTTTATTGATGACTGTCTGTTTATCTGGAAAGGGGATGAGGCTTCCTTACTATCATTTATTAAATTTATTAACAGCAATGAGTGGAATCTTGAGTTTTCCGTTATTTATAGTAAAACCGATGTAAATTTTTTAGATTTGAATATTTTTATTGAAAATAACCAACTACAGACAAAGTGTTTTTTTAACCTATTTTGGTTCCTGGACGTAGAATCTACGTCCAGGAACCATGCGCGCTGCCACGCGCTCCCGCAGCCGATCGCGCACGTGCACGCGCACTCCCGCCCACGGATTCGGTAGCCACGGAATCAATGTATCGGGCTATGGTGCCCGATCACTGATTCCTTTCCCCCGCTGAAAAAGCGACAGCTTCTCTCGGAAGCTGCGCTTTTTCTGGCCGTTCCCTCCCCGATGCGTCACTCTAAGCGTGTGTTACGCTTAGAGTGACGTCATGTAAACAAACTCATGGCCGCCATCTTGTGGCCAAAAAGTAATACTACACCTGAAAGTAAAAAAAAAAAAAATTAACACACATTTACATTATAAATCTATTGTTTACCTCCCACCCTCCCAAAACTACCCAAATAAAATGTTTACTATAAAAAAAACCATTACAAAAAAAAACAAAAACATGTAAATATTTACCTAAGGGTCTAAACTTTTTAAATATCAATGTAAAGATGAAATATTTCTAATTTTTTTTTTATTTTAAACTTGTAAATAGTGATAGATGCAAAATGGAAAAAATGCACCTTTATTTCCAAATAAAATATTGTCGCCATACATTGTGATAGGGACATAATTTTAACGGTGTAATAACCGGGACATATGGGCAAATACAATACGTGAGTTTTAATTATGGAGGCATGTATTATTTTAAAACTATAATGGCTGAAAACTGAGAAATAATGAATTTTTCCATTTTTTTCTTATTCTTCCTGTTAAAATGCATTTACAGTAAAGTGGCTCTTAGCAAAATGTACCCCCCAAAGAAAGCCTAATTGGTGGCAGAAAAAACAAGATATAGATCAGTTCATTGTGATAAGTAGTGATAAAGTTATAGGCTAATGAATGGAAGGTGAACATTTCTCACGTGAAAACGACGGAACGCGAATGGGTTAAAGATAGTGATAGAAATTCCTATATCGACTCCACCAGCTGCCATCACATTCCTTGGTTCAAGAATGTTCCTAGAGGCCAATTTTGTAGGGTGCGCAGGAACTGCACCAAAGATAGGGACTATTGGAATCAATCAGAAATTCTGTTGAACCGCTTTGTCAATAAAGGTTACAACAGGAAACTAATCCAAGAGGAGAGGCTCAAAGTTTTAAATGAAGGAAGAGACATCAGGTTAATTAAGAAACCACAAATAAAACAATCAACCACTGGCCAATCAGAGTTCTCCTTCATCACCACATATTCCCGTGATCATAAAAAAGTAAAAAAGATGCTAACTGATAGTTGGGGTATATTGAAGGAGGACCCGATTATAGGTCCGGTACTACCAGAGAAACCAAAGATAACCTACAGGAGACCTCAAAACCTTGAAGACAAGATAATAAGAAATTGCATTAAAGCGGAATATAACCCTGCATTTCAACTTTGCTCTAAAACATTATTTACAGCACATTATATGCAAAAAGCATTTTTTTACTAGACCAGCATTGGAAGGGTTAAATACAGAGGTTTTAAGTTCCTGCAGACGTTCACTCTTTGGCTGTCCTCCAACTCCTTCTCAGTGAGAGAGATGAGTCACAATAAACACTTAGATACATTTGTGTAAACAAAAAGTATAGTTCGGATGCGTCTGCAAAAATCTCCAGGGACTTTAAAGCCCTGTGTAACCCTTCCAATGCTGGTCTAGTAAAAAAAAAATGCTGGTTGCATATAATATACTGTAAATAATGTTTTAGAGCAAAGTTGAAATGCAGGGTTATATTCCGCTTTAAGGAGATAAAACCACCAATGTTTCCTGCTTTAAAAGGTTTTTATCCCTGCAAAAAACTGAAGGTTTGCAGGAAATGTGAATTTGGTGGACAGAAAGTAACCACCTTTACTTCTACCTCAAATGGAAAAAGATTTGTCATTGATAAATTTATCACATGCAACTCCACGAATGTCGTGTATTTTCTGGAATGCCCGTGCAGCATGCAATATGGGGGCCACATGGGCAGACGTGTTAAGAAGAGGTGTTCAGAGCACATCTATAATATTGGACACCCCGATAAAAAAGTACACAGTGTCCCTGAACATTTTTCTAAATTTCACAATAAGAACCCCACAGGTGTAAAGTGTTATGGAATGGACTTAATAAAACCCCATTGGAGGGGCGGCAATGTGATCAAAGGATTATCGCAGCTAGAAACACGCTGGATATTTCAATTACAAAGTCTGTCGCCAAATGATCTTAATGCTAACATTGATCTTAATTGCTTCATAAGAGACGAGTAAACTATGTGGATCCTGGAATGTGTAATATCTTTTATGTTTGAATAATTGTCTCTCATGGTTTTAAATACTGCTATTTAATATATGTATTTGTGCTACTGTTTTTATCGTTGTTTTTATTCATTTTATTGCTCTTATATAATTGTAAAATTTTGTATCCAGAACCCCTCACTGCTGTTGAAGGGAGGAGTTGTGTCTATAAATGTAACTTCCTATGCCTGTAGCCAGCCCCACCCCCTGATGAAGGCGAGAGCCGAAACTCGAGTCGGGAGTGGAGGTTACGACTCATTATGTGCTATTAAACAAGAAAATTCTTAGTAAGTGGATCTCCGCGTGTGGCTCCTTTCCTCCACAGTGTGCACTATTTTTCCCTTACTGTCCTTACAGCTGCTGTACAGCGCTCGCCTGCACGGGCTGTGAGAGCCTGTTGGAACGCATAGGGAGCGGAAGTCGGGAGGAGCACACATCACGTGACCAGGAGACCCGTCCAGCGAGATCGTTTACTCCTGTCAGCAGAACAGAGAGGCACCGCTGTTTTTCCGCAGCCTGCCCTATTGGATATCGGGATTACAGCAAGTACTTTGGCCGTTTGTGGAGTATATTGTACATCCTCTTTGAGGTGGGAGAACTCCGGAAACAAGTACTGTTGCTAAACATCTTTAACATTGTGGTTTACCCTGCACCAATAGAACATTTGTGCTGAGGCATCTTAGACTTCCTTTACTTTTTTGGGCTGTGAAGCCAGCTCGCTTTTAGCAGCAACTACATACCTAGACCTGCGCTGCTTTACCCTTTTCACATAAATCCCATTATGCTTTGCACGGCATCAGGGGAAAATGCCCGGGCAGTTTTCTTTGATGGGGCGGAGCTTAGCTTCTGTGCAGCTAAAAATGAGACTTGGGAAGGAAAAACTAAGTTCTGACGTTGTGAAATTGATAAAGAAACACCAAGCCTTTTCAGTGCTGCTGTAACGTTTGCGGGTTTCTATCTCCGTGGTCAGCGCACAAGATGCGCGCTGACACAGCGGAAATCCTCCACAAACGTGTAATTTGGAGAACCCAGGTTAGGTGCAATGCACCAGTAGAGGGCAATTCCCACCAGCAGATGGAGCTGTGGAGTGCAGACGAGCACAGCCTCTGCACAGCCACAGATGCCAGATGGGAATTGTACAGTAAGGCAAAGTAGGGCACAATAGCCCTCTAAGAAAGAGAGCACAGAGACAGACTAAATGTGTGTTCCCCAATCTAGCCGCCACCCAGCGACGGTCAACACACATCTGCAGAAACAAAAGCGGGAATGCAATCGCAGGAGAGAGGCGATTGCCGACAGACACCAGACTGAGAAGGACAGAGCATGAGAGTAGCAAAGACACAGCAAACAACAATGAGAAGATAAGGAAAATAACAAACGCTAGCTAAACGCGAACACCGCACTCATTCACAACAGCGAACGCGTTTCTGCACGATCACCGCGCATTAGGCGCCCAGTGATAAGCGTGCTACCCTAACTAACCAATGACAGACAAACACGAAATAGAGAACGCGAACGCTTGCTAAACGATTACCTCACCGAGCCTACAGCAAGTGTTCGTATCAGAAAAGACAGACAGACAGACAGGTGGGGCTGCCAGTAGCAACCGCTGCTCTGGCCAGCGCCCCTAAGGCAGAGATACAGAAGGAGGCACTGCCACTACCACTAGGGCAAGTGCAATCCAGACAGATGGGGCAGCCAGCAGCAATTGCAGCTCTGGCCTACACTCCCAGACAGACAGAGCGATTCCCTGTCGACCGCCGCTGGCGACAAGGCAATCGAGGCACAGAAGGGAGCACTGCCACTACCATTAGGGCTAACGCAATCCAGACAGATGAACAGAAGGGGCTACCAGTAGCAACCACTGCTCTGGTTAGCACCCCTAGACAGACAGAACGATTTCCTGTCGACCGCCACTGGTGACAGGACAATCGCAACACAAAGATGTACAGGCAAAACAGATAATACAATCTGACTGCACTAGAGGGAATGCCTAGTACAGTCACAAGGAATTACTCTAAGATAATCTTTGACAAACAGGCAAGGCTGACACTCCAGGTGAGTTCAGCAGGAACAAACCTCTATGACCAGCAAAGGATTCTGGGAGAACATGGTATTTATACTGCCAGCCTTCAAAGGAGGCAAGTAGGCAATTTGCATAACGAATGTATGCAAATTCCTCAGCAGCAGAGCAGGTCTGAAACTTGCAAAGCAAAGACAGGTCTCTTTTCCAGAGACCTGCAGCCCTCAGACTTAAGGAATGGTCAAACAGCTGTCTGTCTGTGCAGACAGCTGAGCGGATCATTACAGCTGCTGAATAGATTTAGTCTGGAGGTTCACTTTAAGTCCTGTAATCTAGGGATTACAGGACGCAGGAGAATGCAGAAACATTCTCCTGTAAGGAGAGTAAGGCTCTTGCTGGGAAAAAGGTGTGTGTAAATATTAGTGATGGTGTGTGTGTGGTGTTGGGGGGCACCTGGTGATAGTGGGCCTAGGGCGGTAAAAAGTAGAAATCCGGCACTGAAGGTGTATAAACATATATTTATTTATATTTTTTTTCTGAGAAGGTGACAGAGATCCCTCCCTCTACTGTGAAGTTATATTTATATCTGTCATCAGACAATACCATCTTGTGGTATTTTACTTAACCTCCTTAGCGGTATCCCTGAGTCAGGCTGGGAGCGGAAATCCGCAGCTCAGAGCGGTAATCCTGTGCCTGAGTGAGTTTTATGAAGGAGCTGCTGCAGATCTCTCTGAGGTATGTTTTTTTCTTGTTTTTAGGTTCTTAAAGCTTGTGAAAAAATTGCACGGCTTTTAGACCCAAAATCTGGAAATGATCATAAAGCTAGGGAGGTTAAAAAAAGTATAATTCATCATTGCACTTTTAGAGCCCTACAGCTTGACTATATGTAAATATGCTCGCCTTCCATGTGGCAAAACACAATAATAACACATAATTATAATTTAGCTTGGTTGACTCACACATGGACTCATGCATCCTGCTCTTAGGCTGGTTTCACAGTGGGACGTTACAGGCACACGTTAGAGCAGCCTGTAACGCACCCCACCGCACAGCAATGAAAAATCAATGGGCTGTTCACAGTGCCCACGTTGCGTTACTCAGTAACGCTGCGCCATAATATAACGTACTGCATGCAGTACTTTGTAAGCGGCAGAGCCGCGTTAGACTGTTTGCACATGCTCAGTAACGTTAGGGAGGAACGGAGAGCGGCCAGGCACATGGCTAATTAATATTCACTGCACTCAGTGACGTGCAGTGCTTACTTCCTGGAGCGGCCGCTCTGTGCGGCGATTGGCCGGCGGGACCACGTGATGCCGCATGCGTCCAAGAAAGCGCATCACGGCATCACGGACGCCGGAGTGAGCTGCACAACGCGGCTCACTCTGACGTCCAAAGCAGAGAGCACCAGGAGTTGCGTTAGGGGCATGTTGTGCGACCATAACGTCCCCTAAAACGCAACGTCCTGGTGTGAAACCAGCCTTAAATTGACAGCTAAATCCCATTCCCTGTATTTTGCCAGCTGGTAGCAGTGAAACTACGAGACAATGGTGAAACTATGAGAGAAAGAGAAGCAGCTCCTGTAGCCCAGTGAGGAGGAGAACATTATACCATGAGGGACAATTTGTGACATAACTATGCATACTATAAAGCACTGCAGAATATGTCAGCGATATAAGAATAACAATACACAGACCTGATTAGAACTAATAAAATTAACCTTATTGGAGGAGAGTAAAAAGTCTAAAGCGTAACTTTTATTAGTATTATATAAAACTGTATTGTTGCTGACCATATAAATGTAGTGACTAAACTTTAACGATCGGTGTAACACAGAGAGGATCTGATTACCGGTGATCTGCAGTATCACCGAGAATGCAGATATATACCCGATTATTGATGATCTGCAGTATCACCGATAACCAGATATATCTCTAACCTCTGGACACCTGAGTGATAAGAGTGTTTGGTGCAACAGTAATACTTAGAGAACTGCACCTGAGGAGCAGGTGCACGGCAGTAAAGAATACTGCTAGAGATCAGATTCCTTCCACAGGTCTGATGCTCCCCAAGGGGCGGAGCCAGGCGGAGAGTGGGAAGGACAGAGCGTGAGTGACACTAATGAGAGAGTGTCACTGACAGATCTGTGAACTATCTCGTAACAGGAGAGATAGTTCTCGAGGTCGGCAAGCCAGGTCGTTAACACACGGACAGATACAGTACAGAGACAGGAGACAGATGCAGAAACCTGGGGCTAGCTGAGTTTGGCAACAGGGTATCAGAATGAATGGTATCAGAATGACAACAATGATCAACAATATCTAAGCTTGAGTGTGAACTCCAAGATTCTCACACTCCAGGAACTAGACTAGATAATAACAATGATACAGATGTTACAGAATTCCTAGACTAAGGTGTGAGTTCCTTGGCCATCAACACCTTGGAAACTGGTCTAGATAAATAATACAGATAACAACAGAATTCCTAGACTAATGTGTGAGTTCCTTGGCCATCAACACCTTGGAAACTGGTCTAGATAAATAATACACATAACAACAGAATTCCTAGACTAAGGTGTGAGCTCCGTGATCATCAACACCTTGAAAACTGTCTAATAACACAGATACTGACAAGGTCTGAGTGCTACCACGTAGTGATCGCAACGCCAGACACCAGATAAATGACCAGCACCCAGTATATATACACTGGCGCTCTCCAGCGCCACCCCTAAGTGCTGGACCAATGAAAGTTGCTGAAATTGTCAGCTGACCGGCTAGGTCAGCTGACCCCCTTCTGACTGCCATAAAGGCCCTGCCTCTCTGCGCGCGCGCGTCCTCCTAAACCAGTGTGGACTATCAGTCCCAGCCACACCAGTCATGTGTTGTAATGTTTCTGCTGTGTTGGATGCGGAATCCGCCGCACCGCTGTCTGTGCGCGCGGCGTTTACTCCGCATTCCGCAACACCGAGAGAAGCAGGCCCATGCGCACAACTTGCCGCATTGGACGCGGAATCCGCCGCCTTGTTGTTAGAGCATGCGGCGGTTTCTCCGCGCTCCAACTGCGCGCCAGCTGCCTGTTGAACGTGGAGTCAGCCGCCTCACTCTGAGTATTAGCGGCGCCTTTTCCGCGTTTTCTCACAGTACCCCCCCCCCCCCCGAGGAGTGGACTCCGGACAACTCCTACCAGGTTTCTCAGGATATTAAGTGTGGAACTCCCTTCTCAATTTGTCCGCATGCATGCGACATTCAGGTACCCATGTTCTCTCTTCCATACCATACCCCTTCCAGTGCACCAGATACTGTAGTGAGTTCTGCACTACTCGTGAATCTAAAATTTTCTCTACTTCATACTCAGGTTGGTCGTCTACCATCACAGGAGGAGGAGGATTGGTACCCATATGGACTGCTGGCTTAAGCAGGGATACATGAAAAGATCTTACACCACGCATGCTAGCAGGAAGATCGATGGCATAAGTAACATTGTTGATCTTCCTGATCACAGAAAAAGGGCCCACAAACCTGGGACCTAACTTAGGCGAGGGTTGTTTCAGGGTCAAATGACGTGTGGAGACCCAGACCAGGTCTCCTGGTTGGAACTTCCACTCTAAGGATCGTTTCTTGTCAGCTTGACCTTTCTGGCTTTGAAAAGCCTTTTCCAAATTGCTTTTCACGATCCCCCAAATGGCTTTGAACGATTTTTGCCAAGCCTCCAGAGCTGTAAACGGAGTGGAGGCTACTGGCAATGGGGAAAACTTGGGCAACTTTCCAGTTACCATCTGAAACGGAGAGAACCCAGAGGAAGAACTTTTCAAATTATTGTGCGCAAACTCTGCATATGGCAAGAACTTGACCCAATCAGTTTGCGCTTCTGCAACATAACACCTCAAAAACTGTTCCAATGACTTCCGCTTCCGGAAGTGACGTCAGCCGCTAGAGCGAGAAGGCGGCGATGGAACGCAAGGAAGAAGGTATGTATCCTGACGCCGCTGCTGCCCGCTGCCCACACACGTTAACTAGCTGGAGGGGAGCGCAGAGGGGAGAGCCCCGAGGTGAGGGAGAGGGGGGAACTTCCCCTCTCCCCGCCGACTGTGGGCAAGGCTTTCCCCTCATGCTGCCACCCCTCCAGCCCCCCAAAACCGGCCACGAGCGGACCCCAGGGGGGGGGGGGGGCCCGCTCTGAAACTTTGCAGGGGGGCCCGGTGGGGCTTAGTTACGCCCCTGAATGTACTCCAAATTTTTGTGATCAGTGTAGACTGTAATCGTATGTTCTGCTCCTTCTAACCAATGACGCCATTCTTAAAAAGCCAACTTGATGGCCAGAAGCTCCCTGTTGCCCATATCGTTGTTTTTCTCTGCTGGAGAAAACCTCAGAGAGAAATAGGCACACGGGTGCAATCTTCCCTGCAGCCCAGAGCGTTGAGACAGCACAGCCCCTACACCAACCTCTGAGGCATCAACCTCTACAATGAATGGATAAGAGGTGTCCACGTGTCTCAATATGGGTGCAGAGCAAAACAGTTCTTTCAAAGTGGAGAAAGCAGCCAGAGCTTTGGGGGACCAATGGTTGGTATCTGCCCCTTTCTTTGTGAGACTGGTGAGGGGTGTAATGACTGTGGAGTACCCCTTTATGAACCTTCTATAGTAATTCGCAAACCCTAAAAATCTCTGAAGAGATTTGAGTCCTACTGGTTGGGGCCATTCCAAGACAGCAGAGACTTTGGTGGGATCCATAGAAAGGCCCGAGGTGGAAATTATGTATCCCAGAAAAGCGACAGATGTCACCTCAAAAATGCATTTCTCCAACTTAGCATAAAGCCTGTTTTGTCTGAGCTTGTGTAACACGAATTTGACATGAGCCCTGTGCTCAGAGAGATTGTCTGAGAAGATCAAAATATCGTCCAGGTATATTAGGACAAATTTACCCAACACCTCTCTGAAAACCTCATTAATGAGTTCCTGGAAGACGGCCGGGGCAATACACAACCCAAAGGGCATCACCAGATACTCGTAATGCCTGTCGGGTGTGTTAAAGGCCGTCTTCCATTCATCGCCCTCTCTGATCCGCACCAGATTGTATGCACCTCGCAAATCTAGTTTTGAAAAAATCTTAGCATTGGTGACTTGAGTGAATAAATCGTCTATCAAAGGTAACGGATAACAAGGGACTTCCGGTTCCGGCGCCCGCATGGTGGGAGCGTAGAGGAAGAGCTCCGGTGGATCACGGGCCAGAACACCCTCACAAGCCAGCTAAACCGCCGCTAATCATAGCGGATCGGTGCGGACAGAAGCGGGGATCACGGAGGAAGCCAGGCGCGGAGTGTATGGAGCGTTACCTCACTCGTGCGCACTCACAACCTGCGGCAGAGACGGATCCCTCTCAGGCAAACATGGCGGGCAGCAAGACGGGACCCAAGGCCACTCCTGCAAAACAGCAGAGGCAGAAAGGCGCACAGAACAGGGACAACTCAGACAGTGAATCGGACGAGAGTGGAACTCACAGCAGGGGTAAGAGCCCAGATTCCCTCATTGATTATAAAAAATTAGCAGATGCTGTCAGCAGAGCTTTGAAGCCGGAAATACAGGCAACAATAGAAAAAGCTATAATGAGTGCACTGAAGCCTATCAGAAAAGAGATCACTGAGCAAGGCAAGCATATTATAGAGGTGGAAAAGAGATTTAGTGTGTGTGAGGATGATCTTAACAAGACAAATGTCACAATAGAGCGACTAGAACATGAGAACTCTGTAGCATATGGTCGCATAGAAGACCTTGAAAACAGATCACGCCGAAGTAATGTCAGATTTGTGGGAATCCCAGAAAGTATCCCAGCTACTCAGCTCCACGAACTGTGCTCAACTGATATACCATCTAAATTAGGGATGCCAGGTCCCCTAAAAGTAGAACGAGCACATAGAGTGGGCCCCCCGCATACAAAAGGGAAGAATCCACCTCCACGTATGGTTATGGTTAAGTACCTTGACTACGCAGACAAAGTAGCTCTAATGGCAGCGTACAGAAACCAGAATCAAGAATTGGAGCTAGAAGGCAGTATTGTTCGGCTGTTTAATGACTTTTCTGTAGAGGTCTCAACGAAAAGGCGGGCATTCAGCAAAATATGCTCCTCGCTACACAGCAAGAAAATAAAATTCTCTCTCGCCTACGCAGCAGTTTTGAAAATCACAGATCAGGATGACAAAGTGCACTTGTTCTACTCACCTGAAGAGGCACAAAGCTACTTAAAGCAAAACAACTCTAACTCCAGAGAGGGTTCTGGAAGTCCTAGAGAAGACACCTGATTACAGAATTTTTGGCCACTATATGGCACTTGATCACCACTTGCGACTTTCAACCTTATATTTAAGGGCTTGAGATCCCGTATGTCACGCACAATTCGATCTTTTAGGATAGATCTGAAGGGAAGTTTCGTTAACTGTTATTAAGATTGTTTTTTCTCTGATCCTGACAAGCTAACTTGTTTGTATATACACTAAGAGGGAATAGTGAATGTTCTGGGTCTGATCTACGGAGAGGGGACAGTTATAATACTGTCAGTGATGCGGGGAAGAAGTTAAGTGTATTCCGATACGGTATGGGTAATGACCGAAGTATGGGGAATAAGTTGGGGGGAGGGAAAGGAGGGGGGGGGGGTACTAAAGGGGAAATATCTCTCTGTGCAGAAGCCTAACAACTTACAAAAGATAATCTGGAGCTGCAGTAACGATCTAATCTGCCCCACTGGACTAGAGACAGGATGAAAATTATGTCATGGAACGTCAAGGGACTACAAAGCCCTGGAAAGAGATCTAGAATATTAAGACACCTGGGAAAATTTAAACCAGATATTTGTTTCCTACAGGAAACACACTTGAGAGAAGATCAATATAAATTTATGAGGAAATATTGGGTGGGAGCAGTGTACGGATCCCCAGCGGTACATAAAAAAGCGGGAGTTTTTACTTTGATAAATAAAAATCTGCAGTGCAAAGTGACAGCACAATCCGCAGACACAGAGGGCAGATGGTCTAAGCTGCAGCTCCAGCTTGCAGGGGAAGAAATTGTATTGTATTATATCTATGGTCCAAATCAGGAAAGTGGCATCTTCTTTGATAAATTACAAACGCAGGTTCTAAAAGGCCCCCAAATGCCAGTAATAATGGGAGGAGACTTTAACACCGTGCCAGACCATTGGAAAGACAGGAGTAATCCAAAACGCTCTTTAAGCTATAGGGACAAGTACCTATATCCTTTTATGCAAATATGTAATTTCATCGACCCCTGGAGATACTCCCACCCACATGAGCACGAGTTCACATACTATTCACCAAAGCATGGATCATTCTCCAGAATTGACATGTTCTTATGTTCACAATTACTGGACACTAGAGTGTCCAAAGCCCAAATAGCCGACCTAATAATTTCGGATCATGCTCCAATAGTACTGGAATTGGAGGTTATAGCCCCAAGAGGTACCGATATACTATGGCGCTTTCCCACAAAATTTTACGGAAATAGCGATTTTGAGGCCATGCTAAAATCATGGTGGATGGAGTATGCCCAGGACAATGAAATACATAAATCAGATCCCATCCTATTTTGGGAAGCCGCAAAAGCGGTATTACGAGGAAAAATCATCTCCTATGTATCAGCAAAAAAGAAACAATCACACAAACATTATATAGCGGAGATGGAAAAAACGAGAGCAGCTTTCAAAGCTTTTAAACAAACCCCTACCCCGGAAAATAAAAAAGCATGGTTAGAAGCCAAAACAAAAGGAGACCTATGGTATAAGTTGCAGGTGGAACTACAGAAACCGCACACAAAGCTAATGTTTCATAAGTATGGGGAAAAAGCAGGCAAACTACTGGCAACCTTAGCAAAGCATAAAAAATCCAACCAAGAACCCTGTGTACTTAAAGATGCAAAAGGGAACAGTCTGTGTCACCCCCAGAAGGTAAATTAGCGCTTTAGGGATTTTTTTGCCAAATTATATAGCTCCTCAACGCAGCTCGACCCCGATAAGCTAAAAACTATCCTTCAGAAACTCCCAATCAAAAAAATTACAACAGACCAACTAGATCTTTTAAATAAAACAATAGAGGCCCAGGAGGTTAAGGAAACTATTAAATCCCTTTCAAATCAAAAATCCCCAGGACCTGATGGTCTTACCAGTGAATTTTATAAAATCTTAAAGGAAGAAATAGCAGATCACCTGAAGGCGTTATTCAATAAGGTCCTAGCTGATTCAGTATATCCAGACTCCGGAAATACAGCTTACATCAAGTTGTTACCAAAAGAGGGTAAAGATTTAACGGAGGTAGCGTCTTACAGGCCTATCTCGCTGATTAACCAGGACACAAAAATGTTATCAAAAATCTTAGCTGACCGTTTGGCCCATATTCTCCCATCCCTTATTCACACAAACCAATTTGGCTTCGTGAAAGGGCAAGCGGCAGTCACAAACATCAGGAGAGTGCTGTCTGTCCTGGAACACGTGAGAGCTTACCCTGACACCTATTCAGCTACTGGCCTTCTCATGCTCGATGCTGAGAAGGCCTTTGATAGTGTGGGGTGGAGCTGGTTGCTGGGGCTGTTAACCACAATGGGATTTGAAGGGGCTTTTTTGAAGGCAATACAAGCAATGTATAGATACCCCAAAGCAAGGATAGCAACTGGGGGTTTTCTCTCAGAACCATTCCCTTTAAAAAGAGGAGTAAGGCAGGGGTGCCCCCTATCCCCCCTGTTGTTTGACATCGCACTGGAGCCATTGGCCACAGATCTACGAGCACGTATACAGGGCATAGAGATAGGAGAGGTATCAGTTCAGCAAGCCCTCTTTGCCGACGACGTTCTCCTTTTTCTAAAAGATTCCATAAACCAGGTTCCACAAGTGTTTAGGATACTCGCAAAATTTGAACATATATCAGGCCTAAAAATTAACAAAGAAAAATGTGAACTTCTACCATTATCCAAATCTGCCAATCTGAGAGAATGGCAGGGCTTAGGGGTCCGCATAACCACGACATTCATTAAGTACTTGGGTATAAAGATCCCGAGAGATCCCACTCAAGTTTACCACCTCAATTACTCAGACCTTTTTCAAAAAAATAAAACGCAACTAGAAAGATTGAGCACCCTCCCTATGGGCCTGGCGGGTAGAATAGCACTTTTAAAAATGTCTACAATGGGGAGGCTACTTTATCCAATGCAGACAGTTCCACTCCTTATAAAACATAAAGACATCAAATTACTAGAGTCGGCTTTTGTAAAATATATTTGGCAAGGCAGAAAACCCCGGGTAGCACTATCAAAACTTCAAAAGGCAAAATTAATAGGAGGAATGGGATTACCAAATTTAAGACAATATAACCTAGCCTCTATTCTACGCCACATCCAGGACTGGATCAAGTAAATACTCGAATCTTTCACTAGAATCGGAAATAGCAAAGCCCTGGTCTCTTCTTGGCCTCCTGCATTCCAAAATATTTGAAATCCCATTGCGTTTAAGACAAAATGTCATTTTTAGGGACACCGTCCAAGCCTGGAGAGCAATACGCAAGAGACTACACCTCCCATGCCATATATCAAAATACATGCCCATTTGGGGAAACCCGCACTATCCAACAAGTATCGCTCAAAAACAATTTTCTGACTGGGATCTTAAAGGTATAGATAAGCTTGGGAAATTGTTTAATATAGAAACCGGAAAATGGTTGACACTTCGAGAAATGGCAGCCAGATATAGTATAACGAAGGCCGACTTCCTCCCATATATGCAGCTAAAATCAATGGTCCAATCACATCTAACAGACATAGCAAACATTGCCCTACCCACAGCATTTGATAAACTCATTAACCCAGGGGGGGCCCTGAAAACTTAAGCGGATTTTGCGAGAGCATTGGCACACTTAGAGGAAGAGCTTTTTAGTAGAACAGCATTTAAAAAATGGCAAGAAGATCTGGGGGAAGACGATATTGAGGATAAAATAGTGCAAGGACTCCAGGTTTTCAGGAATAACATCAAAAATGAGCAGTTTTTATTCATACATAGAGCAAAATATGCTTTCAATATTAAATACCGTACTCCACCTGCCCATTATAATCCGGAATGTCCTAAATGTAAACTTCCAAACGCTAACCTAATACACTGTATCTGGTCCTGCTTTGCTATAGATCACTTCTGGGACAAAGTTTTAGATTTTGCAAATAATATGTGTGGAAAAAATATCACGAAAAATGTAATGGTATGTTTATTTCACTTCTATGATGGTAAAGATGACAATCCTCAATTGAGACCGTCGGACTTATTTCATATAATTATGGCATCAGCAAGGAGAGTAATATTTCAACATTGGATAACTCCACAACATTCTACAATCTCAGCTTTAAAGAAGGAGTTACTTGCCCTTTTCACACTGGAGAAACTCAATACCTTCGAATCTCTGGAGCTTCGTACAAAAAACTTCTTTAAACTGTGGAAAAAGTACATCATTCACACCTTTACCCCAGTTGAAATTAACATCCTAATGGGCCACTTCGCCTTGACTTCCTGGTACTGTTTGGAGGATTTGGGGGGTACCCTAGGTCCTCTGGAATACAAAAAATGTCCTTAGGTACTGTCTTTAGAAGTCCCGCAAAACACGTATAGGGTACAAATACGAGTGAAGCACGCAAAAACGTAAACCCAGGGTCTTAATATTACCATTTGATAATAGTTAATGACTGCAGTCCGAGTCTTTTATTATTGCTGGCCTGCGCAGAGAGAGGGGGGGGGGAGGGGGGAGAGGGGGGGAGGGGGGAGGTTGTTATTTTATTTTATGTTACAGAGTCTATGATTCAGCCAAGGGTGTTCAATATTTTCATAAGGTCTGTTAATCAATCATTAAGCGGTACACCTGAATTACTGTAGTTTGATTCCTAACTCTGTCCTTTTGTGGGTTGTAAAATTCTGAAAACTTTTCAATAAAATCTATTTGAAAAAAAAAAAAAGCCCTTTATCACGCCTAAACTCAGTTTAGACGTGATAAGTTTAGGTGTGATAAGTTTAGGCATGATAAATATAGCACCAACTGGGTTAGCACCGCAGTGCACAGCTGATCAAAAGTTTTGCGCTAGCAAAGTCTGGTGCACTTCACATAGAGTTTAATGGCGCTGCTTTGCGTGCAGGATTTTGCGCACGATCTAAACTTATCTAAACTTATCACGCAATAACTGGCTTTTCACCAGCGTGGTGCAATGATTATCACGCCTAAAGTCTCTAACTGGGTTAGCACCGCTTTTTGAATCAGGCCCATAGGGTGAACATCCTGTGTTTACAAAGCAGCTGCTCTGCCGATGCAGCCAGCTGACATAGCTGAGAGATCAAATTACACCAGTGATAAGTCACAGATGAGGGGGAGTAAGACAGGCTAAACGCTCTAAATACATACAGGGTGCATTTCTCTATGTTTTCCTTCTGTCCTGTGCAAGAGTTCAGGTCGACTTTATAATAACAATAGATTACTTTGTAAAACCTTAAAAAAAAAAAAAAAAAAAAAAAGGTAACGGATAACGATTTTTAACTGTGATTTTATTCAGTCCCCGGTAATCAATGCACGGCCGAAGGCCTCCGTCCTTTTTTTTTAATAAAAAAAACCCTGCGCCAGCAGGCGACCGGGAAGGACGAATGAAACCCTTAGCTAAGTTTTCACGGATATACTCTTGCATGGCCACCTTTTCTGGCCCAGACAAATTGTAGAGATGACCTCTAGGAGGCATACAACCTGATCGGAGATCAATCGGGCAATCGAAAGGGCGATGTGGAGGTAATTTATCGGCAGCTTTGGGACAAAACACGTCCGAAAACTCCGCATATTGTTCCGGAACACCCTCCACATGAATCCTGGTTTGGCCTAAGGCCACCTTCACCAAACAATGACGAAAACAATGGGCTGACCAGCTCGTTAGCTGACCAGTAGCCCAATTTATCTGAGGGGAGTGAAGGTGTAACCACGGCATGCCAAGGATGATTGTGGAGGTTGTCATGCGTAATACAAAAAACTGCAACTTTTCTTTATGCAGCACCCCTATAGTGACTTCCACCTCTGGTGTTTGAGACAGAGGACGGTTATGCTGCAGGGGGGAATCATCCACTGCCGTAACCTGTAGAGGTGGTTTTACCGGGGTGAGCGGAATACCTAATCTCTTAGCAAATTCGTAATCCATAAAATTAGCCACTGAGCCTGAATCGATAAAGGCCTCAGAGGCTTCAGATCTATCCCCCCATCTGATCATACAAGGAAGGAGTAACCGATTTTCCTCTAGGGGTAATTGCTGCACGCCTAGGGTATTACCCCCAACTACTCCTAGGCATTGGCGTTTCCTGACTTTTTAGGGCAATTTCGTACTCTATGACCCCCCCTCTGCACAATAAAGACACAACTGTTCAGAAATCCTGCGTCTCCGCTCCATCTGGGACAGTTTTGACCGACCAATCTGCATTGGCTCAGGTGGAGGCGAAACGGGAGGAGGTGGAGTCACAGGAGGTGCAGCGTAGGACACTATCTTAACGTTGTTTCTACCTCGAGTCTGCCGTTGATAACGTAATCTACGATCAATCCTGATTGCTGATGAAATGGCCTCATCGATGGTTTTGGGCTTGGGCTGACTTAACATGAGATCAGAGACTTCATCTGACAACCCTGATAAGAAACAGTCTAAGAGTGCATAGGTGCCCCACCTGGCTGAAACTGACCACCTCCTAAATTCGGCAGCATATTCCTCGACCGGACTCTTGCCTTGACGCAACAACTTGAGCTTCCGCTCAGCAGTCGAGGCAATGTCTGGATCGTCGTAAATTACTGCCATAGCCTTAAAGAATTCATCTACAGAGGTTAGAGCTATATCCCCGACGGGTAAATTGTATGCCCAGGTCTGGGAATCGCCTGATAGCAAAGTTTTAATAAATGTGACCCTTTGGGTCATGGTTCCTGAAGATCTAGATCTTAACTCAAAGTATGACAACACTCTATTCCTAAAATTCCGAAAGTCAGATCTGTGACCAGAAAACTTTTCAGGTACAGGCATGCGTATGTCTGTGCTAGGAGTGGATCGCACCTCGTCCACTGCCGTCTGAAGGGTTCGTAAAGAACCAGACAAAGCGTCAATCATAGCTTTGTGATTACCCAGCACTTGGTTGATAGAGTCCACCGAAGTGGAAAGTGCGCCTAGACGATCAGTGTGTGCGTCCATTTGCATTTTTGGGTCTGGCGTTCTGTAACGATCGGTGTAACACAGAGAGGATCTGATTACCGGTGATCTGCAGTATCACCGAGAATTCAGATATATACCCGATTATTGATGATCTGCAGTATCACCGATAATCAGATATATCTCTAACCTCTGGACACCTGAGTGATAAGAGTGTTTGGTGCAACAGTAATACTTAGAGAACTGCACCTGAGGAGCAGGTGCACGGCAGTAAAGAATACTGCTAGAGATCAGATTCCTTCCACAGGTCTGATGCTCCCCAAGGGGCGGAGCCAGGCTGAGAGTGGGAAGGACAGAGCGTGAGTGACACCAATGAGAGAGTGTCACTGACAGATCTGTGAACTATCTCGTAACAGGAGAGATAGTTCTCAAGGTCGGCAAGCCAGGTCGTTAACACACGGACAGATACAGTACAGAGACAGGAGACAGATGCAGAAACCTGGGACTAGCTGAGTTTGGCAACAGGGTATCAGAATGACAAAGGTACAGAATCAGAAATCAGAAGAATTGTCAGGAAGGCAGAAGGTCATAACAAATAATCAACAATATCTAAGCTTGAGTGTGGGCTCCAAGATTCTCACACTCCAGGAACTAGACTAGATAATAACAATGATACAGATGGTACAGAATTCCTAGACTAAGGTGTGAGTTCCTTGGCCATCAACACCTTGGAAACTGGTCTAGATAAATAATACAGATAACAACAGAATTCCTAGACTAAGGTGTGAGTTCCTTGGCCATCAACACCTTGGAAACTGGTCTAGATAAATAATACAGATAACAACAGAATTCCTAGACTAAGGTGTGAGCTCCGTGATCATCAACATCTTGGAAACTGTCTAATAACACAGATACTGACAAGGAGCTTTGTCAGGGGTACAAAATTGTCCAGTGCCCAAGAGCAAATTTATATTATAAATACATTTCACATATAACACATAATAATTAGCCTGTAGACTCTGTCAGCTATATGTATGCTTTAAAAAAATCAACTTCTGCCTGGGCCAGCTCTTACCCTGAGGAACTTAGCAGCCTCTCAGGGCACTACAATATTCTTCTTTGAAGGGGCACCAACACATACATACTGGCCTGGTCATAGGATGAGAGAAACCACCAGAGCCATGGAAGGGAGATGCTGGATATGATCTGAAGAAAGATCCCTTCCTGGAATGCAGAGAGGTGAGTAACCTTTTGATTGTAGTCTGATCATAACTCTGCATGCATATCTGCTACCTATAGTGTGAGGGAGCTGCCTAATAGTAGGGGCACATCTACCTATACTGTAATGGGGGCACTTAATACTGGTGGCACATGACTACCTATATGGGGGGGCACATCAGATACCTATATTGGGGGGGGTGCTACCTAATACTGGGGTGCTCTCTGGCTAAATAGCGAGCTTCCTCTGGCTATGTAATACTGGGGGATATCTCTGGCATGTACATAAAAAAAAAGGGTGCCTGGACATTTTGGCGCCAAGAAATAGCTGATAGTAGAATATCAGTATATTTACCCATATTTTACTCTTGCAGTGCACATGATGATAGTAAAATATCAGTAATAGATACCAATATTTTACTACGGCTAAACATATTTATACACACTGAACCCTCACTACCGATGCCTAACCTTAACTGCCCCCCCCCCCATGCCTAATCTTCACCTCCCCCATGGCTAACCTTAACCGCTCCTCTGACTTACCTTAACCAACCCCCCCCCCCCTAAACTGACGCGCACACTGGCTCTCTCTGCAAACATGCCTGGCTGCTGCAGAGAGAGCGGCACTGCCTGGCAGTCAGGGGGTGGAGTCATCAGCGGACTTTTAAAGGGAACCAGAGGCCCCAGAAAAAAGATTTTATACATACCTGGGGCTTCCTCCAGCCCCATATGCACGGATCGCTCCCACGCCGCCGTCCTCCGCTTCCTGTATCCGGCGGTACTGGGTCCCGTAGTTTCGGCCAGTCGGCGGCAGCACACGGCCAATTGTCCGCATCACAGGGGCTCCCTCCATACCCTTACGCAGCTGCACGCGTAAGGGTATGGAGGGAGCCCCTGCTCATGCGGACATTTGGCCGCGTCCGCCGGAAGTGACGGGACCCGGTATCGGCGGATTCAGGAAGCGGAGGATGGCGGCGTGGGAGCGATGCAGGCTTATGGGGCTGGAAGAAGCCCCAGGTATGTATAAAATCGTTTTTCTTTTTAAAAGGCCGGCGTCTCTGGTTCCCTTTAAGGAGACAGTTGGGTGGGAATAATCTGTGGGCGTGGCTGCATTTTTAATAGCTACAGCTGGTATTTTCAATTAACAACCTCTCTGAAAAGTCTTTGGATGCAGTCATGCCACTGTTATTTGGTTGTCATCAAATGCTTCTGGCGTGAAGTGATACAGTGGCATGCATGGTGATTGCACATGAGGTCAGACATTTAAAATTCTTGAAAAACATCAAAGCAAACTAAGTATAAAAATGACATCTGTAGTTTTAATTAACTACAACTACAGCTAAATAACTACAACTTCCAAAGTTAAACACTGCAGCAGGGAATAATAAAACATTTTTACCAGTATAAAAAAATAACCACATTTTGCTGCACAGGCCAAACACACCTAACTGGCTATCTTCTAAAGTAATGCATGTAATGCCTGGTAAACACCATGCAATTTTCCATCAGATAGATGGGTCAAATGTATTATTTCTGACAGGACCGATCTGATTTCTGCTCGTTTTTCTGATTATGTATAAAGTGAAATCAGATTGGATTAGTTGGAAATAATCGATACAACCCATCTATCTGATGGGAAATTGCATGGTGTGTACCAGGCATAAGAAGAAGCCCATCAGTCTGGATTTGTGTGCCTGACTGACATCCATCCACAGGGATGCTAGACTTCCATCTCTGCTAAAACAGGATTGAAGCCCAACGAAGGCTATACAACCAAAAGCTTGCTTATGGCCTGTACACACTGCTGCGCTTGCGCTGCACTTTTCAAATCGCATGCGCTTTTTAATCGCAAGGTCTTTTGAAAAATAATGAAAATCGCGAAGACCTGTACACAATGGCGTGATGCGCTTTTTCTATTCTCATAAAGGCTTGCGATTTAAAAATCGCATGCGATTTTAAAAGCGCAGCAGTGTGTACAGGCCCTAACTCTTATTCTTTTAAGTTAGCCAATAAATGTTATCATCCTGATTCAAAACTTCTTGCTAAATCTTTTACAGCAGCCAGGAACTTTCTACATCCACAATCGCACCAGACACAGTGCAAAGCACAATCAATTAACAGTGAGGCAGACATGTATAAAACTGTATAAACATGCCCCTTCAACCCTTCAACCGCAATAGACTTCAATGGGGAGGTGAAAATTATACTGGTCACAAAAGTGATGGAAAAGATGTTTCAAGGGGTCTAACACCTGTAGGGGGCCTTGGCGGAGTGGGGTACACGCCAAAAGTCCCGGGGAAAAATCCGGATGGGACGCAAAGCAGCGTTTTAAGGGCAGAAATCACATTGAATGCTAAATTGTTAGGGCTGTTGCTATCCGGATATCTCCCAGTAAACCTGTGTGTTTCAAGCTTACCTGTATGACGTCTTCTTCGTCCATCCCTGGCACCTCCCACGATGCGGTCCACGCACATCACATGACTACAAACACTTCCTCCTTCAACCCGGAAGAAGGAAGTGTTTGTAGTCACGTGAGCGCCGCGTGGAACGCATCGTGGTAGGCGCCAGGGACGGACGAAGAAGACGTCAGACAGGTAAGCTTGACCCCCCCGCCCACCCCACACAGGTTTACTGGGAGATACCCGGATAGCAACTATCCGGGTGTCTCCTGGATCCGGATTTGAGCAGCCCTATAAATTGCAGGCCTAAAGTGCTTTAAAACATCTTGCATGTGTATACATCAATCAGGGAGTGTAATTAGAGTACTGCTTCACACTGACACACCAAACTCTCTGTGTAACGCACCACAAACAGCTGTTTGTGTAGTGACGGCCATGCTGCAGTGGTGCGCACAATGGTCAAAGCGCAGGCGGTGGCGGTTTTCAAGCACATATGGTCGCCGGGCTGTGGTAGGTCAATGATAGAACAACAGTGACTGTCCAGCTGATCAAATTTGGTCTGTCCACAATGAAGCAACGTCCTTATTATTTTTGGTGTGCCACCCCCCGAGACACTCATATAGCCGGCGGTCATTGCTTCATTGTGATACGCAAGCCCCTTCACCGCGGCAAGGTAATGATCACGAAGGGGAATGGGCACATGTACATGCTTTTTGTTTTGTTGTTGCATCCGCAGTGCAGCCAGAAAAATTAGGCAGGCATGTCCACGCACCAGAAAAATTAGTATAGCGTCCGCTGCTAGCAGCGTCCTTAAAAATTCAGGAATCCACCTGGAGTCCTGGACCCTGTTGGTGGTGACGGAGAAGGCAGTCAAGCGGCCTGCAGGCAGAGGTGCTGTGTGGGGAGCGACTTAGTCTTGGGGCAGGCAGTCACACGGCGTGCAGGCAGAGATGCTGTGTGTGGGGACTGACTTAGTCTTCGGGCAGGCCTGAGCGTGCTGTGCAGACCAGGCATCCGTGGTGAGATGGACCATTGACCCAACGCTGTGTGCCAGAAATGTCACCATTTGCCTTTCAACATCACGGTACAGTTTGGGTATCGCCTTTTTTGAGAAAAATTGCGGCCTGGTATCTTCCACTGCAGTGTGTGGCTTTGCTTTTGTGTGCTGCTTTTTCTCAGGTGGTCATCCCATTGCCGTCTATGCTTTGTAATCATGTGCCTTTGTAAGGTAGTTGTCCCTACGCGGTCTTGGCCTTTCCACGACTCAATTTTCGGTGGCAGAGAGTACAGATGGCATTGCTCTCATCTGAGGCAGACACACAAAAAAATTTCCACACCGCTGAGCCCTGGGGTGATCGCACTTTGGTGGTGGCGGCCGACTGAGTGTTAAGTGGGGTGCCAGAATCAGAGCAGGTGGAAGAAGATATGTCACGCTTCCGTGCGGAAGCTGAGAAAGATGAGGTTTTCTGTGTTAAATAGTCAACTACGTCCTGACAATATTGGGGGTTGATGGCACGTGCCTTCTTCTGAACACTGTACTTTGGTTGAGGGCCGCACGAAAACAGGACAGCGCGACCTCGAACAGACCTGCCAGGTGGCCTGCCTCTGCCTTTTGTTTTGTCCATATTGGGGGGGATGAAGTGAAAGGTATGCACTGACTTGGCTAATACAATGTGCAGTCACACAGGTGCAGTTAACAGGTATGCACGGAGTGGTATATCACACTGCGTGCACTCACGTAGGTAGGTGGGTGCACTGAGCACAACAGGTAGGTATATGCAGTGATGAGGTGGGTGCCCTGAACACAACAGGTAGGTATATGCAGTGATAGTTATTACAATGTGCACCTGTCACACACAGACAGGTAGCGGACAGGCACAGTGACACTGCGTGCGCTCAGCTCACGTAGGTAGGTGGGTGCACTGTGAAAAACAGGTAGGTAGGTATATGCAGTAATGCTTATTACAATGTGCACCTGCCACACACGGACAGGTAGCGGACAGGCACAGTGATACTGCGTGCGCTCACGTAGGAAGGTGGGTGCACTGAAGTGAACAACAAGTAGGTAGGTAGGTATATGCAGTACTGGGTATTACAGTGTGCACCTGTCACACACAGACAGGTAGCGGACAGGCACAGTGACACTGCGTGCGCTCAACTCACGTAGGTAGGTGGGTGCACTGTGAACAACAGGTAGGTAGGTATATGCAGTAATGGGTATTACAATGTGCGCCTGTCACACACACAGGTAGTCACTGAATGTGCTGGGCCTGGCAGTGGCACACACACAGTATGAATTATGAAGGCTGTCTATGCAACATAAGTGTCAGTGGGACACACAGAAAAAAAAATAGATCACAAGAACAAGATTAGCTCTCAAAAGAGCTGTTGTGGGGTGCTATTTTAGCAATAAGAATCAGCAAGGAGCAAGCTAACAAGCCTACAAGAGCCTAACTAATTTTTCCCTATGATGAGAGGCTGCAGCAGCAGCAGCAGCAGCAGCTGTCCCTTCTCTATTTACTGCAGGCACACGAGTGAGTCAAATGGCCGGCGGTCCCTGCCTTTTAAAAGGGGGGGGAGTGGCTCAAGGAGGGAGTGTAGCCTGATTGGCTACAATGTTCCTGCTGACTGTGATGTAGAGGGTCAAAGTTGACCCTAATGGTGCATTATGGGGGCAAACCGAAGTTCCGTAAAAGTTTGAGTTCGCTGGCGAACGCGAACCACTGAAGTTCGCCGGGAACCATTCGCCGGCGAACCGTTCGGGCCATCTCTACTGGTCTGCAGACTCTTCCAGCATCACTACAGCATAGTAGTTTTGTCTATAAAACTTTGTATGATTCCTTATTGGTGGCTGAGCAGATGCAGTCATTAGAACAATTGTGCAGAGAGCAGAAAGATTTTTCTCTCCACACCCTTAGCGTAACGTTTCTTTTTTGTGTGTAATTTTGCGTTTAGAGGCTGCACCTCCCCAGTCCCTGTGTTGGCTCAGCCCTGCCATGACTCTGCCACCTTTTTGCTGATTTCTACTCACAGCCAACAATCTGCCATTTTACATGGTCCACAGACAGCCATATTTATTTCCTTAATTGTTAGTTTTTATGCATGCATTGGGCATTATAAATGATGGAATTCTTTGCTAGAAGCTTTATAGATTACCCATGTTATGGACCTATGCACCTATGACCAGGCATGCTCAAATGTACCAACATTCGATTTGGGTACATTCGAATTCGGGTAAGGAGCATATTCGGATTCGGATTCGGATGCGATCGCGAAATTCGGTTCGGATTCTAATTCGGTTCAGATGTCGTTAACAAAATTCGGTAAAAAATTTGTGTTCGAGAATTCGGATGCGTTTTTTTTTTTAAAGGGAACTCACATTTAAATAGGAGTAATAAAAAAAAAAAAAAAAAAAAGTGACGTATGGCAGCAGGCAATGTATTCTGTGAACCTGGCGGTGGGAACACAGACAGTAGGAGGATAAATATAGCAGCAGCAGGAGGAGAAGGAGTGACGTATGGCAGCAGGCAATGTAACGGGGCCATGGTACTTAGCGTTGGTACCACGGCTGTAAATAAACAGCAAGATCAGGAGGAGGTTCCGGACAGCAGCCGTGAAGCCCACATTGTGTCCAATGCACAACTGGGACAGCACAGTTTTCAACCCAGACACCTCATTATTATTATTTTTTTTTTTACAACAGTATACAGCTATTGTAGTGGCGTAATAGCTAGTGGTCAGATGCAATCAATCAATAAGGTCGGGCAGAGGACTGTCTTTCACAGATCACAACAGATGCTGTCCTGTACACAGTCAGTAAGTAACTAACTATTGATGACAGGTCACAACGGACACTGGCCTGTGATGTAACTATTATTTATTACACAGTACAGAAGCTAATAAAATCACAGACTAACAGTAGAAAAAATTTACTGAACGGGTAGTAGTAGTAGTAGTACGCAGGTAACTAATAAATCCCTAGTGTACTACACAATAACTAAGTCGTGCGGCAGACAGTGACAATTTAAGTCGGTCACACATGGTCAGACGCAATCAATCAATAGGGTCGGGCAGATGACTGTCACAGATCACAACGGATGTTTGCTGGCCTGTACACAGTCAGTAACTAACTAACACAGTACTGAAGCTAATAAACTAACAGACTACAGCAGTACTAATTAACTAAATTAGTACTAGTACACAACTAACTAGAATCCCTAACCTACCTAAGCTAGTAGTAGGCTAAGCCTGCCCTAGGCTAGCAGGCCTAGGGCACACAGACTAACACTAGCCTAGCACAGTATACACTATACACTAGCTGACTACAAGCAATCAAATTACTATCTATCTATGTAAGAGTACAATAGAAGTGTTCAGGAGGTGAATAGGATGCAAAACGCTGGGTTTAGCACAAGAATGCACTTGCTCAGACGCAGCACAGCACTGGAGATACTCTCAGTACCAGCACAGTCACACAAGTACGTGGCTCTGAAAGATGGCCACCGCCTTATATAGAGGAGGGGAGGGCCAGGCTCCCCTCCTCTGATTGGTTGCTAGGGTTGCCAGGTCCTCGACTGGAGGACTTCTGATTGGCCCAATGACGTCATCCCCAAATCCCGAAGCCGAACCCCAAACCCACCGCGTCATCCGGCCGAATTTAAGTGCGCACATTCGGGAACCTTTAGATTCAGCATGATTTTGAACATTTGGGTTCGGCTTCGACTTCGGCAACCCTGAAAATCCACACGAATTTTCGGGTAAATTCGCATTCGGGAGTCCGGGTGAGCAACCCTGCCTATGACACACTGCCCAGCTTAAAGTGTACCAGAAACAGAATAAAAAAAAAGTGCGGCCACCAGAGAGACATGTAGAGGGCACACTACTCTTGCACAGATGGGCCACGACTGGTAGAACTAACGGGACCCGATACCGGAGCTGCAGGCAGTGGGGGACGGCGGTGGGGGAGCGATCCGTGTGCATGGGGATGGAGGAAGCCCCAGGTATGTATAAAAATGTTTTTTTATTTGGTCTCTGGTTTCCTTTAAAGGGGCAGTATGGCAAAAATTATGCTTTTCCATTAACCCCACATCAGTTATTTATTATGGAGAGCATATATTTCACCATAGACCTTGTTTAAAAAAAAAGTAGCTGTTAACACTTATTCTGCCCTCCTAGAGAGCTGTGCTGCGTCATAACCATGCTCTTTGAAACGGACTTCACTGATAATAGCAGACACTCCAGCTAATTAATAACAGCTGGCTCTCACACTACCGTGAGCTGTGCTGTTCTCACATGTAACTAGCTAAGTAAATAAATAAACAGGCTGCTAAGTAGGTAACTAATTAGCAGCCTGTTTTGAGAGTTAGTGTTATCAGCGACTTTTTTTTTTTTACACAAGGTCTATGGAAAAATGTATGCTGTCCATATTAAATAACTGATATGAGGTTAATGGAAAAGCATAATTTTCACCATACTGCCCCTTTAAGTTAAACCTATTCTCAGTGCATACTGTATTTATTGAAATTGTGATACCACCAGCAGCTTGAAGGACATTATCACACCCTTATGTCGTAACAGTGAAAAATGGACCTGGAGAATTGGGCGTCGCTGGGCGCTTATAGGGCGTAATGTGAATTACTGCTATAGCGGTGCTCAGACAGTAATTTGGGCGCCGTAAAAAGATGGAGCCCAAATTAATTTAGAAACAGCGTCATTCAGCCACCAGCAGTAGCTGGCAGCCAAATTAAGTCTTTCCCCTGAGTCCATGGCGGTCTAGAGAGGGTCTGTGATTAAGGGTGCCAGTATTTTTGCAGGAGCAAGGTGAGCAATTTTTTGGCTTCACCATGGGGCCAAATTTCGCGGCACCATTTTCGTATGTACGCCCCTTATGTTTCCTTGATTACTGCTGCCTGGTCATATGTATAAGTGTGTGATCTTGGTTGAGATATTATCACTTTGTACATAGAGATGGCCCAAACTTTGTCCATAGAGATGGCCCAAACGGTTCGCCGGCGAACAGTTCCCAGCGAACATCAGCTGTCCGCATTCGCGGCAGGTAGAGAATAAATAGAGTGGTTCAATCCCCCTGTACCTCGTCATTGGGCTAAACTTTGACCCCCTATATCACATTCAGCAGACACATGGCAGCCAATCAGGCTGCACTCACCCACAGTCCCCCGCCCCCTTATAAAAATGCAGCAGCGCCAGCCATGTTCTCAGTCTGGTGCTGCTGCTGTAGTGAGTGGAAGGGAGAGACATTGCTGCAGAGACAGGGACCGTTAGCTAGGCGCTTCTGTTTATTGCTGATTGCTGAAAGCACCCCAAATCAAAAGCCCTTTTGAGGGTTCATAATGTTCTATTTGTAGTGTGTGTGTGTGTGTGTGTGTGTGACACTGGTCACACTGCATACAGGCCACAGTCATTGCTGGGTTGTGTAGTTCTACTATACGCTTCTATCTATATTGCAAGCAAGCCAGCACACTGGCTATCATATTCTGTGCTTAGATTGCTACTGTACCTGTTATTGATATCTGTCTGTGTGGGTTACACACTGGGTACAGGCCACAGTCATTGCTGGGATATGTAGTTCTACTATATTCTTCTAACTATTGCAAGCAAGCCAGCACACTGTATATCATACGCTGTGCATAGCTTGTTATTGTATCTGTTATTGATATCTGTGTGTGTGTGTGGGTTACACTTACACTGCATACAGGCCACAGTCAATTGCTGGCCCTCTTCTAACTATTGCAAGCAAGCCAGCACACTGCCTGTCATAAGCTGTGCTTAGCTTGCAACTGTATCTGTTATTGATATCTGTGTGGGTTACATATTGCATACAGGCCACAGTAAGTTGCTGGCCCTTGTAGTTCTACTATACTCTTCTAACTATTGCAAGCAAGCCAGCACACTGTCTATCATAAGTTGTGCTTAGCTTGCTACTGTATCTGTTATTGATATCTGTGTGGGTTACACATTGCATACAGGCCACAGTCAGTTGCTGGCCCTTATAGTTCTACTATACTCTTCTAACTATTGCAAGCAAGCCAGCACACTGTCTGTCATAAGCTGTGCTTAGCTTCCAACTGTATCTGTTATTGATATCTGTCTGTGTGGGTTACACACTGCATACAGGCAGGCCACAGTCACTGCTGGGCCTTGCAGTTCTACCATCCTCTTCTGTCTATTACAAACCAGCACACTGTGTATCATAAGCAGTGCTTAGCTTACAACTGTATTTATGATTAAAAAGTACCATAGGATATGTCTCTGTGTGTGGTTAAAGTACACAGCCCTGTAATACACACACACACACACACACACACACACACACACACACACACACACACACACACAGCTGCTGTGTATTTGACGCTGATTGTGTGCCTCTTTGTTATTACACACACTGTCTACCACTATTGAATATTGTTAGTAGTACTGCATTAAAAAAAAAACAGGCAGAGGCAGACCACCCTGCATGTCTTTTCGAGGTCATGCTGGCATGATTTTGTACCCTCAACCCCCAAGATTCTGAGGACATAGTTGACTAATTAACACAGAACACCTCATCTTCCTCAGCTTCCGCATGGAACCGTGACATATCTTGCTCCTCCTGCTTTGATTCGGGAACCCCACAACTACTTACCACTCAGCCGGCAGCCACCACCACTACTACTAGCACCACAGCCGCTCCACATCAGATGTCGCAGGAGTTATTCACACATGTTTGTGGTGACTTTACTGATCCACAACCATTATTGTTACAAGATGAAGGCGCTAAGGATGTTACACCAACACCACCACATATGTCTGAGTAAGGCATCACTACACACATGGACGTAAGGTGTGAGGATGATGATTAACTACCTGTGGTTGGTGCAGTTTTGGAAGTGTCTGATACAAGTGAAGCTATGAATGATGATGATGATGTGTGCATGGATGCCATTTGGGAGCCTGGAAGACAAGATGAACAGGGGGAAAGTTCAGAGGGGGAGACAAAGAGGAGGAGGAGACGAGTTGATGTAAGCAGCAGGGGGAGCTCGTCGCAAACAGCCTGTGGCAGTGTCTGATGGCATGTATCGCCACCTAGGGTCAGCCAGCCAAAACGCCCTTCAATGCCATCTGCTGCCACCACCACCACCAAAATGCAGTCATCCCAGAGCTCACCAGTGTGGCATTCTGTTTGTGTCTCAGCCTCAGATTACAGCGATGTCATCTGTACTATCTGCCACCAAAAACTGAGTTGTGGAAAAAACAACACTTATGTAGGGACAAGTGCCATACGAAGGCATTTAATGTCCCATCACAAACACCAATGGGATGAACCCATGAGGAAAAGCAGCACACAAAGGCAAAGCCACCCTCCGTCTCCTCTTCCTCCTCCAGGTGCAGCATCTTCAGCCGCTTTATTCTCTGCTGCCCTTGCACTTTCACAGCCAACCTCCTCCACTCCGCCTCTCACCTTGAGCAGTTCCTGCTCCTCTGCCCACAGCAGCCAGTTGTCCGTTAAGGAAATATTTGAGCCGAAGAAGCCAATGTCTGCCAGTCACCCCCTTGCTCAGCGTCTGATGGCTGGCTTGTCAGAACTGTTAGCCCACCAGCTGTTACCATACAAGCTGGTGGACTCTGAGGCCTTCCGAAAATTTGTGGTGATTGGGACATCGCAGTGGAAGATACCAGGCCGCAATTATTTTTCAAAAAAGGCGATACCCAAACTGTACCGTGAAGTTGAAAGGCAAGTGGTATCATCTCTGGGCACAGCATTTGGTCAAGGGTCCATTTGACCACTGATGCCTGGTCTGCAAAGCACGGTCAGGGCAGGTATATTACTTATACGGCACATTGGTTAAACCTGGTGAATGCTGGCAAGCATGGAGTATGTGGCTGTGAAGCGGACTTGCAGGCAGGCCTGCTGACACCTCCTCTTCTTCTCCTCTTACTCCTCCATCCTCTTCGCTGACGTCCTCCTCCTTGGCTGAATCCTACTCTACTGTTGTGCTCTCCTCTCAAACTGCACACCACCAACTCCCCAGGGCCTATTCCGCATGCCAGGTACGACGGTGTCACGCCATCTTATACATGTATTGCCTCAAAGCTAAGAGTCACACCGGACCAGCACTCCTGGCTGCTCTGAACAAACAGGTGGATCAGTGGCTGACCCCGCACCAACTAGAGATCGGCAATGTGGTGTGTGACAACAGAAGCAATCTCTTGACGGCTTTGAGTTTGGACAGGATGACACATGTGCCCTGCATGGCACATGTGCTGAATCTTATAATCCAACGATTTGTGTGTAAGTTCCCAGGCTTACAGGAGGTCCTGAAGCAGTCCAGGAAGGTGTGTGTGCATTTCAGGTGTTCCTACACGGCCATGGCGCGCTTTTCCAATATTCAGTGGAGAAAGAACTTACCAGTGAGGCACTTGATTTGTGATAGCCCAACTCGCTGGAATTCAACGCTCTTCATGTTTGATAGAGATGGCCCGAACGGTTCGACTGCGAACTTATTCACGCGAACTTCGATGGTTTGCGTTCGCGGTGAACCGTGATCTTTATGGCAAGTTCGACCCACCCCTATACTACATCATTAGGCTCAACTTTGACCCTCCACATCACAGTCAGCAGACACATGGTAGCCAATCAGGCTACACTCCCTCCTGGAGCCCCCCCTTATATAAGGCAGCTACGTCGGCCATTTTCCTCACTCGGTGTTGCTGCAGTAATTAGAGAAGGGAGAGGTGTGCTGCAGTCTGCAGAGAGGCATAGGGACATTGGGAAAGCTTAGTTAGGCTAAAGTTAGGCTTGTTAGCTTGCTCCTTGCTGATACTTATTGCTAAAAAGCACCCCACACCAGCTCTAATGTTGTTCTTGTGATCTGTTTTTTTTATTTTTTTTTGTGTGTGTGGCCCGCTGACACTTGCATATACAGCCCTGTCTGTCAGTCAGTTGCAGCTGGGCCTTGATAATTCCTATAATGCAAGTTCCAGCACATTCAGTGACTACCTTTTCACTGCACGTGTGTGTCAGCTGCTCATTTGTAATACTACTCACTGGCTCACCTCATACCTGTTCAGTGCATGACAGCAGCACGCAGTGTTATATTATATAGCAGTCACTGCATACCTGTTGACGGTACCTGTGTGTGTGAGACAGCTGCTCATTTGTAATACTACTCACTGGCTCACTGCATACCTGTTCAGTGCACCTGTGTGACTGCACATTGTATTAGTCTGCCTGTTTTTCCCAATATGGGCAAAACAGGCAGAGGCAGAGGCAGGTCACCCGGCAGGTCTGTTCGAGGTCGTGCTGTCGTGATTTCATGCGGCCCTGGACCAAAGTAGTGTTCAGAAGGCACATGCCATCAACCCCCAAGATTGTCAGGACGTAGTTGACTATTTAAGACAGAACACCTCATCTTCCTCAGCTTCCGCACGGAACCGTGACTTATCTTCCTCCTCCTGCTCGGATTCTGGCACCCCACTTAACATTCAGTCGGCCGCCACCACCAAAGTGCCATCATCCCAGGGCTCAGCGATGTGGACATTTTTTGTGTGTCTGCCTCAGATGAGAGCAATGCTATCTGTACTCTCTGCCACCAAAAATTGAGCCATGGAAAGACCAAGACCCGCGTAGGGACAACTTCCTTACGAAGGCACATGATGACAAAGCACAAACTGCAATGGGATGACCACCTGAGGGAAAGCAGCACACACCAAGCAAAGCCACACACCATAGTGGAAGATATCAGGCCGCAATTATTTCTCAAAAAAGGTAATATCCAAACTGTACTGTGATGTTGAAACAAGGCAAGTGGTGTCATCTCTGGCACACAGCATTGGGTCAAGGGTCCATCTGACCACGTGGTCTGCAAAGCACGGTCAGGCCTGCCCGAAGACTAAGTCAGTCCCCACACACAGCATCTCTGCCTGCACACCATGTGACTGCCTGCCCCAAGACTAAGTCGGTCCCCACACAGCATCTCTGCCTGCAGGCCAATTCACTGCCTTCTCAGCCACCACGACAGGGTCTAGGACTCCAGGTGGATTCCTGAATTGCTATAATAATTTTTCTGGTGCGTGTTCATGCCTGCCTAATTTTTCTGGCTGCACTGCGGCTGCAACAACAACACATTGTGGACAGACGTTGCTTCATTGTGGACAGACCAAATTCGATCAGCTGGACAGTCACTGTTGTTCTATCATTGACAGGGCCGGATTTCTACTTTTCAACACCCTAGGCCATCTATCATCAGCCGCGCCCCCCCCCCCCCACCTCCTCCATCCTTCCCAGGTGGGGACATGACTACATAATCTGTAAAGAGCTGCAGAAGACATCAGTGCTATTCAGATACATAATAATAACACGGTAGGACATTAAACTACGGTACTATTAGATTGTGAGCTCCTTTGAGGACAGACAGTGACATGACTATGTACTCTGTACAGCGCTGCAGAAGATGTCAGTGCTATATAAATACATAATAATAATATGGTAGGACATTAGGCTATGACTATGGTAGGATTAGATTGTGAGCTCCTGAGGACAGTTATTGACATGACTATGTACTCTGTAAAGTGCTGCAGAAGACGTCAGAACTATATAAATACATAATAATAAAATGGTAGGACTTTAGACTATTACTATGATAGGGATTAGATTGTGAGCTCCTCTGAGGACAGTCAGTGACATGACTATGTACCCTGTAAAGTGCTGCAGAAGATGTCAGCACTATTAAATACTGTACACTGGCAGAAGTATATAGCTACTGAGGAAAGACAAAGCATGAAAGAGAGAAAATATAGAGAAAGCCACATAGCGGAGGATGACAGGGAAAGTGAGACAGGACAAATGGGCAAGAGATGGTAAGAGGGATGGTTGGAGAGCTAGTCTAGGAGAGAAGAGAGAGGGTGGGTGCTCCAACACTTTATCCTACACGTCGAACTAACCTACATCCCATAGACTTTTACTATCCCTTCCCCTCCCCCACCCCTAACCCTAACCCTCCTGGTATACGTTTGATAGTGGATGTAGGCAAATTCGACGTGTAGGTTATCACGTCGGAACATGGGCAGTGCAATAATACATCTATTATGTCAGCCATAGTTATATTACAAGTAATGCCATCTGTCAAGCTCCATTTGCACACCATAATCATTTTACCTTTACAACATTACACATAGTGCAAATAAATAATGCCTGCACCCTTCTCCCCCACAAACATTGCCTTTCCCCATGTGAAGAGTGCAGAAATGCAAAGCAGACAGAAGACCCAAACTGCAAAGCAGCAGCCTGTCATACATGCCTGACATTTCTGACGCCGCCTGCAGAGTCCGTGCTGCACTCAAAAGGAAAGGCTGATTGACTACACGTGTCTTGCACAGTGTGAAAATGCTGATTGTTATCAGTGCAGAGCTGCAGACACAATGGAGGCTCAATTTACATCCCTGCCACTATTCTCCCTTCCCCGTGCAGAGCTGGCAGCGCAGAGGCTCTTTTATATTTACCTCTCTATGCTTGCTCTATTTTCTTCCTCCTCTTGCAGGTCAGCTCAGCTACTAGGATGCCGAGGGAAGGGGTGGAGAGCTGAGCAGACCTGCTGGTGGAGAAAGAAAATAGAGCGTGCACGGAGCAGTAAATATGAAAGAACCTCTGAGCTGCCAGCAAGAAGCAGAAGTCAGAAGAGCCTACCGGACCGGCCTGTGCAGAAATCCAGGCCAGACGTGACCTCCCTGCTCGCTCTGTGTAATTACCTGAAATCTCCCCCTGCTCTGGAGCCATGATCGCTGTCTGAGTGTACTGATGGGCTCTTTCAGCCCTCGACCTTCACAAGAAGTTGTGTGTCTGCACATCCGGCTGTCCAACCTGCCGCTAACAATCCAGGGTGGTTACAGACAGTCCAGGTCTGGCATCCTGCAGCAGACAGAGTGTATGTACTGGGACACACTGGGCAGGAGGAAGTGGAGGAGTGTGCAGGGGAAGCTGTAGTTGCCGTCCCAGGTGGGCGGCATGAATAATGCGGCCAAGCGCTTTGAAGTTGTTTACTCTGCGCTGCAAACACTTTTCTGCCCCTAAGCCGCCCCAAACAATTCTGAAATTCTGTCGCCCTAGGCCAGTGCCTAGTTTGCCTTGCCAGAAATCCGGCCCTGATCATCGAGCTACCACAGCTCGGCGACCATATGGGCTTGAAAACAGCCATGGCCTGTACTCTCGCCATGGTGCGCACCAGTCCAGCAAAGCCGTGACTACACAAACAGCTGTTTGTGGTGCGTTACACAGTGAGTTTGGTGTGTCAGTGTGAAGCAGCACACTAATTACACTACCTGATTGGTGTATACACATGCAAGATGTTTTAAAGCACTTTATGCCTCCAATTTAGCATTGCAATGTGATTTAAAATGCTGCTGTGCGTCAAATCCAGATTTTTTTCCCCGGGACTTTTTGCATGTATCCCACTCCCCCATGCAAAAACTCAGGTGTTAGACCCCTTGAAACATCTTTTCCATCACTTTTGTGGGCAGCATAAATGTTTGTAGTTTTCAAAGTTTGCCTCCCTATTGAAGTCTATTGCGGTTTGCAAAGTTCGCAAACTTTTTCGGAAGTTCACGTTCGAGGTTCGCGAACCTAAAATCGGAGGTTCAAGCGATCTCTAATGTTTGACTGCCTGTTACAACAGGAGAAAGCTGTCAGCGAGTATCTGTACAGCTACAGCGCTAGAGCATGCTCTGGGGAGCTGGGGATTTTCTTGCCGAGGTACTGGACACTCATGCATAATGCCTGCAGGCTCATGCATTCGTTTGAGGAGGTGACAAACCTGGTAAGTCGCAGTAAAGGCACCATCAGCGACCTGATCCCATACGCTTTCTTCCTGGAGTGTGCCATGCTTAGAGTGCTGGATCAAGCTGTAGAGGAGCGTGAACTGGAAGAGGAAGAGGGGGGAGGAGGAGGAGGGGGAAGAGGAGTCAGAGGAGGAAGGTGGCTTTGAGGAGGAGATGGAAGAACAACCGCAGGCTTTGAGGTGTCTTTCCAACACTTCCAACACTGATGCACAGCAAGCTCTCCCAGCTACACATACCTGAATCCATCTGCAAATGGATAACCAATTTCTTAACCGACAGGAGACAGCAGGTCAGACTTGGGAAGCACACATCAAGCTCTCTGACAGTCAGTACTGGTGCACCCCAGGACTGTGTGCTTTCCCCACTGCTCTACTCACTGTACACCAATGACTGCATCTCCACAGATCCATCTGTTAAGGTTCTGAAGTTTGCAGATGACACAACAGTAGTTGGTCTCATACAAAACAGGGACGAGTCTGCATACAGGCATGTGGTGGGACAGCTTTCCTCCTGGTGAAGCAGCAACAACTTGGAACTAAATGCTCTCAAAACCATGGAGATGATAATAGACTTTAGGAGATCTCTCCCCCAGCACCTCCCCTTAACCATAAATGGATCCACAATAACCCAGGTAGAGTCATTCAAGTTTCTTGGGTCCACAATCTCACACAACCTAAAATGGGACAAGAAAACTGCCACTATTGTCAAGAAAGCGCAAGAAACAGAGGATTTACCATCTACGGCAGCTAGAAAAGTTTGGCCTACCTCAAAATTTAATGTTGCAGTTCTACACTGCAGTCATCGAATCCACCATAACATCATTTATGACTGTATGGTTCGGCTCCTGCTCAACATTAGAAAAGGTGAGGCTGCAGCGCATCATCCAAACAGCGGAAAGGATAATTGGCTGTAGCTTACCTTCCCTGCAGGATCTTTATGCTAGCAGGTCCAGAAAGAGAGCAACCAAAATTGCCTCTGACCCCTCTATCCCAGCTCAATCCATCTTCCAGCTCATGCCTTCAGGAGTAAGATTCTGGTCAATCGCTACCAAAACCTCTAGACACAGGAACAGCTTTTTTCCTCAAGCGGTAGCCATACTAAATGCAGAACCCCGCTAGAGCTGCTAGGACTTGAAAGACATCAGCACAGAACTGTAAATGAACAATTCACACATTGCTTACTGCCACTCTACTTGCATAATGTTCTTGACTTGTAATATACACACTGTCTGTCCTTGCATTGTTTTTGTTCGTGTTTGTTAAAGAAAACCTGAACTGAAAATTAAAAGTCAAAATAAACATACACAAGTCATACTTACCTACTGTGTAGTCTACTCCTCAATCTATTTTTCCTCTCCTGCGTCCTGTTTGTCCACTGTGATCAATGGAATTCTCCGTCCTCCATTTTGAAAATGGCCATTACCCCATAACAGCTTCCTGGTCAGCACACAGTTAAACTGTAATATCGCCCACTTGAGCCATAGGGAAACATGGACACATCAGTTCTCCTCTCAGCTGTAACTGACAGCAACTGATATATAACTGACAGCAACTGATATATTTCAGTTCTGACAAAATGTTGTCAGAACTGGAAGGGATCACTGTAAGAAGAAAATGGTGAGCCTCTGAGAGGAACTGATGGCAAGATAACTATGTAATGTTCATTTGAAGTTACCTCATGTTTATTTTAAATAATTTTACTCAGTACAGGTTCCCTTTAAGTGCGGATATAGACACTCTGAGCAGCGATGAACCCATGGACTACTGGGTGCGCAGGCTTGACCTGTGGCCAGAGCTGTCACAATTTGCTTACTACTAGCTTGCCCCACTCTGGCTTGCCCCACCTCAAGTGTCCTGTCAGAAAGGACCTTCAGCACAACAGTCGCCTAGGTCAAAAAAGTGTTCAGTATCTCACCTTTATCAAAATGAATGAGGCATGAATCCCGGAGGGCTACTGCCTGCCCAAAGACTAAATCAGTCTCCACACAGCATTTCTATCTGCAGGCCGCTTGACTGCCTTTTCCGCCACCACCAACAGGGTCCAGGACTCCAGAAGCGGCCGCTACCAAAAATAATAATAATTTTTCTAGTGTGGGTACATGCCTTATTTTTCTAAAACAACAAAGCAAAACAGACCCTGCTTCTCATTCAATTACTTTATTCAAAAATGTGTGATCAACACTGTATGTGTACTGAGCGTCACTTTAAAAACATACAACACTCACTGACGATGTTAAAAGCGCAGCCGGCTGGGCACACAGCAATCAACACACCTAACACACCAGACATGCCTGGGATCCCCACCACACATCCACTTGAATTGCAGGGGCCGCCTGATGACCAGGATGTATAACAAGCATGTAGAATCCTCTTAAGTAAAGAAACAGTTCCACCAATCAAGTAAGAGGGTCACAGGGAGCGCATGCAAAGCACTGCGGGCAAGCAAAAAGCAAAAGGCAGATGATCCCTGGGCTCATAGCACACGCTCATGCATTAGTAGCCAAGATTCTGCCTCACTGAGGCTCTCACCACTCCCAGTGTAGTCTACATAAGCGTCCGTCCAGTGACCAGTCGAACATCATATTCCTTCAGAGGTATCAGTAGCCATGCACTGCAGTCCACTTGCTGAGTGGGTAAAGTTGGGTTCCTTCAGTGTCAGGCCTGTGACTGGTGGAAGCGTGTGCACACGTGCGTGGCCAGCATAAGATGTATCCAGCATGAACCCCTTCTTGGATAGGGCCTCCCGTTCGGTCAGCCGGCGCCAGGCTCCGTCGTAGGCTTCAGGTAGCAATCCATGCGGACAAATAAAACTCTTGAAGGAGAACTGTGTTACCAAAAATACCCACTAGATGGCAGGAGAGATATGCGACATCCTAAATGTACGTCTACGTGACGTTATTTAATGGCAACCTTGAACGAACGCTCCCAGATCACATGATTAAGGCCGGAAGCGGGCGATACGCATGGTGAGGGAGGCCTCACTGACTATGTGCAGCCCAGTGTTATCGCCTGCCTGAAGCCTACGACGGATCCTGGCACAGGCTGACCGAACGGGAGGCCCTATTCAAGAAGGGGTTCATGCTGGATACATCTTATGCTGGCCACGCACATGTGCACACGCTTCCACCAGTCACAGGCCTGACACTGAAGGAACCCAACTTTACCCACTCAGCAAGTGGACTGCAGTGCATGGCTACTGATACCTCTGAAGGAATATGATGTTCGACTGGTCACTGGACGGACGCTTATGCAGACTACACTGGGAGTGGTGAGAGCCTCAGTGAGGCAGAATCTTGGCTACTAATGCATGAGCTTGTGCTATGAGCCCAGGGATCATCTGCCTTTTGCTTTTTGCTTGCCCGCAGTGCTTTGCATGCGCTCCCTGTGACCCTCTTACTTGATTGGTGGAACTGTTTCTTTACTTAAGAGGATTCTACATGCTTGTTATACATCCTGGTCATCAGGCGGCCCCTGCAATTCAAGTGGATGTGTGGTGGGGATCCCAGGCATGTCTGGTGTGTTAGGTGTGTTGATTGCTGTGTGCCCAGCCGGCTGCGCTTTTAACATCGTCAGTGAGTGTTGTATGTTTTTAAAGTGACGCTCAGTACACATACAGTGTTGATCACAAATTTTTGAATAAAGTAATTGAATGAGAAGCAGGGTCTGTTTTGCTTTGTTGTATTGGATTTTCCCTTGACCAGCCCCATGCTCCCACACTTGTTGTGGTTTTCACTATTACACTACCAGTGAGTTCCAGGCTATATATTTTTGTCTATATGCCTTATTTTTCTGGCGGCACTGTGGCTGCAACATCAAAACAGAAGGCATGTACATGTGTCAATTTCCCTTCGTGATCGTTACCTTGCCGTGGTGAAGGGGCTTCACAATGAAGCAATTACCTATATGAGTGTGTTTTGGGCACACCCAAGATAATAAGGTTGCTGCTTCATTGTGGACAGACCAAATTTGATCAGCTGGACAGTCACTGTTGTTCTGTTATTGAACTACCTCAGCCTGACCATATGGGCTGGAAAACCGTCATCGCCTGCACTCTCGCAAACTGCGCACGAGCACAGCCATCACTACACAAACATTGCCACTGAGAGGAATGACATTTTATGTCCTGAGAGTGTCAACTAATGACAACCCTTTGCGGCTGTTTGCAGCGGTGCGTTAAACAGTGAGTTTGGTCTGTCAGTGTGAAGCAGTACACTACTTACACTACCTGATCGATGTATACACGCGCTAGATGTTTTAAAGCACTTTATGCCTCCAATTTAGCAATACAATGTGATTTCTGCCCTTTAGGGATTGTAACCCTACTCTGCGTCAAATACTTAATTTTCGGAGGGATTTTTGGCATGTATCCCACTCAGCCATGCCCCCTCCAGGTGTTAGACCCCTTGAAACAACTTTTCCATCACTTTTGTGACCAGAATTAGCCCCTACATATTTTCAAAATTTGCCTGCCCATTGAAGTCTATGGCAGTTTGCACAAACCTGAACTTTTGCAGGAGTTTGCGAACCCAAAATCTGAAGTTTGAGCCATCTCTGTTTGTCCATCAGATTTTAAAAATACACTTTGTTCTTTCTACCTATTTTTGCACAGGGACCACATCTTATTTTTGTAATGGTCAAAGACCCGGGTCCAGCTCACAGCCGTGCTCCTCTTTCTGCATGAGCACAGTTGAACTGCACCTGTGTGAATATGGCCATACCTGCACAGTAGCACTGTGCCGCTTGTGGACTATCGGACTTGGCTTACTGCACATACGCGGCCATACTAATGTAGGTGCAGTATGGACAGGCTTGTACACAGTGGGAATGCTGACACTAGAACATAATTCGTAAGCTCTTGTTGGATACTTTCAGAGGGTCCACTTATAGCAATTGTGGGGGCGAGGAGGACATGGACTATCCAGAGGCTTCCCTCCCTCTACCTAAGTATCTTACTTTTTTTTTTTTTTTTTTTAATAGCTAGGTACACTTTCATTGAAAAAACATTGTTATAGTGAATGGAGTGCTTTTAGAAGAGATTCAATGTGAAAACTTTCACAAAACTACTTCTCTTATTTGCTTTGTAAATAAAGCCAATATGTAATTACTGTTACTTTTATTATTCTTGATTACTCTAACTGGTATATATATTATACTTATCAGATGGTGACAGGTGGGTGACACTGACTTCCCTGTACAAAGTCCCAATGGCCATAAAACTGTATTGTATAAACTTTACTATTACATTTTTACTTGTCTGCACTGGGTGGGCATAGATGGCAGGTGTGCTGAAACTATAGGCATTTTTTTTTCTTTGAACAAAATGATGAAACATTCAAACTTACGGTATACAAGACTTAAGAAATTGGTTTATCTGGTGTACATAATGATAAAATATAGAGAAACTGAGAGCCCGATATAGTGTAGTATGTTAGCACAAATAAGATATAAATAATAAGTGAGAATGTATACTCACAAACATGGGTTACCACTCAGGCAACCACTGTATAGGCAGGTGAGACTGAGGCGCTACACCTGCTATTGACGAATTTCTGTTTTGTCCCCACGTTTATTGCCTGATGAGGCGGGCTTGGCCTGTGAAACGTGTCTGATTTATGGAGGTAAGTCCACCGCTTCCTCCAAGAAAGTTTTAAAAGTTTTATCCATTTTTGTCCTGCTGGCACTTTGTTCACCGACTGCGACTGGTGTAGATAATGAATCACCAGGAACTGAGAAGACAAAAGCACAAAAGAAAATCAGGAGCCAAATAGTATGTAAGTGCAATTGAAGATGGTAAAAAAAGACGTGTACTCACAATAATTGGTTGCAAGACGGCAACCAACGTTAAGGCCTGTGGGAAGAACCCCCCCCCCCCCCCCCCCCCACACACACACACACACACCCAACACACACACACATTTGTTTTTGGATTGATGGAACTCAGGAATCAGGAACAAACTGGTCACACACCTATAAAGTGGAGATTTATTGGGACATAAAACTACAGCCTCCCAACAAAAGTGTAACAGTTGTAAACTGGAGGATGTCAGTACAAATCAATTTAAAACATCTGAAAACCAGTTAAAGAAGAGAGATAATGGTTAGCTTAACGCTTTCATAAAAAGCCAATGGTGTCTTGGACGAAAAAGTTTCATTAGCACAATTTGTAAAGGAAACATGAGGTGAGAGTAATATGGAGGCCACCATATTTATTTCCTTTTAAACAACACCAGTTACCTGGCTGTCCTCCTGATCCTGTGTCTCTAATACTTTTAGCCGTAGACCCTGAACAAGCATGCAGCAGATCAGGTACTCTGACTCAGCTGCCTCAGGTTTTACAGGATAAGCCATATGATTGTTCCAGGGTTTTGATTCAGACACTTCTTATGCCAGAAGATCAACTGGGTTGCCAGGCAACTGGCATTGTTTACAAGGAAATAAATATGGCAGCCTCCATATCCCTCTCACTTCAGGTTCACTTAAAGTAAACCTAAGGAGACAAAATTGTAACAAATTATACATTACTGTGTACAACTGTGTAATGTATAAGTCCAGAGTCCAGAGACAGAGCAGCCCCTTATTTTGCCTGGTCTCCCACCTTGTGTGTGCGTAGTGTAGTAAGACTGTGTGTAGCAGACTTCTCTGGGACCGTACTGGGCATGGACGCTTGCCAATATTTCCAAACTGGGCAGCATGGTGGCGTACTGCTTAGCACTCACGCCTTGCAGCGCTGGGTCCCTGGTTCATATCCCAGGCAGGGCACTATCTGCTTAGAGTTTGTATTTCCTTTAGTCACTTCGGTTTCCTCCCGCATCCCAAAAACATGCAGATAAGTTAATTCTCTTCCCCCTAAATTGGCCCAAGACTATGATACATGCACTACACAATATAGATATATGGTCTATATGTATGGACTATGGTAGGGATTAGATTGTGAGCCCCTCTGAGCAGGGATGCTCACCAGGATCCGGGCACCCGACCATTTTTACGCTATCCGGGTCGGATCCAGATCCAGATACCTGGATCTGGCCGCATAATCCAGATACCCGCTGGTACCCGTGGATATCCGACGGATATCCAGATCTGGGTACTGTAACAAGGGAGATGATGTCATTGAGCCAATCAGAGGGCCCCCAGCCAATCAGAGGGCTCCCAGCAGAAGCCCTAGCAACCAATCACAGAGGGGAACTCTGGCCAGCCCCACCTGACCTCATTGAGCCAATCAGAGGCCTCCCAGCCTAAACCATGGCACCCAATTACAGAAGGGAACCCTGGCCAGCCCCCCTGTGTAATAATGAGGGCTGGCATGATGAGACAGATCGTCCTTGCTTGTGTGGCTGGCTGGCTGGTCACTGACAGACTTGCTCCAGTGCTGTTGGCTTAGCAAGTGCTGCCTGTATACAGTGATAAACCTAAAGCTTTGAGTGCTAAACACCTTCACTACACTATTGTTCTATTGTTTTTTTAGCTAGCTAGTGTAATTGTTTGATTTCATTCACTCAGTTAGGTCCTGTCTGTGTCTGTGTGTGCTGTGCAGGCCAGCAGGACAGTATAGGTTAGGGAATAGGATTACTGTGTTATTGTATTGTATTATATAGTTAGTTAGTACTGCAGTTAGTTGTTAGAGAGAGTAGTACTGTGTTAGCTTACTACAGATTACTGCTGTGCTGCTGTGCTGAGCATTGTCAGTGTGACAGTACAGATAGTGTGCACTGTCTGTCCTCTACTCTGCGGTCTGTCACCCCGTGCTGATTTGATTTAAAGTCCAACCCCGATTTCATTAAAGTAAAAGTACCCCACATCATCTGGTGACATCATCACGTACAAGTTGTACTATGTCTGCTGGCACCGGCAGCCGGGGGAGGGGCAGCAAGGGCAAGAGGACAGGGAGCAACATTACGGCCACCCTCAGAAGGTCTGCCGTGTCAGTGTCGACCCCAGCGGACAGCCTACCCTCAGTCAGCGAGCTTTTTGCTCCAGGCGCCACGATTGAACTCAGGGCTGTTAGCCGCAAGGAGTTTGAGGAGGATGTTCTGGGTTTTGAGGAGGGGGGTATGATGTTGATGATGGGATGAAGGACCGTGACTACCATCCACAGGATGGGGATGTCAGCTCTGACTCTGAGGAGGAGGATGCATCGGTGGGTTTGGCACGGAGGATCAGCATTGCAGACAGTGGCCATGGAATGCGGGACCCACCACATCCTTCTGACGCTACCACCAGCCGCACCACTCAACCCCCAACCGGCACAGGGAGAAAAGCCGCAGCATCCCATTCAGGCTGCAGGGGAATCTTCACCTCCCCAATCTGGCGGTCTTTCACTCTGCCCTCATTGGACAGCAAGTTTGCCATATGCAATGTGTGCAAACTACAGATGAGCAGAGGTTGTGACCCCTACAAGTATGGCACCTCCAGCTTCATCACCCATCTGGCCAAAAAACTCCTCATTGTTGAGCATGAGGAGTTCAAGAGGCTGAAGCAAGCTGGCGCTGGCTCCCACCGCCACGGTGCCACAGGCCACTGCTGCTGATACCACCACCTATATTCAACCCAAAACACAATTGCGGTGTCATTTTTTGGAGGTGTCTGGGCTGAAAACTGTCATGTCCCAGTTGTGCGATTGGACTTTGGACACAATGTGGGCTGCACGACCGCTGTCTGGAACCTAGTCCTGATGTTAATTGACAGCTTTTTTTTTTTTTTCATTTTATGTCCACCAAATAAAAAATTAGTGTTTCCCTTTAAAAAAACATGATGCTACATGCATCATTTACCCTAAAAACCCTTTTTAAAGCTATTTAAAGGGCACTTCCGGTTTTTCTATCCGGGTACCCGAATAGGTCGGGTACCCGCGGGTAATTTGGTCGGATACCCGAATTCACTCGGGTATCCTCAAGGTCGGATCCGGGTACCCGAATTGGATCCAGATATCTGGGTACCCGGATCCAGATCCGGGCGGGTATTAAAAAGTACTACCCGAGCAACCCTGCCTCTGAGGGACAGACCCTCAATCTCCTGGTAATGCCTGTGGTAGTAAAGGAAGTCACATGCTTCTGCTTGGTATGGCAAACAGCAAAAGAGATTAATCACCCTGTTAGTGACTTTAAAAAAAATTGCTTGCTGGGAAGGATTTCTCTCTGAGCACCTATATTGAAACTCCATTAACCAGAAGTCTCAAGCAACCAGAAAAAAAATTCTGGCCATGCAGGATGCATAAATCTAGTTTTACAACTCTTTACATTATACATTAATAAACATCTGTTACATTAACCACTTAAGTACCAGTGGTCTCTGCCTCCTTAAAGGGACTCAGAGCTGACATTATTAAGATTTAAAACATACCTGGGGCTTCCTCCAGCCCCATCCGCCTGGATTGCTCCCACGACGCCATCCTCTGCTGCCCGCAGCTACAAGAACCGGGTCCCATCACTGACGTCATTTGGAGCCAGCCTATGCAGGAGAAGTGCGCCCTCTACGTATCTCTCCAGCGGCTGCTGGAGAGATACGCAAACAGCGCACTTCTCTTACACTAGACTTGGTCCGACTGATGGAAGTGCGGGGACCCAGTTCTCGTAGCTGTGGGCAGCGGAGGATGGCAGCGTGGGAGCGGTCCAGGCGAATCGGGCTGGAGGAAGCCCCAGGAATGTATACAATCTTTAATTTTCAGCTCTGGTACACTTTAAGGACCAGAGACCACTGGTACAAGAAACAACAGAATAGCAATGAATACTGATGAATCGGGAACATGGGCCACCCACTCTGCGTCTTTATGTAGGCAGAGTTCCTGTGAGCCGGTCCTGACCCTGCCTATCAATGTAAGGCAATGGGAGTGGCTTACGTTGATAAACAGGGTCAGGAGCCAATGAAATCAGCTCCTGACCCGCTTACAGGGCTCTGCCGTTATAGAGATGGCAGAGCAAGTGAGCTGCGGTGGGGAGACAGTGGCGAGATCGTCAGGAGCAACGAAAGTGGCGAGAACGTGTGGCATCGGTGTATTGAAATCTACGCCCTGGCAGTCATCAAAACAGGGCATAGATTTCAATCATCAAAGTCCTTAAAGGAGTTATCAGGCATTTAAAAAAAAAAAAAAAGCTTTATTCACCTGGGGCTTTCTCCAGCCCCTTGCAGCCGACTGTCCCACGCTGACTGCTTCACTTTTCGCCTGTGTCCCAGTCTCCGCGCAAGGTATTCAGGCCGACCCCAAGGTTGTCCTTACTGTGGTTGTGGCCTTACTGTGGCTGCGCCGCTGTCAATTATGGCCACGTTGCCCACGGCATACTGCGCAGGCGCAGTAGTTCGGATGGCGTAGAGAGCGGAGTGGTCGACGTGGGACAGTCTGCTGCAAGGAGCTGGAGAAAGCCCCAGGTGAGTAAAGCTTTTTTTTTTTTTTTTAATGCCTGATCATTCCTTTAATCACTTAATGACAAGCTGACTTATAGAAACGTCCTGCTAGAGCCTCTTAACGGCTCCAGGACGTTTTTATGAGGCAGACAGTGCTGCTCCCACGAGTGCACGTGCATTCCTGTGCACAAGCACGTGAAAATAGTGAGAAAAAAAATACACCTTTATTTCCAAATACTATATTGTCACCATACTTTGTACTAACTAGGGACATAATTAAAGTGTTGTGATAACCAGGACAAATAGGCAGATAAAATGTGTGGGTTTTATGTACAGTAGCAGTGTTTATATTAAAACTATAGGGGATAAAATTGGAGAAATAGTGTATTTTTTCATGTTTTCGTTGTTTTTCCCTTTAAAATGCATAGAAAATAAAGTAATTACTGAAAACAAATATCAACCCCAAAAGCTTAATCGGTGGTAAAAAATCAAGATATAGATAATTTCATTGCGATTAGTAGTGATTATTCTATTGGCAAATGAAAGGGATGAGCACTGAAAGGTGAAAATCGCTCTTGTCCGTTAGGGTAAAACGCCTTTGGGGTGAAGTGGTTAAGTAGTTAAATTAAGTCTGTCACTTGTCCTAATTAGCTTTTAATTACTGTATTTCAACATTAATACAGAGTTGATGGTAAGTAAACAGTGTGGAAAATAGTACTGTACTGTGTTTTAGTTAGGCCTATTTTTAACACTGACTCTCAAGCAACCAGAAACTACACTTATCAGCATCAGCCAATCCCCCTTGGTACTAGATAATGGGGGTTTTACTGTACTTTTCTTTTTGTATAAAGGCAAGAGGGGCTGTGCAAATGTCAATAAGAAAAGTCATTTGGAAACATTCCTGTTAATATTCATTTTTTTTTTTTTTTACTTTTGGTTGACATGATTGTTTTCTAGTTTACCACACAGCTGTTTCTGCTAATAAATATTTTGGTCATGAAGAGTGTTTGTTTAATTTCATGTGTTTAAATTACAATCTGAAATAACATGGTCAACATGGTCTGCCAGATGACAAGTCATTAAAAAATAACACAGTCAGGCTTTGTTCACATCTAAAATCGAAGCGAATGAAACTACTCAACTTAATGTTAACCGGAAACACATAGATGACTATGCTTTGACTTATTGAGATGGACGCAACCCCTGAGAGTTCAGCAGGGTGGTTTTGGTCCCCCAACTCTTAGGCCCGGTTCACATTAGCGTTCCCTGTCCGGATTCGCCGGGCCGGATCCGGACCGTATACTGTACCAAACGGAACGTATGTTCCGCATAGCAATGCAAAGGCTATGCGGACGTTCACACGTGTCCGTTCCCTACAGTACGGAGCCGGACCGGATCTGGACTCCGGACACTTTTCCAACATGCGCTATTTTTTGGGCCCGGCTCTCCGGCCCACGCACCCGGACCGGAGCCGGACTGGAGCCTGACTGCACCATCCGGAACACAGAAACCAATGGGAAACGGAAGGCACAGAACACACTGCCTACAAACACCTGACGTTCTACCCCACTTCCTATGCGTATCCAAGCGGCCATTTCAGATGGGGACACATGGGCCAAGCATGTCTGGAGTGGAGCAGCAGTGACAGACGTGCTGGAGCTGTTTGGCAGAATGTCGGAGGTGGAGGTGAGGCCTACAGCGGAGGAACCTGATTCTACAGGTGCACCAGGTGCACCTTCTGCTGACCCCAACATTTTTTTATTTAAATTTCGCTATTTTTTGACCACGGATCCGGATGGCAGCCTGATGCATGCCTGATGCAAACGGACCGGATCCGGATCAGGTCCTGATCCGATCAGGATCCGATCAGGATCCAGTCCGTTTGCATGGCAAAACGCAAGTGTGAACGGGGCCTAAGGGAGATCTGCTCCATTCGAATTATAACTAATCTCAAAACAACATAATTAATAATTTATCTATGGAAGTATCATAGAATTCTTCTTACTATAAAACATAAATCTAGTAACAGGATTAGCAACAATATGTTGCTTAAATACTTATGCGTTAAGTACACCAATTTGATTATTACTACATGTATGACATATGAACAAATGTTACTATCACTATGAATACTGTTTGATTGGGAAAACTGTTCTCAACGGCTGTTATAAAAGCTATGTTATTGTTACCAATGTAAAATTTTTATTGACAAATGTATACAACTGCCTATTTGGCTGTACTTTTTCTTTTCTTTTCTTTTTTTAAAAAACTCCAATAAAAACTATTTAAACACATCTAAAATCGAAATTGCAGATGGCCGCGACTTTGTGAGTGATTTTTGTCCCCCTCCCGGCGCTTACCTCACCAGAGCGATTTGTTTTTTCACTTCCTGACACAAGTCAGAAAGTGAACTATTTGACCCGGAAAAGAATACATACAATGTATTTATTCTTAAAAGCACAAACGCAATCGACGCACAAAGCTATTTTGTTAGCGTTTTGCGCTTTTCCTATACCTTCCATTGTAGCAAAAACACCCTAAAATTGGTACGTGCAACGCTTTACTGAGCGAAAAGCAGACGAAACACGCCGATATGAACTAACCCATAAGGATGCATTGCACAAGTGATTTTAGGGCATTTTTTAAAATCGCCGGCGATAAAAAAAAAAATGCAAAACGCCCTAGGTGAACAAGCCCTCAGTCAAGTGTATTGGGAATGCTAGGGAGATGGGATAATGCAAATGTTCTAAATGTTCCATCTCCTATACTAAATCTATGCTGTTCATACTTAGAAAGGCTCAGAGATATGGGGGTTGATTTACAAAACTTGCTTATGTTTTACCTTAACTGTAAGGAGCATTAAAGCATGAGATAAACAAATAAGAAGAGATAATTCATGAGATAAACAGATGAGTAAAGATAAACCAAGTCATTTAAGTAGAGATAAATCATGACTTAAGTCATTTAAAGTCATTGAGAGGCTATAATAATGGGTCCTAATGAGCCTTCCATCTCCTGTTCAAATTCCCCACCACGCGGGACTTCGGAAGTCTTCGGGAGCCGAGCCCTCCTGAAGACAGTCAACTCCATACTGCGCACGCGTGAGCACGTGAGAGAGGGCGCTCATGCCTGCGCAGTATGAAGTGGACGGTCTTCGGGAGCACTCGGGCTCCCGAAGACTTCTGAAGCGTCAGTTCGGCGGTGAAGATAGCAGCATTTGACCAAATTGGTTGAATACTGCTACGGGGGAGCCAGCGCTGGAATGGGCACCGGGATAGGAGTGGGAAGGCTCATTAGGACCCAGAACCTTCCCTCTCCTTAGGTAAGTACCTTGCTTTGTTTTATTGTTTTCCAATGACTGATTCCCAAAATCTGTAATAAAATAAAAACTCTCTGGGGGATACTTATCTCGGGAGGGGGAAGCCTCTGGATCCTAACGAGGCTTCCCCGTCATCCGGTGAACCCACAATCCAGTGCAGCACCCACCGGAACTGGAGCAAGGTAAATATTTACCTACTGCGATCCTGCGCAGGTGCACTAGCGACTCTCCGTTCGAGTTAAGGTGGAAATAGCTGAACCCGATCGGATCCACTCTACTGCACAGACACGAGTCCTTTGCGACTGCGCAGTAGAGCGGATACGATCGGGTTTGGCTATTTCCGCCTTACCCGAATGAAAAGCCACTAGTGTGACTGGGCAGGATTGTGGAAGGGAAAATATATTACAGCTTGTCAAGCTTGTTGGGGTAGGATTTGGGGGAGCCAGCGCTAGATTCCCTGCAGCTATGGGGACGTGGAAGCCTCATTAGGACCCTGAGGCTTCCCCCTCCCGAGGTAAGTGTCCCCCAAAGCAGAGTCTCTTTATGGAGACATAAATTGTGTGAGTTAATAAGTAAGGTGAGATAATTCAACAGAAAATCTTTATGAATAAGCCCCATGGCGCTGTGCACAGATTTTCTGAGATTGGTTAGACAGGCAGGTATCCTGAGATTTGAAGTACACATATTACGTACTATACTATGTATTTAATAGATTACATGTTAGGCGGCTTTGTGAAAAACCATCAAATCTAAGGAGATCTATTAAAAGCTAAGGCCTCTAGATTTTTATCATATTTACAACTGAACGGTGATCAGAAAAGGTTGTTCTGTTTGCAGTTAAGCTTAGTGGATTGTACTAGCTGGAGGCGCCCAAAACTATAAAACGATTAAAAACCATTAAAAGAAGGCAGGTGTTCGCTTACCTTCTAGGAATGACAACTGTTCAATAAAATGTTCACAATTTATTGCACCAAGGAAGAACAACAGCTAGCTTAAAATCCTGTGTTTCCACCCTGGTTGGGAGTTACAAATTGTAATCTTTGTTTTTAAATTTGTATTTTTGGAGAAGTGATTACACTACCATTCAAAGGCCAAGAGGGGGCAGTATCTCCTCACAATCGATTGTACTTGTTACTTGTGATGTGCGAACAATGCCAACGATCTTTTGCGATTGTTATCACGAACGTTCGTTTGGTACTATCCCACTGACTTTCATGGATCGCCACCGCAAACGAACATTCATGAAATGATCGCAAACACTTGTGAATGTTTATTTGTGCTGTTCACCCATCACTACTAGTTGCATGTGGAGCAACCAGAAAAGTGTGAGTACCTAAGTTTACTGACTCTTTGTTTGTGTACCTTAATACTTCACTAAGATTCAGCTCCCATTATCCCTGTGTATGTTTTTTATTTATCTCTACATAAAATGATAAGCTTAGTAGATGCATGTAGAAAATATGGGGAGTTTTGATGTTTACAGGTCATAGGTCATATTTTGAGGCATGGAACACCAATGGACATGAAATTCATAGATATTGCAATATAAAGGTCCAGGAAGTTAGTTGGAGAGGCAAATAACAGGCTCTATTAGGCAATGCATGTATTGTTTGTATAACGTGAGTCACACAAACTGCAAATTATGTAGCTTGTGTAATGTCCGGTAAAATTTATGTGTGCTGTCTGTGAACGTCATTTTTATCAATATTTAGTGAATACACGTAACACGCACCACTATGCAACTTGGCATATGTACTGGTACTTACACCACTGCTGTAGCACAGGTTGCCTAGGTACTCTAGGTAAAGCACATTGTGTTGATAGTGCAACCAATGCTACATCAGTGCTGGTAAAATGTTACTGTCTTGAAGTGAATGTCCCCCACTGTTACTTAACACTCTTAAAAACCAATGCTCCCCAAGCACCCAATGCTACGTAGCACCCATGGCAACTTAGGTACTTGGCACCCACTTAAGATGGGCCCTTATACTATACACCAACACCACAGCACATCATCATCGTTAATGTCAGCACGGGGGGGGCAATGGTGGATTTATTGCCTGCTGGCGATTCTGTAGCAACAGAATACAAGTTTTGTAGTTTAAAAATTCTGGAAAGGACATTGTATGACCTCTCAGAACAGGAGGTCAAATTGTACTGGACAGTGCAAACTCTCACTAGATACAAAGATCTTCAGTATGTTACCAGGGGCTTCCGGAAATACAGTATCAACATTACCCCGTGTTTATGAAAGAATGGCATGAGGAACACATTCGCCATTCTGAGAGGAAATTGGAAATTGTTTTAGCTCGAACTGATCTTGAATATAATCAAGTGGTGGATAAATTAAATGCATTAAAAGCTGAATTAAAAACTCGGCTAGGGGACACTCGATTTAAATCTATGATGGAGAAAATTGAGAAAACGTCTAATTCCCATCCAGAATGAGATCCGTGACAGGAAACAAAGGAAGTTTATCAGAGACAAAGAGGACTATTTGGGGAATAGGGATTTCAGTTGGGGGCGAGGAGTACCCAAAAAGAACTGGCCCAAACCCCAAAAAACAGGCAAACCAGATCAAGTCCCTAAACCAAAACCCTGTGGAAAACCTAGAGGGGGCCCAAAGGGGAGAGGGTGTGGTTGGACCACAGAATCAGGTTCTGAGGGAAGTGTTACGGAAGAAGGTGCAACACCTGACACCAGTGAGAGTGGTGTAGACCCCAAAAAAACCACAAGGAGGTAATCGCCCTTTAGGCGGAGGCAAAGGAGGGGTAGGGGTAGGCATAGGAGGTTTCCCGAAAAAGAGGAAACAGATTCAGTGGAAGGGCCAAGAATAAGTGAAACACACCCGGAGGGTAAGACAGGTGGGAGGGATGAACAGGAGCTTAGGGTAATCAATCTGTCCAATGTTGCGCTTTCTATGGACTGCCTTAAGCTGGCCACTAACGGTCCAATTTCTAGCAAAAAATCGTTCGAGCGATCAGAAATTCTGATCGGACGAAAAATCGTTCACTACACCATCAACTAACCAATCATTGCTTCCTATCTATCGCGACCACCAAGAAAATCCAAATTTTCGTTCGACGAAAATTCATTCGGGCGACATTTTTTTCACTCGTTCATAATCTATTGTGTCCACCAATCGAGATTATTTACAATCAATCCGATCAGAATTTCTGATCGCTTGAACGATTTTTCGCTAGAAATTGGACCGTTAGTGGCCAGCTTAACACTTCTATCCAAAGGATTGAATTATTGTATCACCAGTGATTTTTATACGTGTTGGTTTGAGGTAGACCTGATGGAGGCTATCAGGAAAATAAATGTGCACAAATTCTTTAAGAGCAAAAATGAATCTAATGTGGTTAATACTACGGTGAGCCCATTGGGTTTCAGCACAAGTGCCGCATTTGACGCCAAAGATGAGGAGATGTTGGGGATCCTAAGAGATCTCTTGGAAGAAAGTGGGGGTATGGGGGCGGAGGAAGTAGATAGGGGACCTAGGTCTTTTCGTAGGTCCACGTTCAATTTGCCAATAACCCCGGGAAGTCCAATTGATGTTTTTCATAAGGGGATCCTTGATGAAATTAGGGCCTGCATTTATCCCAAAGATGCAATGAATATTACACAAGGCGAGAAGGCTGCACTTGATTGGCTGAGATCCAGGACTGATATCATATTGTAACGATTGTATAACGTTTTGGTGTAGCAACACAGGCGTCTGATTATGTGGTGATCTGCAGAATCACCAATAATACAGACGCTATACCTGATTATGTGGTGATCTGCAGAATCACCAATAATGCAATTATAGCTAACAGGAACACAGAATGAGATGTGCTTGGTGCAACAGTAACTGATTAGTTTAATGAGACCTCACCAGAGGAGTTGGTGGGTACTATCAGAAACAGTAACTTAGTAGATTTAACTAAACCTCACCAGAGGAGCTGGTGGGTACTATCAGAAGAGCACCTCACCAGTGGCAAGGGCCCACTGGTGAGTAGAGAGGTCAGACAGACTAGGTTCGGCAACTGAGAGGCAGATACAGTACAGAATCAGTAGGCAAAAGAGTAGTAGGTATTCAGGCAGAGGTTCAGCAACTAGATCAGATGGGCAGAGGTACAGAAACGTAAAGCAATAGCAGAGTCAGAAATAAGACAGAGTCATACACAGAATATCAATAATAATACAATAAAGCAATAGTCCTAGTCTTGTGTGAAATCCCTGGTTTCCTCCCAGATCAAAGCACACCGGATACTAGTCTAAGGTCTGAGCGCTAACACGTATGTATTCGCAACAGCAGACAGGCTGCGAGTGAACCATGAAGGCTTAAGAAGCAGAGGAGATCTCACAGCCGCGCCCACTACTATTAGCCAATCCTGAGCGGCGTGAGTCCCCTCTGACGTCAGCCGACCAGCGGGTCAGCTGACGCGCCTCCTCCCAGCATAAAGGTCCTGTCTACACGCGTGGCCGCGCGATACAGCAACCCTATGTGCCAATGACAATTCCGTCCTTGGCGTGCTAGACCCCGGCGGAACGGAAAAAAACTCCGAGCAGGGAACCGAGGCTGCTGCGGAGACACCCTGCGAGCCCGCAGCCGCAGATGTTACCTTGAGGCGTGGACTCCGGACACGGGCCACCAGGTCTGTCAGGATGCAACCTATAGAACTCTTTTCTAAGTTCTTCAGCATGCATACGATGAGATGACTGGGAACCCAAGATCTCTCCTCAAGCCCAAACCCCCTCCAATGAACCAGGTATTGTATAGAGTTGCGCACAAACCGAGAATCCAAAATGTGTTCTATCTCATACTCAGGTTCCCCATCAATCACCACAGGGGGGGAGGAATCCACATGTACTGCAGGTTTTAACAAGGACACATGGAATGCCTTAACACCTTTCCAACTGGACGGAAGTGAAACAGCATATGTGACCTTATTGATTCTCTTGCAGACAGGGTATGGGCCTATATATCTAGGGCCCAATTTGGCAGAGGGCTGCTTCAGAGCCAAATGTCGAGTAGATACCCACACCAGATCCCCCGGTGCAAAGTCCCACTCTCCCGAACGTCTCCTGTCCAGTGGTGCTCAAATACCCCTTTTTAAAATTTGAGTTTGGTCGAATTCGAATAGTAAATTATTCGAGTTCAGTCGAATATTCAAATCGAATAATTTTTACTATTCGATTCGACCTCGGACTTCGAGCTCACTATTCGAGTCGGTATTCGAGCTCATTATTCGAGCTGACTATTCGAATTGGCCTTAAATAGCTTCCAAGTTTGTTTTGAGGGTGAATGATGCAAGAAACATCTTTTTTTCCAAGTAACAACAGCAAGTGATTATGTGGGGATGTTCCTTTAAAAAAAAAAAGGTGGAAAGAGAAGTTGTGTCCAGAATTTTGTTCAGTACTGTATATACTTCTTCTTCTTCTTCTTCTTCTTCTTCTTTATCTTCTATATCTTCTTCTTCTATATCTTCTTCTTCTATATCTTCTTCTTCTATATCTTCTTCTATATCTTCTTCTTCTTCTTCTTCTATATTGTCTTCTTCTTCTTCATCTTCTTCTTCTTCATCTTCTTCTTCTTCTTCATCTTCTTCTTCATCTTCTTCTTCATCTTCATCTTCTTCTTCATCTTCTTCTTCTTCATCTTCTTCATCTTCTTCTTCTTCATCTTCTTCTTCTTCATCTTCTTCATCTTCTTCTTCTTCTTCTTCTTCTTCTTCTTCTTCTTCTTCTTCTTCTTCATCTTCTTCTTCTTCATCTTCTTCTTCTTCATCTCCTTCATCTTCTTCTTCATCTTCTTCATCTTCTTCATCTTCTTCATCTTCTTCTTCTTCATCTTCTTCATCTTCTTCATCTTCTTCTTCTTCATCTTCTTCATCTTCTTCTTCATCTTCTCCTTCTTCTTCTTCTTCTCCTTCTTCTTCTCCTTCTTCTTCTCCTTCTTCTTCTTCTTCTCCTTCTTCTTCTCCTTCTTCTTCTCCTTCTTCTTCTTCTTCTTCTTTTTCTTCTCCTTCTTTTTCTATATCAGCAGGAGGTAAATTCAGCAGCAGCAGCAGGAGGAGGAGGATGATTGTGTGGCAGCAGGCAGTCAATGAGGCAGGCAGCGAGACGAGACATAATAGGCTGTGGTACCTAGCGGTGGTACCAGGCCGTAAATACACAGCATGAGGTTCCAGACAGCGGTCGTGAAGCCCACATCATGTCCAATACACAACTGGGACAACACAGTTTTCAACCCGGACACCTCTAAAAATAATATCACACAGTATTAATAAAAAGTATATATAATTTTTTTGTTTTTTTAAAGAAATGCAGCTATTTTTGAGCGTAACAAATAACTGGCTGGTGGCGCACGCATTTTGGAAGCGCCATTGTATGTGCTCCCTGGCAGTGGAAACACACAGACAGCAGGAGGTAAATTCAGCAGCAGGAGGAGGAGGATGAGTGTGTGGCAGCAGGCAGTCAATGAGGCAGGCAGCGTGACATAATAGCCCTGGTACCTAGCGGTGATACCAGGGCTGTAAATAAACACAGCAGGCAGGAGGTCCCAGACAGCGGTCGTGCAGCCCACATCGTGTCCAATACACAACTGGGACAACACAGTTTTCAACCCGGGCACCTCAGAAAAATTAAACCTTTTTTTTTAATGTTTTTTTGGTTTTGTTTGTAAAACAAATTACACAGATATATAGCTATTGTTTGACGTAATAGCTGGTGGCAGAGTGGCAGCAGAATGTAATTCTGTGTACCCTGGCAGTGGGAAACACAGACCGACAGCAGCAGCAGCAGGAGGAATGGAGGAGTAATGTGAGCAGCTATTGTTTGACGTAATAGCTGGTGGCAGAGTGGCAGCAGAAGGTAATTCTGTGTACCCTGGCAGTGGGAAACACAGACAGACAGCAGCATCAGCAGGAGGAATGGAGGAGTAGTGTGAGTGTGGCAGCAGGAAGGCAGCGTGACATAATAGCCCTGGTGCCTAGCGGTGATACCAGGGCTGTAAATAAACACAACAGGAGGTCCCAGACAGCGGTCGTGCAGCCCACATCGTGTCCAATACACAACTGGGACAACACAGTTTTCAACCCGGGCACCTCAGAAAAATTAAACCTTTTTTTTTTAAATGGTTTTTTGGTTTTGGTTTTACAACCAATTACACAGATATAGCTATTTTTTGACGTAATAGCTGGTGGCAGAGTGGCAGCAGAAGGTAAATCTGTGTACCCTGGCAGTGGGAAACACAGACAGACAGCAGCAGCAGCAGCAGGAGGAATGGAGGAGTAATTATGTGAGCAGCTATTGTTTGACGTAATAGCTGGTGGCAGAGTGGCAGCAGAAGGTAATTTTGTGTACCCTGGCAGTGGAAAACACAGACAGACAGCAGCAGCAGCAGGAGGAATGGAGGAGTAGTGTGAGTGTGGCAGCAGGCAGGCAGCGTGACATAATAGCCCTGGTACCTAGCGGCGATACCAGGGCTGTAAATAAACACAGCAGGCAGGAGGTCCCAGACAGCGGTCGTGCAGCCCACATCGTGTCCAATACACAACTGGGACAACACAGTTTTCAACCCGGGCACCTCAGAAAAATTAAACCTTTTTTTTTTTTTTAATGGTTTTTTGGTTTTGGTTTTACAACCAATTACACAGATATAGCTATTTTTTGACGTAATAGCTGGTGGCAGAGTGGCAGCAGAAGGTAATTCTGTGTACCCTGGCAGTGGGAAACACAGACAGACAGCAGCAGCAGGAGGAATGGAGGAGTAGTGTGAGTGTGGCAGCAGGCAGGCAGCGTGACATAATAGCCCTGGTACCTAGCGGTGATACCAGGGCTGTAAATAAACACAGCAGGAGGTCCCAGACAGCGGTCGTGCAGCCCACATCGTGTCCAATACACAACTGGGACAACACAGTTTTCAACCCGGGCACCTCTGCAAAATTAAACCTTTTTTTTTTTAATGGTTTTTTGGTTTTGGTTTTACAACCAATTACACAGATATAGCTAATTTTTGACGTAATAGCTGGTGGCAGAGTGGCAGCAGAAGGTAAATCTGTGTACCCTGGCAGTGGGAAACACAGACAGACAGCAGCAGCAGCAGCAGGAGGAATGGAGGAGTAATTATGTGAGCAGCTATTGTTTGACGTAATAGCTGGTGGCAGAGTGGCAGCAGAAGGTAAATCTGTGTACCCTGACAGTGGGAAACACAGACAGACAGCAGAAGGACAGTACACAGCAGCCCACTGTAGGTGTAAAATGTGTGGCTGCAGGCGACGTAATAGTCAAAGTGAACCAGGCTGGCTTAGTGAGCAGGAGCCAGGAGGTGGTAAAGGGTGGTAAGGCACATTAACGATGGTTCTAAGTTCCGGCAGCCAGTTCATGTCCCCCTCTCGCCGACAACAGGGGCCAGGAACTCGCCTTCCACCCACGCCTGGTTCATCTTGAGAAACGTCAGTCTGTCCACAGACTTGTGAGACAGACGTGAGCGTTTCTCGGTGACCACGCCACCAGCTGCACTGAAGCAGCGCTTGGACAGCACGCTGGAAGGGGGGCAGGACAGCACTTCCAGGGCGTACTGCGCCAGCTCGCTCCAGATCTCCAGGCGCTTGACCCAATACTCCATGGGATCAACAGGGGCATCGCTGTCAAGCCCGCTGTAGGACCCCATGTAGTCAGCCACCATGCGGGTCAGGCGCTGGCTGTGACCGGAGGAGGATGCTGCTGCCAGTGGTGCTCAGCAGAGCTCGAATATTCGAGTAGCTCGAATATTCGAGCTCTTTTTCAGCTATTCGAGCTCGGTATTCGAGCTCCGAATAGCTGGAGCTATTCGAATGGGCTATCCGAGTACACTCGAATAGCCCATTCACTATTCGAGCTATTCGAGCAACTCGGCGCTATTCGAGCTCGGTACCGAGCTCGAATAGCGTCATAGCCCAGATTGATGTCCTTAGAGCCAATCAGAGGGCTCCCAGGCCCTCTGACGGCAGCCAATCACAGAGGGGGACCCTGGCCAGCCCCTACCCTATAAATAGCGGCCGCCATGTTACGTTTCTCCATGCTTGCCTGAGACTTGTACAGAGAGAGAGTTGCTCCTTTGTGCTTTGGCTTAGCAAGTGCTCTATTGTGATCATTTACCTAGCGTTTTTGCTCACCTACACCTGCCATATACACCTATATTGTTGTTAGTTAGATAGACATTGTATTTTAGTTAGTAGCTTGTGTGTTACATTAGAGACAGGCAGCTGCTGCAAGCTTACAGGTTTAGGCCTCAGGGGGGCCTTGCCTCTGTGGGCAGCTGTCCTCTGTTTATTTCTCTCATCTATACCAGTATTTCTGCTGTCCTTTACTAATAGTATTGTAGTTATACTGTACTAGGAGTAGGACACTCACTGACTGTCACTGTTTATAGGCTACTAGCTAGCTCCTGCGTGTGTGCACTCACTCACTGTCTGTGTGTACACACACTCTATTTCCTTCTGATTACTGATAGATTATTGTTAGTTAGTTGTACTTACTGTTACTACTTACTCTTACTGTACTAGGAGTCTAGGACACTCAGTCAGACAGTCACTGTGTTCATAGGCTACTAGCTCCTGCGTGCGGTCACTCACTGTCTGAGTGTACACACACCACCCACACTCCATTTCCTTCTGATCGCTGATTGATTATTGTAATTAGTTAGTTCTACTTACTGTTACTACTTACTCTTACTGTACTAGGAGTCTAGGACACTCAGTCACTGTGTTCATAGGCTACTAGCTCCTGCGTGCGGTCACTCACTGTCTGAGTGTACACACACCACCCACACTCCATTTCCTTCTGATCGCTGATTGATTATTGTAATTAGTTAGTTCTACTTACTGTTACTACTTACTCTTACTGTACTAGGAGTCTAGGACACTCAGTCACTGTGTTCATAGGCTACTAGCTCCTGCGTGCGGTCACTCACTGTCTGAGTGTACACACACCACCCACACTCCATTTCCTTCTGATCGCTGATTGATTATTGTAATTAGTTAGTTCTACTTACTGTTACTACTTACTCTTACTGTACTAGGAGTCTAGGACACTCAGTCACTGTGTTCATAGGCTACTAGCTCCTGCGTGCGGTCACTCACTGTCTGAGTGTACACACACCACCCACACTCCATTTCCTTCTGATCGCTGATTGATTATTGTAATTAGTTAGTTCTACTTACTGTTACTACTTACTCTTACTGTACTAGGAGTCTAGGACACTCAGTCACTGTGTTCATAGGCTACTAGCTCCTGCGTGCGGTCACTCACTGTCTGAGTGTACACACACCACCCACACTCCATTTCCTTCTGATCGCTGATTGATTATTGTAATTAGTTAGTTCTACTTACTGTTACTACTTACTCTTACTGTACTAGGAGTCTAGGACACTCAGTCACTGTGTTCATAGGCTACTAGCTCCTGCGTGCGGTCACTCACTGTCTGAGTGTACACACACCACCCACACTCCATTTCCTTCTGATCGCTGATTGATTATTGTAATTAGTTAGTTCTACTTACTGTTACTACTTACTCTTACTGTACTAGGAGTCTAGGACACTCAGTCACTGTGTTCATAGGCTACTAGCTCCTGCGTGCGGTCACTCACTGTCTGAGTGTACACACACCACCCACACTCCATTTCCTTCTGATCGCTGATTGATTATTGTAATTAGTTAGTTCTACTTACTGTTACTACTTACTCTTACTGTACTAGGAGTCTAGGACACTCAGTCACTGTGTTCATAGGCTACTAGCTCCTGCGTGCGGTCACTCACTGTCTGAGTGTACACACACCACCCACACTCCATTTCCTTCTGATCGCTGATTGATTATTGTAATTAGTTAGTTCTACTTACTGTTACTACTTACTCTTACTGTACTAGGAGTCTAGGACACTCAGTCACTGTGTTCATAGGCTACTAGCTCCTGCGTGCGGTCACTCACTGTCTGAGTGTACACACACCACCCACACTCCATTTCCTTCTGATCGCTGATTGATTATTGTAATTAGTTAGTTCTACTTACTGTTACTACTTACTCTTACTGTACTAGGAGTCTAGGACACTCAGTCACTGTGTTCATAGGCTACTAGCTCCTGCGTGCGGTCACTCACTGTCTGAGTGTACACACACCACCCACACTCCATTTCCTTCTGATCGCTGATTGATTATTGTAATTAGTTAGTTCTACTTACTGTTACTACTTACTCTTACTGTACTAGGAGTCTAGGACACTCAGTCACTGTGTTCATAGGCTACTAGCTCCTGCGTGCGGTCACTCACTGTCTGAGTGTACACACACCACCCACACTCCATTTCCTTCTGATCGCTGATTGATTATTGTAATTAGTTAGTTCTACTTACTGTTACTACTTACTCTTACTGTACTAGGAGTCTAGGACACTCAGTCACTGTGTTCATAGGCTACTAGCTCCTGCGTGCGGTCACTCACTGTCTGAGTGTACACACACCACCCACACTCCATTTCCTTCTGATCGCTGATTGATTATTGTAATTAGTTAGTTCTACTTACTGTTACTACTTACTCTTACTGTACTAGGAGTCTAGGACACTCAGTCACTGTGTTCATAGGCTACTAGCTCCTGCGTGCGGTCACTCACTGTCTGAGTGTACACACACCACCCACACTCCATTTCCTTCTGATCGCTGATTGATTATTGTAATTAGTTAGTTGTACTTACTGTTACTACTTACTCTTACTGTACTAGGAGTCTAGGACACTCAGTCACTGTGTTCATAGGCTACTAGCTCCTGCGTGCGGTCACTCACTGTCTGAGTGTACACACACCACCCACACTCCATTTCCTTCTGATCGCTGATTGATTATTGTAATTAGTTAGTTCTACTTACTGTTACTACTTACTCTTACTGTACTAGGAGTCTAGGACACTCAGTCACTGTGTTCATAGGCTACTAGCTCCTGCGTGCGGTCACTCACTGTCTGAGTGTACACACACCACCCACACTCCATTTCCTTCTGATCGCTGATTGATTATTGTAATTAGTTAGTTCTACTTACTGTTACTACTTACTCTTACTGTACTAGGAGTCTAGGACACTCAGTCACTGTGTTCATAGGCTACTAGCTCCTGCGTGCGGTCACTCACTGTCTGAGTGTACACACACCACCCACACTCCATTTCCTTCTGATCGCTGATTGATTATTGTAATTAGTTAGTTCTACTTACTGTTACTACTTACTCTTACTGTACTAGGAGTCTAGGACACTCAGTCACTGTGTTCATAGGCTACTAGCTCCTGCGTGCGGTCACTCACTGTCTGAGTGTACACACACCACCCACACTCCATTTCCTTCTGATCGCTGATTGATTATTGTAATTAGTTAGTTCTACTTACTGTTACTACTTACTCTTACTGTACTAGGAGTCTAGGACACTCAGTCACTGTGTTCATAGGCTACTAGCTCCTGCGTGCGTGCACTCACTGTCTGAGTGTACACACACTAAATTTACTTGTGATTACTACTGATTATTGTAACTGCTAGTTGTACTTCCTGACTGTTACTACTTACTTACTGTACTAGGGGACACTCACTCAGTCACCTCACCAACCAACCCACTCCATTAAAGTACCCCACTTTTCACCCGCCCTTTTACAAAACTTTTGTCTATACGCCCAAAACATTTAAGATGTCTGGAAGTGGCAGCCAGCGCGGTTTGGGCAAGGGGAAGGGCAGCAAGGGAATCAGGAGGAGAGGGAGCAGCATTGTGGCAAGCCGCGGCCGCGGGCGCGCCACCATGCACAGTTCCGCAGCAGCAGCAGCAGCGTCAGTGGCTAACATTCCTCCCATAGCCACTGGCCGTGGACGCCTTGGGCGCCGCCCAGCAGGAGCATCTGCAACTCACGCTGCAGAGACACAGCAGCAGCAGCGTGTAGCACCTGCTCCGATTTTCCTCCAGCCGGGTCGGAAACGTCCCATTGAGGAAAAGGATGCAGACACTGTGGTGCAACTCATGACGGAGGATGAGCAGCCCGCCATCAGCTCTGCATCCGAGGCCTCCACCCTCACCACCACCACCACCACCACCCCTGTTCGCAGCAGCCGCCCAGCAGGGTCTGGGGAGGAGGCCAGTTCACCGTCAGTCGCCGACCTCTCATTCAGCACTCTTTTGACCCCAGGCATGATGAGTCAATTGTCTGCTGTTGTTGGCGATTTTGAGGAGGAGATGCTGATGGGCACTTTGGGGGATGAGGGATTGGACAGCAAGACTGTGGCGACAGTCAAGCAGCCCATCCATGCATCAGGAGAGGAGTTTGGGGGGTCATCATCCCAGCAGGACATGTTTGAGGAGGGGGAGGATGATGTTGATGACCCGGTGACAGACAGAGACTGGGTGCCACCACCTCCAGGGGATGTCGTCCTCAGCAGCTCGGAGGAGGAGGAGGATGCGCTTGTGGGCCTTGCAAGGAGGCGCATCATTGCAAGCATTGGCAGCGACCCACAGCCTGCTGGTGTCTCAGGCTCAGCAGCAGCAGCAGCAGCATCAGCCAGTACCACCACCAGCCGCACCCAAGCCCCCCCCCCAACCACCACAGGGAGACAGGCAGCAGCGCTTCCATGCCGTAGGGGGATGTTTCTGTCACCAATCTGGCGCTTTTTCACCATGCCCACTGTGTACAGCAAGTACGCCACTTGCAACCACTGTCAGCGGAAGTTGAGCAGAGGTGCAGACCCCTTAAAGTTCAGCACCAGCTCGCTGATCAACCACCTTGCGGCTAAACATTTCCACCAGCATGAGGAGTTCCAGAGGCTGAAGGCATCTGGTGCTGGCAGTGGCACCACACCCATCACTGCACAGCCTTCAGCAGCAGCAACAGCAGCCACCCGCCCTCCTGCTCCTCCAGCAGCACCAGCAGGAGTGCGGAAACGCACTGCTCCTCCCCCCTCTGCAACTCCTGCCGCCGACACTGAGGCCTGTTCTGGCAGCCAGTCCTCAGTGGCCTCCTCCGCTGTGTCTGGTGATTCCCGTGTCAGCAAAAGGCCACGCCAGAGCCTTTTGAGCGAGTCCTTCCAGGGGGTGGTTAGGGCTCTGCCTCCCAGCAGCCGTCGCGTGCGGCAGCTGAACGGCTTGCTGGCACGGGCCATGTGCTCCCAACTCCTGCCGTACACGCTCGTGCAGGAGGGGAGCGACATGCGGGCGCTGCTTGCTTGTGCAGCCCCAGACTGGCAGCTCCCCAGCAGACACTTTTTCTCCCGCAAGGCCATTCCAGCACTGCACCGCTTTGTGATGGCCAATGTGGAGCGAGGGCTGGAGCACGCGGTTGGTGAAAGGGTCCACGTCACCATGGACTCCTGGAGCAGCCGCTTCGGGACAGGCCGCTACCTGTCCTTCACTGTCCACTGGGTCAGCTTGGTGGAAGGGGGTGAGGATGGGAGAGCAGCAGCGGGCACAGCAGCAGCAGCAGCAGCAACACAGTGGGTGGTGCCACCCCGCAGGGTCAGGGGAACTGCAGCGGGTTCCTCCGATCCTCTGCCATCCTCCGCCACACCTGGCCAAACCCCCCGCCTCAGCAGCAGCGTGAAGGCCCGCCACTGCCAAGCGCTGCTGCACTTGGTCAGCCTTGGCAAGACCAAGCTGACGGCAGCCCACGTGTTGGCCAAACTCCAGGAGCAGGAGAGGATTTGGCTGACCCCCAGAGGCCTCAGAGTCGGAGAGGTGGTGTCCGACAATGGGGCCAATCTGGTTGCTGCCATAGACAGGGGAAACCTGACCCACATCCCCTGTCTTGCCCACGTGCTGAACCTGGTGGTGCAGAAGTTCCTGCGCACCTACCAGGGGATGGGCGAACTGCTGGAAACGGCAAGGAATGTTGTGCGTCACTTCCGGCGCTCGGCTGCAGCCTGTGCGAGCCTGGAAGACGTGCAAAAGGAGCTGGATCTGCCACGCCATCGGCTGATCATTGACGTTCCGACTCGCTGGAACTCCACCCTGGCGATGTTGGAGCGTATGGTTGAACAGAGGCACGCTGTCAACCAGTACCTTGCCCTGGCCACTGTTTCCGCAGCTCGGAGAAGGGACAAGACCAGCAACATCCCGTCCATCGTCCCCGATGATGACTGGAGGCACATGCAGCAGGTGTGCTTTGTGCTGGCTCCCTTCCTGCAGGCCACAAACATGGTGAGCAGGGACCATGCTATGGTCTGCGAGTGGGTGCCCCTGGTTTCTCTGCTGAACAGGGCCCTCGATGGTTTGCTGGAACAGGGAGCGGCAGCCTTGGACCAGCAGGAGCGGCAACCAGCTGCGCAGTCCACCTCTGAGGGGGAGGAGGAGGAGGACTTGGTGGAGGTCCCTGACCTGGCTGCTGATGAGGGGGATCAGCACAGCGCAGCTGAGTTGGTGCGGGGGTGGAGAGAGGATGAGGCGGCAGAGGAGGAGGATGAGGACAGCACTGACGTCGATGTGCCAGCAGACGTGGCCCGCCTCTTCCCAATGGCAGCGCACATGCTGGCGTGCCTGCGCAGGGACCCCAGGGTGATCCAGATGAAGCAGAGGGAGGACATCTGGATCAGCATGATGTTGGACCCACGCCTCAAGGGGAAGTTGAGCCAGTTCCTGCCGCCTGCAGGAGGAGACCCAGCGCAACAAATAAGGAGCTTGCAGCAGGCCCTTGTTGAGCGCTTGGAGGAAGCCTTCCCCCAGCCTTCCACCCCCACTGTCCAGCAGCCAGCACAGAGGCAGCAGCAGGTGCCTGCATCCAGCAGCAGCAAGCGCCCCACAGACCTGCTGTCTCTCAGCCACGAGCTCTACAGGACTGTAGAGGCTCCGGCAGCAGTGACTAGAGAGGAGATGCATGCAGCAGCATCCTCCTCCGGTCACAGCCAGCGCCTGACCCGCATGGTGGCTGACTACATGGGGTCGTACAGCGGGCTTGACAGCGATGCCCCTGTTGATCCCATGGAGTATTGGGTCAAGCGCATGGAGATCTGGAGCGAGCTAGCGCAGTACGCCCTGGAAGTGCTGTCCTGCCCCCCTTCCAGCGTGCTGTCCGAGCGCTGCTTCAGTGCAGCTGGTGGCGTGGTCACCGAGAAACGCTCACGTCTGTCTCACAAGTCTGTGGACAGACTGACGTTTCTCAAGATGAACCAGGCGTGGGTGGAAGGCGAGTTCCTGGCCCCTGTTGTCGGCGAGAGGGGGACATGAACTGGCTGCCGGAACCATCGTTAATGTGCCTTACCACCCTTTACCACCTCCTGGCTCCTGCTCACTAAGCCAGCCTGGTTCACTTTGACTATTACGTCGCCTGCAGCCACACATTTTACACCTACAGTGGGCTGCTGTGTACTGCCCTTCTGCTGTCTGTCTGTGTTTCCCACTGCCAGGGTACACAGAATGACCTTCTTCTGCTGCCACTCTGCCACCAGCTATTACGTCAAACAATAGCTATATTGGTTGCAAAACCGAAACCAAACAAACCATTAAAAAAAAAAAAGGTTTAATTTTTCTGAGGTGCCCGGGTTGAAAACTGTGTTGTCCCAGTTGTGTATTGGACACAATGTGGGCTGCACGACCGCTGTCTGGGACCTCCTGTTGTGTTTATTTACGGCCCTGGTATCACCGCTAGGTACCAGGGCTATTATGTCACGCTGCCTACCTGCTGCCACACTCACACTACTCCTCCATTCCTCCTGCTGCTGCTGCTGCTGCTGTCTGTCTGTGTTTCCCACTGCCAGGGTACACAGATGATTTACCTTCTGCTGCCACTCTGCCACCAGCTATTACGTCAAAAAATAGCTATATATCTGTGTAATTGGTTGTAAAACCAAAACTACAAAACCATTACAAAAAAAGGTTTAATTTTTCTGAGGTGCCCGGGTTGAAAACTGTGTTGTCCCAGTTGTGTATTGGACACAATGTGGGCTGCACGACCGCTGTCTGGGACCTCCTGTTGTGTTTATTTACGGCCCTGGTATCACCGCTAGGTACCAGGGCTATTATGTCACGCTGCCTACCTGCTGCCACACTCACACTACTCCTCCATTCCTCCTGCTGCTGCTGCTGCTGCTGTCTGTCTGTGTTTCCCACTGCCAGGGTACACAGATGATTTACCTTCTGCTGCCACTCTGCCACCAGCTATTACGTCAAACAATAGCTGCTCGCCTACTCCTCCATTCCTCCTCCTGCTGCTGCTGTCTGTCTGTGTTTCCCACTGCCAGGGTACACAAAATTACCTTCTTCTGCTGCCACTCTGCCACCAGCTATTACGTCCAAAAATAGCTAAATTGGTTGTAAAACCAAAAACCAAAAAACCATTAAAAAAAAAAAAAGGTTTAATTTTTCTGAGGTGCCCGGGTTGAAAACTGTGTTGTCCCAGTTGTGTATTGGACACAATGTGGGCTGCACGACCGCTGTCTGGGACCTCCTGTTGTGTTTATTTACGGCCCTGGTATCACCGCTAGGTACCAGGGCTATTATGTCACGCTGCCTACCTGCTGCCACACTCACACTACTCCTCCATTCCTCCTGCTGCTGCTGTCTGTCTGTGTTTCCCACTGCCAGGGTACACAGAATTACCTTCTGCTGCCACACTGCCACCAGCTATTACGTCAAACAATAGCTGCTCACATAATTACTCTCCTCCATTCCTCCTCCTGCTGCTGCTGCTGTCTGTCTGTGTTTCCCACCGCCAGGGTACACAGATTTACCTTCTGCTGCCACTCTGCCACCAGCTATTACGTCAAAAAATAGCTATATATCTGTGTAATTGGTTGTAAAACCAAAACTACAAAACCATTACAAAAAAAGGTTTAATTTTTCGGAGGTGCCCGGGTTGAAAACTGTGTTGTCCCAGTTGTGTATTGGACACAATGTGGGCTGCACGACCGCTGTCTGGGACCTCCTGTTGTGTTTATTTACAGCCATGGTATCACCGCTAGGTACCAGGGCTATTATGTCACGCTGCCTGCCTCATTGACTGCATGCTGCCACACACTCATCCTCCTCCTCCTGCTGCTAAATTTACCTCCTGCTGTCTGTGTGTTTCCACTGCCAGGGAGCACATACAATGGCGCTTCCAACATGCGTGCGCCACCAGCTATTTGTTGTTACGCTCAAAAATAGCTGCATTTCTTTAAAAAAAAAAAAAAGAAAAGAGAAATAAGTGACGAAGAAGACGATATAGAAGAAGATGAAGAAGAAGAAGAAGATGAAGAAGATGAAGAAGAAGATGAAGAAGATGAAGAAGAAGATGAAGAAGATGAAGAAGAAGATGAAGAAGAAGATGAAGAAGATGAAGAAGAAGATGAAGAAGAAGAAGAAGAAGAAGAAGAAGAAGAAGATGAAGATGAAGAAGATGAAGAAGAAGATGAAGAAGATGAAGATGAAGAAGATGAAGAAGATGAAGAAGAAGATGAAGAAGATGAAGATGAAGATGAAGAAGATGAAGAAGAAGATGAAGAAGATGAAGAAGAAGATGAAGAAGAAGAAGAAGAAGAAGAAGAAGAAGATGAAGAAGAAGATGAAGAAGATGAAGATGAAGATGAAGATGAAGAAGATGAAGATGAAGAAGATGAAGAAGAAGATGAAGAAGATGAAGAAGAAGATGAAGAAGAAGAAGAAGAAGATGAAGAAGATGAAGATGAAGAAGATGAAGAAGAAGATGAAGAAGATGAATATGAAGAAGATGAAGAAGATGAAGAAGAAGATGAAGAAGATGAAGATGAAGAAGATGAAGAAGATGAAGATGAAGAAGATGAAGAAGAAGATGAAGAAGATGAAGAAGAAGATGAAGAAGAAGAAGAAGAAGAAGAAGAAGAAGATGAAGAAGATGAAGATGAAGAAGATGAAGAAGAAGATGAAGAAGATGAAGATGAAGAAGATGAAGAAGATGAAGAAGAAGATGAAGAAGATGAAGATGAAGAAGATGAAGAAGAAGATGAAGAAGATGAAGAAGAAGATGAAGAAGAAGAAGAAGAAGAAGATGAAGAAGATGAAGATGAAGAAGATGAAGAAGATGAAGATGAAGAAGATGAAGAAGATGAAGAAGAAGATGAAGAAAATGAAGATGAAGAAGATGAAGATGAAGAAGATGAAGATGAAGAAGATGAAGAAGAAGAAGAAGAAGATGAAGAAGAAGAAGAAGATATAGAAGAAGAAGAAGAAGATATAGAAGATAAAGAAGAAGAAGAAGAAGAAGAAGTATATACAGTACTGAACAAAATTCTGGACACAACTTCTCTTTTCACCTTTTTTTTTTTTTAAAGGAACATCCCCACATAATCACTTGCTGTTGTCACTTGGAAAAAAATATGTTTCTTGCATCATTAACCCTCAAAACAAGTGTTGGGAAGCTATTTAAGGCCAATTCGAATAGTCAGCTCGAATAGTTAGCTCGAATACCGACTCAAATAGTGAGCTCGAAGTCCGAGGTCGAATCGAATAGTAAAAATTATTCGACTCGAATATTCGACTGACCTCGAATAATTTACTATTCGAATTCGACCAAACTCGAATTTTAAAAAGGGGTATTTGAGCATCACTAGCTGCTGCATGCACCTCCTCTCTAGTCACTGCTGCCGGAGCCTCTACAGTCCTGTAGAGCTCGTGGCTGAGAGACAGCAGGTCTGTGGGGCGCTTGCTGCTGGATGTAGGCACCTGCTGCTGCCTCTGTGCTGGCTGGACAGTGGGGGTGGAAGGCTGGGGGAAGGCTTCCTCCAAGCGCTCAACAAGGGCCTGCTGCAAGCTCCTTATTTGTTGCGCTGGGTCTCCTCCTGCAGGCGGCAGGAACTGGCTCAACTTCCCCTTGAGGCGTGGGTCCAACATCATGCTGATCCGGATGTCCTCCCTCTGCTTCATCTGGATCACCCTGGGGTCCCTGCGCAGGCACGTCAGCATGTGCGCTGCCATTGGGAAGAGGCGGGCCACGTGTGCTGGCACATCGATGGCAGTGCTGTCCTCATCCTCCTCCTCTGCCTCCTCAGCCTCATCTTCTCTCCACCCCCGCACCAACTCAGCTGCGCTGTGCTGATCCCCCTCATCAGCAGCAAGGTCAGGGACCTCCACCAAGTCCTCCTCCTCCTCCCCCTCAGAGGTGGACTGTGCAGCTGCTTGCCGCTCCTGCTGGTCCAAGGCTGCCGCTCCCTGTTCCAGCAAAGCATCGAGGGCCCTGTTCAGCAGACAAACCAGGGGCACCCACTCGCAGACCATAGCATGGTCCCTGCTCACCATGTTAGTGGCCTGCAGAAAGGGAGCCAGCACTAAGCACACCTGCTGCATGTGCCTCCAGTCATCATCGGGGACGATGGACGGGATGTTGCTGGTCTTGTCCCTTCTCTGAGCGGCGGAAACAGTGGCCAGGGCAAGGTACTGGTTGACAGCGTGCTTCTGTTCAACCAGACGCTCCAACATCGCCAGGGTGGAGTTCCAGCGAGTCGGAACGTCAAGGATCAGCCGATGGCGTGGCAGCTCCAGCTCCTTTTGCACGTCTTCCAGGCTCGCACAGGCTGCAGCCGAGCGCCAGAAGTGACGCACAACGTTCCTTGCCGTTTCCAGCAGTTCGCCCATCCCCTGGTAGGTGCGCAAGAACTTCTGCACCACCAGGTTCAGCACGTGGGCAAGACAGGGGATGTGGGTCAGGTTTGCGGCAACCAGATTGGCCCCATTGTCGGCCACCACCTCTCCGACTCTGAGGCCTCTGGGGGTCAGCCAAATCCTCTCCTGCTCCTGGAGTTTGGCCAACACATGGGTTGCCGTCAGCTTGGTCTTCCCAAGGCTGACCAACTGCAGCAGCGCTTGGCAGTGGCGGGCCTTCACGCTGCTGCTGAGGCGGGGGGTTTGGCCAGGTGTGCCGGAGGATGGCAGAGGATCGGAGGAACCTGCTGCAGTTCCCCTGACCCTGCGGGGTGGCACCACCCACTGTGTTGCTGCTGCTGCTGTGCCCGCTGCTGCTCTCCCATCCTCACCCCCTTCTACCAAGCCGACCCAGTGGACAGTGAAGGACAGGTAGCGGCCTGTCCCGAAGCGGCTGCTCCAGGAGTCCATGGTGATGTGGACCCTTTCACCAACCGCGTGCTCCAGCCCTCGCTCCACATTGGCCATCACAAAGCGGTGCAGTGCAGGAATGGCCTTGCGGGCGAAGAAGTGTCTGCTGGGGAGCTGCCAGTCTGGGGCTGCACAAGCAAGCAGCGCACGCATGTCGCTCCCCTCCTGCACGAGCGTGTACGGCAGGAGTTGGGAGCACATGGCCCGTGCCAGCAAGCCTTTCAGCTGCCGCACGCGACGGCTGCTGGGAGGCAGAGCCCTAGCCACCCCCTGGAAGGACTCGCTCAAAAGGCTCTGGCGTGGCCTTTTGCTGGCACGGGAATCAGCAGACACAGCAGAGGAGGCCACTGAGGACTGGCTGCCAGAACAGGCCTCAGTGTCGGCGGCAGGAGTTGCAGAGGGGGGAGGAGCAGTGCGTTTCCGCACTCCTGCTGGTGCTGCTGGAGGAGCAGGAGGGCGGGTGGCTGCTGTTGCTGCTGCTGCTGCTGAAGGCTGTGCAGTGATGGGTGTGGTGCCACTGCCAGCACCAGATGCCTTCAGCCTCTGGAACTCCTCATGCTGGTGGAAATGTTTCGCAGCAAGGTGGTTGATGAGCGAGCTGGTGCTGAACTTTAAGGGGTCTGCACCTCTGCTCAACTTCCGCCGACAGTGGTTGCAAGTGGCGTACTTGCTGTACACTGTGGGCATGGTGAAAAATCGCCAGATTGGTGACAAAAACAACCCCCTACGGCATGGAACCGCTGCTGCCTGTCTCCCTGTGGTGGTTGGGGGGGGGGCTTGGGTGCGGCTGGTGGTGGTACTGGCAGATGCTGCTGCTGCTGCTGCTGAGCCTGAGACACCAGCAGGCTGTGGGACCTGCCTACTGCTGCCAATGCTTGCAATGATGCGCCTCCTTGCAAGGCCCACAAGCGCATCCTCCTCCTCCTCCTCAGAGCTGCTGATGACGACATCCCCTGGAGCTGGTGGCACCCAGTCTTTGTCGGTCACCGTGTCATCATCATCATCCCCCTCCTGAAACATGTCCTGCTGGGATGATGACCCCCCAAACTCCTCTCCTGATGCATGGATGGGCTGCTTGACTGTCGCCACAGTCTTGCTGTCCAATCCCTCCTCCCCCAAAGTGCCCATCAGCATCTCCTCCTCAAAATCGCCAACAACAGCAGACAATACCCTGATGGTGCCTGGGGTGAAAAGACTGCTGAGTGACAGGTCGGCGACTGACGGTGAACTGGCCTCCTCCCCAGGCCCTGCTGGGCGGCTGCTGCGAACAGGGGTGGTGGTGGTGGTGGTGAGGGTGGAGGCCTCGGATGCAGAGCTGATGGCGGGCTGCTCATCCTCCGTCATCAGTTGCACCACAGTGTCTGCATCCTTTTCCTCAATGGGACGTTTCCGACCCGGCTGGAGGAAAATCGGAGCAGGTGCTACACGCTGCTGCTGCTGTGTCTCTGCAGCGTGAGTTGCAGATGCTCCTGCTGGGCGGCGCCCAAGGCATCCACGGCCAGTGGCTATAGGAGGAATGTTAGCCACTGACGCTGCTGCTGCTGCTGCGGAACTGTGCATGGTGGCGCGGCCGCGGCTTGCCACAATGCTGCTCCCTCTCCTCCTGATTCCCTTGCTGCCCTTCCCCTTGCCCAAACCGCGCTGGCTGCCACTTCCAGACATCTTAGATGTTTTGGGCGTAAACACAAAAGTTTTTTAAAAGTGCGGGTGAAAAGTGGGGTACTTTAATGGAGTGGGTTGTTGGGTGAGGTGACACTAATCACTAAGTGATTAGATCGCTAAGTGATTAGTACAGTACAAATACAAAATACAAAAATCGGTAATCAGTAAGTGTGAACAGTGAACAGTGAGTGTGTCCCCTAGTACACTAACTAGAAAATACACTAATCAGTAGTAATCACAAGGAAATAGAGTGTGTGTACACTACAGACAATGAGTGCACGCACGCGCAAACACGCGCAGGAGCTAGCCTATGAACAGAGACTGAGCGAGTGTCCCTAGTACAGTAAGTAAGTAGTAACAGTCAGGAAGTACAACTAGAAGTTACAATAATCAGTAGTAATCACAAGGAAATAGAGTGTGTGTACACTACAGACAGTGAGTGCACGCACGCGCAAACACGCGCAGGAGCTAGCCTATGAACAGAGACTGAGTGAGTGTCCCTAGTACAGTAAGTAAGTAGTAACAGTCAGGAAGTACAACTAGAAGTTACACTAATCAGTAGTAATCACAAGGAAATAGAGTGTGTGTACACTACAGACAGTGAGTGCAAGCACGCGCAAACACGCGCAGGAGCTAGCCTATGAACAGAGACTGAGTGAGTGTCCCTAGTATAGTAAGTAAGTAGTAACAGTCAGGAAGTACAACTAGCAGTTACAATAATCAGTAGTAATCACAAGGAAATAGAGTGTGTGTACACTACAGACAGTGAGTGCACGCACGCGCAAACACGCGCAGGAGCTAGCCTATGAACAGAGACTGAGTGAGTGTCCCTAGTACAGTAAGTAAGTAGTAACAGTCAGGAAGTACAACTAGAAGTTACACTAATCAGTAGTAATCACAAGGAAATAGAGTGTGTGTACACTACAGACAGTGAGTGCACGCACGCGCAAACACGCGCAGGAGCTAGCCTATGAACAGAGACTGAGTGAGTGTCCCTAGTACAGTAAGTAAGTAGTAACAGTCAGGAAGTACAACTAGCAGTTACAATAATCAGTAGTAATCACAAGGAAATAGAGTGTGTGTACACTACAGACAGTGAGTGCACGCACGCGCAAACACGCGCAGGAGCTAGCCTATGAACAGAGACTGAGTGAGTGTCCCTAGTACAGTAAGTAAGTAGTAACAGTCAGGAAGTACAACTAGAAGTTACAATAATCAGTAGTAATCACAAGGAAATAGAGTGTGTGTACACTACAGACAGTGAGTGCACGCACGCGCAAACACGCGCAGGAGCTAGCCTATGAACAGTGACTGAGTGAGTGTCTAGTACAGTAAGTAAGTAGTAACAGTCAGGAAGTACAACTAGAAGTTACAATAATCAGTAGTAATCACAAGGAAATAGAGTGTGTGTACACTACAGACAGTGAGTGCACGCACGCGCACACAGGCGCAGGAGCTAGCCTATGAACAGAGACTGAGTGAGTGTCCCTACTACAGTAAGTAAGTAGTAACAGTCAGGAAGTACAACTAGCAGTTACAATAATCAGTAGTAATCACAAGGAAATAGAGTGTGTGTACACTACAGACAGTGAGTGCACGCACGCGCAAACACGCGTAGGAGCTAGCCTATGAACAGTGACTGAGTGAGTGTCTAGTACAGTAAGTAAGTAGTAACAGTCAGGAAGTACAACTAGAAGTTACAATAATCAGTAGTAATCACAAGGAAATAGAGTGTGTGTACACTACAGACAGTGAGTGCACGCGCACAGTCGCACACACACGCAGGAGCTAGCCTATGAACAGTGACTGAGTGTCCCTACTAGTACAGTAAGTAGTAACAGTAGGTACAACTAGAAATTACAATAATCAGTAATCAGAAGGAAATAGAGTGTGTGTACACTACAGACAGTGAGTGCACGCACACGCAGGAGCTATGAACAAACAGTGACAGTGAGTGTCCTAGTACAGTTACAGTGTATAACTACAATACAAAATACAATCACTCAGTAGTAAAGGACAGCAGAAATACTGGTATAGATGAGAAATAAACTAACAGAGGACAGGAGAGAACAGCTGCCCACACAGGCAGGCCCTGAGGCCTAAAGCTGTAAGCCTGCAGCAGCTGTCTCTATGTAACACAAAAGCTACTAACTAAAATACAATGTCTATCTAACTAACAACAATATAGGTGTATATAGGAGGTGTATGTGAGCAAAAATGCTAGGTGATTGACCACAATAAAGCTCTTGCTAAGCCAACGCACAAAGGAGCAGATCTCTCTCTGTACAAAGTCAGGCAAGGACGGAAAAACCTAAAATGGCGGCCGCTATTTATAGGGTAGGGGCTGGCCAGGGTCCCCCTCTGTGATTGGCTACCGTCAGAGGGCCTGGGAGCCCTCTGATTGGCTCTAAGGACATCAATCTGGGCTATGACGCTATTCGAGCTCGGTATTCGAGCTCGAATAGCGCTGTTAGCTCGAATAGCGCGAATAGTGAATGGGCTATTCGAGTTCACTCGAATAGCCCATTCGAATAGCTCCAGCTATTCGGAGCTCGAATACCGAGCTCGAATAGCTGAAAAAGAGCTCGAATATTCGAGTTACTCGAATATTCGAGCTCTGCTGAGCACCACTGCTCCTGTCTGCCTGTTTTTTCTGGGTCACAAAAGCCTTCTTGAGATTTTTCTGAACCAAGGCCCAGATCTCTTTCAAAGTTCCCTGCCACTCCTCCAGTGCTGGGAAAGGAGATGCCACCACAGGCAAAGAAGAGAACTTAGGGGATCTCCCCGTCACATCCTGAAATGGAGAGAACCCCGAGGAGGAACTCTTCAAATTATTATGGCCAAACTCTGCAAACGGCAAGAATTTGACCCAATCAGTCTGTGCGTCTGCCACATAACACCTCAGAAACTGTTCCAGGGACTGGTTAACCCTTTCCGTCTGCCCATTCGTCTGTGGGTGGTAGGCGGAGGAAAATGATAGGTTCATGCCCAGATGATTACAAAAGGCCCTCCAAAACTTGGAGACTAATTGGACTCCCCTATTTGACACCACATTCTCCGGGATACCATGCAAACGAAAAATGTGGTGAATAAAGAGCTCTGTCAGTTCTTGAGCAGAGGGGAGTCCATCCAAAGGAATAAAATGGGCCATTTTACTGAACCTATCGACTACCACCCATATGACAGTTTTTCCCTGAGACCTGGGCAGTTCCCCTATAAAGTCCATGGACAAGTGTGTTCATGGCTGCTCTGGCACGGGTAGTGCCTGTAAAGTGCCAACGGGAGCTCGTCTGGAGGGTTTGCTCCTGGCACAAACAGAACAGCTCCCCACAAAGTCCTTACAGTCAGATACAATGGAGGGCCACCAAACACATCTGTCCAATAACTCCTGCGTACGGGCAACACCAGGGTCACCTGCATTCTTATGGGAATGAAACACATGAAGAATCTTAAATCTGAACTGGAGAGGTACAAATAGAACTCCATCTGGTTTCCCTTCTGGGGCTTCCTGCTGGAATGGGCTCAGCATAGTTGCCCAGTCCTTCCAGGGCTCAATATCAGTGGAACCAGAAGAGTGAGACGGCAACCCCTCCACTTGGATCTCGGTAGCTCCTACTGTGACTTTCTCCAAACAATGACGATGACAGTAGGAGGACCAGGCTAACAATTGTCTGGAACTCCAGTCAATCTGAGGGGAGTGTTTTCTAAGCCACGGCATACCGAGAATCACTGTGGAGGTAGACATCTCTAGAACCAAAAACTGTATCTGTTCTTTATGCAACACCCCCAAATGACACAACAATAACGGAGTCTGAGTGAGTGGTAATTTCCCTTGCAACGGTGAATCATCCATTGCAGTCACTATAATCTGACATCCCACAGGAAGGAGAGGAAAACCAAACTTAATGGCGAAGTCATATGCCATTACATTAACTGCAGAACCCTGTAACGATTGGTGTCAGCTAAACAGATTTTCTGATTATTGGTGATCTGCAGTATCACCAATAATACAGATGCTATACCTGATTATGTGGTGATCTGCAGAATCACCAATAATGCTAGTATAGCCAGACAAAGGACTACCAATGTGAGATGGTGTTTGGTGCAACAGTAATGAGGAATATGAAGTCTACCCGAGGAGTGGGTGATTAAGACTATACTGCAGCCAGTGGACACCTGAGGAGCAGGTGTTACAGACAGTGCTGCAAAGGATATTCGCCTGAGGAGCAGGTGATTAAGACTACACTGCAGCCAAGAGACACCTGAGGAGCAGGTGTTTACAGACAGTACTGCAGTTGAGCTTCACCTGAAGGGCAGGTGCAAAGCTACAGATCCCTCTCCAGTGGCTAGGCCCACTGGTGAGGCAAGAGAGGTCAGACAAGCAGAGTAGGCAACGTACGGACAGATAAGGTACAAAGACAGAAGACTGATTCAGTGTTAGGTTCAGGCAGGGTCGGCAACATGAATCAGATGAGCAGAGGTACAGAGTCGGTAAGCAGGAGAATAGTCAACGGAATCAGAAGGTCATAACAGATAATACAGTAAACAAGTACTTTAAGCTATCAACAGAATCTGGCTAAGTGTGGATCCCCAGCTCCTGCTGGTTCTAGCTAGTGTTGGGCGAACAGTGTTCGCCACTGTTCGGGTTCTGCAGAACATCACCCTGTTCGGGTGATGTTCGAGTTCGGCCGAACACCTGACGGTGCTCGGCCAAACCGTTCGGCCATATGGCCGAACTAAGAGCGCATGGCCGAACGTTCCCCGAACGTTCGGCTAGCGCTGTGATTGGCCGAACGGGTCACGTGGTTCGGACCCGAACGCGCTCTGATTGGCCGAACTGTCACGTGGTTCGGGTAAATAAATACCCGAACCACGTCATATCTCCGCCATTTGTCTGTGGGTTTAGCTTTGGGTAGGCAGGCAGGGTAGTTCGCGCTCCAGCCACGCTAGCCAGGGTCCCCCCCAGTCATTGTGTGTCGCTGCTGGGAATAGTAGTACACCGCTCGCTCAGCATTCTGTTTACTGCCACTCTGTGTACCTCGCTCAGCCACACTATATAGCATTCTGTTTACTGCCACTCTGTGTCTGCTGGGAATAGTAGTACACCGCTTGCTCAGCCACACTATATAGCATTCTGTTTACTGCCACTCTGTGTACCTCGCTCAGCCACACTATATAGCATTCTGTTTACTGCCACTCTGTGTCTGCTGGGAATAGTGGTACACCGCTCGCTCAGCCACACTATATAGCATTCTGTTCACTGTTCTGTGTCTGCTTGGAATAGTGGTACACCGCTCGTTCAGCCACACTATATAGCATTCTGTGTACTGTTCTGTGTCTGCTGGGAACAGTAGTACACCGCTCGTTCAGCCACACTATATAGCATTCTGTGTACTGTTCTGTGTCTGCTGGGAACAGTAGTACACCGCTCGCTCAGCCACACTATATAGCATTCTGTTCACTGTTCTGTGTCTGCTGGGAATAGTGGTACACCGCTCGCTCAGCCACACTATATAGCATTCTGTTCACTGTTCTGTGTCTGCTGGGAATAGTGGTACACCGCTCGCTCAGCCACACTATATAGCATTCTGTTCACTGTTCTGTGTCTGCTGGGAATAGTGGTACACCGCTCGCTCAGCCACACTATATAGCATTCTGTTTACTGTTCTGTGTCTGCTGGGAATAGTGGTACACCGCTCGCTCAGCCACACTATATAGCATTCTGTTCACTGTTCTGTGTCTGCTGGGAATAGTGGTACACCGCTCGCTCAGCCACACTATATAGCATTCTGTTCACTGTTCTGTGTCTGCTGGGAATAGTGGTACACCGCTCGCTCAGCCACACTATATAGCATTCTGTTCACTGTTCTGTGTCTGCTGGGAACAGTAGTACACCGCTCGTTCAGCCACACTATATAGCATTCTGTGTACTGTTCTGTGTCTGCTGGGAACAGTAGTACACCGCTCGTTCAGCCACACTATATAGCATTCTGTGTACTGTTCTGTGTCTGCTGGGAACAGTAGTACACCGCTCGTTCAGCCACACTATATAGCATTCTGTTCACTGTTCTGTGTCTGCTGGGAATAGTGGTACACCGCTCGCTCAGCCACACTATATAGCATTCTGTTCACTGTTCTGTGTCTGCTGGGAACAGTAGTACACCGCTCGTTCAGCCACACTATATAGCATTCTGTGTACTGTTCTGTGTCTGCTGGGAACAGTAGTACACCGCTCGTTCAGCCACACTATATAGCATTCTGTGTACTGTTCTGTGTCTGCTGGGAACAGTAGTACACCGCTCGTTCAGCCACACTATATAGCATTCTGTGTACTGTTCTGTGTCTGCTGGGAACAGTAGTACACCGCTCGTTCAGCCACACTATATAGCATTCTGTGTACTGTTCTGTGTCTGCTGGGAACAGTAGTACACCGCTCGTTCAGCCACACTATATAGCATTCTGTTCACTGTTCTGTGTCTGCTGGGAATAGTGGTACACCGCTCGCTCAGCCACACTATATAGCATTCTGTTCACTGTTCTGTGTCTGCTGGGAACAGTAGTACACCGCTCGTTCAGCCACACTATATAGCATTCTGTGTACTGTTCTGTGTCTGCTGGGAATAGTGGTACACCGCTCACCCGTCACTGTATAGCATTGTGCTCTGTGTCGCTGCTGGGAATAGTGGTACTGTATAGCATTTCTGTACTGCCACTGTACTGCTGCCAGTCAGCGTGTACTGTAAGGATAAGTGAAATGAGGAAGAAATCCGGTGAAAGAGGGAGGGGCAAGGGAAGAGGTGTTTCCCCTGACGGTTCACGTACAGGCCACAGGGGAGCACCCAAGAAAACCCACTCAATACCGCCCATGTTGTCCAGGACAACAACCCTCACAAATCCAAAAGAACAGGACCAGATAATTACTTGGATGACCTCTCAAGCGTCCAGCAGTGGGTTAAGCAGCACCAGCACATCACGCACGAGGTCCGAGTCCTCAGCCAGTTACAAGGAGCCAGTGGGCACAAAGCTGACACAACCGGCAGCGACACCACGCACACAACTGCCAGATAACCAGTCCGATGAATTACCTCAGGACACAATGGGGTATTCGCAGGAGCTATTCCCAGCCCAACAAACTTCCACCTTTCAAAGGTCAATGGAGGAACAGCCAGAAATGTTGTGCCTGGATTCACAACCGTTAACTGTGGGAAATGCACCGCGCACTGAAATACGAGGCGAGTCCGAAGAGGACTCGGAAACCCAAATCCCAGAGCAATTTGGGCAGGAGGGGTTGCAATTGCAGGAGGTCGGCCGACAAGATCTGGAAGACGACGTTGGAGTGTGCTGCGCAGAGGTTGTTGTGGGGAGCTCTACTCCACGGCGGTGGCCCACAATGACATATGACGAGTTTGAGGAGATGGAAGAGGAGGGTATGGACAATGTGGACAGAGACCCAGATTTTGTTTGTGAACGAGAACATCGCCGTCGTAGCAGCAGCACAGATGAGTCTGTTGAAGAACACACTGCTGCACGAGTTCGCCTTGTGCCACAAGGTAGGCGGCGCGCAATTTCAGGCACCACAAGCGTGGAAGTTCAAGTGAGAGGCAAAAGAGGAGCAAACAGAAATCGCCAGCAAGGAGGCAGGTGCTCCAAAGTCTGGGCTTTCTTTGAAGACTGCACTGAGGATGTTACCATGGCGATTTGCAAGGTGTGCAAGACCCGCCTGAGCAGGGGGAAAAATATTAACAACCTCTCCACCACCAGCATGAGCCGTCACATGCTATCCAAACATCCCACTCTTTGGGCAAACGCGTCAGGACAGGGTACCAGAAACAACACTGCCTCCCTTGGGTTCACCAGACCCGCCTCAGCAGCAGCAGTAGCCCAGCCATTGCGTGGTTCACAACATTCACAAACATCAGACGACGCTGACACTGTCACTTTCCGGAGTAGTGCTCTTGAGGTCTCCCAGTGTTCATCAAACACAACAACCAACAGCCCTTCCGTGTGCAGCGCTACGGTTCAGTTGTCTGTGTCGGAGATGTTTGAGCGCAAGAGGAAATTGCCAGCAAATGACCCCCGGGCCGTGGCAGTAACAGCCAGCATAGCCAAGCTTCTGGCCTGCGAAATGCTGCCATATCGATTGGTGGAGACAAACAGCTTCAAGGGCATGATGTCAGTGGCCATCCCACGTTACGTGGTTCCCAGCCGCTACCACTTTGCACGCTCTGCAGTGCCTGAGTTGCATGAGCACGTGGTCAGCAAAATAACCTGAAGCTTGAAGAATGCCGTTGCCTGCAAGGTTCACCTCACCACTGACACCTGGACGAGTGCGTTCGGCCAGGGTCGATACATCTCCCTTACCGCGCACTGGGTGAACCTTGTGGAGCCTGGCAGCGATTCCTCACCTGCTACGGCACGGGTGTTGCCCACGCCACAAACAGCTGCACCGCCGTCCCTCCCACTGGATAACAGCAGCACCTACCTCTCTGACTCCTTCTCCTCCAACGCATCTCAAAGCTGTACCTCATCCGGAAACGCTAACCCAGCAGCAGTAGGATCGTGGAAGCAGTGCAGCACAGCTGTTGGCATGCGTCAACAAGCGTTGCTGAAGCTAATCTGCCTTGGGGATAAGCAGCACACAGGGGAGGAAATTTGGAGGGGAATAAAGGAACAGACGGATTTGTGGCTGGCACCGCTGGACCTGAAACCGGGCATGGTTGTGTGTGATAATGGGAGTAATCTCATTCGCGCTTTAAGGTTGGCTAAGCTGACACACATCCCTTGCCTGGCGCACGTGATGAACCTAGTAGTTCAGCGGTTCCTGAGGACATACCCAGGCGTGCCCGATCTGCTGTTGAAGGTGCGTCGAGTGTCCAAACATTGTAGAAATTCCAGTACTGCTTCGGGGGCACTCGCCAAGATGCAGGAGCGCTTCAATCTCCCCCACCATCGCTTGCTGTGTGATGTCCCTACGCGCTGGAATTCTACGCTGCACATGCTAGCCCGCTTTTGCGAGCAGAAGAGTGCAGTGGTCCAGTACATGACGGCGCAGTACCGAGGCGCATCCGGCCAGCTGCCAAGCTTCTGTGGATCCGATTGGGCCAACATGTTGGACCTCTGCCAAGTCCTCCAAAATTTTGAGCAATCCACGTTGCTTGTGAGCAGTGACAACTCTTCAGTCAGCATTACCATACCACTGCTGTGTTTACTGAAGAGGTCGATGTTAAAAATCAAGGAAACAGCTGTCATGATGCAACTGGGGGAATCTGAAGGAGAAAACGATCAGCGTGATGGTACCAACATCAGGCCATCCGCCTCAGGGAACGCTGGCCCCAGCAGCTATGACGAAGAAGAGGAGGAGGAACAGCTGGAGTTGGAGCAGGAATTTCATGCCACCACTGACGAGGGCCAGAGCGGTGCACGTTGGACTTCCACAATTCAACGCGAATGGTCAGCAGAAGCAGACCAGGAGGAAGGTGACGACTATGATGCATCACAACAACTATCACAACGCTCACAAGAGGATGATGAGGATTCTGGTAGGACTCTGGCACACATGGCTCAATTCATGCTAGACTGCATTGAACGTGACCCACGCATTGTGCGCATTCTGGACAACACCAATTACTGGGTTTATACCCTTCTGGATCCACGGTACAAACACAATGTTCCAAAACTGCTTGAAGAAAGAGTCAGACAGGTCAAAATGGAAGAATACCAGCAGGCCCTTGTGGAGACTTTAGAGAGGAGATTGACATCCTCCCCCTCCTCTAGCCAGTTGTACGCAGACAGACTGACTTCCGCAAACCCAGGACGACCAGGAGGGCAGCAAACAACGCAAGCCGCAGCTAGTACCCAAAAGGGAATGGTATCGGCAGTGTCCTTGGAGTGGGAAAATTTTCTGACACCCATGCAGCCGCAGCCCACTGAACAGCAAGCGTGCAGATCCACCTCCAACACCGATCGCCTGGAGAAGATGGTCAAGGACTACATGTCAGATGGCGTAGCTGTGTCGAACCATCCATCTGCACCCTTCAACTATTGGGTATCGAAGCTAGACACCTGGCACGAACTGGCAATGTACGCAATAGAGGTGCTGGCTTGCCCGGCAGCCAGCGTTATGTCGGAACGCTGTTTCAGTGCTGCCGGAGGCATCGTCACAGATCGGCGTATCCGCCTCTCTACAGACAATGCAGACCGTCTGACTCAAATTAAAATGAATCAATCCTGGATTGGAAATGACTACGCAACACTCCAGGACCCCAACCAAGTAACATGACCAATGAACATCTGGGATGGTGTTGCGTTTCCGGGCCCTGTTTATTGAACCTCTCATCTGTATTACATTTATGACTGCATGGCGGCAAAAAGCATTGCTGCTATATCCGCACGCTTTTTGTCCACATGCAAGGCCTGGGTTGTTGTGTCTCACAAAGCGTGGCCTTCTCCTCCTGCGCCTGCTCCTGTTCCATCACGTCTGCTGCTGCTGGGTTAGCGTTGCCGCGTGGTCCCTGTTTATTGAACCACTTATCTTTATTACATTTATGACTGCATGGCGGTACAAAGCATGCTATCCGCACGCTTCTTGCCCTCATGCAAGGCCTGGGTTGTTGTGTCTCACAAAGCGTGGCCTTCTCCTCCTGCGCCTCCTCCTGTTCCATCACGTCTGCTGCTGCTGGGTTAGCGTTGCCGCGTGGTCCCTGTTTATTGAACCACTTATCTTTATTACATTTATGACTGCATGGCCGTACAAAGCCTGCTATCCGCACGCTTCTTGCCCTCATGCAAGGCCTGGGTTGTTGTGTCTCACAAAGCGTGGCCTTCTCCTCCTGCGCCTGCTCCTGTTCCATCACGTCTGCTGCTGCTGGGTTAGCGTTGCCGCGTGGTCCCTGTTTATTGAACCACTTATCTTTATTACATTTATGACTGCATGGCGGTACAAAGCCTGCTATCCGCACGCTTCTTGCCCTCATGCAAGGCCTGGGTTGTTGTGTCTCACAAAGCGTGGCCTTCTCCTCCTGCGCCTGCTCCTGTTCCATCACGTCTGCTGCTGCTGGGTTAGCGTTGCCGCGTGGTCCCTGTTTATTGAACCACTTATCTTTATTACATTTATGACTGCATGGCGGTACAAAGCCTGCTATCCGCACGCTTCTTGCCCTCATGCAAGGCCGGGGTTGTTGTGTCTCACAAAGCGTGGCCTTCTTCTCCTCCTGCGCCACCCTCCTCCTGTTCCATCACGTGTGCTGCTGCTGGGTTAGCGTTACCGGTCCCTTTTCCTGGAACCTCTTATATGTATTACATTTATGACTGCATGCCGACAAAAAACATGTTACCTGTGCAAAGAAAACAGACATTTCCCGCATTTAAAAGACAGTTTTCCCTTTGAAACTTTAAAATCGATTTTCTCAAAAACTATAAGCTCTTTTTGCTAATTTTTTTTTCCTCTTGTACCCACTCCCAAGGTGCACATACCCTGCAAATTTGGGGTATGTAGCATGTAAGGAGGCTTTACAAACCACAAAAGTTCGGGTCCCCATTGACTTCCATTATGTTCGGAGTTCGGGTCGAACACCCGAACATCGCGGCCATGTTCGGCCTGTTCGGCCCGAACCCGAACATCTAGATGTTCGCCCAACACTAGTTCTAGCACATTTTGGGATCTGACTAGGTCTGAGCGCTCACACGTTAGCATTCGCAACAACAGACACGGAGCAACTGACAGACTACCACTATATATACATAGCAGCTCCGCAGCGCCGCCCCAGCCACTCAACCAATCCGAGATAGCGTTTGGAGTCAGCTGACCTGGCAGATCAGCTGACTCCCCTTCTATTCGCATAAAGGTCTTGTCGCCTGGCGCGCGCGCGCGTAGCCCTCAATCTATGTGCAATAGAAGGACCAGGCAGAGTAACAGCATGTAACTGTGCGGGCGAAGCCGCCGGCTGATACGCCGCCATGCCGCTTGTCTCCGCGGCGGCATCTCCGCTATCCATTACAGTACCCCCCCTTGAGGAGTGGACCCCGGACACTTCCTACCCGGCTTCTCAGGGTGTAACACATGAAACTCTTTCTTTAAATCCTCAGCATGCATGCGACATTCCGGCACCCAAGTTCTCTCCTCCAGGCCATACCCCTTCCAATGGACCAGGTATTGTACAGAATTCTGCACTAAACGAGAATCCAAAATCTTCTCGATCTAATACTCTGGTTGATCATCAACCATCACGGGGGGGGGGGGGGGGGGGGAGAGGAATCCACATGCACCGCAGGCTTTAACAGAGACACATGGAATGATCTCACACCTCTCATGCTGGCTGGGAGATCAATCACATATGTGACATCATTAATCTTTCTGGACACCGGGTGTGGGCCTACAAATCTGGGTCCTAACTTAGGTGACGATTGTTTCAATGCAAATGCCGAGTAGAATCCCACACCATGTCCCCTGGAGAAAACTTCCACTCTACAGACCGTCTCTTATCCGCCTGTTTCTTCTGAGTCTGGAAAGCTTTTCCCACATTCCTCTTAACTAACACCCAAATCTCCTTTAATGCCCTTTGCCAATCCTCCAGGGCCGGAAAAGGAGTAGATGCCACCGGTAAAGGAGAAAACTTGGGAGATTTTCCCGATACCACCTGAAAAGGGGAAAATCCTGAAGAGGCACTCTTCAAGTTATTGTGCGCAAATTCCGCGAATGGCAGAAACTTTACCCAATCTGACTGTGCATCTGCCACATAACACCTGAGGAATTGTTCAAGGGACTGGTTAACTCTGCCCATTGGTCTGTGGGTGGTAGGCTGATGAAAGTGAAAGGTCCCTACCCAACTGATGGCAAAAGGCTCCCCAGAATTTCGACACAAACTGGACTCCCCTATCTGACACCACGTTCTCCGGAATGCTATGCAGCCGGAAAACGGGCTGAATGAAGAGATCAGCTAATTCCTGGGCCGAGGGGAGTCCTTTCAGAGGGACGAAATGAGACATCTTACTGAACCTATCAACTACCACCCAAATTACCGTCTTACCCTCAGACCTGGGGAGTTCACCTACAAAGTCCATGGACAAATGAGTCCAGGGTTCATTTGGCACAGGTAGGGGTTGCAATGTACCCACTGGTGCCTGGCGAGAGGGTTTAATCCTAGCACAAACTGAACACTCTCTCACAAACTCTTTACAATCCAGTGCCAGTGAAGGCCACCATACACATTTGGCCAGTAGATCCTGGGTTCAGGCAGCCCCGGGATGCCCAGCATTCTTATGGGAATGGAACAATTGTAAGAGTTGCAGGCGAAAAGGAAGTGGTGTGAACATAACCCCCTCAGGCTTCCCTTCTGGAATGTCCTGTTGGTAAGGCCTCAGAGTAGCCGTCCAGTCCTCCCAGGTCTCAGTAGCTGCCAAGACTACTTTCTGAGGTAGGATGGTCTCAGGGGTTGAAGGCTGAATTGTCTCAGGCTCAAAACACCTAGATAGAGCATCCGCTTTGACATTCTTACTACCTGGTGTATACGTTATGATAAATCTGAACCTTGAAAAGAATAGGGACCAGCGGGCCTGTCGGGGACTAAGTCTTTTGGCCCCTTCGATGTACTCCAAGTTTTTATGATCTGTGTAAACCGTGATTATATGTTCTGCCCCTTCCAGCCAATGGCGCCATTCTTCAAAGGCTAACTTAATGGCCAAAAGCTCCCGATTGCCGATATCGTAGTTCCTCTCGGCAGGGGAGAACCTACGAGAGAAGAAGGCACATTGGTGTAGTTTGCCTTGAAGGCCAGAGCGCTGGGACAGTACAGCCCCAATCCCAATTTCTGACGCATCAACCTCAACAATAAAGGGGAAGGTGACATCAACGTGTCTCAGAATGGGTGCAGAGCAGAACAGTTTCTTTAACGTAGCAAAGGCGGTCTGTGCCTCTGCCGACCAATGATAAGTGTCAGCCACTTTTTTGGTGAGATTGGCAAGGGGTGACACTACAGACGAGAATCCCTTGATGAACTTTCTCTAGTAGTTGGCGAATCCAAGAAATCTTTGGAGTGCCTTCAACCCTACAGGTTGGGGCCACTCCAAAACAGCAGAGACTTTTTCTGGATCCATGGAGAGACCAGAAGTGGAGATAATGTACCCCAAAAAAGGGACTTTCGTGAACTCGAAGAGGCACTTCTCTAGCTTCACATACAGCGAATTCTGTCTTCATTTTCTTAAAACAAACTTAACATGTTTACGATGTTCTGTCAGACTAGGAGAGAAAATCAGTATGTCGTCTAGATACACTAGCACAAACTTTCCCAAAACCTCCCGAAACACTTCATTAATCAACTCCTGGAAGACGGCAGGGGCGTTACACAACCCGAAGGGCATAACCAGATACTCGTAATGCCCGTCGGGCGTGTTGAACGCCGTCTTCCATTCGTCACCTTCCCTAATGCGCACCAGGTTGTATGCCCCTCTCAGATCTAACTTAGAGAAGATACTGGCATTGGTCACCTGAGCAAACAAATCATCAATCAGAGGCAGCGGATAACGATTTTTTACTGTGATCTTATTTAGACCTCGATAGTCGATACAAGGTCTAAGGCCACCGTCCTTTTTCTGTACAAAAAAGAACCCAGCCCCAGCTGGAGACCGTGAAGGACGGATGAAACCTTTGGCCAAGTTTTATTTAATGTATTCCTGTATTGCCAGCTTCTCAGGCCCTGACAAATTATAAAGATGCCCTCTCGGAGGCATACAACCAGATCTTAGCTCTATGGGACAATCGAAACTCCGGTGGGGTGGGAGTTTATCTGCAGATTTTGGACAGAACACGTCAGCAAATTCTGCGTACTGCACTGGCGGCACCCCTTTAACCTGTACCTTGGTAGTGCAAACAGCAACTCTCTCCAAACAATGATGATGACAATGGGTTGACCAGCTCTGTAGCTGACCTGAAGCCCAGTCAATCTGAGGAGAGTGGAGTTGCAACCAGGGCATACCAAGAATGATGGTAGAGGTTGCCATTTGTAGGACAAAGAACTGTAATTTCTCCTTGTGTAACACCCCTATATTACATATCAACAAAGGAGTCTGAGTAAGAGGCTGTCTACACTGTAACGGAGAGTCATCTACTGCTGTGATGAAAATCTGCCGATCTAAAGGGAGTAAGGGAATCCCCAATCTCTTTAGAAAATCATAGTCTATAAAATTGGCTGCAGAGCCAGAATCCACAAATGCCTCTGTAGATGTGTTCTGGCCTTCCCAGGTAATGGAACAAGGAAGGAGCAAACGATTATTGTCTAGAGGTAAAGACTGCTTGCCTAGGGTATTACCTCTGACTACCCCTAGGCGGCAGTGTTTTCCTGACTTCTTAGGACAATTCTGGACATCGTGACCCTCCTCAGCACAATATAGACAGAGTCTTTCTGACCTTCTGCGATTCTTTTCCACTTGCGTCAACCTAGAGTGTCCGATTTGCATCGGCTCGTCTGGAGGTGACGAGGGTGGAGAGGAGGCGTAGGAGACAGATCTGATAGCATTCCTACCATGAGTCTGTTTCTGGTAGCGCAGACGGCGATCTACCCGCACGGCCAAAGAAATTGCTTCGTCTATAGATTTGGGCTCAGGATGTCCTAACATCAAATCAGAGACTGCATCGGACAATCCTGACAGGAAACAGTCCAATAATGCATATGTTCCCCATCTAGCTGACACAGCTCACTTCCTGAACTCAGCGGCGTAAACATCCACCGGATTACGACCCTGCCTGAGCATTTTCAACTTCCGCTGAGCAGTGGTAGCACTATCCGGATCATCGTTAATAACGGCCATGGCCTTAAAAAATTCCTGAACTGAAGATAATGCTTCATGCTCAGCATTCAGACTATATGCCCATGTTTGTGAATCTCCTGACAGAAGGGTCTTTATGAATGTTACCCTCTGGTTCTCAGATCCTGACAGATTGGGCCTCAACTCAAAATAAGACAACACACAATTCCTGAAATTCTGAAAGTCAGATCTATGGCTAGAAAACTTTTCAGGTACGGACATGCTAAGGTCCGTGACTGAAGGGGATCGCATTGTATTTATACTCGATTGAAGTTCCTGAACAGCCCCAGACAGTTGTGTAATCTAGGTTTGTTGGTTGATAATCACCCCGGAAAGACCGACGTTTACCGCGGTGGTCAGGACTTCAACATGACTACGCAGTGCGTCCATAATGTTTGGTCTGCTGTTTTGTAACGATTAGTGTCAGCTAAACAGATTTTCTGATTATTGGTGGTCTGCAGTATCACCAATAATACAGATGCTATACCTGATTATGTGGTGATCTGCAGAATCACCAATAATGCTAGTATAGCCAGACACAGGACTACCAATGTGAGATGGTGTTTGGTGCAACAGTAATGAGGAATATGAAGTCTCCCGAGGAGTGGGTGATTAAGACTATACTGCAGCCAGTGGACACCTGAGGAGCAGGTGTTACAGACAGTGCTGCAAAGGATATTCACCTGAGGAGCAGGTGATTAAGACTACACTGCAGCCAGTGGACACCTGAGGAGCAGGTGTTACAGACAGTGCTGCAAAGGATATTCACCTGAGGAGCAGGTGATTAAGACTACACTGCAGCCAAGGGACACCTGAGGAGCAGGTGTTTACAAACAGTACTGCAGTTGAGCTTCACCTGAAGAGCAGGTGCAAAGCTACAGATCCCTCTCCAGTGGCTAGGCCCACTGGTGAGGCAAGAGAGGTCAGACAAGCAGAGCGTAACAGGCGGCGGGGATGCCGCCGCGGCGGAGAGCGGCATGGACGCCGTCTCCGCATGTCAGCCGGCGGTGGTCCCCGCCTCGCTGTCACACACAGGTCCTTCGGCCGCACACAGGGCACGGGCTTAGCGCTCAGACCTTAGACTAGATCCCTGGTGTTGATGCTATGGATTTCACACCAAGACTAGGATATTGCTTATATTGTATTTGATTTCTTGTGTATGACTTTTGGCTAAACTCTGATTCTGATCCTGCCTCCCGACTCTGTACTTCTGCTTTTCTGCCTTATCTGTTGCTGAACCTTTTGCCTGATTACCGATTACTCCTTGCCTTACGATTTTGTACCTATACTTACCTCTCTGTTGCCTAACCTTTGCCTGATTACCGACCACTCTCTCGTCCCACGTTTCTGTACTGTCGCTGCCTGTACTGTTGCCGAACCTCTATTTGCCTGACCTTTCTCCCTTCAGTGGAACGTCTCCCACTGTAGGGTTATCTCTGAGGCTTGCCTCTCCGAGACGACTGCCCTAGCAGACCGTTACTGCTAGAGGCCGAGACTCCTCCTTTGCCCTATTGGAGGATCTCACACACGGGGTTCCCATTCAGAGGTAACCACACCTCTGAGGAATTGCCATGTGGTGGACATTTCCACTACGTTGTGAATCTTGATTACAGTTGTTTTCACACTTATTTTCCAGTGTCCTGTGTGACTTGCTATACTTGTATTATTGGTGATTCTGCAGATCACCACATAATCAGGTATAACATCTGTATTATTGGTGATACTGCAGATCGCCAATAATCAGAATATCTGTTCTAGCTGACACCGATCGTCACAGAACAGCAGACCTCATTATGGACGCATTACGGAGCCAGGTGGAGGCCTTAGCCACGTCAGTAAATAATCTCATTGGGCTGGTTAATACGCAACAAACCCAGATCACTCAATTGTCTGGGTCTGTACAGGCCCTCCAAACGGCCGTCAACGCCATGCGTTCCCCCTCAGTCGTAGACCTTCACATGTCGGTACCTGAGAAGTTTTAAGGGCAGAGATCTGATTTTCAAAACTTTCAAAATCGGGTACTTTCATATTTCGAGTTAAGGCCTAATTTGTCGGGTTCAGAGCAACAAAGGGTGACTTTTATTAAAACCTTGTTATCAGGAGACTCACAAACCTGGGCATATAATCTTCCTCCTGGAGATGAGGCCCTGTTCTCAGTTGAGAAATTCTTTAAAGCAATGGCCATCATATATGATGATTCGGACGTTTCGATCACTGGTGAGAGGAAACTCAAGGCTCTCAAGCAGGGACGAAATTCTGTAGAGTCTTATGCAGCTGAATTTAGAAGGTGGGCTGTGTCGGCTAGGTGGGGGTCTTATGCTTTATTAGATTGTTTTCTTTCTGGCCTGTCAGATGCAGTCTCTGAGCTAATGTTGGGACACCCTGAACCCAAATCTATCGATGATGCTATTTCGCAGGCTGTTCGAGTTGACCGCCGGCTACGCTATCAGCGACAAACTCATGGGAAGAGTGCAGTAAGATCTGTTTCTTACGCTGCCTCCTCTCCCTCCACATCAACAGATGAGCCGATGCAGATCGGACATTCCCGCTTGACACAAGCGGAGAAGGATCGCAGAAGGTCTGAGAGGCTTTGTCTGTATTGTGCAAAGGGTCACATTGAACAAAATTGCCCCAAGAAGTCGGGAAACTCTGCCGCCTAGGAGTAGTTCGAGGTAGTACCCTAGGCGAGCAGACGTTACCTCTAAGCAATAATCGTTTGCTCTTACCTTGTTCTATTTCTTGGGAAGACCAGGTCGCCTGCACTGAGGCCTTTGTGGACTCGGCGGCCAATTTTATTGACTACGAGTTTGTAAAAACATTGGGAATTCCATTACATTCGTTAGACCGTCAAGTAGTAGTCACTGCAGTGGATGACTCTCCCTTACAATACAGACAGCCCCTCTCACAGACCCCGGTGTTGTTATGTACTATAGGAGTTTTACATAAGGAAAAGTTACAGTTCCTCGTGCTACGAATGGCAACTTCTACCATCATCCTCGGGATGCCCTGGTTGCAACTCCATTCACCTCAGATAGACTGGGCCTCAGGTCAGCTCCTGAGCTGGTCAACCCACTGCCGTCATCATTGTTTAGAGGGGGTTGCTATTCATGCCACCAAGGTAGAGGTTAAAGGAGTACCTAGGCAATACGCAGAATTCGCTGACGTGTTCTGTCCCAAGTCTGCGGATAAACTCCCACCTCATCTGAGTTTTGATTGCCCCATAGACTTGAGATCTGGTTGTATGCCCCCCAGAGGTCATCTTTATAATTTATCAGGTCCTGAAAAGCTGGCCATGCAGGAGTACATAAAGGAAAACCTGGCCAAAGGTTTCATTCGTCCTTCCCGGTCACCGGCCAGGGCCGGGTTCTTTTTTGTGCAAAAGAAGGACGGTGGCCTTAGGTCTTGTATTGATTATCGAGGTCTAAACAAGATCACTATAAAGAATCGCTATCCTTTGCCTTTGATAGACGATCTGTTCTCTCAAATAACCAACGCCAGTATTTTTTCCAAGTTAGACTTGGGGCATACAACCTGGTACGCATCAGGGACGGTGATGAATGGAAGACGGCCTTCAACACGCCCGACGGGCATTACGAATATTTGGTTATGCCCTTCGGGCTGTGTAACGCCCCTGCTGTCTTCCAAGAATTGATTAACGAGGTTTTTAGGGAGGTATTGGGAAAATTCGTCTTGGTTTATCTTGACGACATATTGATCTATTCCCCAAACCTTTCCGAGCATCGCAAACATGTCAAGTTCGTATTAAGGAAACTGAGACAGAATTCGCTATATGCGAAACTGGAGAAGTGCCTCTTCGAGGTCACTAAGGTTCCTTTTCTGGGTTACATCATTTCCACTGTGGGTCTCTCGATGGATCCAGAAAAGGTTTCAGCCGTCTTGGAGTGGCCTCAACCTGTAGGATTGAAGGCACTCCAAAGATTTCTTGGTTTTGCCAACTATTATAGGAAATTTATCAAAGGATTTTCCTCGATAGTAGCTCCCCTTACCAGCCTTACCAAAAAAGGGGCTCATCCACATCGTTGGACGTCAGAGGCGCAGGTAGCCTTTGCCACTCTGAAAAAGTTATTTTGTTCCGCACCAATCCTGAGACATGTAAATGTCACCCTTCCTTTCATTTTGGAGGTGGATGCATCAGAGGTTGGGGTTGGAGCTGTATTGTCTCAGCGTTCAGGTTCACAGTGTAAACTGCACCCCTGCGCCTTTTTCTCCCGTAGATTCTCTCCTGCGGAGAGAAACTATGATATTGGCAATCGGGAACTGCTGGCTATTAAGTTGGCCTTCGAAGAGTGGCATCACTGGCTGGAAGGGGCAGAGCATACTATTACGGTTTATACAGACCACAAGAACTTGGAGTACATTGAAGGGGCCAAGAGGCTCAGTCCCCGTCAGGCCCACTGGTCTTTATTTTTCTGTAGGTTTAAATTTATTATTACATATACCCCAGGCAGTAAGAACATCAAGGCTGATGCCTTATCTCGATGCTTTGAACCTGAGACAATGCAACATTCAACCCCAGAGACCATATTACCTCAAAGGGTGGTTTTAGCAGTTACTGATACCTGGGAAGACTGGGTCACTATTCTGGGTGATTATCAACAAGATATCCCTGAAGGGAAACCTGCAGGGGTTATGTTTGTACCTCTTCCTTTTCGCCTACAAATCCTTCAGCTCTTTCACTCCCATAAGAATGCTGGGCATCCTGGGGCTGCCCGAACCCAGGATTTGCTAACCAGATGTGTGTGGTGGCCTTCCCTGACACTGGATTGTAAGGAGTTTGTCAGGGAGTGTGCTGTATGTGTGTAACGATCGGTGAAGCACAGAGAGGATCTGATTACCAGTGATCTGCAGTATCACAGGAAATACAGATGTATACCAGATTATACGTGATCTGCAGTATCACTGATAATCCGATATACTAGCTAACCTCTGTTCACCTGAGTAGAGTGTAGTGTTTGGTGTAACTGTAACACTTTGAGGACTAGGCCTCAGTGCAGCAAGGAGAACTGCACAGATTCCTTCTGCAGACCTGAGCTCTCCAAGACGGGAGGAGTCAGACTGACAGTAGGAAGGACAGTCTGAAAGCAACCTTCAGGAGGAAGGATCACTAACAGAGCGAGGAACCGCCTCTAACAGTAAGGTCGGTTCTCGGGGTCGGACAAGCCAGGTCGTACACACACGGACAGATAAAGTACAAGATCAGGAGACAAAGGCGGAGTCAAAGTACAGGCAGGGTTCAGCAACGGGGTATCAGATATATCGGGGTACAAAATCAGGAGGCAGAAGCAGAGTCAAGGAACGAGCCGGGGTTTCGGCAACAGAGTATCAGAAATATCGAGGTACAAGATCAGAGTTCAGGAGGATAGTCAAGGCAGGCAAAAGTCATAACAGATAATCACAATCAAACACTTTAGCTATCAACAGAATCTAGCTAAGTGTAGGATTACAGCTCCAGCTGGTCCCGGCACACTTGCGGATCTGACTACGGATCTGGGTGCTCCCACATATGTGATCGCAACGCCAGACAAGCAACGAGTGAACAGCCAGCAGTATATATACACCTAGGTGTCCCCCAGCACCTCCCTGATTGCTGGACCAATGGGGAACGGAGCTAGAGTCAGCTGACCTGCCTGATCAGCTGACTCCCTCCTGGACGTCATAAAACTTGTCTGAGTGCGCGCGCGCGCGTCACTCTAAACCTTGAGGGACTACGAGTCCCAGCCACAGCAGCCCCGCTCTGCGGTGTCTCCGCAGCGGGGACATGCGCGCTAACCGCCGCGTCCAACGCGGCAGTTTCCCCGCGCTCCGTCATGTGCTGCACGGAGACAGCCGCCTCATGATGCGAGGAGGCGGCTGCCTCTCCTTGCGAGCGGGCGCTGTGTGCGGAAGGAGCCGCCTGCCGCTGGCTCATGGCGGCGGCTCCTCCGCGCTTTCTCACAGTACCCCCCCCCCCCCCCCCCGAGGAGTGGACTCCGGACAGCCCCTTCCAGGTTTTTCTGGATGTACAGCATGAAACTCTCTCACTAACTCGTCCGCATGCATGCGGTTCCCAGGTACCCATTGCCTCTCCTCAATGCCGTACCCCTTCCAATGTACGAGATATTGTACCAAGTTTTGTACAATGCGTGAATCCAAAATCCTCTCTACCTCATACTCAGGCTGATCATCTACCAACACCGGAGGAGGAGGAGTGGGACCCACATGGACTGCTGGCTTAAGGAGGGAAACATGGAAGGACCTTACCCCACGCATGCTGGCGGGAAGATCAATGGAATAAGTAACGTTATTGATCTTCTTAGCCACCGCAAATGGACCCACAAACCTGGGGCCCAACTTACCTGAAGGCTGTCTCAGGGTCAAGTGATGTGTGGACACCCAGACCAAGTCTCCTGGCTGGAACTTCCACTCCAACGAGCGTCTCTTGTCAGCCTGACCCTTTTGACTCTGGAAAGCTTTTTCCAGATTACTCTTCACCGTCCCCCAGATGTTTTTAAATGCCCTCTGCCAGACTTCCAGGGTTGGAAACGGAGAAGAGGCAACTGGCAAGGGGGAAAATTTAGGCGATCTCCCAGTCACAATCTGGAACGGAGAAAAACCAGACGATGAATTTTTCAAATTGTTCTGAGCGAACTCTGCGAAGGCCAGACATTTTACCCAGTCATTCTGCACCTCCGCAACATAACATCTTAAGAACTGCTCCATAGACTGATTAATCCGTTCAGTCTGCCCATTGGTCTGTGGGTGGTAGCCGGACGAGAAAGATAGCTTCATGCCCGTTTGGTGGCAAAATGCCCTCCAGAATCTAGAAATGAATTGGACTCCCCTATCCGACACTATGTTTTCCGGAATGCCATGCAGCCGGAAAATGTGGATGATGAATAGGTCGGCCAATTCCTGGGCCGAGGGGAGTCCTTTCAAGGGCACGAAATGGGCCATCTTGCTGAAGCGGTCGACTACCACCCAAATGACCGACATGCCCTCAGACCTGGTGGGTCCATGGCTCACTCGGGGCGGGCAAAGGCTGTAAGGTACCGACAGGTGCCAGTCGGGAGGGTTTACTCTTAGCACATATTGCACATTCCCTAACAAATTCCCTGCAATCAACAGACAGGGAGGGCCACCAGGCACACCTGGCTACAAGATCCTGTGTTCTGGCGACTCCGGTATGTCCAGCATTTTTATGTGCGTGGAACATTTCAAGGATCTGGAGACGAAAGGGCAAGGGAATGAACATGACCCCTTCAGGCTTCCCTTCCGGGATGTCCTGCTGGAAGGGGCTCAACTTCTCCTTCCAGTCTTCCCAAGTATCCATTGCAGCCAGCACCAATTTTCGCGGAACAATTGTCTCAGGGACGGAGGACTGTGCTGTCTCTGGCTCAAAGCACCTGGATAGCGCATCTGCCTTAGTATTCTTACTGCCCGGGGTGTACGTAATCACGAATGTGAACCTTGAAAAAAAACAGGGACCATCGAGCCTGACGAGGGCTTAACCTCTTAGCCCCCTCGATGTATTCCAGATTCTTGTGGTCGGTAAAAACCGTGATAGTATGCTCCGCTCCTTCTAACCAATGACGCCATTCTTCAAAGGCTAGTTTAATGGCTAAGAGCTCCCTGTTGCCTATATCGTAGTTTCTCTCTGCTGGAGAGAATCTCCGAGAAAAATAGGCACACGGGTGCAATCTACCCTGTAAACCTGAACGTTGAGACAGCACAGCCCCCACCCCGACTTCTGAGGCGTCTACCTCAACAATAAAAGGGAAGGAAGTGTCTACGTGTCTTAGTATGGGTGCCGTGCAGAACAGCTCCTTCAAGGTCGAAAATGCCTGTAGGGCCTCAGGCGACCAGTGAGTAGTATCTGCCCCTTTCCTAGTGAGACTGGTGAGAGGTGCAATAACTGTGGAGTACCCCTTTATGAACCTTCTATAATAGTTTGCAAAGCCCAGAAAACGTTGCAATGACTTTAACCCCACCGGCTGAGGCCACTCCAGAACAGCGGATACTTTGGCAGGGTCCATAGACAGGCCCGAGGTGGAGACTATGTACCCCAGAAAGGCGACCAATGTAACTTCAAAAATAAATTTTTCCAACTTGGCGTACAGCAGATTTTGTCTCAGCTTGTTTAGCACAAATCTGACATGGACCCTGTGCTCGGAGAGGTTGTTGGAGTAGATTAGTATATCGTCAAGGTATACAAGCACAAATCTACCCAACACCTCCCTGAATACCTCGTTAATTAATTCCTGGAAGACGGCTGGTGCATTACACAACCCGAAGGGCATCACTAAGTACTCGTAATGCCCGTCGGGTGTGTTGAAGGCCGTCTTCCATTCATCGCCCTTTCTAATGCGGATCAGGTTATATGCACCCCTCAGATCCAATTTTGAAAAGATCTTAGCGTCTGTGACCTGCGTGAATAAATCGTCTATTAATGGCAACGGGTAACGATTCTTCACCGTGATTTTATTTAGACCCCGATAATCGATGCAAGGTCGAAGACCTCCGTCTTTTTTCTTAACAAAAAAGAAACCGGCCCCCGCAGGCGAGCGGGAGGGGGCGAATGAACCCCTTGGCCAGATTGTCACGGATGTACTCCTGCATAGCCCCTTTCTCTGGTCCAGACAAATTATACAGGTGACCCCTAGGGGGCATACAACCGGCGCGGAGATCGATGGGGCAATCGAAAGGGCGATGAGGAGGTAACCTATCAGCAGCCTTGGGGCAGAATACATCCGAGAATTCGGAGTATTGCTCGGGAACACCCTCCACATGAACCTTGGTCTGACCTAATATCACTTTCCCTAGACACTAGTAGCTTTATTTTTTGTTTTAAAAAGCTAAAATAGTAGGTTTAATGCTATTGTCTCATATGATGATGATTCAGCTTTTCCCATAGTCTCGGTGTTAGCAATCATGAGGCCCCCAACAAGACAAATCAGCAATCCTGAGGGCCCCAAAAACACAAATTCAGCAATCATGAGGCCCCCAACAAGACAAATTCAGCAATCATGAGGCCCCCAACATAACAAATTCAGCAATCATAAGGCCCCCAACAACAAAATCTATGAACTATTGACCCTTTTTTATCTCTTTACTGCTCTCAGAAGCCATTCTCTGCTAGGAAAGTGTTTTATAGTTGGAATTTTTTTATCAGTGAGGGTCACACTGTAGTCCCTTCCTGTCTGAGTTAGGACTGAGTCAGCCACTTACATACCTGATAACTCTTTCAGGCAGAGAAAGAAAAAAAGGAACACAGCATAGGTATTTGTGTGCTAGGCACTGTACATACCCATGTCCATCTCATCAAGTGACTGGATAGTGTAATGGTTAAGTGCTCTGCCTCTGACACAGGAGACCTGGGTTCAAATCTCAGCTCTGCCTATTCAGTAAGCCAACACCTATTCAGTAAGGAGTTGCTTGGGCAAGTCTCCTTAACACTGCTACTGCCTACTGAGTGCGCTCTAGTGGCTGCCTCACATGAGCTTTGAGTCTGACAGGAGAAAGGCGCTATACAAATACTGCAATTATTATAATTATTATCATGTCACTTCGGCTATCCTTTAATATGGTAGACTCCTCTCACCTGGCTTCTGAATTCTCCTCTACTGGCTGCTGTGCCTGGCAAAATTGTTTTTGGCTGGATTGGGGGTGATGTGTGGGCTGAAAGGCCTGGCAGTGATGCTGTGACCTGGCTGGCGGTGATGCTGGGCAGGGTCGGACTGGGACACCAAGGGCCCACCAAGGAAGTTTCAGCCTGGGGCCCACCCCCCTCTCCTCCTCCTCCCTCCCCCCCATTTTGGGCTCACATACACATGTACTCTAGAAATTTTGCATGACTTTATGGTAGGGAATAGATTGTGAGCAATTCTGAGGACAGTCTCCAATAGGGATATGTCTTAATGCGGCGCGCGCAGCGTGCCACAGCGAAACTAAATGGGTGTCACCACGCACTGGAACATCGGCGTGGTCATGATGAGTCATGGGCAGACTTAAAAAAAAAATACAAAACACAAAATAAGTAGCGGTGCTATTCACAGAGATTAGGTCTGACCAGATACATTTTAGATAAAATATTCAAGTAGTTACATGCCTCATGATAATTCATCAAGTAGTCAAATGGCAGCAGATACTCCCACAAAATGCAATCAGGTTGGCTGCAGATACCCCCACACAATGCAATCAGGTTGGTGGCAGATACCCCTCACACAATGCAATCAGGTTGGATGCAGATACCCCCACAAAATGCAATCAGGTTGGCTGCAGATACCCTCACACAATGCAAACAGGTTGGCTGCAGATACCCCCACAAAATGCAATCAGGTTGGCTGCAGATACCCCCACACAATGCAATCAGGTTGACGGCAGATACCCCCACAAAATGCAATCAGGTTAACGGCAGATACCCCCACAAAATGCAATCAGGTTGATGGCAGATACCCCCACAAAATGCAATCAGGTTGGCTGCAGATACTCCCACACAATGCAATCAGGTTGGTGGCAGATACCCCCACACAATGCAATCAGGTTGGTGGCAGATACCCCCACAAAATGCAATCAGGTTGGCTGCAGATACCCCCACAAAATGCAAACAGGTTGGCTGCAGATACCCCCACAAAATGCAAACAGGTTGGCTGCAGATACCCCCACAAAATGCAATCAGGTTGGCTGCAGATACCCCCACACAATGCAATCAGGTTAACGGCAGATACCCTCACAAAATGCAATCAGGTTGACGGCAGATACCCCCACAAAATGCAATCAGGTTGGCTGCAGATACCCCCACACAATGCAATCAGGTTGGTGGCAGATACCCCCACACAATGCAATCAGGTTGGCTGCAGATACCCCCACACAATGCAATCAGGTTGGTGGCAGATACCCCCACAAAATGCAATCAGGTTGGTGGCAGATACCCCCACAAAATGCAATCAGGTTGGCTGCAGATACCCCCACGAAATGCAAACAGGTTGGCTGCAGATACCCCCACAAAATGCAAACAGGTTGGCTGCAGATACCCCCACAAAATGCAATCAGGTTGGCTGCAGATACCCCCACACAATGCAATCAGGTTGACGGCAGATACCCCCACAAAATGCAATCAGGTTAACGGCAGATACCCCCACAAAATGCAATCAGGTTGATGGCAGATACCCCCACAAAATGCAATCAGGTTGGCTGCAGATACTCCCACACAATGCAATCAGGTTGGTGGCAGATACCCCCACACAATGCAATCAGGTTGGCTGCAGATACCCCCACACAATGCAATCAGGTTGGTGGCAGATACCCCCACAAAATACAATCAGGTTGGCTGCAGATACCCCCACAAAATGCAAACAGGTTGGCTGCAGATACCCCCACAAAATGCAAACAGGTTGGCTGCAGATACCCCCACAAAATGCAAACAGGTTGGCTGCAGATACCCCCACACAATGCAATCAGGTTGGTGGCAGATACCCCCACACACTGCAAGTCCCCCCAGCTTGAAAGGGGGGGCAGCGGGCACAGATCAGCGGGGAAGCCTCCCCACCCTCCCTCACCTAGGGGCCCCTAGGTGAGGGAGGGGGGGGGGGATGCTTTCCCCCCTCCCCGCCGCTCTGTGCCCAATTCCCCCCCTTCCAAGCTGTGCCCCCCTCCCTCTTAACTCTGGGGCCCCCAGGAGTCGGGGCCCACCGATGGGACCATCGGTGGTTCGGTGGCTCAGTCCGAGCCTGATGCTGGGCAATGCTTGGCTGGTTGAAGTAAATGCTGGCCTGACTGGTGGTGATGTGGTGGCCTTTTTGACAGGAGCCCCTCAGTTTAGGTAGTGACAGGGCCCCACAGTTCAGGTAGTGACAGGAGCCCCCCCCCCAGTCCATTTAGAGACAGGTGCCCCCCAGTTCAGTTTGTGACAGGTACCCCCCCATTTAGGTAGTGACAGGTACCCCCCAGTTTAGGTAGTGCCAGGTGCCCCCCAGTTCAGGTAGTGACAGGAGCCCCCAAGTTCAGTTAGTGGCAGGTACCCCCAGTTTAGGTAGCGACAGGAGCCACCCAGTGTATGTAGTGACAGGTGCCCCCCAGTTTAGGTAGTGACAGAAGCCCCCCAGTTCAGGTAGTGACAGGGGGGGCAGAACTAACCACAGCACAGCAGTAGGTACAAAGACAGACAGTTTCCCCTGTACTCCACCCTTATTCCCCCCCCCCTTGTAATCAGTTGCAGATTGGCCTGCCACCCGACTTATTTGCAGTCTGCACATGACACAGTCCCTCCCTGGCCGTGCCCGCCTCCTTGCTGACATTACAGACAGGCAGTCTAAGGGCCTGTTTCCACTACACACAGATTCAATATCTGGATGCAGAAAAACTGACTCCAATGAAAGCCTATGGGCCTGTTTCCACTAAACACAATTTTTTTGAAGCAGATTTCCCATAGGCATTCATTGGAGTCAGTTTTCTGCATTCAGAATCCACATATAGTGGAAATAGGCCCTCACTGTTTCTGCCTGTGGGCTGGGCTCTGGCCACACCCCCCTCCCTGCGGGAGTGCAGAGTGTGGGACGTCACATCAGGAGCAGAGCGGCTGTTGTCAGATTGTGCTGCCACCTGCTACCACATGACCCGCCGTCTCCATGGCCACCCGCCCTTCCCCCACAATTGGATATTTCGCCGATCAAAATCAATCATCCAGCCAGGGCCCGGGACATGGTCCTCCAGCACCAGAGGCAGGGCCGGGCCGAGGCAGAGGCGAGAGAGGCTCCAGCCTCAGGGCGCAGTGTAGGAGGGGGGCACAACTCAACTCAGAAAAGGGGATACATGGCAGTGACTTCAAGCCAGATAACTAGATATGAAGGTGTTGGGGGCCCTGGGGCATCTCTTAGTCTAATAGCAATCAGTGTGTGACGGCTGGGGTGGGAGGGATGGAGGAGGGGCCTCTTAGTGTAATAGCAATCAGTGTGTGACGGCTGGGGTGGGAGGGATGGGGAGGGGCCTCTTAGTGTAATAGCAATCAGTGTGTGACGACTGGGGTGGGAGGGATGGACTGGCCTCTTAGTGTAATAGCAATCAGTGTGTGACGGCTGGGGTGGAAGGGATGGAGGAGGGGCCTCTTAGTGTAATAGCAATCAGTGTGTGGGGCTGGGGTGGGAGGGATGGGAAAGGGGCCTCTTAGTGTAATAGCAATCAGTGTGTGATGGCTGGGGTGGGAGGGATGGAGGGGCCTCTTAGTGTAATAGCAATCAGTGTGTGATGGCTGGGGTGGGAGGGATGGAGGGGCCTCTAAAGGTAGCCATACACTGGTCGATTTGCCATCAGATTCGACCAACAGATTGATCCCTCTCTGATCGAATCTGATCAGAGAGGGATCGTATGGCTACCTTTACTGCAAACAGATTGTGAACCGATATCAGCCTGAAACTGTTCACAATCTGTTGTGGTGGTGGTGGTGCTGCCGCCGCTTCCCTCCCCTGCCGCATACATTACCTGCTCCGCAGGCGCGAGTCCTCCCGGTCACTGCTGCTCTGTCTGTGCTCTGGTCTCCAGGTCCGGCATGCTTTGCTTCTTCCTGCCCGGCAGGAAGTTTAAACAGTATAGCGCCCTCTACTGTTTAAACTTCCTGCCGGGCAGGAGGAACTGAAGCATGCCAGAGACCAGCGCGGACACGGAGCAGCGGTGACCGGGGGTAGTCACGCCGGCGGAGCAGGTAATGTATTGCCGCTTTATTGCGTCGGTCGTCGGGCAATCGAACGCCGCTAGCGACGCGTTCCCACCCGCAGGCGATCAACGGTAATTTTCCGCACGGAGCTATCGACGGGATCGGACGAAATGGATCGAAATTCGGCGTGTACCGCAAACGATTGGCAGCAGATTCGATCCCAGTGATCGAATCTGCTGTCGAAACGGCGGCAAATCGGGCCAGTGTATGGCCAGCTTTAGTGTCATAGCAATCAGTGTGTGATGGCTGGGGTGGGAGGGATGGAGGGGCCTCTTAGTGTAATAGCAATCAGTGTGTGACGGCTGGGGTGGAAGGGATGGAGGAGGGGCCTCTTAGTGTAATAGCAATCAGTGTGTGGGGCTGGGGTGGGAGGGATGGGGAGGGGCCTCTTAGTGTAATAGCAATCAGTGTGTGATGGCTGGGGTGGGAGGGATGGCGGGGCCTCTTAGTGTAATAGCAATCAGTGTGTGACGGCTGGGGTGGGAGGGATGGAGAGGCCTCTTAGTGTAATAGAAATCAGTGTGTGACGGCTAGGTTGGGAGGGATGGAGGGGCGCACTTTGGTGTCTTAGCCTTGGGTGCTGGAGGACCTTGTCCCAACTCTGACCAGAGGCAGAGATTCCAAAGTGCGTCCCCAAGCAACTTGCGGCCGAGAAACTGAGCGACGCCATAGATGCCCATGTTAAATGGTAGATTTACCGGCCACTGCCAGTAATTCAGGTGCTAAGGGCACGTGTATTGTTTGGACAGCATGGTAGCAGCAGAGGAGTTCCGCTAACATTTTTATTGGCGGGAACAGCACAATAGCAGCAGTGGATTCCTGCTACTCTGGAACATAACTCTGTAGCGACAGGGACAGCGGAAAAAGCACCGGTGGAATATGCATACCTAAGGCCTCCCGCCTCAGGTATGCAAATTCCACCGGTGCTTTTTCCGCTGTGTGTCTGTGTACAGTGTGTGTGTGTGTGTGTCTTATAGTTGTGGTGTTGTTGTTAGGTATAGGTTGGCAGAAGGTCGGTGGTAAGTGTAGGTGGGGGAGGGTTAGTGTTAGGTGTAGGTAGGGGGAGGGTTGGTGGTAGGTGTAGGGAGGAGGAGGGTTGGTGGTAGGTGTAGTTAGGGGGAAGGTTAGTGTTTGGCACTGAAGGGCACCAGGAGGGCAATAACAGATCTGATGGCTGGAAGAATGGCTGGAAGAATGGCAGAGCTGATGGCTGGAAGAATGGCTGGAAGAATAAATCCTCTTCTACCCCTAGTGACAGGTACACTTTGAATGTATGCCAAAATATACACACACACCACATACACACATACACCACACTGACACACACACACACACACACACACACACAGACGCACACACACCACACTGACACACACAGACACAGGCACACACACACCACACAGACACACACACTGTACACACATACACCACTCTGACACACACACACACACACACACCACACTGACACACACTATACACACACACCACACTGACACACACACACACACACACACACAGACACCACACTGACACACACCACACTGACACACACATACACCACACTGACACACACACACACACACACACACACACCACACTGACACACACCACACACACACCACACAGACACACACACAGACACCACACAGACACACACACAGACACCACACTGACACACACCACACACACACAGACACCACACTGACACACACCACATACACACACACACACACACACACAGTACACAGACACACACACATACACCACAATGACTCACACATACACCACACTGACACACACACACACACACATACATACACCACACAGACACACACATACACCACACTGACGCACACTCTGTACACAGACACACACACATACACTACACTACACGCATACACACACACACTGTACACAGACACACACATACACTGACACACACCACACTGACACACACACACACACACACACAAACAAATACACTGACACACACCACACTGAGACACACACACACACACACACACACACACACTGTACACAAACACACACATACACCACACTGACACACACATACACCACATTGACACACACACACTGTACACAGACACACACACATTCATACACCAGACACACACACACACACACACACACACACACACACACACACACACACACACACACACACACACACACACACACACACTGTACACAGACACACACACACACACACACACACACTGTACACAGACACACACACACACATACACCACACTGACACACACCACACTGACACACACCACACTGACACACATACACACACACTGTACACAGACACATACACTGTACACAGACACACACACACACTGTACACAGACACACACACATACACACACACACACACACTGTACACAGACACACACACCACACTGACACACTACACTGACACACATACACACACACTGTACACAGACACATACATACACCAGACACACACACACACACACACACACACACACACCACAGTGACACACACATCTAATCAACTCCCACCCCCCTTACACATAATGAATGCCTGAGGTGAGGGGGGGGGGGCAGTTACACTGAGGGCTCTACAGCGCAGGTAGACTTATAACACCTAAACAGTTATGTGATTGGGAGGGGGACATGCTCACAGACGTCTCTCTGCTGCAGCTTTACAGCCTCTATTACCCCCTCCCCCATACCTTCGGCTTCCAGCACAGTAGGGGGAGACAACTATCCAGTGCACGTGCCTGGCTGGCTGGTGAGGTCATGTGGAGGAGCTCACTGCTGCCTGGGGATTCCTGTCTCCTGTCCGATGCTCAGCACTGTGCAGTGCCAGGCTTCCAGAAGTTCCCAGGTCCCACATGCAGGGCAGCCATCAGGGGGAGACAACTGACACTGCAGTGAGGGGCCCAGGGCTTCTGGGGGCCCTGGGCCCCCCCAAAGCGATGGAAGGGCCGCATGTGCTGGCTGCGGCTCACTAACCAGCACACCACGTTCCAGCTCTGAGAGAAGAGTGACATCATCACTTGAACGTGGGGAGCAGATGAGTGAGCCCGCTACAAAGGACTTTCTATACTGGGGCACCACCTATAACTGGCTACAGGCTACCTATACTGGGCCACCACCTATACCTGGCTACCTATACTGGGGCACCTATATCTGGCTACTTATACTTATGGAACGTATATACCTGGCTACCTATACTAACGGGGACCTATGCCTGGATACCTATACTGGGGGCACCTATACCTGGCAAGGCAGGTGGACGAGCTGAGACAGAAGGGGACAAGAGGTAACACAGGGGGATAAAAGGGGCACAGGGGGAACAGAGGCGGACAAAAGAGGCACAGGGAGAAAAGAGATGAGACGAGAACATGAGGTCACACAGAGGGACACAAAAGAGGCACAAACTGAGGTGAGTCAGAGGGGGACAAAAGAGGCACAGGAAGAAAAGAGGGGGACAAAAGAGAACAAATAAAGGATAAGAACGGACCTACAAGTCCCTATCTCATTTGTTAACCGGGGACTACCTGTATTTTGGTAGTATTTGGTTCCTCTACAACATACCATGGTCATGTCCACTTTTTGCCGCATAACGCACTTCGCGCACGGACACAGTGGTGGGGTGGCTAGCGGGTGGGCCCAGGGAGGGGGGGCCCAGGTCTGCTGATGTGTGAGGGGCCCCAAAATTTCTGATGGCGGCCCTGCCCACATGTCTTGGATGACAAGCAAGTGGGGCCACTTCTCCTAGACCCAGGCAACATGCAAGAAGTCGGCACCGCTTCCTGCTGTTGCCACACAATGTACACATACACACACACACACACACACACACATACATACACCACACAGACACACACATACACCACACTGACACACACACTGTACACAGACACACACACCACACTGACACACACACACACACACACAAATACACTGACACACACCACACTGAGACACACACACACACACACACACACACACACACACACACACACACACACACACACACACACACACACACTGTACACAAACACACACATACACCACACATACACCACATTGACACACACACACTGTACACAGACACACACACATTCATACACCAGACACACACACACACACACACACACACACACACACACACACACACACACACACTGTACACAGACACACACACACACACACACTGTACACAGACACACACACACACATACACCACACTGACACACACCACACTGACACACACCACACTGACACACATACACACACACTGTACACAGACACATACACCACACTGACACACACACACACTGTACACAGACACACACACATACACACACACACACACACACTGTACACAGACACACACACCACACTGACACACTACACTGACACACATACACACACACTGTACACAGACACATACATACACCAGACACACACACACACACACACACACACACACCACAGTGACACACACATCTAATCAACTCCCACCCCCCTTACACATAATGAATGCCTGAGGTGAGGGGGGGGGGGGGCAGTTACACTGAGGGCTCTACAGCGCAGGTAGACTTATAACACCTAAACAGTTATGTGATTGGGAGGGGGACATGCTCACAGACGTCTCTCTGCTGCAGCTTTAAAGCCTCTATTACCCCCTCCCCCATACCTTCGGCTTCCAGCACAGTAGGGGGAGACAACTATCCAGTGCACGTGCCTGGCTGGCTGGTGAGGTCATGTGGAGGAGCTCACTGCTGCCTGGGGATTCCTGTCTCCTGTCCGATGCTCAGCATTGTGCAGTGCCAGGCTTCCAGAAGTTCCCAGGTCCCACATGTCTTGGATGACAAGCAAGTGGGGCCACTTCTCCTAGACCCAGGCAACATGCAAGAAGTCGGCACCGCTTCCTGCTGTTGCCTAGCAACAGTAATGCTACAGTCTCTGCAGCGCCTGTCATCTGTTTGATGATAGCGCTGCAGTGCATAGGCACAGGGACGCAGGGGGACTCTGGAGGGTGGGCACCGGAACTTATTCACCTGCCAGCCGCCCGCCCAGTGCACGGGGAGAGTGGGTGGGTGATGGGCAGCACAACAGCAGCCTGTCAGCCTCGGGGAGAAAGTGGCGGCCACGGCTTCAAACACTTCCCGGTTCGGGTGGCTGGGGGGGGGGGGGGGGGAGGGCAGCAGCTGGCCAGGGGAGGGCAGATGCCCCATTTTGCCAGACGTAGGGACGCCTATGCTTTAAGCTATCAACGGAATCTGGCTAAGTGTGGATCCCCAGCTCTGGCTGGTTCTAGCACACTTTGGGATCTGACTAGGTCTGAGCGCTCACACGTTAGCATTCGCAACAGCAGACACGGAGCAACTGACAGACTACCACTATATATACATAGCAGCTCCGCAGCGCCGCCCCAGCCACTCAACCAATCCGAGATAGCGTTTGGAGTCAGCTGACCTGGCAGATCAGCTGACTCCCCTTCTCCCCTTCTATTCGCATAAAGGTCCTGTCGCCTGGCGCGTGCACGTGTAGCCCTCAATCTATGTGCAATAGAAGGACAAGGCAGAGTACCAGCATGTAACTGCGCGGCCGAAGCCGCCGGCTGATACGCGGAGATAGCCGCCATGCCGCTTGTCTCTGCGGCGGCATCTCCACTATCCATTACAAACCCGAGTCTACAAAGGCCTGGGTGGAATGAACTTGATCCTCCCAGGTAATAGAACACGGGAGAAGTACACGCTTATTCTTTAGAGGTAAGACTGGATCGCCTAGGGTAGTACCTCCAGCTACACCTAGGCGATGGAGTTTTCCGCCTTCTTGGGACAATTTGCTACGATATGCCCCTTCTCTGCACAATAAATTTGCATATATTCAGCAGTGATGCTCTGGGAGACATCTCAACCTGAATTATCGCAAATTCTTTCTGTTTTAAGAGAGCAAACTTTTGTTTTTCTGCACAATAAAGACAGAGTTTCTCGGTACGCCTCCTGTTCTTCTCAACCTCAGTGAGCTTGGACTGCCCAATTTGCATCGGCTCATCAGGCGGAGGAGAGGGAGGAACAGGAGGAGAGAACATGCCAGAAGCAAGTCTCCCTGGCGTTCTGCCTCGAGTCTGCTTCTGGTATCGCACTCGGTGATCATTTAATTGCCAGGGAAATGGCCTCATCAACTGACTTAGGCTCAGGGTGACCAAACATAAGATCAGCCACTGCATCGGATAATCCTGACAAAAAACAATCTAATAATGCATACTGCCCCCATCTGGCTGACACCACCCACCTTCTAAACTCAGAGGCATAATTTTCAACTGAGTTATGACCCTGCCTGAGAGTCTTAAGCTTCCTCTCTGCTGTCATTGCTAAATCCGGATCATATATATATCTGCCATCGCTTTAAAGAAGTCCTGGACAGAGGCCAAAGCCTCATGCCCATCAGGGAGACCGTAGGCCCAGGACTGCGAATCACCTGATAATAAGGTCTTTATCAGTGTGACTCTCTGGCTCTCTGTGCCTGACGATACTGGCCGTAACTCAAAATAAGAAAGGCATTGGTGCTTAAAGTTTCTGAAGTCAGAGCGATGCCCTGAACATTTTTCAGGAGGGGGCATCCTGGGCTCATTAATAGGAGGGGATGACACTTGTGCATTAGGACTTTTCAGACGATTAACTGCCTCAAGCAATTGGTCTATCTGGGCCTACTGTACGTTAACCGTCTTGACGAGATCGGTAACGGTCGTGGTCAAAAGTTCAATCCAATTGCACAGTGTATCCATATTTTTTATGGTCTGCTGTTCTGTAACGAATGTATAACGTTTTGGTGTAGCAACACAGGCGTCTGATTATGTGGTGATCTGCAGAATCACCAATAATACAGACGCTATACCTGATTATGTGGTGATCTGCAGAATCACCAATAATGCAAGTATAGCTAACAGGAACACAGAATGAGATGTGCTTGGTGCAACAGTAACTGATTAGTTTAATGAGACCTCACCAGAGGAGCTGGTGAGTACTATCAGAAACAGTAACTTAGTAGATTTAACTAAACCTCACCAGAGGAGCTGGTGGGTACTCAGTACTCAGAAGAGCACCTCACCAGTGGCAAGGGCCCACTGGTGAGTAGAGAGGTCAGACAGACTAGGTTCGGCAACTGAGAGGCAGATACAGTACAGAATTAGTAGGCAAAAGAGTAGTAGGTATTCAGGCAGAGGTTCAGCAACTAGATCAGATGGGCAGAGGTACAGAAACGTAAAGCAATAGCAAAGTCAGAGATAAGCCAGAGTCATACACAGAATATCAATAATAATACAATAAAGCAATAGTCCTAGTCTTGTGTGAAATCCCTGGTTTCCTCCCAGATCAAAGCACACCGGATACTAGTCTAAGGTCTGAGCGCTAACACGTATGTATTCGCAACAGCAGACAGGTTGCGAGTGAACCGTGAAGGCTTAAGAAGCAGAGGAGACCTCACAGCTGCGCCCACTACAATTAGCCAATCCTTAGCAGCGTGAGTCCCCTCTGACGCCAGCCGACCAGCAGGTCAGCTGACGCGCCTCCCCCCAGCATAAAGGTCCTGTCTACGCGCGTGGCCGCGCGATACAGCAACCCTATGTGCCAATGGCAATTCCGTCCTCGGCGTGCTAGACGCCAGCGGAACGGAAAAAACCTCCGAGCAGGGAACCGAGGCGGCTACGGAGACACCCTGCGTGCCCACAGCCGCAGATGTTACACATATGTAAACCCGCCGATAAGGGGGGGAATATTGTTATCTTATCTAGAGAGATGTATTTAGAGGAGGCCCATCGTCAATTGAGGGATACCACGACCAATGTGGAGTTAAAATCCAACCCATTAGGTTGGCCACTAACAGTCCAATTTGTAGCGAAAAATCGTTCGAGCGATCAGAAACTCTGATCGGACGAAAAATTGTTCACTACACCATCAACTAACCAATCATTGCTTCCGATCTATCCCGACCACCAAGAAAATCCAAATTTTCGTTCGACGAAAATTCATTCGGGCGACATTTTTTTTCACTCGTTCATAATCGATTGTGTCCACCAATGGAGATTATTTACAACCAATCTGATCAGAATTTCTGATCGCTCGAATGATTTTTCGCTAGAAATTGGACCGTTAGTGGCCAGCTTGAAGGATAAGGGAAAGTTGAGAGTCCTCCTGAAGAAAGGGGTGGAGCTGGGGTTTTTGAACCGCAAATTGGGAGAGGAACTTTTTGTGAAAAAACCCAGATTCCCCGTCTGGTATTACTTACCAAAGGTGCACAAAACATTGGTGAATCCACCCCGGAGACCGATTGTCTCCGGGGTGGGTTCACTAACAGAGGTACTTTCAAGGTACCTTGATTATAGGTTAAGACCTTGCCTCAGGATGGTTAAATCTCTTGTACAAGATACTGTGAATATTCTGAATACATTGGAAAACTTTGAGTGGAAGGAGGGCTATCATCTGGCCACAATCTATGTGGCTAGCTTGTATAGCCGAATTCCACATACGGCGGGGCTACAGGCATTGCGCAACATGTTGGATAAATACGGGAAAAGTGATTAATTCTCTGACTACCTGTGTGAGTGTATGCAGTTTATTCTAGAACAAAATTCATTTATGTTTAATCAGAAATGGTACAAGCAAGTATCAGGAACGGCAATGGGGACCCCTGTGGCCCCAACCTATTCTAATCTTTTTTTGTCAGTATGGGAGGATGAGACCATCTGGTCCCCCGTTAACCCCTTCCGCAACCAGATTAAATTGTGGCGCCACTACGTCGATGACATCCTTGTAGTCTGGGATGGTGACAGTGTGGAGTTTTCAAAGTTTATGGAGTGGATTAATTTCAACCAAATTAATATGAGCTTTACCTCACACTTTGACGACAGGGAAGTAGAGTACCTGGACCTAAAGGTGGTTATTGAGGATCAGGTGGTGACCACTAAAGGGTACAGGAAGGAAACCGCCACTAATAGTTTGCTCCACTTTGCCAGTTACCACCCCAGACATGTCAAGGACGCCATCCCGTATGGACAATTTTTGCGTCTCAAGAGGAATAATAAGAATGAGACAGATTTTGAGGATCAGGCAGGTGAGTTATGTGAGCGCCTTTTGAATAGAGGGTATAAGGTGGAATCAGTATATAAAGCTCTAGATAGAGCTCGTGAGGTCCCAAGGGAACAATTACTTGTCAGGAAAAGTCGGATACGATCGAAAGGTAATTGATGTAACTTTGTATTCGATTATTCTCCACTCTCTGAAAAGATCAGGCAGGCGGTCCATAATCAATGGCGAATCCTTAGGCTGGAAAAACATCTGAAGGATCTAACCACTTCACCCCCAAGGGTCAGCTTTAGGAGGGGTAAGACAATTAGGGGAATGTTAGTACGTAGTGATATTAGAAGGAGGGAGGATGAATCTGGTAATTGGTTATCAAAGAAAAAATGGGAAGGAAATTATGGGTGTGGGCACTGTAGTGCCTGCCTGTAACATTCTGTGCAGATGCAGCTGCGGGCAGTCAGGATGCCCCCGCAGCTGCTTCGGTTTCCCTGTCGGGCGTTTCTCCTGTCCCTCCGGCGTCTAGCACGCCGAGGAGGGGATTGTCAGTGGCTCATAGGGTGGCTTTGTCGCGCGCGCGTGCGCACAGACAGGACCTTTATGCAGGGAGGAGGCGCGTCAGCTGACCTGCCAGTCGGCTGACGTCAGAGGAGACTCTCGGCAGTTCTGATTGGCTGATGGTTGTGGGCGTGGCCGAGGGGTCGCCTCCGCTTCTTAAGCCTCTGAGAATCACTTGCAAACTGTCTGCTGTTGCGAATGCTTCGTGTGAGCACTCAGACCTTAGATAGTTCCGGTGTGATTTGATCTGGGAGGAAACCAGGGATTTCACACAAGACTAGGAATTATTATTACTACTGTTATTATTGCTTGATTATCTGTGTATGACTCTGACTCTCTTTGGACTACTCTTACGCTAAACGATTCTGTACTTTAGCTCATCTAATCCTGTTGCTGACTCTGCCTGAAATATCTCTATCCTTCTGCCTGCCGATTTTGTACTGTATCCTTCTGTCTGTTGCCGAACCGATCTGTCTGACCACTCCACTCACCAGTGAGCCCTTGTCACTGGGGAGGTTCATTACTGATAGTACCCACCAGCTCCTCTGGTGAGGTTCTGCCAAAACTTATCAGTATTACTGTTGCACCAAGCACTATACACTTGCAATTACCTTGTTAGCTATACTTGCATTATTGGTGATTCTGCAGATCACCATATAATCAGGTATAGTGTCCGATTTATTGGTGATACTGCGGATCACACAATAACCAGACTTCTGTTTGCTACACCAATCGTTACACTGCCGCTTTATTAAAAAGGGTAAGGTAGTGCAGATGGGCCCTATCACCTGGAAAATCAGGGAATTCATCAATTGTCGTACACGATATGTCGTTTACTGTGTGTGGTGTCCCTGTGGTCGCTACTACATTGGTAGGACAGTTCAGCCACTGAAGGAGAGATTTCTTCAACATAAAAGATCCATTAAAAACGGTGTAGGTGCTACCCGATTGATCGAACACAGGGTCGGCCTTAGGTTTCCCAGCGCCCTGAGCGAAACCAGATTTTGGTGCCCCCCCATTCATCCTTTTTTCGCGCACACACAAACATGCACGCACACACACAGGCCAATATGCAATTCCCCTTTTCTCCTGAGTTTTCTCCTAGGAGATAATTTTCATCTTTACTTTAAAATAACTTTTCAGCATTTTACATTTAAAAAAGTTCCTTAAAGTTGGTGAAAAAGTGCTATCAAGACCCCCTCCTTTAGTGTATGTAGGCAAATCCCCTCCTTCCTGTAGTTTATATACGCAGATCCCCCCTTTAGTGTATATAGGCAGACCCCCTCTTTAGTGCATATAGGCAGATCCCCCCTTTAGTGCATATAGGCAGATCCCCCTTTTAGTATATATAGGCAGATCCCCACTTTAGTGTATATAGGCTAGGCAGATAGTGTATATAGGCAGATCCCCTTTACTTTATATATAGGAACCCCTGATTGCCCCCCCCCCCTTTCCTTCCCCAACCAGGAGGCAGTTACTTTTCTGCTTGTCTTGTCCACTGTGTAGCTGGGGACAGAAGATGGCCAGGACTCAGGAGTGACAAGTATCTGATTTGAGGCAGCGAAGCTCCGGAGCAGCCTGCATCTCCCACTGAAGCAGGCTGAGCCATCCAATCAGACATCGCCTGTGAGCTAGGGGCGGAGCTACTGGCAAGCACTGCTCACACATGCACCATAAGAGGCAGCAGCAGGTTCCTGGAGTGTTTACCCCATCCCCCTTAGCAGGACAGGGAGGGCGGAGTCGGAGCTACTCGCAGCAGCCACAGACAGACTCAGAGCCCGCAGCCAGGTAGAAATGTGGCCATGGCCAGTCCAGAGTAGATGAATGCACGTGCGCCCCCCTGGAAGCCGGTACCCTGAGCGACCACTCTGGTCGTACAGGTCAAAGGCCGGCCATGATCGAACATGTGAATGAGACCCATTTGGGTGACGCTGATTGTCTCTCCTTCGCTGGTCTGGAAGTTGTACAACGCGACCACATGGGGGGGATTGATAGATGATAGACTCTCTAAAAGGGAAGCGTGGGTGATATATCATACTGACGCTTTGGGGAATCTGGGTTTTAATGAGAGGGATGAGGCTAATGCTTTTTTTAAGTAGGTCCATAGTAGGAATTTAGCATATACTACACTGCCACCTATACTCCTGATCGTGTATTGACCTCCCTGATCCTGCCCTGTGAGAGAGAGGTGGGAGAGGGGGAGGGGTTACCTGTTTATAGGTGGGGTAGAAAGTAAAGGTGTCAGGCCCTACGTGTCCTGAAGAGGCGTGAAACTCATGTGAAACAGCTGTAGACAGTAGGGGCAATCTGCTGTATCTGTTGCTTTGTGGCTTCTATAAAAAGAAGATTTCCTGTGGAGTGCCAGAGTCCGTGCTTTTCTTTCATGATACAAAACACCACAGCACAGATCAGTGTCCATTCTGTTTCCCACCTTTCGGTGCACCAGGTAGGAGTGTCCACTCTTGTATGCCCTCTCGATTGACCCCCTTGCATCTAGGGTTCACTAGGCCTTGTGTAGTAGGCTTCAAAACCGACAGTTTAGAATATAGTATGTATGCTTGCTTGTATGTTTGCTATACCCTATTATTCTGAGAATAGTAAGGGGTAAAATACATCCCTGAGTAGGAGGGATTGTCCTCCCCTCCTTTCACCTATATAATGTTGCCTTGGTTTTACTACAAACAGAAATTCCAAAGCTCTATTGTCTCAATGCTGGAAGGAAAAAGAAACAAGAAACACCACAAAATATAACTGTAGACAAAGCAGCCAATATGTGGGGTTGGATATAAGTCAAATTTCTGGCTGGTGAATAGGAATGTTACATAACCTTAGGAAAGGATACAGGTGAGTTTTGTGGGACTGAGAACTCAGTGTTAAGTAGGGATGATCGGAAAGGGCGATTTCCGATTCCGCGTAAATTCGGAATTCCGTCAGAACGAAATTCCGTAACCGTTACATTCCGGCGGTATTTTGTGGAATTTCGGTATAATTTCAGTAATCTGATTTGAAACCTTTTATTTGACACATTGTAGGGCATGGGACCTAGTGGCTGTTCCACCGGTCATTTTTTTTTTTTGTCGTAGGCCATGGGACCTAGAGGTGGTTCCACGGCAGTCATTACAATTTTTGTTTGGAGCAGCAGGAGTTGCCGTAGGCCATGGGACCTAGAGGTGGTTTCACGGCGGTCATCAAAATTTTTGTTTGGAGCAGCAGGAGTTGTCGTAGGCTATGGGACCTAGAGGTGGTTTCACGGCGGTCATCACAATTTTTGTTTGGAGCAGCAGGAGTTGTCGTAGGCCATGGGACCTAGAGGAGGTTTCACGGCAGTCATTACAATTTTTTTTTGTAGCATCAGGAGTTGTCGTAGGCCATGGGACCTAGAGCAGAAGGAGTTGTCGTAGGCCATGGGACCTAGAGGTGGTTTCACGGCAGTCATAATTTTTTTTTTTTTTTAAAAGCAGCAGGAGTAGTCGTTGACCAAAAGCATAGGGTTAGTGATATTACGTCGGATTGCTGCAAAAACAAATTTTTCTTAATCTAAAAATGCAAAAATATGCGATTGTAGTGATAGGCAGCAGAGTTTGAGAGGGAGAGCCTTTGAGGCTTGAAAAACAGCACATTGTAATTTAGTGTAATCATCATCATGAATCAGTGAGAGGGGCCTAATTATCACAGATCCATGACTCGTTCATTTTTATGAACGTTAGTATGTCCACATTGTCTGTGGACAGATGGGTCTGGTGGTTGGTGACCATCCCACCTGCAGCACTAAATACTCGCTCAGGAAGAACACTGGCGGCGGGGCATGCCAGAACCTCCAGTGCATACTGAGCGTGCTCAGGCCAGGTATCCAGTTGTTTTGTCCAATAGTCCATGGGGTCATCAATTACACTCCATATTGTCTGGAGCACTGGCCGACCCCAAGTAATCATTCACCATACGGTCCAGCCGCTAGCGGTGACCACTTTGTCCGCTGGTGGTGCTGCTGCTAGAAGGAGTATCTGGCATTGGCTGATAAAATTCCTTCAACATACTCAGCAGGTTCACAGATTGGCTATTGGTGCTGCTGCTGGGAGTGGGACCACCAAACCTTTGCTGAGTATGATGAGGCTTGGTAGCTTGGGCCCGGGATACAGGTGCAGGAAGGAAACGCATCTTCTACCCAACGAAGAAGGGCATTCCCGATGTGGCTCATCCTGGCGTCTGCTTGGGAAGGGGGTATGAACTGTCACATTTTCCCCTTGCACCGGGGATCTAAGATGGTGGCCACTAGTGTTGGGCGAACAGTGTTCGCCACTGTTCGGGTTTTGCAGAACATCACCCTGTTCGGGTGATGTTCGAGTTCGGCCGAACACCTGACGGTGCTCGGCCAAACCGTTCGGCCATATGGCCGAACTAAGAGCGCATGGCCGAACGTTCCCCGAACGTTCGGCTAGCGCTGTGATTGGCCGAACGGGTCACGTGGTTCGGACCCGAACGCGCTCTGATTGGCCGAACTGTCACGTGGTTCGGGTAAATAAATACCCGAACCACGTCATATCTCCGCCATTTGTCTGTGGGTTTAGCTTTGGGTAGGCAGGCAGGGTAGTTCGCGCTCCAGCCACGCTAGCCAGGGTCCCCCCCAGTCATTGTGTGTCGCTGCTGGGAACAGTAGTACACCGCTCGTTCAGCCACACTATATAGCATTCTGTGTACTGTTCTGTGTCTGCTGGGAACAGTAGTACACCGCTCGTTCAGCCACACTATATAGCATTCTGTGTACTGTTCTGTGTCTGCTGGGAACAGTAGTACACCGCTCGTTCAGCCACACTATATAGCATTCTGTGTACTGTTCTGTGTCTGCTGGGAACAGTGGTACACCGCTCGTTCAGCCACACTATATAGCATTCTGTGTACTGTTCTGTGTCTGCTGGGAACAGTAGTACACCGCTCGTTCAGCCACACTATATAGCATTCTGTGTACTGTTCTGTGTCTGCTGGGAACAGTAGTACACCGCTCGTTCAGCCACACTATATAGCATTCTGTGTACTGTTCTGTGTCTGCTGGGAACAGTAGTACACCGCTCGTTCAGCCACACTATATAGCATTCTGTGTACTGTTCTGTGTCTGCTGGGAACAGTGGTACACCGCTCGTTCAGCCACACTATATAGCATTCTGTGTACTGTTCTGTGTCTGCTGGGAACAGTAGTACACCGCTCGTTCAGCCACACTATATAGCATTCTGTGTACTGTTCTGTGTCTGCTGGGAACAGTAGTACACCGCTCGTTCAGCCACACTATATAGCATTCTGTGTACTGTTCTGTGTCTGCTGGGAACAGTAGTACACCGCTCGTTCAGCCACACTATATAGCATTCTGTGTACTGTTCTGTGTCTGCTGGGAACAGTGGTACACCGCTCGTTCAGCCACACTATATAGCATTCTGTGTACTGTTCTGTGTCTGCTGGGAACAGTAGTACACCGCTCGTTCAGCCACACTATATAGCATTCTGTGTACTGTTCTGTGTCTGCTGGGAACAGTAGTACACCGCTCGTTCAGCCACACTATATAGCATTGTTTACTGACACTATATAGCAGACTATATAGCATTGTGTGTACACCGCTCAGCCAGACTATATACCATTGTTTACTGACACTCTGTGTACACTGCTCAGCCAGACTATATACCATTGTTTACTGCCACTCTGATTCTGCTGGGAACAGTAGTACACCGCTCGCTCAGCCAGACTATATACCATTGTTTACTGACACTATATAGCAGACTATATAGCATTGTGTGTACACCGCTCAGCCAGACTATATACCATTGTTTACTGACTCTGTGTACACCGCTCAGCCAGACTATATACCATTGTTTACTGCCACTCTGATTCTGCTGGGAACAGTAGTACACCGCTCGCTCAGCCAGACTATATACCATTGTTTACTGACACTATATAGCAGACTATATAGCATTGTGTGTACACCGCTCAGCCAGACTATATACCATTGTTTACTGACACTCTGTGTACACCGCTCAGCCAGACTATATACCATTGTTTACTGCCACTCTGATTCTGCTGGGAACAGTAGTACACCGCTCGCTCAGCCAGACTATATACCATTGTTTACTGCCACTCTGATTCTGCTGGGAACAGTAGTACACCGCTCGCTCAGCCAGACTATATACCATTGTTTACTGACACTATATAGCAGACTATATAGCATTGTGTGTACACCGCTCAGCCAGACTATATACCATTGTTTACTGACACTCTGTGTACACCGCTCAGCCAGACTATATACCATTGTTTACTGCCACTCTGATTCTGCTGGGAACAGTAGTACACCGCTCGCTCAGCCAGACTATATACCATTGTTTACTGCCACTCTGATTCTGCTGGGAACAGTAGTACACCGCTCGCTCAGCCAGACTATATACCATTGTTTACTGACACTATATAGCAGACTATATAGCATTGTGTGTACACCGCTCAGCCAGACTATATACCATTGTTTACTGACACTCTGTGTACACCGCTCAGCCAGACTATATACCATTGTTTACTGCCACTCTGATTCTGCTGGGAACAGTAGTACACCGCTCGCTCAGCCAGACTATATACCATTGTTTACTGACACTATATAGCAGACTATATAGCATTGTGTGTACACCGCTCAGCCAGACTATATACCATTGTTTACTGACACTCTGTGTACACCGCTCAGCCAGACTATATACCATTGTTTACTGCCACTCTGATTCTGCTGGGAACAGTAGTACACCGCTCGCTCAGCCAGACTATATACCATTGTTTACTGACACTCTGTGTACACCGCTCAGCCAGACTATATACCATTGTTTACTGCCACTCTGATTCTGCTGGGAACAGTAGTACACCGCTCGCTCAGCCAGACTATATAGCATTGTGTTTACTGCCACTCTGTGTGCACCGCTCAGCCACACTATATAGCATTGCGTACTCTGCCAGTCAGTGTGTATATTGCTGGGATCAGTAATACTCCACTCACCGTCAACCACTATATGAGCTCAACATGAGTTCCCCAGAGACCTCCGCTGTGAGCAGCACTCCCAACAACAGCAACAGCCAACGCCCCACGCAAGCTATAACATCCACCCCAGCAGCCAGTGGTCAGCAGCAGCCCTCCCCGGAGGAGAACGTTGTGTCCATCAGTCCGTCGCCAGAGCGATTAATGAGGGCTGCCATTGAGGAGATGATGGGGCCTGATGTGGAGGAGGAGGTCTGGCTCAGGCCAGCATCCCAAGTTAATGTTGAGGACGATGAGGGGTCTGTGTCTGGGGATGTTGGGGTGGCAGAGGTGGTGGGTGGGTCAGACTCAGGAGAAGAGTTGTATGATGAGGATGATGATCGGGACCATCTGTATGTGCCTCAGAGTCCGACCCCGGAAAACATGTTGTATCGTGTGTTTAGGTACTAAAATCTGCGATCCCTCCCAGTAGTGTTGGGCGAACAGTGTTTGCCACTGTTCGGGTTCTGCAGAACATCACCCTGTTCGGGGTGACTATATAGCAGACTATATAGCATTGTGTTTAATGCCACTCTGTGTACACGGCTCAGCCACACTATATAGCATTGTGTTTACTTCCACTCTGTGTCTGCTGGGAACAGTAGTACACCGCTCACCCGCCACTGTATAGCATTGTGCTCTGTGTCACTGCTGACAATAGTGGTACACCGCTCACCCACCACTGTATAGCATTTCTGTACTGCCACTGTACTGCTGCCAGTCAGCGTGTACTTTAAGGATAAGTGAAATGAGGAAGAAATCCGGTGAAAGAGGGAGGGGCAAGGGAAGAGGTGTTTCCCCTGACGGTTCACGTACAGGCCACAGGGGAGCACCCAAGAAAACCCACTCAATACTGCCCATGTTGTCCAGGACAACAACCCTCACAGATCCAAAAGAACAGGACCAGATAATTACTTGGATGACCTCTCAAGCGTCCAGCAGTGGGTTAAGCAGCACCAGCACATCACGCACGAGGTCCGAGTCCTCAGCCAGTTAAAGTCTGGGCTTTCTTTGAAGACTGCACTGAGGATGTTACCATGGCGATTTGCAAGGTGTGCAAGACCCGCCTGAGCAGGGGGAAAAGTATTAACAACCTCTCCACCACCAGCATGAGCCGCCACATTCTATCCAAACATCCCACTCTGTGGGCAAACGCGGCAGGACAGGGTACCACCGTACCACCACCAACACTGCCTCCCTTGGGTTCACCAGACTCACCACCAGACCCGCCTCAGCAGCAGCAGTAGCCCAGCCATTGCGTGGTTCACAACATTCACAAACATCAGACGATGCTGACACTGTCACTTTCCGGACTAGTGCTCTTGAGGTCTCCCAGTGTTCATCAAACACAACAACCAACAGCCCTTCGGTGTGCAGCGCTACGGTTGAGTTGTCTGTCTCTGAGATGTTTGAGCACAAGAGGAAATTGCCAGCAAATGACCCCCGGGCCGTGGCAGTAACAGCCAGCCAGCATAGCCAAGCTTCTGGCCTGCGAAATGCTGCCATATCGAGTGGTGGAGACAAACAGCTTCAAGGGCATGATGTCAGTGGCCATCCCACGTTACGTGGTTCCCAGCCGCTACCACTTTGCGCGCTCTGCAGTGCCTGAGTTGCATGAGCACGTGGTCAGCTAAATAACCCGAAGCTTGAAGAATGCCGTTGCCTGCAAGGTTCACCTCACCACTGACACCTGGACGAGTGCGTTCGGCCAGGGTCGATACATCTCCCTTACCGCGCACTGGGTGAACCTTGTGGAGCCTGGCAGCGATTCCTCACCTGCTACGGCGCGGGTGTTGCCCACGCCGCAAACAGCTGCACCGCCGTCCCTCCCACTGGATAACAACAGCAGCACCTACCTCTCTGACTCCTTCTCCTCCAACGCATCTCAAAGCTGTACCTCATCCGGAAACGCTAACCCAGCACCAGCAGCAGTAGGATCGTGGAAGCAGTGCAGCACAGCTGTTGGCATGCGTCAGCAAGCGTTGCTGAAGCTGATCTGCCTTGGGGATAAGCAGCACACAGGGGAGGAAATTTGGAGGGGAATAAAGGAACAGACGGATTTGTGGCTGGCACCGCTGGACCTGAAACCGGGCATGAAGCTAGACACCTGGCACGAACTGGCAATGTACGCAATAGAGGTGCTGGCTTGCCCGGCAGCCAGCGTTATGTCGGAACGCTGTTTCAGTGCTGCCGGAGGCATCATCACAGATCGGCGTATCCGCCTCTCCACAGAAAATGCAGACCGTCTGACTCAAATTAAAATGAATCAATCCTGGATTGGAAACGACTACGCAACACTCCTGGACCCCAACCAAGTAACATGACCGATGAACATCTGGGATGGTTTAGCGTTTCCGGTCCCTGTTTATTGAACCTCTCATCTGTATTACATTTATGACTGCATGGCGGCAAAAAGCATTGCTGCTATATCCGCACGCTTTTTGTCCTCATGCAAGGCCTGGGTTGTTGTGTCTCACAAAGCGTGGCCTTCTCCTCCTGCGCCTCCTCCTGTTCCATCACGTGTGCTGCTGCTGCTGCTGCTGCTGCTGGGTTACCGTTGCCGGTCCCTGTTTATGGAACCTCTTATCTTTATTACATTTATGACTACATGGCGGTACAAAGCATGCTATCCGCACGCTTTTTGTGCTCATGCAAGGCCTGGGTTGTTGTGTCTCACAAAGCGTGGCCTTCTCCTCCTGCGCCTCCTCCTGTTCCATCACGTGTGCTGCTGCTGCTGCTGCTGGGTTACCGTTGCCGGTCCCTGTTTATGGAACCTCTTATCTTTATTACATTTATGACTACATGGCGGTACAAAGCATGCTATCCGCACGCTTTTTGTCCTCATGCAAGGCCTGGGTTGTTGTGTCTCACAAAGCGTGGCCTTCTCCTCCTGCGCCTCCTCCTGTTCCATCACGTGTGCTGCTGCTGCTGCTGCTGCTGCTGGGTTACCGTTGCCGGTCCCTGTTTATGGAACCTCTTATCTTTATTACATTTATGACTACATGGCGGTACAAAGCATGCTATCCGCACGCTTTTTGTCCTCATGCAAGGCCTGGGTTGTTGTGTCTCACAAAGCGTGGCCTTCTCCTCCTGCGCCTCCTCCTGTTCCATCACGTGTGCTGCTGCTGCTGCTGCTGCTGCTGGGTTACCGTTGCCGGTCCCTGTTTATGGAACCTCTTATCTTTATTACATTTATGACTACATGGCGGTACAAAGCATGCTATCCGCACGCTTTTTGTCCTCATGCAAGGCCTGGGTTGTTGTGTCTCACAAAGCGTGGCCTTCTCCTCCTGCGCCTCCTCCTGTTCCATCACGTGTGCTGCTGCTGCTGCTGCTGCTGGGTTACCGTTGCCGGTCCCTGTTTATGGAACCTCTTATCTTTATTACATTTATGACTACATGGCGGTACAAAGCATGCTATCCGCACGCTTTTTGTCCTCATGCAAGGCCTGGGTTGTTGTGTCTCACAAAGCGTAGCCTTCTCCTCCTGCGCCTCCTCCTGTTCCATCACGTGTGCTGCTGCTGCTGCTGCTGCTGCTGGGTTACCGTTGCCGGTCCCTGTTTATGGAACCTCTTATCTTTATTACATTTATGACTACATGGCGGTACAAAGCATGCTATCCGCACGCTTTTTGTCCTCATGCAAGGCCTGGGTTGTTGTGTCTCACAAAGCGTGGCCTTCTCCTCCTGCGCCTCCTCCTGTTCCATCACGTGTGCTGCTGCTGCTGCTGGGTTAGCGTTGCCGCGTGGTCCCTGTTTATTGAACCTCTTATCTTTATTACATTTATGACTACATGGCGGTACAAAGCATGCTATCCGCACGCTTTTTGTCCTCATGCAAGGCCTGGGTTGTTGTGTCTCACAAAGCGTGGCCTTCTCCTCCTGCGCCTCCTCCTGTTCCATCACGTGTGCTGCTGCTGGGTTAGCGTTGCCGCGTGGTCCCTGTTTATTGAACCACTTATCTTTATTACATTTATGACTGCATGGTGGTACAAAGCATGCTATCCGCACGCTTCTTGTCCTCATGCAAGGCCTGAGTTGTTGTGTCTCAAAGCGTGGCCTTCTCCTCCTGCGCCACCCTCCTCCTGTTCCATCACGTGTGCTGCTGCTGGGTTAGCGTTACCGGTCCCTTTTCCTGGAACCTCTTATATGTATTACATTTATGACTGCATGCCGACAAAAAGCATGTTACCTGTGCAAAGAAAACAGACATTTCCCGCATTTAAAAGACAGTTTTCCCTTTGAAACTTTAAAATCGATTTTCTCAAAAACTATAAGCTCTTTTTGCTAAAAAAATTTTCCTCTTGTACCCACTCCCAAGGTGCACATACCCTGTAAATTTGGGGTATGTAGCATGTAAGGAGGCTTTACAAAGCACAAAAGTTCGGGTCCCCATTGACTTCCATTATGTTCGGAGTTCGGGTCGAACACCCGAACATCGCGGCCATGTTCGGCCTGTTCGGCCCGAACCCGAACATCTAGATGTTCGCCCAACACTAGTGGCCACCCACATGTTGAGCCTTGATTTTAGAGTTTTAATCCGGGATTCTTACGGAGGCACTGGAGCATATGCGCAGCCATAGGGAAGAGATGTCTGCCATTAATCACCTCTTCCTGGCTGTCAGAACTGGCGTCATGCTCCAGCTCCACATCACAATCTCTTCCCACCCTCGGACAATGGGCTCTTCCGCTTCCACAAGCTCTGCCTCCTCATCCAGGACTTGAGCATGCTCACTCACTCCCCCACTTGACTGACCACTGTTCAGTAGGGCTTCCTCCCCCTGTTCGAGCAGTTTGTCATCAAGAGCCTTGTCCAGTATGAAGGCAAGAGGGAGCACTTCTGATATGCTGCAGTGTTCCTCACTGACCACTTTTGTTGCCTGCTCAAATGGCTCCAACACTTTGCACACCTGTCCAATCAGCTGCCACTGGTCCCCAGTAATGTAGTCCAGTGGCCCTGTTCTGGAGGAAGATGTCTGTGACAGGTATAGCCTGACCGCCATTCGCTGCTCCCACAACCTCTCCAGCATGTGGAGGGTGGAGTTCCACCGCGTTGGACAATCGGAAATAAGCCTGTGCTGCAGCAGGCTATGGCAGCGCTGCAGCAGTTTCAAGGCCGCAGTGGTGGTTGCGGAGCGACGGATGTGGGCTGACACTTTTCGTGCTGAGGCCACAGCGTCCTTCAACCCATCAAAAGTGCATAAACATTTCTGCACTATAAGGTTGAAGACGTGGGCCAAGCAAGGTAAGTGAGTGTAGTCACCTTGCGAAATGGCGGCCCGCATGTTGGCACCATTATCGGACACCACTACACCTGTCTCCAGTTTTTCGGGGGGTCAGCCACTGCTGAATCTGATCCTGTAAGGCTGCAAGGATTACAGATCTGGTTTACCTGTTTTTGTCCATGGATTCCAGTTTCAGCACTGCTTGGCATCGATGGTGCTGCAGACCAGTGTAGGAGCGGGACCACTTCCTGAGAGGCTCAGCAAGGGCAGACTGGCCTTGGACAGAACAGGTAGCAGAGGGAAGTAGAACAGGCCTCCCCTTCAACCCACGTGGTGGCACCACCAGCTGAGATGCCCCAGATCTTGCACCCTCCTCAGCAGCACCATGGAGGGTGACCCAATGGGCGGTAAAAGTTAGATACTTTCCCTGCCCATTCCTGCTGCTCCAGCCATCCATAGTGAAGTGCACCTTGCCACCGATAGCATGATCCATAGACCGTCCGACACACTCCACAATGTGCTGGTGAAGGGCAGGGATAGCATTCCTGGCAAAATAATGGCGGCTGGGATCCGCCATTGTGGAGCAACACTGTTCATCGGTCTGCGGACTGGTAGGGCAGCAGCTGTTGGCCCAACAGCCTTGCCAAGAGCGCATCATTTTTCACAACAAACGGATCACTTGCAGGGAGCATCCGCTTCCTCTGCAACATTTCTGGCACAGAGGCTTGACGCTGGAACACTGGTGATATTTCGGAGGAAACCAACAAGGGTGATGATGAGATGCTTGCCGAGGTCTGGAGCCCTCTTCCAGCCTGGCATGCAGAGGGATTTGAAGTATAATGGGACTGAGCAGGTTGGAAAGGGACAGGACGACTAGAAAAAGAAGAGGAGGGGCCTGTTGCTGCTGCTTTTTCTCCACCCATCTTATTGAAATTTTTTACATATTCGAACTCCCGTCTGTGGTGGTTGCACAGATGGCTTGCCAGCCCTGAAGTGCCAAACCTGGTGCCCAATTTGCCTCTGCTCAGTGATTTACGGCACACAGAACAGACTGCCCTGGATTCATCCTCTTCCAGAACAGTAAAATAATTCCATGATGGGGACGTGCGTGCACTAGAGTTGGGCCGAACGGTTCGCCTGCGAACGGTTCCACGTGAACTTCAGTGGTTCGCGTTCGCGTCCCGCAGGCGAACTTTTGCGGAAGTTCGGTTCGCCCCATAATGCACCCTGAGGGTCAACTTTGACCCTCTACATCACAGTCAGCAGGCCCAGTGTAGCCAATTAGGCTACACTAGCCCCTGGAGCCCCACCCCCCCTTATATAAGGCAGGCAGCGGCGGCCATTACGGCCACTCGTGTGCCTGCATTAGAGAGAGTAGGGCGAGCTGCTGCAGACTGTCTCTCATAGGGAAAGATTAGTTAGGCTTAGCTTGTTCCTGGCTGCATACCTGTTCTGTGAACCCACCACTGCATACCTGTACTGTGAACCCACCACTGCATACCTGTTCAGTGAACCCACCATTGCATACCTGTTCTGTGAACCCACCACTGCATACCTGTACTGTGAACCCACCACTGCATACCTGTTCAGTGAACCCACCATTGCATACCTGTTCAGTGAACCCACCACTGCATACCTGTACTGTGAACCCACCACTGCATACCTGTTCAGTGAACCCACCACTGCATACCTGTTCAGTGAACCCACCACTGCATACCTGTTCTGTGAACCCACCACTGCATACCTGTTCTGTGAACGCACCACTGCATACCTGTTCTGTGAACCCACCACTGCATACCTGTTCAGTGAACCCACCACTGCATACCTGTTCAGTGAACCTGCCACTGCATACCTGTACTGTTCAGTGAACCCGCCACTGCATACCTGTTCTGTTCAGTGAACCCGCCACTGTATACCTGTTCAGTGAACCTGCCACTGCATACCTGTTCTGTTCAGTGAACCCGCCACTGCATACCTGTTCTGTTCAGTGAACCCGCCACTGTATACCTGTTCTGTTCAGTGAACCCGCCACTGTATACCTGTTCAGTGAACCTGCCACTGCATACCTGTTCTGTTCAGTGAACCCGCCACTGCATACCTGTTATGTTCAGTGAACCCGCCACTGTATACCTGTTCTGTTCAGTGAACCCGCCACTGTATACCTGTTCTGTTCAGTGAACCCGCCACTGTATACCTGTTCAGTGAACCTGCCACTGCATACCTGTTCTGTTCAGTGAACCCGCCACTGCATACCTGTTCTGTCACCATGGTGCGCACCAGTCCAGCACGGCCGTCACTACACAAACAGCTGTTTGCGGTGCGTTACACGGTGAGTTTGGTGTGTCAGTGTGAAGCAGTACCTTAATTACACTACCTGATTGATGTATACACATGCAAGATGTTTTAAAGCACTTTAGGCCTGTCATTTAGCATTCAATGTGATTTCTGCCCTTAAAACGCTGCTTTGCGTCAAATCCAGATTTTTCCCGGGGACTTTTGGTGTGTATCCCACTCCGCCATGCCCCCCTCCAGGTGTTACACCCCTTGAAACATCTTTTCCATCAGTTTTGTGGCCAGCATAAATTTTTTTTTTCAAAGTTCGCATCCCCATTGAAGTCTATAGCGGTTCGCGAACTTTTACGCGAACCGAACCTTCCGCGAAAGTTCGCGAACCCGGTTCGCGAACCTAAAATCGGAGGTTCGGCCCAACTCTAGCGTGCACGTGGAGAAGTGGTGCGAGTGGTGCGACCTGTTCTAGCACGTCCATGCTCAGCATAGGACTGGTAGGTACTGACAGACGGGAAAGCACTTGCAGGCTGCTGGCCAACTGTCTGCTCTGTTTCTCCATGCTGCACACGCCTGCTAGTGCCTAACCCACCAGATGGCGACCATGTTGGATCAGCCACCTCATCATCCAAAATATCATCCAGTTCAACCAAAGCACTGGAACCCATAAGTGACTCTTCTTGGCCCTCCACCTGGCCACCAAACACCTCTGTAGTTGAGTGGTGGTGATGTTGACTGGTGACACTGGATGAAGAAAACACAGGGGCCATTTCTGTCACCACAGAACCCACCACTTCTTGGGAGCTTGATCCCATGGTCTCCTCCAATGCCTCCTCCCAATCCTTCTCCACATCTCTCTCATCGACGTAGGTGTGCTTTACTTCTGGAGGAGAGTACTGGGAGGAAGAAACCTCATCAAGAGAAGCAGCTGCGGTCGGTTTCTGGTCATGAGGAACCTGGCCACTACTGGTGCTGCTGCAACTAGCTTCAAGTCCTTCAGACTGGGTTCCTGATCTAAATAATCGACAACTCTCTTTGCCTGCTGCTCTGTCAAAATGTTCCTGCGTGTGAACACAAGGAAGACATCTCTGACCAGAGGGAAAGCTTCCTGCTGCTGCTGCCACCTAGTGTTGGGCGAACAGTGTTCGCCACTGTTCGGGTTCTGCAGAACATCACCCTGTTCGGGTGATGTTCGAGTTCGGCCGAACACCTGACGGTGCTCGGCCAAACCGTTCGGCCATATGGCCGAACTAAGAGCGCATGGCCGAACGTTCCCCGAACGTTCGGCTAGCGCTGTGATTGGCCGAACGGGTCACGTGGTTCGGACCCGAACGCGCTCTGATTGGCCGAACTGTCACGTGGTTCGGGTAAATAAATACCCGAACCACGTCATATCTCCGCCATTTGTCTGTGGGTTTAGCTTTGGGTAGGCAGGCAGGGTAGTTCGCGCTCCAGCCACGCTAGCCAGGGTCCCCCCCAGTCATTGTGTGTCACTGCTGGGAACAGTAGTACACCGCTCGTTCAGCCACACTATATAGCATTCTGTGTACTGTTCTGTGTCTGCTGGGAACAGTGGTACACCGCTCGTTCAGCCACACTATATAGCATTCTGTGTACTGTTCTGTGTCTGCTGGGAACAGTAGTACACCGCTCGTTCAGCCACACTATATAGCATTCTGTGTACTGTTCTGTGTCTGCTGGGAACAGTAGTACACCGCTCGTTCAGCCACACTATATAGCATTCTGTGTACTGTTCTGTGTCTGCTGGGAACAGTGGTACACCGCTCGTTCAGCCACACTATATAGCATTCTGTGTACTGTTCTGTGTCTGCTGGGAACAGTGGTACACCGCTCGTTCAGCCACACTATAGAGCATTCTGTGTACTGTTCTGTGTCTGCTGGGAACAGTAGTACACCGCTCGTTCAGCCACACTATATAGCATTCTGTGTACTGTTCTGTGTCTGCTGGGAACAGTAGTACACCGCTCGTTCAGCCACACTATATAGCATTCTGTGTACTGTTCTGTGTCTGCTGGGAACAGTAGTACACCGCTCGTTCAGCCACACTATATAGCATTCTGTGTACTGTTCTGTGTCTGCTGGGAACAGTAGTACACCGCTCGTTCAGCCACACTATATAGCATTCTGTGTACTGTTCTGTGTCTGCTGGGAACAGTAGTACACCGCTCGTTCAGCCACACTATATAGCATTCTGTGTACTGTTCTGTGTCTGCTGGGAACAGTAGTACACCGCTCGTTCAGCCACACTATATAGCATTCTGTGTACTGTTCTGTGTCTGCTGGGAATAGTGGTACACCGCTCGTTCAGCCACACTATATAGCATTCTGTGTACTGTTCTGCGTCTGCTGGGAATAGTGGTACACCGCTCGTTCAGCCACACTATATAGCATTCTGTGTACTGTTCTGTGTCTGCTGGGAACAGTGGTACACCGCTCGTTCAGCCACACTATATAGCATTCTGTGTACTGTTCTGTGTCTGCTGGGAACAGTAGTACACCGCTCGTTCAGCCACACTATATAGCATTCTGTGTACTGTTCTGTGTCTGCTGGGAACAGTAGTACACCGCTCGTTCAGCCACACTATATAGCATTCTGTGTACTGTTCTGTGTCTGCTGGGAATAGTGGTACACCGCTCGTTCAGCCACACTATATAGCATTCTGTGTACTGTTCTGTGTCTGCTGGGAACAGTAGTACACCGCTCGTTCAGCCACACTATATAGCATTCTGTGTACTGTTCTGTGTCTGCTGGGAACAGTAGTACACCGCTCGTTCAGCCACACTATATAGCATTCTGTGTACTGTTCTGTGTCTGCTGGGAATAGTGGTACACCGCTCGTTCAGCCACACTATATAGCATTCTGTGTACTGTTCTGCGTCTGCTGGGAATAGTGGTACACCGCTCGTTCAGCCACACTATATAGCATTCTGTGTACTGTTCTGTGTCTGCTGGGAACAGTGGTACACCGCTCGTTCAGCCACACTATATAGCATTCTGTGTACTGTTCTGTGTCTGCTGGGAACAGTAGTACACCGCTCGTTCAGCCACACTATATAGCATTCTGTGTACTGTTCTGTGTCTGCTGGGAATAGTGGTACACCGCTCGTTCAGCCACACTATATAGCATTCTGTGTACTGTTCTGTGTCTGCTGGGAACAGTAGTACACCGCTCGTTCAGCCACACTATATAGCATTCTGTGTACTGTTCTGTGTCTGCTGGGAACAGTAGTACACCGCTCGTTCAGCCACACTATATAGCATTCTGTGTACTGTTCTGTGTCTGCTGGGAATAGTGGTACACCGCTCGTTCAGCCACACTATATAGCATTCTGTGTACTGTTCTGTGTCTGCTGGGAATAGTGGTACACCGCTCGTTTGCCACTGTATAGCATTGTGCTCTGTGTCGCTGCTGGGAATAGTGGTACACCGCTCACCCGTCACTGTATAGCATTGTGCTCTGTGTCGCTGCTGGGAATAGTGGTACACCGCTCACCCGTCACTGTATAGCATTGTGCTCTGTGTCGCTGCTGGGAATAGTGGTACACCGCTCACCCGTCACTGTATAGCATTGTGCTCTGTGTCGCTGCTGGGAATAGTGGTACACCGCTCACCCGTCACTGTATAGCATTGTGCTCTGTGTCGCTGCTGGGAATAGTGGTACTGTATAGCATTTCTGTACTGCCACTGTACTGCTGCCAGTCAGCGTGTACTGTAAGGATAAGTGAAATGAGGAAGAAATCCGGTGAAAGAGGGAGGGGCAAGGGAAGAGGTGTTTCCCCTGACGGTTCACGTACAGGCCACAGGGGAGCACCCAAGAAAACCCACTCAATACCGCCCATGTTGTCCAGGACAACAACCCTCACAAATCCAAAAGAACAGGACCAGATAATTACTTGGATGACCTCTCAAGCGTCCAGCAGTGGGTTAAGCAGCACCAGCACATCACGCACGAGGTCCGAGTCCTCAGCCAGTTACAAGGAGCCAGTGGGCACAAAGCTGACACAACCGGCAGCGACACCACGCACACAACTGCCAGATAACCAGTCCGATGAATTACCTCAGGACACAATGGGGTATTCGCAGGAGCTATTCCCAGCCCAACAAACTTCCACCTTTCAAAGGTCAATGGAGGAACAGCCAGAAATGTTGTGCCTGGATTCACAACCGTTAACTGTGGGAAATGCACCGCGCACTGAAATACAAGGCGAGTCCGAAGAGGACTCGGAAACCCAAATCCCAGAGCAATTTGGGCAGGAGGGGTTGCAATTGCAGGAGGTCGGCCGACAAGATCTGGAAGACGACGTTGGAGTGTGCTGCGCAGAGGTTGTTGTGGGGAGCTCTACTCCACGGCGGTGGCCCACAATGACATATGACGAGTTTGAGGAGATGGAAGAGGAGGGTATGGACAATGTGGACAGAGACCCAGATTTTGTTTGTGAACGAGAACATCGCCGTCGTAGCAGCAGCACAGATGAGTCTGTTGAAGAACACACTGCTGCACGAGTTCGCCTTGTGCCACAAGGTAGGCGGCGCGCAATTTCAGGCACCACAAGCGTGGAAGTTCAAGTGAGAGGCAAAAGAGGAGCAAACAGAAATCGCCAGCAAGGAGGCAGGTGCTCCAAAGTCTGGGCTTTCTTTGAAGACTGCACTGAGGATGTTACCATGGCGATTTGCAAGGTGTGCAAGACCCGCCTGAGCAGGGGGAAAAATATTAACAACCTCTCCACCACCAGCATGAGCCGTCACATGCTATCCAAACATCCCACTCTTTGGGCAAACGCGTCAGGACAGGGTACCAGAAACAACACTGCCTCCCTTGGGTTCACCAGACCCGCCTCAGCAGCAGCAGTAGCCCAGCCATTGCGTGGTTCACAACATTCACAAACATCAGACGACGCTGACACTGTCACTTTCCGGAGTAGTGCTCTTGAGGTCTCCCAGTGTTCATCAAACACAACAACCAACAGCCCTTCCGTGTGCAGCGCTACGGTTCAGTTGTCTGTGTCGGAGATGTTTGAGCGCAAGAGGAAATTGCCAGCAAATGACCCCCGGGCCGTGGCAGTAACAGCCAGCATAGCCAAGCTTCTGGCCTGCGAAATGCTGCCATATCGATTGGTGGAGACAAACAGCTTCAAGGGCATGATGTCAGTGGCCATCCCACGTTACGTGGTTCCCAGCCGCTACCACTTTGCACGCTCTGCAGTGCCTGAGTTGCATGAGCACGTGGTCAGCAAAATAACCTGAAGCTTGAAGAATGCCGTTGCCTGCAAGGTTCACCTCACCACTGACACCTGGACGAGTGCGTTCGGCCAGGGTCGATACATCTCCCTTACCGCGCACTGGGTGAACCTTGTGGAGCCTGGCAGCGATTCCTCACCTGCTACGGCACGGGTGTTGCCCACGCCACAAACAGCTGCACCGCCGTCCCTCCCACTGGATAACAGCAGCACCTACCTCTCTGACTCCTTCTCCTCCAACGCATCTCAAAGCTGTACCTCATCCGGAAACGCTAACCCAGCAGCAGTAGGATCGTGGAAGCAGTGCAGCACAGCTGTTGGCATGCGTCAGCAAGCGTTGCTGAAGCTAATCTGCCTTGGGGATAAGCAGCACACAGGGGAGGAAATTTGGAGGGGAATAAAGGAACAGACGGATTTGTGGCTGGCACCGCTGGACCTGAAACCGGGCATGGTTGTGTGTGATAATGGGAGTAATCTCATTCGCGCTTTAAGGTTGGCTAAGCTGACACACATCCCTTGCCTGGCGCACGTGATGAACCTAGTAGTTCAGCGGTTCCTGAGGACATACCCAGGCGTGCCCGATCTGCTGTTGAAGGTGCGTCGAGTGTCCAAACATTGTAGAAATTCCAGTACTGCTTCGGGGGCACTCGCCAAGATGCAGGAGCGCTTCAATCTCCCCCACCATCGCTTGCTGTGTGATGTCCCTACGCGCTGGAATTCTACGCTGCACATGCTAGCCCGCTTTTGCGAGCAAAAGAGTGCAGTGGTCCAGTACATGACGGCGCAGTACCGAGGCGCATCCGGCCAGCTGCCAAGCTTCTGTGGATCCGATTGGGCCAACATGTTGGACCTCTGCCAAGTCCTCCAAAATTTTGAGCAATCCACGTTGCTTGTGAGCAGTGACAACTCTTCAGTCAGCATTACCATACCACTGCTGTGTTTACTGAAGAGGTTGATGTTAAAAATCAAGGAAACAGCTGTCATGATGCAACTGGGGGAATCTGAAGGAGAAAACGATCAGCGTGATGGTACCAACATCAGGCCATCCGCCTCAGGGAACGCTGGCCCCAGCAGCTATGACGAAGAAGAGGAGGAGGAACAGCTGGAGTTGGAGCAGGAATTTCATGCCACCACTGGCGAGGGCCAGAGCGGTGCACGTTGGACTTCCACAATTCAACGCGAATGGTCAGCAGAAGCAGACCAGGAGGAAGGTGACGACTATGATGCATCACAACAACTATCACAACGCTCACAAGAGGATGATGAGGATTCTGGTAGGACTCTGGCACACATGGCTCAATTCATGCTAGACTGCATTGAACGTGACCCACGCATTGTGCGCATTCTGGACAACACCAATTACTGGGTTTATACCCTTCTGGATCCACGGTACAAACACAATGTTCCAAAACTGCTTGAAGAAAGAGTCAGACAGGTCAAAATGGAAGAATACCAGCAGGCCCTTGTGGAGACTTTAGAGAGGAGATTGACATCCTCCCCCTCCTCTAGCCAGTTGTACGCAGACAGACTGACTTCCGCAAACCCAGGACGACCAGGAGGGCAGCAAACAACGCAAGCCGCAGCTAGTACCCAAAAGGGAATGGTATCGGCAGTGTCCTTGGAGTGGGAAAATTTTCTGACACCCATGCAGCCGCAGCCCACTGAACAGCAAGCGTGCAGATCCACCTCCAACACCGATCGCCTGGAGAAGATGGTCAAGGACTACATGTCAGATGGCGTAGCTGTGTCGAACCATCCATCTGCACCCTTCAACTATTGGGTATCGAAGCTAGACACCTGGCACGAACTGGCAATGTACGCAATAGAGGTGCTGGCTTGCCCGGCAGCCAGCGTTATGTCGGAACGCTGTTTCAGTGCTGCTGGAGGCATCGTCACAGATCGGCGTATCCGCCTCTCTACAGAAAATGCAGACCGTCTGACTCAAATTAAAATGAATCAATCCTGGATTGGAAATGACTACGCAACACTCCAGGACCCCAACCAAGTAACATGACCAATGAACATCTGGGATGGTGTTGCGTTTCCGGGCCCTGTTTATTGAACCTCTCATCTGTATTACATTTATGACTGCATGGCGGCAAAAAGCATTGCTGCTATATCCGCACGCTTTTTGTCCACATGCAAGGCCTGGGTTGTTGTGTCTCACAAAGCGTGGCCTTCTCCTCCTGCGCCTGCTCCTGTTCCATCACGTCTGCTGCTGCTGGGTTAGCGTTGCCGCGTGGTCCCTGTTTATTGAACCACTTATCTTTATTACATTTATGACTGCATGGCGGTACAAAGCATGCTATCCGCACGCTTCTTGCCCTCATGCAAGGCCTGGGTTGTTGTGTCTCACAAAGCGTGGCCTTCTCCTCCTGCGCCTGCTCCTGTTCCATCACGTCTGCTGCTGCTGGGTTAGCGTTGCCGCGTGGTCCCTGTTTATTGAACCACTTATCTTTATTACATTTATGACTGCATGGCGGTACAAAGCATGCTATCCGCACGCTTCTTGCCCTCATGCAAGGCCGGGGTTGTTGTGTCTCACAAAGCGTGGCCTTCTTCTCCTCCTGCGCCACCCTCCTCCTGTTCCATCATGTGTGCTGCTGCTGGGTTAGCGTTACCGGTCCCTTTTCCTGGAACCTCTTATATGTATTACATTTATGACTGCATGCCGACAAAAAACATGTTACCTGTGCAAAGAAAACAGACATTTCCCGCATTTAAAAGACAGTTTTCCCTTTGAAACTTTAAAATCGATTTTCTCAAAAACTATAAGCTCTTTTTGCTAATTTTTTTTTCCTCTTGTACCCACTCCCAAGGTGCACATACCCTGTAAATTTGGGGTATGTAGCATGTAAGGAGGCTTTACAAACCACAAAAGTTCGGGTCCCCATTGACTTCCATTATGTTCGGAGTTCGGGTTGAACACCCGAACATCGCGGCCATGTTCGGCCTGTTCGGCCCGAACCCGAACATCTAGATGTTCGCCCAACACTACTGCCACCCTCAACCTGATCACGTACTTGACGTGATCCACCAACACCACCATCACTCCATTTTCTTTTAGGAGTGGCAGGAAATTGCTGCTGCTCTCGCTTCATTGTTTTGGGGCCACAACCTTTATTGGGGAAGGGGTAAGAGCGACAGAACAGATAAGAAAATAAGGGGGTGAAAAAAAGAAAATAAATCAAAAAGACAAAATAAAGAAAACAAAAAACAAAACAAAACAAAAAATGAACTTAGAAAACAAAACAAAAAAAACGTGCACTACACTCAACTAATCAATCACCGCCTAACCTGTCAAACACTAAGCCTGTGGCCTGGCTGGCTCTGTCTAACCCTCTCCACACAGCAACTACTAGCACACTACACTACAATCTATCACTCAAAAACAATCTACTGTCACTCTCTCACAAATACACCTAGCTACTACTACTAATATAGCTCACACCAATCTCATTCTCTCACACAGGGCCATATGAGTTTTCTCCTAGGTTATATTTTTACATCTTGTAAATAAAATGCCTTTTAAACCACCAGCAAGCAAACAAATAATCAAAATAATGTGACAGTACTTTTTCACCTACTTTTTGGTACTTTTTCCATTTCAAAGTGACAAAAAGTGTTTTTAACCACTTGAGGACCTAGGGCTTTCTACCCCTTAAGGACCGGCCACTTTTTTTCCATTCAGACCACTGCAGCTTTCACGGTTTATTGCTCGCTCATACAACCTACCACCTAAATGAATTTTGGCTCCTTTTCTTGTCACTAATAAAGCTTTCTTTTGATGCTATTTGATTGCTCCTGCGATTTTTACTTTTTATTATATTCATCAAAAAAGACATGAATTTTGGCAAAAAAATGATTTTTTTAACTTTCTGTGCTGACATTTTTCAAATAAAGTAAAATTTCTGTATACATGCAGCGCGAAAAATGTGGACAAACATGTTTTTGATAAAAAAAAACCCATTCAGTGTATATTTATTGGTTTGGGTAAAAGTTATAGCGTTTACAAACTATGGTGCAAAAAGTGAATTTTCCCATTTTCAAGCATCTCTGACTTTTCTGACCCCCTGTCATGTTTCATGAGGGGCTAGAATTCCAGGATAGTATAAATACCCCCCAAATGACCCCATTTTGGAAAGAAGACATCCCAAAGTATTCACTGAGAGGCATAGTGAGTTCATAGAAGATATTATTTTTTGTCACAAGTAAGCGGAAAATGACACTTTGTGAGAAAAAAAAAAAAAAAAAAAGTTTCCATTTCTTCTAACTTGCGACAAAAAAAAATGAAATCTGCCACGGACTCACCATGCCCCTCTCTGAATACCTTGAAGGGTCTACTTTCCAAAATGGGTCATTTGTGGGGTGTGTTTACTGTCCTGACATTTTGGGGGGTGCTGAATTGTAAGCACCCCTGTAAAGCCTAAAGGTGCTCATTGGACTTTGGACCCCTTAGCGCAGTTAGGCTGCAAAAAAGTGCCACACATGTGGTATTGCCGTACTCAGGAGAAGTAGTATAATGTGTTTTGGGGTGTATTTTTACACATACCCATGCTGGGTGGGAGAAATATCTCTGTAAATGACAATTTGTTAATTTTTTTTACACACAATTGTCCATTTACAGAGATCTTTCTCCCACTCAGCATGGGTATGTGTAAAAATACACCACAAAACACATTATACTACTTCTCCTGAGTACGGCGATACCACATGTGTGGCACTTTTTTGCACCCTAACTGCGCTAAAGGGTCCAAAGTCCAATGAGTACCTTTAGGATTTCACAGGTCATTTTGAGAAATTTCGTTTCAAGACTACTCCTCACGGTTTAGGGCCCCTAAAATGCCAGGGCAGTATAGGAACCCCACAAATGACCCTATTTTAGAAAGAAGACACCCCAAGGTATTCCGTTAGGAGTATGGTGAGTTCATAGAAGATTTTATTTTTTGTCAAAAGTTAGCGGAAAATGACACTTTGTGAAAAAACACAATTAAAATCAATTTCCGCTAACTTGTGACAAAAAATAAAATCTTCTATGAACTCGCCATACTACTAACGGAATACCTTGGGGTGTCTTCTTTCTAAAATGGGGTCATTTGTGGGGTTCCTATACTGCCCTGGCATTTTAGGGGCCCTAAACCATGAGGAGTAGTCTTGAAACGAAATTTCTCAAAATGACCTGTAAAATCCTAAAGGTACTCATTGGACTTTGGGCCCTTTAGCGCAGTTAGGGTGCAAAAAAGTGCCACACATGTGGTATCGCCATACTCGGGAGAAGTAGTACAATGTGTTTTGGGGTGTATTTTTACACATACCCATGCTGGGTGGGAGAAATACCTCTGTAAATGGACAATTGTGTGTAAAAAAATCAAAAGATTGTCATTTACAGAGGTATTTCTCCCACCCAGCATGGGTATGTGTAAAAATACACCCCAAAACACATTATACTACTTCTCCCGAGTACGGCGATACCACATGTGTGGCACTTTTTTGCACCCTAACTGCACTAAGGGGCCCAAAGTCCAATGAGTACCTTTAGGATTTCACAGGTCATTTTTGTTTCAAGACTACTCCTCGCGGTTTAGGGCCCCTAAAATGCCAGGGCAGTATAGGAACCCCACTAATGACCCCATTTTAGAAAGAAGACACCCCAAGGTATTCCGTTAGGAGTATGGTGAGTTCATAGAAGTTTTTATTTTTTTGTCACAAGTTAGCGGAAATTGATTTTAATAGTTTTTTTTCACAAAGTGTCTTTTTCCGCTAACTTGTGACAAAAAATAAAATCTTCTATGAACTCACCATACTCCGTACGGAATACCTTGGGGTGTCTTCTTTCTAGAATGGGGTCATTTGTGGGGTTCCTATACTGCCCTGGCATTTTAGGGGCCCTAAACCGTGAGGAGTAGTCTTGAAACCAAATGTCGCAAAATGACCTGTGAAATCCTAAAGGTACTCATTGGACTTTGGGCCCCTTAGCGTACTTAGGGTGTAAAAAAGTGCCACACATGTGGTACCGCCGTACTCAGGAGAAGTAGTATAATGCGTTTTGGGGTGTATTTTTACACATACCCATGCTAAGTGGGAGAAATATCTCTGTAAATGACAATTGTTTGATTTTTTTACACACAATTGTCCATTTACATAGAAATTTCTCCCACCCAGCATGGGTATGTGTAAAAATACACCCCAAAACACATTATACTACTTTTCCTGAGTACGGCGGTACCACATGTGTGACACTTTTTTGCAGCCTAGGTGCGCTAAGGGGCCCAACGTCCTATTCACAGGTCATTTTGAGGCATTTGTTTTCTAGACTACTCCTCGCGGTTTAGGGCCCCTAAAATGCCAGGGCAGTATAGGAACCCCACAAGTGACCCCATTTTAGAAAGAAGACACCCCAAGGTATTCTGTTAGGAGTATGGTGAGTTCATAGAAGATTTTATTTTTTGTCAAAAGTTAGCGGAAAGTGACACTTTGTGGAAAAAAACCAATAAAAATCAATTTCCGCTAACTTTTGACAAAAAATAAAATCTTCTATGAACTCGTCATACACCTAACAGAATACCTTGGGGTGTCTTTTTTTCTAAAATGGGGTCACTTGTGGGGTTCCTATACCGCCCTGGCATTTTACGGGCCCAAAACCGTGAGTAGTCTGGAAACCAAATGTCTCAAAATGACTGTTCAGGGGTATAAGCATCTGCAAATTTTGATGACAGGTGGTCTATGAGGGGGCGAATTTTGTGGAACCGGTCATAAGCAGGGTGGCCTTTTAGATGACAGGTTGTATTGGGCCTGATCTGATGGATAGGAGTGCTAGGGGGGTGACAGGAGGTGATTGATGGGTGTCTCAGGGGGTGGTTAGAGGGGAAAATAGATGCAATCAATGCACTGGGGAGGTGATCGGAAGGGGGTCTGAGGGGGATCTGAGGGTTTGGCCGAGTGATCAGGAGCCCACACGGGGCAAATTAGGGCCTGATCTGATGGGTAGGTGTGCTAGGGGGTGACAGGAGGTGATTGATGGGTGTCTCAAGGTGTGATTAGAGGGGGGAATAGATGCAAGCAATGCACTGGCGAGGTGATCAGGGCTGGGGTCTGAGGGCATTCTGAGGGTGTGGGCGGGTGATTGAGTGCCCTAGGGGCAGATAGGGGTCTAATCTGATAGGTAGCAGTGACAGGGGGTGATTGATGGGTAATTAGTGGGTGTTTAGGGTAGAGAACAGATGTAAACACTGCACTTGGGAGGTGATCGGACGTCGGATCTGCGAGCGATCTATTGGTGTGGGTGGGTGATCAGATTGCCCGCAAGGGGCAGGTTAGGGGCTGATTGATGGGTGGCAGTGACAGCGGGTGATTGATGGGTGGCAGTGACAGGGGGTGATTGATGGGTGGCAGTGACAGGGGGTGATTGATGGGTGATTGATAGGTGATTGACAGGTAATCAGTGGGTTATTACAGGGGAGAACAGATGTAAATATTGCACTGGCGAATTGATAAGGGGGGGTCTGAGGGTAATCTGAGCGAGTAGGCGGGTGATTGGGTGCCCGCAAGGGGCAGATTAGGGTCTGATCTGATGGGTAACAGTGACAGGTGGTGATAGGGGGTGATTTATGGGTGATTGATGGGTAATTAGTGGGTGTTTAGAGGAGAGTAAACGCTGCGCTTGGGTGGTGATCTGATGTCGCATCTGCGGGCGATCTATTGGTGTGGGTGGGTAATCAGATTGCCCGCAAGGGGCAGGTTAGGGGCTGATTGTTGGGTGGCAGTGACAGGGGGTGACAGGGGGTGATTGATGGGTGATAGGTGATTGGCAGGTGATTGACAGGTGATCAGTGGGTTATTACAGGGAAGGATAGATGTAAATAATGCCCTGGCGAATTGATAAGGGGGGGTCTGAGGGTAATCTGAGCGTGTAGGCGGGTGATTGGGTGCCCGCAAGGGGCAGATTAGGGTCTGATCTGATAGGTAACAGTGATAGGGGGTGATTGATGGGTAATTAGTGGGTGTTTAGAGAAGATAACAGATGTAAACAATACATTTGGGAGGTAATCTGACGGCGGGTTTGCGGGCGATCTTATGGTGTGGGTGGGTGATCAGATTGCCCGCAAGGGGCAGGTTAGGGGCTGATTGATGGGTGGCAGTGACAGGGGAGTGACAGGGGGTGATTGATGGGTGATAGGTGATTGGCAGGTGATTGACAGGTGATCAGTGGGTTATTACAGGGAAGAACAGATGTAATGAATGCACTGGTGAATTGATAAGGGGGGGTCTGAGGGCAATCTGAGCGTGTGGGCGGGTGATTGGGTGCCCGCAAGGGGCAGATTAGGGTCTGATCTGATAGGTAAAAGTGACAGGTGGTGATAGGGGGTGATTGATGGGTGATTGATGGGTAATTAGTGTGTGTTTAGAGGAGAGAATAGATGTAAACAATGGATTTGGGAGGTGATCTGATGTCGGATCTGCGGGCGATCTATTGGTGTGGGGGGGTGATCAGATTGCCTGCAAGGGGCAGGTTAGGGGCTGATTGATGGGTGGCAGTGACAGGGGGTGATTGATGGGTGATTGACGGGTGATTGACGGGTGATTGACAGGTGATTGACAGGTGATCAGGGGGGATAGATGCATACAGTACATTGGGGGGGGTGGTCTGGGGGGGGGTCTGGGGAGAATCTGGGGGGTTGGGGGGTGATCAGGAGGGAGCAGGGGGCAGGGGGGGGGGGTATTAAAAAAAAATAGCATTGACAGATAGTGACAGGGAGTGATTGATGGGTGATTAGGGGGGTGATTGGGTGCAAACAGGGGTCTGGGGGGTGGGCAGGGGGGGGGGTCTGATGGGTGCTGTGGGCGATCTGGGGCGGGGGGGGGGGAGAAAATCAGTGTGCTTGGTGCAGACTAGGGTGGCTGCAGCCTGCCCTGGTGGTCCCTCGGACACTGGGACCACCAGGGCAGGAGGCAGCCTGTATAATACACTTTGTAAACATTACAAAGTGTATTATACACTTTGTATGCGACGATCGTCGGGTTAACATCCCGCCGGCGCTTCCGTATGGCCGGCGGGATGTTGCGGCGAGTGAGCGGCGACAGGCGGAGGATCGCGTCACGGATGACGCGATCGCTCCGCCCATGCCCAAACAAGGACCGCCGCATTTTGTCAATACGGCGGTCCTTGCGGCGTCTGCTTCCCGGCCGCCATTTGTCTATACGGCGGTCGGGAAGTAGTTAAATCAAAGATGAAAAATTATCTCCTAGGAGAAAACTCGGGTGAAAAAGTCAATTGCATATGGCCCACAGTCTTTAAAAATACTTTTGGTTTATATACAGTCTTTAAAAGACTATTGTTTTATGTTGAAACAACTAATATGGGTCTGCCTCTCCTCTCTCTCCAACACCAGACTGAAACCCACAAGCTTCGTGACTGCACACCTCTCTTATATACAAAATGGGTGGGATAGCTAATGTCAGGTAGCTAGGGAGCTGGTTGCTAACGTAGGATTGGTTGGTTTTTGTTAAGACTCTAATTAGTGCTGCAATTCCGATTTTCATGCAGAAATCCTGTTGTTTTCACTTTTAAGCTTCTGTCTAGGGTCTTCCTTCTGATTGGCTTAAAAAATCTGCATTCCGATGGAATTCCCGGATAGCAATTCCGGAATTACCGTTTAGCGCTATAGCAATTCCGTTCCGATGCGACATAATGGAATTGCCAATTTCCGATCGGAATCACGGAGCATCCCTAGTGTTTAGATTGCCAAAGGTGAATACTCACCTTAGTCAAATGATTGCACAAAACATACTAGCACCTTTGTTTTTCATACAAGAAAAAAATACACTTCCCACTCCATTTAGATATTTTATACAAATAAAGCATGATTAGTATCCCTTCATTCTTATATTTGATCTGGTTGTGCCCTCAACATTCAACTCAACACCAAAAAATTGGAGTTTAAACAACACAAAATAAATCCTTGAAACCCTTGAAACATTAAGCCATATTCATTAAACGCTGGTTAAACTTACTGTATCCACACAGCACAACAATATTAGCTGTATTTATGCAACTGACTTGTGTAATGTGCATTATACTAGCAACACAGGCGTTATGTATGTAATATGAATCTCGCTATTTACAGGGGCACCGCCAGTAAGCAAGCGAGCCAAGCGGCCGCTTTGGGCCACACTTTATGGGGGGCCGCGCTGGCTGGCTCGCTCTTCTCCCCTCCTGCAGTCCGACTCCAGCTCAGCTTGCGTGTCAGCTATGACTCGCAAGCAGCCGGGTACTGAGGCGGCACGTCGCTAGGGGGCTACTCCTCTCCCGGCGTCTGGTTACAGCGCCTCCTCCTCCTGTGATGACGCAACCACATGTCATCACAGGAGACACCGGGAGAGGAAGTAGGAAGACAAAGCTGGAGGCTGCATGGCTGTGCGGCGCGGGGATCAGAGGAAGGTGAGTCCGACCTACACACTGGAGCCATCTATCCTACACTGGAGCCACCTACCTAACCTATCTTACCTACACTGGGGCCACCTATCTATCTAACCTACAGTGGGGCCATCTACCTATCTAACCTACAGTGGGGCCATTTATCTATCTAACCTACAGTGGGGCTATCTATCTATCTAACCTACAGTGGGGCCATCTATCTATCAAACCTACACTAAGGGGCCACCTACCTAACCTATCTTACCTACAGTGGGGCCACCTATCTATCTAACCTACAGTGGGGCCATCTATCTATCTAACCTACAGTGGGGCCACCTATCTATCTAACCTACAGTGGGGCTATCTATCTAACCTACAGTGGGGCCATCTATCTATCTAACCTACAGTGGGGCCACCTATCTATCTAACCTACAGTGGGGCTATCTATCTATCTAACCTACAGCGGGGCTATCTATCTATCTAACCTACAGTGGGGCTATCTATCTAACCTACAGTGGGCCATCTATCTATCTAACCTACTGTGGGGATATCTATCTATCTAACCTACAGTGGGGATATCTATCTATCTAACCTACAGTGGGGCCATCTATCTATCTAACCTACAGTGGGCCATCTATCTATCTAACCTACAGTGGGGCTATCTATCTATCTATCTATCTATCTATCTATCTATCTATCTATCTATCTATCTATCTATCTATCTATCTATCTATCTATCTATCTATCTATCTATCTATCCTACAGTAGGGCCATCTATCTATCTAACCTACAGTGGGGCCATCTATCTATCTATCTATCTATCTATCTATCTATCTATCTATCTATCTATCTATCCTACAGTGGGGCCATCTATCTATCTAACCTGCACTGGGGCCACCTACCTAACCTAGGTTACCTATACTGGGGCCACCTATCTATCTAAACTATAGTGGGCTATCTATCTATCTATCTATCTATCTATCTATCTATCTATCTATCTATCTATCTATCTATCTATCTATCTATCTATCTAACCTTCAGTGTGGCCACCTATCTATCTAACACTACCTAAATTGATGGCATCACCTGTACGCTATCTCATTTGTTAACCGGGGAATACCTGTATTCTGCTTGTATTTGGCTCCACCCACATCACACCTTGACCACGCCCATTTTCTGCCACGGCGCGCTTTTGTGTTGGAGCCACAACCATCTTTTTGCCGCAGCTAACGTCGGCATGGGGGGGGGGGGGGATCCTCAAGTCATGTGCTGCTTGGGGCCACCAAAACCTTAGTTGCACCCCTGACTATTTACACAATGCCAGATACAGTATGTCAGTGGCATAAATGCCAGTAATAATGCTGTGTTCTGTGTGCACACAGTAATTTTACAGGCATTTAGTGAACATGCCCCATTTTTCCTTAGAAAATGGAGATTTCAAACAGGCCCAAGAGCCAACCAATGGACTGCTTTTGTAAAACCAAGTCGTCCCTTTTAATAAAGCTCATGTATGCACACTGCAGTAATTATGCAAAGTCTGGGATATAAGGATTAGTTACAGTAAGCAGGATTGCCTTTGGGGAAAGGAATTTGGACCACTGTCCGGGCCATACCTCAATTACATAAATTATTATACTCAGCATTCCATTGCTTATCACCTGGGGTCTCCCCACTCACCCCCATATTTTCTCACAGATATTGAGGTTGCTGTTTTGGACAACTTTAATAGTGCCATTACAAGCCATAGCACATATGAATAATGCTTTATTTTTCTCATATTATTTTCGATTTTATCTCAATATTTTTTACACTTTTTTTGTTCTCTTATTTTATATTATGCACACAGACCTGTCATGTGTGATTAGATGTTTTAGTCTTGTTTAAAAAAAAGTTTAGAAAAAAAAGTTATAGATCAAGAGATACAAATGCTATAAAACCAAAGACAACGTGTACAATTGATGATTTATTTTAACTACGCATGTACTGGTATCACATATGTGGTTATTATCATGCTGCGATAACGCTATGGAATTTTTGGCTGTGGTTATCTGAAAGTCCTTTGTTAAACTGAAGGTGCAGTGCCTTTTCAGTTAGCAATTATTCATAGTTTTTCCATCTATTATTATAGGACAACTGAAGTGAGAATTATATGGAGGCTGCCATATTTATTTAGTTTTAAACAATACCACTTGCCTGGCATCCCTGCTGGTCTATTTAGCTGCAGCAGTGTCTGCAGGGATGCTCATCCAGATTTCAGATATCCGGTTTCAGATATCCGGGTAACCCGGATATCTGACCATTTTTACACTATCCAGCCGGATCCCGATTCCGGATAGTTGGGCAGAAATCTAGATAGCTATCTGCGGATAGTTTGACGGCCGACCCGGATATCCGCGGATTTTTCCTAGATATCCAAATTACAAGTCCGGTGGCAAAAAGGGCCGACAACACACGCACACACTCTCCTCCTCCTCTCTCTCTCTCTCTCTCTCTCTCATCTTGCCTTCCAGGGATTTGTAGGCTGTCAAAAACAAGCTCACATACATTGGCCAGGAATCGAACCCAGGTCAACTGCTTGGAAGGCAGCTATGCTCACCACTATACTACCGACAGCGCTACATGCTGAAGCCAGCCTAGCATGTACCATTGTGATATACCCAAGAGATAAATGAGCTTGCTTATTTGCCTAATTTGATAGATGAAAGCAGTGGGACACATGGTGAAACTGCTTACAGCCTTCAATTCAAGACTTCAGAATCAGAAAGATCATGTGCCGCCCTGGATGATGCTGGTGTAACGCACACAGCAAAGGACATCAAATTGAAGTCTGGAAGATGCCAGGGCAAGGGTGGGAAGGATGAAAAGCTAGGTGGCCATGCAATCTTTCCTGCTAGGGATGGCCTTGCCTTTTGTGTTCAACAGTCAGGGGCGCCTAAAGGCACAGGCACACCAGGCAGCTGCTTGGAGCGCCGTTTGCCATCAGGGGGCGACAGCTGGACCTTGTAGTGCACCTGGAACACACTCATTCATTCCCTGCTGGTGTCCTTTCCTAAGTCGCTATAGCCGCGACATCATGCGCCCCCTGGAGCAATAGAATTAGAGCAAATGTGCTCTGCCTCGCCTCCACCTTTAGTTCCGCCCCCCGCTGCACGGAAGTTAGGTTAACATGTGCCGGGATTAGCCATAGAGAGAAGAGTCTAACATGTGTCGGGAGTAGCCATAGAGAGAAGAGTCTAACATGTGTCGGGAGTAGCCATAGAGAGAAGAGTCAGTGTTCAACTCCGTGGGTTGTTGTAAACCTGTGTGAGTGACATGAGAGCACTGTGAGGCTGCGGGGACTTGGGAAGGCAGTTGCTCTCTCTGCCTGTACACTGTCACTGTCTTCTGGGGCTGGCTCGGTCACGCGTCTCCAGGGAATAATGTAAGATCAGCTCTCTGCCACATTGAGCTCTGGCTGCAGAACGAGGGGAGCTGTGACTGTGTAGCGAGGAAAGTTGCAGCAGAATTCTTTTTCTATTGGCCGGGTGGGGGAGGATGTGAGAGGCAGAGCAGACTGGGTGTGTAGAGCGCGGCTTTGATTTTCTATTACTGGGGGGGTTGTAGCTGCTGTGTAAACAAGCACAGCATGGGCATCTGTGTGCACAGTGACTCAGAGTGTGTTACTGTGCACTGCAGTGTTTTGTGTGCTGACAGGTCAGGTATGGACTGGTAGTACGTCTGTCTGTCTGTGTCTCTCTCACTCACTCTTCTATCTATCTCTATTCCCCTCCCTATATCTATCCATCCATCCAGTGGCATAGCTAAAAAGCTGTGGGCCCCGATGCAAGTTTTACAATGGGGCCCCCCAAGCACTCTATACATAACAATTGATACGGCGCACCAAAAACTGCCAATGGCAACTACAGTGTCAGAGGAGCAAGAAGCGGATGGGGAACAGTTTGTTAATGATTACCATTATTCAAAGTATCTAGAGAAGTGATTATTATGAGCACAGGACCAATAGAGAGCTAAAACTGTAGTTGAAGGTGGGCCCTTTGGGGCCCCTTTGTCCCAAGGACCCTAATGCGGTCGCTACCTCTGCAACCCCTATTGCTACGCCTCTGCATCCATCCCTCTCTCTCCCTCCCCCCATCTTTCTCTTCTTCTCCCTATATCTACCTATCTCTCTCTCTCTCTCTCTCTCTCTCTCTCTCTCACACACACACACACACTCATTCTATCTATCTAGCTAGCTAGCTTCCTATATATCTATCAATCCAAATCCAAATCCAAATCCAAAAAAGCTTTATTGGCAGGATCAAATACATTTAGCATTGCCAAAGCAAAACAAAACAAAACATTAACATGGGGGGGGGGGGGGGGATTGTGAGAATAAGGGAAGGATAAAGGGGGTTGGGGTATATAGTCCATAGGTGTGTGGAGGATGTAAGGGACAGCAGGGGGGACTGGGATATACAGTCCATAGGGGGGTATTGGGGGGGAATACAGTCCATGTGGTATCATGTTCCTCTCAGTTGGTGGCAGGCTGTGACATATCGGGCAGCTATTTGCACGGTTGTTTCCTCCTCCCCCAGTAGGATGTAGAGTTTCCTCTCCTCATCTGTGGAGGTAAAATCCTGGATGTGGGCGGAGAGTCTCTGGAAGTGGGCGGTCCTCACAGGTGCATATTTGCTGCAGTGTAGCAGGAAGTGGGCCTCATCCTCCAAGACCTCCTGGTCGCATTGTCTGCACAGTCTCTCCTCCCGGGGCTTCCATGTCTGTCTGTGCCGCCCTGTCTCTATCTCCAGGCTGTGGGCACTCAGACGGTACAAACTCAAGACCTGTCTGTCTTTGTGGTGATGTAGCCTCCCCAGATATGGAGCCATTGTGTACTCCCTCTGTAGTGATTGATAGACAGCGAGTTTCTTGGAATTCTTTATGTCACTTCTCCATTCCTCTATGTATTGTTCCTTGCAGCTTTCTATAGTCTGTTTTATTTGGGCTTTTGTCAGCCTGTGTTGGTGGCCTTGGCTGGGCTGGCTGCTGATGCTTTGCTTGAGAGCGCGTGGTATGGCCTCGCCCCCCTGGCTCAGTGAGGCTTTATAGTGGTAAGTGCTGGGGTTGCTGCTCTGTATATGCGCCCAGTATGAGAGTGCCCTCTGCTGGATAGTAAGCCATAGTGGGAACCTGCCTAGCTCTGCCCGGCAAGCTGAGTTTGAAGTGCTTCGATGGACATGGAGGAGATACTTGCAGAACTCTAGATGGAAGATTTCTGTTGGGCTGGAGTCCCATTTTGATTGGTCAGGGTAGGTGACCGGGCCCCATACCTCACTGCTATAGAGCAGGATTGGGGTGATGATGCTGTCGAATATCTTTGCCCACACTCTCACTGGTGGTTTTAGGTGGTAAAGCTGTCTTCTGATGGCATAAAATGTTCTGCAGGCTTTGTCTTTCAGGGCCTGTACTGCTAGTTTAAAGCTTCCTGATTGGTTGATCTCCAGCCCCAGGTAGGTGTAGCTGTTAGTGGACACCAGTGGGGAGCCATTTAATATAAATGAGGAGGTGGGGGTTTTATTTCCATTCTTCCTCTGGAACACCATCACTTTTGTCTTCTTTGGGTTGATGGGCAGTGCCCATGTGGTACAGAAAGTCTCCAATACTGACAGGCTGTCCTTTAGTCCTTTCTCTGTTGGGGAGAGCAGCACAAGGTCATCTGCATACAGCAGGAACTTCACCTCACGGTCATGCAGGAGGAGGCCTGGAGCTGGGGAGGATTCCAGGGCTACAGCCAGTTGGTTAATGTATATGTTAAAGAGTGTTGGGCTCAGACTGCAGCCCTGCCTGACTCCTCGACCCTGCTTGAAGAATGCACTTCTCTTCCCATCTACTTTCACACTGCATTGGTTCCCAGTATATGAACTCTTGATCAGGGCCGGGCCGAGGCATAGGCTGGAGAGGCTCCAGCCTCAGGGCGCAGTGTAGGAGGGGGCGCAAAATTCATTCAGCTGTCATTCCCAATTGTGTTTGAAGCAGAAAGAAATAAGAAAAGGAGGTACATGGAAGTGACTACAAGCCAGATAACTAGAGATTAAGGTGTTGGGGGCCCTGGGGTGCCTCTTAGTCTAATAGCAATCAGTGTGTGACGGCTGGGGTGAAGGGATGGAGGGGCGCACTTTGGTGTTTCAGCCTTGGGTGCTGGAGGACCTTGTCCCGGCTCTGCTCTTGATGACATCATAGGTTTTTCCTCCTATTCCACTCTCTAGGAGTTTTAGGAAAAGGCCTGGGTGCCACACTGAGTCAAACGCCTTCTTAAAATCAACAAAGCAAGCGTGTATTTTGCCACGTGAGCTGTGGACATGGGTCTTGATGAGGCTGTGCAGTGTGTAGATGTGGTCGGTTGTGCGGTGGTTTGGCATGAACCCGGTTTGGCTTTTGCTGAGTACGTCCTGCTGTGTGAGGAATGAGAGGATCCTCTTATTGATGATGCTGTTAAACAGTTTCCCCAGTGTGCTGCTGATACAGATTCCTCTGTAGTTTGCTGGATCATATCTGTCTCCATTCTTGTAGATGGGTGTTATGAGGCCTTCACTCCAGGCCTGAGGAAAGGAGCCCGCCCTCAGGATAAGGTTGAATAGTCTTGCGAGTGCCTCATGTATTTCCTGGGGGCTGTATTTGATCATCTCTGGCAGGATGCCATCGGTACCGCTAGCCTTCTTACATTTTATCAGCTTTGTTCTTTCTCTTATTTCCTGCACCGTGATTAATGTATCCAGAGGGTTTTGAAAGTCCTTGATTGTCTCATCCATGTCCTTCAGTTTTGCGGCTATTTGTTTCTGCTCCAGGGTTTGGGCATTTTCTGGGATGTCTTTGTAGAGGTTCCTGAAGTAGTGGAGCCAGATGTGGCCATTTTGGATATGAAGAGGGCTTTTTTTAGGCTTTGCACCGATATTGTTCTAAGTCTCCCAGAATGAGTTGTCTTGGAGGGAGTCCTCCAGCTGTTGGAGTTTGTGGGAGATGTGGCTCTGTTTTTTCTGCCTGAGGGTGTCTTTGTATTGTCTCTGTAGGTGGTCGTGGGTTTCCCTTAGGTCTCGGTTGTTGGGGTCTCTGTGTTTTTGGTTAGAGGCTGCCCTTAGCGAATTACGTAGAGCCTTGCATTCACTGTCAAACCATTTTTGGGACTGTTTATTTGTGGATCTCTTGAAGTTGGTCTGCTTGAGGCCTGCTTGTACTGCCATGGTGTGTAGGATGTTACTGAAGTCCTTCACTGCATGGCTGACACCTTGTTGGTTTGGTTCATATGGGTTGTTATAAAAGTTTGTCAGCAGTTCTTGGATTTTGGCAGTTTTGGTCATGTTGGTGTATTCGGTGGCAGACTGTTTGGGCCATTTGAGGGGTGGTGGCAGCTTGTAGAGACCGGTCTGATGAGGCTGCTGTGTGGTTGGTTTGTCGGTGGATTTCAGGTACAGCAGGATTTGGCTGTGGTCTGACAGGTGTGTTTCAGGGGTGACTATGAGGGCATTGATGTTTATGGGATCTGTGTCTGTGACAGCATAATCTACCACACTGCTGCCTACGTGTGAGTTCATAGTGAATCTCACAAGAGAGTCACCCCTGGTTCGCCCATTCATTATGTATAGGCCGAGGCTCCGACACAGGTTCAACAGGGCTTTCCCGCTTTTGTTTACTGTCTTGTCATAGCTGTTTCTTGCTGTCTGCATTGGTTCCTGGTAGTAGCTCTCTCCTCCAAGTATGTATGTGTTTCCCTCAGAGGTCAGATAGTCCTTCTCTGTGCCTGTTCTCGCATTATGGTCTCCATAGATGAGTACTCTCCCCTGAGACTGGAAGTGGCTGGCTTCTCTTTGTAGGACCTCATAAATATCAGGTTTGTAGTAAGGGGACTCTGTTGGGGGGATATATGCTGCACACAGGTACATGTCAGACTGAGAGGTGAGGATGGAGCGGTTTTTTTTTTATCCAGATGTGGCTGTCTCCTCGTTTGATAGCTTTAATATGCTCTGTAAGCTCCTCCTTGTACCAGATTAGTATGCCTCCTGAACGACGACCCTGTTTAACGTTCTTGTTTTTCTGTGAAGATACAGAGAATTCCCTGTATCCCATGGGTGCAAGAGATTCATCCTCTGCCTGGGTCCATGTCTCCAGGAGGATTTGAATATCAATGTTTTCAAGTCTCTTTTTAAAGTCTGGATCATTTGTTTTGCATCCAAAAGCTGAGGCATTCAGCCCTTAAATGTTCCAGGCTACAGCTACCTATCTCTCTCCCCCCGCCCCCCCATCTTTCTATTTTTCTCCCTATATCTATCTATCTATTTCTCTCTCTCTCCATCTATCTATCTCTGCCCCCCCTCTCTCACCCTATATCTGTCCTATCTATCTCTCTCTCTCACCCTATGTCTGTCCTATCTTTCTCTCTCTCTCTCTCTCTCTCACACCCTATATCTGTCCTACCTCTCTCTCTCTCTCTCTCACACACACCCTATCTCTCTCTCTCTCTCTCTCTCTCACACACACCCTATATCTGTCCTATCTCTCTCTCTCACACACACACCCTATATCTGTCCTATCTCTCTCTCTCTCGCCCTATATCTGTCCTCTCTCTCTCTCTCTCTATCTCCCTATGTCTGTCTAACTATCTCTGCCTCTATCTATCTATCATCTATCTGGACGGAGTAACATGGGACTTGGCCAATGTGCCCAATAACCCTTTATTTATCAAGGTATGTACTCTTGGGCCCTAATACCTTAAGTTCCCTGTTTGGATAGGCTCCCCTCCCTGGTGCCACTTATTCCTGTTTGTGGCTATGACTGGAGGCAGTTACTTTGTGGACTCCATGCTCTCTGTAGGTCAGCTCTTCTCTCTGGCTGTGCACAAAAGCCTCTGCCTGGAGCGTTCAGTGATACTTCTGAAGTAATCGTGGCAGAATGCTCCTGGCAGTGGCTGCTGTGCACAGCCGGGTGGACGCACTGACACACAAAGAAAGCAGAGTGTACGGAGCATGCTACACTCTCCTGGATTCAGTTCCTCAGCCACGAACAGAAGGCACAGCATAGCCAGGGAGGGGAGCCCATCCAAACAGGGGTACCTTTAAGTATTTGCACCCGACCCCAGTACACTCATTGGCAAAAATAAAAAAGGGGGGGGGGCGCCACAGATTTTCCCGCCTGGGGTGACAGAAAGGCCAGAGGCACCCCTGTCAACAGTTTTCCTGAAGAGAACCCCAGATAGCCATTTAGCAGCAACTGTGTGCACGGTCTCTGTGGCACAATTGGTTAGCACATTTGACTGTTAACTGAAAGTTGGTGGTTCAAGCCCACCCAGGGATGGCCTTGTGTTTTGTGAAGGGAACTAATGTACCCTTCTTAAACTTGAAGATTGTATACAAATGTAAGCAGACTGCAGAGTGGCGGAGCAGATGTGTGCTGGGCCCATAACCCAGAGGTTGATGGATTGAAACCATCATCTGCTAGGCAAGATTTCATTTTTGCACCTCGCTTTATCGCTTGGGCAAAACGGTTTCCATAGCCCTGTAAGAGAAAGTGTAATAAGGGCCCTGCCGTAACATAGATATTACGGTAGCTAAGACTACTCCTGGGCCTTTCTTGTAGTTGAAGAGATGAGTGAAATGGCTGGCTTCAGCCTGTAATTTTAGTTGACCTGGGTTTGATTCCTGGCCAATGGTGGTATAGCGGTGAGGAGAGCTGCCTTCCAAGCAGTTGACCTGGGTTAGATTTCTGGCCAATGTATGTGAGCTTGCTTTTGACAGCCTACAAATCCCTGGAAGACAAAATCAGAGAGAGAGAGAGGAGAAGGAGTTTATAAAGGTTAAGAACATTTTTAAAGCATTTTAAAGGGCACTTCCGGTTTGTCTATCCAGATATCCGAATAGGTCGGATATCCGTGTTCACGCGGATATCTAAAAGGTCGGATATCTGAACCGAATATCTGGATATCCGGATCCGGATCAATTCGGATTTTAAAAAGTACTATCCGAGCATTCCTGAGTGTCTGAATAACTCCAGAAACATGCATGCAGCTATTCTTGTCAACAATGTCAGAAATACCGGATCTGCTGCATGCTTGTTCAGGGGTTGTGGGTATTAGCGGCAGATGATCAGCAGGACAGCCAAGCCACTGGTATTGCTTAAATGGAAATACATTTGGCAGCCTCCATATCCCTCTTTTTACAGTTGTCCTTTAAAGACATCTTACATTTTTATTTGCTTGTTTTTCAAATTTTCGTTTACTGTTTAACTTTAGCTAGAAATGCAAGTCCCCCAAAACCAAAGTTCAAAGTTGAAGTGAATATAACATACAATAACAGCCTTCATAATTAATTATTTGGATCACACATGAACTGAGTCATGCATGTGGTTATCTCACTGGGCACGCACTATGAGGATTTTAGTTGTGGTTATCTAAAAGCTCATTGTTATAGGGAAGTTATTGTGCCCTTGCAATTAGTACTTGCTATTCTGCCTTACTTTAAAAACATCTTACATGAGGGACGTAACTACAGTGAGCCGGGGACCCTGCAGAGATCTGTTGGTCGGGCTCCTGCCCCCACCCCTTTTCCCCTTCACACAGTATTAACCTCCATAATAAGGGCCCGGGGCCAGGGGGGGGGGGGGGGTTCTGTATAAATGCAGAGCAGCAGCAGAGCCATACATTATTGTCTTCTGGTGGAGGGAAAGCTTTTTCCATCTTCTCTTTACTGCAGGGCTTTTCAACCTGTGGTACGCGTACCACTAGCGGTGCTTTGCTGATGGGGCCTGGAGAATGGCAGCCCACGCTGCTCCTGATACAGCATTAAAATGAAAATTTAGCCTGTGCTAAATTTGGTCCTACAGGTCTGGACACATTACTGTTTCTTTAAACTGGCTTGACAATTTGACCAATTTCAGGCCTAAATGTAGGGTTGACCAGCTCGATTGAGTGCACGGCGGTAATGTTGACGAATACTACGAAACCCCTGATGTGCAATGTGACCCCCACCCCGGTGCCCAGTGAACTATACATTACCTGCCCTCTGCTGTCTCCGGACGGTGTCCTTCACCCATATGCAACCCACGTGGTTGCCAGAGTAATGGGGATGAATGTGTGACATCACACACACGCCAGCGTTACTCTGGCAACCACATGGGGTGCGTGTATGGATGAAGTAACCAGCCCAGAGGCAGCAAAGGACAAGCGGCGGCCAAGAACAGGCAATGTATAGTGCACTGGGCACTGGGGGGCGCATTGCACATTAGGGGGACAAGGTCAGGCCGGGGAGGCAGCACATACGGCATCACATGGCTGATTCTGTATTGATTTCAGCATGAAACTGATCGGGAATCGGCCTGCGGTGTATGGGCTGCTGACAGATCTCTCTCTAATCAGATTCGTTTAAAGAGAAATTTGTCTCTTAGTCGAATCTGCCCATCATCGCTAGATGTATGGCTACGTTTAGTCTACAACCGGCTATATATTTCCAGACATGGTAGAGGATTCAGAACATGCTCATTTGAATGTGGTTTACTCCGGGCACTCTAATTTCCTCTCCCACATCCCAAAAACATATAGATAAGTTAATTGGCCCTAGACTATGTTACACTATACGATACATACATAGACATATGAATATGGAAGGGATTAAACTGTGGACCCTTCTGAGGGACTAAGCCAAAAGTGTGGGGCTCCGCCAGGGCCGGGCCAAGGCCGAGGCGAGAGAGGCTCCAGCCTCAGGGCGCAGTGTAGGAGGGGGCGCACAACTCACTCAGCTATCATACTTGTGTTTGAAGCAGAGATAAATAAGAAAAGGAGATACATGGCAGTGACTGAGAGCCAGATAACTAGAGATTAAGGTGTTGAGGGGGTTGAGGGCCTGGGGCACCTCTTAGTCTAATAGCAATCAGTGTGTGACAGCTGGGGTGGGAGGGATGAAGGGGCGCACTTTGGTGTCTCAGCCTTGGGTACGGTAGGACCTTGTCCCGGCTCTGGGCTCCTCTATTCTATGCTATATCAGCTTGCATGGTCCATATGCGGGGACAGAGCCGGATTAAGGCTAAATGGGGCCCTAAGCAAAGTAACTGATTTGGGCCCCCCCATCATGTCGTAATAGAATCAGAAGATGCAGCTGCACAGTAACATGCTGCACACACCGGGGCAGCCGAGCTACTGGTTGCTATGGGCAACAGCCCGCTTTCCTCTGTGGGTGCACAATGCAGGGAATAGCAGCGGCAAAATGGGGAACCCCTGTGAAAAGGGCGCCAGATATCACAGCAGCAGCACTTTCCCCTTGCATCTCCAGCCTGGCAATAGCAGAAAGCTCTGGACACTGCCAAACCGGAAGTCGTTCCCCAGAAAGAATTACATAACAACCCCTACCACCGAACAACCAATTTCCTCCCAAACTAGACAGCCACCATGCAGCCTCCATCCCAGTGAATACGATAGTCCAGCAGAGAAGGCAGCCACAGCGGGGGAGAATGACAGCACCAGATGACTCACATTCACCTATTGCGATCCAAGCAATAGAGGTCCCGTCATCCGGAGCCCATCTGTCTCCTCTATCCCCCTGGGTTCCTTATATTTCATTGCATTGTGCTGAATCGAGCTGCCGACTTTGGAGAAAAGTCGTCCTGTGTAATACAATGTAACTATAGAAAGATGCATATCATTTGAAGCTCTCTTTCTCCTCTTTCCAATGATAGATAAACTGCCACCCTACGCCTTTTAGTTTTCGCTATTTTCGTGATCGAAATTGCCATGGCGCTATTTCGATCGCGAAAATAGCAAAAACTAAAAGGCATAGGGCGGCAGTTTGTATATCATTGGAAAGAGGAGAAAGAGAGCTTTAAAATGATATGCATCTTTCCATAGTTACTGCACTTCTCAGAGTCCCTTTAACCATTATACCATCCAGCCACCGCTGACAGGATGGCGAGGGCTGGTTTATGTGCTGATGGGGCCCCTTTGACTCTGAAAGGGGCCCCAAGCAACTGCTTTTGTTGCCTGGTTGGTAATCCGGCCCTGTGCGGGGACTATGCAAAGCTCCTGTCCTTGTTAGGGACAAGAGGCTCAGCCCCACCTCCGGTGCCAAGGGGGAGGGGGGGATAACTACATGCATGTGGGGATAGGTCATAGGGTCTTATGATGAAATACGGGAGCCACCTATGTTAAGGGAATCCCAGATGTCCATCTTCTTTCAGGTAAATAGATATAGAGGGTCACTTTTATCCCCTATATGAAGTAAATAAACTTTATTAGTGAAAAAAACAACCTTTTTTTCATCTGTATTCCTTTTTCTTGAAACATCATCTTCTTCTGTATACTTCTTTCTTCTGAAATTATCTTCTTTTGCGTACTTTTTTTCTTCTGCTCACTTCTGTCTACCTTCTCCTTTTTTCATCTTTCATCTTGTCTCTGCTTGAAGATCTGTCCCATGGCAGGATGTTCCCTGTCACTAATACCTACAAACCTGTCGCTTGTTGCTGCTACCATGTTGGACACCAAGCACACTACCGGCATCCACCGCAACAGCCAGGGGCATAGCAATAGCCGCACCCATGCAAAAAAAGGGCGTCGGGAAAAAAGGGCGCATGGTGTAAACGATAAGCTGTAATATCGTTTATAAAAATACTGTGTTGTATTTCATTTACAATAATGTTTTACAAATTGAAAACTTTTAATAATGTCTATGAGATAGCAAATTATGAATACGATAATCTTCCCTGTTTTGAAAGTGAGACTTATAATTACGTTTGTTAAAAAGCGATAATATATGTATAATCTTTATAATTGAATAATATTGTGTATAACCTTCATTTATCGTTTCTTTATGTAATAAAATCTAAAAATATTGTTTATAACAATGAAAAAATATATAAGTACGTTCATAATAACTGTAGTAAAACATTAGTAAATATTACTAACTGTAACGATCAGTGTAGCAAACAGACGTCTGATTATTGTGTGATCTGCAGTATCACCAATAAATCAGACACTATACATGATTATATGGTGATCTGCAGAATCACCAATAATACAAGTATAGTTAACAAGGTAATAGTAAGTGTGCAGTGCTTGGTGCAACAGTAATACTGATTTGTTTTAGCAGAACCTCACCAGAGGAGCTGGTGGGTACTATCAGTAATGAACCTCACCAGTGACAAGGGCTCACTGGTGAGTAGAATGGTCAGACAGATCGGTTCAGCAACAGACAGGAGGATACAGTACAAAATCGGCAGGCAGAAGGTTAGAGGTTTTTCAGGCAGAGTCAGCAACAGGATCAGATGGGCAAAAGTACAGAATCTTATAGCGTAAGAATAGTCAGAAGAGAGCCAGAGTCATACACAGAATATCAAGCAATAATCACAGTAGTAATAATATCCTAGTCTTGTGTGAAATCCCTGGTTTCCTCCCAGATCAAAGCACACCGGAACTATCTAAGGTCTGAGTGCTCACACGAAGCATTCGCAACAGCAGACAGTTTGCAAATGATTCTCGGAGGCTTAAGAAGCGGAGGAGACCCCTCGGCCACGACAACGCCCATCAGCGCTGCCGAGAGTCTCCTGTGACGTCAGCCGACCGGCCGGTCAGCTGACGCGCCTCCTCCCCGCATAAAGATGCTGTCTGTGCGCACGCGCGACGAAGCCACCCTATGAGCCACTGACAATCCCCTCGGCGTGCTAGACGCCGGAGGGACAGGAGAAACGCCCGACAGGGACCCTGAAGCAGCTGCGGGGGCATCCTGACTGCTTCAGGGACAGCTGCATCTGCACGGAATGTTACAGTACCCCTCCTTGAGGCGTGGACTCCGGACACGAACCACCTGGCTTCTCAGGGTGCAATTCATGAAACTTTTTCCTAAGTTCCTCCGCATGCACACGATGCCCTGGTACCCAAGATCTCTCCTCAGGCCCATACCCCTTCCAGTGAACAAGGTACTGTATGGAGTTCCGCACCCACCGAGAGTCCAAAATTTGCTCTATCTCAAACTCAGGTTCCCCATCAATCACCATGGGGGGGGGGGGGGGGGGGAGAGGAATTCACATGCACAGCAGGCTTCAACAGAGACACATGGAATGACTTCACACCTCTCATACTGGTAGGTAGAGAAATGACATATGTGACACTATTGATTTTTCTGGAGACGGGGTATGGGCCTATAAATCTGGGACCCAACTTCGCAGAAGGTTGTTTCAAAGCCAGATGCCTGGTAGGAACCCACACCATATCACCTGGTGCAAAATCCCATTCTACAGAGCGTCTCTTATCTGCCTGTTTTTTCTGGGTCTGAAAAGCCTTTCCTAGGTTTCTTTTGACCACCGTCAAAATCTCCTTCAGAGTTCCCTGCCACTCTTCCAGGGCAGGAAAAGGAGATGATACTACAGGCAGTGGAAAGAACTTGGGCGAACTCCCTGTTACTACTTGGAACGGGGAGAAACCTGAAGAGGTGCTCTTTAAGTTATTATGGGCAAACTCTGCGAATGGCAAAAATTTCACCCAGTCCAACTGAGCATCTGCCACACAGCACCTGAGGAACTGCTCAAGGGACTGATTAACCCTTTCCGTTTGCCCATTAGTATGTGGGCGGTAGCCGGAGGAAAATGATAGGTTCATACCTAAATGATGACAGAAGGCCCTCCAGAATTTGGAGACGAACTGGACTCCCCTGTCTGACACCACATTCTCCGGAATACCATGCAGCCGGAAAATGTGGTGAATGAAGAGTTCTGCCAGTTCTTGAGCAGAGGGGAGTCCGTCCAGCGGGATAAAATAGGCCATCTTACTGAACCTATCGACTACCACCCAGAGGACTGTTTTCCCCTCAGATCTGGGCAGCTCACCTACAAAATCCATGGACAGATGGGTCCAAGACTGTTCAGGTACTGGTAGCGACTGTAGAGTACCCACAGGAGCATGCCTGGACGGCTTACTCCTGGCACACACAGAGCAATCTCCGACAAACTCTTTGCATTCAGACACAATGGACAGCCACCAAACACATCTGTCCAGTAGCTCCTGCGTTCTGGCAACCCCTGGATGCCCTGCATTCTTATGAGAATGGAAAACATGGAGAATCTTTAACCGGAACTGTAGTGGTACAAAGAGAACTCCCTCTGGTTTCCCTTCTGGAACCTCCTGCTGATAAGGTTTCAGAGTAGATGCCCAATCCTCCCAAGTCTCAGTAGCAGCCAGTACCACTTTCTCGGGGAGGATGCTTTTGGGAGTTGAAGGCTGTATTGTCTCAGGCTCAAAACATCTTGATAATGCATCGGCCTTGACGCTCTTACTACCAGATTTGTAGGTAATAATGAATCTGAATCTCGTGAAAAACAGGGACCAACGGGCTTGTCTGGGACTGAGACGTTTAGCCCCTTCAATATACTCTAAGTTCTTGTGATCGGTATAGACCGTGAAAGTATGTTCAGCCCCCTCGAGCCAATGTCGCCATTCCTCAAACGCAAGTTTGATGGCCAACAGTTCTCGATTTCCAATGTCATAATTTCTCTCAGCGGGGGAAAACTTTCTAGAGAAAAAAGCACAAGGATGCAACCTGCCCTGCAGATCGGAGTGCTGAGACAACACAGCCCCAACCCCGATCTCTGAAGCATCCACCTCGACAATGAATGGGAGAGTAATGTCCACATGTCTTAAAATGGGGGCGGAGCAGAACAATTATTTAAGTGATGAAAACGCAGACTGAGCTTCTGCTGACCAATTGTATGTATCTGCCCCCTTTTTGGTAAGTTCAGTGAGAGGTGACACCACAGAAGAAAATCCCTTGATAAACTTCCTGTAATAGTTAGCGAAGCCAAGAAATCGCTGGAGCGCCTTCAACCCTAAAGGTTGAGGCCACTCCAGGACAGCAGAGACCTTCCTGGGGTCCATAGAGTGTCCTGCTGTGGAAATTATGTACCCCAGGAAAGGAACTTCAGACACCTCGAAAAGACACTTCTCGAGTTTCACATACAAGGAATTCTGTCGTAGTTTCCTCAAAACATACTTCACATGTTCCCTGTGTTCAGCAATATTAGATGAAAAAATGAGTTTGTCATCTAAATAGACTAGGATGAACCGCCCTAGAACCTCCCTAAAGACTTCGTTAATCAACTCCTGGAAGACGGCGGGTGCGTTGCATCACCAGGTACTCGTAGTGCCCATCGGGTGTGTTGAACGCCGTCTTCCACTCGTCACCCTCTCTTATGCGAATCAGGTTGTATGCCCCCCTGAGATCGAGTTTAGTGAAGACACCCGCATTAGTAACCTGAGCGAACAAGTCATCAATCAGAGGAAGAGGGTAACGATTTTTTACAGTAATTTTGTTCAATCCTCTATAATCAATGCATGGCCGAAGGCCACCGTCCTTTTTTACAAAAAAGAAACCTGCCCCGGCCGGGGACCTAGATGAACGGATGAAACCTTTGGCCAAATTTTCTTTAATATACTCCTGCATGGCAAGTTTCTCAGGCCCCGAAAGGTTATATAAATGGCCTCTAACAGGCATACAACCTGATCTTAAGTCAATGGGGCAGTCAAAACTTCGATGAGGAGGAAGTTTGTCTGCTGCCTTGGAACAGAAAACGTCAGCAAAATCAGAATACTGAATAGGCAACCCCTCCACTTGAACCTTGGTAGCACACACTGTGACTTTTTCCATACAATGATGATGGCAATAGGAGGACCAGCTCAACAATTGCCTGGAACTCCAGTCGATCTGAGGGGAATGTTTTTGAAGCCACGGCATACCAAGGACCACAGTGGAGGTAGCCATCTTAAGAACAAAGAATTGTATTTGTTCTTTATGCAATGCCCCAATTTGACACAACAGTACAGGAGCATGAGAAAGAGGTTGTTTGCCCTGCAGTGGTGAATCATCCACTGCAGTAACAACAATCTGACGTCCCAAGGAGAGAAGTGGAAAACCAAACTTAACACCAAAATCATAATCCATGAAATTTGCTGTGGAGCCCGAGTCTATAAAGGCCTGGGTAGACTGGACTTGATCTTCCCAGGTGATAGAACATGGAGAAGTAAGCGACTATTCTGTGGAGGTAACACAGAATCGCCTAGGGTAGTACCTCCAGCTACACCTAGGCGATAGAGTTTTCCGCCTTCCTGGGACAGGTTTGTACCACATGACCCTTCTCTGCACAGTACAGACAGAGTCTCTCAGTACGTCTCCTATTTCTCTCAACCTCAGAGAGCTTGGATTGTCCGATTTGCATCGGTTCGCCCTGAGGAGGAGAAGAAGGGGTAGGAGCAGAGAAAGGAACAGGGGAAGGCCTTCCTGATGCTCTACCTCAAGTTTGCCTTTGGTAACGAACTCGACGGTCAATCTTAACAGCTAAAGAGATTGCTTTGTCTACTGTTTTAGGTTCTGGGTGGCTTAACATCAGATCAGCAACATTATCAGATAACCCTGATAAAAAACAGTCTAGTAAAGCATACTGCCCCCATCTGGCTGACACCGCCCACTTTCTAAACTCAGCAGCGTAAGTTTCAACAGTGTTATGACCTTGTCGGAGAGTTTTGAGTCTCCTCTCTGAGGTCATAGCTAAATCTGAATCATCATATATAATAGCCATTGGTTTAAAGAACTCTTGTACGGATGTTAATGCCTCATGACCAGTGGGGAGACTGTAGGCCCAAGTCTGCAAGTCACCAGATAATAAAGTTTTTATAAAGGTAACTCTCTGACTCTCTGAACCCGAAGGTACCGGGTGTAACTCAAAATATGATAGGCAACGGTGCTTAAAATTCCGAAAATCAGACCGATGCCCTGAAAATCTTTCAGGATGAGGCATCCTGGGCTCATTAACTACAGGGGATGACACTGATGCGTTGGTCTTTTGAAGTCGGGTCACTACCTCAGACAATAAATTAATTTGTGTCTGTTGTGTGTTGACTGTATTGGAAAGATCGTTAACGGCCGTGGTCAACAGTTTGACCTGATTGCATAGTGTCTCCATGGACATTTTTTGTGTCTGCTGTTCTGTAATGATCAGTGTAGCAAACAGACGTCTGATTATTGTGTGAGCTGCAGTATCACCAATAAATCAGACACTATACCTGATTATATGGTGATCTGCAGAATCACCAATAATACAAGTATAGTTAACAATGTAATAGTAAGTGTGCAGTGCTTGGTGCAACAGTAATACTGATTAGTTTTAGCAAAACCTCACCAGAGGAGCTGGTGGGTACTATCAGTAATGAACCTCACCAGTGACAAGGGCTCACTGGTGAGAAGAATGGTCAGACAGATCGGTTCAGCAACAGACAGGAGGATACAGTACAAAATCGGCAGGCAGAAGGTTAGAGTCAGCAACAGGATCAGATGGGCAAAAGTACAGAATCTTATAGCGTAAGAATAGTCAGAAGAGAGCCAGAGTCATACACAGAATATCAAGCAATAATCACAGTAGTAATAATAGCCTAGTCTTGTGTGAAATCCCTGGTTTCCTCCCAGATCAAAGCACACCGGAACTAATCTAAGGTCTGAGTGCTCACACGAAGCATTCGCAACAGCAGACAGTTTGCAAATGATTCTCGGAGGCTTAAGAAGCGGAGGAGACCCCTCGGCCACACCCACCAGCCAATCAGCGCTGCCGAGAGTCTCCTGTGAAGTCAGCCGACCGTCCGGTCAGCTGACGCACCTCCTCCCCGCATAAAGGTCCTGTCTGTGCGCGCGACAAAGCCACCCTATGAGCCACTGACAATCCCCTCGGCGTGCTAGACGCCAGAGGGGCAGAAGAAACGCCCAACAGGGACCCTGAAGCAGCTGCGGGGGCATCCTGCCTGCCCGCAGCTGCATCTGCACGGAATGTTACACTAACATTTTACTACAACTAAACCTAACCCTACTCTCACACAGAACCCTCCCTCTACCTATCCCTAACCCTAAGACCCCCCTGGTGGTGCCTAACCCTAAGACCCTCCTATTGGTGCCTGCCTAACCCTAAATCTCCCCTGGTGGTGCCTAACCCTAAGACCCCCCTGGTGGTGCCTAACCTTAAATCTCCCCTGGTGGTGCCTAACCCTAAGACCCCTCCTAGTGGTGCCTAACCTTAAATCTCCCCTGGTGGTGCCTAACCCTAAATCCCCCCTGGTGGTCCCTAACCCTAAATCCCCCCTGGTGGTCCCTAACCCTTAATCCTCCCTGGTAGTGCCTAACCCTAAACCCCCCTTAGTGGTGCCTAACCCTAAATCCCCCCTGGTGGCGCCTAACCCTAAGACCCCCCTTAGCGATCGCTTTATTGAATGAATAATAATGTTTTACAAACAGTGACTGTAAAAAATATATTACAATTTGCTTACTGATTGCTTTATTATGTGGATAATAATGTTTTACAAACAGTAAGTGATAACATTTTAAATAACGTTTTAAATACGATATATATGTTTAGTATTTTTGTAAACGTGATTTGTCACAGGCTCATTTTGTAAACTTCCGCTACGCAGTTTGAAAATGTTAATATTCTCCAGGCGCCATTTGAAAACGTTAATAATCTCCAGACGCCCTTTTTTCCGGTTCGGCGCCCGTCAAACTATATTATTATGGGAGTGAATGGCTGCGCCATTTTTGTCCACTTGCCTCATGCACCCAAATTTCCTGCTTCCGCAGTAGCCATAGCAGCCATAGCAGTGAGGCCCTGAGGCAGATGGGGCCCAAGTGGTACTTGATGAATTCACTATTAATGTTTTTGTGCTCCTCCAGGCTCTTTCTTTGTCTCAGCGCCCATAGTAGTGATGGGCGAACAGTGTTCGCCACTGTTCGGGTTCGCCCGGATTTTGGCCTGTTCGGGTTCGGTTCGGCACCCCCCGAACACCTTATGGTGTTCGGGAGGGTGTTCGGGCACGCTGCCCGAACCTGAACGGGCCTTCTTTGTTCGGCCGAACACAGCCGTGTCCGGCCGAACATAGCCCCCTATAGGGTCCCAGCATAAAGGGAGAGCATGCCCCAAGCGCGGGGGGGTTGGAAATGCCCCCCACCCCTCCCCGCTAAGCTCTTCCTTCTGCCGGTACCCTATAATTAAATTTAAGTGCCCAAAAGTACCTGAGGAGGAGGAGGGCAGGAAGAGGGAAGCCGGAGTTCTTGGGCGCTAGTACCATCTGGTACTTCCGCCCTCTCTTGACGCACTTCCTGTTTACATTTGAAGTCGCGTCAAGAGTGCGCAGAAGTACCGCGATGACGCATACGAGGGTACGTGTCATCATGTAGATGACGCGTACCCTCGTTCGCGTCATCGCGGTACTTCTGCGCCCTCTTGACGCGACTTCAAATGTAAACAGGAAGTGCATCAAGAGAGGGCGGAAGCACCAGATGGTACTAGTGCCCAAGAACTCCGGCTGCCCTCTTCCTGCCCTCCTCCTCCTCAGGTACTTTTGGGCACTTAAATTTAATTATAGGGTACCGGCAGAAGGGAGAGCTTAGCGGGGAGGGGTGGGGGGCATTTCCGACCCCCCCCCCCCCCCGCGCTCGGGGCGTGCTCTCCCTTTATGCTGGGACCCTATAGGGGCCCCAAAGGGACATGTTCGGGTTGGGTTCGGGGTTCGGCTCGAACATGCCAAACATCAGGGGCATGTTCGGCCGAACCACACCGAACCCGAACATCCAGATGTTCGCCCAACACTAGCCCATAGACTATATGCAGTGTACATTGAATGAGAGTGTAAATTGCCAATTAAAGGGATACTGTAGGGGGGTTGGGGGAAAATGAGTTGAACTTACCCGGGGCTTCTAACGATCCCCCGCAGACATCCTGTGCCCACGCAGCCACTCACCGATGCTCCGGCCCCGCGTCCGGTTCACTTCTGGAATTTCAGACTTTAAAGTCTGAAAACCACTGCACCTGCGTTGCCATGTCCTCAATCCCACTGATGTCACCAGGAGCGTACTGCGCAGACACAGACCATACTGGGCCTGCGCAGTATGCTCCTGGTGACATCAGTGGGATCGAGGACACGGCAACGCAGGCGCAGTGGTTTTCAGACTTTAAAGTCTGAAATTCCAGAAGTGAACTGGAGGCGTGGCCGGAGCATCCGTGAGTGGCTGCGCAGGCACAGGATGTCTGCGGGGGACGTTCAACTCATTTTCCCCCGACCCCCCTACAGTGTCCCTTTAACTTATAGCCATAGGGTAGACGCAGGTGGCATAGCTAAAGAGTTCCTACGTCTGAGGGCCCCATGAATGTTTTGTTATGGGGACCCATAACCTCAAGCTACGCCAGTGGCAACAGTAGTGGCCTTCCCAGCTCTCAGCCAATGTTTGTCGCTACAGACCAGGTTTCCCTGGCAGTATAGCTCACTGCTGCTGCCCACTGCTTCCTCTTGTAGTACTGAAGACTGGAGCCCAGGCAAAAGCACCACCAGGGGCACCACTGGGGCTCCCTGTTGGTCCACTAAGTGGACCAATGAGAATCCTCCTCATGAGGTTTTCAATCCTTTTGTTGAAGTAGTATCACACTCCTAACCTATGAGCCAGAGGGATTGGGGATGGGGGAGTTACATGTTAATGCCGCTGTATAAACAGTTACTGGCATTCTGCAGCCATGTGACAAGTGGCACAGGAGGAAAATAAATTAACCTGATAGATGAAAAGTTAAATTACTGTTTGTGGCAGTCTTGCAAATGGCTGTTTGACCCTCGTACTTCTGTGAAGTTAAAAATAACTTTCTTTACCATGCTGCTTCAAAGCTTCATATTTGCTGTTGAACAGGGCCGTTTTTTGGGGCGTGCGGTGCGTGCAACTGCCCGGGGTGCAGTGCAGCAGGGGGAAGAAGGGGGGTGCTGGCAGAAGTACCGACAGATAGAAAGACGGTGACACGCAGAAGACCAGTGTGATCACCTCTCTGCACTCCTCCTGGGCGTCCTGTTGCCTTGACAGCCGTGCCCAATGTCAAGTGAACACCACATGACCAATGCGTGGTGACAGTGACGTACAGTAGGGGTACTGCAGGTGTCAGGGCGCCCTAGGAGATGACTTTCTGCAGACCCAGGGCCGGCCCTAGACCCTGAGGCAAGTTTTGAAAAAATTGCCGCCGCCGACCGATCCCCCCCCCCCCCCCCCCGTGGGGGGCCGCTGAACTGGAGGGGTAGCTGGTAGGACGGGGGTATTGGGCCTAGCGGCGGGGAGGGGGGTCGGACCCCCCCTCCCTCGCCTGGGTCCCCCGATCTGCGCTCCCCTCCAGCTTTAAATGTAGCGTAAGCAGCCGACAGACAGTAAGAGGCACGGGCGGGGGATCACTCACCTTCCTCGTTCCAACATGCGCTCCACTGACGTCACTTCCTGCAACGCCGGCCACGTACAATACAGTGGGCGGCGTTGCAGGAAGTGACGTCAGTGGAGCGCACGCTGGAACGAGGAAGAGGTGAGTGATCCCCCGCCCGTGCCGCTTACTGTCTGTCGGCTGCTTACGCTAAATTTAAAGCTGGAGGGGAGCGCAGATCGGGGGACCCAGGCGAGGGAGGGGGGGGTCCGACCCCCCCTCCCCGCCGCTAGGCCCAATACCCCCGTCCTGCCAGCTACCCCTCCAGCTCGGCAGCCGGCACCCCCGCACCCACGGACGAGCGGATACCGCCCCTAGAACTTTGCCGCCTGAGGCAAAAGTTTCACCACGCCTCATGAGCGGGCCGGCCCTGTGCAGACCGCGTGTGTTTCCTTGCCTGGGTCCCTGCTGCATCCTCTCTCCTGGATGGTCCCTGAAGTGTGGCAACAGAGGCAGCCGCAGGAGCCACCCCTGGTCAGTAGTTAGCTGAACTCTTTATGGATCTGACCTGTTGCTCTCCTCCCGATATGGCTGCTCTAAGTGGGAAGGGGGGAGGCGCAGGTTCCAGCCGGCTGCTGTAATGACTGATAGTGTGGTCGGGCAGGGGCAGGAAAGCTGGTGGCAGGGAATGACTCACGTGGTGGAAGAGCAGTGAGCAGAGCAAACACACAGCTGCAGGCATGACACTTGCCTGCAGCTCATCTGGAAGCCTGTAGTGTTGTCCGGATCATGAACGATTCGGATCTTTGATCCAAATCTCTTTTGTGAGTCGAATCATCCGGATCACCAAAATGAATGATTCGGATCAAAAACGGGGTGGAGCCAGGAGCGGCACGCCCCCTCTCAGCGGGCAGCGGGGTCCTGGAAGCAGAGCAGAGATGGATCGCTCAGTTGGAGGGGAGCCAGCCTTGCAGGGACAGGTAGATGAGAGAGAGGGGACATCTGTGCCACTGCCAGATATGTGTAGAGCACACGTACTGGCTGTAATGTGCTGCTGATTTTAGGCTGTCTGTTCCGTAGTGCTGCATAGAGAACAAATGGGAAACTTTTGGCTCAGAAGCACAGCTCAGTAACTTTGCAGACAGCGTGCTGGGCTAGAATGACAGGGCAGGCACTGTGATTGCAGTGCAATATGATCCTCCTGCACTCTGCTCTAAACAGCTGCACTTCACTTCTCCCTAAATTTATGATGCGTGTTGGAGGTGAAAACAGGACACATTGGGGTGAGGAATGCTTTCTTTCACTGTGAGCATATGATTGCAACATGTGGGTAATGTGTGCAAAAAACATTTCTGCTCTCTGCTCACCCCTCTTCGTCCACTTCCTCTCTTCTCTGTCTGTCCACCACCCTCCCCTTCTCTGTCCGTCCACCCCCTCCCCTTCTCTGTCCGTCCACCCCCTCCCCTTCTCTGTCCGTCCACCCCCCCCCCCCCCCTTCTCTGTCCACTGCAGGGAAAGTCCTGTCCTGCTAGTCATTTCACCCCCGAATGCTTCCCTAGTAAAAATGATTCGAGATTCGGATCAAAGATCCGGATCTTTTCAATGATCCGATTCGAATCATCCAAATCATTGAAAAGATCCGAACTTCCCATCTCTAGAAGCCTGGGCTGGGATTATAACTTCCTGAAGAGAGGGTCAAAGGCTGCTTCTTCCTTCTCCCCTCCGAGAGTCGAGTCCAGACAGCAAAGCATGGTGTTGGGGGAAGGGGAGAGTGCTCAGCTGAACACAGGATGTGTCTGTGTCTTTGTCTCTGCTGCCTGTGTCCCTGCCTGGCCTGCATGCTGTCAGTACTTGCCCTGCTCCTCTATCCTGACAACCCCTTCCCCACCCCACAACAATAGGTGGCACACTTGTTCCCTTCTCTATCAAGGTACCACTGCTCCCAGCAAGCCACCCTTCTACAGAGATACCACAGCTCCCAGACCATACAGATACAGATACTACAGCTGCCAGCTGCCCCTTTATAGAGGCATCAAAGCTCCCAGCAAGCCGCTTCCTCCTCCCCTTTATAGAGACATTACAGTTCCTAGCATGCTCCTCTCCTCCACTGAGGCACTGCAGGTCCCAGCATGCACCTTCCTTCTATAGAGGCACCACAGATCCCAGCATACCCCTCCTCCTGCATATAGTATTGTGATTTCCCTCAGGGCCCCGGAGCCGGCTGACAAACCCCCTTGGTCTCCCCCCTCCCCTTTATAGAGGCATTACAGTTCCTAGCATGCTCCTCTCCTCCACAGAGGCACTGCAGGTCCCAGCATGCACCTTCCTTCTATAGAGGCACCACAGATCCCAGCATGCCCCTCCTCCTGCATATAGTATTGTGGTTTCCCTCAGGGCCCCGGAGCCGGCTGGCGAACCCCCTTGGTCTCCCCAAAGTGAATAGTGGTCCCCTGGAGCTTCTGAGTATTCGTAGCGGAAGACAAACAGACACCATGGTGCGCTCCTCTGCGACTTTTTCGCTTTTCTTCTTCACATGCACATCATCTCTGTGACCACTTGAGTATGTTCATGCCGTCAGGTCACAGAGATGAGGCACCCACGAGGATGAAGCACATAGAGGAGCAAGCCAGCCAGACAGCTCAGTTCGCTCCACTGAAAATGTTCAGCAGGGGACCACAATTCACATTGGGACCCTGAGGTGCCCAGCAGCCATCTCTTGAGGCCCTAGAGACAATCCAATACTATATGGGAACTGTGGTGTCTCTATAGAAGAGGATGAGCATGCTGGGAGCTGTGGTGTCTCTATGGAGGGAAGAAGCATGCTGGAAACTGTGGTACTTCTATAATGAAGGTAGGGCTTGCTGGGAGCTGTGGTGCCTCTATGGAAGGGCAGGATAGTCCAAGGGTTTCCTGTATCTTCCTTTCAGAACGCAAATGAGTGTGGGCGAATGTATCTGTTCTGGGCATGCACAAGCAAGGTCCGCACATGCCCAGTAAAAAGTGCTTGTGCACAGAGTAAAAAAGCCTTGCACAAGTGCCTTAGTTCTACTAGGCATGCGCAGACTTTACTTGTGCATGCCCAGTATGGATACGCTCGCCCACGCCTGTGCTTGCACTATGAAGAAACCTACTTGATCAAAGAGGGCCCCAGTGCTGGAACGGTGGGATGTAAAAACCTGTTCTTTTTCTGATGTGGGAGGTGGGATTTGGAATATGTGTATTGGTGTGTGGGCATCTGGTGACAGAGGGCCTCGGGCGGTAAAAAGTACAAATCTGGCCGTGGGTGTGTCTTAAAGTGTCCCTCCTTCTCATCTCAAAAAGTTTGGAGTGTGGCTGCAGCTTCCAGCATCCCTGGCCCAACACCCCTCCCCTTGCAGGCAGGAGCCAATCACCACATGTGTTGATTTCTCCCCTCACACAATGCTGTGCTTGCCCACAACACGTCACTGAACAGGTGGGACCGGTGTCAGCGGCCCAAACTCTTTAGGGCCTGTACACACTAGTGCACTTCTGTCCGCTTTTCAGCAACGCGTAACAATCTGTAACATTGATGTGCTGATAAAAAAACGGACAGAAGCACACTAAGTGTTGTTTGATACTCGCCCTGGGAGCAGTTTAACCTAGAAACTGCACTGCTGTTGAATGAAGATTAACTGCAGTCTGTGCCATGAAGGACTATGCTGACTGTGGGTTTTATGGTTTTTCAAAGAATACACTCTGTGGCCTAGTGCACACCAGAGCGTTTCCGCTGCGGTTTGCGATCCGCATGCGGGTGCGGATCCGCTAGGGTAATGTATTTCAATGGGCTGGTGCACACCAGAGCGGGAGGCGTTTTGCAGAAACGCATACTCCCGGGCTGCTGCAGATTTTGGATTGCGGATGCGTTTCTGCCTCAATGTTAAGTATAGGAAAACCGCAAACCGCTCTGAAAAACGGCACTTCAGAGCGGTTTGCCAGGCGTTTTTTGTTACAGAAGCTGTTCAGTAACAGCTTTACTGTAACAATACATGAAATCTACTACACCAAAACCGCTGCAGCAATCCGCAAAACGCTAGCTGAAACGCTACAGAAAAAGAAGAAAAAGCGTTTCAAAATCTGCTGGCATTTTGCGGATCCGCTAGCAGGCCTGGTGCACACCAAAAACCGCTAGCAGATCCGCAAAATGCTAGCAGATTTTGAAACGCTTTTTCTTCTTTTTCTGTAGCGTTTCAGCTAGCGTTTTGCGGATTGCTGCAGCGATTTTGGTGTAGTAGATTTCATGTATTGTTACAGTAAAGCTGTTACTGAACAGCTTCTGTAACAAAAAACGCCTGGCAAACCGCTCTGAAGTGCCGTTTTTCAGAGCGGTTTGCGGTTTTCCTATACTTAACATTAAGGCAGAAACGCATCCGCAATCCAAAATCTGCAGCAGCCCGGGAGTATGCGTTTCTGCAAAACGCCTCCCGCTCTGGTGTGCACCAGCCTATTGAAATACTTTACCCTAGCGGATCCGCACCAGCAAGCGGATCGCAAACCGCAGCGGAAACGCTCTGGTGTGCACTAGGCCTCATTGCATAAATTGTGGTATCTGAGCAATGAGAGTTGTTAAAATTGCTGCCTGATTTTTCACTTTGAGTCTAACAATCCATTCCATAATGCTAAAACGTCTGGCTATAAGGATTTTGGATTTTGGTCCTAATAATATTATCAACTCTCTTCCTTGTTCCAGGTCAGTATACTGAGAATATTGTCTCTGCAACTTTCATTTATTTACTTTGAATTACACATTAATAACAGAACTGGATTAGAGAATATGATCATATCTGTGCCATGGAATATGAGACATGGAATATGATGAGACATGGAATATGTTGGATTCAGTGCTGCTCAGTTACCATTTTTCACTATCTGGAACTAATTTGGATCCGGATACCCCTCTATCCGATCCGGGTCGGATATCTGGATTAAAAATTTTCCAATCGGATATCCGACCGCAATATCCGAAGGATTCGAATATCCGGATGGAAAACCAGAAGTGGCCTTTAAATTGCTTTAAAAACATTTTTTAGGGTATATGAGGCATGTAGCATCATTCTTTTGTAAAGGGAAACACTAATTGATGATGTGGGGAGTGGGACTTAAAATCCCCCCCCCCAAAAAAAATGGCTGTCAATTAACATCAGGACTAGGTTCCAGGAAGAGGTCGTACTGCCGCAGTTGGGGCCTCCCCACAACTTGGACAGCACAGACACCTCCAAAAAAATTACACAGCTATTGTGTTCATATAATCGCTATGGCACCTAGTGTTGGTACCACTACCACGGCACAGGTAAAACATTAAAAAAGGAAAGATTCCAGGAAGCGGTCGTACTGCCGCAGTTGGGGCCTCCCCACAACTTGGGCAGCACAGACACCTCCAAAAGATTTACACAGCTATTGTGTTCAGAGAATCGCTATGGCACCTAGTGTTGGTACCACGGCACAGGTAAAACATTAAAAAAGGAGTGGTTCCAGGAAGCGGTCAAACTGCCGCAGTTGGGGCCTCCCCACAACTCGGACAGCACAGACACCTCCAGAAAAATTACACAGCTATTGTGTTTACATAGTTCACCATGGCACTTAGTGTGTTGGTACCACGGCTGTAAAAAAAAATTTGAACCTGGCTTAATGAAGATGGAGTCAGGAGGTTGTGGTGGTAAAGGGTGGTGAAGCAGGCATAGTGAGTCCCACTCAGCCACTTCATTTCCCCCTCTTGCCAACAACAGGGGCCAGGAACTCACCAACCACCCAAGCCTGGTTCATTTTTAAAAAAAGTCTCACTCACACAGCGATGCATGGTCCCGGCTGACCATGTTGGTGGCCTCCAGGAAGGGTGCCAGGACCAAGCACAACAGCTGCTTTTTTCCCCAATCAGCACTGAGGATGATGTCCGGGAGGTGGGTGGTGCCAGTCTCGGACAAGTTGGCCTCCATGGTGGCTTTGGCCAGGTAGAGGTTGACAGCCCGCCTCTGTTCAACCAGATGTTCACACATTGCCAAGGTGGAATTCCAGAGTGTTGGAACGTCAATGATGAGCCGGTGCCGTGGGAGGTTCAGCTCCAGCTGCACGGCTTCCAGGGATGCTGTGGCACCACCCAAGCGGCGAAAATAACCCACGGTTTTCCTTGCCGCTTCCAAAAGAGTGTCCATCCCCTGGTAGGTGTGCAGGAATTTCTGCACCACCAGGTTCAGAACGTGGGCCAGACAGGGGATGTGGGTGAGGTTTCCCCGGTGGATGGCGGCAACCAGGTTTGCCCCATTGTCGGCCACCACCTCTCCGACTCTGAGGCCTCTGGGGGTCAGCCAACTCCTCTCCTGCTCTTGGAGCTTGGCCAGGATGTGGTCTGCCGTAAGCTTGTTCTTCCCCAGGGTGACCATCTGCAGCAGCGCTTGGCAGTGGTGGGCCTTCATGCTGCTGCTGAGGCGAGGGTGTTCGGCGGCGGGTTTGCCGGAGGATGGAACCTGCTGCACTTCCCCTGACCCTGCTGTGTGGTGGCACCACCCACTGGGGTGATGATGCTGCTGTCCCTTCCTCACCCCCTTCCACCAAACTGACCCAGTGCGCGGTGAAAGAGAGGTACCGGCCTGTCCCAAACCAGCTTGACCATGAGTCCATGGGCACATGGATGCGCGCACCCACCGCATGATCCAGCCCACGCTCCACGTTGGCCTTCACAAAGCGGTGCAGTGCTGCGATGGCCGTGCGTGTGAAGTAGTGCCGGCGGGGAATTGGCCAATCCGGCGCTGCGCACTGCAGGAGCGCATGCATCTGGCTCCGCTCCTGCACAAATGAGTACGGGAGGAGCTGGGATGACATGGCCCGTGCAAGCAAGCCGTTCAGCTGGCATATGCGACATCATCCACCATCAGCTGCATCACAGGCGCGGTGTCTTTCTTCTCCAATTTGCGCCGCTGACCCTGCTTGAAAATGGCCGCAACACGCTGCTGCATCTCTGCAGCGTGACTCCCCCTAACAGCTGGACGGCCAGTGGGTAGCGGCGGAATGGAGACTGATGCGGCAGAACTGCTGACGGAGGCCGCAATGTTGCTTCCTCTCCTCTAGGCCTTGATGCCCCTCCCCCGGCTGCCAGTGCCAGACATAGTACAAGATATGTGTTGAAGTCACAGATGATGTGTGGGGTACCTTTACTTTATTAGCGGGCTTGGACTGTGAATCAGCACGGAGTGACAGACAGCAGAGTACAACAAGACACACTGACACTACTCAGTCAGCAGCACAGCAGCACTGCAATAATCTGTAGTAGCAGCTAACACAATACTCATACCTCCCAACTTTTGAAAATGCCAAAGAGGGAAACTTAAGCCACGCCCCCCGTGCGGCCTTAAGCCACACCCCTGCTTTTGCAGGAGCGTGACAATGGGAGGGAGGAGGGTGCCACTGGGTGGGGAGGAGGGTGCTAGTAGGTGGAGAGGAGGGTGCCCATGGATGGGGAGGAGGGTGCCCATGGGTGCAGAGTAGGGTGTCCATGGGTAGGGAGGAGGGTGCCACTGGGTGGGAGGAAGAGGCCTGTGGGTGGAGAGTAGGGTGCACATGGGTGGGAGGAAGAAGCCTGTGGGTGGAGAGTAGGGTGCCCATGGGTGGGGTGGAGGGTGCCACTAGGTGGAAAGTAGGGTGCCAATGGGTGGGGAGGAGGATGCATCTGGGTTGGGCGGAGGGTGCCCATGGGCGCAGAGGAGGGTGCCACTGGGTGGAGAGTAGGGTGCCCAGGGGTGGAGAGGAGGGTGCCACTTAGGGTGGGGAGGAGGGTGCCACTTTGGGTGGGGAGGAGGGTGCCAGTTTGGGTGGGTAGGGTGGGGAGAAGGGTGCATCTGTGGGGGGGAGGAGGGTGCTACTTTGGGTGGGTAGGGTGGGGAAGAGGGTGCATCTGGGTGGGGAGGAGGGTGCCACTTTTTGAGGAGGGTGCATCTGGGTGGGGAGGAGGGTGCCACTTTGGGTGGGGAGGAGGATGCATCTGGGTGGGTAGGGTGAGGAGGAGGGTGCCATTTTGGGTGGGTGCCTGGTGGGGAGGAGGGTGCCACTTTGGGTGGGGGGGGGGAGGGTGCCATTTTGGGTGGGTAGGGAGGGGGAAGGAGGGTGCCACTTTGGGTCAGGAGGAGGGTGCATCTGGGTGGGTAGGGTGAGGAGAAGGGTGCATCTGGGTGGGAAAGAGGGTGCCACTTTGGGTGGGGAGGAGGGTGCATCTGGGTGGGTAGGGTGAGGAGGAGGGTGCCACTTTGGGTGGGTAGGGTGGGGAGGAGGGTGCCATTTTGGGTGGGTAGGGTGGGGAGGAGGGTGCCACTTTGGGTGGGTAGGAGGGTGCCACTTTGGGTGGGGAGGAGGGTGCATCTGGGTGGGTAGGGTGAGGAGGAGGGTGCCACTTTGGGTGGGTAGGGTGCCACTTTGGGTGGGGAGGAGGGTGCCTGAGCAGAGAGGGGACTGCAAAAAAACCCCGATGCTCCAGCCGCGCAATGCGGGGAGTGGGGGCTGCATCATTCCTCCCTCCCTCCCTCCGGGTCTCTGAAGCTGCCTACTGTGTGTGGGCCCCCCCCGGGATGCAGAGTTTGCGCAGCGGTGGTCACATACCTGTCTATGCGCTTGTACGGGAGCCGCTCTTCTCTTCTAGTTCCTGTTTCCTATGACATCATAGGAAACAGGAAATAGAATGAAGCCGGCTCCCGTACAAGAGCATAGACAGGTATGTGACCACCGCTGCGCAAACTATGCATCCCGGGGGGGCCCCACACACAGTAGGCAGCTTCAGAGACCCGGAGGGAGGGAGGGAGGAATGATGCAGCCCCCACTCCCCGCATTGCGCGGCTGGAGCATCGGGGTTTTTTTGCAGTCACCTAATGGGGCTGCCTAGCCCGGGACTTCGGGGGTGGCAGCGGGATAGCGGGAGGAGCCCCCCAACCCGGGACAGTCCCGCCGAAAACGGGACGGTTGGGGGGCATGACAATACTACTCTCACTCTCTAACAACTAATAGCACTGCACTAACTACACAATATAACACAGTAATCCTACCTACCTATACTGTGTAACTACTAAGGCTAATAGCAGGCCAGCCAGCAGCAAGAGGCCTGGACTGTGTGCACACACAGCAGCAGCACACAGACAAAGACACAGGACCTAACTAGCAGGCAGCTGCTGCAGCTGAAAGACTGACTGACAGACTGACACTAACAAACTATACACAGACTAGCTAACTACAACACAGTATAACTGTAGTGTAGTGAAGGTGTTTAAATGTAAAAACGCTGGGTTTATCACTCAGATGCTGCACTTGCTTCAGCCAAACACACTGGAGTTGTCTCTCAGTGTGCAGTCACAAAGCAAGGATGAGATTCTCATCATGGCCCCCTCCTTATACACAGGAGGGATTGGCCAAGGTTCCCCTCTGTGATTGGTTGTGTTACACATATGATGAATTAACTCCACAGTGCGATAGGGGTGAGTAGAGGCTGGGTGTTTATTGAGGATCAAACAACAATCTGGAATGAGATGGAGGACATTCTTCCATTAGGGCAGGGTCAGTGTAACTACATAAAATCATACATAACACAACATCATATTGCTCAGAAATAACATCAGTGCAAATACAGTGCAGCATATCACATATAACAGCAATCTGCATAACATGTGCTCACTATGTCTGCCACATGCAATGTCCTAAAATCACTGAACTGAGTATCAGGGAAGCTGTCCTGAGTCTATACTGCTCTCACCTCTTTCCCTAGCATATGAGAGATCATAAACTGTCTAACAAGTAGAGTTTAGCAAAACTATCACTCAGAAAAAGAATCATTATACCTGGAATGAGATGGAGGACATTCTTCCATTAGGGCAGGGTCAGTGTAACTACATAAAATCTCCCCACCAACCTAGAATGCACAAGTGGTTCCCCCTAACACAGGAAGTGCTACAGCTATGCTGGGGAGAACTTGTGTGTCCTCTCTATAGAATCCCAGGGTTTCAAATATGGATCTTTTATGATTATATACATTTATGAAACGGACTTATTACTGACTGGAAAGCATTTATTTTGGGGGGTGCCTTTTTTATACATACTTTACACTCTCCCCCACAAAAGTTTATGTTGTCCCCAACATAAGCAAATCTGATATTCCAAAATGCATGAACACTGTTCTGTTAGAGTCTGACAGTTGTTTGGGAATTAAGGGTTTACCAAAGGAATTATCCTCTCTCTGTGATAAATTATTCCCATGTTACTTTAATCACAGGTTCTCACCAGGTCTATTGCGCGCCATAGTTCCTAATAAGGTCTACTTGCTAATACAGCAAGTTTTGTCTGCAAATCCCTTTTTTTTTTAATCACAACTTTGTGTGCAAAGAAACTTTTATCAGACTCAAGGATGATGGTGAACTATGGGACACTATATGGGTTTCCTTGTCCCTTACTTTAATCTTAGAACAACTCTTTGTCCTTGTACCTGTTATCCTAATTTCACTTTCGGCCAACTATTTTCCACTTCCTAATTTCATCATCCATTGGAATATTACTTGTGCTTCATAAACCATGAAATATACATCAGTATACATTTATCAAAACATCATAAAATAACATTAACTGCATAGGTCCATGAAAGTCCTAAAATTCAAGGCATTAAAACTCAAACATATTATTCTGTGTTTACCAGTCTCTGCAATCTCCAACAAAGTATTCTGGACTCAAATACCATTGAGGGTAAACAGATGAAATATTACCACAGTCCATAGCATGTGCTGTTGTGGTTCTTGGTACAAGTCTTGGTTCACCCAAAGAATCATAGGTTAAAGTCTTTGGCTGTCTTCTGTTTCTGGTGGGTGGTTTTCTGCATAGATGCTCTGTGTCAGCATCATCCTCATTGTCACTGTGCTCACTTTCAACATTGTCTCTGGAATTTTCAGATGCTGGAATCTCTTCTGCAATTATTTCCTGATAAGCATTCTGGTGTTGGAGTCTGATCTTCATGAAGATCATCTCTTGAAATATCCTCTGTAGGAAGTTCGTTCATATCCAACTCATGAGGATAAAATTCTTCTGCTTCTGGATTTAGTTGTGTGCTATCTTCCCTTATAAGGTCATCGGATAAAGGAATGAAAGTTTTCCATTGTTCTTGTTCATTGTCTGAATCACTTTCTGACTCCACATCTGAGTTTTGCTCAGACTGATGTGTGTTCCTTTGGTTCTTGTCTGGTTTTGCTGTGACAACTTTTCTTGGCATGACTTTACTCAGGTCTGCTGGTAGAAAGTCACATGGCAATAGCAGATTTCTGTGTAGAATTCTTGAGCGACCTTTGCCAGTCTCTGGCTTGACTTCATAAACTGGACTATCTTCATTCTGTCTTTTAAGAACTACATATACAGAATCTTCCCAGTAAGATCTCAATTTTCCTGGACCTCCTTTTTCAGTAAGATTCCTTACAAGTACTCTGCTACCTGGTGAAAGATCAGATCCATGGATTTTCTTGTCATAATATTCTTTACCTCTTCCTGCTGCTGTCTTGGCAGTCTTTGAAGCAATTTCATAGGCTTCATTCATTCTCTTTGTCCAAGCTTTCACATATTCTGGGTAAGTCTTGTATTTTTCAGTTACAGGAGTATCAAACATGTTGTCAATTGGTAGTCTGGGCGATCGTCCATAAAGTAGGTAGAATGGAGAATGTCCTGTAGCTTCACTTCTAGTACAATTATAGGCATGAACAACTTTAGCTAGAGAGTTTTTCCAATCTTTCTTTGACTCTGGTGATAGAGTACGGAGCATGGAAAGCAGGGTGCGATTGAATCTTTCAACTTGTCCATTGCCTTGAGGATGGTATGGAGTTGTATGGGAATTTTGGATGTGACCATACTTGCTTAAGGCTGCAAATAGTTGATTCTCAAATTCTCTGCCCATGTCATGGTGAATTTTTGTAGGAAATCCAAATTTCAGAACATAGTCATTGAATATTTTATCTGCAACAGTCTTTGCTGATTTGTTCTTTGTGGCATATGCTTGAGCAAATCTGGTAAAATGATCTATTACAACTAGAATGTACTCATATCCACCTTTGCATGTTTCCAGATGAAGGAAATCAATAGAAACCATCTCAAAAGGATATGTTGTTTCAATGTTATTCAAAGGAGCTCGGGTTGGCTTGTTTGGACGTTTTGCCTTTAGACATTTACACTGACGAGTGATGTAATGTTCGGTATCACTTTGCATATGTGGCCAAAAGAATCTTTCTCTGATGAGATTTACAGTTCTTTCAACTCCAAGATGTCCCATTTCTTCATGTAGCTCTTTGAATACTAAGTGATGATACTTCTTAGGCAACACTAATTGCGATCCTGAAGATGTTCTTCTTCTCAAAATGCCATCAGTGTCTAGGTACAACTTAGGCCATTGTCTCATGAGTATAGACAGATCAAGAGACTCGTCTTGTCTCTCTTGTTTTGCTGGGAAATGGTTCTGACTCTTGTACTGCCAAATTTTCCCAATAACCGGATCTTCCTTCTGTGCTTTTCTGATTGTTTCTTTTGAAATCTGGATATCTCTTTGTACTGTATCTGTTTCAGAAGTTGTATCAGCTATTGTCAGAGGGCACAACCAAGGCATTTTGTCTTCCTGCTGAACTTGCATTGATTGAATGATAGTACTGATGACTTTAGGATCTACTTCCTGAGTACACTGTTGCATATGTTGTTCTGGACTCAAAGGCAACCTTGAAAGTACATCTGCATCCATATTTCTTTTTCCTGGGCGGTACTTGATAGTAAAGTTAAAGTCGGCTAATTCAGCAACCCATCTGTGACCTGTTGCATTTAATCTTGCTGTTGTGAGTACATAAGTAAGTGGGTTGTTATCAGTATACACCTCAAATGATGGACAATAGTACAAATAATCTCGAAATCTGTCACAAATAGCCCACTTCATTGCTAGAAACTCCAGTTTTCCTGAGTGCATGTGGTAGTTCTTTTCAGCTGGTGTAAGAGTTCTAGATCCATAAGCAATAACTTTGAGCTTTCCATCATTCTCCTGATATAACACTGCACCTAGGCCTTCTTGAGAAGCATCACAATGAAGTACAAAGGGTCTAGAGAAGTCTGGATAACCCATAACTGGTGGACGTGTCAAGGTTTCAATTAGCTGGCTTAAAGTTGCTTGATGGTGATCAGTCCATTCTATTGAACATTGAGAAGGGAGTTGACCTTTCCATTTTTGTACAGCTTTTGGTTGCTTTCTGGATGTCTTAGAAGGTGTAGCTTCAGCAGGTTCTGAAGGTGCTGACAACAAGTCATACAAAGGTTTCGCTATTCTGGAGAAATTTTGAATGTATGGGCGGTAATAAGAGATAAATCCCAATATTTTCCTGAGTTCTCCGACAGTCTTTGGTCTTTTATCTTTCAGTGCAAGAACAGGGGCAATTTCTGCTGGATCCATGGAATGTCCATCTTTTGACACAACCCTGCCCAAGAATCTGACTTGATCTTTGAACAATTCACACTTTTTGGCTGTTAGCTTGACTCCATGCTGTTGGTAGCGCTGGAGGACTAGTCGTACATGTGCTACATGTTCAAGAAATGATTTACTATGCACAAGGTTGTCATCTAGATAAGGCTGGCAAATTTCATCTCTCAATCCAGTTAAACAAGACTCCATACTTCTTTGAAATTCTGCAGGTGCAGAACTAAGGCCAAAGGGAATGCGGATCCATTCATACAAACCCCAAGGTGTGATAAAGGCTGTTAAGGGTCTACTGGATTCTTCCACAAAACCTTGATGATAAGCTTTACCTTGATCTAGTACAGAAAACCATGAACTTCCACCTAGACTATCAAGCATGTCTTGAATTCTTGGAATTGGATGGCGATCAGGGATGGATTTTTGATTCAGCTCTCTGTAGTCACAGCATAGCCTCAAGCTACCGTCCTTCTTTCTTACACAAACAATAGGTGAGGAATATGAAGATTTTGACTTTGTAATCCAACCACGGTTCAGCAGATCTTGCAGGTACTCTTTTACTTCTGCATGAAGAGGCTTTGGAACTGACATATAAGTCCTCTTGACTGGTGTATTGTCTTTTAGTCGAATCTGTAACTGTAATGAAGGAATACATCCAACATCTAAGCCATCTTTTGCAAAGGCATTGCATTCTTCTCTCAGTATCTGCTTTACTATCTGTTGTTGCTCATTGGTCAAGTGGTCTAGAGATACTGGTGGATCCCATGACTCTTGATTAGTCGGTTCTCTGGTGGAGTAACTTTGGCTGTCAATCATATTTTCTAGTTCCGGTTGAGAGGGATGGTATTCCTGGCTTATGGAATGGATAGGTACCTGCTGTACTTGTTTCATCTTCAGTGGTGCAGGGTAAGTTGTCTTTATCTGCTCAATATATCCAAGCTTGGTTTTGCCGGATAAAATTATGTCTCTCTTAGTTGAGTTCCATACTGGTATCTTTAACTTGGAGAATTGTCCTTTTTGTGTTGTTACTAAAACTTCATTGATACACAGTCCATTAGGCCACTGACAAGCATTGTCTGGGGTAAAGAGTACTTCCTGCTTTTGCATCACAGGCTGTGTATGAACATGACACCTGATACTGGTAACTGTGTTTGCAGGGATTCTTTGGCTCTTTGCTGTAGTCCTAACTACTGGGTTACTGGTCTCCCTACAATCAGACTGCAGTAGTTTAACCAGGAGCTCTGCTGTGTTTGATGACACTGGCATAGCTGTTGCTAACATTGCTGCAATATCAGAGGTAGAATGCTTTCCTTCTTCTGATGCTTCTTTAAATAATTCCTGAATCACATTATAGCCAATGATTGGTTGCTCAGCGACTCCGGGATCTTCTGATACAATTACTGGCACCAGCAGCTCTTTGATGTGGTTGCTGTTAGAAGTTAACTGGAAGGTTACTTCAATCCATCCATGGAAAGGAATGTCCGTTTTGTTTGCTGCTTTTACACATAAAACTCCAGGGCCTAGTAATTCTTCTAGTGATCTGAGTACTGTATGTGGGAGAACTTTCTGCCTCCAGGCTTCGTTGACCAAACTAACCTGTGATCCTGTGTCCCATAAGGCAATGACTGGAATATTGTCAATCTTGCAATTCACATGGCATCTCCTTCCAATAAGATCCAGTAACTTTCGTTGATGTCTTGATGTCAAATTCTTTACTTTTAGTTGCGGTCTACCAGCTTTACTAGGTTGGTTCTGTGGATTATAGCCTTGTACCTCTGGTGAATGATCTAAACATAGACTGTCCTTTACAGAGCTTGTTGCTATAGATGATTTTCTTTCACTGGCTTCTTGGGACTCTGTTGAGTTGCAGGTTACTGTCTGTCCCTTGACAGCAACCCTCTGCCTTTTCCCTGGTCCTGTTTATTCACTCTGCATCCCTTTGCTAAATGTCCCAACTGACCACATTTGAAGCAGTGATTACATGCAGTTTCTTGATCAGAACTTTCACAATATTCACAGAGCTTCCTTCTAGTACCTTGTGTGACTGTCAGTCTTTTATATGCAGGTTTCTGTCGTTCTGTGCCATGTAGGAAAAGTGCTTTCATTTCTTCTATCTCTTTTTGCATCTGTAAAATTGCTTTTTCTAGATCAGGTTTTCTGTTTTGGAGCAGCTGATCTGTTGGGGTACAGATGGTTGGCTGTGCCATTGGCCCTACTGAGGTAGTATTGGCCACAGAGACTGGCTTTGGAGGCTGGCATAGAGTATTAGCTTGACACTCAGTTAGTTTCACAGGCTTGCTGAGTTGACATCTCTTCTGCTTTTGTTCTCTTTCCATCTCCATATTAGCTGCCTCATTCATTTTTTCTATTAATAGCTCATCAGTCACAGAAACATCCTCTAAATATTGTTTTAGCTGGAACTTTATATAATCACTTATCAGTCCAGTGCTTACTGATCTCAAGAATTTCTTTTGTACAAGTTCAGCTCCAAACTGCTCATCCCTGTCTGCTCCCTCAGATACAAACAAAAGTCGGTCTTTCAATTCAATCGCCCTGAATAGGAAGTTCTGAGGCGATTCTTTGTTATCTTGTGAGATGTTAATTAGCTGCTGGTACAAGTCAGAAGCGTTCTCCTCCTTGTAGTGACTTTTTAAGATAATTCTCAGTTGCATTAAGGTCAGTTCACTCTTCATTTCTAGCATGCCTCTAAGACTCAGTCCAGGACTGATAGCTTTGACTACTGCTTCTACAATCTCTGATTCAGTATATCCTCTTTGCAGTCCTGTGTCAATCTGGTGCATGAGGTTAGTGTAAGATAGTTTGTCTTTCTGTCCCCTTTCACCAATCTGACCTGAGATCTTAAAGTCTTTCCGTATTGCAACTTCTGGCAGTTTGCTGAAGTGAGGTGTTTTAGTAACTGTCACTGGTCCTTCTTGTGCAGAACTATCTGTAGATTCTTTATTTTTCATGCTGAGTTCCTTTATACGCTCTTCCATCAATCTAGTAGTCTCTTGAAACTTTTCCTGCATAATGCGGTACTGTCCCTTTAAATTCTCTATTTGCTGCTGTGATTCACTCTCAGATTGTTCCTTACTATTACATGTTACATTCTTCAGTAATTCTGAGATGAACTGCTTGGTTTCCTGCAGAAAGAGCATAGCAGAGTCTTCCTCCTCAGTCTCTACCAATTCATCCAGCACATCTTCAATTACTCTCCTAAAATGGCGGTGCGTTTTGCCTCTCGCCATACTCTGTTCTGGTGCTTTCACAAACTGGCAGATCTTCATCAAATCATCAGTTGTCATCTGAGTTAGAGATCTGCTAATATCTTCCTGTACACACTCCATGTTCATTCCTCTGATCCCTGTGCAAACAGACTGTCTCTTCTTGTCACTGCTAACTTTTTATCTTCACCCAGCCCCACGTTGGGCGCCAAAATTGTTACACATATGATGAATTAACTCCACAGTGCGATAGGGGTGAGTAGAGGCTGGGTGTTTATTGAGGATCAAACAACAATCTGGAATGAGATGGAGGACATTCTTCCATTAGGGCAGGGTCAGTGTAACTACATAAAATCATACATAACACAACATCATATTGCTCAGAAATAACATCAGTGCAAATACAGTGCAGCATATCACATATAACAGCAATCTGCATAACATGTGCTCACTATGTCTGCCACATGCAATGTCCTAAAATCACTGAACTGAGTATCAGGGAAGCTGTCCTGAGTCTATACTGCTCTCACCTCTTTCCCTAGCATATGAGAGATCATAAACTGTCTAACAAGTAGAGTTTAGCAAAACTATCACTCAGAAAAAGAATCATTATACCTGGAATGAGATGGAGGACATTCTTCCATTAGGGCAGGGTCAGTGTAACTACATAAAATCTCCCCACCAACCTAGAATGCACAAGTGGTTCCCCCTAACACAGGAAGTGCTACAGCTATGCTGGGGAGAACTTGTGTGTCCTCTCTATAGAATCCCAGGGTTTCAAATATGGATATTTTATGATTATATACATTTATGAAACGGACTTATTACTGACTGGAAAGCATTTATTTTGGGGGGTGCCTTTTTTATACATACTTTACAGTTGCTTGGGCTTAGGCTGGGAGCCCTCTGATTGGCTGAACGACGTCATGGACGTCATCTCGATGGTAACAGTACCCGGATCCGGATATCCGCATGATATCCATGGATATCCGGGTATGTGACCAAATATCTGCGGTTTGTTCTCCAGATTTGGGCCCAGGTATTCGGAATCCGAATCCGGTCGGATAGCTGAAAAAGTTCGGGATATCCAGGTTACCCGGATATCCGGAATCCTGATGAGCAGCACTGGTTGGATTGAATATGCTGAGTGACAGACAGGATAACAGGGGTGAAGCTAATCTTCCTTGTAGTGTCTTTGTGTTACCCTGATAAATATTCTTTGTGTTATAATGCTTAGGTCCCTGGACACGAGATTGTTAATGTGTCTTGGAAGTTCCCTACTGGGATAGCAATATGTCCCTGGAGCTTCAGTAGAAACACACCTGGGGATATAGCAAGCGCTGTCCCTGCAGAACTCCCAGGCCCGGATTTATATCACGGGAGCCTATAGGCACAGATGTCTTGGCACCCTAGACTCAGCCCTCCGTGAACGTACAAACCCTCAACTGCTGGCTGGCTGCTGGCTGGCCCAGCTTTCACTGCTCCTTTACATCCCTTGGCAGTCATAGGTAGCTACAGGAGCCCCTTATCCTCAGTATTGCATAGCTAAAGGTGTCCCTGACTGAAGGGAGATCAGTGAACAGTGGAATGCTGATAGCAGAGTGAGTAACCCCTCATTTACACTCTCATCGGGACTCTGCATAGGGAAGGAGGGAGATAGGCACTAGGGGAGTGGAGTGAGCCACCTTTCCATCATCAGGCGCCTGTAGGCACGTGCCTACAGTGTCTTATGGTAAATTCGGCCCTCAGAACTCCCTATTGGTATACTGTTTATGCCTTTGATGCTGTGGTTGTAATGGGGCCCATTCACACTTAAAAACGCAAAACAGTAGCGCTTTTGCGCAGGTGATTTTTATGCGATTTAACGTGGAAAAATAACTGGACAAATACGTGTTCTTGGAGCATGCTAATCACGATCGCTCCTGAATTGCCAAGCAATGTTGCAGCTAACGCGTTTGGCAATTGCCACTAAACGTGAATCACCCGTGATCAGTGACAATCGAGACAGTGAGATCATTGCCATACACTTACTATTACGCTAGCGCTTTTAAGGACAACTGAAGTGAGAGGTATATTGCAGCTGCCATTTTTCTTTTCTTTTAAGCAATACCAGTAGCCTGTCAGTCTTGCTGCTCTGTTGGACCTCAGTAATGTCTGAATAACACCAGAAACAAGCATGCAGCTAATCCAGTCAGATCTGACAATAATTTCAGAAACACCTGATCTGCTGCATGCTTGTTCAGGGTCTATGGCTAAAAGAATTAGAGGCAGAGGGTCAGCAGGACAGCCAGGCAACTGGTATTTCTTAAAAGGAAATAAATATGGCAGCCTCCATATCTCTCTCACTTCAGCGCTAGTGCTTCAGCAATTAGTGGGAATCACCCGTTAATCGCCGTAGTGTGAATGGGTCCTCATAGTAAAGGGAGTATCTGGGATGGTGCAGTGATAATATCCCTATAAATGTGCCTGGCAATATATATCATTAGCCAACAAGAAATATTTATAAATGAATGCACTTATGAAAAACCTTTAATTTGAGACAAGACAAAACATTCATATCGTGCTTTTCTCCTGGCAGACTCATAGTGCCAAAGCTGCAGTTACTAGGGTATACTGCACTCAGTAGGCAGTAGCAGTGTTAGGGAGTCTTGCCCAAGGTCTACTGAATAGGTGCTGACCTATTGAACAGGAAGAACCGAGACTCAAACTCTGGTTTCCTGTGTCAGAGGCAGAGCCCTTAACCAGTATGCTACCTAGCCACTAAAATGTGCACTTTTCATACAAATTGTATGCATGCAAATTTAGGAGTAAAAAATGCAATTGCTCACATAAAATGTATGCATATGTATAAAATAAAATGCAATTGTTTACAACATAGCACCTTATTTTATACATACGCATGCACATTGTATGTACATTTTATGGGTGAAATTGAAGTGGATAATCATTGTCCGGATATGGTGTAAGCAACTGCACTTTTTCACTACTAAATGTATATACATACAATCTGTAGAAAAATGGAATGTATCTGGAGTTAAGATGCTACCACGTATGGTTTCAGACCACACTCCATTACAGTTAGTGATAACTTGGAGCCAGAAGCCACCTTTTCAATTCTGGAAACTGAACCCTTTCTGGCTCAATACACATGAGGAGATGGTCAGACGTATTGATGATTACATGTTTAGGCACAGGGATGAAGAAAATGCAGGGGTGGTGTGGGATGCTTTTAGAGACACTGAAGCGGAAAAAAAAATTATGATATAATGAATTGGTTGTGTAGTCGGATAATTACTAAAACATTAGTAGCAATTATCATTTTTATTTTCAGTTATATAGTGTTTATAACACGGCATCATTCTCTAGTATTTGCAGTTTACACACTACTCAGCATTTACAGAGCAGGCCAGTGAACTTTTGAACTATCCTCTGCAGAGAAAAAGAAAATACAGTGACTGACAGTTGAGATAAGCTTCAGAAAACAGAGCTCTCTGTGACTTTGAAAGTCATGGAGCTCAATGGCTCTTTTGCATAGATAACAACTGGAGTTTCTTAACGCTTCCTATACTGAAAACAATATTAGACGTATGCCTCTGCTCTGCTTTTATTTCTAAGCTGTACTACACATACAAATCATTATAATCATATTTTTTTTTCTGCTTCAGTGTCTCTTTAAGGCTTTCCTTCACGGTGAGATAATAGCGGCTATCTCCAGTTGCAAAGGAGACTCTAAATGCATGGAAACGGAATTGCTCCAACACCTCTCCACTGCACAAGAACGCTTTTTTTTAGTCCCTTCCCCCAAGAATAAAGAAACTTGGTACAAGCTCTCCAGGCAACATAGAAGCCATATAGAAGAAATGACCAAGAGCAAACTCTTCTTCAATAAGCAATGATTTTATGAACGGGGGAGAGAGCGGGTACCCTACTAGCCAAAATATCCATAACTTACACCTCTCCCCCAGTGATCACACATATAGCGGACGCGCAACAGCAGGCAGTTACTGGTTGTCAAGATATCAACCAAGTCTTCTATACTTATTACAGTATTTCTCACTATACAGTTTACCAGCCACACAACGGCTACGTAGCCTGAATCAGAGATATACTTGTCAGAGATAGATTTACCTAGATTGATGACTCAGCAGTGTGAAGCATTAGATAAGCCCCTGACCCTTGATGAAATTCACATAGCAATTGCTAATTTCCCAAATAAAAAGGCCCCAGGCCTTGATAGTCTATCAATGGAGATCTACAAAAAAAATGATGAAAACATAGGCCCACCTCTGCTCCAAACGTTTAATGATGCCTTTGAAAAAGGATCTCTGCTGGATTCCATGAGAGAGGCCTTGATTGTTGTTCTCCCCAAGTCTAGCAAGGACCCCCTATTTTGTGATTCTTATCGCCCCATCTCTCTTCTCCCTGCAGACATTAAAATGTTGGCCAAATTACTGGCTATCAGATTAAACACGGTGATCCTTTTACTCATACTTCGGGATCAAACTGACTTTATGCCGGGCAGGGGTGTAACTAGGCCGGGCAGGGGCGTAAGTAAGTCCCTGGGCCTCCCTGCAAGAATTTGGATGCTCCCCCCCTCCCCGGGTGCCCGCTCAGGGCTGTTTTGGGTGGGCAGGAGGGACCATAGCATGAGGGGAGAGCATTGCACATCGGCAGGGAGGGGGGACAGTCCCCCCCCCCTCACCTCAGGCTCTTCCCTCAGCGCGCTCCCCTCCTGCATCAATCACAGTGGCAGCAGCGGCAACAGACACATACCTCCATCCACCACAGGAAGTAATGTAAAGCACTTACAGATCGGAACCTACGTTGTTTATTAACTAACCTTGTTTATTAACTAAGCAGAACACTATAACGCTGGCTCTAGAGTGGGGGACTTTCTGGACATGAACAAAGCGTTCAACACGGTTGATTGGCCCTGCTTGATGGCGGTCCTTGCCAGGTCTAGGCCGCCGGAGCCGCTTAGCCCGGACGTGACCCTGCAAGCACGCCGCCGGCATGGGAGCCCCCTCGGGGACCCTCCGCCCGCTGCCGAAGCTTCAGCCCACGCTGCTGGTCTGTCGGGCAGGAGGAATCCCGCAAAGAAACAGAGCTCGCAGGGCGGGAGGAGAGGCAAGGGCAAGGCCTCTGGCAGCACAGCCCCCTCCACGAGGGCGACCACGGCAGCAGCTCCTGTTGCTCCCCGCCTGGAACAGGACCAGCACCCACTCAGGCCAGGGCGGCCCAAGTTCTAGTGTTGGGCGAACACCTGGATGTTCGGGTTCGCGAACGTTCGCCGAACATGGCCGCGATGTTCGGGTGTTCGCGCCGAACTCCGAACATAATGGAAGTCAATGGGGACCCGAACTTTCGTGCTTTGTAAAGCTTCCTTACATGCTACATACCCCAAATTTGCAGGGTATGTGCACCTTGGGAGTGGGTACAAGAGGAAAAAAATATTTGAAAAAGAGCTTATAGTTTTTGAGAAAATTGATTGTAAAGTTCAAAGGAAAAAATGTCTTTTAAATGCGGAAAATGTCATTTTTCTTTGCACAGGTAACATGCTTTTTGTCGCCATGCAGTCATAAATGTAATACAGATAAGAGGTTCCAGGAAAAGGGACCGGTAACGCTAACCCAGCAGCAGCACACGTGATGGAACAGGAGGAGGGCGGCGCAGGAGGAGAAGGCCACGCTTTGAGACACAACAACCCAGGCCTTGCATGAGGACAAGAAGCGTGCGGATAGCAATGCATTTTGTCGCCATGCAGTCATAAATGTAATACAGATAAGAGGTTCCGTAAAAAGGGACCGGCAACGCTAACCCAGCAGCAGCACACGTGATGGAACAGGTGGAGGCACAGGAGGAGAAGGCCACGCTTTCAGGCGCAACCCAGGCCTTGCATGAGGACAAGAAGCGTGCGGATAGCAATGCATTTTGTCGCCATGCAGTCATAAATGTAATACAGATAAGAGGTTCCAGGAAAAGGGACCGGTAACGCTAACCCAGCAGCAGCACACGTGATTGAACAGGAGGAGGGCGGCGCAGGAGGAGAAGGCCACGGTTTGAGACACAACAACCCAGGCCTTGCATGAGGACAAGAAGCGTGCGGATAGCAATGCATTTTGTCGCCATGCAGTCATAAATGTAATACAGATAAGAGGTTCCGTAAAAAGGGACCGGCAACGCTAACCCAGCAGCAGCACACGTGATGGAACAGGAGGAGGCGCAGGAGGAGAAGGCCACGCTTTGAGGCGCAACCCAGGCCTTGCATGAGGACAAGAAGCGTGCGGATAGCAATGCATTTTGTCGCCATGCAGTCATAAATGTAATACAGATAAGAGGTTCCGTACAAAGGGACCGGAAACGCTAACCCATCACAGATGTTCATTGTTCATGTTACTTGGTTGGGGTCCGGGAGTGTTGCGTAGTCGTTTCCAATCCAGGATTGATTCATTTTAATTTGAGTCAGACGGTCTGCATTTTCTGTGGAGAAGCGGATACACCGATCTGTGACGATGCCTCCGGCAGCACTGAAACAGCGTTCCGACATAACGCTGGCTGCCGGGCAAGCCAGCACCTCTATTGCGTACATTGCCAGTTCTTGCCAGGTGTCTAGCTTCGATACCCAATAGTTGAAGGGTGCAGATGGATTGTTCAACACAGCTACGCCATCTGACATGTAGTCCTTGATCATCTTCTCCAGGCGATCGGTGTTGGAGGTGGATCTGCACGCTTGCTGTTCTGTGGGCTGCTGCATGGGTGTCAGAAAATTTTCCCACTCCAAGGACACTGCCGATACCATTCCCTTTTGGGCACTAGCTGCGGCTTGTGTTGTTTGCTGCCCTCCTGGTCGTCCTGGGTTTGCGGAAGTCAGTCTGTCGGCGTACAACTGGCTAGAGGAGGGGGAGGATGTCAATCTCCTCTCTAAAGTCTCCACAAGGGCCGGCTGGTATTCTTCCATTTTGACCTGTCTGACTCTTTCTTCAAGCAGTTTTGGAACATTGTGTTTGTACCGTGGATCCAGAAGGGTATAAACCTAGGGATGGTCGGAATGCCAATTTCTGATTCCACGGTAAATCCGCATTCCGTCATGTACTAATTACCGATTCCGCTTTCCGCTACCAATTTCCACATTCCAATGCGGAATTTCCGCCGGAAATCGCGGAAATTCCGCCCAAATTTAACATTGATTTTCTCAAAAACTATAAGGTCTTTATGAAAACTTTTTTTTGCATCTTGTTCAGAAGATTCTGTTTAATAAACCCTGAAAATTTGGTGTTTCTAGGACTTACGGGGGCTTTTCTATTAACCGCTAAAATCGGCGGATTTTTACTGCAATGTAAAATGCAGAAAATAGGCAGATGCAGACTTTCTGCATTTTACATTACAGTAAAAATCCGCCGACTTTAGCGGTTAATAGCAAAGCCCCCTTAAGTCCTAGAAACACCAAATTTTCAGGGTTTATTAAACCGAATCTTGTGAACAAGATGCAAAAAAAAGTTTTCAAAAATACCTTATAGTTTTTGAGAAAATCGATGTTAAATTCGGGTGGAATTTCCGCGATTTCTGGCGGAAATTTCCGCAATTTCCGGTGGAAATCCGCCGACGGCTCCTTGCATTTCCGATTTCCGCATTCCGATGCAGAAATGCAATTTCCGATCGGAATTTCGGAAATTGCATTTCCGCGGAATCCGAATGAGCATCCCTATATAAACCCAGTAATTGGTGTTGTCCAGAATGCGCACAATGCGTGGGTCTCGTTCAATGCAGTCTAGCATGAATTGAGCCATGTGTGCCAGAGTCCTGCCAGAATCCTCATCATCCTCTTGTGAGCGTTGTGATAGTTGTGATGCATCATAGTCGTCACCTTCTTCCTGGTCTGCTTCTGCTGACCATTCGCGCTGAATTGTGGAAGTCCAACTTGCACCGCTCTGGCCCTCGTCAGTGGTGGCATGAAATTCCTGCTCCAACTCCAGCTGTTCCTCCTCCTCTTCTTCATCATAGCTGCTGGGGCCAGCGTTTCCTGAGGCAGATGGCCTGATGTTGGTATCATCACTCTGATTGTTTTCTCCTTCAGATTCCCCCAGTTGCATCATGACAGCTGTTTCCTTGATTTTCAACATTGACTTCTTCAGTAAACACAGCAGTGGTATGGTAATGCTGACTGAAGAGTTGTCACTGCTCACAAGCAACGTGGATTGCTCAAAATTTTGGAGGACTTGGCAGAGGTCCAACATGTTGGCCCAATCGGATCCACAGAAGCTTGGCAGCTGTCCGGATGCGCCTCGGTACTGCGCCGTCATGTACTGGACCACTGCACTCTTCTGCTCGCAAAAGCAGGCTAGCATGTGCAGCGTAGAATTCCAGCGCGTAGGGACATCACACAGCAAGCGATGGTGGGGGAGATTGAAGCGCTCCTGCATCTTGGCGAGTGCCCCCGAAGCAGTACTGGAATTTCTACAATGTTTGGCCACTCGTCGCACCTTCAACAGAAGATCGGCCATGCCTGGGTATGTCCTCAGGAACCGCTGAACTACTAGGTTCATCACGTGCGCCAGGCAAGGGATGTGTGTCAGCTTAGCCAACCTTAAAGCGCGAATGAGATTACTCCCATTATCACACACAACCATGCCCGGTTTCAGGTCCAGCGGTGCCAGCCACAAATCCGTCTGTTCCTTTATTCCCCTCCAAATTTCCTCCCCTGTGTGCTGCTTATCACCAAGGCAGATCAGCTTCAGCAACGCTTGCTGACGCATGCCAACAGCTGTGCTGCACTGCTTCCACGATCCTACTGCTGCTGGGTTAGCGTTTCTGGATGAGGTACAGCTTTGAGATGCGTTGGAGGAGAAAGAGTCAGAGAGGTAGGTGCTGCTGTTGTTATCCAGTGGGAGGGACGGCGGTGCAGCTGTTTGCGGTGTGGGCAACACCCGCGCCGTAGCAGGTGAGGAATCGCTGCCAGGCTCCATAAGGTTCACCCAGTGCGCGGTAAGGGAGATGTATCGACCCTGGCCGAACGCACTCGTCCAGGTGTCAGTGGTGAGGTGAACCTTGCAGGCAACGGCATTCTTCAAGCTTCGGGTTATTTTGCTGACCACGTGCTCATGCAACTCAGGCACTGCAGAGCGCGCAAAGTGGTAGAGGCTGGGAACCACGTAACGTGGGATAGCCACTGACATCATGCCCTTGAAGCTGTTTGTCTCCACCACTCGATATGGCAGCATTTCGCAGGCCAGAAGCTTGGCTATGCTGGCTGTTAGTGCCACGGCCCGGGGGTCATTTGCTGGCAATTTCCTCTTGCGCTCAAACATCTCCGAGACAGACAACTGAACCGTAGGGCTGCACACTGAAGGGCTGTTGGTTGTTGTGTTTGATGAAGACTGGGAGACCTCAAGAGCACTATTCCGGAAAGTGACAGTGTCAGCGTCATCTGATGTTTGTGAATGTTGTTGTGAACCACGCAATGGCTGGGCTACTGCTGCTGCTGAGGAGGGTCTGGTGGTGAGTCTGGTGACCCCAAGGGAGGCAGTGTTGCTGGTACCCTGTCCTGCCGTGTTTGCCCACAGAGTGGGATGTTTGGATACCATGTGGCGGGTCATGCTGGTGGTGGAGAGGTTGTTAATATTTTTCCCCCTGCTCAGGCGGGTCTTGCACACCTTGCAAATCACCATGGTACCATCCTCACTGCAGTCTTCAAAGAAAGGCCAAACTTTGGAGCACCTGCCTTGCTGGCGATTTCTGTTTGCGCCTCTTTTGCGTCTCACTTGAACTTCCACGCTTGTGGTGCCTGAAATTTCGCGCCGCCTACCTTGTGGCACAAGGCGAACTCTTGCAGCAGTGGGTTCTTCAACAGACTCATCTGTGCTGCTACGACGGCGATGTTCTCCTTCACATACAAAATCTGGGTCTGTGTCCACAGTGTCCAAACCCTCCTCTTCCATCTCCTCAAACTCGTCATGTGATTGTGGGCCGCCGCCGTGGAGTAGAGCTCCCCAGAACAACCTCTGCGCAGCTCACTCCAACGTCGTCTTCCAGATCTTCTCGGCCGACCTCCTGCAATTGAAACCCCTCCTGCCCAACTTGCTCTGGGATTTGGGTTTCAAGGTCCTCGGACTCGCCTTGCATTTCAGTGCGCGGTGCATTTCCCACAGTAAATGGTTGTGAATCTGGGCACAACATTTCTGGCTGTTCCATTGACCTTTGAAAGGTGGAAGTTTGTTGGGCTGGGAATAGCTCCTGCGAATACCCCATTGTGTCCTGAGGAAATTCTTCGGACTGGTTATTTGGCAGTTGTGTGCGTGGTGTCGCTGCCGGTTGTGTCAGCTTTGTGCCCACTGGCTCCTTGTAACTGGCTGAGGACTCGGACCTCGTGCGTGATGTGCTGGTGCTGCTTAACCCACTGCTGGACGCTTGAGAGGTCATCCAATTAATTATCTGGTCCTGTTCTTTTGGATTTGTGAGGGTTGATTTCCTGGACAACATGGGCGGTATTGAGTGGGTTTTCTTTGGTGCTCTACTGTGGCCTGTACGTGAACCGTCAGGGGAAACACCTCTTCCCTTGCCCCTCCCTCTTTCACAGGATTTCTTCTTCATTTCACTTATCCTTAAAGTACACGCTGACTGGCAGCAGTACAGTGGCAGTACAGAAATGCTATACAGTGGTGGGTGAGCGGTGTACTACTATTCCCAGCAGCGACACAGAGCACAATGCTATACAGTGGTGGGTGAGCGGTGTACTACTATTCCCAGCAGCGACACAGAGCACAATGCTATACAGTGGTGGGTGAGCGGTGTACTACTATTCCCAGCAGCGACACAGAGCACAATGCTATACAGTGGTGGGTGAGCGGTGTACTACTATTCCCAGCAGCGACACAGAGCACAATGCTATACAGTGGTGGGTGAGCGGTGTACTACTGTTCCCAGCAGTGACACAGAGCACAATGCTATACAGTGGTGGGTGAGAGGTGTACTACTATTCCCAGCAGCGACACAGAGCACAATGCTATACAGTGGTGGGTGAGTGGTGTACTACTATTCCCAGCAGCGACACAGAGCACAATGCTATACAGTGGTGGGTGAGCGGTGTACTACTATTCCCAGCAGCGACACAGAGCACAATGCTATACAGTGGTGGGTGAGCGGTGTACTACTATTCCCAGCAGCGACACAGAGCACAATGCTATACAGTGGTGGGTGAGCGGTGTACTACTGTTCCCAGCAGCGACACAGAGCACAATGCTATACAGTGGTGGGTGAGCGGTGTACTACTATTCCCAGCAGCGACACAGAGCACAATGCTATACAGTGGTGGGTGAGCGGTGTACTACTATTCCCAGCAGCGACACAGAGCACAATGCTATACAGTGGTGGGTGAGCGGTGTACTACTATTCCCAGCAGCGACACAGAGCACAATGCTATACAGTGGTGGGTGAGCGGTGTACTACTATTCCCAGCAGCGACACAGAGCACAATGCTATACAGTGGTGGGTGAGCGGTGTACTACTGTTCCCAGCAGTGACACAGAGCACAATGCTATACAGTGGTGGGTGAGAGGTGTACTACTATTCCCAGCAGCGACACAGAGCACAATGCTATACAGTGGTGGGTGAGTGGTGTACTACTATTCCCAGCAGCGACACAGAGCACAATGCTATACAGTGGTGGGTGAGCGGTGTACTACTATTCCCAGCAGCGACACAGAGCACAATGCTATACAGTGGTGGGTGAGCGGTGTACTACTATTCCCAGCAGCGACACAGAGCACAATGCTATACAGTGGTGGGTGAGCGGTGTACTACTGTTCCCAGCAGCGACACAGAGCACAATGCTATACAGTGGTGGGTGAGCGGTGTACTACTATTCCCAGCAGCGACACAGAGCACAATGCTATACAGTGGTGGGTGAGCGGTGTACTACTATTCCCAGCAGCGACACAGAGCACAATGCTATACAGTGGTGGGTGAGCGGTGTACTACTATTCCCAGCAGCGACACAGAGCACAATGCTATACAGTGGTGGGTGAGCGGTGTACTACTGTTCCCAGCAGCGACACAGAGCACAATGCTATACAGTGGTGGGTGAGCGGTGTACTACTATTCCCAGCAGCGACACAGAGCACAATGCTATACAGTGGTGGGTGAGCGGTGTACTACTGTTCCCAGCAGCGACACAGAGCACAATGCTATACAGTGGTGGGTGAGCGGTGTACTACTATTCCCAGCAGCGACACAGAGCACAATGCTATACAGTGGTGGGTGAGCGGTGTACTACTATTCCCAGCAG